>NW_027327459.1:0-1200000 GCF_047675955.1 Chlorocebus sabaeus
AGAAAGCTTCTTTCCTGTTTTGAACGGAAGATATTTCCTTTTTCACCATAGCCCTCTAAGGGCTTCCAATTATCCCTTTTCCAATTCCACAAAAACAGCCTTAGCAAAAGGCTTCTTGAAGCCAAAGATGTAACTCAGTGAAATGAATTAACAGAACACAGAGCAGTTTCTCAGAAAGCTTCTTTCCAGTTTTGAACGGAAGATATTTCCTTTTTCACCATAGCCCTCTATGGGCTTCCAAATATCCCTTTGCCAATTCCACAAGAACAGCCTTAGCGAAAGGCTTCTTGAAGGGAAAGATGTAACTCTGTGAGATTAATTAACAGAACACAGAGCAAATTCTCAGAAAGCTTCTTTCCAGTTTTGAACGGAAGATATTTCCTTTTTCACCATAGCCCTCCAGGGCCTTTCAAGTATCCCTTTTCCAATGCCACAAGAACAGCCTTAGCGAAAGGCTTCTTGAAGGGAAAGATGTAACTCTGTGAGATGAATTAACGGAACACAGAGCCGTTTCTCAGAAAGCTTCTTTCCAGTTTTAAACGGAAGATATTTCCTTTTTCACCATAGCCCTCTATGGGCTTCCAAATATCCCTTTGCCAATTCCACAAGAACAGCCTTAGCGAAAGGCTTCTTGAAGGAAAAGATGTAACTCTGTGAGATGAATTAACAGAACACAGAGCAATTTCTCAGAAAGCTTCTTTCCAGTTTTGAACGGAAGATATTTCCTTTTTCACCATAGCCCTCCATGGCCTTTCAAGTATCCCTTTTCCAATGCCACAAGAACAGCCTTAGCGAAAGGCTTCTTGAAGGAAAAGATGTAACTCTGTGAGATGAATTAACAGAACACAGAGCAGTTTCTCAGAAAGCTTCTTTCCTGTTTTGAACGGAAGATATTTCCTTTTTCACCATAGCCCTCTAAGGGCTTCCAAATATCCCTTTTCCAATTCCACAAGAACAGCCTTAGCGAAAGGCTTCTTGAAGGGAAAGATGTAACTCTGTGAGATGAATTAACAGAACACAGAGCAGTTTCTCAGAAAGCTTCTTTCCAGTTTTGAAAGTAAGATATTTCCTTTTTAAACATAGCCCTCTATGAGCTTCCAAATATCATTTTGCCAATTCCACAAGAACAGCCTTAGCGAAAGGCTTCTAGAAGGGAAAGATGTAACACTGTGAGATGAATTAACAGAACACAGAGCAGTTTCTCAGAAAGCTTCTTTCCAGTTTTGAACGGAAGATATTTCCTTTTTCACCGTAGCCTTCTATGGGCTTCCAAATATCACTTTGCCCATTCCAGAAGAACAACCTTAGTGAAAAGCTTCTTGAAGGGAAAGATGTAATTCTGTGAGATGAATTAACAGAACACAGAGCAGTTTCTCAGAAAGCGTCTTTCCAGTTTTGAACGGAAGATATTTCCTTTTTCACCATAGCCCTCTATGGGCTTCCAAATATCCCTTTGCCAATTCCACAAGAACAGCCTTAGCGAAAGGCTTCTTGAAGGGAAAGATGTAACTCTGTGAGATGAATTAACAGAACACAGAGCAATTTCTCAGAAAGCTTCTTTCCAGTTTTGAACGGAAGATATTTCCTTTTTCACCATAGCCCTCCATGGCCTTTCAAGTATCCCTTTTCCAATGCCACAAGAACAGCCTTAGCGAAAGGCTTCTTGAAGGAAAAGATGTAACTCTGTGAGATGAATTAACAGAACACAGAGCAGTTTCTCAGAAAGCTTCTTTCCAGTTTGAACGGAGATAGTTAGTTTTTCACCATAGCCCTCTATGCGCTTACAAATATCACTTTGCCAATTCCACACGAACAGCCTTAGAGAAAGGCTTCTTGAAGGGAAAGATGTAACTCTGTGAGATGAATTAACGGAACACAGAGCCGTTTCTCAGAAAGCTTCTTTCCAGGTTTGAACGGAAGATATTTCCTTTTTCACCGTAGACCTCTATGGGCTTCCAAATATCCCTTTGCCAATTCCACAAGAACAGCCTTAGCGAAAGGCTTCTTGAAGGGAAAGATTTAACTCTGTGAGATGAATTAACAGAACACAGAGCAGTTTCTCAGAAAGCTTCTTTCCAGTTTTGAACGGAAGATATTTGCTTTTTCAACATAGCCCTCTATGGGCTTCCAAATATCCCTTTTCCAATTCCACAAGAACAACCTTAGTGAAAAGCTTCTTGAAGGGAAAGATGTAATTCTGTGAGATGAATTAACAGAACACAGAGCAGTTTCTCAGAAAGCGTCTTTTCAGTTTTGAACGGAAGATATTTCCTTTTTCACCATAGCCCTCTATGGGCTTCCAAATATCCCTTTTCCAATTCCACAAGAACAGCCTTAGCGAAAGGCTTCTTGAAGGGAAAGATGTAACTCTGTGAGATGAAATAACAGAACACAGAGCAGTTTCTCAGAAAGCTTCTTTCCAGTTTTGAACGGAAGATATTTCCTTTTTCACGATAGCCCTCCTTCGCATTTCAAATATCCCTTTTCCAATTCCACAAGAACAGCCTTAGCGAAAGGCTTCTTGAAGGGAAAGATGTAACTCTGTGAGATGAATTAACAGAACACAGAGCAGTTTCTCAGAAAGCTTCTTTCCAGTTTTGAAAGTAAGATATTTCCTTTTTAAACATAGCCCTCTATGAGCTTCCAAATATCATTTTGCCAATTCCACAAGAACAGCCTTAGCGAAAGGCTTCTAGAAGGGAACGATGTAACACTGTGAGATGAATTAACAGAACACAGAGCAGTTTCTCAGAAAGCTTCTTTCCAGTTTTTAACGGAAGATATTTCCTTTTTCACCGTAGCCTTCTATGGGCTTCCAAATATCACTTTGCCCATTCCAGAAGAACAACCTTAGTGAAAAGCTTCTTGAAGGGAAAGATGTAATTCTGTGAGATGAATTAACAGAACACAGAGCAGTTTCTCAGAATGCGTCTTTCCAGTTTTGAACGGAAGATATTTCCTTTTTCACCATAGCCCTCTATGGGCTTCCAAATATCCCTTTTCCAATTCCACAAGAACAGCCTTAGCGAAAGGCTTCTTGAAGGGAAAGATGTAACTCTGTGAGATGAACTAACAGAACACAGAGCAGTGTCTCAGAAAGCTTCTTTCCAGTTTTGAACGGAAGATATTTCCTTTTTCACCATAGCCCTCTAAGGGCTTCCAAATATCCCTTTTCCAATTCCAGAAGAACAGCCTTAGCGAAAGGCTTCTTGACGGGAACATGAAACTCTGTGAAATGAATTAACAGAACACAGAGCAGTTTCTCAGAAAGCTTCTTTCCAGTTTTGAACGGAAGATATTTCCTTTTTCAACATAGCCCTCTATGGGCTTCCAAATATCCCTTTGCCAATTCCACAAGAACAGCCTTAGCGAAAGGCTTCTTGAAGGGAAAGATGTAACTCTGTGAGATGAATTAACAGAACACAGAGCAATTTCTCAGAAAGCTTCTTTCCAGTTTTGAACGGAAGATATTTCCTTTTTCACCATAGCCCTCCATGGCCTTTCAAGTATCCCTTTTCCAATGCCACAAGAACAGCCTTAGCGAAAGGCTTCTTGAAGGAAAAGATGTAACTCTGTGAGATGAATTAACAGAACACAGAGCAGTTTCTCAGAAAGCTTCTTTCCAGTTTTGAACGGAAGATAGTTAGTTTTTCACCATAGCCCTCTATGCGCTTACATATATCACTTTGCCAATTCCACACGAACAGCCTTAGAGAAAGGCTTCTTGAAGGGAAAGATGTAACTCTGTGAGATGAATTAACGGAACACAGAGCCGTTTCTCAGAAAGCTTCTTTCCAGGTTTGAACGGAAGATATTTCCTTTTTCACCGTAGACCTCTATGGGCTTCCAAATATCCCTTTGCCAATTCCACAAGAACAGCCTTAGCGAAAGGCTTATGGAAGGGAAAGATTTAACTCTGTGAGATGAATTAACAGAACACAGAGCAGTTTCTCAGAAAGCTTCTTTCCAGTTTTGAACGGAAGATATTTGCTTTTTCACCATAGCCCTCTAGGCTTAAAAATATTCCTTTGCCTATTCCAAAAGAACAGCCTTAGCGAAAGGCTTCTTGAAGGGAAAGATGTAACTCTGTGAGATGAATTAACAGAACACAGAGCAGTTTCTCAGAAAGCTTCTTTCCAGTTTTGAACGGAAGATATTTCCTTTTTCAACATAGCCCTCTATGGGCTTCCAAATATCCCTTTTCCAGTTCCACAAGAACAACCTTAGTGAAAAGCTTCTTGAAGGGAAAGATGTAATTCTGTGAGATGAATTAACAGAACACAGAGCAGTTTCTCAGAAAGCGTCTTTTCAGTTTTGAACGGAAGATATTTCCTTTTTCACCATAGCCCTCTATGGGCTTCCAAATATCCCTTTTCCAATTCCACAAGAACAGCCTTAGCGAAAGGCTTCTTGAAGGGAAAGATGTAACTCTGTGAGATGAAATAACAGAACACAGAGCAGTTTCTCAGAAAGCTTCTTTCCAGTTTTGAACGGAAGATATTTCCTTTTTCACGATAGCCCTCCTTCGCATTTCAAATATCCCTTTTCCAATGCCACAAGAACAGCCTTAGCGAAAGGCTTCCTGAAGGGAAAGATGTAACTCTGTGAGATGAGTTAACGGAACACAGAGCCGTTTCTCAGAAAGCTTCTTTCCAGGTTTGAACGGAAGATATTTCCTTTTTCACCGTAGACCTCTATGGGCTTCCAAATATCCCTTTGCCAATTCCACAAGAACAGCCTTAGCGAAAGGCTTCTTGAAGGCAAAGATGTAACTCTGAGAGATGAATTAACAGAACACAGAGCAGTTTCTCAGAAAGTTTCTTTACCGTTTTGAACGGAAGATATTTCCTTTTTCACCATAGCCTTCTATGGGCTTCCAAATATCCCTTTACAATTCCACAAGAAGAGCCTTAGCGAAAGGCTTCTTGAAGGGAAAGATGTAACTCTGGGAGATGAATTAACAGAACATAGAGCAGTTTCTCAGAAAGCTTCTTTCCAGTTTTGATCGGAAGATATTTGCTTTTTCACCATAGCCCTCAATAGGCTTAAAAATATTCCTTTGCCAATTCCACAAGAACAGCCTTAGCGAATGGCTTCTTGAAGGGAAAGATGTAACTCTGTGAGATGAATTAACAGAACACAGAGCAGTTTCTCAGAAAGCTTCTTTCCAGTTTTGAACAGAAGATATTTCCTTTTTCACCGTAGACCTCTATGGGCTTCCAAATATCCCTTTGCCAATTCCACAAGAACAGCCTTAGCGAAAGGGTTCTTGAAGGGAAAGATGTAACTCTGTGAGATGAATTAACAGAACACAGAGCAGTTTCTCAGAAAGCTTCTTTCCAGTTTTGAACGGAAGATATTTCCTTTTTCACCATAGCCCTCTATGGGCTTAAACTATCCCTTTGCCAATTCCCCAAGAACAGCCTTAGCGAAAGGCTTCTTGAAGGGAAAGATGTAACTCTGTGAGATGAATTAACAGAACACAGAGCAGTTTCTCAGAAAGCTTCTTTCCAGTTTTGAACGGAAGATATTTCCTTTTTCAACATAGCCCTCTATGTGCTTCCAAATATCATTTTGCCAATTCCACAAGAACAGCCTTAGTGAAAAGCTTCCTGAAGGGAAAGATGTAACTCTGTGAGATGAATTAACAGAACACAGAGCAGTTTCTCAGAAAGTTTCTTTCCAGTTTTGAACGGAAGATATTTCCTTTTTCACCATAGCCCTTATGTTCTTCCAAATATCCCTTTGCCAATTCCACAAGAACAGCCTTAGCGAAAGGCTTCTTGAAGGGAAAGATGAAACTCTGTGAGATGAATTAACAGAACACAGAGCAGTTTCTCAGAAAGCTTCTTTCCAGTTTTGAACGGAAGATATTTGCTTTCTCACCATAGCCCTCTATGGGCTTAAAAATATTCCTTTGCCAATTCCACAAGAACAGCCTTAGCGACAGGCTTCTTGAAGGGAAATATGTAACTCTGTGAGATGAATTAACAGAACACAGAGCAATTTCCCAGAAAGATTCTTTCCAGTTTTGAACGGAAGATATTTCCTTTTTCACCATAGCCCTCCATGGCCTTTCAAATATCCCTTTTCCAATGCCACAAGAACAGCCTTAGCGAAAGGCTTCTTGAAGGGAAAGATGTAACTCTGTGAGATGAATTAACAGAACACAGAGCAGTTTCTAAGAAAGCTTCTTTCCAGTTTTGAACGGAAGATATTTCCTTTTTCACCATAGCCCTCTATGGGCTTCCAAATATCCCTTTTGCAATTCCACAAGAACAGCCTTAGCGAAAGGCTTCCTGAAGGGAAAGATGTAACTCTGTGAGATGAATTAACAGAACACAGAGCAGTTTCTCAGAAAGCTTCTTTCCAGTTTTGAACGGAAGATATTTGCTTTTTCACCATAGCCCTCTATGGGCTTCCAAATATCCCTTTGCCAATTACACAAGAACAGCCTTAGGGAAAGGCTTCTTGAAGGGAAAGATGTAACCCTATGAGTTTAATTAACAGAACACAGAGCAGTTTCTCAGAAAGCTTCTTTCCAGTTTTGAACGGAAGTTATTTCCTTTTCCACCATAGCCCTCTATGGCCTTCCAAATATCACTTTGCCAATTCCACAAGAACAGCCTTTGCGAAAGGATTCTTGAAGGGAAAGATGTAACTCTGTGAGATGAATTAACAGAACACAGATCAGTTTCTCAGAAAGCTTCTTTCCAGTTTTGAACGAAAGATATTTCCTTTTTCACCATACCCATCCATGGGCTTCCAAATACCACTTTGCCAATTCTGCAAGAACAGCCTTAGCGAAAGGCTTCTTGAAGGGAAAGATGTAACTCTGTGAGATGAATTAACAGAACACAGATCAGTTTCTCAGAAAGCTTCTTTCCAGTTTTGAACGGAAGATATTTCCTTTTTCACGATAGCCCTCTATGGGCTTCCAAATATCCCTTTGCCAATTCCAGAAGAACAGCCTTAGCGAAAGGCTTCTTGAAGGGAAAGATGTAACTCTGTGAGATGAAATAACAGAACACAGAGCAGTTTCTCAGAAAGCTTCTTTCCAGTTTTAAACGGAAGATGTTTCCTTTTTCACGATAGCCCTCTATGGGCCTCCAAATGTCACTTTTCCATTTCCACAAGAACAGCTTTAGCGAAAGGCTTCTTGATGGGAAAAATGTAACTCTGTGAGATGAATTAACAGAACACAGAGCAGTTTCTCAGAAAGCTTTTTTCCAGTTTTGAACCGAAGATATTTCCTTTTTCACCATAGCCCTCTGTGGGCTTCCAAATATCCCTTTGCCAATTCCACAAGAACAGCCTTAGCGAAAGGCTTCTTGAAGGGAAAGATGTAACTCTCTGAGATGAATTAACAGAACACAGAGCAGTTTCTCCGCAAGCTTCTTTCCCGTTTTGAACGGAAGATATTTCCTTTTTCACCATAGCCCTCTATGGGCTTCCAAATATCCCTTTTCCAAATGCACAAGAACAGCCTTAGCGAAAGGCTTCTTGAAGGGAAAGATGTAACTCTGTGAGATGAATTAACAGAACACAGAGCAGTTTCTCAGAAACCTTCTTTCCAGTTTTGAACGGAAGATATTTCCTTTTTCACCATAGCCCTCTAAGGGCTTCCAAATATCACTTTGCCCATTCCAGAAGAACAACCTTAGTGAAAAGCTTCTTGAAGGGAAAGATGTAATTCTGTGAGATGAATTAACAGAACACAGAGCAGTTTCTCAGAATGCGTCTTTCCAGTTTTGAACGGAAGATATTTCCTTTTTCACCATAGCCCTCTAAGGGCTTCCAAATATCCCTTTGCCAATTCCACAAGAACAGCCTTAGCGAAAGGCTTCTTGAAGGGAAAGATGTAACTCTGTGAGATGAATTAACAGAACACAGAGCAGTTTCTCAGAAAGCTTCTTTCCAATTTTGAACGGAAGATATTTACTTTTTCACCATAGCCCTCTATGCGCTTACAAATATCACTTTGCCAATTCCACACGAACAGCCTTAGCGAAAGGCTTCTTGAAGGGAAAGATGTAACTCTGTGAGATCAATTAACGGAACACAGAGCCGTTTCTCAGAAAGCTTCTTTCCAGGTTTGAACGGAAGATATTTCCTTTTTCACCGTAGACCTCTATGGGCTTCCAAATATCCCTTTGCCAATTCCACAAGAACAGCCTTAGCGAAAGGCTTCTTGAAGGGAAAGATGTAACTCTGTGAGATGAATTAACAGAGCACAGAGCAGTTTCTCAGAAAGCTTCTTTCCAGTTTTGAACGGAAGATATTTGCTTTTTCACCATAGAACTCTATAGGCTTAAAAATATTCCTTTGCCAATTCCAATAGAACAGCCTTAGCGAAAGGCTTCTTGAAGGGAAAGATGTAACTCTGTGAGATGAATTAACAGAACACAGAGCAGTTTCTCAGAAAGCTTCTTTCCAGTTTTGAACGGAAGATATTTCCTTTTTCAACATAGCCCTCTATGAGCTTCCAAATATCATTTTGCCAATTCCACAAGAACAGCCTTAGGGAAAGGCTTCTAGAAGGGAAAGATGTAACACTGTGAGATGAATTAACAGAACACAGAGCAGTTTCTCAGAAAGCTTCTTTCCAGTTTTGAACGGAAGATATTTCCTTTTTCACCATAGCCCTCTATGGGCTTCCAAATATCACTTTGCCCATTCCACAAGAACAACCTTAGTGAAAAGCTTCTTGAAGGGAAAGATGTAATTCTGTGAGATGAATTAACAGAACACAGAGCAGTTTCTCAGAAAGCGTCTTTTCAGTTTTGAACGGAAGATATTTCCTTTTTCACCATAGCCCTCTATGGCCTTCCAAATATCCCTTTTCCAATTCCACAAGAACAGCCTTAGCGAAAGGCTTCTTGAAGGGAAAGATGTAACTCTGTGAGATGAAATAACAGAACACAGAGCAGTTTCTCAGAAAGCTTCTTTCCAGTTTTGAACGGAAGATATTTCCTTTTTCACGATAGCCCTCCTTGGCATTTCAAATATCCCTTTTCCAATGCCACAAGAACAGCCTTAGCGAAAGGCTTCTTGAAGGGAAAGATGTAACTCTGTGAGATGAATTAACAGAACACAGAGCAGTTTCTCAGAAAACTTCTTTCCAGTTTTGAACGGAAGATATCTCCTTTTTCACCATATCCCGCTATGGGCTTCGAAATATCCCGTTTCCAATTACACAAGAACATCCTTAGCGAAAGGCTTCTTGAAGGGAAAGATGTAACTCTGTGAGATGAATTAACAGAACACAGAGCAGTTTCTCAGAAAGCTTCTTTCCAGTTTTGAACCGAAGATATTTCCTTTTTCCCCATAGCCCTCTATGGGCTTCCAAATATCACTTTGCCAATTCCACAAGAACAGCCTTAGAGAAAGGCTTCTTGAAGGGAAAGATGTAACTCTGTGAGATGAATTAACAGAACACAGAGCAGTTTCTCAGAAAGCTTCTCTCCAGTTTTGAACGGAAGATATTTCCTTTTTCAACATAGCCCTCTATGAGCTTCCAAATATCATTTTGCCAATTCTACAGGAACAGCCTTAGCGAAAGGCTTCTAGAAGGGAAAGATGTAACACTGTGAGATGAATTAACAGAACACAGAGCTGTTTCTCAGAAAGCTTCTTTCCAGTTTTGAACGGAAGATATTTCCTTTTTCAACATAGCCCTCTATGGGATTCCAAATATCACTTTGCCAATTCCACAAGAACAGCCTTAGTGAAAGGCTTCCTGAAGGGAAAGATATAACTCTGTGAGATGAATTAACAGAACACAGAGCAGTTTCTCAGAGAGCTTCTTTACAGTATTCAACGGAAGATATTTCCTTTTTCACCATAGCCCTCTATGGGCTTCCAAATATCCCTTTTCCAATTCCACAAGAACAGCCTTAGCGAAAGGCTTCTTGAAGGGAAAGATGTAATTCTGTGAGATGAATTAACAGAACACAGAGCAGTTTCTAAAAAAGCGTCTTTCCAGTTTTGAACGGAAGATATTTCCTTTTTCACCATAGCCCTCTATGGGCTTCCATATAATCCATTTCCAATTCCACAAGAACAGTCTTAGCGAAAGGCTTCTTGAAGGGAAAGATGTAACTCTGTGAGATGAATTAACAGAACACAGAGCAGTTTCTCAGAAAGCTTCTTTCCTGTTTTGAACGGAAGATATTTCCTTTTTCACCATGGCCCTCTAAGGGCTTCCAAATATCCCTTTTCCATTTCCACAAGAACAGCCTTAGCGAAAGGCTTCTTGAAGCCAAATATGTAACTCTGTGAAATGAATTAACAGAACACAGAGCAGTTTCTCAGAAAGCTTCTTTCCAGTTTTGAACGGAAGATATTTCCTTTTTCACCATAGCCCTCTATGGGCTTCCAAATATCCCTTTGCCAATTCCACAAGAACAGCCTTAGCGAAAGGCTTCTTGAAGGGAAAGATGTAATTCTGTGAGATGAATTAACAGAACACAGAGCAGTTTCTCAGAAAGCGTCTTTCCAGTTTTGAACGGAAGATATTTCCTTTTTCACCATAGCCCTCTATCGGATTCCATATAATCCATTTCCAATTCCACAAGAACAGCCTTAGCGAAAGGCTACTTGAAGGGAAAGATGTAACTCTGTGAGATGAATTAACAGAACACAGAGCAGTTTCTCAGAAAGCTTCTTTCCTGTTTTGAACGGAAGATATTTCCTTTTTCACCATAGCCCTCTAAGGGCTTCCAATTATCCCTTTTCCAATTCCACAAAAACAGCCTTAGCAAAAGGCTTCTTGAAGCCAAAGATGTAACTCAGTGAAATGAATTAACAGAACACAGAGCAGTTTCTCAGAAAGCTTCTTTCCAGTTTTGAACGGAAGATATTTCCTTTTTCACCATAGCCCTCTATGGGCTTCCAAATATCCCTTTGCCAATTCCACAAGAACAGCCTTAGCGAAAGGCTTCTTGAAGGGAAAGATGTAACTCTGTGAGATTAATTAACAGAACACAGAGCAAATTCTCAGAAAGCTTCTTTCCAGTTTTGAACGGAAGATATTTCCTTTTTCACCATAGCCCTCCAGGGCCTTTCAAGTATCCCTTTTCCAATGCCACAAGAACAGCCTTAGCGAAAGGCTTCTTGAAGGGAAAGATGTAACTCTGTGAGATGAATTAACGGAACACAGAGCCGTTTCTCAGAAAGCTTCTTTCCAGTTTTAAACGGAAGATATTTCCTTTTTCACCATAGCCCTCTATGGGCTTCCAAATATCCCTTTGCCAATTCCACAAGAACAGCCTTAGCGAAAGGCTTCTTGAAGGGAAAGATGTAACTCTGTGAGATGAATTAACAGAACACAGAGCAATTTCTCAGAAAGCTTCTTTCCAGTTTTGAACGGAAGATATTTCCTTTTTCACCATAGCCCTCCATGGCCTTTCAAGTATCCCTTTTCCAATGCCACAAGAACAGCCTTAGCGAAAGGCTTCTTGAAGGAAAAGATGTAACTCTGTGAGATGAATTAACAGAACACAGAGCAGTTTCTCAGAAAGCTTCTTTCCTGTTTTGAACGGAAGATATTTCCTTTTTCACCATAGCCCTCTAAGGGCTTCCAAATATCCCTTTTCCAATTCCACAAGAACAGCCTTAGCGAAAGGCTTCTTGAAGGGAAAGATGTAACTCTGTGAGATGAATTAACAGAACACAGAGCAGTTTCTCAGAAAGCTTCTTTCCAGTTTTGAAAGTAAGATATTTCCTTTTTAAACATAGCCCTCTATGAGCTTCCAAATATCATTTTGCCAATTCCACAAGAACAGCCTTAGCGAAAGGCTTCTAGAAGGGAAAGATGTAACACTGTGAGATGAATTAACAGAACACAGAGCAGTTTCTCAGAAAGCTTCTTTCCAGTTTTGAACGGAAGATATTTCCTTTTTCACCGTAGCCTTCTATGGGCTTCCAAATATCACTTTGCCCATTCCAGAAGAACAACCTTAGTGAAAAGCTTCTTGAAGGGAAAGATGTAATTCTGTGAGATGAATTAACAGAACACAGAGCAGTTTCTCAGAAAGCGTCTTTCCAGTTTTGAACGGAAGATATTTCCTTTTTCACCATAGCCCTCTATGGGCTTCCAAATATCCCTTTTCCAATTCCACAAGAACAGCCTTAGCGAAAGGCTTCTTGAAGGGAAAGATGTAACTCTGTGAGATGAACTAACAGAACACAGAGCAGTGTCTCAGAAAGCTTCTTTCCAGTTTTGAACGGAAGATATTTCCTTTTTCACCATAGCCCTCTAAGGGCTTCCAAATATCCCTTTTCCAATTCCAGAAGAACAGCCTTAGCGAAAGGCTTCTTGACGGGAACATGAAACTCTGTGAAATGAATTAACAGAACACAGAGCAGTTTCTCAGAAAGCTTCTTTCCAGTTTTGAACGGAAGATATTTCCTTTTTCACCATAGCCCTCTATGGGCTTCCAAATATCCCTTTGCCAATTCCACAAGAACAGCCTTAGCGAAAGGCTTCTTGAAGGGAAAGATGTAACTCTGTGAGATGAATTAACAGAACACAGAGCAATTTCTCAGAAAGCTTCTTTCCAGTTTTGAACGGAAGATATTTCCTTTTTCACCATAGCCCTCCATGGCCTTTCAAGTATCCCTTTTCCAATGCCACAAGAACAGCCTTAGCGAAAGGCTTCTTGAAGGAAAAGATGTAACTCTGTGAGATGAATTAACAGAACACAGAGCAGTTTCTCAGAAAGCTTCTTTCCAGTTTTGAACGGAAGATAGTTAGTTTTTCACCATAGCCCTCTATGCGCTTACAAATATCACTTTGCCAATTCCACACGAACAGCCTTAGAGAAAGGCTTCTTGAAGGGAAAGATGTAACTCTGTGAGATGAATTAACGGAACACAGAGCCGTTTCTCAGAAAGCTTCTTTCCAGGTTTGAACGGAAGATATTTCCTTTTTCACCGTAGACCTCTATGGGCTTCCAAATATCCCTTTGCCAATTCCACAAGAACAGCCTTAGCGAAAGGCTTATGGAAGGGAAAGATTTAACTCTGTGAGATGAATTAACAGAACACAGAGCAGTTTCTCAGAAAGCTTCTTTCCAGTTTTGAACGGAAGATATTTGCTTTTTCACCATAGCCCTCTAGGCTTAAAAATATTCCTTTGCCTATTCCAAAAGAACAGCCTTAGCGAAAGGCTTCTTGAAGGGAAAGATGTAACTCTGTGAGATGAATTAACAGAACACAGAGCAGTTTCTCAGAAAGCTTCTTTCCAGTTTTGAACGGAAGATATTTCCTTTTTCAACATAGCCCTCTATGGGCTTCCAAATATCCCTTTTCCAATTCCACAAGAACAACCTTAGTGAAAAGCTTCTTGAAGGGAAAGATGTAATTCTGTGAGATGAATTAACAGAACACAGAGCAGTTTCTCAGAAAGCGTCTTTTCAGTTTTGAACGGAAGATATTTCCTTTTTCACCATAGCCCTCTATGGGCTTCCAAATATCCCTTTTCCAATTCCACAAGAACAGCCTTAGCGAAAGGCTTCTTGAAGGGAAAGATGTAACTCTGTGAGATGAAATAACAGAACACAGAGCAGTTTCTCAGAAAGCTTCTTTCCAGTTTTGAACGGAAGATATTTCCTTTTTCACGATAGCCCTCCTTCGCATTTCAAATATCCCTTTTCCAATGCCACAAGAACAGCCTTAGCGAAAGGCTTCTTGAAGGGAAAGATGTAACTCTGTGAGATGAATTAACAGAACACAGAGCAGTTTCTCAGAAAACTTCTTTCCAGTTTTGAACGGAAGATATCTCCTTTTTCACCATATCCCGCTATGGGCTTCGAAATATCCCCTTTCCAATTACACAGGAACATCCTTAGCGAAAGGTTCTTGAAGGGAAAGATGTAACTCTGTGAGATGAATTAACAGAACACAGAGCAGTTTCTCAGAAAGCTTCTTTCCAGTTTTGAACGGAAGATATTTCCTTTTTCCCCATAGCCCTCTATGGGCTTCCAAATATCACTTTGCCAATTCCACAAGAACAGTCTTAGAGAAAGGCTTCTTGAAGGGAAAGATGTAACTCTGTGAGATGAATTAACAGAACACAGAGCAGTTTCTCAGAAAGCTTCTCTCCAGTTTTGAACGGAAGATATTTCCTTTTTCAACATAGCCCTCTATGAGCTTCCAAATATCATTTTGCCAATTCCACAGGAACAGCCTTAGCGAAAGGCTTCTAGAAGGGAAAGATGTAACACTGTGAGATGAATTAACAGAACACAGAGCAGTTTCTCAGAAAGCTTCTTTCCAGTTTTGAACGGAAGATATTTCCTTTTTCACCATAGCCCTCCATGGCCTTTCAAGTATCCCTTTTCCAATGCCACAAGAACAGCCTTAGCGAAAGGCTTCTTGAAGGAAAAGATGTAACTCTGTGAGATGAATTAACAGAACACAGAGCAGTTTCTCAGAAAGCTTCTTTCCTGTTTTGAACGGAAGATATTTCCTTTTTCACCATAGCCCTCTAAGGGCTTCCAAATATCCCTTTTCCAATTCCACAAGAACAGCCTTAGCGAAAGGCTTCTTGAAGGGAAAGATGTAACTCTGTGAGATGAATTAACAGAACACAGAGCAGTTTCTCAGAAAGCTTCTTTCCAGTTTTGAAAGTAAGATATTTCCTTTTTAAACATAGCCCTCTATGAGCTTCCAAATATCATTTTGCCAATTCCACAAGAACAGCCTTAGCGAAAGGCTTCTAGAAGGGAAAGATGTAACACTGTGAGATGAATTAACAGAACACAGAGCAGTTTCTCAGAAAGCTTCTTTCCAGTTTTGAACGGAAGATATTTCCTTTTTCACCGTAGCCTTCTATGGGCTTCCAAATATCACTTTGCCCATTCCAGAAGAACAACCTTAGTGAAAAGCTTCTTGAAGGGAAAGATGTAATTCTGTGAGATGAATTAACAGAACACAGAGCAGTTTCTCAGAAAGCGTCTTTCCAGTTTTGAACGGAAGATATTTCCTTTTTCACCATAGCCCTCTATGGGCTTCCAAATATCCCTTTTCCAATTCCACAAGAACAGCCTTAGCGAAAGGCTTCTTGAAGGGAAAGATGTAACTCTGTGAGATGAACTAACAGAACACAGAGCAGTGTCTCAGAAAGCTTCTTTCCAGTTTTGAACGGAAGATATTTCCTTTTTCACCATAGCCCTCTAAGGGCTTCCAAATATCCCTTTTCCAATTCCAGAAGAACAGCCTTAGCGAAAGGCTTCTTGACGGGAACATGAAACTCTGTGAAATGAATTAACAGAACACAGAGCAGTTTCTCAGAAAGCTTCTTTCCAGTTTTGAACGGAAGATATTTCCTTTTTCACCATAGCCCTCTATGGGCTTCCAAATATCCCTTTGCCAATTCCACAAGAACAGCCTTAGCGAAAGGCTTCTTGAAGGGAAAGATGTAACTCTGTGAGATGAATTAACAGAACACAGAGCAATTTCTCAGAAAGCTTCTTTCCAGTTTTGAACGGAAGATATTTCCTTTTTCACCATAGCCCTCCATGGCCTTTCAAGTATCCCTTTTCCAATGCCACAAGAACAGCCTTAGCGAAAGGCTTCTTGAAGGAAAAGATGTAACTCTGTGAGATGAATTAACAGAACACAGAGCAGTTTCTCAGAAAGCTTCTTTCCAGTTTTGAACGGAAGATAGTTAGTTTTTCACCATAGCCCTCTATGCGCTTACAAATATCACTTTGCCAATTCCACACGAACAGCCTTAGAGAAAGGCTTCTTGAAGGGAAAGATGTAACTCTGTGAGATGAATTAACGGAACACAGAGCCGTTTCTCAGAAAGCTTCTTTCCAGGTTTGAACGGAAGATATTTCCTTTTTCACCGTAGACCTCTATGGGCTTCCAAATATCCCTTTGCCAATTCCACAAGAACAGCCTTAGCGAAAGGCTTCTTGAAGGGAAAGATTTAACTCTGTGAGATGAATTAACAGAACACAGAGCAGTTTCTCAGAAAGCTTCTTTCCAGTTTTGAACGGAAGATATTTGCTTTTTCACCATAGCCCTCTAGGCTTAAAAATATTCCTTTGCCTATTCCAAAAGAACAGCCTTAGCGAAAGGCTTCTTGAAGGGAAAGATGTAACTCTGTGAGATGAATTAACAGAACACAGAGCAGTTTCTCAGAAAGCTTCTTTCCAGTTTTGAACGGAAGATATTTCCTTTTTCAACATAGCCCTCTATGGGCTTCCAAATATCCCTTTTCCAATTCCACAAGAACAACCTTAGTGAAAAGCTTCTTGAAGGGAAAGATGTAATTCTGTGAGATGAATTAACAGAACACAGAGCAGTTTCTCAGAAAGCGTCTTTTCAGTTTTGAACGGAAGATATTTCCTTTTTCACCATAGCCCTCTATGGGCTTCCAAATATCCCTTTTCCAATTCCACAAGAACAGCCTTAGCGAAAGGCTTCTTGAAGGGAAAGATGTAACTCTGTGAGATGAAATAACAGAACACAGAGCAGTTTCTCAGAAAGCTTCTTTCCAGTTTTGAACGGAAGATATTTCCTTTTTCACGATAGCCCTCCTTCGCATTTCAAATATCCCTTTTCCAATGCCACAAGAACAGCCTTAGCGAAAGGCTTCTTGAAGGGAAAGATGTAACTCTGTGAGATGAATTAACAGAACACAGAGCAGTTTCTCAGAAAACTTCTTTCCAGTTTTGAACGGAAGATATCTCCTTTTTCACCATATCCCGCTATGGGCTTCGAAATATCCCCTTTCCAATTACACAGGAACATCCTTAGCGAAAGGTTCTTGAAGGGAAAGATGTAACTCTGTGAGATGAATTAACAGAACACAGAGCAGTTTCTCAGAAAGCTTCTTTCCAGTTTTGAACGGAAGATATTTCCTTTTTCCCCATAGCCCTCTATGGGCTTCCAAATATCACTTTGCCAATTCCACAAGAACAGTCTTAGAGAAAGGCTTCTTGAAGGGAAAGATGTAACTCTGTGAGATGAATTAACAGAACACAGAGCAGTTTCTCAGAAAGCTTCTCTCCAGTTTTGAACGGAAGATATTTCCTTTTTCAACATAGCCCTCTATGAGCTTCCAAATATCATTTTGCCAATTCCACAGGAACAGCCTTAGCGAAAGGCTTCTAGAAGGGAAAGATGTAACACTGTGAGATGAATTAACAGAACACAGAGCAGTTTCTCAGAAAGCTTCTTTCCAGTTTTGAACGGAAGATATTTCCTTTTTCAACATTGCCCTCTATGGGCTTCCAAATATCACTTTGCCAATTCCACAAGAACAGCCTTAGTGAAAGGCTTCCTGAAGGGAAAGATGTAACTCTGTGAGATGAATTAACAGAACACAGAGCAGTTTCTCAGAGAGCTTCTTTACAGTATTCAACGGAAGATATTTCCTTTTTCACCATAGCCCTCTATGGGCTTCCAAATATCCCTTTTCCAATTCCACAAGAACAGCCTTAGCGAAAGGCTTCTTGAAGGGAAAGATGTAATTCTGTGAGATGAATTAACAGAACACAGAGCAGTTTCTCAGAAAGCGTCTTTCCAGTTTTGAACGGAAGATATTTCCTTTTTCACCATAGCCCTCTATGGGCTTCAATATAATCCATTTCCATTTCCACAAGAACAGCCTTAGCGAAAGGCTTCTTGAAGGGAAAGATGTAACTCTGTGAGATGAATTAACAGAACACAGAGCAGTTTCTCAGAAAGCTTCTTTCCTGTTTTGAACGGAAGATATTTCCTTTTTCACCATAGCCCTCTAAGGGCTTCCAAATATCCCTTTTCCAATTCCACAAGAACAGCCTTAGCGAAAGGCTTCTTGAAGCCAAAGATGTAACTCTGTGAAATGAATTAACAGACCACAGAGCAGTTTCTCAGAAAGCTTCTTTTCAGTTTTGAACGGAAGATATTTCCTTTTTCAACATAGCCCTCTATGAGCTTCCAAATATCATTTTGCCAATTCCACAAGAACAGCCTTAGCGAAAGGCTTCTAGAAGGGAAAGATGTAACACTGTGAGACGAATTAACAGAACACAGAGCAGTTTCTCAGAAACCTTCTTTCCAGTTTTGAACGGAAGATATTTCCTTTTTCACCATAGCCCTCTATGGGCTTCCAAATATCACCTTGCCCATTCCAGAAGAACAACCTTAGTGAAAAGCTTCTTGAAGGGAAAGATGTAATTCTGTGAGATGAATTAACAGAACACAGAGCAGTTTCTCAAAAAGCGTCTTTCCAGTTTTGAACGGAAGATATTTCCTTTTTCACCATAGCCCTCTATGGGCTTCCATATAATCCATTTCCAATTCCACAAGAACAGCCTTAGCGAAAGGCTTCTTGAAGGGAAAGATGTAACTCTGTGAGATGAATTAACAGAACACAGAGCAGTTTCTCAGAAAGCTTCTTTCCTGTTTTGAACGGAAGATATTTCCTTTTTCACCATAGCCCTCTAAGGGCTTCCAAATATCCCTTTTCCAATTCCACAAGAACAGCCTTAGCGAAAGGCTTCTTGAAGCCAAAGATGTAACTCTGTGAAATGAATTAACAGAACACAGAGCAGTTTCTCAGAAAGCTTCTTTCCAGTTTTGAACGGAAGATATTTCCTTTTTCACCATAGCCTTCTATGGGCTTCCAAATATCCCTTTGCCAATTCCACAAGAACAGCCTTAGCGAAAGGCTTCTTGAAGGGAAAGATGTAATTCTGTGAGATGAATTAACAGAACACAGAGCAGTTTCTCAGAAAGCGTCTTTCCAGTTTTGAACGGAAGATATTTCCTTTTTCACCATAGCCCTCTATCGGATTCCATATAATCCATTTCCAATTCCACAAGAACAGCCTTAGCGAAAGGCTACTTGAAGGGAAAGATGTAACTCTGTGAGATGAATTAACAGAACACAGAGCAGTTTCTCAGAAAGCTTCTTTCCTGTTTTGAACGGAAGATATTTCCTTTTTCACCATAGCCCTCTAAGGGCTTCCAAATATCCCTTTTCCAATTCCACAAAAACAGCCTTAG
This sequence comes from Chlorocebus sabaeus, assembly GCF_047675955.1. Lineage (NCBI taxonomy): Eukaryota > Metazoa > Chordata > Mammalia > Primates > Cercopithecidae > Chlorocebus > Chlorocebus sabaeus. The sequence goes on from NW_027327459.1 coordinate 19,009, forward strand.
CGAAAGGCTTCTTGAAGCCAAAGATGTAACTCTGTGAAATGAATTAACAGAACACAGAGCAGTTTCTCAGAAAGCTTCTTTCCAGTTTTGAACGGAAGATATTTCCTTTTTCACCATAGCCCTCTATGGGCTTCCAAATATCCCTTTGCCAATTCCACAAGAACAGCCTTAGCGAAAGGCTTCTTGAAGGGAAAGATGTAACTCTGTGAGATTAATTAACAGAACACAGAGCAATTTCTCAGAAAGCTTCTTTCCAGTTTTGAACGGAAGATATTTCCTTTTTCACCATAGCCCTCCAGGGCCTTTCAAGTATCCCTTTTCCAATGCCACAAGAACAGCCTTAGCGAAAGGCTTCTTGAAGGGAAAGATGTAACTCTGTGAGATGAATTAACGGAACACAGAGCCGTTTCTCAGAAAGCTTCTTTCCAGGTTTGAACGGAAGATATTTCCTTTTTCACCGTAGACCTCTATGGGCTTCCAAATATCCCTTTGACAATTCCACAAGAACAGCCTTAGCGAAAGGCTTCTTGAAGGGAAAGATGTAACTCTGTGAGATGAATTAACAGAACACAGAGCAGTTTCTCAGAAAGCTTCTTTCCAGTTTTGAACGGAAGATATTTCCTTTTTCCCCATAGCCCTCTATGGGCTTCCAAATATCACTTTGCCAATTCCACAAGAACAGTCTTAGAGAAAGGCTTCTTGAAGGGAAAGATGTAACTCTGTGAGATGAATTAACAGAACACAGAGCAGTTTCTCAGAAAGCTTCTCTCCAGTTTTGAACGGAAGATATTTCCTTTTTCAACATAGCCCTCTATGAGCTTCCAAATATCATTTTGCCAATTCCACAGGAACAGCCTTAGCGAAAGGCTTCTAGAAGGGAAAGATGTAACACTGTGAGATGAATTAACAGAACACAGAGCAGTTTCTCAGAAAGCTTCTTTCCAGTTTTGAACGGAAGATATTTCCTTTTTCAACATTGCCCTCTATGGGCTTCCAAATATCACTTTGCCAATTCCACAAGAACAGCCTTAGTGAAAGGCTTCCTGAAGGGAAAGATGTAACTCTGTGAGATGAATTAACAGAACACAGAGCAGTTTCTCAGAGAGCTTCTTTACAGTATTCAACGGAAGATATTTCCTTTTTCACCATAGCCCTCTATGGGCTTCCAAATATCCCTTTTCCAATTCCACAAGAACAGCCTTAGCGAAAGGCTTCTTGAAGGGAAAGATGTAATTCTGTGAGATGAATTAACAGAACACAGAGCAGTTTCTCAGAAAGCGTCTTTCCAGTTTTGAACGGAAGATATTTCCTTTTTCACCATAGCCCTCTATGGGCTTCAATATAATCCATTTCCATTTCCACAAGAACAGCCTTAGCGAAAGGCTTCTTGAAGGGAAAGATGTAACTCTGTGAGATGAATTAACAGAACACAGAGCAGTTTCTCAGAAAGCTTCTTTCCTGTTTTGAACGGAAGATATTTCCTTTTTCACCATAGCCCTCTAAGGGCTTCCAAATATCCCTTTTCCAATTCCACAAGAACAGCCTTAGCGAAAGGCTTCTTGAAGCCAAAGATGTAACTCTGTGAAATGAATTAACAGACCACAGAGCAGTTTCTCAGAAAGCTTCTTTTCAGTTTTGAACGGAAGATATTTCCTTTTTCAACATAGCCCTCTATGAGCTTCCAAATATCATTTTGCCAATTCCACAAGAACAGCCTTAGCGAAAGGCTTCTAGAAGGGAAAGATGTAACACTGTGAGACGAATTAACAGAACACAGAGCAGTTTCTCAGAAACCTTCTTTCCAGTTTTGAACGGAAGATATTTCCTTTTTCACCATAGCCCTCTATGGGCTTCCAAATATCACCTTGCCCATTCCAGAAGAACAACCTTAGTGAAAAGCTTCTTGAAGGGAAAGATGTAATTCTGTGAGATGAATTAACAGAACACAGAGCAGTTTTTCAGAAAGCGTCTTTCCAGTTTTGAACGGAAGATATTTCCTTTTTCACCATAGCCCTCTATGGGCTTCCAAATATCCCTTTTCCAATTCCACAAGAACAGCCTTAGCGAAAGGCTTCTTGAAGGGAAAGATGTAATTCTGGGAGATGAATTAACAGAACACAGAGCAGTTTCTCAAAAAGCGTCTTTCCAGTTTTGAACGGAAGATATTTCCTTTTTCACCATAGCCCTCTATGGGCTTCCATATAATCCATTTCCAATTCCACAAGAACAGCCTTAGCGAAAGGCTTCTTGAAGGGAAAGATGTAACTCTGTGAGATGAATTAACAGAACACAGAGCAGTTTCTCAGAAAGCTTCTTTCCTGTTTTGAACGGAAGATATTTCCTTTTTCACCATAGCCCTCTAAGGGCTTCCAAATATCCCTTTTCCAATTCCACAAGAACAGCCTTAGCGAAAGGCTTCTTGAAGCCAAAGATGTAACTCTGTGAAATGAATTAACAGAACACAGAGCAGTTTCTCAGAAAGCTTCTTTCCAGTTTTGAACGGAAGATATTTCCTTTTTCACCATAGCCTTCTATGGGCTTCCAAATATCCCTTTGCCAATTCCACAAGAACAGCCTTAGCGAAAGGCTTCTTGAAGGGAAAGATGTAATTCTGTGAGATGAATTAACAGAACACAGAGCAGTTTCTCAGAAAGCGTCTTTCCAGTTTTGAACGGAAGATATTTCCTTTTTCACCATAGCCCTCTATCGGATTCCATATAATCCATTTCCAATTCCACAAGAACAGCCTTAGCGAAAGGCTACTTGAAGGGAAAGATGTAACTCTGTGAGATGAATTAACAGAACACAGAGCAGTTTCTCAGAAAGCTTCTTTCCTGTTTTGAACGGAAGATATTTCCTTTTTCACCATAGCCCTCTAAGGGCTTCCAAATATCCCTTTTCCAATTCCACAAAAACAGCCTTAGCGAAAGGCTTCTTGAAGCCAAAGATGTAACTCTGTGAAATGAATTAACAGAACACAGAGCAGTTTCTCAGAAAGCTTCTTTCCAGTTTTGAACGGAAGATATTTCCTTTTTCACCATAGCCCTCTATGGGCTTCCAAATATCCCTTTGCCAATTCCACAAGAACAGCCTTAGCGAAAGGCTTCTTGAAGGGAAAGATGTAACTCTGTGAGATTAATTAACAGAACACAGAGCAATTTCTCAGAAAGCTTCTTTCCAGTTTTGAACGGAAGATATTTCCTTTTTCACCATAGCCCTCCAGGGCCTTTCAAGTATCCCTTTTCCAATGCCACAAGAACAGCCTTAGCGAAAGGCTTCTTGAAGGGAAAGATGTAACTCTGTGAGATGAATTAACGGAACACAGAGCCGTTTCTCAGAAAGCTTCTTTCCAGGTTTGAACGGAAGATATTTCCTTTTTCACCGTAGACCTCTATGGGCTTCCAAATATCCCTTTGACAATTCCACAAGAACAGCCTTAGCGAAAGGCTTCTTGAAGGGAAAGATGTAACTCTGTGAGATGAATTAACAGAACACAGAGCAGTTTCTCAGAAAGCTTCTTTCCAGTTTTGAACGGAAGATATTTCCTTTTTCACCATACCCCTCTATGGGCTTCCAAATATCCCTTTTCCAATTCCACAAGAACAGCCTTAGCGAAAGGCTTCTTGAAGGGAAAGATGTAACTCTGTGAGATGAACTAACAGAACACAGAGCAGTGTCTCAGAAAGCTTCTTTCCAATTTTGAACGGAAGATATTTCCTTTTTCACCATAGCCTTCTAAGGGCTTCCAAATATCCCTTTTCCAATTCCAGAAGAACAGCCTTAGCGAAAGGCTTCTTGACGGGAACATGAAACTCTGTGAAATGAATTAACAGAACACAGAGCAGTTTCTCAGAAAGCTTCTTTCCAGTTTTGAACGGAAGATATTTCCTTTTTCACCATAGCCCTCTATGGGCTTCCAAATATCCCTTTGCCAATTCCACAAGAACAGCCTTAGCGAAAGGCTTCTTGAAGGGAAAGATGTAACTCTGTGAGATGAATTAACAGAACACAGAGCAATTTCTCAGAAAGCTTCTTTCCAGTTTTGAACGGAAGATATTTCCTTTTTCACCATAGCCCTCCATGGCCTTTCAAGTATCCCTTTTCCAATGCCACAAGAACAGCCTTAGCGAAAGGCTTCTTGAAGGGAAAGATGTAACACTGTGAGATGAATTAACAGAACCCAGAGCAGTTTCTCAGAAAGCTTCTTTCCTGTTTTGAACGGAAGATATTTCCTTTTTCACCATAGCCCTCTAAGGGCTTCCAAATATCCCTTTTCCAATTCCACAAGAACAGCCTTAGCGAAAGGCTTCTTGAAGGGAACATGAAACTCTGTGAAATGAATTAACAGAACACAGAGCAGTTTCTCAGAAAGCTTCTTTCCAGTTTTGAACGGAAGATATTTCCTTTTTCACCATAGCCCTCTATGGGCTTCCAAATATCCCTTTGCCAATTCCACAAGAACAGCCTTAGCGAAAGGCTTCTTGAAGGGAAAGATTTAACTCTGTGAGATGAATTAACAGAACACAGAGCAATTTCTCAGAAAGCTTCTTTCCAGTTTTGAACGGAAGATATTTCCTTTTTCACCATAGCCCTCCATGGCCTTTCAATTATCCCTTTTCCAATGCCACAAGAACAGCCTTAGCGAAAGGCTTCTTGAAGGAAAAGATGTAACTCTGTGAGATGAATTAACAGAACACAGAGCAGTTTCTCAGAAAGCTTCTTTCCAGTTATGAACGGAAGATATTTAGTTTTTCACCATAGCCCTCTATGCGCTTAGAAATATCACTTTGCCAATTCCACTCGAACAGCCTTAGCGAAAGGCTTCTTGAAGGGAAAGATGTAACTCTGTGAGATGAATTAACGGAACACAGAGCCGTTTCTCAGAAAGCTTCTTTCCAGGTTTGAACGGAAGATATTTCCTTTTTCACCGTAGACCTCTATGGGCTTCCAAATATCACTTTGCCCATTCCAGAAGAACAACCTTAGTGAAAAGTTTCTTGAAGGGAAAGATGTAATTCTGTGAGATGAATTAACAGAACACAGAGCAGTTTCTCAGAAAGCGTCTTTCCAGTTTTGAACGGAAGATATTTCCTTTTTCACCATAGCCCTCTATGGGCTTCCAAATATCCCTTTTCCAATTCCACAAGAACAGCCTTAGCGAAAGGCTTCTTGAAGGGAAAGATGTAACTCTGTGAGATGAATTAACAGAACACAGAGCAGTTTCTCAGAAAGCTTCTTTCTAGTTTTGAACGGAAGATATTTCCTTTTTCACCATAGCCCTCTAAGGGCTTCCAAATATCCCTTTTCCAATTCCAGAAGAACAGCCTTAGCGAAAGGCTTCTTGACGGGAACATGAAACTCTGTGAAATGAATTAACAGAACACAGAGCAGTTTCTCAGAAAGCTTCTTTCCAGTTTTGAACGGAAGATATTTCCTTTTTCACCATAGCCCTCTATGGGCTTCCAAATATCCCTTTGCCAATTCCACAAGAACAGCCTTAGCGAAAGGCTTCTTGAAGGGAAAGATGTAACTCTGTGAGATGAATTAACAGAACACAGAGCAGTTTCTCAGAAAGCTTCTTTCCAGTTTTGAACGGAAGATATTTCCTTTTTCACCATAGCTCTCTATGCGCTTACAAATATCACTTTGCCAATTCCACACGAACAGCCTTAGCGAAAGGCTTCTTGAAGGGAAAGATGTAACTCTGTGAGATCAATTAACGGAACACAGAGCCGTTTCTCAGAAAGCTTCTTTCCAGGTTTGAACGGAAGATATTTCCTTTTTCACCGTAGACCTCTATGGGCTTCCAAATATCCCTTTGCCAATTCCACAAGAACAGCCTTAGCGAAAGGCTTATTGAAGGGAAAGATGTAACTCTGTGAGATGAATTAACAGAACACAGAGCAGTTTCTCAGAAAGCTTCTTTCCAGTTTTGAACGGAAGATATTTGCTTTTCCACCATAGCCCTCTATAGGCTTAAAAATATTCCTTTGCCAATTCCAAAAGAACAGCCTTAGCGAAAGGCTTCTTGAAGGGAAAGATGTAACTCTGTGAGATGAATTAACAGAACACAGAGCAGTTTCTCAGAAAGCTTCCTTCCAGTTTTGAACGGAAGATATTTCCTTTTTCAACATAGCCCTCTATGAGCTTCCAAATATCATTTTGCCAATTCCACAAGAACAGCCTTAGCGAAAGGCTTCTAGAAGGGAAAGATGTAACACTGTGAGATGAATTAACAGAACACAGAGCAGTTTCTCAGAAAGTTTCTTTCCAGTTTTGAACGGAAGATATTTCCTTTTTCACCATAGCCCTCTATGGGCTTCCAAATATCACTTTGCCCATTCCACAAGAACAAACTTAGTGAAAAGCTTCTTGAAGGGAAAGATGTAATTCTGTGAGATGAATTAACAGAACACAGAGCAGTTTCTCAGAAAGCGTCTTTCCAGTTTTGAACGGAAGATATTTCCTTTTTCACCGTAGCCCTCTATGGTCTTCCAAATATCCCTTTTCCAATTCCACAAGAACAGCCTTAGCGAAAGGCTTCTTGAAGGGAAAGATGTAACTCTGTGAGATGAAATAACAGAACACAGAGCAGTTTCTCAGAAAGCTTCTTTCCAGTTTTGAACGGAAGATATTTCCTTTTTCACGATAGCCCTCCTTGGCATTTCAAATATCCCTTTTCCAATGCCACAAGAACAGCCTTAGCGAAAGGCTTCTTGAAGGGAAAGATGTAACTCTGTGAGATGAATTAACAGAACACAGAGCAGTTTCTCAGAAAACTTCTTTCCAGTTTTGAACGGAAGATATCTCCTTTTTCACCATATCCCGCTATGGGCTCTGAAATATCCCTTTTCCAATTACACAAGAACATCCTTAGCGAAAGTCTTCTTGAAGGGAAAGATGTAACTCTGTGAGATGAATTAACAGAACACAGAGCAGTTTCTCAGAAAGCTTCTTTCCAGTTTTGAACGGAAGATATTTCCTTTTTCCCCATAGCCCTCTATGGGCTTCCAAATATCACTTTGCCAATTCCACAAGAACAGCCTTAGCGAAAGGCTTCTTTAAGGGAAAGATGTAACTCTGTGAGATGAATTAACAGAACACAGAGCAGTTTCTCAGAAAGCTTCTCTCCAGTTTTGAACGGAAGATATTTCCTTTTTCAACATAGCCCTCTATGGGCTTCCAAATATCCCTTTGCCAATTCCACAAGAACAGCCTTAGCGAAAGGCTTCTTGAAGGGAAAGATTTAACTCTGTGAGATGAATTAACAGAACACAGAGCAATTTCTCAGAAAGCTTCTTTCCAGTTTTGAACGGAAGATATTTCCTTTTTCACCATAGCCCTCCATGGCCTTTCAAGTATCCCTTTTCCAATGCCACAAGAACAGCCTTAGCGAAAGGCTTCTTGAAGGAAAAGATGTAACTCTGTGAGATAAATTAACAGAACACAGAGCAGTTTCTCAGAAAGCTTCTTTCCAGTTTTGAACGGAAGATATTTAGTTTTTCACCATAGCCCTCTATGCGCTTACAAATATCACTTTGCCAATTCCACACGAACAGCCTTAGCGAAAGGCTTCTTGAAGGGAAAGATGTAACTCTGTGAGATGAATTAACGGAACACAGAGCCGTTTCTCAGAAAGCTTCTTTCCAGGTTTGAACGGAAGATATTTCCTTTTTCACCGTAGACCTCTATGGGCTTCCAAATATCCCTTTGAAAATTCCACAAGAACAGCCTTAGCGAAAGGCTTTTTGAAGGGAAAGATGTAACTCTGTGAGATGAATTAACAGAACACAGAGCAGTTTCTCAGAAAGCTTCTTTCCAGTTTTGAACGGAAGATATTTGCTTTTTCACCATAGCCCTCTATAGGCTTAAAAATATTCCTTTGCCAATTCCACAAGAACAGCCTTAGCGAAAGGCTTCTTGAATGGAAAGATGTAACTCTGTGAGATGAATTAACAGAACACAGAGCAGTTTCTCAGAAAGCTTCTTTCCAGTTTTGAACGTAAGATATTTCCTTTTTCAACATAGCCCTCTATGAGCTTCCAAATATCATTTTGCCAATTCCACAAGAACAGCCTTAGCGAAAGGCTTCTAGAAGGGAAAGATGTAACACTGTGAGATGAATTAACAGAACACAGAGCAGTTTCTCAGAAAGCTTCTTTCCAGTTTTGAACGGAGGATATTTCCTTTTTCACCATAGCCTTCTATGGGCTTCCAAATATCACTTTGCCCATTCCAGAAGAACAACCTTAGTGAAAAGCTTCTTGAAGGGAAAGATGTAATTCTGTGAGATGAATTAACAGAACACAGAGCAGTTTCTCAGAAAGCTTCTTTCCAGTTTTGAACGGAAGATATTTAGTTTTTCACCATAGCCCTCTATGCGCTTACAAATATCACTTTGCCAATTCCACACGAACAGCCTTAGCGAAAGGCTTCTTGAAGGGAAAGATGTAACTCTGTGAGATGAATTAACGGAACACAGAGCCGTTTCTCAGAGAGCTTCTTTCCAGGTTTGAACGGAAGATATTTCCTTTTTCACCGTAGACCTCTATGGGCTTCCAAATATCACTTTGACCATTCCAGAAGAACAACCTTAGTGAAAAGTTTCTTGAAGGGAAAGATGTAATTCTGTGAGATGAATTAACAGAACACAGAGCAGTTTCTCAGAAAGCGTCTTTCCAGTTTTGAACGGAAGATATTTCCTTTTTCACCATAGCCCTCTATGGGCTTCCAAATATCCCTTTTCCAATTCCACAGGAACAGCCTTAGCGAAAGGCTTCTTGAAGGGAAAGATGTAACTCTGTGAGATGAATTAACAGAACACAGAGCAGTTTCTCAGAAAGCTTCTTTCCAGTTTTGAACGGAAGATATTTCCTTTTTCACCATAGCCCTCTAAGGGCTTCCAAATATCCCTTTTCCAATTCCAGAAGAACAGCCTTAGCGAAAGGCTTCTTGACGGGAACATGAAACTCTGTGAAATGAATTAACAGAACACAGAGCAGTTTCTCAGAAAGCTTCTTTCCAGTTTTGAACGGAAGATATTTCCTTTTTCACCATAGCCCTCTATGGGCTTCCAAATATCCCTTTGCCAATTCCACAAGAACAGCCTTAGCGAAAGGCTTCTTGAAGGGAAAGATGTAACTCTGTGAGATGAAATAACAGAACACAGAGCAGTTTCTCAGAAAGCTTCTTTCCAGTTTTGAACGGAAGATATTTCCTTTTTCACGATAGCCCTCCTTGGCATTTCAAATATCCCTTTTCCAATGCCACAAGAACAGCCTTAGCGAAAGGCTTCTTGAAGGGAAAGATGTAACTCTGTGAGATGAATTAACAGAACACAGAGCAGTTTCTCAGAAAACTTCTTTCCAGTTTTGAACGGAAGATATCTCCTTTTTCACCATATCCCGCTATGGGCTTCGAAATATCCCTTTTCCAATTACACAAGAACATCCTTAGCGAAAGTCTTCTTGAAGGGAAAGATGTAACTCTGTGAGATGAATTAACAGAACACAGAGCAGTTTCTCAGAAAGCTTCTTTCCAGTTTTGAACGGAAGATATTTCCTTTTTCCCCATAGCCCTCTATGGGCTTCCAAATATCACTTTGCCAATTCCACAAGAACAGCCTTAGCGAAAGGCTTCTTTAAGGGAAAGATGTAACTCTGTGAGATGAATTAACAGAACACAGAGCAGTTTCTCAGAAAGCTTCTCTCCAGTTTTGAACGGAAGATATTTCCTTTTTCAACATAGCCCTCTATGGGCTTCCAAATATCCCTTTGCCAATTCCACAAGAACAGCCTTAGCGAAAGGCTTCTTGAAGGGAAAGATTTAACTCTGTGAGATGAATTAACAGAACACAGAGCAATTTCTCAGAAAGCTTCTTTCCAGTTTTGAACGGAAGATATTTCCTTTTTCACCATAGCCCTCCATGGCCTTTCAAGTATCCCTTTTCCAATGCCACAAGAACAGCCTTAGCGAAAGGCTTCTTGAAGGAAAAGATGTAACTCTGTGAGATAAATTAACAGAACACAGAGCAGTTTCTCAGAAAGCTTCTTTCCAGTTTTGAACGGAAGATATTTAGTTTTTCACCATAGCCCTCTATGCGCTTACAAATATCACTTTGCCAATTCCACACGAACAGCCTTAGCGAAAGGCTTCTTGAAGGGAAAGATGTAACTCTGTGAGATGAATTAACGGAACACAGAGCCGTTTCTCAGAAAGCTTCTTTCCAGGTTTGAACGGAAGATATTTCCTTTTTCACCGTAGACCTCTATGGGCTTCCAAATATCCCTTTGAAAATTCCACAAGAACAGCCTTAGCGAAAGGCTTTTTGAAGGGAAAGATGTAACTCTGTGAGATGAATTAACAGAACACAGAGCAGTTTCTCAGAAAGCTTCTTTCCAGTTTTGAACGGAAGATATTTGCTTTTTCACCATAGCCCTCTATAGGCTTAAAAATATTCCTTTGCCAATTCCACAAGAACAGCCTGAGCGAAAGGCTTCTTGAATGGAAAGATGTAACTCTGTGAGATGAATTAACAGAACACAGAGCAGTTTCTCAGAAAGCTTCTTTCCAGTTTTGAACGTAAGATATTTCCTTTTTCAACATAGCCCTCTATGAGCTTCCAAATATCATTTTGCCAATTCCACAAGAACAGCCTTAGCGAAAGGCTTCTAGAAGGGAAAGATGTAACACTGTGAGATGAATTAACAGAACACAGAGCAGTTTCTCAGAAAGCTTCTTTCCAGTTTTGAACGGAAGATATTTCCTTTTTCACCATAGCCTTCTATGGGCTTCCAAATATCACTTTGCCCATTCCAGAAGAACAACCTTAGTGAAAAGCTTCTTGAAGGGAAAGATGTAATTCTGCGAGATGAATTAACAGAACACAGAGCAGTTTCTCAGAAAGCGTCTTTCCAGTTTTGAACGGAAGATATTTCCTTTTTCACCATAGCCCTCTATGGGCTTCCAAATATCCCTTTTCCAATTCCACAAGAACAGCCTTAGCGAAAGGCTTCTTGAAGGGAAAGATGTAACTCTGTGAGATGAATTAACAGAACACAGAGCAGTTTCTCAGAAAACTTCTTTCCAGTTTTGAACGGAAGATATCTCCTTTTTCACCATATCCCGCTATGGGCTTCGAAATATCCCTTTTCCAATTACACAAGAACATCCTTAGCGAAAGTCTTCTTGAAGGGAAAGATGTAACTCTGTGAGATGAATTAACAGAACACAGAGCAGTTTCTCAGAAAGCTTCTTTCCAGTTTTGAACGGAAGATATTTCCTTTGTCCCCATAGCCCTCTATGGGCTTCCAAATATCACTTTGCCAATTCCACAAGAACAGCCTTAGCGAAAGGCTTCTTTAAGGGAAAGATGTAACTCTGTGAGATGAATTAACAGAACACAGAGCAGTTTCTCAGAAAGCTTCTCTCCAGTTTTGAACGGAAGATATTTCCTTTTTCAACATAGCCCTCTATGGGCTTCCAAATATCCCTTTGCCAATTCCACAAGAACAGCCTTAGCGAAAGGCTTCTTGAAGGGAAAGATTTAACTCTGTGAGATGAATTAACAGAACACAGAGCAATTTCTCAGAAAGCTTCTTTCCAGTTTTGAACGGAAGATATTTCCTTTTTCACCATAGCCCTCCATGGCCTTTCAAGTATCCCTTTTCCAATGCCACAAGAACAGCCTTAGCGAAAGGCTTCTTGAAGGAAAAGATGTAACTCTGTGAGATAAATTAACAGAACACAGAGCAGTTTCTCAGAAAGCTTCTTTCCAGTTTTGAACGGAAGATATTTAGTTTTTCACCATAGCCCTCTATGCGCTTACAAATATCACTTTGCCAATTCCACACGAACAGCCTTAGCGAAAGGCTTCTTGAAGGGAAAGATGTAACTCTGTGAGATGAATTAACGGAACACAGAGCCGTTTCTCAGAAAGCTTCTTTCCAGGTTTGAACGGAAGATATTTCCTTTTTCACCGTAGACCTCTATGGGCTTCCAAATATCCCTTTGAAAATTCCACAAGAACAGCCTTAGCGAAAGGCTTTTTGAAGGGAAAGATGTAACTCTGTGAGATGAATTAACAGAACACAGAGCAGTTTCTCAGAAAGCTTCTTTCCAGTTTTGAACGGAAGATATTTGCTTTTTCACCATAGCCCTCTATAGGCTTAAAAATATTCCTTTGCCAATTCCACAAGAACAGCCTGAGCGAAAGGCTTCTTGAATGGAAAGATGTAACTCTGTGAGATGAATTAACAGAACACAGAGCAGTTTCTCAGAAAGCTTCTTTCCAGTTTTGAACGTAAGATATTTCCTTTTTCAACATAGCCCTCTATGAGCTTCCAAATATCATTTTGCCAATTCCACAAGAACAGCCTTAGCGAAAGGCTTCTAGAAGGGAAAGATGTAACACTGTGAGATGAATTAACAGAACACAGAGCAGTTTCTCAGAAAGCTTCTTTCCAGTTTTGAACGGAAGATATTTCCTTTTTCACCATAGCCTTCTATGGGCTTCCAAATATCACTTTGCCCATTCCAGAAGAACAACCTTAGTGAAAAGCTTCTTGAAGGGAAAGATGTAATTCTGCGAGATGAATTAACAGAACACAGAGCAGTTTCTCAGAAAGCGTCTTTCCAGTTTTGAACGGAAGATATTTCCTTTTTCACCATAGCCCTCTATGGGCTTCCAAATATCCCTTTTCCAATTCCACAAGAACAGCCTTAGCGAAAGGCTTCTTGAAGGGAAAGATGTAACTCTGTGAGATGAATTAACAGAACACAGAGCAGTTTCTCAGAAAGCTTCTTTCCAGTTTTGAACGGAAGATATTTCCTTTTTCCCCATAGCCCTCTAAGGGCTTCCAAATATCCCTTTTCCAATTCCAGAAGAACAGCCTTAGCGAAAGGCTTCTTGAAGGGAAAGATGTAACTCTGTGAGATGAATTAACAGAACACAGAGCAGTTTCTCAGAAAGCTTCTTTCCAGTTTTGAACGGAAGATATTTCCTTTTTCACGATAGCCCTCCTTGGCATTTCAAATATCCCGTTTCCAATGCCACAAGAACAGCCTTAGCGAAAGGCTTCTTGAAGGGAAAGATGTAACTCTGTGAGATGAATTAACAGAACACAGAGCAGTTTTTCAGAAAGCTTCTCTCCAGTTTTGAACGGAAGATATTTCCTTTTTCAACATAGCCCTCTATGAGCTTCCAAATATCATTTTAGCAATTCCACAGGAACAGCCTTAGCGAAAGGCTTCTAGAAGGGAAAGATGTAACACTGTGAGATGAATTAACAGAACACAGAGCAGTTTCTCAGAAAGCTTCTTTCCAGTTTTGAACGGAAGATATTTCCTTTTTCATCATAGCCCTCTATGGGCTTCCAAATATCACTTTGCCAATTCCACAAGAACAGCCTTAGTGAAAGGCTTCCTGAAGGGAAAGATGTACCTCTGTGAGATGAATTAACAGAACACAGAGCAGTTTCTCAGAGAGCTTCTTTACAGTATTCAACGGAAGATATTTCCTTTTTCACCATAGCCCTCTATGGGCTTCCAAATATCCCTTTTCCAATTCCACAAGAACAGCCTTAGCGAAAGGCTTCTTGAAGGGAAAGATGTAATTCTGTGAGATGAATTAACAGAACACAGAGCAGTTTCTCAGAAAGCGTCTTTCCAGTTTTGAACGGAAGATAATTCCTTTTTCACCATAGCCCTCTATGGGCTTCCATAAAATCCATTTCCAATGGCACAAGAACAGCCTTAGCGAAAGGCTTCTTGAAGGGAAAGATGTAACACTGTGAGATGAATTAACAGAACACAGAGCAGTTTCTCAGAAAGCTTCTTTCCTGTTTTGAACGGAAGATATTTCCTTTTTCACCATAGCCCTCTAAGGGCTTCCAAATATCCCTTTTCCAATTCCACAAGAACAGCCTTAGCGAAAGGCTTCTTGAAGCCAAAGATGTAACTCTGTGAAATGAATTAACAGAACACAGAGCAGTTTCTCAGAAAGCTTCTTTCCAGTTTTGAACGGAAGATATTTCCTTTTTCAACATAGCCCTCTATGAGCTTCCAAATATCATTTTGCCAATTCCACAAGAACAGCCTTAGCGAAAGGCTTCTAGAAGGGAAAGATGTAACACTGTGAGACGAATTAACAGAACACAGAGCAGTTTCTCAGAAACCTTCTTTCCAGTTTTGAACGGAAGATATTTCCTTTTTCACCATAGCCCTCTATGGGCTTCCAAATATCACTTTGCCCATTCCAGAAGAACAACATTAGTGAAAAGCTTCTTGAAGGGAAAGATGTAATTCTGTGAGATGAATTAACAGAACACAGAGCAGTTTCTCAGAAAGCGTCTTTCCAGTTTTGAACAGAAGATATTTCCTTTTTCACCATAGCCCTCTATGGGCTTCCAAATATCCCTTTTCCAATTCCACAAGAACAGCCTTAGCGAAAGGCTTCTTGAAGGGGAAGATGTAATTCTATGAGATGAATTAACAGAACACAGAGCAGTTTCTCAAAAAGCGTCTTTCCAGTTTTGAACGGAAGATATTTCCTTTTTCACCATAGCCCTCTATGGGCTTCCATATAATCCATTTCCAATTCCACAAGAACAGCCTTAGCGAAAGGCTTCTTGAAGGAAAGATGTAACTCTGTGAGATGAATTAACAGAACACAGAGCAGTTTCTCAGAAAGCTTCTTTCCTGTTTTGAACGGAAGATATTTCCTTTTTCACCATAGCCCTCTAAGGGCTTCCAAATATCCCTTTTCCAATTCCACAAGAACAGCCTTAGCGAAAGGCTTCTAGAAGGGAAAGATGTAACACTGTGAGACGAATTAACAGAACACAGAGCAGTTTCTCAGAAACCTTCTTTCCAGTTTTGAACGGAAGATATTTCCTTTTTCACCATAGCCCTCTATGGGCTTCCAAATATCACTTTGCCCATTCCAGAAGAACAACCTTAGTGAAAAGCTTCTTGAAGGGAAAGATGTAATTCTGTGAGATGAATTAACAGAACACAGAGCAGTTTCTCAGAAAACGTCTTTCCAGTTTTGAACGGAAGATATTTCCTTTTTCACCATAGCCCTCTATGGGCTTCCAAATATCCCTTTTCCCATTCCACAAGAACAGCCTTAGCGAAAGGCTTCTTGAAGGGGAAGATGTAATTCTATGAGATGAATTAACAGAACACAGAGCAGTTTCTCAAAAAGCGTCTTTCCAGTTTTGAACGGAAGATATTTCCTTTTTCACCATAGCCCTCTATGGGCTTCCATATAATCCATTTCCAATTCCACAAGAACAGCCTTAGCGAAAGGCTTCTTGAAGGAAAGATGTAAGTCTGTGAGATGAATTAACAGAACACAGAGCAGTTTCTCAGAAAGCTTCTTTCCAGTTTTGAACGGAAGATATTTCCTTTTTCACCATAGCCCTCCATGGCCTTTCAAGTATCCCTTTTCCAATGCCACAAGAACAGCCTTAGCGAAAGGCTTCTTGAAGGAAAAGATGTAACTCTGTGAGATGAATTAACAGAACACAGAGCAGTTTCTCAGAAAGCTTCTTTCCTGTTTTGAACTAAAGATATTTCCTTTTTCACCATAGCCCTCTAAGGGCTTCCAGATATCCCTTTTCCAATTCCACAAGAACAGCCTTAGCGAAAGGCTTCTTGAAGGGAACATGAAACTCTGTGAAATGAATTAACAGAACACAGAGCAGTTTCTCAGAAAGCTTCTTTCCAGTTTTGAACGGAAGATATTTCCTTTTTCACCATAGCCCTCTATGGGCTTCCAAATATCCCTTTGCCAATTCCACAAGAACAGCCTTAGCGAAAGGCTTCTTGAAGGGAAAGATTTAACTCTGTGAGATGAATTAACAGAACACAGAGCAATTTCTCAGAAAGCTTGTTTCCAGTTTTGAACGGAAGATATTTCCTTTTTCACCATAGCCCTCCATGGCCTTTCAAGTATCCCTTTTCCAATGCCACAAGAACAGCCTTAGCGAAAGGCTTCTTGAAGGAAAAGATGTAACTCTGTGAGATGAATTAACAGAACACAGAGCAGTTTCTCAGAAAGCTTCTTTCCAGTTTTGAACGGAAGATATTTAGTTTTTCACCATAGCCCTCTCTGCGCTTACAAATATCACTTTGCCAATTCCACACGAACAGCCTTAGCGAAAGGCTTCTTGAAGGGAAAGATGTAACTCTGTGAGATGAATTAACGGAACACAGAGCCGTTTCTCAGAAAGCTTCTTTCCAGGTTTGAACGGAAGATATTTCCTTTTTCACCGTAGACCTCTATGGGCTTCCAAATATCCCTTTGAAAATTCCACAAGAACAGCCTTAGCGAAAGGCTTCTTGAAGGGAAAGATGTAACTCTGTGAGATGAATTAACAGAACACAGAGCAGTTTCTCAGAAAGCTTCTTTCCAGTTTTGAACGGAAGATATTTCCTTTTTCACCATAGCCCTCTAAGGGCTTCCAAATATCCCTTTTCCAATTCCAGAAGAACAGCCTTAGCGAAAGGCTTCTTGACGGGAACATGAAACTCTGTGAAATGAATTAACAAAACACAGAGCAGTTTCTCAGAAAGCTTCTTTCCAGTTTTGAACGGAAGATATTTCCTTTTTCACCATAGCCCTCTATGGGCTTCCAAATATCCCTTTGCCAATTCCACAAGAACAGCCTTAGCGAAATGCTTCTTGAAGGGAAAGATGTAACTCTGTGAGATGAATTAACAGAACACAGAGCAATTTCTCAGAAAGCTTCTTTCCAGTTTTGAACGGAAGATATTTCCTTTTTCACGATAGCCCTCCTTGGCATTTCAAATATCCCTTTTCCAATGCCACAAGAACAGCCTTAGCGAAAGGCTTCTTGAAGGGAAAGATGTAACTCTGTGAGATGAATTAACAGAACACAGAGCAGTTTCTCAGAAAACTTCTTTCCAGTTTTGAACGGAAGATATCTCCTTTTTCACCATATCCCGCTATGGGCTTCGAAATATCCCTTTTCCAATTACACAAGAACATCCTTAGCGAAAGGCTTCTTGAAGGGAAAGATGTAACTCTGTGAGATGAATTAACAGAACACAGAGCAGTTTCTCAGAAAGCTTCTTTCCAGTTTTGAACGGAAGATATTTCCTTTTTCCCCATAGCCCTCTATGGGCTTCCAAATATCACTTTGCCAATTCCACAAGAACAGCCTTAGCGAAAGGCTTCTTGAAGGGAAAGATGTAACTCTGTGAGATGAATTAACAGAACACAGAGCAGTTTCTCAGAAAGCTTCTCTCCAGTTTTGAACGGAAGATATTTCCTTTTTCAACATAGCCCTCTATGAGCTTCCAAATATCATTTTGCCAATTCCACAGGAACAGCCTTAGCGAAAGGCTTCTAGAAGGGAAACATGTAACACTGTGAGATGAATTAACAGAACACAGAGCAGTTTCTCAGAAAGCTTCTTTCCAGTTTTGAACGGAAGATATTTCCTTTTTCAACATAGCCCTCTATGGGCTTCCAAATATCACTTTGCCAATTCCACAAGAACAGCCTTAGGGAAAGGCTTCCTGAAGGGAAAGATGTAACTCTGTGAGATGAATTAACAGAACACAGAGCAGTTTCTCAGAGAGCTTCTTTACAGTATTCAACGGAAGATATTTCCTTTTTCACCATAGCCCTCTATGGGCTTCCAAATATCCCTTTTCCAATTCCCCAAGAACAGCCTTAGCGAAAGGCTTCTTGAAGGGAAAGATGTAATTCTGTGAGATGAATTAACAGAACACAGAGCAGTTTCTCAAAAAGCGTCTTTCCAGTTTTGAACAGAAGATATTTCCTTTTTCACCATAGCCCTCTATGGGCTTCCATATAATCCATTTCCAATTCCACAAGAACAGCCTTCGCGAAAGGCTTCTTGATGGAAAGATGTAACTCTGTGAGATGAATTAACAGAACACAGAGCAGTTTCTCAGAAAGCTTCTTTCCTGTTTTGAACGGAAGATATTTCCTTTTTCACCATAGCCCTCTAAGGGCTTCCAAATATCCCTTTTCCAATTCCACAAGAACAGCCTTAGCGAAAGGCTTCTTGAAGCAAAAGATGTAACTCTGTGAAATGAATTAACACAACACAGAGCAGTTTCTCAGAAAGCTTCTTTCCAGTTTTGAACGGAAGATATTTCCTTTTTCACCATAGCCCTCTATGGGCTTCCAAATATCCCTTTGCCAATTCCACAAGAACAGCCTTAGCGAAAGGCTTCTTGAAGGGAAAGATGTAATTCTGTGAGATGAATTAACAGAACACAGAGCAGTTTCTCAGAAAGCGTCTTTCCAGTTTTGAACGGAAGATATTTCCTTTTTCACCATAGACCTCTATCGGATTCCATATAATCCATTTCCAATTCCACAAGAACAGCCTTAGCGAAAGGCTACTTGAAGGGAAAGATGTAACTCTGTGAGATGAATTAACAGAACACAGAGCAGTTTCTCAGAAAGCTTCCTTCCTGTTTTGAACGGAAGATATTTCCTTTTTCACCATAGCCCTCTATGAGCTTCCAAATATCCCTTTTCCAATTCCACAAAAACAGCCTTAGCGAAAGGCTTCTTGAAGCCAAAGATGTAACTCTGTGAAATGAATTAACAGAACACAGAGCAGTTTCTCAGAAAGCTTCTTTCCAGTTTTGAACGGAAGATATTTCCTTTTTCACCATAGCCCTCTATGGGCTTCCAAATATCCCTTTGCCAATTCCACAAGAACAGCCTTAGCGAAAGGCTTCTTGAAGGGAAAGATGTAACTCTGTGAGATGAATTAACAGAACACAGAGCAGTTTCTCAGAAAGCTTCTTTCCAGTTTTGAACGGAAGATATTTCCTTTTTCAACATAGCCCTCTATGGGCTTCCAAATATCCCTTTTCCAATTCCACAAGAACAGCCTTAGCGAAAGGCTTCTTGAAGGGAAAGATGTAACTCTGTGAGATGAACTAACAGAACACAGAGCAGTGTCTCAGAAAGCTTCTTTCCAGTTTTGAACGGAAGATATTTCCTTTTTCACCATAGCCCTCTAAGGGCTTCCAAATATCCCTTTTCCAATTCCAGAAGAACAGCCTTAGCGAAAGGCTTCTTGACGGGAACATGAAACTCTGTGAAATGAATTAACAGAACACAGAGCAGTTTCTCAGAAAGCTTCTTTCCAGTTTTGAACGGAAGATATTTCCTTTTTCACCATAGCCCTCTATGGGCTTCCAAATATCCCTTTGCCAATTCCACAACAACAGACTTAGCGAAAGGCTTCTCGAAGGGAAAGATGTAACTCTGTGAGATGAATTAACAGAACACAGAGCAATTTCTCAGAAAGCTTCTTTCCAGTTTTGAACGGAAGATATTTCCTTTTTCACCATAGCCCTCCATGGCCTTTCAAGTATCCCTTTTCCAATGCCACAAGAACAGCCTTAGCGAAAGGCTTCTTGAAGGAAAAGATGTAACTCTGTGAGATGAATTAACAGAACACAGAGCAGTTTCTCAGAAAGCTTCTTTCCTGTTTTGAACGGAAGATATTTCCTTTTTCACCATAGCCCTCTAAGGGCTTCCAGATATCCCTTTTCCAATTCCACAAGAACAGCCTTAGCGAAAGGCTTCTTGAAGGGAACATGAAACTCTGTGAAATGAATTAACAGAACACAGAGCAGTTTCTCAGAAAGCTTCTTTCCAGTTTTGAACGGAAGATATTTCCTTTTTCACCATAGCCCTCTATGGGCTTCCAAATATCCCTTTGCCAATTCCACAAGAACAGCCTTAGCGAAAGGCTTCTTGAAGGGAAAGATTTAACTCTGTGAGATGAATTAACAGAACACAGAGCAATTTCTCAGAAAGCTTCTTTCCAGTTTTGAACGGAAGATATTTCCTTTTTCACCATAGCCCTCCATGGCCTTTCAAGTATCCCTTTTCCAATGCCACAAGAACAGCCTTAGCGAAAGGCTTCTTGAAGGAAAAGATGTAACTCTGTGAGATGAATTAACAGAACACAGAGCAGTTTCTCAGAAAGCTTCTTTCCAGTTTTGAACGGAAGATATTAAGTTTTTCACCATAGCCCTCTATGCGCTTACAAATATCACTTTGCCAATTCCACACGAACAGCCTTAGCGAAAGGCTTCTTGAAGGGAAAGATGTAACTCTGTGAGATGAATTAACGGAACACAGAGCCTTTTCTCAGAAAGCTTCTTTCCAGGTTTGAACGGAAGATATTTCCTTTTTCACCGTAGACCTCTATGGGCTTCCAAATATCCCTTTGAAAATTCCACAAGAACAGCCTTAGCGAAAGGCTTCTTGAAGGGAAAGATGTAACTCTGTGAGATGAATTAACAGAACACAGAGTAGTTTCTCAGAAAGCTTCTTTCCAGTTTTGAACGGAAGATATTTGCTTTTTCACCATAGCCCTCTATAGGCTTAAAAATATTCCTTTGCCAATTCCACAAGAACAGCCTGAGCGAAAGGCTTCTTGAAGGGAAAGATGTAACTCTGTGAGATGAATTAACAGAACACAGAGCAGTTTCTCAGAAAGCTTCTTTCCAGTTTTGAACGTAAGATATTTCCTTTTTCAACATAGCCCTCTATGAGCTTCCAAATATCATTTTGCCAATTCCACAAGAACAGCCTTAGCGAAAGGCTTCTAGAAGGGAAAGATGTAACACTGTGAGATGAATTAACAGAACACAGAGCAGTTTCTCAGAAAGCTTCTTTCCAGTTTTGAACGGAAGATATTTCCTTTTTCACCATAGCCTTCTATGGGCTTCCAAATATCACTTTGCCCATTCCAGAAGAACAACCTTAGTGAAAAGCTTCTTGAAGGGAAAGATGTAATTCTGTGAGATGAATTAACAGAACACAGAGCAGTTTCTCAGAAAGCGTCTTTCCAGTTTTGAACGGAAGATATTTCCTTTTTCACCATAGCCCTCTATGGGCTTCCAAATATCCCTTTTCCAATTCCACAAGAACAGCCTTAGCGAAAGGCTTCTTGAAGGGAAAGATGTAACTCTGTGAGATGAATTAACAGAACACAGAGCAGTTTCTCAGAAAGCTTCTTTCCAGTTTTGAACGGAAGATATTTCCTTTTTCACCATAGCCCTCTAAGGGCTTCCAAATATCCCTTTTCCAATTCCAGAAGAACAGCCTTAGCGAAAGGCTTCTTGACGGGAAAGATGTAATTCTGTGAGATGAATTAACAGAACACAGAGCAGTTTCTCAGAAAGCGTCTTTCCAGTTTTGAACGGAAGATAATTCCTTTTTCACCATAGCCCTCTATGGGCTTCCATAAAATCCAATTCCAATTCCACAAGAACAGCCTTAGCGAAAGGCTTCTTGAAGGGAAAGATGTAACTCTGTGAGATGAATTAACAGAACACAGAGCAATTTCTCAGAAAGCTTCTTTCCAGTTTTGAACGGAAGATATTTCCTTTTTCACCATAGCCCTCTATGGGCTTCCATAAAATCCATTTCCAATTCCACAAGAACAGCCTTAGCGAAAGGCTTCTTGAAGGGAAAGATGTAACTCTGTGAGATGAATTAACAGAACACAGAGCAGTTTCTCAGAAAGCTTCTTTCCTGTTTTGAACGGAAGATATTTCCTTTTTCACCATAGCCCTCTAAGGGCTTCCAAATATCCCTTTTCCAATTCCACAAGAACAGCCTTAGCGAAAGGCTTCTTGAAGCCAAAGATGTAACTCTGTGAAATGAATTAACAGAACACAGAGCAGTTTCTCAGAAAGCTTCTTTCCAGTTTTGAACGGAAGATATTTCCTTTTTCAACATAGCCCTCTATGAGCTTCCAAATATCATTTTGCCAATTCCACAAGAACAGCCTTAGCGAAAGGCTTCTAGAAGGGAAAGATGTAACACTGTGAGACGAATTAACAGAACACAGAGCAGTTTCTCAGAAACCTTCTTTCCAGTTTTGAACGGAAGATATTTCCTTTTTCACCATAGCCCTCTATGGGCTTCCAAATATCACTTTGCCCATTCCAGAAGAACAACCTTAGTGAAAAGCTTCTTGAAGGGAAAGATGTAATTCTGTGAGATGAATTAACAGAACACAGAGCAGTTTCTCAGAAAGCGTCTTTCCAGTTTTGAACGGAAGATATTTCCTTTTTCACCATAGCCCTCTATGGGCTTCCAAATATCCCTTTTCCAATTCCACAAGAACAGCCTTAGCGAAAGGCTTCTTGAAGGGAAAGATGTAATTCTGTGAGATGAATTAACAGAACACAGAGCAGTTTCTCAAAAAGCGTCTTTCCAGTTTTGAACGGAAGATATTTCCTTTTTCACCATAGCCCTCTATGGGCTTCCATATAATCCATTTCCAATTCCACAAGAACAGCCTTAGCGAAAGGCTTCTTTAAGGAAAAGATGTAACTCTGTGAGATGAATTAACAGAACACAGAGCAGTTTCTCAGAAATCTTTTTTCCAGTTTTGAACGGAAGATATTTCCTTTTTCACCATAGCCCTCTATGGGCCTCCGAATATCACTTTTCCAATTTCACAAGAACAGCCTTACCGAAAGGATTCTTGAAGGGAAAGATGTAACCCTGTGAGATGAATTAACAGAACACAGAGCAGTTTCTCAGAAAGCTTCTTTCCAGTTTTGAACGGAAGATATTTCCTTTTTCACCATAGCCCTCTATGGGCTTCCAAATATCCCTTTGCCAATTCCACAAGAACAGCCTTAGCGAAAGGCTTCTTGAAGGGAAAGATGTAATTCTGTGAGATGAATTAACAGAACACAGAGCAGTTTCTCAGAAAGCGTCTTTCCAGTTTTGAACGGAAGATATTTCCTTTTTCACCATAGCCCTCTATCGGATTCCATATAATCCATTTCCAATTCCACAAGAACAGCCTTAGCGAAAGGCTACTTGAAGGGAAAGATGTAACTCTGTGAGATGAATTAACAGAACACAGAGCAGTTTCTCAGAAAGCTTCTTTCCTGTTTTGAACGGAAGATATTTCCTTTTTCACCATAGCCCTGTAAGGGCTTCCAAATATCCCTTTTCCAATTCCACAAAAACAGCCTTAGCGAAAGGCTTCTTGAAGCCAAAGATTTAACTCTGTGAAATGAATTAACAGAACACAGAGCAGTTTCTCAGAAAGCTTCTTTCCAGTTTTGAACGGAAGATATTTCCTTTTTCACCATAGCCCTCTATGGGCTTACAAATATCCCTTTGCCAATTCCACAAGAACAGCCTTAGCGAAAGGCTTCTTGAAGGGAAAGATGTAACTCTGTGAGATTAATTAACAGAACACAGAGCAATTTCTCAGAAAGCTTCTTTCCAGTTTTGAACGGAAGATATTTCCTTTTTCACCATAGCGCTCCAGGGCCTTTCAAGTATCCCTTTTCCAATGCCACAAGAACAGCCTTAGCGACAGGCTTCTTGAAGGGAAAGATGTAACTCTGTGGGATGAATTAACGGAACACAGAGCCGTTTCTCAGAATGCTTCTTTCCAGGTTTGAACGGAAGATATTTCCTTTTTCACCGTAGACCTCTATGGGCTTCCAAATATCCCTTTGACAATTCCACAAGAACAGCCTTAGCGAAAGGCTTCTTGAAGGGAAAGATGTAACTCTGTGAGATGAATTAACAGAACACAGAGCAGTTTCTCAGAAAGCTTCTTTCCAGTTTTGAACGGAAGATATTTCCTTTTTCACCATAGCCCTCTATGGGCTTCCAAATATCCCTTTTCCAATTCCACAAGAACCGCCTTAGCGAAAGGCTTCTTGAAGGGAAAGATGTAACTCTGTGAGATGAACTAACAGAACACAGAGCAGTGTCTCAGAAAGCTTCTTTCCAGTTTTGAACGGAAGATATTTCCTTTTTCACCATAGCCCTCTAAGGGCTTCCAAATATCCCTTTTCCAATTCCAGAAGAACAGCCTTAGCGAAAGGCTTCTTGAAGGGAAAGATGTAACTCTGTGAGATGAATTAACAGAACACAGAGCAATTTCTCAGAAAGCTTCTTTCCAGTTTTGAACGGAAGATATTTCCTTTTTCACCATAGCCCTCCATGGCCTTTCAAGTATCCCTTTTCCAATGCCACAAGAACAGCCTTAGCGAAAGGCTTCTTGAAGGAAAAGATGTAACTCTGTGAGATGAATTAACAGAACACAGAGCAGTTTCTCAGAAAGCTTCTTTCCAGTTTTGAACGGAAGATATTTAGTTTTTCACCATAGCCCTCTATGCGCTTACAAATATCACTTTGCCAATTCCACACGAACAGCCTTAGCGAAAGGCTTCTTGAAGGGAAAGATGTAACCCTGTGAGATCAATTAACGGAACACAGAGCCGTTTCTCAGAAAGCTTCTTTCCAGGTTTGAACGGAAGATATTTCCTTTTTCACCGTAGACCTCTATGGGCTTCCAAATATCCCTTTGCCAATTCCACAAGAACAGCCTTAGCGAAAGGCTTCTTGAAGGGAAAGATGTAACTCTGTGAGATGAATTAACAGAACACAGAGCAGTTTCTCAGAAAGCTTCTTTCTAGTTTTGAACGGAAGATATTTGCTTTTTCACCATAGCCCTCTATAGGCTTAAAAATATTCCTTTGCCAATTCCAAAAGAACAGCCTTAGCGAAAGGCTTCTTGAAGGGAAAGATGTAACTCTGTGAGATGAATTAACAGAACACAGAGCAGTTTCTCAGAAAGCTTCTTTCCAGTTTTGAACGGAAGATATTTCCTTTTTCAACATAGCCCTCTATGAGCTTCCAAATATCATTTTGCCAATTCCACAAGAACAGCCTTAGCGAAAGGCTTCTAGAAGGGAAAGATGTAACACTGTGAGATGAATTAACAGAACACAGAGCAGTTTCTCAGAAAGTTTCTTTCCAGTTTTGAACGGAAGATATTTCCTTTTTCACCATAGCCCTCTATGGGCTTCCAAATATCACTTTGCCCATTCCACAAGAACAAACTTAGTGAAAAGCTTCTTGAAGGGAAAGATGTAATTCTGTGAGATGAATTAACAGAACACAGAGCAGTTTCTCAGAAAGCGTCTTTCCAGTTTTGAACGGAAGATATTTCCTTTTTCACCATAGCCCTCTATGGGCTTCCAAATATCCCTTTTCCAATTCCACAAGAACAGCCTTAGCGAAAGGCTTCTTGAAGGGAAAGATGTAACTCTGTGAGATGAAATAACAGAACACAGAGCAGTTTCTCAGAAAGCTTCTTTCCAGTTTTGAACGGATGATATTTCCTTTTTCACGATAGCCCTCCTTGGCATTTCAAATATCCCTTTTCCAATGCCACAAGAACAGCCTTAGCGAAAGGCTTCTTGAAGGGAAAGATGTAACTCTGTGAGATGAATTAACAGAACACAGAGCAGTTTCTCAGAAAACTTCTTTCCAGTTTTGAACGGAAGATATCTCCTTTTTCACCATATCCCGCTATGGGCTTCGAAATATCCCTTTTCCAATTACACAAGAACATCCTTAGCGAAAGGCTTCTTGAAGGGAAAGATGTAACTCTGTGAGATGAATTAACAGAACACAGAGCAGTTTCTCAGAAAGCTTCTTTCCTGTTTTGAACGGAAGATATTTCCTTTTTCCCCATAGCCCTCTATGGGCTTCCAAATATCACTTTGCCAATTCCACAAGAACAGCCTTAGCGAAAGGCTTCTTGAAGGGAAAGATGTATCTCTGTGAGATGAATTAACAGAACACAGAGCAGTTTCTCAGAAAGCTTCTCTCCAGTTTTGAACGGAAGATATTTCCTTTTTCAACATAGCCCTCTATGAGCTTCCAAATATCATTTTGCCAATTCCACAGGAACAGCCTTAGCGAAAGGCTTCTAGAAGGGAAAGATGTAACACTGTGAGATGAATTAACAGAACACAGAGCAGTTTCTCAGAAAGCTTCTTTCCAGTTTTGAACGGAAGATATTTCCTTTTTCAACATAGCCCTCTATGGGCTTCCAAATATCACTTTGCCAATTCCACAAGAACAGCCTTAGTGAAAGGCTTCCTGAAGGGAAAGATGTAACTCTGTGAGATGAATTAACAGAACACAGAGCAGTTTCTCAGAGAGCGTCTTTCCAGTTTTGAAGGGAAGATATTTCCTTTTTCACCATAGCCCTCTATGGGCTTCCAAATATCCCTTTTCCAATTCCACAAGAACAGCCTTAGCGAAGGGCTTCTTGAAGGGAAAGATGTAATTCTGTGAGATGAATTAACGGAACACAGAGCAGTTTCTCAAAAAGCGTCTTTCCAGTTTTGAACGGAAGATATTTCCTTTTTCACCATAGCCCTCTATGGGCTTCCATATAATCCATTTCCAATTCCACAAGAAGAGCCTTAGCGAAAGGCTTCTTGAAGGAAAGATGTAACTCTGTGAGATGAATTAACAGAACACAGAGCAGTTTCTCAGAAAGCTTCTTTCCTGTTTTGAACGGAAGATATTTCCTTTTTCACCATAGCCCTCTAAGGGCTTCCAAATATCCCTTTTCCAATTCCACAAGAACAGCCTTAGCGAAAGGCTTCTTGAAGCCAAAGATGTAACTCTGTGAAATGAATTAACGGAACACAGAGCCGTTTCTCAGAAAGCTTCTTTCCAGGTTTGAACGGAAGATATTTCCTTTTTCACCGTAGACCTCTATGGGCTTCCAAATATCCCTTTGACAATTCCACAAGAACAGCCTTAGCGAAAGGCTTCTTGAAGGGAAAGATGTAACTCTGTGAGATGAATTAACAGAACACAGAGCAGTTTCTCAGAAAGCTTCTTTCCAGTTTTGAACGGAAGATATTTCCTTTTTCACCATAGCCCTCTATGGGCTTCCAAATATCCCTTTTCCAATTCCACAAGAACAGCCTTAGCGAAAGGCTTCTTGAAGGAAAAGATGTAACTCTGTGAGATGAATTAACAGAACACAGAGCAGTTTCTCAGAAAGCTTCTTTCCTGTTTTGAACGGAAGATATTTCCTTTTTCACCATAGCCCTCTAAGGGCTTCCAGATATCCCTTTTCCAATTCCACAAGAACAGCCTTAGCGAAAGGCTTCTTGAAGGGAACATGAAACTCTGTGAAATGAATTAACAGAACACAGAGCAGTTTCTCAGAAAGCTTCTTTCCAGTTTTGAACGGAAGATATTTCCTTTTTCACCATAGCCCTCTATGGGCTTCCAAATATCCCTTTGCCAATTCCACAAGAACAGACTTAGCGAAAGGCTTCTTGAAGGGAAAGATTTAACTCTGTGAGATGAATTAACAGAACACAGAGCAATTTCTCAGAAAGCTTCTTTCCAGTTTTGAACGGAAGATATTTCCTTTTTCACCAGAGCCCTCCATGGCCTTTCAAGTATCCCTTTTCCAATGCCACAAGAACAGCCTTAGCGAAAGGCTTCTTGAAGGAAAAGATGTAACTCTGTGAGATGAATTAACAGAACACAGAGCAGTTTCTCAGAAAGCTTCTTTCCAGTTTTGAACGGAAGATATTTAGTTTTTCACCATAGCCCTCTATGCGCTTTCAAATATCACTTTGCCAATTCCACACGAACAGCCTTAGCGAAAGGCTTCTTGAAGGGAAAGATGTAACTCTGTGAGATGAATTAACAGAACACAGAGCCGTTTCTCACAAAGCTTCTTTCCAGGTTTGAACGGAAGATATTTCCTTTTTCACCGTAGACATCTATGGGCTTCCAAATATCCCTTTGAAAATTCCACAAGAACAGCCTTAGCGAAAGGCTTCTTGAAGGGAAAGATGTAACTCTGTGAGATGAATTAACAGAACACAGAGCAGTTTCTCAGAAAGCTTCTTTCCTGTTTTGAACGGAAGATATTTGCTTTTTCACCATAGCCCACTATAGGCTTAAAAATATTCCTTTGCCAATTCCACAAGAACAGCCTGAGCGAAAGGCTTCTTGAAGGGAAAGATGTAACTCTGTGAGATGAATTAATAGAGCACAGAGCAGTTTCTCAGAAAGCTTCTTTCCAGTTTTGAACGTAAGATATTTCCTTTTTCAACATAGCCCTCTATGAGCTTCCAAATATCATTTTGCCAATTCCACAAGAACAGCCTTAGCGAAAGGCTTCTAGAAGGGAAAGATGTAACACTGTGAGATGAATTAACAGAACACAGACCAGTTTCTCAGAAAGCTTCTTTCCAGTGTTCAACGGAAGATATTTCCTTTTTCACCGGAGCCCTCTAAGGGCTTCCAAATATCCCTTTTCCAATTACACAGCAACAGCCTTAGCGAAAGGCTTCTTGAAGGGAAAGATGTAATTCTGTGAGATGAATTAACAGAACACAGAGCAGTTTCTCAGAAAGCGTCTTTCCAGTTTTGAACGGAAGATATTTCCTTTTTCACCATAGCCCTCTATGGGCTTCCAAATATCCCTTTTCCAATTCCACAAGAACAGCCTTAGCGAAAGGCTTCTTGAAGGGAAAGATGTAACTCTGTGAGATGAATTAACAGAACACAGAGCAGTTTCTCAGAAAGCTTCTTTCCAGTTTTGAACGGAAGATATTTCCTTTTTCACCATAGCCCTCTAAGGGCTTCCAAATATCCCTTTTCCAATTCCAGAAGAACAGCCTTAGCGAAAGGCTTCTTGACGGGAACATGAAACTCTGTGAAATGAATTAACAGAACACAGAGCAGTTTCTCAGAAAGCTTCTTTCCAGTTTTGAACGGAAGATATTTCCTTTTTCACCATAGCCCTCTATGGGCTTCCAAATATCCCTTTGCCAATTCCACAAGAACAGCCTTAGCGAAAGGCTTCTTGAAGGGAAAGATGTAACTCTGTGAGATGAATTAACAGAACACAGAGCAATTTCTCAGAAAGCTTCTTTCCAGTTTTGAACGGAAGATATTTCCTTTTTCACCATAGCCCTCCATGGCCTTTCAAGTATCCCTTTTCCAATGCCACAAGAACAGCCTTAGCGAAAGGCTTCTTGAAGGAAAAGATGTAACTCTGTGAGATGAATTAACAGAACACAGAGCAGTTTCTCAGAAAGCTTCTTTCCAGTTTTGAACGGAAGATATTTAGTTTTTCACCATAGCCCTCTATGCGCTTACAAATATCACTTTGCCAATTCCACACGAACAGCCTTAGCGAAAGGCTTCTTGAAGGGAAAGATGTAACTCTGTGAGATCAATTAACGGAACACAGAGCCGTTTCTCAGAAAGCTTCTTTCCAGGTTTGAACGGAAGATATTTCCTTTTTCACCGTAGACCTCTATGGGCTTCCAAATATCCCTTTGCCAATTCCACAAGAACAGCCTTAGCGAAAGGCTTCTTGAAGGGAAAGATGTAACTCTGTGAGATGAATTAACAGAACACAGAGCAGTTTCTCAGAAAGCTTCTTTCCAGTTTTGAAGGGAAGATATTTGCTTTTTCACCATAGCCCTCTATAGGCTTAAAAATATTCCTTTGCCAATTCCAAAAGAACAGCCTTAGCGAAAGGCTTCTTGAAGGGAAAGATGTAACTCTGTGAGATGAATTAACAGAACACAGAGCAGTTTCTCAGAAAGCTTCTTTCCAGTTTTGAACGGAAGATATTTCCTTTTTCAACATAGCCCTCTATGAGCTTCCAAATATCATTTTGCCAATTCCACAAGAACAGCCTTAGCAAAAGGCTTCTAGAAGGGAAAGATGTAACACTGTGAGATGAATTAACAGAACACAGAGCAGTTTCTCAGAAAGTTTCTTTCCAGTTTTGAACCGAAGATATTTCCTTTTTCACCATAGCCCTCAATGGGCTTCCAAATATCACTTTGCCCATTCCACAAGCACAAACTTAGTGAAAAGCTTCTTGAAGGGAAAGATGTAATTCTGTGAGATGAATTAACAGAACACAGAGCAGTTTCTCAGAAAGCGTCTTTCCAGTTTTGAACGGAAGATATTTCCTTTTTCACCATAGCCCTCTATGGGCTTCCAAATATCCCTTTTCCAATTTCACAAGAACAGCCTTAGCGAAAGGCTTCTTGAAGGGAAAGATGTAACTCTGTGAGATGAATTAACAGAACACAGAGCAGTTTCTCAGAAAGCTTCTTTCCAGTTTTGAACGGAAGATATTTCCTTTTTCACGATAGCCCTCTTGGCATTTCAAATATCCCTTTTCCAATGCCACAAGAACAGCCTTAGCGAAAGGCTTCTTGAAGGGAAAGATGTAACTCTGTGAGATGAATTAACAGAACACAGAGCAGTTTCTCAGAAAACTTCTTTCCAGTTTTGAACGGAAGATATCTCCTTTTTCACCATATCCCGCTATGGGCTTCGAAATATCCCTTTTCCAATTACACAAGAACATCCTTAGCGAAAGGCTTCTTGAAGGGAAAGATGTAACTCTGTGAGATGAATTAACAGAACACAGAGCAGTTTCTCAGAAAGCTTCTTTCCAGTTTTGAACGGAAGATATTTCCTTTTTCCCCATAGCCCTCTATGGGCTTCCAAATATCACTTTGCCAATTCCACAAGAACAGCCTTAGCGAAAGGCTTCTTGAAGGGAAAGATGTAACTCTGTGAGATGAATTAACAGAACACAGAGCAGTTTCTCAGAAAGCTTCTCTCCAGTTTTGAACGGAAGATATTTCCTTTTTCAACATAGCCCTCTATGGGCTTCCAAATATCCCTTTGCCAATTCCACAAGAACAGCCTTAGCGAAAGGCTTCTTGAAGGGAAAGATTTAACTCTGTGAGATGAATTAACAGAACACAGAGCAATTTCTCAGAAAGCTTCTTTCCAGTTTTGAACGGAAGATATTTCCTTTTTCACCATAGCCCTCCATGGCCTTTCAAGTATCCCTTTTCCAATGCCACAAGAACAGCCTTAGCGAAAGGCTTCTTGAAGGAAAAGATGTAACTCTGTGAGATGAATTAACAGAACACAGAGCAGTTTCTCAGAAAGCTTCTTTCCAGTTTTGAACGGAAGATATTTAGTTTTTCACCATAGCCCTCTATGCGCTTACAAATATCACTTTGCCAATTCCACACGAACAGCCTTAGCGAAAGGCTTCTTGAAGGGAAAGATGTAACTCTGTGAGATGAATGAACGGAACACAGAGCCGTTTCTCAGAAAGCATCTTTCCAGGTTTGAACGGAAGGTATTTCCTTTTTCACCGTAGACCTATATGGGCTTCCAAACATTCCTTTGAAAATTCCACAAGAACAGCCTTAGCGAAACGCTTTTTGAAGGGAAAGATGTAACTCTGTGAGATGAATTAACAGAACACAGAGCAGTTTCTCAGAAAGATTCTTTCCAGTTTTGAACGGAAGATATTTGCTTTTTCACCATAGCCCTCTATAGGCTTAAAAATATTCCTTTGCCAATTCCACAAGAACAGCCTGAGCGAAAGGCTTCTTGAAGGGAAAGATGTAACTCTGTGAGTTGAATTAACAGAACACAGAGCAGTTTCTCAGAAAGCTTCTTTCCAGTTTTGAACGTAAGATATTTCCTTTTTCAACATAGCCCTCTATGAGCTTCCAAATATCATTTTGCCAATTCCACAAGAACAGCCTTAGCGAAAGGCTTCTAGAAGGGAAAGATGTAACACTGTGAGATGAATTAACAGAACACAGAGCAGTTTCTCAGAAAGCTTCTTTCCAGTTTTGAACGGAAGATATTTCCTTTTTCACCATAGCCTTCTATGGGCTTCCAAATATCACTTTGCCCATTCCAGAAGAACAACCTTAGTGAAAAGCTTCTTGAAGGGAAAGATGTAATTCTGTGAGATGAATTAACAGAACACAGAGCAGTTTCTCAGAAAGCGTCTTTCCAGTTTTGAACGGAAGATATTTCCTTTTTCACCATAGCCCTCTATGGGCTTCCAAATATCCCTTTTCCAATTCCACAAGAACAGCCTTAGCGAAAGGCTTCTTGAAGGGAAAGATGTAACTCTGTGAGATGAATTAACAGAACACAGAGCAGTTTCTCAGAAAGCTTCTTTCCAGTTTTGAACGGAAGATATTTCCTTTTTCACCATAGCCCTCTAAGGGCTTCCAAATATCCCTTTTCCAATTCCAGAAGAACAGCCTTAGCGAAAGGCTTCTTGACGGGAACATGAAACTCTGTGAAATGAATTAACAGAACACAGAGCAGTTTCTCAGAAAGCTTCTTTCCAGTTTTGAACGGAAGATATTTCCTTTTTCACCATAGCCCTCTATGGGCTTCCAAATATCCCTTTGCCAATTCCACAAGAACAGCGTTAGCGAAAGGCTTCTTGAAGGGAAAGATGTAACTCTGTGAGATGAATTAACAGAAGACAGAGCAATTTCTCAGAAAGCTTCTTTCCAGTTTTGAACGGAAGATATTTCCTTTTTCACCATAGCCCTCCATGGCCTTTCAAGTATCCCTTTTCCAATGCCACAAGAACAGCCTTAGCGAAAGGCTTCTTGATGGGAAAGATGTAACTCTGTGAGATGAATTAACAGAACACAGAGCAGTTTCTCAGAAAACTTCTTTCCAGTTTTGAACGGAAGATATCTCCTTTTTCACCATATCCCGCTATGGGCTTCGAAATATCCCTTTTCCAATTACACAAGAACATCCTTAGCGAAAGGCTTCTTGAAGGGAAAGATGTAACTCTGTGAGATGAATTAACAGAACACAGAGCAGTTTCTCAGAAAGCTTCTTTCCAGTTTTGAACGGAAGATATTTCCTTTTTCCCCATAGCCCTCTATGGGCTTCCAAATATCACTTTGCCAATTCCACAAGAACAGCCTTAGCGAAAGGCTTCTTGAAGGGAAAGATGTAACTCTGTGAGATGAATTAACAGAACACAGAGCAGTTTCTCAGAAAGCTTCTCTCCAGTTTTGAACGGAAGATATTTCCTTTTTCAACATAGCCCTCTATGAGCTTCCAAATATCATTTTGCCAATTCCACAGGAACAGCCTTAGCGAAAGGCTTCTAGAAGGGAAAGATGTAACACTGTGAGATGAATTAACAGAACACAGAGCAGTTTCTCAGAAAGCTTCTTTCCAGTTTTGAACGGAAGATATTTCCTTTTTCAACATAGCCCTCTATGGGCTTCCAAATATCACTTTGCCAATTCCACAAGAACAGCCTTAGTGAAAGGCTTCCTGAAGGGAAAGATGTAACTCTGTGAGATGAATTAACAGAACACAGAGCATTTTCTCAGAGAGCTTCTTTACAGTATTCAACGGAAGATATTTCCTTTTTCACCATAGCCATCTATGGGCTTCCAAATATCCCTTTTCCAATTCCACAAGAACAGCCTTAGCGAAAGGCTTCTTGAAGGGAAAGATGTAATTCTGTGAGATGAATTAACAGAACACAGAGCAGTTTCTCAGAAAGCGTCTTTCCAGTTTTGAACGGAAGATAATTCCTTTTTCACCATAGCCCTCTATGGGCTTCCATATAATCCATTTTCAATTCCACAAGAACAGCCTTAGCGAAAGGCTTCTTGAAGGGAAAGATGTAACTCTGTGAGATGAATTAACAGAACACAGAGCAGTTTCTCAGAAAGCTTCTTTCCTGTTTTGAACGGAAGATATTTCCTTTTTCACCATAGCCCTCTAAGGGCTTCCAAATATCCCTTTTCCAATTCCACAAGAACAGCCTTAGCGAAAGGCTTCTTGAAGCCAAAGATGTAACTCTGTGAAATGAATTAACAGAACACAGAGCAGTTTCTCAGAAAGCTTCTTTCCAGTTTTGAACGGAAGATATTTCCTTTTTCAACATAGCCCTCTATGAGCTTCCAAATATCATTTTGCCAATTCCACAAGAACAGCCTTAGCGAAAGGCTTCTAGAAGGGAAAGATGTAAAACTGTGAAACGAATTAACAGAACACAGAGCAGTTTCTCAGAAACCTTCTTTCCAGTTTTGAACGGAAGATATTTCCTTTTTCACCATAGCCCTCTATGGGCTTCCAAATATCACTTTGCCCATTCCAGAAGAACAACCTTAGTGAAAAGCTTCTTGAAGGGAAAGATGTAATTCTGTGAGATGAATTAACAGAACACAGAGCAGTTTCTCAGAAAGCGTCTTTCCAGTTTTGAACGGAAGATATTTCCTTTTTCACCATAGCCCTCTATGGGCTTCCAAATATCCCTTTGCCAATTCCACAAGAACAGCCTTAGCGAAAGGCTTCTTGAAGGGAAAGATGTAATTCTGTGAGATGAATTAACAGAACACAGAGCAGTTTCTCAAAAAGCGTCTTTCCAGTTTTGAACGGAAGATATTTCCTTTTTCACCATAGCCCTCTATGGGCTTCCATATAATCCATTTCCAATTCCACAAGAACAGCCTTAGCGAAAGGCTTCTTGAAGGAAAGATGTAACTCTGTGAGATGAATTAACAGAACACAGAGCAGTTTCTCAGAAATCTTCTTTCCTGTTTTGAACGGAAGATATTTCCTTTTTCACCATAGCCCTCTAAGGGCTTCCAAATATCCCTTTTCCAATTCCACAAGAACAGCCTTAGCGAAAGGCTTCTTGAAGCCAAAGATGTAACTCTGTGAAATGAATTAACAGAACACAGAGCAGTTTCTCAGAAAGCTTCTTTCCAGTTTTGAACGGAAGATATTTCCTTTTTCACCATAGCCCTCTATGGGCTTCCAAATATCCCTTTGCCAATTCCACAAGAACAGCCTTAGCGAAAGGCTTCTTGAAGGGAAAGATGTAATTCTGTGAGATGAATTAACAGAACACAGAGCAGTTTCTCAGAAAGCGTCTTTCCAGTTTTGAACGGAAGATATTTCCTTTTTCACCATAGCCTTCTTTCGGATTCCATATAATCCATTTCCAATTCCACAAGAACAGCCTTAGCGAAAGGCTACTTGAAGGGAAAGATGTAACTCTGTGAGATGAATTAACAGAACACAGAGCAGTTTCTCAGAAAGCTTCTTTCCTGTTTTGAACGGAAGATATTTCCTTTTTCACCATAGCCCTCTAAGGGCTTCCAAATATCCCTTTTCCAATTCCACAAAAACAGCCTTAGTGAAAGGCTTCTTGAAGCCAAAGATGTAACTCTGTGAAATGAATTAACAGAACACAGAGCAGTTTCTCAGAAAGCTTCTTTCCAGTTTTGAACGGAAGATATTTCCTTTTTCACCATAGCCCTCTATGGGCTTCCAAATATCCCTTTGCCAATTCCACAAGAACAGCCTTAGCGAAAGGCTTCTTGAAGGGAAAGATGTAACTCTGTGAGATTAATTAACAGAACACAGAGCAATTTCTCAGAAAGCTTCTTTCCAGTTTTGAACGGAAGATATTTCCTTTTTCACCATAGCGCTCCAGGGCCTTTCAAGTATCCCTTTTCCAATGCCACAAGAACAGCCTTAGCGAAAGGCTTCTTGAAGGGAAAGATGTAACTCTGTGAGATGAATTTACGGAACACAGAGCCGTTTCTCAGAAAGCTTCTTTCCAGGTTTGAACGGAAGATATTTCCTTTTTCACCATAGCCCTCTATGGGCTTCCAAATATCCCTTTGCCAATTCCACAAGAACAGCCTTAGCGAAAGGCTTCTTGAAGGGAAAGATGTAACTCTGTGAGATGAATTAACAGAACACAGAGCAATTTCTCAGAAAGCTTCTTTCCAGTTTTGAACGGAAGATATTTCCTTTTTCACCATAGCCCTCCATGGCCTTTCAAGTATCCCTTTTCCAATGCCACAAGAACAGCCTTAGCGAAAGGCTTCTTGAAGGAAAAGATGTAACTCTGTGAGATGAATTAACAGAACACAGAGCAGTTTCTCAGAAAGCTTCTTTCCTGTTTTGAACGGAAGATATTTCCTTTTTCACCATAGCCCTCTAAGGGCTTCCAAATATCCCTTTTCCAATTCCACAAGAACAGCCTTAGCGAAAGGCTTCTTGAAGGGAAAGATGTAACTCTGTGAGATGAATTAACAGAACACAGAGCAGTTTCTCAGAAAGCTTCTTTCCAGTTTTGAAAGTAAGATATTTCCTTTTTAAACATAGCCCTCTATGAGCTTCCAAATATCATTTTGCCAATTCCACAAGAACAGCTTAGCGAAAGGCTTCTAGAAGGGAAAGATGTAACACTGTGAGATGAATTAACAGAACACAGAGCAGTTTCTCAGAAAGCTTCTTTCCAGTTTTGAACGGAAGATATTTCCTTTTTCACCGTAGCCTTCTATGGGCTTCCAAATATCACTTTGCCCATTCCAGAAGAACAACCTTAGTGAAAAGCTTCTTGAAGGGAAAGATGTAATTCTGTGAGATGAATTAACAGAACACAGAGCAGTTTCTCAGAAAGCGTCTTTCCAGTTTTGAACGGAAGATATTTCCTTTTTCACCATAGCCCTCTATGGGCTTCCAAATATCCCTTTTCCAATTCCACAAGAACAGCCTTAGCGAAAGGCTTCTTGAAGGGAAAGATGTAACTCTGTGAGATGAACTAACAGAACACAGAGCAGTGTCTCAGAAAGCTTCTTTCCAGTTTTGAACGGAAGATATTTCCTTTTTCACCATAGCCCTCTAAGGGCTTCCAAATATCCCTTTTCCAATTCCAGAAGAACAGCCTTAGCGAAAGGCTTCTTGACGGGAACATGAAACTCTGTGAAATGAATTAACAGAACACAGAGCAGTTTCTCAGAAAGCTTCTTTCCAGTTTTGAACGGAAGATATTTCCTTTTTCACCATAGCCCTCTATGGGCTTCCAAATATCCCTTTGCCAATTCCACAAGAACAGCCTTAGCGAAAGGCTTCTTGAAGGGAAAGATGTAACTCTGTGAGATGAATTAACAGAACACAGAGCAATTTCTCAGAAAGCTTCTTTCCAGTTTTGAACGGAAGATATTTCCTTTTTCACCATAGCCCTCCATGGCCTTTCAAGTATCCCTTTTCCAATGCCACAAGAACAGCCTTAGCGAAAGGCTTCTTGAAGGAAAAGATGTAACTCTGTGAGATGAATTAACAGAACACAGAGCAGTTTCTCAGAAAGCTTCTTTCCAGTTTTGAACGGAAGATAGTTAGTTTTTCACCATAGCCCTCTATGCGCTTACAAATATCACTTTGCCAATTCCACACGAACAGCCTTAGAGAAAGGCTTCTTGAAGGGAAAGATGTAACTCTGTGAGATGAATTAACGGAACACAGAGCCGTTTCTCAGAAAGCTTCTTTCCAGGTTTGAACGGAAGATATTTCCTTTTTCACCGTAGACCTCTATGGGCTTCCAAATATCCCTTTGCCAATTCCACAAGAACAGCCTTAGCGAAAGGCTTCTTGAAGGGAAAGATTTAACTCTGTGAGATGAATTAACAGAACACAGAGCAGTTTCTCAGAAAGCTTCTTTCCAGTTTTGAACGGAAGATATTTGCTTTTTCACCATAGCCCTCTAGGCTTAAAAATATTCCTTTGCCTATTCCAAAAGAACAGCCTTAGCGAAAGGCTTCTTGAAGGGAAAGATGTAACTCTGTGAGATGAATTAACAGAACACAGAGCAGTTTCTCAGAAAGCTTCTTTCCAGTTTTGAACGGAAGATATTTCCTTTTTCAACATAGCCCTCTATGGGCTTCCAAATATCCCTTTTCCAATTCCACAAGAACAACCTTAGTGAAAAGCTTCTTGAAGGGAAAGATGTAATTCTGTGAGATGAATTAACAGAACACAGAGCAGTTTCTCAGAAAGCGTCTTTTCAGTTTTGAACGGAAGATATTTCCTTTTTCACCATAGCCCTCTATGGGCTTCCAAATATCCCTTTTCCAATTCCACAAGAACAGCCTTAGCGAAAGGCTTCTTGAAGGGAAAGATGTAACTCTGTGAGATGAAATAACAGAACACAGAGCAGTTTCTCAGAAAGCTTCTTTCCAGTTTTGAACGGAAGATATTTCCTTTTTCACGATAGCCCTCCTTCGCATTTCAAATATCCCTTTTCCAATGCCACAAGAACAGCCTTAGCGAAAGGCTTCTTGAAGGGAAAGATGTAACTCTGTGAGATGAATTAACAGAACACAGAGCAGTTTCTCAGAAAACTTCTTTCCAGTTTTGAACGGAAGATATCTCCTTTTTCACCATATCCCGCTATGGGCTTCGAAATATCCCCTTTCCAATTACACAGGAACATCCTTAGCGAAAGGTTCTTGAAGGGAAAGATGTAACTCTGTGAGATGAATTAACAGAACACAGAGCAGTTTCTCAGAAAGCTTCTTTCCAGTTTTGAACGGAAGATATTTCCTTTTTCCCCATAGCCCTCTATGGGCTTCCAAATATCACTTTGCCAATTCCACAAGAACAGTCTTAGAGAAAGGCTTCTTGAAGGGAAAGATGTAACTCTGTGAGATGAATTAACAGAACACAGAGCAGTTTCTCAGAAAGCTTCTCTCCAGTTTTGAACGGAAGATATTTCCTTTTTCAACATAGCCCTCTATGAGCTTCCAAATATCATTTTGCCAATTCCACAGGAACAGCCTTAGCGAAAGGCTTCTAGAAGGGAAAGATGTAACACTGTGAGATGAATTAACAGAACACAGAGCAGTTTCTCAGAAAGCTTCTTTCCAGTTTTGAACGGAAGATATTTCCTTTTTCAACATTGCCCTCTATGGGCTTCCAAATATCACTTTGCCAATTCCACAAGAACAGCCTTAGTGAAAGGCTTCCTGAAGGGAAAGATGTAACTCTGTGAGATGAATTAACAGAACACAGAGCAGTTTCTCAGAGAGCTTCTTTACAGTATTCAACGGAAGATATTTCCTTTTTCACCATAGCCCTCTATGGGCTTCCAAATATCCCTTTTCCAATTCCACAAGAACAGCCTTAGCGAAAGGCTTCTTGA
This sequence comes from Chlorocebus sabaeus, assembly GCF_047675955.1. NCBI lineage: Eukaryota > Metazoa > Chordata > Mammalia > Primates > Cercopithecidae > Chlorocebus > Chlorocebus sabaeus. The sequence continues at coordinate 57,702 of NW_027327459.1, forward strand.
AGGGAAAGATGTAATTCTGTGAGATGAATTAACAGAACACAGAGCAGTTTCTCAGAAAGCGTCTTTCCAGTTTTGAACGGAAGATATTTCCTTTTTCACCATAGCCCTCTATGGGCTTCAATATAATCCATTTCCATTTCCACAAGAACAGCCTTAGCGAAAGGCTTCTTGAAGGGAAAGATGTAACTCTGTGAGATGAATTAACAGAACACAGAGCAGTTTCTCAGAAAGCTTCTTTCCTGTTTTGAACGGAAGATATTTCCTTTTTCACCATAGCCCTCTAAGGGCTTCCAAATATCCCTTTTCCAATTCCACAAGAACAGCCTTAGCGAAAGGCTTCTTGAAGCCAAAGATGTAACTCTGTGAAATGAATTAACAGACCACAGAGCAGTTTCTCAGAAAGCTTCTTTTCAGTTTTGAACGGAAGATATTTCCTTTTTCAACATAGCCCTCTATGAGCTTCCAAATATCATTTTGCCAATTCCACAAGAACAGCCTTAGCGAAAGGCTTCTAGAAGGGAAAGATGTAACACTGTGAGACGAATTAACAGAACACAGAGCAGTTTCTCAGAAACCTTCTTTCCAGTTTTGAACGGAAGATATTTCCTTTTTCACCATAGCCCTCTATGGGCTTCCAAATATCACCTTGCCCATTCCAGAAGAACAACCTTAGTGAAAAGCTTCTTGAAGGGAAAGATGTAATTCTGTGAGATGAATTAACAGAACACAGAGCAGTTTTTCAGAAAGCGTCTTTCCAGTTTTGAACGGAAGATATTTCCTTTTTCACCATAGCCCTCTATGGGCTTCCAAATATCCCTTTTCCAATTCCACAAGAACAGCCTTAGCGAAAGGCTTCTTGAAGGGAAAGATGTAATTCTGGGAGATGAATTAACAGAACACAGAGCAGTTTCTCAAAAAGCGTCTTTCCAGTTTTGAACGGAAGATATTTCCTTTTTCACCATAGCCCTCTATGGGCTTCCATATAATCCATTTCCAATTCCACAAGAACAGCCTTAGCGAAAGGCTTCTTGAAGGGAAAGATGTAACTCTGTGAGATGAATTAACAGAACACAGAGCAGTTTCTCAGAAAGCTTCTTTCCTGTTTTGAACGGAAGATATTTCCTTTTTCACCATAGCCCTCTAAGGGCTTCCAAATATCCCTTTTCCAATTCCACAAGAACAGCCTTAACGAAAGGCTTCTTGAAGCCAAAGATGTAACTCTGTGAAATGAATTAACAGAACACAGAGCAGTTTCTCAGAAAGCTTCTTTCCAGTTTTGAACGGAAGATATTTCCTTTTTCACCATAGCCTTCTATGGGCTTCCAAATATCCCTTTGCCAATTCCACAAGAACAGCCTTAGCGAAAGGCTTCTTGAAGGGAAAGATGTAATTCTGTGAGATGAATTAACAGAACACAGAGCAGTTTCTCAGAAAGCGTCTTTCCAGTTTTGAACGGAAGATATTTCCTTTTTCACCATAGCCCTCTATCGGATTCCATATAATCCATTTCCAATTCCACAAGAACAGCCTTAGCGAAAGGCTACTTGAAGGGAAAGATGTAACTCTGTGAGATGAATTAACAGAACACAGAGCAGTTTCTCAGAAAGCTTCTTTCCTGTTTTGAACGGAAGATATTTCCTTTTTCACCATAGCCCTCTAAGGGCTTCCAAATATCCCTTTTCCAATTCCACAAAAACAGCCTTAGCGAAAGGCTTCTTGAAGCCAAAGATGTAACTCTGTGAAATGAATTAACAGAACACAGAGCAGTTTCTCAGAAAGCTTCTTTCCAGTTTTGAACGGAAGATATTTCCTTTTTCACCATAGCCCTCTATGGGCTTCCAAATATCCCTTTGCCAATTCCACAAGAACAGCCTTAGCGAAAGGCTTCTTGAAGGGAAAGATGTAACTCTGTGAGATTAATTAACAGAACACAGAGCAATTTCTCAGAAAGCTTCTTTCCAGTTTTGAACGGAAGATATTTCCTTTTTCACCATAGCCCTCCAGGGCCTTTCAAGTATCCCTTTTCCAATGCCACAAGAACAGCCTTAGCGAAAGGCTTCTTGAAGGGAAAGATGTAACTCTGTGAGATGAATTAACGGAACACAGAGCCGTTTCTCAGAAAGCTTCTTTCCAGGTTTGAACGGAAGATATTTCCTTTTTCACCGTAGACCTCTATGGGCTTCCAAATATCCCTTTGACAATTCCACAAGAACAGCCTTAGCGAAAGGCTTCTTGAAGGGAAAGATGTAACTCTGTGAGATGAATTAACAGAACACAGAGCAGTTTCTCAGAAAGCTTCTTTCCAGTTTTGAACGGAAGATATTTCCTTTTTCACCATACCCCTCTATGGGCTTCCAAATATCCCTTTTCCAATTCCACAAGAACAGCCTTAGCGAAAGGCTTCTTGAAGGGAAAGATGTAACTCTGTGAGATGAACTAACAGAACACAGAGCAGTGTCTCAGAAAGCTTCTTTCCAATTTTGAACGGAAGATATTTCCTTTTTCACCATAGCCTTCTAAGGGCTTCCAAATATCCCTTTTCCAATTCCAGAAGAACAGCCTTAGCGAAAGGCTTCTTGACGGGAACATGAAACTCTGTGAAATGAATTAACAGAACACAGAGCAGTTTCTCAGAAAGCTTCTTTCCAGTTTTGAACGGAAGATATTTCCTTTTTCACCATAGCCCTCTATGGGCTTCCAAATATCCCTTTGCCAATTCCACAAGAACAGCCTTAGCGAAAGGCTTCTTGAAGGGAAAGATGTAACTCTGTGAGATGAATTAACAGAACACAGAGCAATTTCTCAGAAAGCTTCTTTCCAGTTTTGAACGGAAGATATTTCCTTTTTCACCATAGCCCTCCATGGCCTTTCAAGTATCCCTTTTCCAATGCCACAAGAACAGCCTTAGCGAAAGGCTTCTTGAAGGGAAAGATGTAACACTGTGAGATGAATTAACAGAACCCAGAGCAGTTTCTCAGAAAGCTTCTTTCCTGTTTTGAACGGAAGATATTTCCTTTTTCACCATAGCCCTCTAAGGGCTTCCAAATATCCCTTTTCCAATTCCACAAGAACAGCCTTAGCGAAAGGCTTCTTGAAGGGAACATGAAACTCTGTGAAATGAATTAACAGAACACAGAGCAGTTTCTCAGAAAGCTTCTTTCCAGTTTTGAACGGAAGATATTTCCTTTTTCACCATAGCCCTCTATGGGCTTCCAAATATCCCTTTGCCAATTCCACAAGAACAGCCTTAGCGAAAGGCTTCTTGAAGGGAAAGATTTAACTCTGTGAGATGAATTAACAGAACACAGAGCAATTTCTCAGAAAGCTTCTTTCCAGTTTTGAACGGAAGATATTTCCTTTTTCACCATAGCCCTCCATGGCCTTTCAATTATCCCTTTTCCAATGCCACAAGAACAGCCTTAGCGAAAGGCTTCTTGAAGGAAAAGATGTAACTCTGTGAGATGAATTAACAGAACACAGAGCAGTTTCTCAGAAAGCTTCTTTCCAGTTATGAACGGAAGATATTTAGTTTTTCACCATAGCCCTCTATGCGCTTAGAAATATCACTTTGCCAATTCCACACGAACAGCCTTAGCGAAAGGCTTCTTGAAGGGAAAGATGTAACTCTGTGAGATGAATTAACGGAACACAGAGCCGTTTCTCAGAAAGCTTCTTTCCAGGTTTGAACGGAAGATATTTCCTTTTTCACCGTAGACCTCTATGGGCTTCCAAATATCACTTTGCCCATTCCAGAAGAACAACCTTAGTGAAAAGTTTCTTGAAGGGAAAGATGTAATTCTGTGAGATGAATTAACAGAACACAGAGCAGTTTCTCAGAAAGCGTCTTTCCAGTTTTGAACGGAAGATATTTCCTTTTTCACCATAGCCCTCTATGGGCTTCCAAATATCCCTTTTCCAATTCCACAAGAACAGCCTTAGCGAAAGGCTTCTTGAAGGGAAAGATGTAACTCTGTGAGATGAATTAACAGAACACAGAGCAGTTTCTCAGAAAGCTTCTTTCTAGTTTTGAACGGAAGATATTTCCTTTTTCACCATAGCCCTCTAAGGGCTTCCAAATATCCCTTTTCCAATTCCAGAAGAACAGCCTTAGCGAAAGGCTTCTTGACGGGAACATGAAACTCTGTGAAATGAATTAACAGAACACAGAGCAGTTTCTCAGAAAGCTTCTTTCCAGTTTTGAACGGAAGATATTTCCTTTTTCACCATAGCCCTCTATGGGCTTCCAAATATCCCTTTGCCAATTCCACAAGAACAGCCTTAGCGAAAGGCTTCTTGAAGGGAAAGATGTAACTCTGTGAGATGAATTAACAGAACACAGAGCAATTTCTCAGAAAGCTTCTTTCCAGTTTTGAACGGAAGATATTTCCTTTTTCACCATAGCGCTCCATGGCCTTTCAAGTATCCCTTTTCCAATGCCACAAGAACAGCCTTAGCGAAAGGCTTCTTGAAGGAAAAGATGTAACTCTATGAGATGAATTAACAGAACACAGAGCAGTTTCTCAGAAAGCTTCTTTCCAGTTTTGAACGGAAGATATTTCCTTTTTCACCATAGCTCTCTATGCGCTTACAAATATCACTTTGCCAATTCCACACGAACAGCCTTAGCGAAAGGCTTCTTGAAGGGAAAGATGTAACTCTGTGAGATCAATTAACGGAACACAGAGCCGTTTCTCAGAAAGCTTCTTTCCAGGTTTGAACGGAAGATATTTCCTTTTTCACCGTAGACCTCTATGGGCTTCCAAATATCCCTTTGCCAATTCCACAAGAACAGCCTTAGCGAAAGGCTTATTGAAGGGAAAGATGTAACTCTGTGAGATGAATTAACAGAACACAGAGCAGTTTCTCAGAAAGCTTCTTTCCAGTTTTGAACGGAAGATATTTGCTTTTCCACCATAGCCCTCTATAGGCTTAAAAATATTCCTTTGCCAATTCCAAAAGAACAGCCTTAGCGAAAGGCTTCTTGAAGGGAAAGATGTAACTCTGTGAGATGAATTAACAGAACACAGAGCAGTTTCTCAGAAAGCTTCCTTCCAGTTTTGAACGGAAGATATTTCCTTTTTCAACATAGCCCTCTATGAGCTTCCAAATATCATTTTGCCAATTCCACAAGAACAGCCTTAGCGAAAGGCTTCTAGAAGGGAAAGATGTAACACTGTGAGATGAATTAACAGAACACAGAGCAGTTTCTCAGAAAGTTTCTTTCCAGTTTTGAACGGAAGATATTTCCTTTTTCACCATAGCCCTCTATGGGCTTCCAAATATCACTTTGCCCATTCCACAAGAACAAACTTAGTGAAAAGCTTCTTGAAGGGAAAGATGTAATTCTGTGAGATGAATTAACAGAACACAGAGCAGTTTCTCAGAAAGCGTCTTTCCAGTTTTGAACGGAAGATATTTCCTTTTTCACCGTAGCCCTCTATGGTCTTCCAAATATCCCTTTTCCAATTCCACAAGAACAGCCTTAGCGAAAGGCTTCTTGAAGGGAAAGATGTAACTCTGTGAGATGAAATAACAGAACACAGAGCAGTTTCTCAGAAAGCTTCTTTCCAGTTTTGAACGGAAGATATTTCCTTTTTCACGATAGCCCTCCTTGGCATTTCAAATATCCCTTTTCCAATGCCACAAGAACAGCCTTAGCGAAAGGCTTCTTGAAGGGAAAGATGTAACTCTGTGAGATGAATTAACAGAACACAGAGCAGTTTCTCAGAAAACTTCTTTCCAGTTTTGAACGGAAGATATCTCCTTTTTCACCATATCCCGCTATGGGCTCTGAAATATCCCTTTTCCAATTACACAAGAACATCCTTAGCGAAAGTCTTCTTGAAGGGAAAGATGTAACTCTGTGAGATGAATTAACAGAACACAGAGCAGTTTCTCAGAAAGCTTCTTTCCAGTTTTGAACGGAAGATATTTCCTTTTTCCCCATAGCCCTCTATGGGCTTCCAAATATCACTTTGCCAATTCCACAAGAACAGCCTTAGCGAAAGGCTTCTTTAAGGGAAAGATGTAACTCTGTGAGATGAATTAACAGAACACAGAGCAGTTTCTCAGAAAGCTTCTCTCCAGTTTTGAACGGAAGATATTTCCTTTTTCAACATAGCCCTCTATGGGCTTCCAAATATCCCTTTGCCAATTCCACAAGAACAGCCTTAGCGAAAGGCTTCTTGAAGGGAAAGATTTAACTCTGTGAGATGAATTAACAGAACACAGAGCAATTTCTCAGAAAGCTTCTTTCCAGTTTTGAACGGAAGATATTTCCTTTTTCACCATAGCCCTCCATGGCCTTTCAAGTATCCCTTTTCCAATGCCACAAGAACAGCCTTAGCGAAAGGCTTCTTGAAGGAAAAGATGTAACTCTGTGAGATAAATTAACAGAACACAGAGCAGTTTCTCAGAAAGCTTCTTTCCAGTTTTGAACGGAAGATATTTAGTTTTTCACCATAGCCCTCTATGCGCTTACAAATATCACTTTGCCAATTCCACACGAACAGCCTTAGCGAAAGGCTTCTTGAAGGGAAAGATGTAACTCTGTGAGATGAATTAACGGAACACAGAGCCGTTTCTCAGAAAGCTTCTTTCCAGGTTTGAACGGAAGATATTTCCTTTTTCACCGTAGACCTCTATGGGCTTCCAAATATCCCTTTGAAAATTCCACAAGAACAGCCTTAGCGAAAGGCTTTTTGAAGGGAAAGATGTAACTCTGTGAGATGAATTAACAGAACACAGAGCAGTTTCTCAGAAAGCTTCTTTCCAGTTTTGAACGGAAGATATTTGCTTTTTCACCATAGCCCTCTATAGGCTTAAAAATATTCCTTTGCCAATTCCACAAGAACAGCCTTAGCGAAAGGCTTCTTGAATGGAAAGATGTAACTCTGTGAGATGAATTAACAGAACACAGAGCAGTTTCTCAGAAAGCTTCTTTCCAGTTTTGAACGTAAGATATTTCCTTTTTCAACATAGCCCTCTATGAGCTTCCAAATATCATTTTGCCAATTCCACAAGAACAGCCTTAGCGAAAGGCTTCTAGAAGGGAAAGATGTAACACTGTGAGATGAATTAACAGAACACAGAGCAGTTTCTCAGAAAGCTTCTTTCCAGTTTTGAACGGAGGATATTTCCTTTTTCACCATAGCCTTCTATGGGCTTCCAAATATCACTTTGCCCATTCCAGAAGAACAACCTTAGTGAAAAGCTTCTTGAAGGGAAAGATGTAATTCTGTGAGATGAATTAACAGAACACAGAGCAGTTTCTCAGAAAGCTTCTTTCCAGTTTTGAACGGAAGATATTTAGTTTTTCACCATAGCCCTCTATGCGCTTACAAATATCACTTTGCCAATTCCACACGAACAGCCTTAGCGAAAGGCTTCTTGAAGGGAAAGATGTAACTCTGTGAGATGAATTAACGGAACACAGAGCCGTTTCTCAGAGAGCTTCTTTCCAGGTTTGAACGGAAGATATTTCCTTTTTCACCGTAGACCTCTATGGGCTTCCAAATATCACTTTGACCATTCCAGAAGAACAACCTTAGTGAAAAGTTTCTTGAAGGGAAAGATGTAATTCTGTGAGATGAATTAACAGAACACAGAGCAGTTTCTCAGAAAGCGTCTTTCCAGTTTTGAACGGAAGATATTTCCTTTTTCACCATAGCCCTCTATGGGCTTCCAAATATCCCTTTTCCAATTCCACAGGAACAGCCTTAGCGAAAGGCTTCTTGAAGGGAAAGATGTAACTCTGTGAGATGAATTAACAGAACACAGAGCAGTTTCTCAGAAAGCTTCTTTCCAGTTTTGAACGGAAGATATTTCCTTTTTCACCATAGCCCTCTAAGGGCTTCCAAATATCCCTTTTCCAATTCCAGAAGAACAGCCTTAGCGAAAGGCTTCTTGACGGGAACATGAAACTCTGTGAAATGAATTAACAGAACACAGAGCAGTTTCTCAGAAAGCTTCTTTCCAGTTTTGAACGGAAGATATTTCCTTTTTCACCATAGCCCTCTATGGGCTTCCAAATATCCCTTTGCCAATTCCACAAGAACAGCCTTAGCGAAAGGCTTCTTGAAGGGAAAGATGTAACTCTGTGAGATGAAATAACAGAACACAGAGCAGTTTCTCAGAAAGCTTCTTTCCAGTTTTGAACGGAAGATATTTCCTTTTTCACGATAGCCCTCCTTGGCATTTCAAATATCCCTTTTCCAATGCCACAAGAACAGCCTTAGCGAAAGGCTTCTTGAAGGGAAAGATGTAACTCTGTGAGATGAATTAACAGAACACAGAGCAGTTTCTCAGAAAACTTCTTTCCAGTTTTGAACGGAAGATATCTCCTTTTTCACCATATCCCGCTATGGGCTTCGAAATATCCCTTTTCCAATTACACAAGAACATCCTTAGCGAAAGTCTTCTTGAAGGGAAAGATGTAACTCTGTGAGATGAATTAACAGAACACAGAGCAGTTTCTCAGAAAGCTTCTTTCCAGTTTTGAACGGAAGATATTTCCTTTTTCCCCATAGCCCTCTATGGGCTTCCAAATATCACTTTGCCAATTCCACAAGAACAGCCTTAGCGAAAGGCTTCTTTAAGGGAAAGATGTAACTCTGTGAGATGAATTAACAGAACACAGAGCAGTTTCTCAGAAAGCTTCTCTCCAGTTTTGAACGGAAGATATTTCCTTTTTCAACATAGCCCTCTATGGGCTTCCAAATATCCCTTTGCCAATTCCACAAGAACAGCCTTAGCGAAAGGCTTCTTGAAGGGAAAGATTTAACTCTGTGAGATGAATTAACAGAACACAGAGCAATTTATCAGAAAGCTTCTTTCCAGTTTTGAACGGAAGATATTTCCTTTTTCACCATAGCCCTCCATGGCCTTTCAAGTATCCCTTTTCCAATGCCACAAGAACAGCCTTAGCGAAAGGCTTCTTGAAGGAAAAGATGTAACTCTGTGAGATAAATTAACAGAACACAGAGCAGTTTCTCAGAAAGCTTCTTTCCAGTTTTGAACGGAAGATATTTAGTTTTTCACCATAGCCCTCTATGCGCTTACAAATATCACTTTGCCAATTCCACACGAACAGCCTTAGCGAAAGGCTTCTTGAAGGGAAAGATGTAACTCTGTGAGATGAATTAACGGAACACAGAGCCGTTTCTCAGAAAGCTTCTTTCCAGGTTTGAACGGAAGATATTTCCTTTTTCACCGTAGACCTCTATGGGCTTCCAAATATCCCTTTGAAAATTCCACAAGAACAGCCTTAGCGAAAGGCTTTTTGAAGGGAAAGATGTAACTCTGTGAGATGAATTAACAGAACACAGAGCAGTTTCTCAGAAAGCTTCTTTCCAGTTTTGAACGGAAGATATTTGCTTTTTCACCATAGCCCTCTATAGGCTTAAAAATATTCCTTTGCCAATTCCACAAGAACAGCCTGAGCGAAAGGCTTCTTGAATGGAAAGATGTAACTCTGTGAGATGAATTAACAGAACACAGAGCAGTTTCTCAGAAAGCTTCTTTCCAGTTTTGAACGTAAGATATTTCCTTTTTCAACATAGCCCTCTATGAGCTTCCAAATATCATTTTGCCAATTCCACAAGAACAGCCTTAGCGAAAGGCTTCTAGAAGGGAAAGATGTAACACTGTGAGATGAATTAACAGAACACAGAGCAGTTTCTCAGAAAGCTTCTTTCCAGTTTTGAACGGAAGATATTTCCTTTTTCACCATAGCCTTCTATGGGCTTCCAAATATCACTTTGCCCATTCCAGAAGAACAACCTTAGTGAAAAGCTTCTTGAAGGGAAAGATGTAATTCTGCGAGATGAATTAACAGAACACAGAGCAGTTTCTCAGAAAGCGTCTTTCCAGTTTTGAACGGAAGATATTTCCTTTTTCACCATAGCCCTCTATGGGCTTCCAAATATCCCTTTTCCAATTCCACAAGAACAGCCTTAGCGAAAGGCTTCTTGAAGGGAAAGATGTAACTCTGTGAGATGAATTAACAGAACACAGCCAGTTTCTCAGAAAGCTTCTTTCCAGTTTTGAACGGAAGATATTTCCTTTTTCCCCATAGCCCTCTAAGGGCTTCCAAATATCCCTTTTCCAATTCCAGAAGAACAGCCTTAGCGAAAGGCTTCTTGAAGGGAAAGATGTAACTCTGTGAGATGAATTAACAGAACACAGAGCAGTTTCTCAGAAAGCTTCTTTCCAGTTTTGAACGGAAGATATTTCCTTTTTCACGATAGCCCTCCTTGGCATTTCAAATATCCCGTTTCCAATGCCACAAGAACAGCCTTAGCGAAAGGCTTCTTGAAGGGAAAGATGTAACTCTGTGAGATGAATTAACAGAACACAGAGCAGTTTTTCAGAAAGCTTCTCTCCAGTTTTGAACGGAAGATATTTCCTTTTTCAACATAGCCCTCTATGAGCTTCCAAATATCATTTTAGCAATTCCACAGGAACAGCCTTAGCGAAAGGCTTCTAGAAGGGAAAGATGTAACACTGTGAGATGAATTAACAGAACACAGAGCAGTTTCTCAGAAAGCTTCTTTCCAGTTTTGAACGGAAGATATTTCCTTTTTCATCATAGCCCTCTATGGGCTTCCAAATATCACTTTGCCAATTCCACAAGAACAGCCTTAGTGAAAGGCTTCCTGAAGGGAAAGATGTAACTCTGTGAGATGAATTAACAGAACACAGAGCAGTTTCTCAGAGAGCTTCTTTACAGTATTCAACGGAAGATATTTCCTTTTTCACCATAGCCCTCTATGGGCTTCCAAATATCCCTTTTCCAATTCCACAAGAACAGCCTTAGCGAAAGGCTTCTTGAAGGGAAAGATGTAATTCTGTGAGATGAATTAGCAGAACACAGAGCAGTTTCTCAGAAAGCGTCTTTCCAGTTTTGAACGGAAGATAATTCCTTTTTCACCATAGCCCTCTATGGGCTTCCATAAAATCCATTTCCAATGGCACAAGAACAGCCTTAGCGAAAGGCTTCTTGAAGGGAAAGATGTAACACTGTGAGATGAATTAACAGAACACAGAGCAGTTTCTCAGAAAGCTTCTTTCCTGTTTTGAACGGAAGATATTTCCTTTTTCACCATAGCCCTCTAAGGGCTTCCAAATATCCCTTTTCCAATTCCACAAGAACAGCCTTAGCGAAAGGCTTCTTGAAGCCAAAGATGTAACTCTGTGAAATGAATTAACAGAACACAGAGCAGTTTCTCAGAAAGCTTCTTTCCAGTTTTGAACGGAAGATATTTCCTTTTTCAACATAGCCCTCTATGAGCTTCCAAATATCATTTTGCCAATTCCACAAGAACAGCCTTAGCGAAAGGCTTCTAGAAGGGAAAGATGTAACACTGTGAGACGAATTAACAGAACACAGAGCAGTTTCTCAGAAACCTTCTTTCCAGTTTTGAACGGAAGATATTTCCTTTTTCACCATAGCCCTCTATGGGCTTCCAAATATCACTTTGCCCATTCCAGAAGAACAACATTAGTGAAAAGCTTCTTGAAGGGAAAGATGTAATTCTGTGAGATGAATTAACAGAACACAGAGCAGTTTCTCAGAAAGCGTCTTTCCAGTTTTGAACGGAAGATATTTCCTTTTTCACCATAGCCCTCTATGGGCTTCCAAATATCCCTTTTCCAATTCCACAAGAACAGCCTTAGCGAAAGGCTTCTTGAAGGGGAAGATGTAATTCTATGAGATGAATTAACAGAACACAGAGCAGTTTCTCAAAAAGCGTCTTTCCAGTTTTGAACGGAAGATATTTCCTTTTTCACCATAGCCCTCTATGGGCTTCCATATAATCCATTTCCAATTCCACAAGAACAGCCTTAGCGAAAGGCTTCTTGAAGGAAAGATGTAACTCTGTGAGATGAATTAACAGAACACAGAGCAGTTTCTCAGAAAGCTTCTTTCCTGTTTTGAACGGAAGATATTTCCTTTTTCACCATAGCCCTCTAAGGGCTTCCAAATATCCCTTTTCCAATTCCACAAGAACAGCCTTAGCGAAAGGCTTCTAGAAGGGAAAGATGTAACACTGTGAGACGAATTAACAGAACACAGAGCAGTTTCTCAGAAACCTTCTTTCCAGTTTTGAACGGAAGATATTTCCTTTTTCACCATAGCCCTCTATGGGCTTCCAAATATCACTTTGCCCATTCCAGAAGAACAACCTTAGTGAAAAGCTTCTTGAAGGGAAAGATGTAATTCTGTGAGATGAATTAACAGAACACAGAGCAGTTTCTCAGAAAGCGTCTTTCCAGTTTTGAACGGAAGATATTTCCTTTTTCACCATAGCCCTCTATGGGCTTCCAAATATCCCTTTTCCCATTCCACAAGAACAGCCTTAGCGAAAGGCTTCTTGAAGGGGAAGATGTAATTCTATGAGATGAATTAACAGAACACAGAGCAGTTTCTCAAAAAGCGTCTTTCCAGTTTTGAACGGAAGATATTTCCTTTTTCACCATAGCCCTCTATGGGCTTCCATATAATCCATTTCCAATTCCACAAGAACAGCCTTAGCGAAAGGCTTCTTGAAGGAAAGATGTAAGTCTGTGAGATGAATTAACAGAACACAGAGCAGTTTCTCAGAAAGCTTCTTTCCAGTTTTGAACGGAAGATATTTCCTTTTTCACCATAGCCCTCCATGGCCTTTCAAGTATCCCTTTTCCAATGCCACAAGAACAGCCTTAGCGAAAGGCTTCTTGAAGGAAAAGATGTAACTCTGTGAGATGAATTAACAGAACACAGAGCAGTTTCTCAGAAAGCTTCTTTCCTGTTTTGAACTAAAGATATTTCCTTTTTCACCATAGCCCTCTAAGGGCTTCCAGATATCCCTTTTCCAATTCCACAAGAACAGCCTTAGCGAAAGGCTTCTTGAAGGGAACATGAAACTCTGTGAAATGAATTAACAGAACACAGAGCAGTTTCTCAGAAAGCTTCTTTCCAGTTTTGAACGGAAGATATTTCCTTTTTCACCATAGCCCTCTATGGGCTTCCAAATATCCCTTTGCCAATTCCACAAGAACAGCCTTAGCGAAAGGCTTCTTGAAGGGAAAGATTTAACTCTGTGAGATGAATTAACAGAACACAGAGCAATTTCTCAGAAAGCTTGTTTCCAGTTTTGAACGGAAGATATTTCCTTTTTCACCATAGCCCTCCATGGCCTTTCAAGTATCCCTTTTCCAATGCCACAAGAACAGCCTTAGCGAAAGGCTTCTTGAAGGAAAAGATGTAACTCTGTGAGATGAATTAACAGAACACAGAGCAGTTTCTCAGAAAGCTTCTTTCCAGTTTTGAACGGAAGATATTTAGTTTTTCACCATAGCCCTCTCTGCGCTTACAAATATCACTTTGCCAATTCCACACGAACAGCCTTAGCGAAAGGCTTCTTGAAGGGAAAGATGTAACTCTGTGAGATGAATTAACGGAACACAGAGCCGTTTCTCAGAAAGCTTCTTTCCAGGTTTGAACGGAAGATATTTCCTTTTTCACCGTAGACCTCTATGGGCTTCCAAATATCCCTTTGAAAATTCCACAAGAACAGCCTTAGCGAAAGGCTTCTTGAAGGGAAAGATGTAACTCTGTGAGATGAATTAACAGAACACAGAGCAGTTTCTCAGAAAGCTTCTTTCCAGTTTTGAACGGAAGATATTTCCTTTTTCACCATAGCCCTCTAAGGGCTTCCAAATATCCCTTTTCCAATTCCAGAAGAACAGCCTTAGCGAAAGGCTTCTTGACGGGAACATGAAACTCTGTGAAATGAATTAACAAAACACAGAGCAGTTTCTCAGAAAGCTTCTTTCCAGTTTTGAACGGAAGATATTTCCTTTTTCACCATAGCCCTCTATGGGCTTCCAAATATCCCTTTGCCAATTCCACAAGAACAGCCTTAGCGAAATGCTTCTTGAAGGGAAAGATGTAACTCTGTGAGATGAATTAACAGAACACAGAGCAATTTCTCAGAAAGCTTCTTTCCAGTTTTGAACGGAAGATATTTCCTTTTTCACGATAGCCCTCCTTGGCATTTCAAATATCCCTTTTCCAATGCCACAAGAACAGCCTTAGCGAAAGGCTTCTTGAAGGGAAAGATGTAACTCTGTGAGATGAATTAACAGAACACAGAGCAGTTTCTCAGAAAACTTCTTTCCAGTTTTGAACGGAAGATATCTCCTTTTTCACCATATCCCGCTATGGGCTTCGAAATATCCCTTTTCCAATTACACAAGAACATCCTTAGCGAAAGGCTTCTTGAAGGGAAAGATGTAACTCTGTGAGATGAATTAACAGAACACAGAGCAGTTTCTCAGAAAGCTTCTTTCCAGTTTTGAACGGAAGATATTTCCTTTTTCCCCATAGCCCTCTATGGGCTTCCAAATATCACTTTGCCAATTCCACAAGAACAGCCTTAGCGAAAGGCTTCTTGAAGGGAAAGATGTAACTCTGTGAGATGAATTAACAGAACACAGAGCAGTTTCTCAGAAAGCTTCTCTCCAGTTTTGAACGGAAGATATTTCCTTTTTCAACATAGCCCTCTATGAGCTTCCAAATATTATTTTGCCAATTCCACAGGAACAGCCTTAGCGAAAGGCTTCTAGAAGGGAAACATGTAACACTGTGAGATGAATTAACAGAACACAGAGCAGTTTCTCAGAAAGCTTCTTTCCAGTTTTGAACGGAAGATATTTCCTTTTTCAACATAGCCCTCTATGGGCTTCCAAATATCACTTTGCCAATTCCACAAGAACAGCCTTAGGGAAAGGCTTCCTGAAGGGAAAGATGTAACTCTGTGAGATGAATTAACAGAACACAGAGCAGTTTCTCAGAGAGCTTCTTTACAGTATTCAACGGAAGATATTTCCTTTTTCACCATAGCCCTCTATGGGCTTCCAAATATCCCTTTTCCAATTCCCCAAGAACAGCCTTAGCGAAAGGCTTCTTGAAGGGAAAGATGTAATTCTGTGAGATGAATTAACAGAACACAGAGCAGTTTCTCAAAAAGCGTCTTTCCAGTTTTGAACAGAAGATATTTCCTTTTTCACCATAGCCCTCTATGGGCTTCCATATAATCCATTTCCAATTCCACAAGAACAGCCTTAGCGAAAGGCTTCTTGATGGAAAGATGTAACTCTGTGAGATGAATTAACAGAACACAGAGCAGTTTCTCAGAAAGCTTCTTTCCTGTTTTGAAGGGAAGATATTTCCTTTTTCACCATAGCCCTCTAAGGGCTTCCAAATATCCCTTTTCCAATTCCACAAGAACAGCCTTAGCGAAAGGCTTCTTGAAGCAAAAGATGTAACTCTGTGAAATGAATTAACAGAACACAGAGCAGTTTCTCAGAAAGCTTCTTTCCAGTTTTGAACGGAAGATATTTCCTTTTTCACCATAGCCCTCTATGGGCTTCCAAATATCCCTTTGCCAATTCCACAAGAAAAGCCTTAGCGAAAGGCTTCTTGAAGGGAAAGATGTAATTCTGTGAGATGAATTAACAGAACACAGAGCAGTTTCTCAGAAAGCGTCTTTCCAGTTTTGAACGGAAGATATTTCCTTTTTCACCATAGACCTCTATCGGATTCCATATAATCCATTTCCAATTCCACAAGAACAGCCTTAGCGAAAGGCTACTTGAAGGGAAAGATGTAACTCTGTGAGATGAATTAACAGAACACAGAGCAGTTTCTCAGAAAGCTTCCTTCCTGTATTGAACGGAAGATATTTCCTTTTTCACCATAGCCCTCTATGAGCTTCCAAATATCCCTTTTCCAATTCCACAAAAACAGCCTTAGCGAAAGGCTTCTTGAAGCCAAAGATGTAACTCTGTGAAATGAATTAACAGAACACAGAGCAGTTTCTCAGAAAGCTTCTTTCCAGTTTTGAACGGAAGATATTTCCTTTTTCACCATAGCCCTCTATGGGCTTCCAAATATCCCTTTGCCAATTCCACAAGAACAGCCTTAGCGAAAGGCTTCTTGAAGGGAAAGATGTAACTCTGTGAGATTAATTAACAGAACACAGAGCAATTTCTCAGAAAGCTTCTTTCCAGTTTTGAACGGAAGATATTTCCTTTTTCACCATAGCCCTCCAGGGCCTTTCAAGTATCCCTTTTCCAATGCCACAAGAACAGCCTTAGCGAAAGGCTTCTTGAAGGGAAAGATGTAACTCTGTGAGATGAATTAACGGAACACAGAGCCGTTTCTCAGAAAGCTTCTTTCCAGGTTTGAACGGAAGATATTTCCTTTTTCACCGTAGACCTCTATGGGCTTCCAAATATCCCTTTGACAATTCCACAAGAACAGCCTTAGCGAAAGGCTTCTTGAAGGGAAAGATGTAACTCTGTGAGATGAATTAACAGAACACAGAGCAGTTTCTCAGAAAGCTTCTTTCCAGTTTTGAACGGAAGATATTTCCTTTTTCAACATAGCCCTCTATGGGCTTCCAAATATCCCTTTTCCAATTCCACAAGAACAGCCTTAGCGAAAGGCTTCTTGAAGGGAAAGATGTAACTCTGTGAGATGAACTAACAGAACACAGAGCAGTGTCTCAGAAAGCTTCTTTCCAGTTTTGAACGGAAGATATTTCCTTTTTCACCATAGCCCTCTAAGGGCTTCCAAATATCCCTTTTCCAATTCCAGAAGAACAGCCTTAGCGAAAGGCTTCTTGACGGGAACATGAAACTCTGTGAAATGAATTAACAGAACACAGAGCAGTTTCTCAGAAAGCTTCTTTCCAGTTTTGAACGGAAGATATTTCCTTTTTCACCATAGCCCTCTATGGGCTTCCAAATATCCCTTTGCCAATTCCACAACAACAGACTTAGCGAAAGGCTTCTTGAAGGGAAAGATGTAACTCTGTGAGATGAATTAACAGAACACAGAGCAATTTCTCAGAAAGCTTCTTTCCAGTTTTGAACGGAAGATATTTCCTTTTTCACCATAGCCCTCCATGGCCTTTCAAGTATCCCTTTTCCAATGCCACAAGAACAGCCTTAGCGAAAGGCTTCTTGAAGGAAAAGATGTAACTCTGTGAGATGAATTAACAGAACACAGAGCAGTTTCTCAGAAAGCTTCTTTCCTGTTTTGAACGGAAGATATTTCCTTTTTCACCATAGCCCTCTATGGGCTTCCATAAAATCCAATTCCAATTCCACAAGAACAGCCTTAGCGAAAGGCTTCTTGAAGGGAAAGATGTAACTCTGTGAGATGAATTAACAGAACACAGAGCAATTTCTCAGAAAGCTTCTTTCCAGTTTTGAACGGAAGATATTTCCTTTTTCACCATAGCCCTCTATGGGCTTCCATAAAATCCATTTCCAATTCCACAAGAACAGCCTTAGCGAAAGGCTTCTTGAAGGGAAAGATGTAACTCTGTGAGATGAATTAACAGAACACAGAGCAGTTTCTCAGAAAGCTTCTTTCCTGTTTTGAACGGAAGATATTTCCTTTTTCACCATAGCCCTCTAAGGGCTTCCAAATATCCCTTTTCCAATTCCACAAGAACAGCCTTAGCGAAAGGCTTCTTGAAGCCAAAGATGTAACTCTGTGAAATGAATTAACAGAACACAGAGCAGTTTCTCAGAAAGCTTCTTTCCAGTTTTGAACGGAAGATATTTCCTTTTTCAACATAGCCCTCTATGAGCTTCCAAATATCATTTTGCCAATTCCACAAGAACAGCCTTAGCGAAAGGCTTCTAGAAGGGAAAGATGTAACACTGTGAGACGAATTAACAGAACACAGAGCAGTTTCTCAGAAACCTTCTTTCCAGTTTTGAACGGAAGATATTTCCTTTTTCACCATAGCCCTCTATGGGCTTCCAAATATCACTTTGCCCATTCCAGAAGAACAACCTTAGTGAAAAGCTTCTTGAAGGGAAAGATGTAATTCTGTGAGATGAATTAACAGAACACAGAGCAGTTTCTCAGAAAGCGTCTTTCCAGTTTTGAACGGAAGATATTTCCTTTTTCACCATAGCCCTCTATGGGCTTCCAAATATCCCTTTTCCAATTCCACAAGAACAGCCTTAGCGAAAGGCTTCTTGAAGGGAAAGATGTAATTCTGTGAGATGAATTAACAGAACACAGAGCAGTTTCTCAAAAAGCGTCTTTCCAGTTTTGAACGGAAGATATTTCCTTTTTCACCATAGCCCTCTATGGGCTTCCATATAATCCATTTCCAATTCCACAAGAACAGCCTTAGCGAAAGGCTTCTTTAAGGAAAAGATGTAACTCTGTGAGATGAATTAACAGAACACAGAGCAGTTTCTCAGAAATCTTTTTTCCAGTTTTGAACGGAAGATATTTCCTTTTTCACCATAGCCCTCTATGGGCCTCCGAATATCACTTTTCCAATTTCACAAGAACAGCCTTACCGAAAGGATTCTTGAAGGGAAAGATGTAACCCTGTGAGATGAATTAACAGAACACAGAGCAGTTTCTCAGAAAGCTTCTTTCCAGTTTTGAACGGAAGATATTTCCTTTTTCACCATAGCCCTCTATGGGCTTCCAAATATCCCTTTGCCAATTCCACAAGAACAGCCTTAGCGAAAGGCTTCTTGAAGGGAAAGATGTAATTCTGTGAGATGAATTAACAGAACACAGAGCAGTTTCTCAGAAAGCGTCTTTCCAGTTTTGAACGGAAGATATTTCCTTTTTCACCATAGCCCTCTATCGGATTCCATATAATCCATTTCCAATTCCACAAGAACAGCCTTAGCGAAAGGCTACTTGAAGGGAAAGATGTAACTCTGTGAGATGAATTAACAGAACACAGAGCAGTTTCTCAGAAAGCTTCTTTCCTGTTTTGAACGGAAGATATTTCCTTTTTCACCATAGCCCTGTAAGGGCTTCCAAATATCCCTTTTCCAATTCCACAAAAACAGCCTTAGCGAAAGGCTTCTTGAAGCCAAAGATTTAACTCTGTGAAATGAATTAACAGAACACAGAGCAGTTTCTCAGAAAGCTTCTTTCCAGTTTTGAACGGAAGATATTTCCTTTTTCACCATAGCCCTCTATGGGCTTACAAATATCCCTTTGCCAATTCCACAAGAACAGCCTTAGCGAAAGGCTTCTTGAAGGGAAAGATGTAACTCTGTGAGATTAATTAACAGAACACAGAGCAATTTCTCAGAAAGCTTCTTTCCAGTTTTGAACGGAAGATATTTCCTTTTTCACCATAGCGCTCCAGGGCCTTTCAAGTATCCCTTTTCCAATGCCACAAGAACAGCCTTAGCGACAGGCTTCTTGAAGGGAAAGATGTAACTCTGTGGGATGAATTAACGGAACACAGAGCCGTTTCTCAGAATGCTTCTTTCCAGGTTTGAACGGAAGATATTTCCTTTTTCACCGTAGACCTCTATGGGCTTCCAAATATCCCTTTGACAATTCCACAAGAACAGCCTTAGCGAAAGGCTTCTTGAAGGGAAAGATGTAACTCTGTGAGATGAATTAACAGAACACAGAGCAGTTTCTCAGAAAGCTTCTTTCCAGTTTTGAACGGAAGATATTTCCTTTTTCACCATAGCCCTCTATGGGCTTCCAAATATCCCTTTTCCAATTCCACAAGAACCGCCTTAGCGAAAGGCTTCTTGAAGGGAAAGATGTAACTCTGTGAGATGAACTAACAGAACACAGAGCAGTGTCTCAGAAAGCTTCTTTCCAGTTTTGAACGGAAGATATTTCCTTTTTCACCATAGCCCTCTAAGGGCTTCCAAATATCCCTTTTCCAATTCCAGAAGAACAGCCTTAGCGAAAGGCTTCTTGAAGGGAAAGATGTAACTCTGTGAGATGAATTAACAGAACACAGAGCAATTTCTCAGAAAGCTTCTTTCCAGTTTTGAACGGAAGATATTTCCTTTTTCACCATAGCCCTCCATGGCCTTTCAAGTATCCCTTTTCCAATGCCACAGGAACAGCCTTAGCGAAAGGCTTCTTGAAGGAAAAGATGTAACTCTGTGAGATGAATTAACAGAACACAGAGCAGTTTCTCAGAAAGCTTCTTTCCAGTTTTGAACGGAAGATATTTAGTTTTTCACCATAGCCCTCTATGCGCTTACAAATATCACTTTGCCAATTCCACACGAACAGCCTTAGCGAAAGGCTTCTTGAAGGGAAAGATGTAACCCTGTGAGATCAATTAACGGAACACAGAGCCGTTTCTCAGAAAGCTTCTTTCCAGGTTTGAACGGAAGATATTTCCTTTTTCACCGTAGACCTCTATGGGCTTCCAAATATCCCTTTGCCAATTCCACAAGAACAGCCTTAGCGAAAGGCTTCTTGAAGGGAAAGATGTAACTCTGTGAGATGAATTAACAGAACACAGAGCAGTTTCTCAGAAAGCTTCTTTCTAGTTTTGAACGGAAGATATTTGCTTTTTCACCATAGCCCTCTATAGGCTTAAAAATATTCCTTTGCCAATTCCAAAAGAACAGCCTTAGCGAAAGGCTTCTTGAAGGGAAAGATGTAACTCTGTGAGATGAATTAACAGAACACAGAGCAGTTTCTCAGAAAGCTTCTTTCCAGTTTTGAACGGAAGATATTTCCTTTTTCAACATAGCCCTCTATGAGCTTCCAAATATCATTTTGCCAATTCCACAAGAACAGCCTTAGCGAAAGGCTTCTAGAAGGGAAAGATGTAACACTGTGAGATGAATTAACAGAACACAGAGCAGTTTCTCAGAAAGTTTCTTTCCAGTTTTGAACGGAAGATATTTCCTTTTTCACCATAGCCCTCTATGGGCTTCCAAATATCACTTTGCCCATTCCACAAGAACAAACTTAGTGAAAAGCTTCTTGAAGGGAAAGATGTAATTCTGTGAGATGAATTAACAGAACACAGAGCAGTTTCTCAGAAAGCGTCTTTCCAGTTTTGAACGGAAGATATTTCCTTTTTCACCATAGCCCTCTATGGGCTTCCAAATATCCCTTTTCCAATTCCACAAGAACAGCCTTAGCGAAAGGCTTCTTGAAGGGAAAGATGTAACTCTGTGAGATGAAATAACAGAACACAGAGCAGTTTCTCAGAAAGCTTCTTTCCAGTTTTGAACGGATGATATTTCCTTTTTCACGATAGCCCTCCTTGGCATTTCAAATATCCCTTTTCCAATGCCACAAGAACAGCCTTAGCGAAAGGCTTCTTGAAGGGAAAGATGTAACTCTGTGAGATGAATTAACAGAACACAGAGCAGTTTCTCAGAAAACTTCTTTCCAGTTTTGAACGGAAGATATCTCCTTTTTCACCATATCCCGCTATGGGCTTCGAAATATCCCTTTTCCAATTACACAAGAACATCCTTAGCGAAAGGCTTCTTGAAGGGAAAGATGTAACTCTGTGAGATGAATTAACAGAACACAGAGCAGTTTCTCAGAAAGCTTCTTTCCAGTTTTGAACGGAAGATATTTCCTTTTTCCCCATAGCCCTCTATGGGCTTCCAAATATCACTTTGCCTATTCCACAAGAACAGCCTTAGCGAAAGGCTTCTTGAAGGGAAAGATGTATCTCTGTGAGATGAATTAACAGAACACAGAGCAGTTTCTCAGAAAGCTTCTCTCCAGTTTTGAACGGAAGATATTTCCTTTTTCAACATAGCCCTCTATGAGCTTCCAAATATCATTTTGCCAATTCCACAGGAACAGCCTTAGCGAAAGGCTTCTAGAAGGGAAAGATGTAACACTGTGAGATGAATTAACAGAACACAGAGCAGTTTCTCAGAAAGCTTCTTTCCAGTTTTGAACGGAAGATATTTCCTTTTTCAACATAGCCCTCTATGGGCTTCCAAATATCACTTTGCCAATTCCACAAGAACAGCCTTAGTGAAAGGCTTCCTGAAGGGAAAGATGTAACTCTGTGAGATGAATTAACAGAACACAGAGCAGTTTCTCAGAGAGCGTCTTTCCAGTTTTGAACGGAAGATATTTCCTTTTTCACCATAGCCCTCTATGGGCTTCCAAATATCCCTTTTCCAATTCCACAAGAACAGCCTTAGCGAAGGGCTTCTTGAAGGGAAAGATGTAATTCTGTGAGATGAATTAACGGAACACAGAGCAGTTTCTCAAAAAGCGTCTTTCCAGTTTTGAACGGAAGATATTTCCTTTTTCACCATAGCCCTCTATGGGCTTCCATATAATCCATTTCCAATTCCACAAGAACAGCCTTAGCGAAAGGCTTCTTGAAGGAAAGATGTAACTCTGTGAGATGAATTAACAGAACACAGAGCAGTTTCTCAGAAAGCTTCTTTCCTGTTTTGAACGGAAGATATTTCCTTTTTCACCATAGCCCTCTAAGGGCTTCCAAATATCCCTTTTGCAATTCCACAAGAACAGCCTTAGCGAAAGGCTTCTTGAAGCCAAAGATGTAACTCTGTGAAATGAATTAACGGAACACAGAGCCGTTTCTCAGAAAGCTTCTTTCCAGGTTTGAACGGAAGATATTTCCTTTTTCACCGTAGACCTCTATGGGCTTCCAAATATCCCTTTGACAATTCCACAAGAACAGCCTTAGCGAAAGGCTTCTTGAAGGGAAAGATGTAACTCTGTGAGATGAATTAACAGAACACAGAGCAGTTTCTCAGAAAGCTTCTTTCCAGTTTTGAACGGAAGATATTTCCTTTTTCACCATAGCCCTCTATGGGCTTCCAAATATCCCTTTTCCAATTCCACAAGAACAGCCTTAGCGAAAGGCTTCTTGAAGGAAAAGATGTAACTCTGTGAGATGAATTAACAGAACACAGAGCAGTTTCTCAGAAAGCTTCTTTCCTGTTTTGAACGGAAGATATTTCCTTTTTCACCATAGCCCTCTAAGGGCTTCCAGATATCCCTTTTCCAATTCCACAAGAACAGCCTTAGCGAAAGGCTTCTTGAAGGGAACATGAAACTCTGTGAAATGAATTAACAGAACACAGAGCAGTTTCTCAGAAAGCTTCTTTCCAGTTTTGAACGGAAGATATTTCCTTTTTCACCATAGCCCTCTATGGGCTTCCAAATATCCCTTTGCCAATTCCACAAGAACAGACTTAGCGAAAGGCTTCTTGAAGGGAAAGATTTAACTCTGTGAGATGAATTAACAGAACACAGAGCAATTTCTCAGAAAGCTTCTTTCCAGTTTTGAACGGAAGATATTTCCTTTTTCACCAGAGCCCTCCATGGCCTTTCAAGTATCCCTTTTCCAATGCCACAAGAACAGCCTTAGCGAAAGGCTTCTTGAAGGAAAAGATGTAACTCTGTGAGATGAATTAACAGAACACAGAGCAGTTTCTCAGAAAGCTTCTTTCCAGTTTTGAACGGAAGATATTTAGTTTTTCACCATAGCCCTCTATGCGCTTTCAAATATCACTTTGCCAATTCCACACGAACAGCCTTAGCGAAAGGCTTCTTGAAGGGAAAGATGTAACTCTGTGAGATGAATTAACAGAACACAGAGCCGTTTCTCACAAAGCTTCTTTCCAGGTTTGAACGGAAGATATTTCCTTTTTCACCGTAGACATCTATGGGCTTCCAAATATCCCTTTGAAAATTCCACAAGAACAGCCTTAGCGAAAGGCTTCTTGAAGGGAAAGATGTAACTCTGTGAGATGAATTAACAGAACACAGAGCAGTTTCTCAGAAAGCTTCTTTCCTGTTTTGAACGGAAGATATTTGCTTTTTCACCATAGCCCACTATAGGCTTAAAAATATTCCTTTGCCAATTCCACAAGAACAGCCTGAGCGAAAGGCTTCTTGAAGGGAAAGATGTAACTCTGTGAGATGAATTAATAGAGCACAGAGCAGTTTCTCAGAAAGCTTCTTTCCAGTTTTGAACGTAAGATATTTCCTTTTTCAACATAGCCCTCTATGAGCTTCCAAATATCATTTTGCCAATTCCACAAGAACAGCCTTAGCGAAAGGCTTCTAGAAGGGAAAGATGTAACACTGTGAGATGAATTAACAGAACACAGACCAGTTTCTCAGAAAGCTTCTTTCCAGTGTTCAACGGAAGATATTTCCTTTTTCACCGGAGCCCTCTAAGGGCTTCCAAATATCCCTTTTCCAATTACACAGCAACAGCCTTAGCGAAAGGCTTCTTGAAGGGAAAGATGTAATTCTGTGAGATGAATTAACAGAACACAGAGCAGTTTCTCAGAAAGCGTCTTTCCAGTTTTGAACGGAAGATATTTCCTTTTTCACCATAGCCCTCTATGGGCTTCCAAATATCCCTTTTCCAATTCCACAAGAACAGCCTTAGCGAAAGGCTTCTTGAAGGGAAAGATGTAACTCTGTGAGATGAATTAACAGAACACAGAGCAGTTTCTCAGAAAGCTTCTTTCCAGTTTTGAACGGAAGATATTTCCTTTTTCACCATAGCCCTCTAAGGGCTTCCAAATATCCCTTTTCCAATTCCAGAAGAACAGCCTTAGCGAAAGGCTTCTTGACGGGAACATGAAACTCTGTGAAATGAATTAACAGAACACAGAGCAGTTTCTCAGAAAGCTTCTTTCCAGTTTTGAACGGAAGATATTTCCTTTTTCACCATAGCCCTCTATGGGCTTCCAAATATCCCTTTGCCAATTCCACAAGAACAGCCTTAGCGAAAGGCTTCTTGAAGGGAAAGATGTAACTCTGTGAGATGAATTAACAGAACACAGAGCAATTTCTCAGAAAGCTTCTTTCCAGTTTTGAACGGAAGATATTTCCTTTTTCACCATAGCCCTCTATGCGCTTTCAAATATCACTTTGCCAATTTCACACGAACAGCCTTAGCGAAAGGCTTCTTGAAGGGAAAGATGTAACTCTGTGAGATGAATTAACAGAACACAGAGCCGTTTCTCACAAAGCTTCTTTCCAGGTTTGAACGGAAGATATTTCCTTTTTCACCGTAGACATCTATGGGCTTCCAAATATCCCTTTGAAAATTCCACAAGAACAGCCTTAGCGAAAGGCTTCTTGAAGGGAAAGATGTAACTCTGTGAGATGAATTAACAGAACACAGAGCAGTTTCTCAGAAAGCTTCTTTCCTGTTTTGAACGGAAGATATTTGCTTTTTCACCATAGCCCACTATAGGCTTAAAAATATTCCTTTGCCAATTCCACAAGAACAGCCTGAGCGAAAGGCTTCTTGAAGGGAAAGATGTAACTCTGTGAGATGAATTAATAGAGCACAGAGCAGTTTCTCAGAAAGCTTCTTTCCAGTTTTGAACGTAAGATATTTCCTTTTTCAACATAGCCCTCTATGAGCTTCCAAATATCATTTTGCCAATTCCACAAGAACAGCCTTAGCGAAAGGCTTCTAGAAGGGAAAGATGTAACACTGTGAGATTAATTAACAGAACACAGACCAGTTTCTCAGAAAGCTTCTTTCCAGTGTTCAACGGAAGATATTTCCTTTTTCACCGGAGCCCTCTAAGGGCTTCCAAATATCCCTTTTCCAATTACACAGCAACAGCCTTAGCGAAAGGCTTCTTGAAGGGAAAGATGTAATTCTGTGAGATGAATTAACAGAACACAGAGCAGTTTCTCAGAAAGCGTCTTTCCAGTTTTGAACGGAAGATATTTCCTTTTTCACCATAGCCCTCTATGGGCTTCCAAATATCCCTTTTCCAATTCCACAAGAACAGCCTTAGCGAAAGGCTTCTTGAAGGGAAAGATGTAACTCTGTGAGATGAATTAACAGAACACAGAGCAGTTTCTCAGAAAGCTTCTTTCCAGTTTTGAACGGAAGATATTTCCTTTTTCACCATAGCCCTCTAAGGGCTTCCAAATATCCCTTTTCCAATTCCAGAAGAACAGCCTTAGCGAAAGGCTTCTTGACGGGAACATGAAACTCTGTGAAATGAATTAACAGAACACAGAGCAGTTTCTCAGAAAGCTTCTTTCCAGTTTTGAACGGAAGATATTTCCTTTTTCACCATAGCCCTCTATGGGCTTCCAAATATCCCTTTGCCAATTCCACAAGAACAGCCTTAGCGAAAGGCTTCTTGAAGGGAAAGATGTAACTCTGTGAGATGAATTAACAGAACACAGAGCAATTTCTCAGAAAGCTTCTTTCCAGTTTTGAACGGAAGATATTTCCTTTTTCACCATAGCCCTCCATGGCCTTTCAAGTATCCCTTTTCCAATGCCACAAGAACAGCCTTAGCGAAAGGCTTCTTGAAGGAAAAGATGTAACTCTGTGAGATGAATTAACAGAACACAGAGCAGTTTCTCAGAAAGCTTCTTTCCAGTTTTGAACGGAAGATATTTAGTTTTTCACCATAGCCCTCTATGCGCTTACAAATATCACTTTGCCAATTCCACACGAACAGCCTTAGCGAAAGGCTTCTTGAAGGGAAAGATGTAACTCTGTGAGATCAATTAACGGAACACAGAGCCGTTTCTCAGAAAGCTTCTTTCCAGGTTTGAACGGAAGATATTTCCTTTTTCACCGTAGACCTCTATGGGCTTCCAAATATCCCTTTGCCAATTCCACAAGAACAGCCTTAGCGAAAGGCTTCTTGAAGGGAAAGATGTAACTCTGTGAGATGAATTAACAGAACACAGAGCAGTTTCTCAGAAAGCTTCTTTCCAGTTTTGAAGGGAAGATATTTGCTTTTTCACCATAGCCCTCTATAGGCTTAAAAATATTCCTTTGCCAATTCCAAAAGAACAGCCTTAGCGAAAGGCTTCTTGAAGGGAAAGATGTAACTCTGTGAGATGAATTAACAGAACACAGAGCAGTTTCTCAGAAAGCTTCTTTCCAGTTTTGAACGGAAGATATTTCCTTTTTCAACATAGCCCTCTATGAGCTTCCAAATATCATTTTGCCAATTCCACAAGAACAGCCTTAGCAAAAGGCTTCTAGAAGGGAAAGATGTAACACTGTGAGATGAATTAACAGAACACAGAGCAGTTTCTCAGAAAGTTTCTTTCCAGTTTTGAACGGAAGATATTTCCTTTTTCACCATAGCCCTCAATGGCCTTCCAAATATCACTTTGCCCATTCCACAAGCACAAACTTAGTGAAAAGCTTCTTGAAGGGAAAGATGTAATTCTGTGAGATGAATTAACAGAACACAGAGCAGTTTCTCAGAAAGCGTCTTTCCAGTTTTGAACGGAAGATATTTCCTTTTTCACCATAGCCCTCTATGGGCTTCCAAATATCCCTTTTCCAATTTCACAAGAACAGCCTTAGCGAAAGGCTTCTTGAAGGGAAAGATGTAACTCTGTGAGATGAATTAACAGAACACAGAGCAGTTTCTCAGAAAGCTTCTTTCCAGTTTTGAACGGAAGATATTTCCTTTTTCACGATAGCCCTCTTGGCATTTCAAATATCCCTTTTCCAATGCCACAAGAACAGCCTTAGCGAAAGGCTTCTTGAAGGGAAAGATGTAACTCTGTGAGATGAATTAACAGAACACAGAGCAGTTTCTCAGAAAACTTCTTTCCAGTTTTGAACGGAAGATATCTCCTTTTTCACCATATCCCGCTATGGGCTTCGAAATATCCCTTTTCCAATTACACAAGAACATCCTTAGCGAAAGGCTTCTTGAAGGGAAAGATGTAACTCTGTGAGATGAATTAACAGAACACAGAGCAGTTTCTCAGAAAGCTTCTTTCCAGTTTTGAACGGAAGATATTTCCTTTTTCCCCATAGCCCTCTATGGGCTTCCAAATATCACTTTGCCAATTCCACAAGAACAGCCTTAGCGAAAGGCTTCTTGAAGGGAAAGATGTAACTCTGTGAGATGAATTAACAGAACACAGAGCAGTTTCTCAGAAAGCTTCTCTCCAGTTTTGAACGGAAGATATTTCCTTTTTCAACATAGCCCTCTATGGGCTTCCAAATATCCCTTTGCCAATTCCACAAGAACAGCCTTAGCGAAAGGCTTCTTGAAGGGAAAGATTTAACTCTGTGAGATGAATTAACAGAACACAGAGCAATTTCTCAGAAAGCTTCTTTCCAGTTTTGAACGGAAGATATTTCCTTTTTCACCATAGCCCTCCATGGCCTTTCAAGTATCCCTTTTCCAATGCCACAAGAACAGCCTTAGCGAAAGGCTTCTTGAAGGAAAAGATGTAACTCTGTGAGATGAATTAACAGAACACAGAGCAGTTTCTCAGAAAGCTTCTTTCCAGTTTTGAACGGAAGATATTTAGTTTTTCACCATAGCCCTCTATGCGCTTACAAATATCACTTTGCCAATTCCACACGAACAGCCTTAGCGAAAGGCTTCTTGAAGGGAAAGATGTAACTCTGTGAGATGAATGAACGGAACACAGAGCCGTTTCTCAGAAAGCATCTTTCCAGGTTTGAACGGAAGGTATTTCCTTTTTCACCGTAGACCTATATGGGCTTCCAAACATTCCTTTGAAAATTCCACAAGAACAGCCTTAGCGAAACGCTTTTTGAAGGGAAAGATGTAACTCTGTGAGATGAATTAACAGAACACAGAGCAGTTTCTCAGAAAGATTCTTTCCAGTTTTGAACGGAAGATATTTGCTTTTTCACCATAGCCCTCTATAGGCTTAAAAATATTCCTTTGCCAATTCCACAAGAACAGCCTGAGCGAAAGGCTTCTTGAAGGGAAAGATGTAACTCTGTGAGTTGAATTAACAGAACACAGAGCAGTTTCTCAGAAAGCTTCTTTCCAGTTTTGAACGTAAGATATTTCCTTTTTCAACATAGCCCTCTATGAGCTTCCAAATATCATTTTGCCAATTCCACAACAACAGCCTTAGCGAAAGGCTTCTAGAAGGGAAAGATGTAACACTGTGAGATGAATTAACAGAACACAGAGCAGTTTCTCAGAAAGCTTCTTTCCAGTTTTGAACGGAAGATATTTCCTTTTTCACCATAGCCTTCTATGGGCTTCCAAATATCACTTTGCCCATTCCAGAAGAACAACCTTAGTGAAAAGCTTCTTGAAGGGAAAGATGTAATTCTGTGAGATGAATTAACAGAACACAGAGCAGTTTCTCAGAAAGCGTCTTTCCAGTTTTGAACGGAAGATATTTCCTTTTTCACCATAGCCCTCTATGGGCTTCCAAATATCCCTTTTCCAATTCCACAAGAACAGCCTTAGCGAAAGGCTTCTTGAAGGGAAAGATGTAACTCTGTGAGATGAATTAACAGAACACAGAGCAGTTTCTCAGAAAGCTTCTTTCCAGTTTTGAACGGAAGATATTTCCTTTTTCACCATAGCCCTCTAAGGGCTTCCAAATATCCCTTTTCCAATTCCAGAAGAACAGCCTTAGCGAAAGGCTTCTTGACGGGAACATGAAACTCTGTGAAATGAATTAACAGAACACAGAGCAGTTTCTCAGAAAGCTTCTTTCCAGTTTTGAACGGAAGATATTTCCTTTTTCACCATAGCCCTCTATGGGCTTCCAAATATCCCTTTGCCAATTCCACAAGAACAGCGTTAGCGAAAGGCTTCTTGAAGGGAAAGATGTAACTCTGTGAGATGAATTAACAGAAGACAGAGCAATTTCTCAGAAAGCTTCTTTCCAGTTTTGAACGGAAGATATTTCCTTTTTCACCATAGCCCTCCATGGCCTTTCAAGTATCCCTTTTCCAATGCCACAAGAACAGCCTTAGCGAAAGGCTTCTTGATGGGAAAGATGTAACTCTGTGAGATGAATTAACAGAACACAGAGCAGTTTCTCAGAAAACTTCTTTCCAGTTTTGAACGGAAGATATCTCCTTTTTCACCATATCCCGCTATGGGCTTCGAAATATCCCTTTTCCAATTACACAAGAACATCCTTAGCGAAAGGCTTCTTGAAGGGAAAGATGTAACTCTGTGAGATGAATTAACAGAACACAGAGCAGTTTCTCAGAAAGCTTCTTTCCAGTTTTGAACGGAAGATATTTCCTTTTTCCCCATAGCCCTCTATGGGCTTCCAAATATCACTTTGCCAATTCCACAAGAACAGCCTTAGCGAAAGGCTTCTTGAAGGGAAAGATGTAACTCTGTGAGATGAATTAACAGAACACAGAGCAGTTTCTCAGAAAGCTTCTCTCCAGTTTTGAACGGAAGATATTTCCTTTTTCAACATAGCCCTCTATGAGCTTCCAAATATCATTTTGCCAATTCCACAGGAACAGCCTTAGCGAAAGGCTTCTAGAAGGGAAAGATGTAACACTGTGAGATGAATTAACAGAACACAGAGCAGTTTCTCAGAAAGCTTCTTTCCAGTTTTGAACGGAAGATATTTCCTTTTTCAACATAGCCCTCTATGGGCTTCCAAATATCACTTTGCCAATTCCACAAGAACAGCCTTAGTGAAAGGCTTCCTGAAGGGAAAGATGTAACTCTGTGAGATGAATTAACAGAACACAGAGCATTTTCTCAGAGAGCTTCTTTACAGTATTCAACGGAAGATATTTCCTTTTTCACCATAGCCATCTATGGGCTTCCAAATATCCCTTTTCCAATTCCACAAGAACAGCCTTAGCGAAAGGCTTCTTGAAGGGAAAGATGTAATTCTGTGAGATGAATTAACAGAACACAGAGCAGTTTCTCAGAAAGCGTCTTTCCAGTTTTGAACGGAAGATAATTCCTTTTTCACCATAGCCCTCTATGGGCTTCCATATAATCCATTTTCAATTCCACAAGAACAGCCTTAGCGAAAGGCTTCTAGAAGGGAAAGATGTAAAACTGTGAAACGAATTAACAGAACACAGAGCAGTTTCTCAGAAACCTTCTTTCCAGTTTTGAACGGAAGATATTTCCTTTTTCACCATAGCCCTCTATGGGCTTCCAAATATCACTTTGCCCATTCCAGAAGAACAACCTTAGTGAAAAGCTTCTTGAAGGGAAAGATGTAATTCTGTGAGATGAATTAACAGAACACAGAGCAGTTTCTCAGAAAGCGTCTTTCCAGTTTTGAACGGAAGATATTTACTTTTTCACCATAGCCCTCTATGGGCTTCCAAATATCCCTTTGCCAATTCCACAAGAACAGCCTTAGCGAAAGGCTTCTTGAAGGGAAAGATGTAATTCTGTGAGATGAATTAACAGAACACAGAGCAGTTTCTCAGAAAGCGTCTTTCCAGTTTTGAACGGAAGATATTTCCTTTTTCACCATAGCCTTCTATCGGATTCCATATAATCCATTTCCAATTCCACAAGAACAGCCTTAGCGAAAGGCTACTTGAAGGGAAAGATGTAACTCTGTGAGATGAATTAACAGAACACAGAGCAGTTTCTCAGAAAGCTTCTTTCCTGTTTTGAACGGAAGATATTTCCTTTTTCACCATAGCCCTCTAAGGGCTTCCAAATATCCCTTTTCCAATTCCACAAAAACAGCCTTAGTGAAAGGCTTCTTGAAGCCAAAGATGTAACTCTGTGAAATGAATTAACAGAACACAGAGCAGTTTCTCAGAAAGCTTCTTTCCAGTTTTGAACGGAAGATATTTCCTTTTTCACCATAGCCCTCTATGGGCTTCCAAATATCCCTTTGCCAATTCCACAAGAACAGCCTTAGCGAAAGGCTTCTTGAAGGGAAAGATGTAACTCTGTGAGATTAATTAACAGAACACAGAGCAATTTCTCAGAAAGCTTCTTTCCAGTTTTGAACGGAAGATATTTCCTTTTTCACCATAGCGCTCCAGGGCCTTTCAAGTATCCCTTTTCCAATGCCACAAGAACAGCCTTAGCGAAAGGCTTCTTGAAGGGAAAGATGTAACTCTGTGAGATGAATTTACGGAACACAGAGCCGTTTCTCAGAAAGCTTCTTTCCAGGTTTGAACGGAAGATATTTCCTTTTTCACCGTAGACCTCTATGGGCTTCCAAATATCCCTTTGACAATTCCACAAGAACAGCCTTAGCGAAAGGCTTCTTGAAGGGAAAGATGTAACTCTGTGAGATGAATTAACAGAACACAGAGCAGTTTCTCAGAAAGCTTCTTTCCAGTTTTGAACGGAAGATATTTCCTTTTTCACCATAGCCCTCTATGGGCTTCCAAATATCCCTTTTCCAATTCCACAAGAACAGCCTTAGCGAAAGGCTTCTTGAAGGGAAAGATGTAACTCTGTGAGATGAACTAACAGAACACAGAGCAGTGTCTCAGAAAGCTTCTTTCCAGTTTTGAACGGAAGATATTTCCTTTTTCACCATAGCCCTCTAAGGGCTTCCAAATATCCCTTTTCCAATTCCAGAAGAACAGCCTTAGCGAAAGGCTTCTTGACGGGAACATGAAACTCTGTGAAATGAATTAACAGAACACTGAGCAGTTTCTCAGAAAGCTTCTTTCCAGTTTTGAACGGAAGATATTTCCTTTTTCACCATAGCCCTCTATGGGCTTCCAAATATCCCTTTGCCAATTCCACAAGAACAGCCTTAGCGAAAGGCTTCTTGAAGGGAAAGATGTAACTCTGTGAGATGAATTAACAGAACACAGAGCAATTTCTCAGAAAGCTTCTTTCCAGTTTTGAACGGAAGATATTTCCTTTTTCACCATAGCCCTCCATGGCCTTTCAAGTATCCCTTTTCCAATGCCACAAGAACAGCCTCAGCGAAAGGCTTCTTGAAGGAAAAGATGTAACTCTGTGAGATGAATTAAGAGAACACAGAGCAGTTTCTCAGAAAGCTGCTTTCCTGTTTTGAACGGAAGATATTTCCTTTTTCACCATAGCCCTCTAAGGGCTTCCAGATATCCCTTTTCCAATTCCACAAGAACAGCCTTAGCGAAAGGCTTCTTGAAGGGAACATGAAACTCTGTGAAATGAATTAACAGAACACAGAGCAGTTTCTCAGAAAGCTTCTTTCCAGTTTTGAACGGAAGATATTTCCTTTTTCACCATAGCCCTCTATGGGCTTCCAAATATCCCTTTGCCAATTCCACAAGAACAGCCTTAGCGAAAGGCTTCTTGAAGGGAAAGATTTAACTCTGTGAGATGAATTAACAGAACACAGAGCAATTTCTCAGAAAGCTTCTTTCCAGTTTTGAACGGAAGATATTTCCTTTTTCACCAGAGCCCTCCATGGCCTTTCAAGTATCCCTTTTCCAATGCCACAAGAACAGCCTTAGCGAAAGGCTTCTTGAAGGAAAAGATGTAACTCTGTGAGATGAATTAACAGAACACAGAGCAGTTTCTCAGAAAGCTTCTTTCCAGTTTTGAACGGAAGATATTTAGTTTTTCACCATAGCCCTCTATGCGCTTACAAATATCACTTTGCCAATTCCACACGAACAGCCTTAGCGAAAGGCTTCTTGAAGGGAAAGAGGTAACTCTGTGAGATGAATTAACGGTACACAGAGCCGTTTCTCACAAAGCTTCTTTCCAGGTTTGAACGGGAGATATTTCCTTTTTCACCGTAGACATCTATGGGCTTCCAAATATCCCTTTGAAAATTCCAGAAGAACAGCCTTAGCGAAAGGCTTCTTGAAGGGAAAGATGTAAGTCTGTGAGATGAATTAACAGAACACAGAGCAGTTTCTCAGAAAGCTTCTTTCCTGTTTTGAACGGAAGATATTTGCTTTTTCACCATAGCCCTCTATAGGCTTAAAAATATTCCTTTGCCAATTCCACAAGAACAGCCTTAGCGAAAGGCTTCTTGATGGGAAAGATGTAACTCTGTGAGATGAATTAACAGAACACAGAGCAGTTTCTCAGAAAGCTTCTTTCCAGTTTTGAACGTAAGATATTTCCTTTTTCAACATAGCCCTCTATGAGCTTCCAAATATCATTTTGCCAATTCCACAAGAACAGCCTTAGCGAAAGGCTTCTAGAAGGGAAAGATGTAACACTGTGAGATTAATTAACAGAACACAGAGCAGTTTCTCAGAAAGCTTCTTTCCAGTTTTGAACGGAAGATATTTCCTTTTTCACCATAGCCTTCTATGGGCTTCCAAATATCACTTTGCCCATTCCAGAAGAACAACCTTAGTGAAAAGCTTCTTGAAGGGAAAGATGTAATTCTGTGAGATGAATTAACGGAACACAGAGCAGTTACTCAGAAAGCGTCTTTCCAGTTTTGAACGGAAGATATTTCCTTTTTCACCATAGCCCTCTATGGGCTTCCAAATATCCCTTTTCCAATTCCACAAGAACAGCCTTAGCGAAAGGCTTCTTGAAGGGAAAGATGTAACTCTGTGAGATGAATTAACAGAACACAGAGCAGTTTCTCAGAAAGCTTCTTTCCAGTTTTGAACGGAAGATATTTCCTTTTTCACCATAGCCCTCTAAGGGCTTCCAAATATCCCTTTTCCAATTCCAGAAGAACAGCCTTAGCGAAAGGCTTCTTGACGGGAACATGAAACTCTGTGAAATGAATTAACAGAACACAGAGCAGTTTCTCAGAAAGCTTCTTTCCAGTTTTGAACGGAAGATATTTCCTTTTTCACCGTAGCCCTCTATGGGCTTCCAAATATCCCTTTGCCAATTCCACAAGAACAGCCTTAGCGAAAGGCTTCTTGAAGGGAAAGATGTAACTCTGTGAGATGAATTAACAGAACACAGAGCAATTTCTCAGAAAGCTTCTTTCCAGTTTTGAACGGAAGATATTTCCTTTTTCACCATAGCCCTCCATGGCCTTTCAAGTATCCCTTTTCCAATGCCACAAGAACAGCCTTAGCGAAAGGCTTCTTGAAGGAAAAGATGTAACTCTGTGAGATGAATTAACAGAACACAGAGCAGTTTCTCAGAAAGCTTCTTTCCAGTTTTGAATGGAAGATATTTAGTTTTTCACCTTAGCCCTCTATGCGCTTACAAATATCACTTTGCCAATTCCACACGAACAGCCTTAGCGAAAGGCTTCTTGAAGGGAAAGATGTAACTCTGTGAGATCAATTAACGGAACACAGAGCCGTTTCTCAGAAAGCTTCTTTCCAGGTTTGAACGGAAGATATTTCCTTTTTCACCGTAGACCTCTATGGGCTTCCAAATATCCCTTTGCCAATTCCACAAGAACAGCCTTAGCGAAAGGCTTCTTGAAGGGAAAGATGTAACTCTGTGAGATGAATTAACAGAACACAGAGCAGTTTCTCAGAAAGCTTCTTTCCAGTTTTGAACGGAAGATATTTGCTTTTTCACCATAGCCCTCTATAGGCTTAAAAATATTCCTTTGCCAATTCCAAAAGAACAGCCTTAGCGAAAGGCTTCTTGAAGGGAAAGATGTAACTCTGTGAGATGAATTAGCAGAACACAGAGCAGTTTCTCAGAAAGCTTCTTTCCAGTTTTGAACGGAAGATATTTCCTTTTTCACCATAGCCCTCTAAGGGCTTCCAAATATCCCTTTTCCAATGCCACAAGAACAGCCTTAGCGAAAGGCTTCTTGAAGGGAAAGATGTAACTCTGTGAGGTGAATTAACAGAACACAGAGCAGTTTCTCAGAAAACTTCTTTCCAGTTTTGAACGGAAGATATCTCCTTTTTCACCATATCCCGCTATGGGCTTCGAAATATCCCTTTTCCAATTCCACAAGGACATCCTTAGCGAAAGGGTTCTTGAAGGGAAAGATGTAACTCTGTGAGATGAATTAACAGAACACAGAGCAGTTTCTCAGAAAGCTTCTTTCCAGTTTTGAACGGAAGATATTTCCTTTTTCCCCATAGCCCTCTATGGGCTTCCAAATATCACTTTGCCAATTCCACAAGAACAGCCTAAGCGAAAGGCTTCTTGAAGGGAAAGATGTAACTCTGTGAGATGAATTAACAGAACACAGAGCAGTTTCTCAGAAAGCTTCTCTCCAGTTTTGAACGGATGATATTTCCTTTTTCACCGTAGACCTCTATGGGCTTCCAAATATCATTTTGCCAATTCCACAGGAACAGCCTTAGCGAAAGGCTTCTAGAAGGGAAAGATGTAACTCTGTGAGATGAATTAACAGAACACAGAGCAGTTTCTCAGAAAGCTTCTTTTCAGTTTTGAACGGAAGATATTTGCTTTTTCACCATAGTACTCTGTAGGCTTAAAAATATTCCTTTGCCAATTCCACAAGAACAGCCTTAGCGAAAGGCTTCTAGAAGGGAAAGATGTAACACTGTGAGATGAATTAACAGAACACAGAGCAGTTTCTCAGAGAGCTTCTTTACAGTATTCAACGGAAGATATTTCCTTTTTCACCATAGCCCTCTATGGGCTTCCAAATATCCCTTTTCCAATTCCACAAGAACAGCCTTAGCGAAAGGCTTCTTGAAGGGAAAGATGTAATTCTGTGAGATGAATTAAGAGAACACAGAGCAGTTTCTCAGAAAGCGTCTTTCCAGTTTTGAACGGAAGATATTTCCTTTTTCACCATAGCCCTCTATGGGCTTCCATATAATCCATTTCCAATTCCACAAGAACAGCCTTAGCGAAAGGCTTCTTGAAGGGAAAGATGTAACTCTGTGAGATGAATTAACAGAACACAGAGCAGTTTCTCAGAAAGTTTCTTTCCTGTTTTGAACGGAAGATATTTCCTTTTTCACCATAGCCCTCTAAGGGCTTCCAAATATCCCTTTTCCAATTCCACAAGAACAGCCTTAGCGAAAGGCTTCTTGAAGCCAAAGATGTAACTCTGTGAAATGAATTAACAGAACACAGAGCAGTTTCTCAGAAAGCTTCTTTCCAGTTTTGAACGGAAGATATTTCCTTTTTCACCATAGCCCTCTATGGGCTTCCAAATATTCCTTTGCCAATTCCACAAGAACAGCCTTAGTGAAAAGCTTCTTGAAGGGAAAGATGTAATTCTGTGAGTTGAATTAACAGAACACAGAGCAGTTCTCAGAAAGCTTTTTTCCAGTTTTGAACGGAAGTTATTTCCTTTTTCACCATAGCCCTCTATGGCCTTCCAAATATCACTTTGCCAATTCCACAAGAACAGCCTTAGCGAAAGGATTCTTGAAGGGAAAGATGTAACTCTGTGAGATGAATTAACAGAACACAGATCAGTTTCTCAGAAAGCTTCTTTCCAGTTTTGAATGAAAGATATTTCCTTTTTCACCATATCCCTCCATGGGCTTCCAAATACCACTTTGCCAATTCTGCAAGGACAGCTTTAGCGAAAGGCTTCTTGAAGGGAAAGATGTAACTCTGTGAGAGGAATTAACAGAACACAGAGCCGTTTCTCAGAAAGCTTCTTTCCAGGTTTGAACGGAAGATATTTAGTTTTTCACCATAGCCCTCTATGGGCTTCCAAATATCCCTTTGCCAATTCCACAAGAACAGCCTTAGCGAAAGGCTTCTTGAAGGGAAAGATGTAACTCTGTGAGATGAATTAACAGAACACAGAGCAATTTCTAAGAAAGCTTCTTTCCAGTTTTGAACGGAAGATATTTCCTTTTTCACCATAGCCCTCCATGGCCTTTCAAATATCCCTTTTCCAAAGCCAAAAGAACAGCCTTAGCGAAAGGCTTCTTGAAGGGAAAGATGTAATTCTGTGAGATGAAGTAACAGAACACAGAGCAGTTTCTCAGAAAGCTTCTTTCCAGTTTTGAAAGGAAGATATTTAGTTTTTCACCATAGCCCTCTATGCGCTTACAAATATCACTTTGCCAATTCCACACGAACAGCCTTAGCGAAAGGCTTCTTGAAGGGAAAGATGTAACTCTGTGAGATGAATTAACGGAACACAGAGCCGTTTCTCCGAAAGCTTCTTTCCCGTTTTGAACGGAAGATATTACCTTTTTCACCATAGCCCTCTGAGGGCTTCCAAATATCCCTATGCCAATTCCACAAGAACAGCCTTAGCGAAAGGCTTCCTGAAGGGAAAGATGTAACTCTGTGAGATGAATTAACAGAACACAGAGCAGTTTCTCAGAGAGCGTCTTTCCAGTTTTGAACGGAAGATATTTCCTTTTTCACCATAGCCCTCTATGGGCTTCCATATAATCCATTTCCAATTCCACAAGAACAGCCTTAGCGAAAGGCTTCTTGAAGGAAAGATGTAACTCTGTGAGATGAATTAACAGAACACAGAGCAGTTTCTCAGAAAGCTTCTTTCCTGTTTTGAACGGAAGATATTTCCTTTTTCACCATAGCCCTCTAAGGGCTTCCAAATATCCCTTTTCCAATTCCACAAGAACAGCCTTAGCGAAAGGCTTCTTGAAGCCAAAGATGTAACTCTGTGAAATGAATTAACGGAACACAGAGCCGTTTCTCAGAAAGCTTCTTTCCAGGTTTGAACGGAAGATATTTCCTTTTTCACCGTAGACCTCTATGGGCTTCCAAATATCCCTTTGACAATTCCACAAGAACAGCCTTAGCGAAAGGCTTCTTGAAGGGAAAGATGTAACTCTGTGAGATGAATTAACAGAACACAGAGCAGTTTCTCAGAAAGCTTCTTTCCAGTTTTGAACGGAAGATATTTCCTTTTTCACCATAGCCCTCTATGGGCTTCCAAATATCCCTTTTCCAATTCCACAAGAACAGCCTTAGCGAAAGGCTTCTTGAAGGAAAAGATGTAACTCTGTGAGATGAATTAACAGAACACAGAGCAGTTTCTCAGAAAGCTTCTTTCCTGTTTTGAACGGAAGATATTTCCTTTTTCACCATAGCCCTCTAAGGGCTTCCAGATATCCCTTTTCCAATTCCACAAGAACAGCCTTAGCGAAAGGCTTCTTGAAGGGAACATGAAACTCTGTGAAATGAATTAACAGAACACAGAGCAGTTTCTCAGAAAGCTTCTTTCCAGTTTTGAACGGAAGATATTTCCTTTTTCACCATAGCCCTCTATGGGCTTCCAAATATCCCTTTGCCAATTCCACAAGAACAGACTTAGCGAAAGGCTTCTTGAAGGGAAAGATTTAACTCTGTGAGATGAATTAACAGAACACAGAGCAATTTCTCAGAAAGCTTCTTTCCAGTTTTGAACGGAAGATATTTCCTTTTTCACCAGAGCCCTCCATGGCCTTTCAAGTATCCCTTTTCCAATGCCACAAGAACAGCCTTAGCGAAAGGCTTCTTGAAGGAAAAGATGTAACTCTGTGAGATGAATTAACAGAACACAGAGCAGTTTCTCAGAAAGCTTCTTTCCAGTTTTGAACGGAAGATATTTAGTTTTTCACCATAGCCCTCTATGCGCTTTCAAATATCACTTTGCCAATTCCACACGAACAGCCTTAGCGAAAGGCTTCTTGAAGGGAAAGATGTAACTCTGTGAGATGAATTAACAGAACACAGAGCCGTTTCTCACAAAGCTTCTTTCCAGGTTTGAACGGAAGATATTTCCTTTTTCACCGTAGACATCTATGGGCTTCCAAATATCCCTTTGAAAATTCCACAAGAACAGCCTTAGCGAAAGGCTTCTTGAAGGGAAAGATGTAACTCTGTGAGATGAATTAACAGAACACAGAGCAGTTTCTCAGAAAGCTTCTTTCCTGTTTTGAACGGAAGATATTTGCTTTTTCACCATAGCCCTCTATAGGCTTAAAAATATTCCTTTGCCAATTCCACAAGAACAGCCTGAGCGAAAGGCTTCTTGAAGGGAAAGATGTAACTCTGTGAGATGAATTAATAGAGCACAGAGCAGTTTCTCAGAAAGCTTCTTTCCAGTTTTGAACGTAAGATATTTCCTTTTTCAACATAGCCCTCTATGAGCTTCCAAATATCATTTTGCCAATTCCACAAGAACAGCCTTAGCGAAAGGCTTCTAGAAGGGAAAGATGTAACACTGTGAGATGAATTAACAGAACACAGACCAGTTTCTCAGAAAGCTTCTTTCCAGTGTTCAACGGAAGATATTTCCTTTTTCACCGGAGCCCTCTAAGGGCTTCCAAATATCCCTTTTCCAATTACACAGCAACAGCCTTAGCGAAAGGCTTCTTGAAGGGAAAGATGTAATTCTGTGAGATGAATTAACAGAACACAGAGCAGTTTCTCAGAAAGCGTCTTTCCAGTTTTGAACGGAAGATATTTCCTTTTTCACCATAGCCCTCTATGGGCTTCCAAATATCCCTTTTCCAATTCCACAAGAACAGCCTTAGCGAAAGGCTTCTTGAAGGGAACATGAAACTCTGTGAAATGAATTAACAGAACACAGAGCAGTTTCTCAGAAAGCTTCTTTCCAGTTTTGAACGGAAGATATTTCCTTTTTCACCATAGCCCTCTATGGGCTTCCAAATATCCCTTTGCCAATTCCACAAGAACAGCCTTAGCGAAAGGCTTCTTGAAGGTAAAGATTTAACTCTGTGAGATGAATTAACAGAACACAGAGCAATTTCTCAGAAAGCTTCTTTCCAGTTTTGAACGGAAGATATTTCCTTTTTCACCAGAGCCCTCCATGGCCTTTCAAGTATCCCTTTTCCAATGCCACAAGAACAGCCTTAGCGAAAGGCTTCTTGAAGGAAAAGATGTAACTCTGTGAGATGAATTAACAGAACACAGAGCAGTTTCTCAGAAAGCTTCTTTCCAGTTTTGAACGGAAGATATTTAGTTTTTCACCATAGCCCTCTATGCGCTTACAAATATCACTTTGCCAATTCCACACGAACAGCCTTAGCGAAAGGCTTCTTGAAGGGAAAGAGGTAACTCTGTGAGATGAATTAACGGTACACAGAGCCGTTTCTCACAAAGCTTCTTTCCAGGTTTGAACGGGAGATATTTCCTTTTTCACCGTAGACATCTATGGGCTTCCAAATATCCCTTTGAAAATTCCAGAAGAACAGCCTTAGCGAAAGGCTTCTTGAAGGGAAAGATGTAAGTCTGTGAGATGAATTAACAGAACACAGAGCAGTTTCTCAGAAAGCTTCTTTCCTGTTTTGAACGGAAGATATTTGCTTTTTCACCATAGCCCTCTATAGGCTTAAAAATATTCCTTTGCCAATTCCACAAGAACAGCCTTAGCGAAAGGCTTCTTGATGGGAAAGATGTAACTCTGTGAGATGAATTAACAGAACACAGAGCAGTTTCTCAGAAAGCTTCTTTCCAGTTTTGAACGTAAGATATTTCCTTTTTCAACATAGCCCTCTATGAGCTTCCAAATATCATTTTGCCAATTCCACAAGAACAGCCTTAGCGAAAGGCTTCTAGAAGGGAAAGATGTAACACTGTGAGATTAATTAACAGAACACAGAGCAGTTTCTCAGAAAGCTTCTTTCCAGTTTTGAACGGAAGATATTTCCTTTTTCACCATAGCCTTCTATGGGCTTCCAAATATCACTTTGCCCATTCCAGAAGAACAACCTTAGTGAAAAGCTTCTTGAAGGGAAAGATGTAATTCTGTGAGATGAATTAACGGAACACAGAGCAGTTACTCAGAAAGCGTCTTTCCAGTTTTGAACGGAAGATATTTCCTTTTTCACCATAGCCCTCTATGGGCTTCCAAATATCCCTTTTCCAATTCCACAAGAACAGCCTTAGCGAAAGGCTTCTTGAAGGGAAAGATGTAACTCTGTGAGATGAATTAACAGAACACAGAGCAGTTTCTCAGAAAGCTTCTTTCCAGTTTTGAACGGAAGATATTTCCTTTTTCACCATAGCCCTCTAAGGGCTTCCAAATATCCCTTTTCCAATTCCAGAAGAACAGCCTTAGCGAAAGGCTTCTTGACGGGAACATGAAACTCTGTGAAATGAATTAACAGAACACAGAGCAGTTTCTCAGAAAGCTTCTTTCCAGTTTTGAACGGAAGATATTTCCTTTTTCACCGTAGCCCTCTATGGGCTTCCAAATATCCCTTTGCCAATTCCACAAGAACAGCCTTAGCGAAAGGCTTCTTGAAGGGAAAGATGTAACTCTGTGAGATGAATTAACAGAACACAGAGCAATTTCTCAGAAAGCTTCTTTCCAGTTTTGAACGGAAGATATTTCCTTTTTCACCATAGCCCTCCATGGCCTTTCAAGTATCCCTTTTCCAATGCCACAAGAACAGCCTTAGCGAAAGGCTTCTTGAAGGAAAAGATGTAACTCTGTGAGATGAATTAACAGAACACAGAGCAGTTTCTCAGAAAGCTTCTTTCCAGTTTTGAATGGAAGATATTTAGTTTTTCACCTTAGCCCTCTATGCGCTTACAAATATCACTTTGCCAATTCCACACGAACAGCCTTAGCGAAAGGCTTCTTGAAGGGAAAGATGTAACTCTGTGAGATCAATTAACGGAACACAGAGCCGTTTCTCAGAAAGTTTCTTTCCAGGTTTGAACGGAAGATATTTCCTTTTTCACCGTAGACCTCTATGGGCTTCCAAATATCCCTTTGCCAATTCCACAAGAACAGCCTTAGCGAAAGGCTTCTTGAAGGGAAAGATGTAACTCTGTGAGATGAATTAACAGAACACAGAGCAGTTTCTCAGAAAGCTTCTTTCCAGTTTTGAACGGAAGATAT
The DNA here is from genome assembly GCF_047675955.1 of Chlorocebus sabaeus. NCBI lineage: Eukaryota > Metazoa > Chordata > Mammalia > Primates > Cercopithecidae > Chlorocebus > Chlorocebus sabaeus. The sequence continues at coordinate 99,904 of NW_027327459.1, forward strand.
TTGCTTTTTCACCATAGCCCTCTATAGGCTTAAAAATATTCCTTTGCCAATTCCAAAAGAACAGCCTTAGCGAAAGGCTTCTTGAAGGGAAAGATGTAACTCTGTGAGATGAATTAGCAGAACACAGAGCAGTTTCTCAGAAAGCTTCTTTCCAGTTTTGAACGGAAGATATTTCCTTTTTCACCATAGCCCTCTAAGGGCTTCCAAATATCCCTTTTCCAATGCCACAAGAACAGCCTTAGCGAAAGGCTTCTTGAAGGGAAAGATGTAACTCTGTGAGGTGAATTAACAGAACACAGAGCAGTTTCTCAGAAAACTTCTTTCCAGTTTTGAACGGAAGATATCTCCTTTTTCACCATATCCCGCTATGGGCTTCGAAATATCCCTTTTCCAATTCCACAAGGACATCCTTAGCGAAAGGGTTCTTGAAGGGAAAGATGTAACTCTGTGAGATGAATTAACAGAACACAGAGCAGTTTCTCAGAAAGCTTCTTTCCAGTTTTGAACGGAAGATATTTCCTTTTTCCCCATAGCCCTCTATGGGCTTCCAAATATCACTTTGCCAATTCCACAAGAACAGCCTAAGCGAAAGGCTTCTTGAAGGGAAAGATGTAACTCTGTGAGATGAATTAACAGAACACAGAGCAGTTTCTCAGAAAGCTTCTCTCCAGTTTTGAACGGATGATATTTCCTTTTTCACCGTAGACCTCTATGGGCTTCCAAATATCATTTTGCCAATTCCACAGGAACAGCCTTAGCGAAAGGCTTCTAGAAGGGAAAGATGTAACTCTGTGAGATGAATTAACAGAACACAGAGCAGTTTCTCAGAAAGCTTCTTTTCAGTTTTGAACGGAAGATATTTGCTTTTTCACCATAGTACTCTGTAGGCTTAAAAATATTCCTTTGCCAATTCCACAAGAACAGCCTTAGCGAAAGGCTTCTAGAAGGGAAAGATGTAACACTGTGAGATGAATTAACAGAACACAGAGCAGTTTCTCAGAGAGCTTCTTTACAGTATTCAACGGAAGATATTTCCTTTTTCACCATAGCCCTCTATGGGCTTCCAAATATCCCTTTTCCAATTCCACAAGAACAGCCTTAGCGAAAGGCTTCTTGAAGGGAAAGATGTAATTCTGTGAGATGAATTAAGAGAACACAGAGCAGTTTCTCAGAAAGCGTCTTTCCAGTTTTGAACGGAAGATATTTCCTTTTTCACCATAGCCCTCTATGGGCTTCCATATAATCCATTTCCAATTCCACAAGAACAGCCTTAGCGAAAGGCTTCTTGAAGGGAAAGATGTAACTCTGTGAGATGAATTAACAGAACACAGATCAGTTTCTCAGAAAGCTTCTTTCCAGTTTTGAATGAAAGATATTTCCTTTTTCACCATATCCCTCCATGGGCTTCCAAATACCACTTTGCCAATTCTGCAAGGACAGCTTTAGCGAAAGGCTTCTTGAAGGGAAAGATGTAACTCTGTGAGAGGAATTAACAGAACACAGAGCCGTTTCTCAGAAAGCTTCTTTCCAGGTTTGAACGGAAGATATTTAGTTTTTCACCATAGCCCTCTATGGGCTTCCAAATATCCCTTTGCCAATTCCACAAGAACAGCCTTAGCGAAAGGCTTCTTGAAGGGAAAGATGTAACTCTGTGAGATGAATTAACAGAACACAGAGCAATTTCTAAGAAAGCTTCTTTCCAGTTTTGAACGGAAGATATTTCCTTTTTCACCATAGCCCTCCATGGCCTTTCAAATATCCCTTTTCCAAAGCCAAAAGAACAGCCTTAGCGAAAGGCTTCTTGAAGGGAAAGATGTAATTCTGTGAGATGAAGTAACAGAACACAGAGCAGTTTCTCAGAAAGCTTCTTTCCAGTTTTGAAAGGAAGATATTTAGTTTTTCACCATAGCCCTCTATGCGCTTACAAATATCACTTTGCCAATTCCACACGAACAGCCTTAGCGAAAGGCTTCTTGAAGGGAAAGATGTAACTCTGTGAGATGAATTAACGGAACACAGAGCCGTTTCTCAGAAAGCTTCTTTCCCGTTTTGAACGGAAGATATTACCTTTTTCACCATAGCCCTCTGAGGGCTTCCAAATATCCCTATGCCAATTCCACAAGAACAGCCTTAGCGAAAGGCTTCCTGAAGGGAAAGATGTAACTCTGTGAGATGAATTAACAGAACACAGAGCAGTTTCTCAGAGAGCGTCTTTCCAGTTTTGAACGGAAGATATTTCCTTTTTCACCATAGCCCTCTATGGGCTTCCAAATATCCCTTTTCCAATTCCACAAGAACAGCCTTAGCGAAGGGCTTCTTGAAGGGAAAGATGTAATTCTGTGAGATGAATTAACGGAACACAGAGCAGTTTCTCAAAAAGCGTCTTTCCAGTTTTGAACGGAAGATATTTCCTTTTTCACCATAGCCCTCTATGGGCTTCCATATAATCCATTTCCAATTCCACAAGAACAGCCTTAGCGAAAGGCTTCTTGAAGGAAAGATGTAACTCTGTGAGATGAATTAACAGAACACAGAGCAGTTTCTCAGAAAGCTTCTTTCCTGTTTTGAACGGAAGATATTTCCTTTTTCACCATAGCCCTCTAAGGGCTTCCAAATATCCCTTTTCCAATTCCACAAGAACAGCCTTAGCGAAAGGCTTCTTGAAGCCAAAGATGTAACTCTGTGAAATGAATTAACGGAACACAGAGCCGTTTCTCAGAAAGCTTCTTTCCAGGTTTGAACGGAAGATATTTCCTTTTTCACCGTAGACCTCTATGGGCTTCCAAATATCCCTTTGACAATTCCACAAGAACAGCCTTAGCGAAAGGCTTCTTGAAGGGAAAGATGTAACTCTGTGAGATGAATTAACAGAACACAGAGCAGTTTCTCAGAAAGCTTCTTTCCAGTTTTGAACGGAAGATATTTCCTTTTTCACCATAGCCCTCTATGGGCTTCCAAATATCCCTTTTCCAATTCCACAAGAACAGCCTTAGCGAAAGGCTTCTTGAAGGAAAAGATGTAACTCTGTGAGATGAATTAACAGAACACAGAGCAGTTTCTCAGAAAGCTTCTTTCCTGTTTTGAACGGAAGATATTTCCTTTTTCACCATAGCCCTCTAAGGGCTTCCAGATATCCCTTTTCCAATTCCACAAGAACAGCCTTAGCGAAAGGCTTCTTGAAGGGAACATGAAACTCTGTGAAATGAATTAACAGAACACAGAGCAGTTTCTCAGAAAGCTTCTTTCCAGTTTTGAACGGAAGATATTTCCTTTTTCACCATAGCCCTCTATGGGCTTCCAAATATCCCTTTGCCAATTCCACAAGAACAGACTTAGCGAAAGGCTTCTTGAAGGGAAAGATTTAACTCTGTGAGATGAATTAACAGAACACAGAGCAATTTCTCAGAAAGCTTCTTTCCAGTTTTGAACGGAAGATATTTCCTTTTTCACCAGAGCCCTCCATGGCCTTTCAAGTATCCCTTTTCCAATGCCACAAGAACAGCCTTAGCGAAAGGCTTCTTGAAGGAAAAGATGTAACTCTGTGAGATGAATTAACAGAACACAGAGCAGTTTCTCAGAAAGCTTCTTTCCAGTTTTGAACGGAAGATATTTAGTTTTTCACCATAGCCCTCTATGCGCTTTCAAATATCACTTTGCCAATTCCACACGAACAGCCTTAGCGAAAGGCTTCTTGAAGGGAAAGATGTAACTCTGTGAGATGAATTAACAGAACACAGAGCCGTTTCTCACAAAGCTTCTTTCCAGGTTTGAACGGAAGATATTTCCTTTTTCACCGTAGACATCTATGGGCTTCCAAATATCCCTTTGAAAATTCCACAAGAACAGCCTTAGCGAAAGGCTTCTTGAAGGGAAAGATGTAACTCTGTGAGATGAATTAACAGAACACAGAGCAGTTTCTCAGAAAGCTTCTTTCCTGTTTTGAACGGAAGATATTTGCTTTTTCACCATAGCCCTCTATAGGCTTAAAAATATTCCTTTGCCAATTCCACAAGAACAGCCTGAGCGAAAGGCTTCTTGAAGGGAAAGATGTAACTCTGTGAGATGAATTAATAGAGCACAGAGCAGTTTCTCAGAAAGCTTCTTTCCAGTTTTGAACGTAAGATATTTCCTTTTTCAACATAGCCCTCTATGAGCTTCCAAATATCATTTTGCCAATTCCACAAGAACAGCCTTAGCGAAAGGCTTCTAGAAGGGAAAGATGTAACACTGTGAGATGAATTAACAGAACACAGACCAGTTTCTCAGAAAGCTTCTTTCCAGTGTTCAACGGAAGATATTTCCTTTTTCACCGGAGCCCTCTAAGGGCTTCCAAATATCCCTTTTCCAATTACACAGCAACAGCCTTAGCGAAAGGCTTCTTGAAGGGAAAGATGTAATTCTGTGAGATGAATTAACAGAACACAGAGCAGTTTCTCAGAAAGCGTCTTTCCAGTTTTGAACGGAAGATATTTCCTTTTTCACCATAGCCCTCTATGGGCTTCCAAATATCCCTTTTCCAATTCCACAAGAACAGCCTTAGCGAAAGGCTTCTTGAAGGGAAAGATGTAACTCTGTGAGATGAATTAACAGAACACAGAGCAGTTTCTCAGAAAGCTTCTTTCCAGTTTTGAACGGAAGATATTTCCTTTTTCACCATAGCCCTCTAAGGGCTTCCAAATATCCCTTTTCCAATTCCAGAAGAACAGCCTTAGCGAAAGGCTTCTTGACGGGAACATGAAACTCTGTGAAATGAATTAACAGAACACAGAGCAGTTTCTCAGAAAGCTATTTCCAGTTTTGAACGGAAGATAATTCCTTTTTCACCATAGCCCTCTATGGGCTTCCAAATATCCCTTTGCCAATTCCACAAGAACAGCCTTAGCGAAAGGCTTCTTGAAGGGAAAGATGTAACTCTGTGAGATGAATTAACAGAACACAGAGCAATTTCTCAGAAAGCTTCTTTCCAGTTTTGAACGGAAGATATTTCCTTTTTCACCATAGCCCTCCATGGCCTTTCAAGTATCCCTTTTCCAATGCCACAAGAACAGCCTTAGCGAAAGGCTTCTTGAAGGAAAAGATGTAACTCTGTGAGATGAATTAACAGAACACAGAGCAGTTTCTCAGAAAGCTTCTTTCCAGTTTTGAACGGAAGATATTTAGTTTTTCACCATAGCCCTCTATGCGCTTACAAATATCACTTTGCCAATTCCACACGAACAGCCTTAGCGAAAGGCTTCTTGAAGGGAAAGATGTAACTCTGTGAGATCAATTAACGGAACACAGAGCCGTTTCTCAGAAAGCTTCTTTCCAGGTTTGAACGGAAGATATTTCCTTTTTCACCGTAGACCTCTATGGGCTTCCAAATATCCCTTTGCCAATTCCACAAGAACAGCCTTAGCGAAAGGCTTCTTGAAGGGAAAGATGTAACTCTGTGAGATGAATTAACAGAACACAGAGCAGTTTCTCAGAAAGCTTCTTTCCAGTTTTGAAGGGAAGATATTTGCTTTTTCACCATAGCCCTCTATAGGCTTAAAAATATTCCTTTGCCAATTCCAAAAGAACAGCCTTAGCGAAAGGCTTCTTGAAGGGAAAGATGTAACTCTGTGAGATGAATTAACAGAACACAGAGCAGTTTCTCAGAAAGCTTCTTTCCAGTTTTGAACGGAAGATATTTCCTTTTTCAACATAGCCCTCTATGAGCTTCCAAATATCATTTTGCCAATTCCACAAGAACAGCCTTAGCGAAAGGCTTCTAGAAGGGAAAGATGTAACACTGTGAGATGAATTAACAGAACACAGAGCAGTTTCTCAGAAAGTTTCTTTCCAGTTTTGAACGGAAGATATTTCCTTTTTCACCATAGCCCTCAATGGGCTTCCAAATATCACTTTGCCCATTCCACAAGCACAAACTTAGTGAAAAGCTTCTTGAAGGGAAAGATGTAATTCTGTGAGATGAATTAACAGAACACAGAGCAGTTTCTCAGAAAGCGTCTTTCCAGTTTTGAACGGAAGATATTTCCTTTTTCACCATAGCCCTCTATGGGCTTCCAAATATCCCTTTTCCAATTTCACAAGAACAGCCTTAGCAAAAGGCTTCTTGAAGGGAAAGATGTAACTCTGTGAGATGAATTAACAGAACACAGAGCAGTTTCTCAGAAAGCTTCTTTCCAGTTTTGAACGGAAGATATTTCCTTTTTCACGATAGCCCTCTTGGCATTTCAAATATCCCTTTTCCAATGCCACAAGAACAGCCTTAGCGAAAGGCTTCTTGAAGGGAAAGATGTAACTCTGTGAGATGAATTAACAGAACACAGAGCAGTTTCTCAGAAAACTTCTTTCCAGTTTTGAACGGAAGATATCTCCTTTTTCACCATATCCCGCTAAGGGCTTCGAAATATCCCTTTTCCAATTACACAAGAACATCCTTAGCGAAAGGCTTCTTGAAGGGAAAGATGTAACTCTGTGAGATGAATTAACAGAACACAGAGCAGTTTCTCAGAAAGCTTCTTTCCAGTTTTGAACGGAAGATATTTCCTTTTTCCCCATAGCCCTCTATGGGCTTCCAAATATCACTTTGCCAATTCCACAAGAACAGCCTTAGCGAAAGGCTTCTTGAAGGGAAAGATGTAACTCTGTGAGATGAATTAACAGAACACAGAGCAGTTTCTCAGAAAGCTTCTCTCCAGTTTTGAACGGAAGATATTTCCTTTTTCAACATAGCCCTCTATGGGCTTCCAAATATCCCTTTGCCAATTCCACAAGAACAGCCTTAGCGAAAGGCTTCTTGAAGGGAAAGATTTAACTCTGTGAGATGAATTAACAGAACACAGAGCAATTTCTCAGAAAGCTTCTTTCCAGTTTTGAACGGAAGATATTTCCTTTTTCACCATAGCCCTCCATGGCCTTTCAAGTATCCCTTTTCCAATGCCACAAGAACAGCCTTAGCGAAAGGCTTCTTGAAGGAAAAGATGTAACTCTGTGAGATGAATTAACAGAACACAGAGCAGTTTCTCAGAAAGCTTCTTTCCAGTTTTGAACGGAAGATATTTAGTTTTTCACCATAGCCCTCTATGCGCTTACAAATATCACTTTGCCAATTCCACACGAACAGCCTTAGCGAAAGGCTTCTTGAAGGGAAAGATGTAACTCTGTGAGATGAATGAACGGAACACAGAGCCGTTTCTCAGAAAGCATCTTTCCAGGTTTGAACGGAAGGTATTTCCTTTTTCACCGTAGACCTATATGGGCTTCCAAACATTCCTTTGAAAATTCCACAAGAACAGCCTTAGCGAAACGCTTTTTGAAGGGAAAGATGTAACTCTGTGAGATGAATTAACAGAACACAGAGCAGTTTCTCAGAAAGATTCTTTCCAGTTTTGAACGGAAGATATTTGCTTTTTCACCATAGCCCTCTATAGGCTTAAAAATATTCCTTTGCCAATTCCACAAGAACAGCCTGAGCGAAAGGCTTCTTGAAGGGAAAGATGTAACTCTGTGAGTTGAATTAACAGAACACAGAGCAGTTTCTCAGAAAGCTTCTTTCCAGTTTTGAACGTAAGATATTTCCTTTTTCAACATAGCCCTCTATGAGCTTCCAAATATCATTTTGCCAATTCCACAAGAACAGCCTTAGCGAAAGGCTTCTAGAAGGGAAAGATGTAACACTGTGAGATGAATTAACAGAACACAGAGCAGTTTCTCAGAAAGCTTCTTTCCAGTTTTGAACGGAAGATATTTCCTTTTTCACCATAGCCTTCTATGGGCTTCCAAATATCACTTTGCCCATTCCAGAAGAACAACCTTAGTGAAAAGCTTCTTGAAGGGAAAGATGTAATTCTGTGAGATGAATTAACAGAACACAGAGCAGTTTCTCAGAAAGCGTCTTTCCAGTTTTGAACGGAAGATATTTCCTTTTTCACCATAGCCCTCTATGGGCTTCCAAATATCCCTTTTCCAATTCCACAAGAACAGCCTTAGCGAAAGGCTTCTTGAAGGGAAAGATGTAACTCTGTGAGATGAATTAACAGAACACAGAGCAGTTTCTCAGAAAGCTTCTTTCCAGTTTTGAACGGAAGATATTTCCTTTTTCACCATAGCCCTCTAAGGGCTTCCAAATATCCCTTTTCCAATTCCAGAAGAACAGCCTTAGCGAAAGGCTGCTTGACGGGAACATGAAACTCTGTGAAATGAATTAACAGAACACAGAGCAGTTTCTCAGAAAGCTTCTTTCCAGTTTTGAACGGAAGATATTTCCTTTTTCACCATAGCCCTCTATGGGCTTCCAAATATCCCTTTGCCAATTCCACAAGAACAGCGTTAGCGAAAGGCTTCTTGAAGGGAAAGATGTAACTCTGTGAGATGAATTAACAGAAGACAGAGCAATTTCTCAGAAAGCTTCTTTCCAGTTTTGAACGGAAGATATTTCCTTTTTCACCATAGCCCTCCATGGCCTTTCAAGTATCCCTTTTCCAATGCCACAAGAACAGCCTTAGCGAAAGGCTTCTTGATGGGAAAGATGTAACTCTGTGAGATGAATTAACAGAACACAGAGCAGTTTCTCAGAAAACTTCTTTCCAGTTTTGAACGGAAGATATCTCCTTTTTCACCATATCCCGCTATGGGCTTCGAAATATCCCTTTTCCAATTACACAAGAACATCCTTAGCGAAAGGCTTCTTGAAGGGAAAGATGTAACTCTGTGAGATGAATTAACAGAACACAGAGCAGTTTCTCAGAAAGCTTCTTTCCAGTTTTGAACGGAAGATATTTCCTTTTTCCCCATAGCCCTCTATGGGCTTCCAAATATCACTTTGCCAATTCCACAAGAACAGCCTTAGCGAAAGGCTTCTTGAAGGGAAAGATGTAACTCTGTGAGATGAATTAACAGAACACAGAGCAGTTTCTCAGAAAGCTTCTCTCCAGTTTTGAACGGAAGATATTTCCTTTTTCAACATAGCCCTCTATGAGCTTCCAAATATCATTTTGCCAATTCCACAGGAACAGCCTTAGCGAAAGGCTTCTAGAAGGGAAAGATGTAACACTGTGAGATGAATTAACAGAACACAGAGCAGTTTCTCAGAAAGCTTCTTTCCAGTTTTGAACGGAAGATATTTCCTTTTTCAACATAGCCCTCTATGGGCTTCCAAATATCACTTTGCCAATTCCACAAGAACAGCCTTAGTGAAAGGCTTCCTGAAGGGAAAGATGTAACTCTGTGAGATGAATTAACAGAACACAGAGCATTTTCTCAGAGAGCTTCTTTACAGTATTCAACGGAAGATATTTCCTTTTTCACCATAGCCATCTATGGGCTTCCAAATATCCCTTTTCCAATTCCACAAGAACAGCCTTAGCGAAAGGCTTCTTGAAGGGAAAGATGTAATTCTGTGAGATGAATTAACAGAACACAGAGCAGTTTCTCAGAAAGCGTCTTTCCAGTTTTGAACGGAAGATAATTCCTTTTTCACCATAGCCCTCTATGGGCTTCCATATAATCCATTTTCAATTCCACAAGAACAGCCTTAGCGAAAGGCTTCTTGAAGGGAAAGATGTAACTCTGTGAGATGAATTAACAGAACACAGAGCAGTTTCTCAGAAAGCTTCTTTCCTGTTTTGAACGGAAGATATTTCCTTTTTCACCATAGCCCTCTAAGGGCTTCCAAATATCCCTTTTCCAATTCCACAAGAACAGCCTTAGCGAAAGGCTTCTTGAAGCCAAAGATGTAACTCTGTGAAATGAATTAACAGAACACAGAGCAGTTTCTCAGAAAGCTTCTTTCCAGTTTTGAACGGAAGATATTTCCTTTTTCAACATAGCCCTCTATGAGCTTCCAAATATCATTTTGCCAATTCCACAAGAACAGCCTTAGCGAAAGGCTTCTAGAAGGGAAAGATGTAAAACTGTGAGACGAATTAACAGAACACAGAGCAGTTTCTCAGAAACCTTCTTTCCAGTTTTGAACGGAAGATATTTCCTTTTTCACCATAGCCCTCTATGGGCTTCCAAATATCACTTTGCCCATTCCAGAAGAACAACCTTAGTGAAAAGCTTCTTGAAGGGAAAGATGTAATTCTGTGAGATGAATTAACAGAACACAGAGCAGTTTCTCAGAAAGCGTCTTTCCAGTTTTGAACGGAAGATATTTCCTTTTTCACCATAGCCCTCTATGGGCTTCCAAATATCCCTTTGCCAATTCCACAAGAACAGCCTTAGCCAAAGGCTTCTTGAAGGGAAAGATGTAATTCTGTGAGATGAATTAACAGAACACAGAGCAGTTTCTCAAAAAGCGTCTTTCCAGTTTTGAACGGAAGATATTTCCTTTTTCACCATAGCCCTCTATGGGCTTCCATATAATCCATTTCCAATTCCACAAGAACAGCCTTAGCGAAAGGCTTCTTGAAGGAAAGATGTAACTCTGTGAGATGAATTAACAGAACACAGAGCAGTTTCTCAGAAAGCTTCTTTCCTGTTTTGAACGGAAGATATTTCCTTTTTCACCATAGCCCTCTAAGGGCTTCCAAATATCCCTTTTCCAATTCCACAAGAACAGCCTTAGCGAAAGGCTTCTTGAAGCCAAAGATGTAACTCTGTGAAATGAATTAACAGAACACAGAGCAGTTTCTCAGAAAGCTTCTTTCCAGTTTTGAACGGAAGATATTTCCTTTTTCACCATAGCCCTCTATGGGCTTCCAAATATCCCTTTGCCAATTCCACAAGAACAGCCTTAGCGAAAGGCTTCTTGAAGGGAAAGATGTAATTCTGTGAGATGAATTAACAGAACACAGAGCAGTTTCTCAGAAAGCGTCTTTCCAGTTTTGAACGGAAGATATTTCCTTTTTCACCATAGCCTTCTATCGGATTCCATATAATCCATTTCCAATTCCACAAGAACAGCCTTAGCGAAAGGCTACTTGAAGGGAAAGATGTAACTCTGTGAGATGAATTAACAGAACACAGAGCAGTTTCTCAGAAAGCTTCTTTCCTGTTTTGAACGGAAGATATTTCCTTTTTCACCATAGCCCTCTAAGGGCTTCCAAATATCCCTTTTCCAATTCCACAAAAACAGCCTTAGCGAAAGGCTTCTTGAAGCCAAAGATGTAACTCTGTGAAATGAATTAACAGAACACAGAGCAGTTTCCGCAGAAAGCTTCTTTCCAGTTTTGAACGGAAGATATTTCCTTTTTCACCATAGCCCTCTATGGGCTTCCAAATATCCCTTTGCCAATTCCACAAGAACAGCCTTAGCGAAAGGCTTCTTGAAGGGAAAGATGTAACTCTGTGAGATTAATTAACAGAACACAGAGCAATTTCTCAGAAAGCTTCTTTCCAGTTTTGAACGGAAGATATTTCCTTTTTCACCATAGCGCTCCAGGGCCTTTCAAGTATCCCTTTTCCAATGCCACAAGAACAGCCTTAGCGAAAGGCTTCTTGAAGGGAAAGATGTAACTCTGTGAGATGAATTTACGGAACACAGAGCCGTTTCTCAGAAAGCTTCTTTCCAGGTTTGAACGGAAGATATTTCCTTTTTCACCGTAGACCTCTATGGGCTTCCAAATATCCCTTTGACAATTCCACAAGAACAGCCTTAGCGAAAGGCTTCTTGAAGGGAAAGATGTAACTCTGTGAGATGAATTAACAGAACACAGAGCAGTTTCTCAGAAAGCTTCTTTCCAGTTTTGAACGGAAGATATTTCCTTTTTCACCATAGCCCTCTATGGGCTTCCAAATATCCCTTTTCCAATTCCACAAGAACAGCCTTAGCGAAAGGCTTCTTGAAGGGAAAGATGTAACTCTGTGAGATGAACTAACAGAACACAGAGCAGTGTCTCAGAAAGCTTCTTTCCAGTTTTGAACGGAAGATATTTCCTTTTTCACCATAGCCCTCTAAGGGCTTCCAAATATCCCTTTTCCAATTCCAGAAGAACAGCCTTAGCGAAAGGCTTCTTGACGGGAACATGAAACTCTGTGAAATGAATTAACAGAACACAGAGCAGTTTCTCAGAAAGCTTCTTTCCAGTTTTGAACGGAAGATATTTCCTTTTTCACCATAGCCCTCTATGGGCTTCCAAATATCCCTTTGCCAATTCCACAAGAACAGCCTTAGCGAAAGGCTTCTTGAAGGGAAAGATGTAACTCTGTGAGATGAATTAACAGAACACAGAGCAATTTCTCAGAAAGCTTCTTTCCAGTTTTGAACGGAAGATATTTCCTTTTTCACCATAGCCCTCCATGGCCTTTCAAGTATCCCTTTTCCAATGCCACAAGAACAGCCTTAGCGAAAGGCTTCTTGAAGGAAAAGATGTAACTCTGTGAGATGAATTAAGAGAACACAGAGCAGTTTCTCAGAAAGCTGCTTTCCTGTTTTGAACGGAAGATATTTCCTTTTTCACCATAGCCCTCTAAGGGCTCCAGATATCCCTTTTCCAATTCCACAAGAACAGCCTTAGCGAAAGGCTTCTTGAAGGGAACATGAAACTCTGTGAAATGAATTAACAGAACACAGAGCAGTTTCTCAGAAAGCTTCTTTCCAGTTTTGAACGGAAGATATTTCCTTTTTCACCATAGCCCTCTATGGGCTTCCAAATATCCCTTTGCCAATTCCACAAGAACAGCCTTAGCGAAAGGCTTCTTGAAGGGAAAGATTTAACTCTGTGAGATGAATTAACAGAACACAGAGCAATTTCTCAGAAAGCTTCTTTCCAGTTTTGAACGGAAGATATTTCCTTTTTCACCAGAGCCCTCCATGGCCTTTCAAGTATCCCTTTTCCAATGCCACAAGAACAGCCTTAGCGAAAGGCTTCTTGAAGGAAAAGATGTAACTCTGTGAGATGAATTAACAGAACACAGAGCAGTTTCTCAGAAAGCTTCTTTCCAGTTTTGAACGGAAGATATTTAGTTTTTCACCATAGCCCTCTATGCGCTTACAAATATCACTTTGCCAATTCCACACGAACAGCCTTAGCGAAAGGCTTCTTGAAGGGAAAGAGGTAACTCTGTGAGATGAATTAACGGTACACAGAGCCGTTTCTCACAAAGCTTCTTTCCAGGTTTGAACGGGAGATATTTCCTTTTTCACCGTAGACATCTATGGGCTTCCAAATATCCCTTTGAAAATTCCAGAAGAACAGCCTTAGCGAAAGGCTTCTTGAAGGGAAAGATGTAAGTCTGTGAGATGAATTAACAGAACACAGAGCAGTTTCTCAGAAAGCTTCTTTCCTGTTTTGAACGGAAGATATTTGCTTTTTCACCATAGCCCTCTATAGGCTTAAAAATATTCCTTTGCCAATTCCACAAGAACAGCCTTAGCGAAAGGCTTCTTGATGGGAAAGATGTAACTCTGTGAGATGAATTAACAGAACACAGAGCAGTTTCTCAGAAAGCTTCTTTCCAGTTTTGAACGTAAGATATTTCCTTTTTCAACATAGCCCTCTATGAGCTTCCAAATATCATTTTGCCAATTCCACAAGAACAGCCTTAGCGAAAGGCTTCTAGAAGGGAAAGATGTAACACTGTGAGATTAATTAACAGAACACAGAGCAGTTTCTCAGAAAGCTTCTTTCCAGTTTTGAACGGAAGATATTTCCTTTTTCACCATAGCCTTCTATGGGCTTCCAAATATCACTTTGCCCATTCCAGAAGAACAACCTTAGTGAAAAGCTTCTTGAAGGGAAAGATGTAATTCTGTGAGATGAATTAACGGAACACAGAGCAGTTACTCAGAAAGCGTCTTTCCAGTTTTGAACGGAAGATATTTCCTTTTTCACCATAGCCCTCTATGGGCTTCCAAATATCCCTTTTCCAATTCCACAAGAACAGCCTTAGCGAAAGGCTTCTTGAAGGGAAAGATGTAACTCTGTGAGATGAATTAACAGAACACAGAGCAGTTTCTCAGAAAGCTTCTTTCCAGTTTTGAACGGAAGATATTTCCTTTTTCACCATAGCCCTCTAAGGGCTTCCAAATATCCCTTTTCCAATTCCAGAAGAACAGCCTTAGCGAAAGGCTTCTTGACGGGAACATGAAACTCTGTGAAATGAATTAACAGAACACAGAGCAGTTTCTCAGAAAGCTTCTTTCCAGTTTTGAACGGAAGATATTTCCTTTTTCACCGTAGCCCTCTATGGGCTTCCAAATATCCCTTTGCCAATTCCACAAGAACAGCCTTAGCGAAAGGCTTCTTGAAGGGAAAGATGTAACTCTGTGAGATGAATTAACAGAACACAGAGCAATTTCTCAGAAAGCTTCTTTCCAGTTTTGAACGGAAGATATTTCCTTTTTCACCATAGCCCTCCATGGCCTTTCAAGTATCCCTTTTCCAATGCCACAAGAACAGCCTTAGCGAAAGGCTTCTTGAAGGAAAAGATGTAACTCTGTGAGATGAATTAACAGAACACAGAGCAGTTTCTCAGAAAGCTTCTTTCCAGTTTTGAATGGAAGATATTTAGTTTTTCACCTTAGCCCTCTATGCGCTTACAAATATCACTTTGCCAATTCCACACGAACAGCCTTAGCGAAAGGCTTCTTGAAGGGAAAGATGTAACTCTGTGAGATCAATTAACGGAACACAGAGCCGTTTCTCAGAAAGCTTCTTTCCAGGTTTGAACGGAAGATATTTCCTTTTTCACCGTAGACCTCTATGGGCTTCCAAATATCCCTTTGCCAATTCCACAAGAACAGCCTTAGCGAAAGGCTTCTTGAAGGGAAAGATGTAACTCTGTGAGATGAATTAACAGAACACAGAGCAGTTTCTCAGAAAGCTTCTTTCCAGTTTTGAACGGAAGATATTTGCTTTTTCACCATAGCCCTCTATAGGCTTAAAAATATTCCTTTGCCAATTCCAAAAGAACAGCCTTAGCGAAAGGCTTCTTGAAGGGAAAGATGTAACTCTGTGAGTTGAATTAACAGAACACAGAGCAGTTTCTCAGAAAGCTTCTTTCCAGTTTTGAACGTAAGATATTTCCTTTTTCAACATAGCCCTCTATGAGCTTCCAAATATCATTTTGCCAATTCCACAAGAACAGCCTTAGCGAAAGGCTTCTAGAAGGGAAAGATGTAACACTGTGAGATGAATTAACAGAACACAGAGCAGTTTCTCAGAAAGCTTCTTTCCAGTTTTGAACGGAAGATATTTCCTTTTTCACCATAGCCTTCTATGGGCTTCCAAATATCACTTTGCCCATTCCAGAAGAACAACCTTAGTGAAAAGCTTCTTGAAGGGAAAGATGTAATTCTGTGAGATGAATTAACAGAACACAGAGCAGTTTCTCAGAAAGCGTCTTTCCAGTTTTGAACGGAAGATATTTCCTTTTTCACCATAGCCCTCTATGGGCTTCCAAATATCCCTTTTCCAATTCCACAAGAACAGCCTTAGCGAAAGGCTTCTTGAAGGGAAAGATGTAACTCTGTGAGATGAATTAACAGAACACAGAGCAGTTTCTCAGAAAGCTTCTTTCCAGTTTTGAACGGAAGATATTTCCTTTTTCACCATAGCCCTCTAAGGGCTTCCAAATATCCCTTTTCCAATTCCAGAAGAACAGCCTTAGCGAAAGGCTGCTTGACGGGAACATGAAACTCTGTGAAATGAATTAACAGAACACAGAGCAGTTTCTCAGAAAGCTTCTTTCCAGTTTTGAACGGAAGATATTTCCTTTTTCACCATAGCCCTCTATGGGCTTCCAAATATCCCTTTGCCAATTCCACAAGAACAGCGTTAGCGAAAGGCTTCTTGAAGGGAAAGATGTAACTCTGTGAGATGAATTAACAGAAGACAGAGCAATTTCTCAGAAAGCTTCTTTCCAGTTTTGAACGGAAGATATTTCCTTTTTCACCATAGCCCTCCATGGCCTTTCAAGTATCCCTTTTCCAATGCCACAAGAACAGCCTTAGCGAAAGGCTTCTTGATGGGAAAGATGTAACTCTGTGAGATGAATTAACAGAACACAGAGCAGTTTCTCAGAAAACTTCTTTCCAGTTTTGAACGGAAGATATCTCCTTTTTCACCATATCCCGCTATGGGCTTCGAAATATCCCTTTTCCAATTACACAAGAACATCCTTAGCGAAAGGCTTCTTGAAGGGAAAGATGTAACTCTGTGAGATGAATTAACAGAACACAGAGCAGTTTCTCAGAAAGCTTCTTTCCAGTTTTGAACGGAAGATATTTCCTTTTTCCCCATAGCCCTCTATGGGCTTCCAAATATCACTTTGCCAATTCCACAAGAACAGCCTTAGCGAAAGGCTTCTTGAAGGGAAAGATGTAACTCTGTGAGATGAATTAACAGAACACAGAGCAGTTTCTCAGAAAGCTTCTCTCCAGTTTTGAACGGAAGATATTTCCTTTTTCAACATAGCCCTCTATGAGCTTCCAAATATCATTTTGCCAATTCCACAGGAACAGCCTTAGCGAAAGGCTTCTAGAAGGGAAAGATGTAACACTGTGAGATGAATTAACAGAACACAGAGCAGTTTCTCAGAAAGCTTCTTTCCAGTTTTGAACGGAAGATATTTCCTTTTTCAACATAGCCCTCTATGGGCTTCCAAATATCACTTTGCCAATTCCACAAGAACAGCCTTAGTGAAAGGCTTCCTGAAGGGAAAGATGTAACTCTGTGAGATGAATTAACAGAACACAGAGCATTTTCTCAGAGAGCTTCTTTACAGTATTCAACGGAAGATATTTCCTTTTTCACCATAGCCATCTATGGGCTTCCAAATATCCCTTTTCCAATTCCACAAGAACAGCCTTAGCGAAAGGCTTCTTGAAGGGAAAGATGTAATTCTGTGAGATGAATTAACAGAACACAGAGCAGTTTCTCAGAAAGCGTCTTTCCAGTTTTGAACGGAAGATAATTCCTTTTTCACCATAGCCCTCTATGGGCTTCCATATAATCCATTTTCAATTCCACAAGAACAGCCTTAGCGAAAGGCTTCTTGAAGGGAAAGATGTAACTCTGTGAGATGAATTAACAGAACACAGAGCAGTTTCTCAGAAAGCTTCTTTCCTGTTTTGAACGGAAGATATTTCCTTTTTCACCATAGCCCTCTAAGGGCTTCCAAATATCCCTTTTCCAATTCCACAAGAACAGCCTTAGCGAAAGGCTTCTTGAAGCCAAAGATGTAACTCTGTGAAATGAATTAACAGAACACAGAGCAGTTTCTCAGAAAGCTTCTTTCCAGTTTTGAACGGAAGATATTTCCTTTTTCAACATAGCCCTCTATGAGCTTCCAAATATCATTTTGCCAATTCCACAAGAACAGCCTTAGCGAAAGGCTTCTAGAAGGGAAAGATGTAAAACTGTGAGACGAATTAACAGAACACAGAGCAGTTTCTCAGAAACCTTCTTTCCAGTTTTGAACGGAAGATATTTCCTTTTTCACCATAGCCCTCTATGGGCTTCCAAATATCACTTTGCCCATTCCAGAAGAACAACCTTAGTGAAAAGCTTCTTGAAGGGAAAGATGTAATTCTGTGAGATGAATTAACAGAACACAGAGCAGTTTCTCAGAAAGCGTCTTTCCAGTTTTGAACGGAAGATATTTCCTTTTTCACCATAGCCCTCTATGGGCTTCCAAATATCCCTTTGCCAATTCCACAAGAACAGCCTTAGCCAAAGGCTTCTTGAAGGGAAAGATGTAATTCTGTGAGATGAATTAACAGAACACAGAGCAGTTTCTCAAAAAGCGTCTTTCCAGTTTTGAACGGAAGATATTTCCTTTTTCACCATAGCCCTCTATGGGCTTCCATATAATCCATTTCCAATTCCACAAGAACAGCCTTAGCGAAAGGCTTCTTGAAGGAAAGATGTAACTCTGTGAGATGAATTAACAGAACACAGAGCAGTTTCTCAGAAAGCTTCTTTCCTGTTTTGAACGGAAGATATTTCCTTTTTCACCATAGCCCTCTAAGGGCTTCCAAATATCCCTTTTCCAATTCCACAAGAACAGCCTTAGCGAAAGGCTTCTTGAAGCCAAAGATGTAACTCTGTGAAATGAATTAACAGAACACAGAGCAGTTTCTCAGAAAGCTTCTTTCCAGTTTTGAACGGAAGATATTTCCTTTTTCACCATAGCCCTCTATGGGCTTCCAAATATCCCTTTGCCAATTCCACAAGAACAGCCTTAGCGAAAGGCTTCTTGAAGGGAAAGATGTAATTCTGTGAGATGAATTAACAGAACACAGAGCAGTTTCTCAGAAAGCGTCTTTCCAGTTTTGAACGGAAGATATTTCCTTTTTCACCATAGCCTTCTATCGGATTCCATATAATCCATTTCCAATTCCACAAGAACAGCCTTAGCGAAAGGCTACTTGAAGGGAAAGATGTAACTCTGTGAGATGAATTAACAGAACACAGAGCAGTTTCTCAGAAAGCTTCTTTCCTGTTTTGAACGGAAGATATTTCCTTTTTCACCATAGCCCTCTAAGGGCTTCCAAATATCCCTTTTCCAATTCCACAAAAACAGCCTTAGCGAAAGGCTTCTTGAAGCCAAAGATGTAACTCTGTGAAATGAATTAACAGAACACAGAGCAGTTTCCGCAGAAAGCTTCTTTCCAGTTTTGAACGGAAGATATTTCCTTTTTCACCATAGCCCTCTATGGGCTTCCAAATATCCCTTTGCCAATTCCACAAGAACAGCCTTAGCGAAAGGCTTCTTGAAGGGAAAGATGTAACTCTGTGAGATTAATTAACAGAACACAGAGCAATTTCTCAGAAAGCTTCTTTCCAGTTTTGAACGGAAGATATTTCCTTTTTCACCATAGCGCTCCAGGGCCTTTCAAGTATCCCTTTTCCAATGCCACAAGAACAGCCTTAGCGAAAGGCTTCTTGAAGGGAAAGATGTAACTCTGTGAGATGAATTTACGGAACACAGAGCCGTTTCTCAGAAAGCTTCTTTCCAGGTTTGAACGGAAGATATTTCCTTTTTCACCGTAGACCTCTATGGGCTTCCAAATATCCCTTTGACAATTCCACAAGAACAGCCTTAGCGAAAGGCTTCTTGAAGGGAAAGATGTAACTCTGTGAGATGAATTAACAGAACACAGAGCAGTTTCTCAGAAAGCTTCTTTCCAGTTTTGAACGGAAGATATTTCCTTTTTCACCATAGCCCTCTATGGGCTTCCAAATATCCCTTTTCCAATTCCACAAGAACAGCCTTAGCGAAAGGCTTCTTGAAGGGAAAGATGTAACTCTGTGAGATGAACTAACAGAACACAGAGCAGTGTCTCAGAAAGCTTCTTTCCAGTTTTGAACGGAAGATATTTCCTTTTTCACCATAGCCCTCTAAGGGCTTCCAAATATCCCTTTTCCAATTCCAGAAGAACAGCCTTAGCGAAAGGCTTCTTGACGGGAACATGAAACTCTGTGAAATGAATTAACAGAACACAGAGCAGTTTCTCAGAAAGCTTCTTTCCAGTTTTGAACGGAAGATATTTCCTTTTTCACCATAGCCCTCTATGGGCTTCCAAATATCCCTTTGCCAATTCCACAAGAACAGCCTTAGCGAAAGGCTTCTTGAAGGGAAAGATGTAACTCTGTGAGATGAATTAACAGAACACAGAGCAATTTCTCAGAAAGCTTCTTTCCAGTTTTGAACGGAAGATATTTCCTTTTTCACCATAGCCCTCCATGGCCTTTCAAGTATCCCTTTTCCAATGCCACAAGAACAGCCTTAGCGAAAGGCTTCTTGAAGGAAAAGATGTAACTCTGTGAGATGAATTAAGAGAACACAGAGCAGTTTCTCAGAAAGCTGCTTTCCTGTTTTGAACGGAAGATATTTCCTTTTTCACCATAGCCCTCTAAGGGCTCCAGATATCCCTTTTCCAATTCCACAAGAACAGCCTTAGCGAAAGGCTTCTTGAAGGGAACATGAAACTCTGTGAAATGAATTAACAGAACACAGAGCAGTTTCTCAGAAAGCTTCTTTCCAGTTTTGAACGGAAGATATTTCCTTTTTCACCATAGCCCTCTATGGGCTTCCAAATATCCCTTTGCCAATTCCACAAGAACAGCCTTAGCGAAAGGCTTCTTGAAGGGAAAGATTTAACTCTGTGAGATGAATTAACAGAACACAGAGCAATTTCTCAGAAAGCTTCTTTCCAGTTTTGAACGGAAGATATTTCCTTTTTCACCAGAGCCCTCCATGGCCTTTCAAGTATCCCTTTTCCAATGCCACAAGAACAGCCTTAGCGAAAGGCTTCTTGAAGGAAAAGATGTAACTCTGTGAGATGAATTAACAGAACACAGAGCAGTTTCTCAGAAAGCTTCTTTCCAGTTTTGAACGGAAGATATTTAGTTTTTCACCATAGCCCTCTATGCGCTTACAAATATCACTTTGCCAATTCCACACGAACAGCCTTAGCGAAAGGCTTCTTGAAGGGAAAGAGGTAACTCTGTGAGATGAATTAACGGTACACAGAGCCGTTTCTCACAAAGCTTCTTTCCAGGTTTGAACGGGAGATATTTCCTTTTTCACCGTAGACATCTATGGGCTTCCAAATATCCCTTTGAAAATTCCAGAAGAACAGCCTTAGCGAAAGGCTTCTTGAAGGGAAAGATGTAAGTCTGTGAGATGAATTAACAGAACACAGAGCAGTTTCTCAGAAAGCTTCTTTCCTGTTTTGAACGGAAGATATTTGCTTTTTCACCATAGCCCTCTATAGGCTTAAAAATATTCCTTTGCCAATTCCACAAGAACAGCCTTAGCGAAAGGCTTCTTGATGGGAAAGATGTAACTCTGTGAGATGAATTAACAGAACACAGAGCAGTTTCTCAGAAAGCTTCTTTCCAGTTTTGAACGTAAGATATTTCCTTTTTCAACATAGCCCTCTATGAGCTTCCAAATATCATTTTGCCAATTCCACAAGAACAGCCTTAGCGAAAGGCTTCTAGAAGGGAAAGATGTAACACTGTGAGATTAATTAACAGAACACAGAGCAGTTTCTCAGAAAGCTTCTTTCCAGTTTTGAACGGAAGATATTTCCTTTTTCACCATAGCCTTCTATGGGCTTCCAAATATCACTTTGCCCATTCCAGAAGAACAACCTTAGTGAAAAGCTTCTTGAAGGGAAAGATGTAATTCTGTGAGATGAATTAACGGAACACAGAGCAGTTACTCAGAAAGCGTCTTTCCAGTTTTGAACGGAAGATATTTCCTTTTTCACCATAGCCCTCTATGGGCTTCCAAATATCCCTTTTCCAATTCCACAAGAACAGCCTTAGCGAAAGGCTTCTTGAAGGGAAAGATGTAACTCTGTGAGATGAATTAACAGAACACAGAGCAGTTTCTCAGAAAGCTTCTTTCCAGTTTTGAACGGAAGATATTTCCTTTTTCACCATAGCCCTCTAAGGGCTTCCAAATATCCCTTTTCCAATTCCAGAAGAACAGCCTTAGCGAAAGGCTTCTTGACGGGAACATGAAACTCTGTGAAATGAATTAACAGAACACAGAGCAGTTTCTCAGAAAGCTTCTTTCCAGTTTTGAACGGAAGATATTTCCTTTTTCACCGTAGCCCTCTATGGGCTTCCAAATATCCCTTTGCCAATTCCACAAGAACAGCCTTAGCGAAAGGCTTCTTGAAGGGAAAGATGTAACTCTGTGAGATGAATTAACAGAACACAGAGCAATTTCTCAGAAAGCTTCTTTCCAGTTTTGAACGGAAGATATTTCCTTTTTCACCATAGCCCTCCATGGCCTTTCAAGTATCCCTTTTCCAATGCCACAAGAACAGCCTTAGCGAAAGGCTTCTTGAAGGAAAAGATGTAACTCTGTGAGATGAATTAACAGAACACAGAGCAGTTTCTCAGAAAGCTTCTTTCCAGTTTTGAATGGAAGATATTTAGTTTTTCACCTTAGCCCTCTATGCGCTTACAAATATCACTTTGCCAATTCCACACGAACAGCCTTAGCGAAAGGCTTCTTGAAGGGAAAGATGTAACTCTGTGAGATCAATTAACGGAACACAGAGCCGTTTCTCAGAAAGCTTCTTTCCAGGTTTGAACGGAAGATATTTCCTTTTTCACCGTAGACCTCTATGGGCTTCCAAATATCCCTTTGCCAATTCCACAAGAACAGCCTTAGCGAAAGGCTTCTTGAAGGGAAAGATGTAACTCTGTGAGATGAATTAACAGAACACAGAGCAGTTTCTCAGAAAGCTTCTTTCCAGTTTTGAACGGAAGATATTTGCTTTTTCACCATAGCCCTCTATAGGCTTAAAAATATTCCTTTGCCAATTCCAAAAGAACAGCCTTAGCGAAAGGCTTCTTGAAGGGAAAGATGTAACTCTGTGAGATGAATTAGCAGAACACAGAGCAGTTTCTCAGAAAGCTTCTTTCCATTTTTGAACGGAAGATATTTCCTTTTTCACCATAGCCCTCTAAGGGCTTCCAAATATCCCTTTTCCAATGCCACAAGAACAGCCTTAGCGAAAGGCTTCTTGAAGGGAAAGATGTAACTCTGTGAGGTGAATTAACAGAACACAGAGCAGTTTCTCAGAAAACTTCTTTCCAGTTTTGAACGGAAGATATCTCCTTTTTCACCATATCCCGCTATGGGCTTCGAAATATCCCTTTTCCAATTCCACAAGGACATCCTTAGCGAAAGGGTTCTTGAAGGGAAAGATGTAACTCTGTGAGATGAATTAACAGAACACAGAGCAGTTTCTCAGAAAGCTTCTTTCCAGTTTTGAACGGAAGATATTTCCTTTTTCCCCATAGCCCTCTATGGGCTTCCAAATATCACTTTGCCAATTCCACAAGAACAGCCTAAGCGAAAGGCTTCTTGAAGGGAAAGATGTAACTCTGTGAGATGAATTAACAGAACACAGAGCAGTTTCTCAGAAAGCTTCTCTCCAGTTTTGAACGGATGATATTTCCTTTTTCACCGTAGACCTCTATGGGCTTCCAAATATCATTTTGCCAATTCCACAGGAACAGCCTTAGCGAAAGGCTTCTAGAAGGGAAAGATGTAACTCTGTGAGATGAATTAACAGAACACAGAGCAGTTTCTCAGAAAGCTTCTTTTCAGTTTTGAACGGAAGATATTTGCTTTTTCACCATAGTACTCTGTAGGCTTAAAAATATTCCTTTGCCAATTCCACAAGAACAGCCTTAGCGAAAGGCTTCTAGAAGGGAAAGATGTAACACTGTGAGATGAATTAACAGAACACAGAGCAGTTTCTCAGAGAGCTTCTTTACAGTATTCAACGGAAGATATTTCCTTTTTCACCATAGCCCTCTATGGGCTTCCAAATATCCCTTTTCCAATTCCACAAGAACAGCCTTAGCGAAAGGCTTCTTGAAGTGAAAGATGTAATTCTGTGAGATGAATTAACAGAACACAGAGCAGTTTCTCAGAAAGCGTCTTTCCAGTTTTGAACGGAAGATATTTCCTTTTTCACCATAGCCCTCTATGGGCTTCCATATAATCCATTTCCAATTCCACAAGAACAGCCTTAGCGAAAGGCTTCTTGAAGGGAAAGATGTAACTCTGTGAGATGAATTAACAGAACACAGAGCAGTTTCTCAGAAAGTTTCTTTCCTGTTTTGAACGGAAGATATTTCCTTTTTCACCATAGCCCTCTAAGGGCTTCCAAATATCCCTTTTCCAATTCCACAAGAACAGCCTTAGCGAAAGGCTTCTTGAAGCCAAAGATGTAACTCTGTGAAATGAATTAACAGAACACAGAGCAGTTTCTCAGAAAGCTTCTTTCCAGTTTTGAACGGAAGATATTTCCTTTTTCACCATAGCCCTCTATGGGCTTCCAAATATCCCTTTGCCAATTCCACAAGAACAGCCTTAGTGAAAAGCTTCTTGAAGGGAAAGATGTAATTCTGTGAGTTGAATTAACAGAACACAGAGCAGTTCTCAGAAAGCTTTTTTCCAGTTTTGAACGGAAGTTATTTCCTTTTTCACCATAGCCCTCTATGGCCTTCCAAATATCACTTTGCCAATTCCACAAGAACAGCCTTAGCGAAAGGATTCTTGAAGGGAAAGATGTAACTCTGTGAGATGAATTAACAGAACACAGATCAGTTTCTCAGAAAGCTTCTTTCCAGTTTTGAATGAAAGATATTTCCTTTTTCACCATATCCCTCCATGGGCTTCCAAATACCACTTTGCCAATTCTGCAAGGACAGCTTTAGCGAAAGGCTTCTTGAAGGGAAAGATGTAACTCTGTGAGAGGAATTAACAGAACACAGAGCCGTTTCTCAGAAAGCTTCTTTCCAGGTTTGAACGGAAGATATTTAGTTTTTCACCATAGCCCTCTATGGGCTTCCAAATATCCCTTTGCCAATTCCACAAGAACAGCCTTAGCGAAAGGCTTCTTGAAGGGAAAGATGTAACTCTGTGAGATGAATTAACAGAACACAGAGCAATTTCTAAGAAAGCTTCTTTCCAGTTTTGAACGGAAGATATTTCCTTTTTCACCATAGCCCTCCATGGCCTTTCAAATATCCCTTTTCCAAAGCCAAAAGAACAGCCTTAGCGAAAGGCTTCTTGAAGGGAAAGATGTAATTCTGTGAGATGAAGTAACAGAACACAGAGCAGTTTCTCAGAAAGCTTCTTTCCAGTTTTGAAAGGAAGATATTTAGTTTTTCACCATAGCCCTCTATGCGCTTACAAATATCACTTTGCCAATTCCACACGAACAGCCTTAGCGAAAGGCTTCTTGAAGGGAAAGATGTAACTCTGTGAGATGAATTAACGGAACACAGAGCCGTTTCTCAGAAAGCTTCTTTCCCGTTTTGAACGGAAGATATTACCTTTTTCACCATAGCCCTCTGAGGGCTTCCAAATATCCCTATGCCAATTCCACAAGAACAGCCTTAGCGAAAGGCTTCCTGAAGGGAAAGATGTAACTCTGTGAGATGAATTAACAGAACACAGAGCAGTTTCTCAGAAAGCTTCTTTCCAGTTTTCAACGGAAGATATTTGCTTTTACACCATAGCCCTCCATGGGCTTAAAAATATCCCTTTGCCAATTCCACAACAACAGCCTTAGTGAAAGGATTCTTGAAGGGAATGATGTAGCTCTGTGAGGTGAATTAACCAAACACACAGCAGTTTCTCAGAAAGCTTCTTTCCAGGTTTCAACGGAAGATATTTCCTTTTTCACCATAGCCCTCTAAGGGCTTCCAAATATCCCTTTTCCAATTACACAAGAACAGCCTTAGCGAAAGGCTTCTTGAAGGCAAAGATGTAACTCTGCCAAAAAAATTAAGAGAACACAGAGCAGTTTCTCAGAAAGCTTCTTTCCAGTTTTCAACGGAAGATATTTCCTTTTTCACCATAGCCCTATAAGGGTTTCCAAATATCGCTTTTCCAATTTCACAAGAACAGCCTTAGCGAAAGGCTTCTTAAAGGCAAAGATGTAACTCTGTCAAAAAAATTAAGAGAACACAGAGCAGTTTCTCAGAAAGCTTCTTTCCACTTTTCAACGGAAGATATTTCCTTTTTCACCATAGACCTCTAGGGGCTTCCAAATATCCCTTTTCCAATTACACAAGAACAGCCTTAGCGAAAGGCTTCTTGAAGGGAAAGATGTAAATCTGTGAAAAGAACTAAGAGAACACAGAGCAGTTTCTCAGAAAGCTTCTTTCCAGTTTTGAACGGACGATACTTCCTTTTTCACCATAGCCCTCTAAGGGCTTCCAAATATCCCTCTGCCAATTCCACAAGAACAGCCTTAGCGAAAGGCTTCTTGAAGGGAAAGATGTAACTCTGTGAGGTGAGTTAACAAAACACAGAGCAGTTTCTCAGAAAGCTTGTTTCAAGTTTTGAACGGAAGATATTTCCTCTTTCACCATAGCCCTCTAAGGGCTTCCAAATATCCTTTGCCAATTCCACAAGAACAACCTTAGCGAAAGGCTACTTTAAGGGAAAGATGTAACTCTGTGAGATGAATTAACAGAACACAGAGCAGTTTCTCAGAAAGCTTCTTTCCAGTTTTGAACGGAAGATAATTCCTTTTTCACCATACCCCTCTATTGGCTTCCAAATATCCCTTTGCCAATTCCACAAGAACAGCCTTAGCGAAAGGCTTCTTGAAGGGAAAGATGTAACTCTGTGAGGTGAATTAACCAAACACAGAGCAGTTTCTCAGAAAGCTTCTTTCCAGTTTTCAACGGAAGATATTTCCTTTTTCACCATAGCCCTCTAAGAGCTTCCAAATATCCCTTTTCCAATTACAGAAGAACAGCCTTAGCGAAAGGCTTCTTGAAGGCAAAGATGTAACTCTGTCAAAAAAATTAAGAGAACACAGAGCAGTTTCTCAGAAAGCTTCTTTCCAGTTTTGAACGGAAGATATTTCCTTTTTCTCGGTAGCCCTCTATGGGCTTCCAAATATCCCTTTGCCAATTCCACAAGAACAACCTTAGCGAAAGGCTTCTTGAAGTGAAAGATATAACTCTGTGAGATGAATTAACAGAACACAGAGCAGTTTCTCAGAATGCTTCTTTCCAGTGTTCAACGGAAGATATTTCCTTTTTCACTGGATCCCTCTAAGGGCTTCCAAATATCCCTTTTCCTATTACACAACAACAGCCTTAGCGAAAGGCTTCTTGAAGGGAAAGATGTAACACTGTGAGATGAATTAACAGAACACAGACCAGTTTCTCAGAACGCTTCTTTCCAGTGTTCAACGGAAGATATTTCCTTTTTCACCGGAGCCCTCTAAGGGCTTCCAAATATCCCTTTTCCAATTACACAGCAACAGCCTTAGCGAAAGGCTTCTTGAAGGGAAAGATGTAACTCTGTGAGATGAATTAACAGAACACAGAGCAGTTTCTCAGAAAGCTTCTTTCCAGTTTTGAACGGAAGATATTTCCTTTTTCACCATAGCCCTCTATGGGCTTCCAAACATCCCTTTTCCAATTCCACTAGAACAGCCTTAGCGAAAGGCTTCTTGAAGGGAAAGATGTAACTCTGTGAGATAATTTAACAGAACACAGAGCAGTTTCTCAGAAAACTTCTTTCCAGTTTTAATATGAAGATATATCCTTTTACACCATATCCCGCTATGGGCTTCGAAATATACTTTTTCCAATTACACAAGAACATCCTTAGCGAAAGGCTTCTTGAAGGGAAAGATGTAACTCTTTGAGATGAATTAACAGAACACAGAGCAGTTTCTCAGAAAGCTTCTTTCCAGTTTTGAACGGAAGATATTTCCTTTTTCACCATAGCCCTCTATGGGCTTCCAAATATCACTTTGCCCATTCCACAAGAACAGCCTTAGTGAAAGGCTTCCTGAAGGGAAAGATGTAACTCTGTGATATGAATTAACAGAACACAGAGCAGTTTCTCAGAAAGCTTCTTTCCAGTTTTCAACGGAAGTTATTTCCTTTTTCACCACAGACCTCTAAGGGCTTCCAAATATCACTTTGCCAATTCCACAAGAACAGCCTTAGCGAAAGGCTTCTTGAAGGGAAAGATGTAACTCTGTGAAAAGAATTAAGAGAACACAGAGCAGTTTCTCGGGAAGCTTCTTTCCGGTTTTTAACGGAAGATACTTCCTTTTTCACCATAGACCTTTATGGGCTTCCAAATTTCCATCTGCCAATTCCACAAGAACAGCCTTAGCGAAAGGCTTCTTGAAGGGAAAGATGTAACTCTGTGAGATGAATTAACAGAACACAGAGCCGTTTCTCAGAAAGCTTCTTTCCAGTTTTGAACGGAAGATATTTCCTTTTTCACCATAGCCCTCTATGGGCTTCCAAATATCTCTTTTCCAATTCCACAAGAACAGCCTTAGCGAAAGGCTTCTTGAAGGAAAAGATGTAACTCTGTGAGATGAATTAACAGAACCAGAGCAGTTTCTCAGAAAGCTTCTTTCCAGTTTTGAACGGAAGGTATTTCCTTTTTCACCATAGCCCTCCATGGCCTTTCAAATATCCCTTTTCCAATGCCACAAGAACAGCCTTAGCGAAAGGCTTCTTGAAGGGAAAGATGTAACTCTGTGAGATGAATTAACAGAACACAGAGCCGTTTCTCAGAAAGCTTCCTTCCAGGTTTGAACGAAAGATATTTCCTTTTTCGCCATAGACCTCTATGGGCTTCCAAATATCCCATTGACAATTCCACAAGAACAACTTTAGTGAAAGGGTTCTTGAAGGAAAAGATGTAACTCTGTGAGATGAATTAACAGAACACAGAGCAATTTTTCAGAAGGCTTCTTTCCAGTTTTGAACGGAAGATATTTCCTTTTTCACCATAGCCCTCTACGGGATTCCAAATATCCCTTTGCCAATTAAACAAGAACAGCCTTAGCGAAAGGCTTCTTGAAGGGAAAGATGTTACTCTATGAGCTGAATTAACAGAACACAGAGAATTTTCTCAGAAAGCTTCTTTCCAGTATTTAACGGAAGATATTTCCTATTTCACCATAGCCATCATTGGGCTTCCAAATATCTCTTTGCCAATTCCACAAGAACAGCCTTAGCGAAAGGCTTCTAGAAGGGAAAGATGTAACTCTGTGAGATGAATTAACAGAACACAGATCAGTTTCTCAGAAAGCTTCTTTCCCGTTTTGAACGGAAGATATTTCCTTTTTCACGATAGCCCTCTATGGGCTTCCAAATATCCCTTTGCCAATTCCACAAGAACAGCCTTAGCGAAAGGCTTCTTGAAGGGAAAGATGTAACTCTGTGAGATGAATTAACAGAACACAGAGCAGTTTCTCAGAAAGCTTCTTTCCAGTTTTGAACGGAAGATATTTCGTTTTTCACCATAGCCCTCTATGCGCTTACAAATATCACTTTCCCAATGCCACAAGAACAGCCTTAGCGAAAGGCTTCTTGAAGGGAAAGATGTAACTCTGTGAGATGAATTAACAGAACACAGAGCCGTTTCTCAGAAAGCTTCTTTCCAGTTTTCAACGCAGGATATTTCCTTTTTCACCATAGACCTCTATGGGCTTCCAAATATCCCTTTGCCAATTCCACAAGATCAATCTTAGCGAAACGCTACTTGAAGGGAAAGATGTAACTCTGTGAGATGAATTAACAGAACACAGAGCAGTTTCTCAGAAAGCTTCTTTCCACTTTTCAACGGAAGATATTTCCTTTTTCACCATAGACCTCTATGGGCTTCCAAATATCCCTTTTCCAATTACACAAGAACAGCCTTAGCGAAAGGCTTCTTGAAGGGAAAGATGTAAATCTGTGAAAAGAATTAAGAGAACACAGAGCAGTTTCTCAGAAAGCTTCTTTCCAGTTTTGAACGGAAGATACTTCCTTTTTCACCATAGCCCTCTAAGGGCTTCCAAATATCCCTCTGCCAATTCCACAAGAACAGCCTTAGCGAAAGGCTTCTTGAAGGGAAAGATGTAACTCTATGAGTTTAATTAACAGAACACAGAGCAGTTTCTCAGAAAGCTTCTTTCCAGTTTTGAACGGAAGATATTTGCTTTTTCACCGTAGCCCTCTATGGGCTTAAAAATATCCCTTTTCCAATGCCACAAGAACAGCTTTAACGAAAGGCTTCCTGAAGGGAAAGATGTAACTCTGTGAGATGAATTAACAGAACACAGAGCAATTTCCCAGAAAGCTTCTTTCCAGTTTTGAACGGAAGATATTTCCTTTTTCACCATAGCCCTCCATGGGCTTTCATATATCCCTTTTCCAATGCCACAAGAACAGCCTTAGCGAAAGGCTTCTTGAAGGGAAAGATGTAATTCTGTGAGATGAATTAACAGAACACAGAGCAGTTTCTCAGAAAGCTTCTATCCAGTTTTGAACGGAAGATATTTCCTTTTTCACCATAGCCCTCTATGCGCTTACAAATATCACTTTGCCAATTCCACACGAACAGCCTTAGCGAAAGGCTTCTTGATGGGAAAGGTGTAACTCTGTGAGATGAATTAACAGAACACAGAGCCGTTTCTCAGAAAGCTTCTTTCCAGTTTTGAACGGAGGATATTTCCTTTTTCAACATAGAACTCTATGGGCTTCCAAATATCCCTTTGCCAATTCCAAAAGAACAATCTTAGCGAAAGGCAACTTGAAGGGAAAGATGTAACACTGTGAGATGAATTAACAGAACACAGAGCAGTTTCTCAGAAAGCTTCTTTCCAGTTTTGAACGGAAGATATTTCCTTTTTCACCATAGCTCTCTATGGGCTTCCAAATATCCCTTTTCAAATTACACAAGAACAGCCTTAGCGAAAGGCTTCTTGAAGGGAAAGATGTAACTCTGTGAGGTGAGTTAACAAAACACAGAGCAGTTTCTCAGAAAGCTTCTTTCAAGTTTTGAACGGAAGATATTTCCTCTTTCACCATAGCCCTCTAAGGGCTTCCAAATATCCTTTGCCAATTCCACAAGAACAACCTTAGCGAAAGGCTACTTTAAGGGAAAGATGTAACTCTGTGAGATGAATTAACAGAACACAGAGCAGTTTCTCAGAAAGCTTCTTTCCAGTTTTGAACGGAAGATATTTCCTTTTTCACCATAGCCCTCTATTGGCTTCCAAATATCCCTTTGCCAATTCCACAAGAACAGCCTTAGCGAAAGGCTTCTTGAAGGGAAAGATGTAACTCTATGAGTTGAATTAACAGAACACAGAGAAGTTCTCAGAAAGCTTTTTTCCAGTTTTGAACGGAAGTTACTTCCTTTTTCACCATAGCCCTCTATGGCCTTCCAAATATCACTTTGCCAATTCCACAAGAACAGCCTTAGCGAAAGGATTCTTGAAGGGAAAGATGTAACTCTGTGAGATGAATTAACAGAACACAGATCAGTTTCTCAGAAAGCTTCTTTCCAGTTTTGAACGAAAGATATTTCCTTTTTCACCATATGCCTCCATGGGCTTCCAAATACCACTTTGCCAATTCTGCAAGGACAGCCTTAGCGAAAGGCTTCTTGAAGGGAAAGATGTAACTCTGTGAGAGGAATTAACAGAACACAGAGCCGTTTCTCAGAAAGCTTCTTTCCAGGTTTGAACGGAAGACATTTCATTTTTCACCATAGACCTCTATGGGCTTCCAAATATCCCTTTGCCAATTCCACAAGAACAGCCTTAGCGAAAGGATTCTTGAAGGGAAAGATGTAACTCTGTGAGAGGAATTAACAGAACACAGAGCAGTTTCTCAGAAAACTTCTTTACCGTTTTGAACGGAAGATATTTCCTTTTGCACCATAGCCATCTATGGGCTTCCAAATATCCCTTGGCCAATACCACAAGAACAGCCTTAGCGAAAGGCTTCTTGAAGGGAAAGATGTAACTCTGTGAGATGAAATAACAGAACACAGAGCAGTTTCTCAGAAAGCTTCTTTCCAGTTTTGAACGGAAGATAATTCCTTTTTCACCATAGCCCTCTATGGGCTTCCAAATATCCCTTTGCCAATTCCACAAGAACAGCCTTAGCGAAAGGCTTCTTGAAGGGAAAGATGTAACTCTGTGAGATAATTTAACAGAACACAGAGCAGTTTCTCAGAAAACTTCTTTCCAGTTTTAATAGGAAGATATATCCTTTTACACCATATCCCGCTATGGGCTTCGAAATATACTTTTTCCAATTACACAAGAACATCCTTAGCGAAAGGCTTCTTGAAGGGAAAGATGTAACTCTGTGAGATGAATTAACAGAACACAGAGCAGTTTCTCAGAAAGCTTCTTTCCCGTTTTGAACGGAAGATATTTCCTTTTTCACCATAGCCCTGTAAGGGCTTCCAAATATCACTTTGCCAATTCCACACGAACAGCCTTAGCGAAAGGCTTCTTGAAGGGAAAGATGTAACTCTTTGAGATGAATTAACAGAACACAGAGCAGTTTCTCAGAAAGCTTCTTTCCAGTTTTGAACGGAAGATATTTCCTTTTTCACCATAGCCCTCTATGTGCTTCCAAATATCACTTTGCCCATTCCACAAGAACAGCCTTAGTGAAAGGCTCCTGAAGGGAAAGATGTAACTCTGTGTATGAATTAACAGAACACAGAGCAGTTTCTCAGAAAGCTTCTTTCCAGTTTTCAACGGAAGTTATTTCCTTTTTCACCACAGCCCTCTAAGGGCTTCCAAATATCACTTTGCCAATTCCACAAGAACAGCCTTAGCGAAAGGCTTCTTGAAGGGAAAGATGTAACTCTGTGAAAAGAATTAAGAGAACACAGAGCAGTTTCTCAGGAAGCTTCTTTCCGGTTTTGAACGGAAGATACTTCCTTTTTCACCATAGCCCTTTATGGGCTTCCAAATATCCATCTGCCAATTCCACAAGAACAGCCTTAGCGAAAGGCTTCTTGAAGGGAAAGATGTAACTCTGTGAGATGAATTAACAGAACACAGAGCCGTTTCTCAGAAAGCTTCTTTCCAGTTTTGAACGGAAGATATTTCCTTTTTCACCATAGCCCTCTATGGGCTTCCAAATATCTCTTTTCCAATTCCACAAGAACAGCCTTAGCGAAAGGCTTCTTGAAGGAAAAGATGTAAGTCTGTGAGATGAATTAACAGAACACAGAGCAGTTTCTCAGAAAGCTTCTTTCCAGTTTTGAACGGAAGGTATTTCCTTTTTCACCATAGCCCTCCATGGCCTTTCAAATATCCCTTTTCCAATGCCACAAGAACAGCCTTAGCGAAAGGCTTCTTGAAGGGAAAGATGTAACTCTGTGAGATGAATTAACAGAACACAGAGCCGTTTCTCAGAAAGCTTCCTTCCAGGTTTGAACGGAAGATATTTCCATTTTCACCATAGACCTCTATGGGCTTCCAAATATCCCATTGCCAATTCCACAAGAACAACTTTAGTGAAAGGGTTCTTGAAGGAAAAGATGTAACTCTGTGAGATGAATTAACAGAACACAGAGCAATTTTTCAGAAGGCTTCTTTCCAGTTTTGAACGGAAGATATTTCCTTTTTCACCATAGCCCTCTACGGGATTCCAAATATCCCTTTGCCAATTCCACAAGAACAGCCTTAGCGAAAGGCTTCTTGAAGGGAAAGATGTAACTCTGTGAGATGAATTAACAGAACACGGAGCAGTTTCTCAGAAAGCTTCTTTCCAGTTTTGAACGGAAGATATTTCCTTTCTCACCATAGCCATCATTGGGCTTCCAAATATCTCTTTGCCAATTCCACAAGAACAGCCTTAGCGAAAGGCTTCTAGAAGGGAAAGATGTAACTCTGTGAGATGAATTAACAGAACACAGATCAGTTTCTCAGAAAGCTTCTTTCCCGTTTTGAACGGAAGATATTTCCTTTTTCACGATAGCCCTCTATAGGCTTCCAAATATCCCTTTGCCAATTCCACAAGAACAGCCTTAGCGAAAGGCTTCTTGAAGGGAAAGATGTAACTCTGTGAGATGAATTAACAGAACACAGAGCAGTTTCTCAGAAAGCTTCTTTCCCGTTTTGAACGGAAGATATTTCCTTTTTCACCATAGCACACTATGGGCTTCCAAATATCATTTTGCCAATTCCACAAGAACAACGTTAGCGAAAGGCTTCTTGAAGGGAAAGATGTAACTATGTGAGATGAATTTACAGAACACAGAGCTGTTTCTCAGAAAGCTTCTTTCCAGTTTTCAACGGAAGGTAATTCCTTTTTCACCATAGCCCTCTAAGGGCTTTCAAATATCCCTTTTCCAATTACACAAGAACAGCCTTAGCGAAAGGCTTCTTGAAGGGAAAGATGTAACTCTGTGAGATGAATTAACAGAACAAAGAGCAGTTTCTCAGAAAGCTTCTTTCCAGTTTTGAACGGAAGATATTTCCTTTTTCACCATTGCCCTCTATGGGCTTCAAAATATCCCTTTTCCAATTTTACAAGAACAGCCTTAGCGAAAGGCTTCTTGAAGGGAACGATGTAACTCTGTGAGATGAATTAACAGAACACAGAGCAGTTTCTCAGAAAGCTTCTTTCCAGTTTTGAACGGAAGATATTTCCTTTTTCACCATAGCCCTCTAGGCGCTTACAAATATCACTTTGCCAAATCCACAAGTACAGTCTTAGCGAAAGGCTTCTTGAAGGGAAAGATGTAACTCTGTGAGATGAATTAACAGGACACACAGCAGTTTCTCAGAAAGCTTCTTTCCTGTTTTGAACGGAATATATTTCCTTTTTCACCATAGCCCTCTATGGGCTTCCAAATATCACTTTGCCAATTCCACACGAACAGCCTTAGCGAAAGGCTTCTTGAAGGGAAAGATGTAATTCTGTGAGATGAATTAACAGAACACAGAGCCGTTTCTCAGAAAGCTTCCTTCCAGGTTTGAACGGAAGATATTTCCTTTTTCACCATAGACCTCTATGGGATTCCAAATATCCCTTTGCCAATTCCACAAGAACAACTTTAGTGAAAGGGTTCTTGAAGGAAAAGATGTAACTCTGTGAGATGAATTAACAGAACACAGAGCAATTTTTCAGAGGGCTTCTTTCCAGTTTTGAACGGAAGATATTTCCTTTTTCACCATAGCCCTCTACGGGATTCCAAATATCCCTTTGCCAATTAAACAAGAACAGCCTTAGCGAAAGGCTTCTTGAAAGGAAAGATGTTACTCTATGAGCTGAATTAACAGAACACAGAGAAGTTTCTCAGAAAGCTTCTTTCCAGTATTTAACGGAAGATATTTCCTTTTTCACCATAGCCATCATTGGGCTTCCAAATATCTCTTTGCCAATTCCACAAGAACAGCCTTAGCGAAAGGCTTCTAGAAGGGAAAGATGTAACTCTGTGAGATGAATTAACAGAACACAGAGCAGTTTCTCAGAAAGCTTCTTTCTAGTTTTGAACGGAAGATATTTCCTTTTTCAACATAGCCCTCTATGCGCTTACAAATATCACTTTGCCAATTCCACACGTACAGCCTTAGCGAAAGGCTTCTTGAAGGGAAAGATGTAACTCTGTGAGATGAATTAACACAACACAGAGCCGTTTCTCAGAAAGCTTCTTTCCAGGTTTGAACGGAAGATATTTCCTTTTTCACCATAGACCTCTACGGGCTTCCAAATATCCCTTTGCCAATTCCACACGAACAGCCTTAGCGAAAGGCTTCTTGAAGGGAAAGATGTAACTCTGTGAGATGAATTAACAGAACACAGAGCCGTTTCTCAGAAAGCTTCTTTCCAGGTTTGAGCGGAAGATATTTCCTTTTTCACCATAGCCCTCTATGCGCTTACAAATATCACTTTGCCAATTCCACAAGAACAGCCTTAGGGAAAGGATTCTTGAAGGGAAAGATGTAACTCTGTGAGATGAATTAACAGAACACAGAGCAGTTTCTCAGAAAGCTTCTTTCCTGTTTTGAACGGAAGATATTTTCTTTTTCACCATAGCCCTCTATGGGCTTCCAAATATCACTTTGCCAATTCCACACGAACAGCTTTAGCGAAAGGCTTCTTGAAGGGAAAGATGTAACTCTGTGAGATGAATTAAGAGAACACAGAGCCGTTTCTCAGAAAGCTTCTTTCCAGGTTTGAA
Organism: Chlorocebus sabaeus; assembly: GCF_047675955.1. Taxonomy (NCBI): domain Eukaryota; kingdom Metazoa; phylum Chordata; class Mammalia; order Primates; family Cercopithecidae; genus Chlorocebus; species Chlorocebus sabaeus. The sequence continues at coordinate 135,304 of NW_027327459.1, forward strand.
CGGAAGATATTTCCTTTTTCACCATAGCCCTGTATGGGCTTCCAAATATCCCTTTGCCAAATCCACAAGAACAACCTTAGCGAAAGGTTTCTTGAAGGGAAAGATGTAACCCTGTGAGATGAATTAACAGAACACAGAGCAGTTTCTCAGAAAGCTTCTTTCCAGTTTTGAACGGAAGGTATTTCATTTTCACCGTAGCCCACCATGGCCTTTCAAATATCCCTTTTCCAATGCCACAAGAACAGCCTAAGCGAAAGGCTTCTTGAAGGGAAAGATGTAACTCTGTGAGATGAACTAACAGAACACAGTGCAGTTTCACAGAAAGCTTCTTTCCAGTTTTGAACGGAAGATATTTCCTTTTTCACCATAGCCCTCTATGGGCTTCCAAATATCCCTTTGCCAATTCCACAAGAACAGCCTTAGCGAAAGTCTTCTTGAAGGGAAAGATGTAACTCTGTGAGATGCATTAACAGAACACAGAGCAGTTTCTCAGAAAGCTTGTTTCCAGGTTTGAAAGGAAGATATTTCCTTTTTCACCATAGCCCTCTATGGGCTTCCAAATATCTCTTTGTCAATTCCACAAGAACAGCCTTAGCGAAAGGCTTCTAGAAGGGAAAGATGTAACTCTGTGAGATGAATTAACAGAAAACAGAGCAGTTTCTCAGAAAGCATCTTTCCAGTTTTGAACGGAAGGTATTTCCTTTTTCACCATAGCCCTCTATGCGCTTGCAAATATCACTTTGTCAATTCCACAAGAACTGTCTTAGCGAAAGGCTTCTTGAAGGGAAAGATGTAACTCTGTGAGATAAATTAACAGAACACACAGCAGTTTCTCAGCAAGCTTCTTTCCAGTTTAGAACGGAAGATATTTCCTTTTTCACCATAGACCCCTATGGGCTTCCAAATATCACTTTGACAATTCCACACGAACACTTTTAGCGAAAGGCTTCTTCAAGGAAGATGTAAACCTGTGAGATGAATTAACAGAACACAGAGCAGTTTCTCAGAAAGCTTCTTTCCCGTTTTGAACGGAAGATATTTCCTTTTTCACGATAGCCCTCTATGGGCTTCCAAATATCCCTTTGCCAATTCCACAAGAACAGCCTTAGCGAAAGGCTTCTTGAAGGGAAAGATGTAACTCTGTGAGATGAACTAACAGAACACAGAGAAGTTTCTCAGAAAGCTTCTTTCCAGTTTTGAACTTAAGATATTTCCTTTTTCACCATAGCCCTCCATGGCCTTTCAAATATCCCTTTTCCAATGCCACAAGAACAGCCTTAGCGAAAGGCTTCTTGAAGGGAAAGATGTAACTCTGTGAGATGAACTAACAGAACACAGTGCATTTTCACAGAAAGCTTCTTTCCAGTTTTGAATGGAAGATATTTCCTTTTTCACCATAGCCCTCTATGGGCTTCCAAATATACCTTTGCCAATTCCACAAGATCAGCCTTAGCGAAAGGCTTCTTGAAGGGAAAGATGTAACTCTGTGAGATGAATTTACAGAACACAGAGCAGTTTCTCAGAAAGCTTCTTTCCAGTTTTGAACGGAAGATATTTCCTTTTTCACCATAGCCCTCTATGCGCTTACAAATATCACTTTGGCAATTCCACAACAACAGCCTTAGCGAAAGGCTTCTTGAAGGGAAAGATGTAACTCTGTGAGATGAATTAACAGAACACACAGCAGTTTCTCAGCAAGCTTCTTTCCAGGTTTGAACGGAAGATATTTCCTTTTTCACCTTAGCCCTCTATGGGCTTCCAAATATCCCTTTGCCAATTCCCCACGAACAGCCTTAGCGAAAGGCTTCTTGAAGGGAAAGATGTAACTCTGTGAGATGAATTAACAGAACACAGAGCCGTTTTTCAGAAAGCTTCTTTCCAGGTTTAAACGGAAGATATTTCCTTTTTCACCATAGCCCTCTATGGGCTTCCAAATATCCCTTTGCCAATTCCACAAGAATAACCTTAGCTAAAGGCTTCTTGAAGGGAGAGATGTAACTCTGTGAGATGAATTAACAGAACACAGAGTAGTTTCTCAGAAAGCTTCTTTCCAGTTTTGAACGGAAGATATTTCCTTTTTCACCATAGCCCTCTATGGGCTTCCAAATATCCCTTTGCCAATTCCACAAGAACAGCCTTAGCGAAAGGCTTCTAAAAGGGAAAGATGTAACTCTGTGAGATGAATTAACAGAACACAGAGCCGTTTCTCAGAAAGCTTCTTTCCAGGTTTGAACGGAGGATATTTCCTTTTTCACCATAGCCCTCTACGGGCTTCCAAATATCCCTTTGCCAATTAAACAAGAACAGCCTTAGCGAAAGGCTTCTTGAAGGGAAAGATGTAAATCTGTGAGCTGAATTAACAGAACACAGAGAAGATTCTCAGAAAGCTTCTTTCCAATTTTGAACGGAAGATATTTCCTTTTTCACCATAGCCCTCTATGGGCTTCCATATATCTCTTTGCCAATTCCTCAAGAACAGCCTTAGCGAAAGGCTTCTAGAAGGGAAAGATGTAACTCTGTGAGATGAATTAACAGAACACAGAGCAGTTTCTCAGAAAGCTTCTTTCCAGTTTTGAACGGAAGGTATTTCCTTTTTCACCATAGCCCTCTATGCGCTTACAAATATCACTTTGCCAATTCCACAAGAACAGCCTTAGCGAAAGGCTTCTTGAAGGGAAAGATGTAACTCTGTGATATGAAATAACAGAACACAGCAGTTTCTCAGCAAGCTTCTTTCCAGTTTTGAACGGAAGATATTTCCTTTTTCACCATAGACCTCTATGGGCTTCCAAATATTACTTTGCCAATTCCACACGAACAGCCTTTGCGAAAGGCTTCTTGAAGGAAAGATGTAACCCTGTGAGAAGAATTAACAGAACACAGAGCAGTTTCTCAGAAAGCTTCTTTCCCGTTTTGAACGGAAGATATTTACTTTTTCACCATAGCCCTCTATTGGCTTCCAAATATCCCTTTGCCAATTCCCCAAGAACAGCCATAGCGAAAGGCTTCTTGAAGGGAAAGATGTAACTCTGTGAGATGAATTAACAGAACACAGAGTAGTTTCTCAGAAAGCTTCTTTCCAGTTTTGAACTTAAGATATTTCCTTTTTCACCATAGCCCTCCATGGCCTTTCAAATATCCCTTTTCCAATGCCACAAGAACAGCCTTAGCCAAAGGCTTCTTGAAGGGAAAGATGTAACTCTGTGAGATGAATTAACAGAACACAGAGCAGTTTCTCAGAAAGCTACTTTCCACTTTTCAACGGAAGATATTTCCTTTTGAACCATAGCCCTCTTTGGGCTTCCAAATATACCTTTTCCAATTCCACAAGAACAGCCTTAGGCAAAGGCTTCTTGAAGGGAAAGATGTAACTCTGTGAGATGAATTAAAAGAACACAGAGCAGTTTCTCAGAAAGCTTCTTTCCCGTTTTGAACGGAAGATATTTCCTTTTTCACCGCAGCCCTCTATGGGCTTCCAAATATCCCTTTGCCAATTCCACAAGAACAGCCTTAGCGAATGGCTTCTTGAAGGGAAAGATGTAACTCTGTGAGATGAATTAACAGAACACAGAGCCGTTTCTCAGAAAGCTTCTTTCCCGTTTTGAACGGAAGATATTTCCTTTTTCACCATAGCCCTCTATGGGCTTCCAAATATCCATTTGCCAATTCCACAAGAACAACCTTAGCGAAAGGCTTCTTAAAGGGAAAGATGTAACTCTGTGAGATGAATTTACAGAACACAGAGCAGTTTCTCAGAAAGCTTGTTTCCAGTTTTCAGCGGAAGATATTTCCTTTTTCACCATAGCCCTCTAAGGGCTTCCAAATATCCCTTTTCCAATTACACAAGAACAGCCTTAGCGAAAGGCTTCTTGAAGGGAAAGATGTAACTCTGTGAGATGAATTAACAGAACAAAGAGCAGTTTCTCAGAAAGCTTCTTTCCAGTTTTGAACGGAAGATATTTCCTTTTTCACCATAGCCCTCCATGGTCTTTCAAATATCCCTTTTCCAATGCCACAAGAACAGCCTTAGCGAAAGGCTTCTTGAAGGGAAAGATGTAACTCTGTGAGATGAACTAACAGAACACAGAGCAGGTTCTCAGAAAGCTTCTTTCCAGTTTTGAACGGAAGATATTTCCTTTTTCACCATAGCCCTCTATGGGCTTCCAAATATCCCTTTGCCAATTCCACAAGAACAGCCTTAGCGAAAGGCTTATTGAAGGGAAAGATGTAACTCTGTGAGATGAATTAACAGAACACACAGCAGTTTCTCAGAAAGCTTCTTTCCTGTTTTGAACGGAAGATATTTCCTTTTTCACCATAGCCCTCTATGGGCTTCCAAATATCCCTTTGCCAATTCCACACGAACAGCCTTAGTGAAAGGATTCTTGAAGGTAAAGATGTAACTCTGTGAGATGAATTAACAGAACACAGAGCAATTTTTCAGAAAGCTTCTTTCCAGTTTTGAACGGAAGATATTTCCTTTTTCACCATAGCCCTCTACGGGCTTCCAAATATCCCTTTGCCAATTCCACAAGAACAGCCTTAGCGAAAGGCTTCTTGAAGGGAAAGATGTAACTCTGTGAGCTGAATTAACAGAACACAGAGCCGTTTCTCAGAAAGCTTCTTTCAAGGTTTGAACGGAAGATATTTCCTTTTTCTCCATAGCCCTCTAAGGGCTTCCAAATATCTCTTTGCCAATTCCACAAGAACAGCCTTAGCGAAAGGCTTCTAGAAGGGAAAGATGTAACTCTGTGAGATGAATTAACAGAACACAGAGCAATTTCTCAGAAAGCTTCTTTCCAGTTTTGAACGGAAGATATTTCCTTTTTCACCATAGCCCTCCATGGCCTTTCAAGTATCCCTTTTCCAATGCCACAAGAACAGCCTTAGCGAAAGGCTTCTTGAAGGAAAAGATGTAACTCTGTGAGATGAATTAACAGAACACAGAGTAGTTTCTCAGAAAGCTTCTTTCCAGTTTTGAACGGAAGATATTTCCTTTTTCACAATAACCCCCTATGCGCTTCCAAATATCACTTTGCCAATTCCACACGAACAGCCTCAGCGAAAGGCTTCTTGAAGGGAAAGATGTAACTCTGTGAGATGAATTAACAGAACACAGAGCCGTTTCTCAGAAAGCTTCTTTCCAGGTTTGAACGGAAGATATTTCCTTTTTCACCATAGACCTCTAGGGGCTTCAAAATATCTCTTTGCCAATTCCACACGAACAGCCTTAGCGAAAGGCTTCTTGAAGGGAAAGACGTAACTCTGTGAGATGAATTAAGAGAACACAGAGCCGTTTCGCAGAAAGCTTCTTTCCAGGAGTGAACGGAAGATATTTCCTTTTTCACCATAGCCCTCTATGCGCTTACAAATATCCCTTTGCCAATTCCACAAGAACAGCCTTAGCGAAAGGCTTCTTGAAGGGAAAGATGTAACTCTGTGAGATGAATTATCAGAACACACAGCAGTTTCTCAGAAAGCTTCTTTCCTGTTTTGAACGGAAGATACTTCCTTTTTCACCATAGCCCTCTATGGGCTTCCAAATATCCCTTTGCCAATTCCACACGAACAGCCTTAGTGAAATGCTTCTTGAAGGTAAAGATGTAACTCTGTGAGATGAATTAACAGAACACAGAGCCATTTTTCAGAAGGCTTCTTTCCAGTTTTGAACGGAAGATATTTCCTTTTTCACCATAGCCCTCTAAGGGCTTCCAAATATCCCTTTGCCAATTCCACAAGAACAGCCTTAGCGAAAGGCTTCTTGAAGGGAAAGATGTAACTCTGTGAGATGAATTAACAGAACACAGAGTAGTTTCTCAGAAAGCTTCTTTCCAGTTTTGAACTTAAGATATTTCCTTTTTCACCATAGCCCTCCATGGCCTTTCAAATATCCCTTTCCAATGCCACAAGAACAGCCTTAGCGAAAGGCTTCTTGAAGGGAAAGATGTAACTCTGTGAGATGAATTAACAGAACACAGAGCAGTTTCTCAGAAAGCTTCTTTCCAGTTTTCAACGGAAGTTATTTCCTTTTGAACCATAGCCCTCTAAGGGCTTCCAAATATCCCTTTTCCAATTCCACCAGAACAGCCTTAGCGAAAGGCTTCTTGAAGGGAAAGATGTAACTCTGTGAGATGAATTCACAGAACACAGAGCAGTTTCTCAGAAAGCTTCTTTCCCGTTTTGAACGGAAGATATTTCCTTTTTCACCATAGCCCTCTAAGGGCTTCCAAATATCCCTTTGCCAATTCCACAAGAACAGCGTAAGCGAAAGGCTTCTAGAAGGGAAAGATGTAACTCTGTGAGATGTATTAACAGAACACAGAGCAGTTTCTCAGAAAGCTTCTTTCCCGTTTTGAACGGAAGATATTTCCTTTTTCACCATAGCACTATATGGGCTTCCAAATATCCCTTTTCCAATTCCACAAGAACAACATTATCGAAAGGCTTCTTGAAGGGAAAGATGTAACTCTGTGAGATGAATTAACAGAACACAGAGCAGTTTCTCAGAAAGCTTCTTTCCAGTTTTCAAAGGAAGATATTTCCTTTTTCACCATAGCCCTCTAAGGGCTTCCAAATATCCCTTTTCCAATTACACAAGAACAGCCTTAGGGAAAGGCTTCTTGAAGGGAAAGATGTAACTCTGTGAGATGAATTAACAGAACAAAGAGCAGTTTCTCAGAAAGCTTCTTTCCTGTTTTGAACGGAAGATATTTCCTTTTTCCCCATGGCCCTCTATGGGCTTCCAAATATCACTTTGCCAATTACACACGAACAGGCTTAGCGAAAGGCTTCTTGAAGGGAAAGATGTAACTCTGTGAGATGAATTAACAGAACACAGAGCAGTTTCTCCGAAAGCTTCTTTCCTGTTTTGAACGGAAGATATTTTCTTTTTCACCATAGCCCTCTATGGGCTTCCAAATATCACTTTGCCAATTCCACAAGAACAGCTTTAGCAAAAGGCTTCTTGAAGGGAAAGATGTAACTCTGTGAGATGAATTAACAGAACACAGAGCCGTTTCTCAGAAAGCTTCTTTCCAGGTTTGAACGGAAGGTATTTCCTTTTTCACCATAGACCTCTATGGGCTTCCAAATATCCCTTTGCCCATTCCCCACGAACAGCCTTAGCGAAAGGCTTCTTGAAGGGAAAGATGTAACTCTGTGAGATGAATTAACAGAACACAGAGTAGTTTCTCAGAAAGCTTCTTTCCAGTTTTGAACGGAAGATATTTTCTTTTTCACCATAACCCCCTATGCGCTTACAAATATCACTTTGCCAATTCCACACGAACAGCCTTAGCGAAAGGCTTCTTGAAGGGAAAGATGTAACTCTGTGAGATGAATTAACAGAACACAGAGCAGTTTCTCAGAAAGCTTCTTTCCTGTTTTGAACGGAAGATATTTTCTTTTTCACCATAGCCCTCTATGAGCTTCCAAATATCACTTTGCCAATTCCACACGAACAGCTTTAGCGAAAGGCTTCTTGAAGGGAAAGATGTAACTCTGTGAGATGAATTAACAGAACACAGAGCCGTTTCTCAGAAAGCTTCTTTCCAGGTTTGAACGGAAGATATTACCATTTTCACCATAGCCCTGTATGGGCTTCCAAATATCCCTTTGCCAATTCCACAAGAACAACCTTAGCGAAAGGCTTCTTGAAGGGAAAGATGTAACTCTGTGAGATGAATTAACAGAACACAGAGAAGTTTCTCAGAAAGTTTCCTTCCAGTTTTGAACGTTAGATATTTCCTTTTTCACCATAGCCCTCTATGGGCTTCCAAATATCCCTTTGCCAATTCCACGAGAACAACCTTAGCGAAAGGCTTCTTGAAGGGAAAGATGTAACTCTGTGAGATGAATTAACAGAACACAGACCCGTTTCTCAGAAAGCTTCTTTCCAGGTTTGAACGGAAGATATTTCCTTTTTCACCATAGCCCTCTACGGGCTTCCAAATATCCCTTTGCCAATTAAACAAGAACAGCCTTAGCGAAAGGCTTCTTGAAGGGAAAGATGTAACTCTGTGAGATGAATTAACAGAACACAGAGAAGATTCTCAGAAAGCTTCTTTCCAGTTTTGAACGGAAGATATTTCCTTTTTCACCATAGCCCTCTATGGGCTTCCATATATCTCTTTGTCAATTCCACAAGAACAGCCTTAGCAAAAGGCTTCTAGAAGGGAAAGATGTAACTCTGTGAGATGAATTAACAGAACACGGAGCAGTTTCTCAGAAAGCTTCTTTCCAGTTTTTAACGGAAGGTATTTCCTTTTTCACCATAGCCCTCTATGGGCTTCCAAATATCCCTTGGCCAATTCCACAAGAACAGCCTTAGCGAAAGGCTTCTTGAAGGGAAAGATGTAACTCTGTGAGATGAATTAACAGAACACAGAGCCGTTTCTCAGAAAGCTTCTTTCCAGATTTGAACGGAAGGTATTTCCTTTTTCACCATTGACCTCTATGGGCTTCCAAATATCCCTTTGCCAATTCCACACGAACAGCCTTAGCGAAAGGCTTCTTGAAGGGAAAGATGTAACTCTGTGAGATGAATTTACAGAACACAGAGCAGCTTCTCAGAAAGCTTCCTTCCAGTTTTCAACGGAAGATATTTCCTTTTTCACCATAGCCCTCTAAGGGCTTCCAAATATCCCTTTTCCAATTACACAAGAACAGCCTTAGCGAAAGGCTTCTAGAAGGGAAAGATGTAACTCTGTGAGATGAATTAACAGAACACATTGCAGTTTCTCAGAAAGCTTCTTTCCAGTTTTGAACGGAAGGTATTTCCTTTTTCACCATACCCATCTATGCGCTTACAAATATCACTATGTCAATTCCACAAGAACAGCCTTAGCGAAAGGCTTCTTGAAGGGAAAGATGTTACTCTGTGAGATGAATTAACAGAACACACAGCAGTTTCTCAGCAAGCTTCTTTCCAGTTTTGAACGGAAGATATTTCCTTTTACACCATAGACCTCTATGGGATTCCAAATATAACATTGACAATTCCACACGAACAGCCTTAGCGAAAGGCTTCTTGAAGGAAAGATGTAACCCTGTGAGATGAATTAACAGAACACAGAGCAGTTTCTCAGAAAGCTTCTTTCCCGTTTTGAACGGAAGATATTTCCTTTTTCACGATAGCCCTCTATGGGCTTCCAAATATCCCTTTGCCAATTCCACAAGAACAGCCTTAGCGAAAGGCTTCTTGAAGGGAAAGATGTAACTCTGTGAGATGAATTAACAGAACACAGAGAAGTTTCTCAGAAAGCTTCTTTCCAGTTTTGAACTTAAGATATTTCCTTTATCACCATAGCCCTCCATGGCCTTTCAAATATCCCTTTTCCAATGCCACAAGAACAGCCTTAGCGAAAGGCTTCTTGAAGGGAAAGATGTAACTCTGTGAGATGAATTAACAGAACACAGAGCAGTTTCTCAGAAAGCTTCTTTCCAGTTTTCAACGGAAGATATTTCCTTTTGAACCATAGCCCTCTAAGGGCTTCCAAATATCCCTTTTACAATTCCACAAGAACAGCCTTAGCGAAAGGCTTCTTGAAGGGAAAGATGTAACTCTGTGAGATGAATTAACAGAACACAGAGCAGTTTCTCAGAAAGCTTCTTTCCCGTTTTGAACGGAAGATATTTCCTTTTTCACCATAGCCCTCTATGGGCTTCCAAATATCCCTTTGCCAATTCCACACGAACAGCTTTAGCGAAAGGCTTCTTGAAGGGAAAGATGTAACTCTGTGAGATGAATTAACAGAACACAGAGCCGTTTCTCAGAAAGCTTCTTTCCAGGTTTGAACGGAAGATATTTCCTTTTTCACCATAGCCCTGTATTAGCTTCCAAATATCCCTTTGCCAATTCCACAAGAACAACCTTAGCGAAAGGCTTCTTGAAGGGAAAGATGTAACTCTGTGAGATGAATTAACAGAACACAGAGCAGTTTCTCAGAAAGCTTCTTTCCAGTTTTGAACGGAAGATACTTCCTTTTTCACCATAGCCCTCTATGGGCTTCAAAATATCCATCTGCCAATTCCACAAGAACAGCCTTAGTGAAAGGCTTCTTGAAGGGAAAGATGTAACCCTGTGAGATGAATTAACAAAACACAGAGCAGTTTCTCAGAAAGCTTCTTTACAGTTTTGAACGGAAGGTATTTCATTTTCACCATAGCCCACCATGGCCTTTCAAATATCCCTTTTCCAATGCCACAAGAACAGCCTTAGCGAAAGGCTTCTTGAAGGAAAGATGTAACCCTGTGAGATGAATTAACAGAACACAGAGCAGTTTCTCAGAAAGCTTCTTTCCCGTTTTGAACGGAAGATATTTACTTTTTCACCATAGCCCTCTATGGGCTTCCAAATATCCCTTTGCCAATTCCAAAAGAACAGCCTTAGCGAAAGGCTTCTTGAAGGGAATGATGTAACTCTGTGAGATGAATTAAAAGAACACAGAGCAGTTTCTCAGAAAGCTTCTTTCCCGTTTTGAACGGAAGATATTTCCTTTTTCACCATAGCCCTCTATGGTCTTCCAAATATTCCTTTGCCAATTCCACAAGAACAGCCTAAGCGAAAGGCTTCTAGAAGGGAAAGATGTAACTCTGTGAGATGTATTAACAGAACACAGAGAAGTTTCTCAGAAAGCTTCTTTCCCGTTTTGAACGGAAGATATTTCCTTTTTCACCATAGCACTCTATGGGCTTCCAAATATCCCTTTGCCAATTCCACAAGAACAATCTTAGCGAAAGGCTTCTTGAAGAAAAAGATGTAACTATGTGAGATGAATTTACAGAACACAGAGCAGTTTCTCAGAAAGCTTTTTCCAGTTTTCAACGCTAGATATTTCCTTTTTCACCATAGCCCTCTAAGGGCTTCCAAATATCCCTTTTCCAATTCCACAAGAACAGAATTAGCGAAAGGCTTCTTGAATGGAAAGATGTAACTCTGTGAGATGAATTAACAGAACAAAGAGCAGTTTCTCAGAAAGATTCTTTCCAGTTTTGAACGGAAGATATTTCCTTTTTCATCATTGCCCTCCATGGGCTTCCAAATATCCCTTTTCCAATTCCACAAGAACAGCCTTATCGAAAGGCTTCTTGAAGGGAACGATGTAACTCTGTGAGATGAATTAACAGAACACAGAGCAATTTCTCAGAAAGCTTCTTTCCACTTTTTAACGGAAGATATTTCCTTCTTCACGATAGCCCTCCATAGGTTTTCAAATATCCCTTTTAAAATGCCACAAGAACAGCCTTAGCGAAAGGCTTCTTGATGGGAAAGATGTAACTCTGTGAGATGAATTAACAGAACACAGAGTAGTTTCTCAGAAAGCTTCTTTCCAGTTTTGAACGGAAGATATTTTCTTTTTCACCATAACCCCCTATGCGCTTACAAATATCACTTTGCCAATTCCACACGAACAGCCTTAGCGAAAGGCTTCTTGAAGGGAAAGATGTAACTCTGTGAGGTGAACTAACAGAACACAGTGCAGTTTCACAGAAAGCTTCTTTCCAGTTTTGAACGGAAGATATTTCCTTTTTCAACATAGCCCTCTATGGGCTTCCAAATATCCCTTTGCCAATTCCACAAGAACAGCCTTAGCGAAAGGCTTCTTGAAGGGAAAGATGTAACTCTGTGAGATGAATTTACAGAACACAGAGCAGTTTCTCAGAAAGCTTCTTTCCAGTTTTCAACGGAAGGTATTTCCTTTTTCACCATAGCCCTCTAGGCGCTTACAAATATCACTTTGCCAATTCCACAAGAACAGTCTTAGCGAAAGGCTTCTTGAAGGGAAAGATGTAACTCTGTGAGATGAATTAACAGAACACACAGCAGTTTCTCAGAAAGATTCTTTCCAGTTTTGAACGGAAGATATTTCCTTTTTCACCATAGCCCTCTATGGGCTTCCAAATATCACTTTGCCAATTCCACACGAACAGACTTAGCGAAAGGCTTCTTGAAGGGAAAGACGTAGCTCTGTGAGATGAATTAACAGAACACAGAGCCGTTTCTCAGAAAGCTTCTTTCCAGGTTTGAACGGAAGATATTTCCTTTTTCACCATAGCCCTCTATGGGCTTCCAAATATCCCTTTGCCCATTCCCCACGAACAGCCTTAGCGAAAGGCTTCTTGAAGGGAAAGATGTAACTCTGTGAGATGAATTAACAGAACACAGAGTCGTTTCTCAGAAAGCTTCTTTCCAGGTTTAAACGGAAGATATTTCCTTTTTCACCATAGCCCTCTATGGGCTTCCAAATATCCCTTTGCCAATTCCACAAGAATAGCCTTAGCTAAAGGCTTCTTGAAGATAGAGATGTAACTCTGTGAGATGAATTAACAGAACACAGAGCAGTTTCTCAGAAAGCTTCTTTCCAGTTTTGAACGGAAGATATTTCCTTTTTCACCATAGCCCTCTATGGGCTTCCAAATATCCCTTTGCCAATTCCACAAGAACAGCCTTAGCGAAAGGCTTCTAAAAGGGAAAGATGTAACTATGTGAGATGAATTAACAGAACACAGAGCCGTTTCTCAGAAAGCTTCTTTCCAGGTTTGAACGGAAGATATTTCCTTTTTCACCATAGCCCTCTACGTTCTTCCAAATATCCCTTTGCCAATGAAACAAGAACAGCCTTAGCGAAAGGCTTCTTGAAAGGAAAGATGTAACTCTGTGAGCTGAATTAACAGAGCACAGAGAAGATTCTCAGAAAGCTTCTTTCCAGTTTTCAACGGAAGATATTTCCTTTTTCACCATAGCCCTCTAAGGGCTTCCAAATATCCCTTTTCCAATTACAGAAGAACAGCCTTAGCGAAAGGCTTCTTGAAGGGAAAGATGTAACTCTGTGAGATGAATTAACAGAACAAAGAGCAGTTTCTCAGAAAGCTTCTTTCAAGTTTTCAACGGAAGATATTTCCTTTTTCACCATTGCCCTCTATGGGCTTCCAAATATCCCTTTTCCAATTCCACAAGAACAGCCTTATCGAAAGGCTTCTTGAAGGGAACGATGTAACCCTGTGAGATGAATTAACAGAACACAGGGCAATTTCTCAGAAAGCTTCTTTCCACTTTTGAACGGAAGATTTTTCCTTTTTCACGATAGCCCTCCATAGGCTTTCAAATATCCCTTTTAAAATGCCACAAGAACAGCCTTAGCGAAAGGCATCTTGAAGGGAAAGATGTAACTCTGTGAGATGAATTAACAGAACACAGAGTAGTTTCTCAGAAAGCTTCTTTCCAGTTTTGAACGGAAGATATTTTCTTTTTCACCATAACCCCCTATGCGCTTACAAATATCACTTTGCCAATTCCACACGAACAGCCTTAGCGAAAGGCTTCTTGAAGGGAAAGATGTAACTCTGTGAGATGAATTAACAGAACACAGAGCCGTTTCTTAGAAAGCTTCTTTCCAGGTTTGAACGGAAGATATTTCCTTTTTCACCATAGACCTCTATGGGCTTCCAAATATCTCTTTGCCAATTCCACACGAACAGCCTTAGCTAAAGGCTTCTTGAAGGGAAAGACGTAACTCTGTGAGATGAATTAACAGAACACAGAGCCGTTTCTCAGAAAGCTTCTTTCCAGGAGTGAACGGAAGATATTTCCTTTTTCACCATAGACCTCTATGCGCTTACAAATATCCCTTTGCCAATTCCACAAGAACAGCCTTAGCGAAAGGCTTCTTGAAGGGAAAGATGTAACTCTGTGAGATGAATTAACAGAACACAGAGCAGTTTCTCAGAAAGCTTCTTTCCTGTTTTGAACGGAAGATATTTTCTTTTTCACCATAGCCCTCTATGAGCTTCCAAATATCACTTTGCCAATTCCACACGAACAGCTTTAGCGAAAGGCTTCTTGAAGGGAAAGATGTAACTCTGTGAGATGAATTAACAGAACACAGAGCCGTTTCTCAGAAAGCTTCTTTCCAGGTTTGAACGGAAGATATTACCATTTTCACCATAGCCCTGTATGGGCTTCCAAATATCCCTTTGCCAATTCCACAAGAACAACCTTAGCGAAAGGCTTCTTGAAGGGAAAGATGTAACTCTGTGAGATGAATTAACAGAACACAGAGAAGTTTCTCAGAAAGTTTCCTTCCAGTTTTGAACGTTAGATATTTCCTTTTTCACCATAGCCCTCTATGGGCTTCCAAATATCCCTTTGCCAATTCCACGAGAACAACCTTAGCGAAAGGCTTCTTGAAGGGAAAGATGTAACTCTGTGAGATGAATTAACAGAACACAGACCCGTTTCTCAGAAAGCTTCTTTCCAGGTTTGAACGGAAGATATTTCCTTTTTCACCATAGCCCTCTACGGGCTTCCAAATATCCCTTTGCCAATTAAACAAGAACAGCCTTAGCGAAAGGCTTCTTGAAGGGAAAGATGTAACTCTGTGAGATGAATTAACAGAACACAGAGAAGATTCTCAGAAAGCTTCTTTCCAGTTTTGAACGGAAGATATTTCCTTTTTCACCATAGCCCTCTATGGGCTTCCATATATCTCTTTGTCAATTCCACAAGAACAGCCTTAGCAAAAGGCTTCTAGAAGGGAAAGATGTAACTCTGTGAGATGAATTAACAGAACACGGAGCAGTTTCTCAGAAAGCTTCTTTCCAGTTTTTAACGGAAGGTATTTCCTTTTTCACCATAGCCCTCTATGGGCTTCCAAATATCCCTTGGCCAATTCCACAAGAACAGCCTTAGCGAAAGGCTTCTTGAAGGGAAAGATGTAACTCTGTGAGATGAATTAACAGAACACAGAGCCGTTTCTCAGAAAGCTTCTTTCCAGATTTGAACGGAAGGTATTTCCTTTTTCACCATTGACCTCTATGGGCTTCCAAATATCCCTTTGCCAATTCCACACGAACAGCCTTAGCGAAAGGCTTCTTGAAGGGAAAGATGTAACTCTGTGAGATGAATTTACAGAACACAGAGCAGCTTCTCAGAAAGCTTCCTTCCAGTTTTCAACGGAAGATATTTCCTTTTTCACCATAGCCCTCTAAGGGCTTCCAAATATCCCTTTTCCAATTACACAAGAACAGCCTTAGCGAAAGGCTTCTAGAAGGGAAAGATGTAACTCTGTGAGATGAATTAACAGAACACATTGCAGTTTCTCAGAAAGCTTCTTTCCAGTTTTGAACGGAAGGTATTTCCTTTTTCACCATACCCATCTATGCGCTTACAAATATCACTATGTCAATTCCACAAGAACAGCCTTAGCGAAAGGCTTCTTGAAGGGAAAGATGTTACTCTGTGAGATGAATTAACAGAACACACAGCAGTTTCTCAGCAAGCTTCTTTCCAGTTTTGAACGGAAGATATTTCCTTTTACACCATAGACCTCTATGGGATTCCAAATATAACATTGACAATTCCACACGAACAGCCTTAGCGAAAGGCTTCTTGAAGGAAAGATGTAACCCTGTGAGATGAATTAACAGAACACAGAGCAGTTTCTCAGAAAGCTTCTTTCCCGTTTTGAACGGAAGATATTTCCTTTTTCACGATAGCCCTCTATGGGCTTCCAAATATCCCTTTGCCAATTCCACAAGAACAGCCTTAGCGAAAGGCTTCTTGAAGGGAAAGATGTAACTCTGTGAGATGAATTAACAGAACACAGAGAAGTTTCTCAGAAAGCTTCTTTCCAGTTTTGAACTTAAGATATTTCCTTTATCACCATAGCCCTCCATGGCCTTTCAAATATCCCTTTTCCAATGCCACAAGAACAGCCTTAGCGAAAGGCTTCTTGAAGGGAAAGATGTAACTCTGTGAGATGAATTAACAGAACACAGAGCAGTTTCTCAGAAAGCTTCTTTCCAGTTTTCAACGGAAGATATTTCCTTTTGAACCATAGCCCTCTAAGGGCTTCCAAATATCCCTTTTACAATTCCACAAGAACAGCCTTAGCGAAAGGCTTCTTGAAGGGAAAGATGTAACTCTGTGAGATGAATTAACAGAACACAGAGCAGTTTCTCAGAAAGCTTCTTTCCCGTTTTGAACGGAAGATATTTCCTTTTTCACCATAGCCCTCTATGGGCTTCCAAATATCCCTTTGCCAATTCCACACGAACAGCTTTAGCGAAAGGCTTCTTGAAGGGAAAGATGTAACTCTGTGAGATGAATTAACAGAACACAGAGCCGTTTCTCAGAAAGCTTCTTTCCAGGTTTGAACGGAAGATATTTCCTTTTTCACCATAGCCCTGTATTAGCTTCCAAATATCCCTTTGCCAATTCCACAAGAACAACCTTAGCGAAAGGCTTCTTGAAGGGAAAGATGTAACTCTGTGAGATGAATTAACAGAACACAGAGCAGTTTCTCAGAAAGCTTCTTTCCAGTTTTGAACGGAAGATACTTCCTTTTTCACCATAGCCCTCTATGGGCTTCAAAATATCCATCTGCCAATTCCACAAGAACAGCCTTAGTGAAAGGCTTCTTGAAGGGAAAGATGTAACCCTGTGAGATGAATTAACAAAACACAGAGCAGTTTCTCAGAAAGCTTCTTTACAGTTTTGAACGGAAGGTATTTCATTTTCACCATAGCCCACCATGGCCTTTCAAATATCCCTTTTCCAATGCCACAAGAACAGCCTTAGCGAAAGGCTTCTTGAAGGAAAGATGTAACCCTGTGAGATGAATTAACAGAACACAGAGCAGTTTCTCAGAAAGCTTCTTTCCCGTTTTGAACGGAAGATATTTACTTTTTCACCATAGCCCTCTATGGGCTTCCAAATATCCCTTTGCCAATTCCAAAAGAACAGCCTTAGCGAAAGGCTTCTTGAAGGGAATGATGTAACTCTGTGAGATGAATTAAAAGAACACAGAGCAGTTTCTCAGAAAGCTTCTTTCCCGTTTTGAACGGAAGATATTTCCTTTTTCACCATAGCCCTCTATGGTCTTCCAAATATTCCTTTGCCAATTCCACAAGAACAGCCTAAGCGAAAGGCTTCTAGAAGGGAAAGATGTAACTCTGTGAGATGTATTAACAGAACACAGAGAAGTTTCTCAGAAAGCTTCTTTCCCGTTTTGAACGGAAGATATTTCCTTTTTCACCATAGCACTCTATGGGCTTCCAAATATCCCTTTGCCAATTCCACAAGAACAATCTTAGCGAAAGGCTTCTTGAAGAAAAAGATGTAACTATGTGAGATGAATTTACAGAACACAGAGCAGTTTCTCAGAAAGCTTTTTCCAGTTTTCAACGCTAGATATTTCCTTTTTCACCATAGCCCTCTAAGGGCTTCCAAATATCCCTTTTCCAATTCCACAAGAACAGAATTAGCGAAAGGCTTCTTGAATGGAAAGATGTAACTCTGTGAGATGAATTAACAGAACAAAGAGCAGTTTCTCAGAAAGATTCTTTCCAGTTTTGAACGGAAGATATTTCCTTTTTCATCATTGCCCTCCATGGGCTTCCAAATATCCCTTTTCCAATTCCACAAGAACAGCCTTATCGAAAGGCTTCTTGAAGGGAACGATGTAACTCTGTGAGATGAATTAACAGAACACAGAGCAATTTCTCAGAAAGCTTCTTTCCACTTTTTAACGGAAGATATTTCCTTCTTCACGATAGCCCTCCATAGGTTTTCAAATATCCCTTTTAAAATGCCACAAGAACAGCCTTAGCGAAAGGCTTCTTGATGGGAAAGATGTAACTCTGTGAGATGAATTAACAGAACACAGAGTAGTTTCTCAGAAAGCTTCTTTCCAGTTTTGAACGGAAGATATTTTCTTTTTCACCATAACCCCCTATGCGCTTACAAATATCACTTTGCCAATTCCACACGAACAGCCTTAGCGAAAGGCTTCTTGAAGGGAAAGATGTAACTCTGTGAGGTGAACTAACAGAACACAGTGCAGTTTCACAGAAAGCTTCTTTCCAGTTTTGAACGGAAGATATTTCCTTTTTCAACATAGCCCTCTATGGGCTTCCAAATATCCCTTTGCCAATTCCACAAGAACAGCCTTAGCGAAAGGCTTCTTGAAGGGAAAGATGTAACTCTGTGAGATGAATTTACAGAACACAGAGCAGTTTCTCAGAAAGCTTCTTTCCAGTTTTCAACGGAAGGTATTTCCTTTTTCACCATAGCCCTCTAGGCGCTTACAAATATCACTTTGCCAATTCCACAAGAACAGTCTTAGCGAAAGGCTTCTTGAAGGGAAAGATGTAACTCTGTGAGATGAATTAACAGAACACACAGCAGTTTCTCAGAAAGATTCTTTCCAGTTTTGAACGGAAGATATTTCCTTTTTCACCATAGCCCTCTATGGGCTTCCAAATATCACTTTGCCAATTCCACACGAACAGACTTAGCGAAAGGCTTCTTGAAGGGAAAGACGTAGCTCTGTGAGATGAATTAACAGAACACAGAGCCGTTTCTCAGAAAGCTTCTTTCCAGGTTTGAACGGAAGATATTTCCTTTTTCACCATAGCCCTCTATGGGCTTCCAAATATCCCTTTGCCCATTCCCCACGAACAGCCTTAGCGAAAGGCTTCTTGAAGGGAAAGATGTAACTCTGTGAGATGAATTAACAGAACACAGAGTCGTTTCTCAGAAAGCTTCTTTCCAGGTTTAAACGGAAGATATTTCCTTTTTCACCATAGCCCTCTATGGGCTTCCAAATATCCCTTTGCCAATTCCACAAGAATAGCCTTAGCTAAAGGCTTCTTGAAGATAGAGATGTAACTCTGTGAGATGAATTAACAGAACACAGAGCAGTTTCTCAGAAAGCTTCTTTCCAGTTTTGAACGGAAGATATTTCCTTTTTCACCATAGCCCTCTATGGGCTTCCAAATATCCCTTTGCCAATTCCACAAGAACAGCCTTAGCGAAAGGCTTCTAAAAGGGAAAGATGTAACTATGTGAGATGAATTAACAGAACACAGAGCCGTTTCTCAGAAAGCTTCTTTCCAGGTTTGAACGGAAGATATTTCCTTTTTCACCATAGCCCTCTACGTTCTTCCAAATATCCCTTTGCCAATGAAACAAGAACAGCCTTAGCGAAAGGCTTCTTGAAAGGAAAGATGTAACTCTGTGAGCTGAATTAACAGAGCACAGAGAAGATTCTCAGAAAGCTTCTTTCCAGTTTTCAACGGAAGATATTTCCTTTTTCACCATAGCCCTCTAAGGGCTTCCAAATATCCCTTTTCCAATTACAGAAGAACAGCCTTAGCGAAAGGCTTCTTGAAGGGAAAGATGTAACTCTGTGAGATGAATTAACAGAACAAAGAGCAGTTTCTCAGAAAGCTTCTTTCAAGTTTTCAACGGAAGATATTTCCTTTTTCACCATTGCCCTCTATGGGCTTCCAAATATCCCTTTTCCAATTCCACAAGAACAGCCTTATCGAAAGGCTTCTTGAAGGGAACGATGTAACCCTGTGAGATGAATTAACAGAACACAGGGCAATTTCTCAGAAAGCTTCTTTCCACTTTTGAACGGAAGATTTTTCCTTTTTCACGATAGCCCTCCATAGGCTTTCAAATATCCCTTTTAAAATGCCACAAGAACAGCCTTAGCGAAAGGCATCTTGAAGGGAAAGATGTAACTCTGTGAGATGAATTAACAGAACACAGAGTAGTTTCTCAGAAAGCTTCTTTCCAGTTTTGAACGGAAGATATTTTCTTTTTCACCATAACCCCCTATGCGCTTACAAATATCACTTTGCCAATTCCACACGAACAGCCTTAGCGAAAGGCTTCTTGAAGGGAAAGATGTAACTCTGTGAGATGAATTAACAGAACACAGAGCCGTTTCTTAGAAAGCTTCTTTCCAGGTTTGAACGGAAGATATTTCCTTTTTCACCATAGACCTCTATGGGCTTCCAAATATCTCTTTGCCAATTCCACACGAACAGCCTTAGCTAAAGGCTTCTTGAAGGGAAAGACGTAACTCTGTGAGATGAATTAACAGAACACAGAGCCGTTTCTCAGAAAGCTTCTTTCCAGGAGTGAACGGAAGATATTTCCTTTTTCACCATAGACCTCTATGCGCTTACAAATATCCCTTTGCCAATTCCACAAGAACAGCCTTAGCGAAAGGCTTCTTGAAGGGAAAGATGTAACTCTGTGAGATGAATTAACAGAACACAGAGCAGTTTCTCAGAAAGCTTCTTTCCTGTTTTGAACGGAAGATATTTTCTTTTTCACCATAGCCCTCTATGAGCTTCCAAATATCACTTTGCCAATTCCACACGAACAGCTTTAGCGAAAGGCTTCCTGAAGGGAAAGATGTAACTCTGTGAGATGAATTAACAGAACACAGAGCCGTTTCTCAGAAAGCTTCTTTCCAGGTTTGAACGGAAGATATTACCATTTTCACCATAGCCCTGTATGGGCTTCCAAATATCCCTTTGCCAATTCCACAAGAACAACCTTAGCGAAAGGCTTCTTGAAGGGAAAGATGTAACTCTGTGAGATGAATTAACAGAACACAGAGAAGTTTCTCAGAAAGTTTCCTTCCAGTTTTGAACGTTAGATATTTCCTTTTTCACCATAGCCCTCTATGGGCTTCCAAATATCCCTTTGCCAATTCCACGAGAACAACCTTAGCGAAAGGCTTCTTGAAGGGAAAGATGTAACTCTGTGAGATGAATTAACAGAACACAGACCCGTTTCTCAGAAAGCTTCTTTCCAGGTTTGAACGGAAGATATTTCCTTTTTCACCATAGCCCTCTACGGGCTTCCAAATATCCCTTTGCCAATTAAACAAGAACAGCCTTAGCGAAAGGCTTCTTGAAGGGAAAGATGTAACTCTGTGAGATGAATTAACAGAACACAGAGAAGATTCTCAGAAAGCTTCTTTCCAGTTTTGAACGGAAGATATTTCCTTTTTCACCATAGCCCTCTATGGGCTTCCATATATCTCTTTGTCAATTCCACAAGAACAGCCTTAGCAAAAGGCTTCTAGAAGGGAAAGATGTAACTCTGTGAGATGAATTAACAGAACACAGAGCAGTTTCTCAGAAAGCTTCTTTCCAGTTTTTAATGGAAGGTATTTCCTTTTTCACCATAGCCCTCTATGGGCTTCCAAATATCCCTTGGCCAATTCCACAAGAACAGCCTTAGCGAAAGGCTTCTTGAAGGGAAAGATGTAACTCTGTGAGATGAATTAACAGAACACAGAGCCTTTTCTCAGAAAGCTTCTTTCCAGATTTGAACGGAAGGTATTTCCTTTTTCACCATTGACCTCTATGGGCTTCCAAATATCCCTTTGCCAATTCCACACGAACAGCCTTAGCGAAAGGCTACTTGAAGGGAAAGATGTAACTCTGTGAGATGAATTTACAGAACACAGAGCAGCTTCTCAGAAAGCTTCCTTCCAGTTTTCAACGGAAGATATTTCCTTTTTCACCATAGCCCTCTAAGGGCTTCCAAATATCCCTTTTCCAATTACACAAGAACAGGCTTAGCGAAAGGCTTCTTGAAGGGAAAGATGTAACTCTGTGAGATGAATTAACAGAACAAAGAGCAGTTTCTCAGAAAGCTTCTTTCCAGTTTTGAACGGAAGATATTTCCTTTTTCACCATTGCCCTCTATGGGCTTCAAAATATCCCTTTTCCAATTTTACAAGAACAGCCTTAGCGAAAGGCTTCTTGAAGGGAACGATGTAACTCTGTGAGATGAATTAACAGAACACAGAGCAGTTTCTCAGAAAGCTTCTTTCCAGTTTTGAACGGAAGATATTTCCTTTTTCACCATAGCCCTCTAGGCGCTTACAAATATCACTTTGCCAAATCCACAAGTACAGTCTTAGAGAAAGGCTTCTTGAAGGGAAAGATGTAACTCTGTGAGATGAATTAACAGGACACACAGCAGTTTCTCAGAAAGCTTCTTTCCTGTTTTGAACGGAATATATTTCCTTTTTCCCCATAGCCCTCTATGGGCTTCCAAATATCACTTTGCCAATTCCACACGAACAGCCTTAGCGAAAGGCTTCTTGAAGGGAAAGATGTAACTCTGTGAGATGAATTAACAGAACACAGAGCCGTTTCTCAGAAAGCTTCCTTCCAGGTTTGAACGGAAGATATTTCCTTTTTCACCATAGACCTCTATGGGATTCCAAATATCCCTTTGCCAATTCCACAAGAACAACTTGAGTGAAAGGGTTCTTGAAGGAAAAGATGTAACTCTGTGAGATGAATTAACAGAACACAGAGCAATTTTTCAGAGGGCTTCTTTCCAGTTTTGAACGGAAGATATTTCCTTTTTCACCATAGCCCTCTACGGGATTCCAAATATCCCTTTGCCAATTAAACAAGAACAGCCTTAGCGAAAGGCTTCTTGAAAGGAAAGATGTTACTCTATGAGCTGAATTAACAGAACACAGAGAAGTTTCTCAGAAAGCTTCTTTCCAGTATTTAACGGAAGATATTTCCTTTTTCACCATAGCCATCATTGGGCTTCCAAATATCTCTTTGCCAATTCCACAAGAACAGCCTTAGCGAAAGGCTTCTAGAAGGGAAAGATGTAACTCTGTGAGATGAATTAACAGAACACAGAGCAGTTTCTCAGAAAGCTTCTTTCTAGTTTTGAACGGAAGATATTTCCTTTTTCAACATAGCCCTCTATGCGCTTACAAATATCACTTTGCCAATTCCACACGTACAGCCTTAGCGAAAGGCTTCTTGAAGGGAAAGATGTAACTCTGTGAGATGAATTAACAGAACACAGAGCAATTTTTCAGAGGGCTTCTTTCCAGTTTTGAACGGAAGATATTTCCTTTTTCACCATAGCCCTCTACGGGATTCCAAATATCCCTTTGCCAATTAAACAAGAACAGCCTTAGCGAAAGGCTTCTTGAAAGGAAAGATGTTACTCTATGAGCTGAATTAACAGAACACAGAGAAGTTTCTCAGAAAGCTTCTTTCCAGTATTTAACGGAAGATATTTCCTTTTTCACCATAGCCATCATTGGGCTTCCAAATATCTCTTTGCCAATTCCACAAGAACAGCCTTAGCGAAAGGCTTCTAGAAGGGAAAGATGTAACTCTGTGAGATGAATTAACAGAACACAGAGCAGTTTCTCAGAAAGCTTCTTTCTAGTTTTGAACGGAAGATATTTCCTTTTTCAACATAGCCCTCTATGCGCTTACAAATATCACTTTGCCAATTCCACACGTACAGCCTTAGCGAAAGGCTTCTTGAAGGGAAAGATGTAACTCTGTGAGATGAATTAACGCAACACAGAGCCGTTTCTCAGAAAGCTTCTTTCCAGGTTTGAGCGGAAGATATTTCCTTTTTCACCATAGCCCTCTATGCGCTTACAAATATCACTTTGCCAATTCCACAAGAACAGCCTTAGGGAAAGGATTCTTGAAGGGAAAGATGTAACTCTGTGAGATGAATTAACAGAACACATAGCAGTTTCTCAGAAAGCTTCTTTCCTGTTTTGAACGGAAGATATTTTCTTTTTCACCATAGCCCTCTATGGGCTTCCAAATATCACTTTGCCAATTCCACACGAACAGCTTTAGCGAAAGGCTTCTTGAAGGGAAAGATGTAACTCTGTGAGATGAATTAAGAGAACACAGAGCCGTTTCTCAGAAAGCTTCTTTCCAGGTTTGAACGGAAGATATTTCCTTTTTCACCATAGCCCTGTATGGGCTTCCAAATATCCCTTTGCCAAATCCACAAGAACAACCTTAGCGAAAGGTTTCTTGAAGGGAAAGATGTAACACTGTGAGATGAATTAACAGAACACAGAGCAGTTTCTCAGAAAGCTTCTTTCCAGTTTTGAACGGAAGGTATTTCATTTTCACCGTAGCCCACCATGGCCTTTCAAATATCCCTTTTCCAATGCCACAAGAACAGCCTAAGCGAAAGGCTTCTTGAAGGGAAAGATGTAACTCTGTGAGATGAACTAACAGAACACAGTGCAGTTTCACAGAAAGCTTCTTTCCAGTTTTGAACGGAAGATATTTCCTTTTTCACCATAACCCTCTATGGGCTTCCAAATATCCCTTTGCCAATTCCACAAGAACAGCCTTAGCGAAAGTCTTCTTGAAGGGAAAGATGTAACTCTGTGAGATGAATTAACAGAACACAGAGCAGTTTCTCAGAAAGCTTGTTTCCAGGTTTGAAAGGAAGATATTTCCTTTTTCACCATAGCCCTCTATGGGCTTCCAAATATCTCTTTGTCAATTCCACAAGAACAGCCTTAGCGAAAGGCTTCTAGAAGGGAAAGATGTAACTCTGTGAGATGAATTAACAGAAAACAGAGCAGTTTCTCAGAAAGCATCTTTCCAGTTTTGAACGGAAGGTATTTCCTTTTTCACCATAGCCCTCTATGCGCTTGCAAATATCACTTTGTCAATTCCACAAGAACTGTCTTAGCGAAAGGCTTCTTGAAGGGAAAGATGTAACTCTGTGAGATAAATTAACAGAACACACAGCAGTTTCTCAGCAAGCTTCTTTCCAGTTTAGAACGGAAGATATTTCCTTTTTCACCATAGACCTCTATGGGCTTCCAAATATCACTTTGACAATTCCACACGAACACCTTTAGCGAAAGGCTTCTTCAAGGAAGATGTAAACCTGTGAGATGAATTAACAGAACACAGAGCAGTTTCTCAGAAAGCTTCTTTCCCGTTTTGAACGGAAGATATTTCCTTTTTCACGATAGCCCTCTATGGGCTTCCAAATATCCCTTTGCCAATTCCACAAGAACAGCCTTAGCGAAAGGCTTCTTGAAGGGAAAGATGTAACTCTGTGAGATGAACTAACAGAACACAGAGAAGTTTCTCAGAAAGCTTCTTTCCAGTTTTGAACTTAAGATATTTCCTTTTTCACAATAGCCCTCCATGGCCTTTCAAATATCCCTTTTCCAATGCCACAAGAACAGCCTTAGCGAAAGGCTTCTTGAAGGGAAAGATGTAACTCTGTGAGATGAACTAACAGAACACAGTGCAGTTTCACAGAAAGCTTCTTTCCAGTTTTGAACGGAAGATATTTCCTTTTTCACCATAGCCCTCTATGGGCTTCCAAATATACCTTTGCCAATTCCACAAGAACAGCCTTAGCGAAAGGCTTCTTGAAGGGAAAGATGTAACTCTGTGAGATGAATTTACAGAACACAGAGAAGTTTCTCAGAAAGCTTCTTTCCAGTTTTGAACGGAAGATATTTCCTTTTTCACCATAGCCCTCTATGCGCTTACAAATATCACTTTGGCAATTCCACAAGAACAGCCTTAGCGAAAGGCTTCTTGAAGGGAAAGATGTAACTCTGTGAGATGAATTAACAGAACACACAGCAGTTTCTCAGCAAGCTTCTTTCCAGGTTTGAACGGAAGATATTTCCTTTTTCACCTTAGCCCTCTATGGGCTTCCAAATATCACTTTGCCAATTCCACACGAACAGACTTAGCGAAAGGCTTCTTGAAGGGAAAGATGTAACTCTGTGAGATGAATTAACAGAACACAGAACCGTTTCTCAGAAAGCTTCTTTACAGGTTTGAACGGAAGATATTTCCTTTTTCACCATAGACCTCTATGGGCTTCCAAATATCCCTTTGCCAATTCCCCACGAACAGCCTTAGCGAAAGGCTTCTTGAAGGGAAAGATGTAACTCTGTGAGATGAATTAACAGAACACAGAGCAGTTTCTCAGAAAGCTTCTTTCCAGTTTTGAACTTAAGATATTTCCTTTTTCACCATAGCCCTCCATGGCCTTTCAAATATCCCTTTTCCAATGCCACAAGAACAGCCTTAGCCAAAGGCTTCTTGAAGGGAAAGATGTAACTCTGTGAGATGAATTAACAGAACACAGAGCAGTTTCTCAGAAAGCTACTTTCCACTTTTCAACGGAAGATATTTCCTTTTGAACCATAGCCCTCTTTGGGCTTCCAAATATACCTTTTCCAATTCCACAAGAACAGCCTTAGGCAAAGGCTTCTTGAAGGGAAAGATGTAACTCTGTGAGATGAATTAAAAGAACACAGAGCAGTTTCTCAGAAAGCTTCTTTCCCGTTTTGAACGGAAGATATTTCCTTTTTCACCACAGCCCTCTATGGGCTTCCAAATATCCCTTTGCCAATTCCACAAGAACAGCCTTAGCGAATGGCTTCTTGAAGGGAAAGATGTAACTCTGTGAGATGAATTAACAGAACACAGAGCCGTTTCTCAGAAAGCTTCTTTCCCGTTTTGAACGGAAGATATTTCCTTTTTCACCATAGCCCTCTAGGGGCTTCCAAATATCCATTTGCCAATTCCACAAGAACAACCTTAGCGAAAGGCTTCTTAAAGGGAAAGATGTAACTCTGTGAGATGAATTTACAGAACACAGAGCAGTTTCTCAGAAAGCTTGTTTCCAGTTTTCAGCGGAAGATATTTCCTTTTTCACCATAGCCCTCTAAGGGCTTCCAAATATCCCTTTTCCAATTACACAAGAACAGACTTAGCGAAAGGCTTCTTGAAGGGAAAGATGTAACTCTGTGAGATGAATTAACAGAACAAAGAGCAGTTTCTCAGAAAGCTTCTTTCCAGTTTTGAACGGAAGATATTTCCTTTTTCACCAGAGCCCTCCATGGTCTTTCAAATATCCCTTTTCCAATGCCACAAGAACAGCCTTAGCGAAAGGCTTCTTGAAGGGAAAGATGTAACTCTGTGAGATGAACTAACAGAACACAGAGCAGGTTCTCAGAAAGCTTCTTTCCAGTTTTGAACGGAAGATATTTCCTTTTTCACCATAGCCCTCTATGGGCTTCCAAATATCCCTTTGCCAATTCCACAAGAACAGCCTTAGCGAAAGGCTTATTGAAGGGAAAGATGTAACTCTGTGAGATGAATTAACAGAACACACAGCAGTTTCTCAGAAAGCTTCTTTCCTGTTTTGAACGGAAGATATTTCCTTTTTCACCATAGCCCTCTATGGGCTTCCAAATATCCCTTTGCCAATTCCACACGAACAGCCTTAGTGAAAGGATTCTTGAAGGTAAAGATGTAACTCTGTGAGATGAATTAACAGAACACAGAGCAATTTTTCAGAAAGCTTCTTTCCAGTTTTGAACGGAAGATATTTCCTTTTTCACCATAGCCCTCTACGGGCTTCCAAATATCCCTTTGCCAATTCCACAAGAACAGCCTTAGCGAAAGGCTTCTTGAAGGGAAAGATGTAACTCTGTGAGCTGAATTAAAAGAACACAGAGCCGTTTCTCAGAAAGCTTCTTTCAAGGTTTGAACGGAAGATATTTCCTTTTTCTCCATAGCCCTCTAAGGGCTTCCAAATATCTCTTTGCCAATTCCACAAGAACAGCCTTAGCGAAAGGCTTCTAGAAGGGAAAGATGTAACTCTGTGAGATGAATTAACAGAACACAGAGCAATTTCTCAGAAAGCTTCTTTCCAGTTTTGAACGGAAGATATTTCCTTTTTCACCATAGCCCTCCATGGCTTTTCAAGTATCCCTTTTCCAATGCCACAAGAACAGCCTTAGCGAAAGGCTTCTTGAAGGAAAAGATGTAACTCTGTGAGATGAATTAACAGAACACAGAGTAGTTTCTCAGAAAGCTTCTTTCCAGTTTTGAACGGAAGATATTTCCTTTTTCACCATAACCCCCTATGCGCTTCCAAATATCACTTTGCCAATTCCACACGAACAGCCTCAGCGAAAGGCTTCTTGAAGGGAAAGATGTAACTCTGTGAGATGAATTAACAGAACACAGAGCCGTTTCTCAGAAAGCTTCTTTCCAGGTTTGAACGGAAGATATTTCCTTTTTCACCATAGACCTCTAGGGGCTTCAAAATATCTCTTTGCCAATTCCACACGAACAGCCTTAGCGAAAGGCTTCTTGAAGGGAAAGACGTAACTCTGTGAGATGAATTTAGAGAACACAGAGCCGTTTCGCAGAAAGCTTCTTTACAGGAGTGAACGGAAGATATTTCCTTTTTCACCATAGCCCTCTATGCGCTTACAAATATCCCTTTGCCAATTCCACAAGAACAGCCTTAGCGAAAGGCTTCTTGAAGGGAAAGATGTAACTCTGTGAGATGAATTAACAGAACACACAGCAGATTCTCAGAAAGCTTCTTTCCTGTTTTGAA
The DNA here is from genome assembly GCF_047675955.1 of Chlorocebus sabaeus. NCBI lineage: Eukaryota > Metazoa > Chordata > Mammalia > Primates > Cercopithecidae > Chlorocebus > Chlorocebus sabaeus. The sequence continues at coordinate 163,322 of NW_027327459.1, forward strand.
CGGAAGATACTTCCTTTTTCACCATAGCCCTCTATGGGCTTCCAAATATCCCTTTGCCAATTCCACACGAACAGCCTTAGTGAAATGCTTCTTGAAGGTAAAGATGTAACTCTGTGAGATGAATTAACAGAACACAGAGCAATTTTTCAGAAAACTTCTTTCCAGTTTTGAACGGAAGATATTTCCTTTTTCACCATAGCCCTCTACGGGCTTCCAAATATCCCTTTGCCTATTCCACAAGAAGAGCCTTAGTGAAAGGCTTCTTGAAGGGAAAGATGTAACTCTGTGAGCTGAATTAACAGAACACAGAGCCGTTTCTCAGAAACCTTCTTTCCAGGTTTGAACGGAAGATATTTCCTTTCTCTCCATAGCCCTCTATGGGCTTCCAAATATCTCTTTGCCAATTCCACAAGAACAGCCTTAGCGAAAGGCTTCTAGAAGGGAAAGATGTAACTCTGTGAGATGAATTAACAGAACACATTACAGTTTCTCAGAAAGCTTCTTTCCAGTTTTGAACGGAAGGTATTTCCTTTTTCACCATAGCCCTCTATGCGCTTACAAATATCACTTTGTCAATTCCACAAGAACAGCGTTAGCGAAAGGCTTCTTGAAGGGACAGATGTAACTCTGTGAGATGAATTAACAGAACACACAGCAGTTTCTCAGCAGGCTTCTTTCCAGTTTTGAACGGAAGATATTTCCTTTTACACCATAGACCTCTATGGGATTCCAAATATCACATTGACGATTCCACACGAACAGCCTTAGCGAAAGGCTTCTTGAAGGAAAGATGTAACCCTGTGAGATGAATTCACAGAACACAGAGCAGTTTGTCAGAAAGCTTCTTTCCCGTTTTGAACGGAAGATATTTCCTTTTTAACGATAGCCCTCTAAGGGCTTCCAAATATCCCTTTGCCAATTCCACAAGAACAGCCTTAGTGAAAGGCTTCTTGAAGGGAAAGATGTAACTCTGTGAGATGAATTAACAGAACACAGAGTAGTTTCTCAGAAAGCTTCTTTCCAGTTTTGAACTTAAGATATTTCCTTTTTCACCATAGCCCTCCATGGCCTTTCAAATATCCCTTTCCAATGCCACAAGAACAGCCTTAGCGAAAGGCTTCTTGAAGGGAAAGATGTAACTCTGTGAGATGAATTAACAGAACACAGAGCAGTTTCTCAGAAAGCTTCTTTCCAGTTTTCAACGGAAGTTATTTCCTTTTGAACCATAGCCCTCTAAGGGCTTCCAAATATCCCTTTTCCAATTCCACCAGAACAGCCTTAGCGAAAGGCTTCTTGAAGGGAAAGATGTAACTCTGTGAGATGAATTCACAGAACACAGAGCAGTTTCTCAGAAAGCTTCTTTCCCGTTTTGAACGGAAGATATTTCCTTTTTCACCATAGCCCTCTAAGGGCTTCCAAATATCCCTTTGCCAATTCCACAAGAACAGCGTAAGCGAAAGGCTTCTAGAAGGGAAAGATGTAACTCTGTGAGATGTATTAACAGAACACAGAGCAGTTTCTCAGAAAGCTTCTTTCCCGTTTTGAACGGAAGATATTTCCTTTTTCACCATAGCACTATATGGGCTTCCAAATATCCCTTTTCCAATTCCACAAGAACAACATTATCGAAATGCTTCTTGAAGGGAAAGATGTAACTCTGTGAGATGAATTAACAGAACACAGAGCAGTTTCTCAGAAAGCTTCTTTCCAGTTTTCAAAGGAAGATATTTCCTTTTTCACCATAGCCCTCTAAGGGCTTCCAAATATCCCTTTTCCAATTACACAAGAACAGCCTTAGGGAAAGGCTTCTTGAAGGGAAAGATGTAACTCTGTGAGATGAATTAACAGAACAAAGAGCAGTTTCTCAGAAAGCTTCTTTCCTGTTTTGAACGGAAGATATTTCCTTTTTCCCCATGGCCCTCTATGGACTTCCAAATATCACTTTGCCAATTACACACGAACAGGCTTAGCGAAAGGCTTCTTGAAGGGAAAGATGTAACTCTGTGAGATGAATTAACAGAACACAGAGCAGTTTCTCCGAAAGCTTCTTTCCTGTTTTGAACGGAAGATATTTTCTTTTTCACCATAGCCCTATATGGGCTTCCAAATATCACTTTGCCAATTCCACAAGAACAGCTTTAGCAAAAGGCTTCTTGAAGGGAAAGATGTAACTCTGTGAGATGAATTAACAGAACACAGAGCCGTTTCTCAGAAAGCTTCTTTCCAGGTTTGAACGGAAGATATTTCCTTTTTCACCATAGACCTCTATGGGCTTCCAAATATCCCTTTGCCCATTCCCCACGAACAGCCTTAGCGAAAGGCTTCTTGAAGGGAAAGATGTAACTCTGTGAGATGAATTAACAGAACACAGAGTAGTTTCTCAGAAAGCTTCTTTCCAGTTTTGAACGGAAGATATTTTCTTTTTCACCATAACCCCCTATGTGCTTACAAATATCCCTTTGCCAATTCCACACGAACAGCCTTAGCGAAAGGCTTCTTGAAGGGAAAGATGTAACTCTGTGAGATGAATTAACAGAACACAGAGCCGTTTCTTAGAAAGATTCTTTCCAGGTTTGAACGGAAGATATTTCCTTTTTCACCATAGACCTCTATGGGCTTCCAAATATCTCTTTGCCAATTCCACACGAACAGCCTTAGCTAAAGGCTTCTTGAAGGGAAAGACGTAACTCTGTGAGATGAATTAACAGAACACAGAGTCGTTTCTCAGAAAGCTTCTTTCCAGGAGTGAACGGAAGATATTTCCTTTTTCACCATAGACCTCTATGCGCTTACAAATATCCCTTTGCCAATTCCACAAGAACAGCCTTAGCGAAAGGCTTCTTGAAGGGAAAGATGTAACTCTGTGAGATGAATTAACAGAACACAGAGCAGTTTCTCAGAAAGCTTCTTTCCTGTTTTGAACGGAAGATATTTTCTTTTTCACCATAGCCCTCTATGAGCTTCCAAATATCACTTTGCCAATTCCACACGAACAGCTTTAGCGAAAGGCTTCTTGAAGGGAAAGATGTAACTCTGTGAGATGAATTAACAGAACACAGAGCCGTTTCTCAGAAAGCTTCTTTCCAGGTTTGAACGGAAGATATTACCATTTTCACCATAGCCCTGTATGGGCTTCCAAATATCCCTTTGCCAATTCCACAAGAACAACCTTAGCGAAAGGCTTCTTGAAGGGAAAGATGTAACTCTGTGAGATGAATTAACAGAACACAGAGAAGTTTCTCAGAAAGTTTCCTTCCAGTTTTGAACGTTAGATATTTCCTTTTTCACCATAGCCCTCTATGGGCTTCCAAATATCCCTTTGCCAATTCCACGAGAACAACCTTAGCGAAAGGCTTCTTGAAGGGAAAGATGTAACTCTGTGAGATGAATTAACAGAACACAGACCCGTTTCTCAGAAAGCTTCTTTCCAGGTTTGAACGGAAGATATTTCCTTTTTCACCATAGCCCTCTACGGGCTTCCAAATATCCCTTTGCCAATTAAACAAGAACAGCCTTAGCGAAAGGCTTCTTGAAGGGAAAGATGTAACTCTGTGAGATGAATTAACAGAACACAGAGAAGATTCTCAGAAAGCTTCTTTCCAGTTTTGAACGGAAGATATTTCCTTTTTCACCATAGCCCTCTATGGGCTTCCATATATCTCTTTGTCAATTCCACAAGAACAGCCTTAGCAAAAGGCTTCTAGAAGGGAAAGATGTAACTCTGTGAGATGAATTAACAGAACACAGAGCAGTTTCTCAGAAAGCTTCTTTCCAGTTTTTAACGGAAGGTATTTCCTTTTTCACCATAGCCATCTATGCGCTTACAAATATCACTATGTCAATTCCACAAGAACAGCCTTAGCGAAAGGCTTGTTGAAGGGAAAGATGTTACTCTGTGAGATGAATTAACAGAACACACAGCAGTTTCTCAGCAAGCTTCTTTCCAGTTTTGAACGGAAGATATTTCCTTTTACACCGCAGACCTCTATGGGATTCCAAATATCACATTGACAATTCCACATGAACAGCCTTAGCGAAAGGCTTCTTGAAGGAAAGATGTAACCCTGTGAGATGAATTAACAGAACACAGAGCAGTTTCTCAGAAAGCTTCTTTCCCGTTTTGAACGGAAGATATTTCCTTTTTCACGATAGCCCTCTATGGGCTTCCAAATATCCCTTTGCCAATTCCACAAGAACAGCCTTAGCGAAAGGCTTCTTGAAGGGAAAGATGTAACTCTGTGAGATGAATTAACAGAACACAGAGAAGTTTCTCAGAAAGCTTCTTTCCAGTTTTGAACTTAAGATATTTCCTTTATCACCATAGCCCTCCATGGCCTTTCAAATATCCCTTTTCCAATGCCACAAGAACAGCCTTAGCGAAAGGCTTCTTGAAGGGAAAGATGTAACTCTGGGAGATGAATTAACAGAACACAGAGCAGTTTCTCAGAAAGCTTCTTTCCAGTTTTCAATGGAAGATATTTCCTTTTGAACCATAGCCCTCTAAGGGCTTCCAAATATCCCTTTTACAATTCCACAAGAACAGCCTTAGCGAAAGGCTTCTTGAAGGGAAAGATGTAACTCTGTGAGATGAATTAACAGAACACAGAGCCGTTTCTCAGAAAGCTTCTTTCCAGGTTTGAACGGAAGATATTTCCTTTTTCACCATAGCCCTCTATGGGCTTCCAAATATCCCTTTGCCAATTCCACAAGAACAACCTTAGCGAAAGGCTTCTTGAAGGGAAAGATGTAACTCTGTGAGATGAATTAACAGAACACAGAGCAGTTTCTCAGAAAGCTTCTTTCCAGTTTTGAACGGAAGATACTTCCTTTTTCACCATAGCCCTCTATGGGCTTCAAAATATCCATCTGCCAATTCCACAAGAACAGCCTTAGTGAAAGGCTTCTTGAAGGGAAAGATGTAACCCTGTGAGATGAATTAACAAAACACAGAGCAGTTTCTCAGAAAGCTTCTTTCCAGTTTTGAACGGAAGGTATTTCATTTTCACCATAGCCCACCATGGCCTTTCAAATATCCCTTTTCCAATGCCACAAGAACAGCCTTAGCGAAAGGCTTCTTGAAGGAAAGATGTAACCCTGTGAGATGAATTAACAGAACACAGAGCAGTTTCTCAGAAAGCTTCTTTCCCGTTTTGAACGGAAGATATTTACTTTTTCACCATAGCCCTCTAAGGGCTTCCAAATATCCCTTTGCCAATTCCAAAAGAACAGCCTTAGCGAAAGGCTTCTTGAAGGGAATGATGTAACTCTGTGAGATGAATTAAAAGAACACAGAGCAGTTTCTCAGAAAGCTTCTTTCCCGTTTTGAACGGAAGATATTTCCTTTTTCACCATAGCCCTCTATGGGCTTCCAAATATTCCTTTGCCAATTCCACAAGAACAGCCTAAGCGAAAGGCTTCTAGAAGGGAAAGATGTAACTCTGTGAGATGTATTAACAGAACACAGAGAAGTTTCTCAGAAAGCTTCTTTCCCGTTTTGAACGGAAGATATTTCCTTTTTCACCATAGCACTCTATGGGCTTCCAAATATCCCTTTGCCAATTCCACAAGAACAATCTTATCGAAAGGCTTCTTGAAGAAAAAGATGTAACTATGTGAGATGAATTTACAGAACACAGAGCAGTTTCTCAGAAAGCTTTTTCCAGTTTTCAACGCTAGATATTTCCTTTTTCACCATAGCCCTCTAAGGGCTTCCAAATATCCCTTTTCCAATTCCACAAGAACAGAATTAGCGAAAGGCTTCTAAAAGGGAAAGATGTAACTATGTGAGATGAATTAACAGAACACAGAGCCGTTTCTCAGAAAGCTTCTTTCCAGGTTTGAACGGAAGATATTTCCTTTTTCACCATAGCCCTCTACGTTCTTCCAAATATCCCTTTGCCAATGAAACAAGAACAGCCTTAGCGAAAGGCTTCTTGAAAGGAAAGATGTAACTCTGTGAGCTGAATTAACAGAGCACAGAGAAGATTCTCAGAAAGCTTCTTTCCAGTTTTCAACGGAAGATATTTCCTTTTTCACCATAGCCCTCTAAGGGCTTCCAAATATCCCTTTTCCAATTACAGAAGAACAGCCTTAGCGAAAGGCTTCTTGAAGGGAAAGATGTAACTCTGTGAGATGAATTAACAGAACAAAGAGCAGTTTCTCAGAAAGCTTCTTTCAAGTTTTCAACGGAAGATATTTCCTTTTTCACCATTGCCCTCTATGGGCTTCCAAATATCCCTTTTCCAATTCCACAAGAACAGCCTTATCGAAAGGCTTCTTGAAGGGAACGATGTAACCCTGTGAGATGAATTAACAGAACACAGGGCAATTTCTCAGAAAGCTTCTTTCCACTTTTGAACGGAAGATTTTTCCTTTTTCACGATAGCCCTCCATAGGCTTTCAAATATCCCTTTTAAAATGCCACAAGAACAGCCTTAGCGAAAGGCATCTTGAAGGGAAAGATGTAACTCTGTGAGATGAATTAACAGAACACAGAGTAGTTTCTCAGAAAGCTTCTTTCCAGTTTTGAACGGAAGATATTTTCTTTTTCACCATAACCCCCTATGCGCTTACAAATATCACTTTGCCAATTCCACACGAACAGCCTTAGCGAAAGGCTTCTTGAAGGGAAAGATGTAACTCTGTGAGATGAATTAACAGAACACAGAGCCGTTTCTTAGAAAGCTTCTTTCCAGGTTTGAACGGAAGATATTTCCTTTTTCACCATAGACCTCTATGGGCTTCCAAATATCTCTTTGCCAATTCCACACGAACAGCCTTAGCTAAAGGCTTCTTGAAGGGAAAGACGTAACTCTGTGAGATGAATTAACAGAACACAGAGCCGTTTCTCAGAAAGCTTCTTTCCAGGAGTGAACGGAAGATATTTCCTTTTTCACCATAGACCTCTATGCGCTTACAAATATCCCTTTGCCAATTCCACAAGAACAGCCTTAGCGAAAGGCTTCTTGAAGGGAAAGATGTAACTCTGTGAGATGAATTAACAGAACACAGAGCAGTTTCTCAGAAAGCTTCTTTCCTGTTTTGAACGGAAGATATTTTCTTTTTCACCATAGCCCTCTATGAGCTTCCAAATATCACTTTGCCAATTCCACACGAACAGCTTTAGCGAAAGGCTTCTTGAAGGGAAAGATGTAACTCTGTGAGATGAATTAACAGAACACAGAGCCGTTTCTCAGAAAGCTTCTTTCCAGGTTTGAACGGAAGATATTACCATTTTCACCATAGCCCTGTATGGGCTTCCAAATATCCCTTTGCCAATTCCACAAGAACAACCTTAGCGAAAGGCTTCTTGAAGGGAAAGATGTAACTCTGTGAGATGAATTAACAGAACACAGAGAAGTTTCTCAGAAAGTTTCCTTCCAGTTTTGAACGTTAGATATTTCCTTTTTCACCATAGCCCTCTATGGGCTTCCAAATATCCCTTTGCCAATTCCACGAGAACAACCTTAGCGAAAGGCTTCTTGAAGGGAAAGATGTAACTCTGTGAGATGAATTAACAGAACACAGACCCGTTTCTCAGAAAGCTTCTTTCCAGGTTTGAACGGAAGATATTTCCTTTTTCACCATAGCCCTCTACGGGCTTCCAAATATCCCTTTGCCAATTAAACAAGAACAGCCTTAGCGAAAGGCTTCTTGAAGGGAAAGATGTAACTCTGTGAGATGAATTAACAGAACACAGAGAAGATTCTCAGAAAGCTTCTTTCCAGTTTTGAACGGAAGATATTTCCTTTTTCACCATAGCCCTCTATGGGCTTCCATATATCTCTTTGTCAATTCCACAAGAACAGCCTTAGCAAAAGGCTTCTAGAAGGGAAAGATGTAACTCTGTGAGATGAATTAACAGAACACGGAGCAGTTTCTCAGAAAGCTTCTTTCCAGTTTTTAACGGAAGGTATTTCCTTTTTCACCATAGCCCTCTATGGGCTTCCAAATATCCCTTGGCCAATTCCACAAGAACAGCCTTAGCGAAAGGCTTCTTGAAGGGAAAGATGTAACTCTGTGAGATGAATTAACAGAACACAGAGCCGTTTCTCAGAAAGCTTCTTTCCAGATTTGAACGGAAGGTATTTCCTTTTTCACCATTGACCTCTATGGGCTTCCAAATATCCCTTTGCCAATTCCACACGAACAGCCTTAGCGAAAGGCTTCTTGAAGGGAAAGATGTAACTCTGTGAGATGAATTTACAGAACACAGAGCAGCTTCTCAGAAAGCTTCCTTCCAGTTTTCAACGGAAGATATTTCCTTTTTCACCATAGCCCTCTAAGGGCTTCCAAATATCCCTTTTCCAATTACACAAGAACAGCCTTAGCGAAAGGCTTCTAGAAGGGAAAGATGTAACTCTGTGAGATGAATTAACAGAACACATTGCAGTTTCTCAGAAAGCTTCTTTCCAGTTTTGAACGGAAGGTATTTCCTTTTTCACCATACCCATCTATGCGCTTACAAATATCACTATGTCAATTCCACAAGAACAGCCTTAGCGAAAGGCTTCTTGAAGGGAAAGATGTTACTCTGTGAGATGAATTAACAGAACACACAGCAGTTTCTCAGCAAGCTTCTTTCCAGTTTTGAACGGAAGATATTTCCTTTTACACCATAGACCTCTATGGGATTCCAAATATAACATTGACAATTCCACACGAACAGCCTTAGCGAAAGGCTTCTTGAAGGAAAGATGTAACCCTGTGAGATGAATTAACAGAACACAGAGCAGTTTCTCAGAAAGCTTCTTTCCCGTTTTGAACGGAAGATATTTCCTTTTTCACGATAGCCCTCTATGGGCTTCCAAATATCCCTTTGCCAATTCCACAAGAACAGCCTTAGCGAAAGGCTTCTTGAAGGGAAAGATGTAACTCTGTGAGATGAATTAACAGAACACAGAGAAGTTTCTCAGAAAGCTTCTTTCCAGTTTTGAACTTAAGATATTTCCTTTATCACCATAGCCCTCCATGGCCTTTCAAATATCCCTTTTCCAATGCCACAAGAACAGCCTTAGCGAAAGGCTTCTTGAAGGGAAAGATGTAACTCTGTGAGATGAATTAACAGAACACAGAGCAGTTTCTCAGAAAGCTTCTTTCCAGTTTTCAACGGAAGATATTTCCTTTTGAACCATAGCCCTCTAAGGGCTTCCAAATATCCCTTTTACAATTCCACAAGAACAGCCTTAGCGAAAGGCTTCTTGAAGGGAAAGATGTAACTCTGTGAGATGAATTAACAGAACACAGAGCAGTTTCTCAGAAAGCTTCTTTCCCGTTTTGAACGGAAGATATTTCCTTTTTCACCATAGCCCTCTATGGGCTTCCAAATATCCCTTTGCCAATTCCACACGAACAGCTTTAGCGAAAGGCTTCTTGAAGGGAAAGATGTAACTCTGTGAGATGAATTAACAGAACACAGAGCCGTTTCTCAGAAAGCTTCTTTCCAGGTTTGAACGGAAGATATTTCCTTTTTCACCATAGCCCTGTATTAGCTTCCAAATATCCCTTTGCCAATTCCACAAGAACAACCTTAGCGAAAGGCTTCTTGAAGGGAAAGATGTAACTCTGTGAGATGAATTAACAGAACACAGAGCAGTTTCTCAGAAAGCTTCTTTCCAGTTTTGAACGGAAGATACTTCCTTTTTCACCATAGCCCTCTATGGGCTTCAAAATATCCATCTGCCAATTCCACAAGAACAGCCTTAGTGAAAGGCTTCTTGAAGGGAAAGATGTAACCCTGTGAGATGAATTAACAAAACACAGAGCAGTTTCTCAGAAAGCTTCTTTACAGTTTTGAACGGAAGGTATTTCATTTTCACCATAGCCCACCATGGCCTTTCAAATATCCCTTTTCCAATGCCACAAGAACAGCCTTAGCGAAAGGCTTCTTGAAGGAAAGATGTAACCCTGTGAGATGAATTAACAGAACACAGAGCAGTTTCTCAGAAAGCTTCTTTCCCGTTTTGAACGGAAGATATTTACTTTTTCACCATAGCCCTCTATGGGCTTCCAAATATCCCTTTGCCAATTCCAAAAGAACAGCCTTAGCGAAAGGCTTCTTGAAGGGAATGATGTAACTCTGTGAGATGAATTAAAAGAACACAGAGCAGTTTCTCAGAAAGCTTCTTTCCCGTTTTGAACGGAAGATATTTCCTTTTTCACCATAGCCCTCTATGGTCTTCCAAATATTCCTTTGCCAATTCCACAAGAACAGCCTAAGCGAAAGGCTTCTAGAAGGGAAAGATGTAACTCTGTGAGATGTATTAACAGAACACAGAGAAGTTTCTCAGAAAGCTTCTTTCCCGTTTTGAACGGAAGATATTTCCTTTTTCACCATAGCACTCTATGGGCTTCCAAATATCCCTTTGCCAATTCCACAAGAACAATCTTAGCGAAAGGCTTCTTGAAGAAAAAGATGTAACTATGTGAGATGAATTTACAGAACACAGAGCAGTTTCTCAGAAAGCTTTTTCCAGTTTTCAACGCTAGATATTTCCTTTTTCACCATAGCCCTCTAAGGGCTTCCAAATATCCCTTTTCCAATTCCACAAGAACAGAATTAGCGAAAGGCTTCTTGAATGGAAAGATGTAACTCTGTGAGATGAATTAACAGAACAAAGAGCAGTTTCTCAGAAAGATTCTTTCCAGTTTTGAACGGAAGATATTTCCTTTTTCATCATTGCCCTCCATGGGCTTCCAAATATCCCTTTTCCAATTCCACAAGAACAGCCTTATCGAAAGGCTTCTTGAAGGGAACGATGTAACTCTGTGAGATGAATTAACAGAACACAGAGCAATTTCTCAGAAAGCTTCTTTCCACTTTTTAACGGAAGATATTTCCTTCTTCACGATAGCCCTCCATAGGTTTTCAAATATCCCTTTTAAAATGCCACAAGAACAGCCTTAGCGAAAGGCTTCTTGATGGGAAAGATGTAACTCTGTGAGCTGAATTAACAGAACACAGAGCAGTTTCTCAGAAAGCTTCTTTGCAGTTTTGACGGAAGATATTTCCTTTTTCACCATAGCCCTCTAAGGGTTCCAAATATCACTTTGCCAATTCCACAAGAACAGCCTTAGCGAAAGGCTTCTTGAAGGGAAAGATGTAACTCTGTGAGATGAATTAACAGAACACAGAGTAGTTTCTCAGAAAGCTTCTTTCCAGTTTTGAACGGAAGATATTTTCTTTTTCACCATAACCCCCTATGCGCTTACAAATATCACTTTGCCAATTCCACACGAACAGCCTTAGCGAAAGGCTTCTTGAAGGGAAAGATGTAACTCTGTGAGGTGAACTAACAGAACACAGTGCAGTTTCACAGAAAGCTTCTTTCCAGTTTTGAACGGAAGATATTTCCTTTTTCAACATAGCCCTCTATGGGCTTCCAAATATCCCTTTGCCAATTCCACAAGAACAGCCTTAGCGAAAGGCTTCTTGAAGGGAAAGATGTAACTCTGTGAGATGAATTTACAGAACACAGAGCAGTTTCTCAGAAAGCTTCTTTCCAGTTTTCAACGGAAGGTATTTCCTTTTTCACCATAGCCCTCTAGGCGCTTACAAATATCACTTTGCCAATTCCACAAGAACAGTCTTAGCGAAAGGCTTCTTGAAGGGAAAGATGTAACTCTGTGAGATGAATTAACAGAACACTCAGCAGTTTCTCAGAAAGATTCTTTCCAGTTTTGAACGGAAGATATTTCCTTTTTCACCATAGCCCTCTATGGGCTTCCAAATATCACTTTGCCAATTCCACACGAACAGACTTAGCGAAAGGCTTCTTGAAGGGAAAGACGTAGCTCTGTGAGATGAATTAACAGAACACAGAGCCGTTTCTCAGAAAGCTTCTTTCCAGGTTTGAACGGAAGATATTTCCTTTTTCACCATAGCCCTCTATGGGCTTCCAAATATCCCTTTGCCCATTCCCCACGAACAGCCTTAGCGAAAGGCTTCTTGAAGGGAAAGATGTAACTCTGTGAGATGAATTAACAGAACACAGAGTCGTTTCTCAGAAAGCTTCTTTCCAGGTTTAAACGGAAGATATTTCCTTTTTCACCATAGCCCTCTATGGGCTTCCAAATATCCCTTTGCCAATTCCACAAGAATAGCCTTAGCTAAAGGCTTCTTGAAGATAAAGATGTAACTCTGTGAGATGAATTAACAGAACACAGAGCAGTTTCTCAGAAAGCTTCTTTCCAGTTTTGAACGGAAGATATTTCCTTTTTCACCATAGCCCTCTATGGGCTTCCAAATATCCCTTTGCCAATTCCACAAGAACAGCCTTAGCGAAAGGCTTCTAAAAGGGAAAGATGTAACTATGTGAGATGAATTAACAGAACACAGAGCCGTTTCTCAGAAAGCTTCTTTCCAGGTTTGAACGGAAGATATTTCCTTTTTCACCATAGCCCTCTACGTTCTTCCAAATATCCCTTTGCCAATGAAACAAGAACAGCCTTAGCGAAAGGCTTCTTGAAAGGAAAGATGTAACTCTGTGAGCTGAATTAACAGAGCACAGAGAAGATTCTCAGAAAGCTTCTTTCCAGTTTTCAACGGAAGATATTTCCTTTTTCACCATAGCCCTCTAAGGGCTTCCAAATATCCCTTTTCCAATTACAGAAGAACAGCCTTAGCGAAAGGCTTCTTGAAGGGAAAGATGTAACTCTGTGAGATGAATTAACAGAACAAAGAGCAGTTTCTCAGAAAGCTTCTTTCAAGTTTTCAACGGAAGATATTTCCTTTTTCACCATTGCCCTCTATGGGCTTCCAAATATCCCTTTTCCAATTCCACAAGAACAGCCTTATCGAAAGGCTTCTTGAAGGGAACGATGTAACCCTGTGAGATGAATTAACAGAACACAGGGCAATTTCTCAGAAAGCTTCTTTCCACTTTTGAACGGAAGATTTTTCCTTTTTCACGATAGCCCTCCATAGGCTTTCAAATATCCCTTTTAAAATGCCACAAGAACAGCCTTAGCGAAAGGCATCTTGAAGGGAAAGATGTAACTCTGTGAGATGAATTAACAGAACACAGAGTAGTTTCTCAGAAAGCTTCTTTCCAGTTTTGAACGGAAGATATTTTCTTTTTCACCATAACCCCCTATGCGCTTACAAATATCACTTTGCCAATTCCACACGAACAGCCTTAGCGAAAGGCTTCTTGAAGGGAAAGATGTAACTCTGTGAGATGAATTAACAGAACACAGAGCCGTTTCTTAGAAAGCTTCTTTCCAGGTTTGAACGGAAGATATTTCCTTTTTCACCATAGACCTCTATGGGCTTCCAAATATCTCTTTGCCAATTCCACACAAACAGCCTTAGCTAAAGGCTTCTTGAAGGGAAAGACGTAACTCTGTGAGATGAATTAACAGAACACAGAGCCGTTTCTCAGAAAGCTTCTTTCCAGGAGTGAACGGAAGATATTTCCTTTTTCACCATAGACCTCTATGCGCTTACAAATATCCCTTTGCCAATTCCACAAGAACAGCCTTAGCGAAAGGCTTCTTGAAGGGAAAGATGTAACTCTGTGAGATGAATTAACAGAACACAGAGCAGTTTCTCAGAAAGCTTCTTTCCTGTTTTGAACGGAAGATATTTTCTTTTTCACCATAGCCCTCTATGAGCTTCCAAATATCACTTTGCCAATTCCACACGAACAGCTTTAGCGAAAGGCTTCCTGAAGGGAAAGATGTAACTCTGTGAGATGAATTAACAGAACACAGAGCCGTTTCTCAGAAAGCTTCTTTCCAGGTTTGAACGGAAGATATTACCATTTTCACCATAGACCTCTATGGGCTTCCAAATATCTCTTTGCCAATTCCACAAGAACAGCCTTAGCGAAAGGCTTCTTGAAGGAAAGATGTAACCCTGTGAGATGAATTAACAGAACACAGAGCAGTTTCTCAGAAAGCTTCTTTCCCGTTTTGAACGGAAGATATTTACTTTTTCACCATAGCCCTCTATGGGCTTCCAAATATCCCTTTTCCAATTACACAAGAACAGCCTTAGCGAAAGGCTTCTTGAAGGGAAAGATGTAACTCTGTGAGATGAATTAACAGAACACAGAGCCGTTTCTCAGAAAGCTTCCTTCCAGGTTTGAACGGAAGATATTTCCTTTTTCACCATAGCCCTCTACGGGCTTCCAAATATCCCTTTGCCAATTAAACAAGAACACCTTAGCGAAAGGCTTCTTGAAGGGAAAGATGTAACTCTGTGAGCTGAATTAACAGAACACAGAGAAGATTCTCAGAAAGCTTCTTTCCAGTTTTGAACGGAAGATATTTCCTTTTTCACCATAGCCCTCTATGGGCTTCCATATATCTCTTTGCCAATTCCACAAGAACAGCCTTAGCGAAAGGCTTCTAGAAGGGAAAGATGTAACTCTGTGAGATGAACTAACAGAACACAGTGCAGTTTCACAGAAAGCTTCTTTCCAGTTTTGAACGGAAGATATTTTCTTTTTCACCATAGCCCTCTATGGGCTTCCAAATATCCCTTGGCCAATTCCACAAGAACAGCCTTAGCGAAAGGCTTCTTGAAGGGAAAGATGTAACTCTGTGAGATGAATTAACAGAACACAGAGCCTTTTCTCAGAAAGCTTCTTTCCAGATTTGAACGGAAGGTATTTCCTTTTTCACCATTGACCTCTATGGGCTTCCAAATATCCCTTTGCCAATTCCACACGAACAGCCTTAGCGAAAGGCTACTTGAAGGGAAAGATGTAACTCTGTGAGATGAATTTACAGAACACAGAGCAGCTTCTCAGAAAGCTTCCTTCCAGTTTTCAACGGAAGATATTTCCTTTTTCACCATAGCCCTCTAAGGGCTTCCAAATATCCCTTTTCCAATTACACAAGAACAGCCTTAGCGAAAGGCTTCTTGAAGGGAAAGATGTAACTCTGTGAGATGAATTAACAGAACAAAGAGCAGTTTCTCAGAAAGCTTCTTTCCAGTTTTGAACGGAAGATATTTCCTTTTTCACCATTGCCCTCTATGGGCTTCAAAATATCCCTTTTCCAATTTTACAAGAACAGCCTTAGCGAAAGGCTTCTTGAAGGGAACGATGTAACTCTGTGAGATGAATTAACAGAACACAGAGCAGTTTCTCAGAAAGCTTCTTTCCAGTTTTGAACGGAAGATATTTCCTTTTTCACCATAGCCCTCTAGGCGCTTACAAATATCACTTTGCCAAATCCACAAGTACAGTCTTAGAGAAAGGCTTCTTGAAGGGAAAGATGTAACTCTGTGAGATGAATTAACAGGACACACAGCAGTTTCTCAGAAAGCTTCTTTCCTGTTTTGAACGGAATATATTTCCTTTTTCCCCATAGCCCTCTATGGGCTTCCAAATATCACTTTGCCAATTCCACACGAACAGCCTTAGCGAAAGGCTTCTTGAAGGGAAAGATGTAACTCTGTGAGATGAATTAACAGAACACAGAGCCGTTTCTCAGAAAGCTTCCTTCCAGGTTTGAACGGAAGATATTTCCTTTTTCACCATAGACCTCTATGGGATTCCAAATATCCCTTTGCCAATTCCACAAGAACAACTTGAGTGAAAGGGTTCTTGAAGGAAAAGATGTAACTCTGTGAGATGAATTAACAGAACAAAGAGCAATTTTTCAGAGGGCTTCTTTCCAGTTTTGAACGGAAGATATTTCCTTTTTCACCATAGCCCTCTACGGGATTCCAAATATCCCTTTGCCAATTAAACAAGAACAGCCTTAGCGAAAGGCTTCTTGAAAGGAAAGATGTTACTCTATGAGCTGAATTAACAGAACACAGAGAAGTTTCTCAGAAAGCTTCTTTCCAGTATTTAACGGAAGATATTTCCTTTTTCACCATAGCCATCATTGGGCTTCCAAATATCTCTTTGCCAATTCCACAAGAACAGCCTTAGCGAAAGGCTTCTAGAAGGGAAAGATGTAACTCTGTGAGATGAATTAACAGAACACAGAGCAGTTTCTCAGAAAGCTTCTTTCTAGTTTTGAACGGAAGATATTTCCTTTTTCAACATAGCCCTCTATGCGCTTACAAATATCACTTTGCCAATTCCACACGTACAGCCTTAGCGAAAGGCTTCTTGAAGGGAAAGATGTAACTCTGTGAGATGAATTAACGCAACACAGAGCCGTTTCTCAGAAAGCTTCTTTCCAGGTTTGAACGGAAGATATTTCCTTTTTCACCATAGACCTCTACGGGCTTCCAAATATCCCTTTGCCAATTCCACACGAACAGCCTTAGCGAAAGGCTTCTTGAAGGGAAAGATGTAACTCTGTGAGATGAATTAACAGAACACAGAGCCGTTTCTCAGAAAGCTTCTTTCCAGGTTTGAGCGGAAGATATTTCCTTTTTCACCATAGCCCTCTATGCGCTTACAAATATCACTTTGCCAATTCCACAAGAACAGCCTTAGGGAAAGGATTCTTGAAGGGAAAGATGTAACTCTGTGAGATGAATTAACAGAACACATAGCAGTTTCTCAGAAAGCTTCTTTCCTGTTTTGAACGGAAGATATTTTCTTTTTCACCATAGCCCTCTATGGGCTTCCAAATATCACTTTGCCAATTCCACACGAACAGCTTTAGCGAAAGGCTTCTTGAAGGGAAAGATGTAACTCTGTGAGATGAATTAAGAGAACACAGAGCCGTTTCTCAGAAAGCTTCTTTCCAGGTTTGAACGGAAGATATTTCCTTTTTCACCATAGCCCTGTATGGGCTTCCAAATATCCCTTTGCCAAATCCACAAGAACAACCTTAGCGAAAGGTTTCTTGAAGGGAAAGATGTAACACTGTGAGATGAATTAACAGAACACAGAGCAGTTTCTCAGAAAGCTTCTTTCCAGTTTTGAACGGAAGGTATTTCATTTTCACCGTAGCCCACCATGGCCTTTCAAATATCCCTTTTCCAATGCCACAAGAACAGCCTAAGCGAAAGGCTTCTTGAAGGGAAAGATGTAACTCTGTGAGATGAACTAACAGAACACAGTGCAGTTTCACAGAAAGCTTCTTTCCAGTTTTGAACGGAAGATATTTCCTTTTTCACCATAACCCTCTATGGGCTTCCAAATATCCCTTTGCCAATTCCACAAGAACAGCCTTAGCGAAAGTCTTCTTGAAGGGAAAGATGTAACTCTGTGAGATGAATTAACAGAACACAGAGCAGTTTCTCAGAAAGCTTGTTTCCAGGTTTGAAAGGAAGATATTTCCTTTTTCACCATAGCCCTCTATGGGCTTCCAAATATCTCTTTGTCAATTCCACAAGAACAGCCTTAGCGAAAGGCTTCTAGAAGGGAAAGATGTAACTCTGTGAGATGAATTAACAGAAAACAGAGCAGTTTCTCAGAAAGCATCTTTCCAGTTTTGAACGGAAGGTATTTCCTTTTTCACCATAGCCCTCTATGCGCTTGCAAATATCACTTTGTCAATTCCACAAGAACTGTCTTAGCGAAAGGCTTCTTGAAGGGAAAGATGTAACTCTGTGAGATAAATTAACAGAACACACAGCAGTTTCTCAGCAAGCTTCTTTCCATTTTAGAACGGAAGATATTTCCTTTTTCACCATAGACCTCTATGGGCTTCCAAATATCACTTTGACAATTCCACACGAACACCTTTAGCGAAAGGCTTCTTCAAGGAAGATGTAAACCTGTGAGATGAATTAACAGAACACAGAGCAGTTTCTCAGAAAGCTTCTTTCCCGTTTTGAACGGAAGATATTTCCTTTTTCACGATAGCCCTCTATGGGCTTCCAAATATCCCTTTGCCAATTCCACAAGAACAGCCTTAGCGAAAGGCTTCTTGAAGGGAAAGATGTAACTCTGTGAGATGAACTAACAGAACACAGAGAAGTTTCTCAGAAAGCTTCTTTCCAGTTTTGAACTTAAGATATTTCCTTTTTCACAATAGCCCTCCATGGCCTTTCAAATATCCCTTTTCCAATGCCACAAGAACAGCCTTAGCGAAAGGCTTCTTGAAGGGAAAGATGTAACTCTGTGAGATGAACTAACAGAACACAGTGCAGTTTCACAGAAAGCTTCTTTCCAGTTTTGAACGGAAGATATTTCCTTTTTCACCATAGCCCTCTATGGGCTTCCAAATATACCTTTGCCAATTCCACAAGAACAGCCTTAGCGAAAGGCTTCTTGAAGGGAAAGATGTAACTCTGTGAGATGAATTTACAGAACACAGAGAAGTTTCTCAGAAAGCTTCTTTCCAGTTTTGAACGGAAGATATTTCCTTTTTCACCATAGCCCTCTATGCGCTTACAAATATCACTTTGGCAATTCCACAAGAACAGCCTTAGCGAAAGGCTTCTTGAAGGGAAAGATGTAACTCTGTGAGATGAATTAACAGAACACACAGCAGTTTCTCAGCAAGCTTCTTTCCAGGTTTGAACGGAAGATATTTCCTTTTTCACCTTAGCCCTCTATGGGCTTCCAAATATCACTTTGCCAATTCCACACGAACAGACTTAGCGAAAGGCTTCTTGAAGGGAAAGATGTAACTCTGTGAGATGAATTAACAGAACACAGAACCGTTTCTCAGAAAGCTTCTTTACAGGTTTGAACGGAAGATATTTCCTTTTTCACCATAGACCTCTATGGGCTTCCAAATATCCCTTTGCCAATTCCCCACGAACAGCCTTAGCGAAAGGCTTCTTGAAGGGAAAGATGTAACTCTGTGAGATGAATTAACAGAACACAGAGCAGTTTCTCAGAAAGCTTCTTTCCAGTTTTGAACTTAAGATATTTCCTTTTTCACCATAGCCCTCCATGGCCTTTCAAATATCCCTTTTCCAATGCCACAAGAACAGCCTTAGCCAAAGGCTTCTTGAAGGGAAAGATGTAACTCTGTGAGATGAATTAACAGAACACAGAGCAGTTTCTCAGAAAGCTACTTTCCACTTTTCAACGGAAGATATTTCCTTTTGAACCATAGCCCTCTTTGGGCTTCCAAATATACCTTTTCCAATTCCACAAGAACAGCCTTAGGCAAAGGCTTCTTGAAGGGAAAGATGTAACTCTGTGAGATGAATTAAAAGAACACAGAGCAGTTTCTCAGAAAGCTTCTTTCCCGTTTTGAACGGAAGATATTTCCTTTTTCACCACAGCCCTCTATGGGCTTCCAAATATCCCTTTGCCAATTCCACAAGAACAGCCTTAGCGAATGGCTTCTTGAAGGGAAAGATGTAACTCTGTGAGATGAATTAACAGAACACAGAGCCGTTTCTCAGAAAGCTTCTTTCCCGTTTTGAACGGAAGATATTTCCTTTTTCACCATAGCCCTCTAGGGGCTTCCAAATATCCATTTGCCAATTCCACAAGAACAACCTTAGCGAAAGGCTTCTTAAAGGGAAAGATGTAACTCTGTGAGATGAATTTACAGAACACAGAGCAGTTTCTCAGAAAGCTTGTTTCCAGTTTTCAGCGGAAGATATTTCCTTTTTCACCATAGCCCTCTAAGGGCTTCCAAATATCCCTTTTCCAATTACACAAGAACAGACTTAGCGAAAGGCTTCTTGAAGGGAAAGATGTAACTCTGTGAGATGAATTAACAGAACAAAGAGCAGTTTCTCAGAAAGCTTCTTTCCAGTTTTGAACGGAAGATATTTCCTTTTTCACCAGAGCCCTCCATGGTCTTTCAAATATCCCTTTTCCAATGCCACAAGAACAGCCTTAGCGAAAGGCTTCTTGAAGGGAAAGATGTAACTCTGTGAGATGAACTAACAGAACACAGAGCAGGTTCTCAGAAAGCTTCTTTCCAGTTTTGAACGGAAGATATTTCCTTTTTCACCATAGCCCTCTATGGGCTTCCAAATATCCCTTTGCCAATTCCACAAGAACAGCCTTAGCGAAAGGCTTATTGAAGGGAAAGATGTAACTCTGTGAGATGAATTAACAGAACACACAGCAGTTTCTCAGAAAGCTTCTTTCCTGTTTTGAACGGAAGATATTTCCTTTTTCACCATAGCCCTCTATGGGCTTCCAAATATCCCTTTGCCAATTCCACACGAACAGCCTTAGTGAAAGGATTCTTGAAGGTAAAGATGTAACTCTGTGAGATGAATTAACAGAACACAGAGCAATTTTTCAGAAAGCTTCTTTCCAGTTTTGAACGGAAGATATTTCCTTTTTCACCATAGCCCTCTACGGGCTTCCAAATATCCCTTTGCCAATTCCACAAGAACAGCCTTAGCGAAAGGCTTCTTGAAGGGAAAGATGTAACTCTGTGAGCTGAATTAAAAGAACACAGAGCCGTTTCTCAGAAAGCTTCTTTCAAGGTTTGAACGGAAGATATTTCCTTTTTCTCCATAGCCCTCTAAGGGCTTCCAAATATCTCTTTGCCAATTCCACAAGAACAGCCTTAGCGAAAGGCTTCTAGAAGGGAAAGATGTAACTCTGTGAGATGAATTAACAGAACACAGAGCAATTTCTCAGAAAGCTTCTTTCCAGTTTTGAACGGAAGATATTTCCTTTTTCACCATAGCCCTCCATGGCTTTTCAAGTATCCCTTTTCCAATGCCACAAGAACAGCCTTAGCGAAAGGCTTCTTGAAGGAAAAGATGTAACTCTGTGAGATGAATTAACAGAACACAGAGTAGTTTCTCAGAAAGCTTCTTTCCAGTTTTGAACGGAAGATATTTCCTTTTTCACCATAACCCCCTATGCGCTTCCAAATATCACTTTGCCAATTCCACACGAACAGCCTCAGCGAAAGGCTTCTTGAAGGGAAAGATGTAACTCTGTGAGATGAATTAACAGAACACAGAGCCGTTTCTCAGAAAGCTTCTTTCCAGGTTTGAACGGAAGATATTTCCTTTTTCACCATAGACCTCTAGGGGCTTCAAAATATCTCTTTGCCAATTCCACACGAACAGCCTTAGCGAAAGGCTTCTTGAAGGGAAAGACGTAACTCTGTGAGATGAATTTAGAGAACACAGAGCCGTTTCGCAGAAAGCTTCTTTACAGGAGTGAACGGAAGATATTTCCTTTTTCACCATAGCCCTCTATGCGCTTACAAATATCCCTTTGCCAATTCCACAAGAACAGCCTTAGCGAAAGGCTTCTTGAAGGGAAAGATGTAACTCTGTGAGATGAATTAACAGAACACACAGCAGATTCTCAGAAAGCTTCTTTCCTGTTTTGAACGGAAGATACTTCCTTTTTCACCATAGCCCTCTATGGGCTTCCAAATATCCCTTTGCCAATTCCACACGAACAGCCTTAGTGAAATGCTTCTTGAAGGTAAAGATGTAACTCTGTGAGATGAATTAACAGAACACAGAGCAATTTTTCAGAAAACTTCTTTCCAGTTTTGAACGGAAGATATTTCCTTTTTCACCATAGCCCTCTACGGGCTTCCAAATATCCCTTTGCCTATTCCACAAGAAGAGCCTTAGTGAAAGGCTTCTTGAAGGGAAAGATGTAACTCTGTGAGCTGAATTAACAGAACACAGAGCCGTTTCTCAGAAACCTTCTTTCCAGGTTTGAACGGAAGATATTTCCTTTCTCTCCATAGCCCTCTATGGGCTTCCAAATATCTCTTTGCCAATTCCACAAGAACAGCCTTAGCGAAAGGCTTCTAGAAGGGAAAGATGTAACTCTGTGAGATGAATTAACAGAACACATTACAGTTTCTCAGAAAGCTTCTTTCCAGTTTTGAACGGAAGGTATTTCCTTTTTCACCATAGCCCTCTATGCGCTTACAAATATCACTTTGTCAATTCCACAAGAACAGCGTTAGCGAAAGGCTTCTTGAAGGGACAGATGTAACTCTGTGAGATGAATTAACAGAACACACAGCAGTTTCTCAGCAGGCTTCTTTCCAGTTTTGAACGGAAGATATTTCCTTTTACACCATAGACCTCTATGGGATTCCAAATATCACATTGACGATTCCACACGAACAGCCTTAGCGAAAGGCTTCTTGAAGGAAAGATGTAACCCTGTGAGATGAATTAACAGAACACAGAGCAGTTTGTCAGAAAGCTTCTTTCCCGTTTTGAACGGAAGATATTTCCTTTTTAACGATAGCCCTCTAAGGGCTTCCAAATATCCCTTTGCCAATTCCACAAGAACAGCCTTAGTGAAAGGCTTCTTGAAGGGAAAGATGTAACTCTGTGAGATGAATTAACAGAACACAGAGTAGTTTCTCAGAAAGCTTCTTTCCAGTTTTGAACTTAAGATATTTCCTTTTTCACCATAGCCCTCCATGGCCTTTCAAATATCCCTTTCCAATGCCACAAGAACAGCCTTAGCGAAAGGCTTCTTGAAGGGAAAGATGTAACTCTGTGAGATGAATTAACAGAACACAGAGCAGTTTCTCAGAAAGCTTCTTTCCAGTTTTCAACGGAAGTTATTTCCTTTTGAACCATAGCCCTCTAAGGGCTTCCAAATATCCCTTTTCCAATTCCACCAGAACAGCCTTAGCAAAAGGCTTCTTGAAGGGAAAGATGTAACTCTGTGAGATGAATTCACAGAACACAGAGCAGTTTCTCAGAAAGCTTCTTTCCCGTTTTGAACGGAAGATATTTCCTTTTTCACCATAGCCCTCTAAGGGCTTCCAAATATCCCTTTGCCAATTCCACAAGAACAGCGTAAGCGAAAGGCTTCTAGAAGGGAAAGATGTAACTCTGTGAGATGTATTAACAGAACACAGAGCAGTTTCTCAGAAAGCTTCTTTCCCGTTTTGAACGGAAGATATTTCCTTTTTCACCATAGCACTATATGGGCTTCCAAATATCCCTTTTCCAATTCCACAAGAACAACATTATCGAAATGCTTCTTGAAGGGAAAGATGTAACTCTGTGAGATGAATTAACAGAACACAGAGCAGTTTCTCAGAAAGCTTCTTTCCAGTTTTCAAAGGAAGATATTTCCTTTTTCACCATAGCCCTCTAAGGGCTTCCAAATATCCCTTTTCCAATTACACAAGAACAGCCTTAGGGAAAGGCTTCTTGAAGGGAAAGATGTAACTCTGTGAGATGAATTAACAGAACAAAGAGCAGTTTCTCAGAAAGCTTCTTTCCTGTTTTGAACGGAAGATATTTCCTTTTTCCCCATGGCCCTCTATGGACTTCCAAATATCACTTTGCCAATTACACACGAACAGGCTTAGCGAAAGGCTTCTTGAAGGGAAAGATGTAACTCTGTGAGATGAATTAACAGAACACAGAGCAGTTTCTCCGAAAGCTTCTTTCCTGTTTTGAACGGAAGATATTTTCTTTTTCACCATAGCCCTCTATGGGCTTCCAAATATCACTTTGCCAATTCCACAAGAACAGCTTTAGCAAAAGGCTTCTTGAAGGGAAAGATGTAACTCTGTGAGATGAATTAACAGAACACAGAGCCGTTTCTCAGAAAGCTTCTTTCCAGGTTTGAACGGAAGATATTTCCTTTTTCACCATAGACCTCTATGGGCTTCCAAATATCCCTTTGCCCATTCCCCACGAACAGCCTTAGCGAAAGGCTTCTTGAAGGGAAAGATGTAACTCTGTGAGATGAATTAACAGAACACAGAGTAGTTTCTCAGAAAGCTTCTTTCCAGTTTTGAACGGAAGATATTTTCTTTTTCACCATAACCCCCTATGCGCTTACAAATATCCCTTTGCCAATTCCACACGAACAGCCTTAGCGAAAGGCTTCTTGAAGGGAAAGATGTAACTCTGTGAGATGAATTAACAGAACACAGAGCCGTTTCTTAGAAAGATTCTTTCCAGGTTTGAACGGAAGATATTTCCTTTTTCACCATAGACCTCTATGGGCTTCCAAATATCTCTTTGCCAATTCCACACGAACAGCCTTAGCTAAAGGCTTCTTGAAGGGAAAGACGTAACTCTGTGAGATGAATTAACAGAACACAGAGTCGTTTCTCAGAAAGCTTCTTTCCAGGAGTGAACGGAAGATATTTCCTTTTTCACCATAGACCTCTATGCGCTTACAAATATCCCTTTGCCAATTCCACAAGAACAGCCTTAGCGAAAGGCTTCTTGAAGGGAAAGATGTAACTCTGTGAGATGAATTAACAGAACACAGAGCAGTTTCTCAGAAAGCTTCTTTCCTGTTTTGAACGGAAGATATTTTCTTTTTCACCATAGCCCTCTATGAGCTTCCAAATATCACTTTGCCAATTCCACACGAACAGCTTTAGCGAAAGGCTTCTTGAAGGGAAAGATGTAACTCTGTGAGATGAATTAACAGAACACAGAGCCGTTTCTCAGAAAGCTTCTTTCCAGGTTTGAACGGAAGATATTACCATTTTCACCATAGCCCTGTATGGGCTTCCAAATATCCCTTTGCCAATTCCACAAGAACAACCTTAGCGAAAGGCTTCTTGAAGGGAAAGATGTAACTCTGTGAGATGAATTAACAGAACACAGAGAAGTTTCTCAGAAAGTTTCCTTCCAGTTTTGAACGTTAGATATTTCCTTTTTCACCATAGCCCTCTATGGGCTTCCAAATATCCCTTTGCCAATTCCACGAGAACAACCTTAGCGAAAGGCTTCTTGAAGGGAAAGATGTAACTCTGTGAGATGAATTAACAGAACACAGACCCGTTTCTCAGAAAGCTTCTTTCCAGGTTTGAACGGAAGATATTTCCTTTTTCACCATAGCCCTCTACGGGCTTCCAAATATCCCTTTGCCAATTAAACAAGAACAGCCTTAGCGAAAGGCTTCTTGAAGGGAAAGATGTAACTCTGTGAGATGAATTAACAGAACACAGAGAAGATTCTCAGAAAGCTTCTTTCCAGTTTTGAACGGAAGATATTTCCTTTTTCACCATAGCCCTCTATGGGCTTCCATATATCTCTTTGTCAATTCCACAAGAACAGCCTTAGCAAAAGGCTTCTAGAAGGGAAAGATGTAACTCTGTGAGATGAATTAACAGAACACAGAGCAGTTTCTCAGAAAGCTTCTTTCCAGTTTTTAACGGAAGGTATTTCCTTTTTCACCATAGCCATCTATGCGCTTACAAATATCACTATGTCAATTCCACAAGAACAGCCTTAGCGAAAGGCTTGTTGAAGGGAAAGATGTTACTCTGTGAGATGAATTAACAGAACACACAGCAGTTTCTCAGCAAGCTTCTTTCCAGTTTTGAACGGAAGATATTTCCTTTTACACCGCAGACCTCTATGGGATTCCAAATATCACATTGACAATTCCACATGAACAGCCTTAGCGAAAGGCTTCTTGAAGGAAAGATGTAACCCTGTGAGATGAATTAACAGAACACAGAGCAGTTTCTCAGAAAGCTTCTTTCCCGTTTTGAACGGAAGATATTTCCTTTTTCACGATAGCCCTCTATGGGCTTCCAAATATCCCTTTGCCAATTCCACAAGAACAGCCTTAGCGAAAGGCTTCTTGAAGGGAAAGATGTAACTCTGTGAGATGAATTAACAGAACACAGAGAAGTTTCTCAGAAAGCTTCTTTCCAGTTTTGAACTTAAGATATTTCCTTTATCACCATAGCCCTCCATGGCCTTTCAAATATCCCTTTTCCAATGCCACAAGAACAGCCTTAGCGAAAGGCTTCTTGAAGGGAAAGATGTAACTCTGGGAGATGAATTAACAGAACACAGAGCAGTTTCTCAGAAAGCTTCTTTCCAGTTTTCAATGGAAGATATTTCCTTTTGAACCATAGCCCTCTAAGGGCTTCCAAATATCCCTTTTACAATTCCACAAGAACAGCCTTAGCGAAAGGCTTCTTGAAGGGAAAGATGTAACTCTGTGAGATGAATTAACAGAACACAGAGCCGTTTCTCAGAAAGCTTCTTTCCAGGTTTGAACGGAAGATATTT
The DNA here is from genome assembly GCF_047675955.1 of Chlorocebus sabaeus. NCBI lineage: Eukaryota > Metazoa > Chordata > Mammalia > Primates > Cercopithecidae > Chlorocebus > Chlorocebus sabaeus. The sequence goes on from NW_027327459.1 coordinate 189,114, forward strand.
CCTTTTTCACCATAGCCCTCTATGGGCTTCCAAATATCCCTTTGCCAATTCCACAAGAACAACCTTAGCGAAAGGCTTCTTGAAGGGAAAGATGTAACTCTGTGAGATGAATTAACAGAACACAGAGCAGTTTCTCAGAAAGCTTCTTTCCAGTTTTGAACGGAAGATACTTCCTTTTTCACCATAGCCCTCTATGGGCTTCAAAATATCCATCTGCCAATTCCACAAGAACAGCCTTAGTGAAAGGCTTCTTGAAGGGAAAGATGTAACCCTGTGAGATGAATTAACAAAACACAGAGCAGTTTCTCAGAAAGCTTCTTTCCAGTTTTGAACGGAAGGTATTTCATTTTCACCATAGCCCACCATGGCCTTTCAAATATCCCTTTTCCAATGCCACAAGAACAGCCTTAGCGAAAGGCTTCTTGAAGGAAAGATGTAACCCTGTGAGATGAATTAACAGAACACAGAGCAGTTTCTCAGAAAGCTTCTTTCCCGTTTTGAACGGAAGATATTTACTTTTTCACCATAGCCCTCTATGGGCTTCCAAATATCCCTTTGCCAATTCCAAAAGAACAGCCTTAGCGAAAGGCTTCTTGAAGGGAATGATGTAACTCTGTGAGATGAATTAAAAGAACACAGAGCAGTTTCTCAGAAAGCTTCTTTCCCGTTTTGAACGGAAGATATTTCCTTTTTCACCATAGCCCTCTATGGGCTTCCAAATATTCCTTTGCCAATTCCACAAGAACAGCCTAAGCGAAAGGCTTCTAGAAGGGAAAGATGTAACTCTGTGAGATGTATTAACAGAACACAGAGAAGTTTCTCAGAAAGCTTCTTTCCCGTTTTGAACGGAAGATATTTCCTTTTTCACCATAGCACTCTATGGGCTTCCAAATATCCCTTTGCCAATTCCACAAGAACAATCTTATCGAAAGGCTTCTTGAAGAAAAAGATGTAACTATGTGAGATGAATTTACAGAACACAGAGCAGTTTCTCAGAAAGCTTTTTCCAGTTTTCAACGCTAGATATTTCCTTTTTCACCATAGCCCTCTAAGGGCTTCCAAATATCCCTTTTCCAATTCCACAAGAACAGAATTAGCGAAAGGCTTCTTGAATGGAAAGATGTAACTCTGTGAGATGAATTAACAGAACAAAGAGCAGTTTCTCAGAAACATTCTTTCCAGTTTTGAACGGAAGATATTTCCTTTTTCATCATTGCCCTCTATGGGCTTCCAAATATCCCTTTTCCAATTCCACAAGAACAGCCTTATCGAAAGGCTTCTTGAAGGGAACGATGTAACTCTGTGAGATGAATTAACAGAACACAGAGCAATTTCTCAGAAAGCTTCTTTCCACTTTTTAACGGAAGATATTTCCTTCTTCACGATAGCCCTCCATAGGTTTTCAAATATCCCTTTTAAAATGCCACAAGAACAGCCTTAGCGAAAGGCTTCTTGAAGGGAAAGATGTAACTCTGTGAGATGAATTAACAGAACACAGAGTAGTTTCTCAGAAAGCTTCTTTCCAGTTTTGAACGGAAGATATTTTCTTTTTCACCATAACCCCCTATGCGCTTACAAATATCACTTTGCCAATTCCACACGAACAGCCTTAGCGAAAGGTCTCTTGAAGGGAAAGATGTAACTCTGTGAGGTGAACTAACAGAACACAGTGCAGTTTCACAGAAAGCTTCTTTCCAGTTTTGAACGGAAGATATTTCCTTTTTCAACATAGCCCTCTATGGGCTTCCAAATATCCCTTTGCCAATTCCACAAGAACAGCCTTAGCGAAAGGCTTCTTGAAGGGAAAGATGTAACTCTGTGAGATGAATTTACAGAACACAGAGCAGTTTCTCAGAAAGCTTCTTTCCAGTTTTCAACGGAAGGTATTTCCTTTTTCACCATAGCCCTCTAGGCGCTTACAAATATCACTTTGCCAATTCCACAAGAACAGCCTTAGCGAAAGGCTTCTTGAAGGGAAAGATGTAACTCTGTGAGATGAATTAACAGAACACTCAGCAGTTTCTCAGAAAGATTCTTTCCAGTTTTGAACGGAAGATATTTCCTTTTTCACCATAGCCCTCTATGGGCTTCCAAATATCACTTTGCCAATTCCACACGAACAGACTTAGCGAAAGGCTTCTTGAAGGGAAAGACGTAGCTCTGTGAGATGAATTAACAGAACACAGAGCCGTTTCTCAGAAAGCTTCTTTCCAGGTTTGAACGGAAGATATTTCCTTTTTCACCATAGCCCTCTATGGGCTTCCAAATATCCCTTTGCCCATTCCCCACGAACAGCCTTAGCGAAAGGCTTCTTGAAGGGAAAGATGTAACTCTGTGAGATGAATTAACAGAACACAGAGTCGTTTCTCAGAAAGCTTCTTTCCAGGTTTAAACGGAAGATATTTCCTTTTTCACCATAGCCCTCTATGGGCTTCCAAATATCCCTTTGCCAATTCCACAAGAATAGCCTTAGCTAAAGGCTTCTTGAAGATAGAGATGTAACTCTGTGAGATGAATTAACAGAACACAGAGCAGTTTCTCAGAAAGCTTCTTTCCTGTTTTGAACGGAAGATATTTCCTTTTTCACCATAGCCCTCTATGGGCTTCCAAATATCCCTTTGCCAATTCCACAAGAACAGCCTTAGCGAAAGGCTTCTAAAAGGGAAAGATGTAACTATGTGAGATGAATTAACAGAACACAGAGTCGTTTCTCAGAAAGCTTCTTTCCAGGTTTGAACGGAAGATATTTCCTTTTTCACCATAGCCCTCTACGTTCTTCCAAATATCCCTTTGCCAATGAAACAAGAACAGCCTTAGCGAAAGGCTTCTTGAAAGGAAAGATGTAACTCTGTGAGCTGAATTAACAGAGCACAGAGAAGATTCTCAGAAAGCTTCTTTCCAGTTTTCAACGGAAGATATTTCCTTTTTCACCATAGCCCTCTAAGGGCTTCCAAATATCCCTTTTCCAATTACAGAAGAACAGCCTTAGCGAAAGGCTTCTTGAAGGGAAAGATGTAACTCTGTGAGATGAATTAACAGAACAAAGAGCAGTTTCTCAGAAAGCTTCTTTCAAGTTTTCAACGGAAGATATTTCCTTTTTCACCATTGCCCTCTATGGGCTTCCAAATATCCCTTTTCCAATTCCACAAGAACAGCCTTATCGAAAGGCTTCTTGAAGGGAACGATGTAACCCTGTGAGATGAATTAACAGAACACAGGGCAATTTCTCAGAAAGCTTCTTTCCACTTTTGAACGGAAGATTTTTCCTTTTTCACGATAGCCCTCCATAGGCTTTCAAATATCCCTTTTAAAATGCCACAAGAACAGCCTTAGCGAAAGGCATCTTGAAGGGAAAGATGTAACTCTGTGAGATGAATTAACAGAACACAGAGTAGTTTCTCAGAAAGCTTCTTTCCAGTTTTGAACGGAAGATATTTTCTTTTTCACCATAACCCCCTATGCGCTTACAAATATCACTTTGCCAATTCCACACGAACAGCCTTAGCGAAAGGCTTCTTGAAGGGAAAGATGTAACTCTGTGAGATGAATTAACAGAACACAGAGCCGTTTCTTAGAAAGCTTCCTTCCAGGTTTGAACGGAAGATATTTCCTTTTTCACCATAGACCTCTATGGGCTTCCAAATATCTCTTTGCCAATTCCACACGAACAGCCTTAGCTAAAGGCTTCTTGAAGGGAAAGACGTAACTCTGTGAGATGAATTAACAGAACACAGAGCCGTTTCTCAGAAAGCTTCTTTCCAGGAGTGAACGGAAGATATTTCCTTTTTCACCATAGACCTCTATGCGCTTACAAATATCCCTTTGCCAATTCCACAAGAACAGCCTTAGCGAAAGGCTTCTTGAAGGGAAAGATGTAACTCTGTGAGATGAATTAACAGAACACAGAGCAGTTTCTCAGAAAGCTTCTTTCCTGTTTTGAACGGAAGATATTTTCTTTTTCACCATAGCCCTCTATGAGCTTCCAAATATCACTTTGCCAATTCCACACGAACAGCTTTAGCGAAAGGCTTCCTGAAGGGAAAGATGTAACTCTGTGAGATGAATTAACAGAACACAGAGCCGTTTCTCAGAAAGCTTCTTTCCAGGTTTGAACGGAAGATATTACCATTTTCACCATAGCCCTGTATGGGCTTCCAAATATCCCTTTGCCAATTCCACAAGAACAACCTTAGCGAAAGGCTTCTTGAAGGGAAAGATGTAACTCTGTGAGATGAATTAACAGAACACAGAGAAGTTTCTCAGAAAGTTTCCTTCCAGTTTTGAACGTTAGATATTTCCTTTTTCACCATAGCCCTCTATGGGCTTCCAAATATCCCTTTGCCAATTCCACGAGAACAACCTTAGCGAAAGGCTTCTTGAAGGGAAAGATGTAACTCTGTGAGATGAATTAACAGAACACAGACCCGTTTCTCAGAAAGCTTCTTTCCAGGTTTGAACGGAAGATATTTCCTTTTTCACCATAGCCCTCTACGGGCTTCCAAATATCCCTTTGCCAATTAAACAAGAACAGCCTTAGCGAAAGGCTTCTTGAAGGGAAAGATGTAACTCTGTGAGATGAATTAACAGAACACAGAGAAGATTCTCAGAAAGCTTCTTTCCAGTTTTGAACGGAAGATATTTCCTTTTTCACCATAGCCCTCTATGGGCTTCCATATATCTCTTTGTCAATTCCACAAGAACAGCCTTAGCAAAAGGCTTCTAGAAGGGAAAGATGTAACTCTGTGAGATGAATTAACAGAACACAGAGCAGTTTCTCAGAAAGCTTCTTTCCAGTTTTTAACGGAAGGTATTTCCTTTTTCACCATAGCCCTCTATGGGCTTCCAAATATCCCTTGGCCAATTCCACAAGAACAGCCTTAGCCAAAGGCTTCTTGAAGGGAAAGATGTAACTCTGTGAGATGAATTAACAGAACACAGAGCCGTTTCTCAGAAAGCTTCTTTCCAGATTTGAACGGAAGGTATTTCCTTTTTCACCATTGACCTCTATGGGCTTCCAAATATCCCTTTGCCAATTCCACACGAACAGCCTTAGCGAAAGGCTACTTGAAGGGAAAGATGTAACTCTGTGAGATGAATTTACAGAACACAGAGCAGCTTCTCAGAAAGCTTCCTTCCAGTTTTCAACGGAAGATATTTCCTTTTTCACCATAGCCCTCTAAGGGCTTCCAAATATCCCTTTTCCAATTACACAAGAACAGCCTTAGCGAAAGGCTTCTTGAAGGGAAAGATGTAACTCTGTGAGATGAATTAACAGAACACAGAGCCGTTTCTCAGAAAGCTTCCTTCCAGGTTTGAACGGAAGATATTTCCTTTTTCACCATAGACCACTTTGGGCTTCCAAATATCCCTTTGCCAATTCCACAAGAACAACCTTAGTGAAAGGGTTCTTCAAGGAAAAGATGTAATTCTGTGAGATGAATTAACAGAACACAGAGCAATTTTTCAGAGAGCTTCTTTCCAGTTTTGAACGGAAGGTATTTCCTTTTTCACCATAGCCCTCTATGGGATTCCAAATATCCCTTTGCCAATTAAACAACAACAGCCTTAGCGAACGGCTTCTTGAAGTTAAAGATGTTACTCTATGAGGTGAATTAGCAGAACACAGAGAAGTTTCTCAGAAAGCTTCTTTCCAGTATTTAACGGAAGATATTTCCTTTTTCACCATAGCCCTCATTGGGCTTCCAAATATCTCTTTGCCAATTCCACAAGAACATCCTTAGCGAAAGGCTTCTAGAAGGGAAAGATGTAACTCTGTGAGATGAATTAACAGAACACAGAGCAGTTTCTCAGAAAGCTTCTTTCTAGTTTTGAACGGAAGATATTTCCTTTTTCAACATAGCCCTCTATGCGCTTACAAATATCACTTTGTCAATTCCACACGAACAGCCTTAGCGAAAGGCTTCTTGAAGGGAAAGATGTAACTCTGTGAGATGAATTAACAGAACACAGAGCCGTTTCTCAGAAAGGTTCTTTCCAGGTTTGAACGGAAGATATTTCCTTTTTCACCATAGCCCTGTATGAGCTTCCAAATATCCCTTTGCCAATTCCACAAGAACAATCTTAGCGAAAGGCTTCTTGAAGGGAAAGATGTAACTCTGTGAAATGAATTAACAGAACAAAGAGTAGTTTCTCAGAAAGCTTCTTTCCAGTTTTGAACGGAAGATATTTCCTTTTTCACCATTGCCCTCTATGGGCTTCCAAATATCCCTTTTCCAATTCCACAAGAACAGCCTTATCGAAAGGCTTCTTGAAGGGAACGATGTAACCCTGTGAGATGAATTAACAGAACACAGGGCAATTTCTCAGAAAGCTTCTTTCCACTTTTGAACGGAAGTTATTTCCTTTTTCACGATAGCCCTCTATAGGCTTTCAAATATCCCTTTTAAAATGCCACAAGAACAGCCTTAGCGAAAGGCTTCTTGAAGGGAAAGATGTAACTCTGTGAGATGAATTCACAGAACACAGAGTAGTTTCTCAGAAAGCTTCTTTCCAGTTTTGAACGGAAGATATTTTCTTTTTCACCATAACCCCCTATGCGCTTACAAATATCACTTTGCCAATTCCACACGAACAGCCTTAGCGAAAGGCTTCTTGAAGGGAAAGATGTAACTCTGTGAGATGAATTAACAGAACACAGAGCCGTTTCTTAGAAAGCTTCTTTCCAGGTTTGAACGGAAGATATTTCCTTTTTCACCATAGACCTTTATGGGCTTCCAAATATGTCTTTGCCAATTCCACACGAACAGCCTTAGCGAAAGGCTTCTTGAAGGGAAAGACGTAACTCTGTGAGATGAATTAACAGAACACAGAGCCGTTTCTCAGAAAGCTTCTTTCCAGGAGTGAAAGGAAGATATTTCCTTTTTCACCATAGACCTCTATGCGCTTACAAATATCCCTTTGCCAATTCCACAAGAACAGCCTTAGCGAAAGGCTTCTTGAAGGGAAAGATGTAACTCTGTGAGATGAATTAACAGAACACAGAGCAGTTTCTCAGAAAGCTTCTTTCCTGTTTTGAACGGAAGATATTTTCTTTTTCACCATAGCCCTCTATGAGCTTCCAAATATCACTTTGCCAATTCCACACAAACAGCTTTAGCGAAAGGCTTCTTGAAGGGAAAGATGTAACTCTGTGAGATGAATTAACAGAACACAGAGCCGTTTCTCAGAAAGCTTCTTTCCAGGTTTGAACGGAAGATATTTCCTTTTTCACCATAGCCCTGTATGGGCTTCCAAATATCCCTTTGCCAATTCCACAAGAACAACCTTAGCGAAAGGCTTCTTGAAGGGAAAGATGTAACTCTGTGAGATGAATTAACAGAACACAGAGAAGTTTCTCAGAAAGTGTCTTTACAGTTTTGAACGTTAGATATTTCCTTTTTCACCATAGCCCTCTTTGGGCTTCCAAATATCCCTTTGCCAATTCCACGAGAACAACCTTAGCGAAAGGCTTCTTGAAGGGAAAGATGTAACTCTGTGAGATGAATTAACAGAACACAGAGCCGTTTCTCAGAAAGCTTCTTTCCAGGTTTGAACGGAAGGTATTTCCTTTTTCACCATTGACCTCTATGGGCTTCCAAATATCCCTTTGCCAATTCCACACGAACAGCCTTTGCGAAAGGCTTCCTGAAGGGAAAGATGTAACTCTGTGAGATGAATTAACAGAACACAGAGCCGTTTCTCAGAAAGCTTCCTTCCAGGTTTGAACGGAAGATATTTCCTTTTTCACCATAGCCCTCTACGGGCTTCCAAATATCCCTTTGCCAATTAAACAAGAACACCTTAGCGAAAGGCTTCTTGAAGGGAAAGATGTAACTCTGTGAGCTGAATTAACAGAACACAGAGAAGATTCTCAGAAAGCTTCTTTCCAGTTTTGAACGGAAGATATTTCCTTTTTCACCATAGCCCTCTATGGGCTTCCATATATCTCTTTGCCAATTCCACAAGAACAGCCTTAGCGAAAGGCTTCTAGAAGGGAAAGATGTAACTCTGTGAGATGAACTAACAGAACACAGTGCAGTTTCACAGAAAGCTTCTTTCCAGTTTTGAACGGAAGATATTTTCTTTTTCACCATAGCCCTCTATGGGCTTCCAAATATACCTTTTCCAGTTCCACAAGAACAGCCTTAGGCAAAGGCTTCTTGAAGGGAAAGATGTAACTCTGTGAGATGAATTAAAAGAACACAGAGCAGTTTCTCAGAAAGCTTCTTTCTCGTTTTGAACGGAAGATATTTCCTTTTTCACCACAGCCCTCTATGGGCTTCCAAATATCCCTTTGCCAATTCCACAAGAACAGCCTTAGCGAAAAGCTTCTGGGAGGGAAAGATGTAACTCTGTGAGATGAATTAACAGAACACAGAGCCGTTTCTCAGAAAGCTTCTTTCCCGTTTTGAACGGAAGATATTTCCTTTTTCACCATAGCCCTCTATGGGCTTCCAAATATCCCTTTGCCAATTCCACAAGAACAACCTTAGCGAAAGGTTTCTTGAAGGGAAAGATGTAACTCTGTGACATGAATTTACAGAACACAGAGCAGTTTCTCAGAAAGCTTGTTTCCAGTTTTCAGCGGAAGATATTTCCTTTTTCACCATAGCCCTCTAAGGGCTTCCAAATATCCCTTTTCCAATTACACAAGAACAGCCTTAGCGAAAGGCTTCTTGAAGGGAAAGATGTAACTCTGTGAGATGAATTAACAGAACAAAGAGCAGTTTCTCAGAAAGCTTCTTTCCAGTTTTGAACGGAAGATATTTCCTTTTTCACCATAGCCCTCCATGGCCTTTCAAATATCCCTTTTCCAATGCCACAAGAACAGCCTTAGCGAAAGGCTTCTTGAATTGAAAGATGTAACTCTGTGAGATGAACTAACAGAACACAGAGCAGTTTCTCAGAAATCTTCTTTCCAGTATTGAACGGAAGATATTTCCTTTTTCACCATAGCCCTCTATGGGCTTCCAAATATCCCTTTGCCAATACCACAAGAACAGCCTTAGCGAAAGGCTTCTTGAAGGGAAAGATGTAACTCTGTGAGATGAATTAACAGAACACACAGCAGTTTCTCAGAAAGCTTCTTTCCTGTTTTGAACGGAAGATATTTCCTTTTTCACCATAGCCCTCTATGGGCTTCCAAATATCCCTTTGCCAATTCCACACGAACAGCCTTAGTGAAAGGCTTCTTGAAGGTAAAGATGTAACTCTGTGAGATGAATTAACAGAACACAGAGCAATTTTTCAGAAAGCTTCTTTCCAGTTTTGAACGGAAGATATTTCCTTTTTCACCATAGCCCTCTACGGGCTTCCAAATATCCCTTTGCCAATTCCACAATTACAGCCTTAGCGAAAGGCTTCTTGAAGGGAAAAATGTAACTCTGTGAACTGAATTAACAGAACACAGAGCCGTTTCTCAGAAAGCTTCTTTCCCGTTTTGAACGGAAGATATTTCCTTTTTCACGATAGCCCTCTATGGGCTTCCAAATATCCCTTTGCCAATTCCACAAGAACAGCCTTAGCGAAAGGCTTCTTGAAGGGAAAGATGTAACTCTGTGAGATGAATTAACAGAACACAGAGAAGTTTCTCAGAAAGCTTCTTTCCAGTTTTGAACTTAATATATTTCCTTTTTCACCATAGCCCTCCATGGCCTTTCAAATATCCCTTTTCCAATGCCACAAGAACAGCCTTAGCGAAAGTCTTCTTGAAGGGAAAGATGTAACTCTGTGAGATGAATTAACAGAACACAGAGCAGTTTCTCAGAAAGCTTCTTTCCAGTTTTGAACTTAAGATATTTCCTTTTTCACCATAGCCCTCCATGGCCTTTCAAATATCCCTTTTCCAATGCCACTAGAACAGCCTTAGCCAAAGGCTTCTTGAAGGGAAAGATGTTACTCTGTGAGATGAATTAACAGAACACAGAGCAGTTTCTCAGAAAGCTTCTTTCCACTTTTCAACGGAAGATATTTCCTTTTGAACCATAGCCCTCTATGGGCTTCCAAATATACCTTTTCCAGTTCCACAAGAACAGCCTTAGGCAAAGGCTTCTTGAAGGGAAAGATGTAACTCTGTGAGATGAATTAAAAGAACACAGAGCAGTTTCTCAGAAAGCTTCTTTCTCGTTTTGAACGGAAGATATTTCCTTTTTCACCACAGCCCTCTATGGGCTTCCAAATATCCCTTTGCCAATTCCACAAGAACAGCCTTAGCGAAAGGCTTCTGGGAGGAAAAGATGTAACTCTGTGAGATGAATTAACAGAACACAGAGCCGTTTCTCAGAAAGCTTCTTTCCCGTTTTGAACGGAAGATATTTCCTTTTTCACCATAGCCCTCTATGGGCTTCCAAATATCCCTTTGCCAATTCCACAAGAACAACCTTAGCGAAAGGTTTCTTGAAGGGAAAGATGTAACTCTGTGACATGAATTTACAGAACACAGAGCAGTTTCTCAGAAAGCTTGTTTCCAGTTTTCAACGGAAGATATTTCCTTTTTCACCATAGCCCTCTAAGGGCTTCCAAATATCCCTTTTCCAATTACACAAGAACAGCCTTAGCGAAAGGCTTCTTGAAGGGAAAGATGTAACTCTGTGAGACGAATTAACAGAACAAAGAGCAGTTTCTCAGAAAGCTTCTTTCCAGTTTTGAACGGAAGATATTTCCTTTTTCACCATAGCCCTCCATGGCCTTTCAAATATCCCTTTTCCAATGCCACAAGAACAGCCTTAGCGAAAGGCTTCTTGAATTGAAAGATGTAACTCTGTGAGATGAACTAACAGAACACAGAGCAGTTTCTCAGAAATCTTCTTTCCAGTTTTGAACGGAAGATATTTCCTTTTTCACCATAGCCCTCTGTCGGCTTCCAAATATCCCTTTGCCAATTCCACAAGAACAGCCTTAGCGAAAGGCTTCTTGAAGGGAAAGATGAAACTCTGTGAGATGAATTAACAGAACACACAGCAGTTTCTCAGAAAGCTTCTTTCCTGTTTTGAACGGAAGATATTTCCTTTTTCACCATAGCCCTCTATGGGCTTCCAAATATCCCTTTGCCAATTCCACACGAACAGCCTTAGTGAAAGGCTTCTTGAAGGTAAAGATGTAACTCTGTGAGATGAATTAACAGAACACAGAGCAATTTTTCAGAAAGCTTCTTTCCAGTTTTGAACGGAAGATATTTCCTTTTTCACCATAGCCCTCTACGGGCTTCCAAATATCCCTTTGCCAATTCCACAATTACAGCCTTAGCGAAAGGCTTCTTGAAGGGAAAGATGTAACTCTGTGAACTGAATTAACAGAACACAGAGCCGTTTCTCAGAAAGCTTCTTTCCCGTTTTGAACGGAAGATATTTCCTTTTTCACGATAGCCCTCTATGGGCTTCCAAATATCCCTTTTCCAATGCCACAAGAACAGCCTTAGCGAAAGGCTTCTTGAAGGGAAAGATGTAACTCTGTGAGATGAATTAAGAGAACACAGAGCAGTTTCTCAGAAAGCTTCTTTCCAGTTTTGAACGGAAGATATTTCCTTTTTCACCATAGCCCTCTATGGGCTTCCAAATATCCCTTTGCCAATTCCACACGAACAGCTTTAGCGAAAGGCTTCTTGAAGGGAAAGATGTAACTCTGTGAGATGAATTAACAGAAGACAGAGCCGTTTCTCAGAAAGCTTCTTTCCAGGTTTGAACGGAAGATATTTCCTTTTTCACCATAGCCCTGTATGAGCTTCCAAATATCCCTTTGCCAATTCCACAAGAACAACCTTAGCTAAAGGCTTCTTGAAGGGAAAGATGTAACTCTGTGAGATGAATTAACAGAACACAGAGCAGTTTCTCAGAAAGCTTCTTTCCAGTTTTGAACGGAAGATACTTCCTTTTTCACCATAGCCCTCTATGGGCTTCAAAATATCCATCTGCCAATTCCACAAGAACAGCCTTAGTGAAAGGCTTCTTGAAGGGAAAGATGTAACCCTGTGAGATGAATTAACAAAACACAGAGCAGTTTCTCAGAAAGCTTCTTTCCAGTTTTGAACGGAAGGTATTTCATTTTCACCATAGCCCACCATGGCCTTTCAAATATCCCTTTTCCAATGCCACAAGAACAGCCTTAGCGAAAGGCTTCTTGAAGGAAAGATGTAACCCTGTGAGATGAATTAACAGAACACAGAGCAGTTTCTCAGAAAGCTTCTTTCCCGTTTTGAACGGAAGATATTTACTTTTTCACCATAGCCCTCTATGGGCTTCCAAATATCCCTTTTCCAATTACACAAGAACAGCCTTAGCGAAAGGCTTCTTGAAGGGAAAGATGTAACTCTGTGAGATGAATTAACAGAACACAGAGCCGTTTCTCAGAAAGCTTCCTTCCAGGTTTGAACGGAAGATATTTCCTTTTTCACCATAGCCCTCTACGGGCTTCCAAATATCCCTTTGCCAATTAAACAAGAACACCTTAGCGAAAGGCTTCTTGAAGGGAAAGATGTAACTCTGTGAGCTGAATTAACAGAACACAGAGAAGATTCTCAGAAAGCTTCTTTCCAGTTTTGAACGGAAGATATTTCCTTTTTCACCATAGCCCTCTATGGGCTTCCATATATCTCTTTGCCAATTCCACAAGAACAGCCTTAGCGAAAGGCTTCTAGAAGGGAAAGATGTAACTCTGTGAGATGAACTAACAGAACACAGTGCAGTTTCACAGAAAGCTTCTTTCCAGTTTTGAACGGAAGATATTTTCTTTTTCACCATAGCCCTCTATGGGCTTCCAAATATATCTTTGCAAATTCCACAAGAACAGCCTTAGCGAAAGGCTTCTTGAAGGGAAAGATGTAACTCTGTGAGATGAATTAACAGAACACAGCAGTTTCTCAGCAAGCTTCTTTCCAGTTTTGAACGGAAGATATTTCCTTTTTCACCATAGACCTCTATGGGCTTCCAAATATTACTTTGCCAATTCCACACGAACAGCCTTAGCGAAAGGCTTCTTGAAGGAAAGATGTAACCCTGTGAGATGAATTAACAGAACACAGAGCAGTTTCTCAGAAAGCTTCTTTCCCGTTTTGAACGGAAGATATTTCCTTTTTCACGATAGCCCTCTATGGGCTTCCAAATATCCCTTTGCCAATTCCACAAGAACAGCCTTAGCGAAAGGCTTCTTGAAGGGAAAGATGTAACTCTGTGAGATGAATTAACAGAACACAGAGAAGTTTCTCAGAAAGCTTCTTTCCAGTTTTGAACTTAAGATATTTCCTTTTTCACCATAGCCCTCCATGGCCTTTCAAATATCCCTTTTCCAATGCCACAAGAACAGCCTTAGCGAAAGGCTTCTTGAAGGGAAAGATGTAACTCTGTGAGATGAATTAAGAGAACACAGAGCAGTTTCTCAGAAAGCTTCTTTCCAGTTTTCAACGGAAGATATTTCCTTTTGAACCATAGCCCTCTAAGGGCTTCCAAATATCCCTTTTACAATTCCACAAGAACAGCCTTAGCGAAAGGCTTCTTGAAGGGAAAGATGTAACTCTGTGAGATGAATTAACAGAACACAGAGCAGTTTCTCAGAAAGCTTCTTTCCCGTTTTGAACGGAAGATATTTCCTTTTTCACCATAGCCCTCTATGGGCTTTCAAATATCCCTTTGCCAATTCCACACGAACAGCTTTAGCGAAAGGCTTCTTGAAGGGAAAGATGTAACTCTGTGAGATGAATTAACAGAACACAGAGCCGTTTCTCAGAAAGCTTCTTTCCAGGTTTGAACGGAAGATATTTCCTTTTTCACCATAGCCCTGTATGAGCTTCCAAATATCCCTTTGCCAATTCCACAAGAACAACCTTAGCTAAAGGCTTCTTGAAGGGAAAGATGTAACTCTGTGAGATGAATTAACAGAACACAGAGCAGTTTCTCAGAAAGCTTCTTTCCAGTTTTGAACGGAAGATACTTCCTTTTTCACCATAGCCCTCTATGGGCTTCAAAATATCCATCTGCCAATTCCACAAGAACAGCCTTAGTGAAAGGCTTCTTGAAGGGAAAGATGTAACCCTGTGAGATGAATTAACAAAACACCGAGCAGTTTCTCAGAAAGCTTCTTTCCAGTTTTGAACGGAAGGTATTTCATTTTCACCATAGCCCACCATGGCCTTTCAAATATCCCTTTTCCAATGCCACAAGAACAGCCTTAGCGAAAGGCTTCTTGAAGGAAAGATGTAACCCTGTGAGATGAATTAACAGAACACAGAGCAGTTTCTCAGAAAGCTTCTTTCCCGTTTTGAACGGAAGATATTTACTTTTTCACCATAGCCCTCTATGGGCTTCCAAATATCCCTTTTCCAATTACACAAGAACAGCCTTAGCGAAAGGCTTCTTGAAGGGAAAGATGTAACTCTGTGAGATGAATTAACAGAACACAGAGAAGTTTCTCAGAAAGCCTCTTTCCAATTTTGAACTTAAGATATTTCCTTTTTCACCATAGCCCTCCATGGCCTTTCAAATATCCCTTTTCCAAAGCCACAAGAACAGCCTTAGCGAAAGGCTTCTTGAAGGGAAAGATGTAACTCTGTGAGATGAATTAACAGAACACAGAGCAGTTTCTCAGAAAGCTTCTTTCCAGTTTTGAACGGAAGATATTTTCTTTTTCACCATAGCCCTCTATGGGCTTCCAAATATACCTTTGCCAATTCCACAAGAACAGCCTTAGCGAAAGGCTTCTTGAAGGGAAAGATGTAACTCTGTGAGATGAATTAACAGAACACAGCAGTTTCTCAGCAAGCTTCTTTCCAGTTTTGAACGGAAGATATTTCCTTTTTCACCATAGACCTCTATGGGCTTCCAAATATTACTTTGCCAATTCCACACGAACAGCCTTAGCGAAAGGCTTCTTGAAGGAAAGATGTAACCCTGTGAGATGAATTAACAGAACACAGAGCAGTTTCTCAGAAAGCTTCTTTCCCGTTTTGAACGGAAGATATTTCCTTTTTCACCATAGCCCTCTATGGGCTTCCAAATATCCCTTTGCCAATTCCACAAGAACAGCCTTAGCGAAAGTCTTCTTGAAGGGAAAGATGTAACTCTGTGAGATGAATTAACAGAACACAGAGCAGTTTCTCAGAAAGCTTCTTTCCAGTTTTGAACTTAAGATATTTCCTTTTTCACCATAGCCCTCCATGGCCTTTCAAATATCCCTTTTCCAATGCCACAAGAACAGCCCTAGCCAAAGGCTTCTTGAAGGGAAAGATGTAACTCTGTGAGATGAATTAACAGAACACAGAGCAGTTTCTCAGAAAGCTTCTTTCCACTTTTCAACGGAAGATATTTCCTTTTGAACCATAGCCCTCTATGGGCTTCCAAATATACCTTTTCCAGTTCCACAAGAACAGCCTTAGGCAAAGGCTTCTTGAAGGGAAAGATGTAACTCTGTGAGATGAATTAAAAGAACACAGAGCAGTTTCTCAGAAAGCTTCTTTCTCGTTTTGAACGGAAGATATTTCCTTTTTCACCACAGCCCTCTATGGGCTTCCAAATATCCCTTTGCCAATTCCACAAGAACAGCCTTAGCGAAAGGCTTCTGGGAGGGAAAGATGTAACTCTGTGAGATGAATTAACAGAACACAGAGCCGTTTCTCAGAAAGCTTCTTTCCCGTTTTGAACGGAAGATATTTCCTTATTCACCATAGCCCTCTATGGGCTTCCAAATATCCCTTTGCCAATTCCACAAGAACAACCTTAGCGAAAGGTTTCTTGAAGGGAAAGATGTAACTCTGTGACATGAATTTACAGAACACAGAGCAGTTTCTCAGAAAGCTTGTTTCCAGTTTTCAGCGGAAGATATTTCCTTTTTCACCATAGCCCTCTAAGGGCTTCCAAATATCCCTTTTCCAATTACACAAGAACAGCCTTAGCGAAAGGCTTCTTGAAGGGAAAGATGTAACTCTGTGAGATGAATTAACAGAACAAAGAGCAGTTTCTCAGAAAGCTTCTTTCCAGTTTTGAACGGAAGATATTTCCTTTTTCACCATAGCCCTCCATGGCCTTTCAAATATCCCTTTTCCAATGCCACAAGAACAGCCTTAGCGAAAGGCTTCTTGAATTGAAAGATGTAACTCTGTGAGATGAACTAACAGAACACAGAGCAGTTTCTCAGAAATCTTCTTTCCAGTATTGAACGGAAGATATTTCCTTTTTCACCATAGCCCTCTATGGGCTTCCAAATATCCCTTTGCCAATTCCACAAGAACAGCCTTAGCGAAAGGCTTCTTGAAGGGAAAGATGTAACTCTGTGAGATGAATTAACAGAACACACAGCAGTTTCTCAGAAAGCTTCTTTCCTGTTTTGAACGGAAGATATTTCCTTTTTCACCATAGCCCTCTATGGGCTTCCAAATATCCCTTTGCCAATTCCACACGAACAGCCTTAGTGAAAGGCTTCTTGAAGGTAAAGATGTAACTCTGTGAGATGAATTAACAGGACACAGAGCAATTTTTCAGAAAGCTTCTTTCCAGTTTTGAACGGAAGATATTTCCTTTTTCACCATAGCCCTCTACGGGCTTCCAAATATCCCTTTGCCAATTCCACAATTACAGCCTTAGCGAAAGGCTTCTTGAAGGGAAAAATGTAACTCTGTGAACTGAATTAACAGAACACAGAGCCGTTTCTCAGAAAGCTTCTTTCCCGTTTTGAACGGAAGATATTTCCTTTTTCACGATAGCCCTCTATGGGCTTCCAAATATCCCTTTGCCAATTCCACAAGAACAGCCTTAGCGAAAGGCTTCTTGAAGGGAAAGATGTAACTCTGTGAGATGAATTAACAGAACACAGAGAAGTTTCTCAGAAAGCTTCTTTCCAGTTTTGAACTTAAGATATTTCCTTTTTCACCATAGCCCTCCATGGCCTTTCAAATATCCCTTTTCCAATGCCATAAGAACAGCCTTAGCGAAAGTCTTCTTGAAGGGAAAGATGTAACTCTGTGAGATGAATTAACAGAACACAGAGCAGTTTCTCAGAAAGCTTCTTTCCAGTTTTGAACTTAAGATATTTCCTTTTTCACCATAGCCCTCCATGGCCTTTCAAATATCCCTTTTCCAATGCCACTAGAACAGCCTTAGCCAAAGGCTTCTTGAAGGGAAAGATGTTACTCTGTGAGATGAATGAACAGAACACAGAGCAGTTTCTCAGAAAGCTTCTTTCCACTTTTCAACGGAAGATATTTCCTTTTGAACCATAGCCCTCTATGGGCTTCCAAATATACCTTTTCCAGTTCCACAAGAACAGCCTTAGGCAAAGGCTTCTTGAAGGGAAAGATGTAACTCTGTGAGATGAATTAAAAGAACACAGAGCAGTTTCTCAGAAAGCTTCTTTCTCGTTTTGAACGGAAGATATTTCCTTTTTCACCACAGCCCTCTATGGGCTTCCAAATATCCCTTTGCCAATTCCACAAGAACAGCCTTAGCGAAAGGCTTCTGGGAGGGAAAGATGTAACTCTGTGAGATGAATTAACAGAACACAGAGCCGTTTCTCAGAAAGCTTCTTTCCCGTTTTGAACGGAAGATATTTCCTTTTTCACCATAGCCCTCTATGGGCTTCCAAATATCCCTTTGCCAATTCCACAAGAACAACCTTAGCGAAAGGTTTCTTGAAGGGAAAGATGTAACTCTGTGACATGAATTTACAGAACACAGAGCAGTTTCTCAGAAAGCTTGTTTCCAGTTTTCAGCGGAAGATATTTCCTTTTTCACCATAGCCCTCTAAGGGCTTCCAAATATCCCTTTTCCAATTACACAAGAACAGCCTTAGCGAAAGGCTTCTTGAAGGGAAAGATGTAACTCTGTGAGATGAATTAACAGAACAAAGAGCAGTTTCTCAGAAAGCTTCTTTCCAGTTTTGAACGGAAGATATTTCCTTTTTCACCATAGCCCTCCATGGCCTTTCAAATATCCCTTTTCCAATGCCACAAGAACAGCCTTAGCGAAAGGCTTCTTGAATTGAAAGATGTAACTCTGTGAGATGAACTAACAGAACACAGAGCAGTTTCTCAGAAATCTTCTTTCCAGTTTTGAACGGAAGATATTTCCTTTTTCACCATAGCCCTCTATGGGCTTCCAAATATCCCTTTGCCAATTCCACAAGAACAGCCTTAGCGAAAGGCTTCTTGAAGGGAAAGATGAAACTCTGTGAGATGAATTAACAGAACACACAGCAGTTTCTCAGAAAGCTTCTTTCCTGTTTTGAACGGAAGATATTTCCTTTTTCACCATAGCCTTCTATGGGCTTCCAAATATCCCTTTGCCAATTCCACACGAACAGCCTTAGTGAAAGGCTTCTTGAAGGTAAAGATGTAACTCTGTGAGATGAATTAACAGAACACAGAGCAATTTTTCAGAAAGCTTCTTTCCAGTTTTGAACGGAAGATATTTCCTTTTTCACCATAGCCCTCTACGGGCTTCCAAATATCCCTTTGCCAATTCCACAATTACAGCCTTAGCGAAAGGCTTCTTGAAGGGAAAGATGTAACTCTGTGAACTGAATTAACAGAACACAGAGCCGTTTCTCAGAAAGCTTCTTTCCCGTTTTGAACGGAAGATATTTCCTTTTTCACGATAGCCCTCTATGGGCTTCCAAATATCCCTTTGCCAATTCCACAAGAACAACCTTAGCTAAAGGCTTCTTGAAGGGAAAGATGTAACTCTGTGAGATGAATTAACAGAACACAGAGCCGTTTCTCAGAAAGCTTCTTTCCAGGTTTGAACGGAAGATATTTCCTTTTTCACCATAGCCCTGTATGAGCTTCCAAATATCCCTTTGCCAATTCCACAAGAACAACCTTAGCTAAAGGCTTCTTGAAGGGAAAGATGTAACTCTGTGAGATGAATTAACAGAACACAGAGCAGTTTCTCAGAAAGCTTCTTTCCAGTTTTGAACGGAAGATACTTCCTTTTTCACCATAGCCCTCTATGGGCTTCAAAATATCCATCTGCCAATTCCACAAGAACAGCCTTAGTGAAAGGCTTCTTGAAGGGAATGATGTAACCCTGTGAGATGAATTAACAAAACACAGAGCAGTTTCTCAGAAAGCTTCTTTCGAGTTTTGAACGGAAGGTATTTCATTTTCACCATAGGCCACCATGGCCTTTCAAATATCCCTTTTCCAATGCCACAAGAACAGCCTTAGGCGAAAGGCTTCTTGAAGGAAAGATGTAACCCTGTGAGATGAATTAACAGAACACAGAGCAGTTTCTCAGAAAGCTTCTTTCACGTTTTGAACGGAAGATATTTACTTTTTCACCATAGCCCTCTATGGGCTTCCAAATATCCCTTTGCCAATTCCAAAAGAACAGCCTTAGCGAAAGGCTTCTTGAAGGGAATGATGTAACTCTGTGAGATGAATTAAAAGAACACAGAGCAGTTTCTCAGAAAGCTTCTTTCCCGTTTTGAACGGAAGATATTTCCTTTTTCACCATAGCCCTCTATGGGCTTCCAAATATTCCTTTGCCAATTCCACAAGAACAGCCTAAGCGAAAGGCTTCTAGAAGGGAAAGATGTAACTCTGTGAGATGTATTAACAGAACACAGAGAAGTTTCTCAGAAAGCTTCTTTCCCGTTTTGAACGGAAGATATTTCCTTTTTCACCATAGCACTCTATGGGCTTCCAAATATCCCTTTGCCAATTCCACAAGAACAATCTTAGCGAAAGGCTTCTTGAAGAAAAAGATGTAACTATGTGAGATGAATTTACAGAACACAGAGCAGTTTCTCAGAAAGCTTCTTTCCAGTTTTCAACGCTAGATATTTCCTTTTTCACCATAGCCCTCTAAGGGCTTCCAAATATCCCTTTTCCAATTCCACAAGAACAGAATTAGCGAAATGCTTCTTGAAGGGAAAGATGTAACTCTGTGAGATGAATTAACAGAACAAAGAGCAGTTTCTCAGAAAGATTCTTTCCAGTTTTGAACGGAAGATATTTCCTTTTTCACCATTGCCCTCTATGGGCTTCCAAATATCCCTTTTCCAATTCCACAAGAACAGCCTTATCGAAAGGCTTCTTGAAGGGAACGATGTAACTCTGTGAGATGAATTAACAGAACACAGAGCCGTTTCTCAGAAAGCTTCTTTCCCGTTTTGAACGGAAGATATTTCCTTTTTCACCATAGCCCTCTATGGGCTTCCAAATATCCCTTTGCCAATTCCACAAGAACAACCTTAGCGAAAGGTTTCTTGAAGGGAAAGATGTAACTCTGTGACATGAATTTACAGAACACAGAGCAGTTTCTCAGAAAGCTTGTTTCCAGTTTTCAGCGGAAGATATTTCCTTTTTCACCATAGCCCTCTAAGGGCTTCCAAATATCCCTTTTCCAATTACACAAGAACAGCCTTAGCGAAAGGCTTCTTGAAGGGAAAGATGTAACTCTGTGAGATGAATTAACAGAACAAAGAGCAGTTTCTCAGAAAGCTTCTTTCCAGTTTTGAACGGAAGATATTTCCTTTTTCACCATAGCCCTCCATGGCCTTTCAAATATCCCTTTTCCAATGCCACAAGAACAGCCTTAGCGAAAGGCTTCTTGAATTGAAAGATGTAACTCTGTGAGATGAACTAACAGAACACAGAGCAGTTTCTCAGAAATCTTCTTTCCAGTTTTGAACGGAAGATATTTCCTTTTTCACCATAGCCCTCTATGGGCTTCCAAATATCCCTTTGCCAATTCCACAAGAACAGCCTTAGCGAAAGGCTTCTTGAAGGGAAAGATGAAACTCTGTGAGATGAATTAACAGAACACACAGCAGTTTCTCAGAAAGCTTCTTTCCTGTTTTGAACGGAAGATATTTCCTTTTTCACCATAGCCTTCTATGGGCTTCCAAATATCCCTTTGCCAATTCCACACGAACAGCCTTAGTGAAAGGCTTCTTGAAGGTAAAGATGTAACTCTGTGAGATGAATTAACAGAACACAGAGCAATTTTTCAGAAAGCTTCTTTCCAGTTTTGAACGGAAGATATTTCCTTTTTCACCATAGCCCTCTACGGGCTTCCAAATATCCCTTTGCCAATTCCACAATTACAGCCTTAGCGAAAGGCTTCTTGAAGGGAAAGATGTAACTCTGTGAACTGAATTAACAGAACACAGAGCCGTTTCTCAGAAAGCTTCTTTCCCGTTTTGAACGGAAGATATTTCCTTTTTCACGATAGCCCTCTATGGGCTTCCAAATATCCCTTTGCCAATTCCACAAGAACAACCTTAGCTAAAGGCTTCTTGAAGGGAAAGATGTAACTCTGTGAGATGAATTAACAGAACACAGAGCCGTTTCTCAGAAAGCTTCTTTCCAGGTTTGAACGGAAGATATTTCCTTTTTCACCATAGCCCTGTATGAGCTTCCAAATATCCCTTTGCCAATTCCACAAGAACAACCTTAGCTAAAGGCTTCTTGAAGGGAAAGATGTAACTCTGTGAGATGAATTAACAGAACACAGAGCAGTTTCTCAGAAAGCTTCTTTCCAGTTTTGAACGGAAGATACTTCCTTTTTCACCATAGCCCTCTATGGGCTTCAAAATATCCATCTGCCAATTCCACAAGAACAGCCTTAGTGAAAGGCTTCTTGAAGGGAATGATGTAACCCTGTGAGATGAATTAACAAAACACAGAGCAGTTTCTCAGAAAGCTTCTTTCGAGTTTTGAACGGAAGGTATTTCATTTTCACCATAGGCCACCATGGCCTTTCAAATATCCCTTTTCCAATGCCACAAGAACAGCCTTAGGCGAAAGGCTTCTTGAAGGAAAGATGTAACCCTGTGAGATGAATTAACAGAACACAGAGCAGTTTCTCAGAAAGCTTCTTTCACGTTTTGAACGGAAGATATTTACTTTTTCACCATAGCCCTCTATGGGCTTCCAAATATCCCTTTGCCAATTCCAAAAGAACAGCCTTAGCGAAAGGCTTCTTGAAGGGAATGATGTAACTCTGTGAGATGAATTAAAAGAACACAGAGCAGTTTCTCAGAAAGCTTCTTTCCCGTTTTGAACGGAAGATATTTCCTTTTTCACCATAGCCCTCTATGGGCTTCCAAATATTCCTTTGCCAATTCCACAAGAACAGCCTAAGCGAAAGGCTTCTAGAAGGGAAAGATGTAACTCTGTGAGATGTATTAACAGAACACAGAGAAGTTTCTCAGAAAGCTTCTTTCCCGTTTTGAACGGAAGATATTTCCTTTTTCACCATAGCACTCTATGGGCTTCCAAATATCCCTTTGCCAATTCCACAAGAACAATCTTAGCGAAAGGCTTCTTGAAGAAAAAGATGTAACTATGTGAGATGAATTTACAGAACACAGAGCAGTTTCTCAGAAAGCTTCTTTCCAGTTTTCAACGCTAGATATTTCCTTTTTCACCATAGCCCTCTAAGGGCTTCCAAATATCCCTTTTCCAATTCCACAAGAACAGAATTAGCGAAATGCTTCTTGAAGGGAAAGATGTAACTCTGTGAGATGAATTAACAGAACAAAGAGCAGTTTCTCAGAAAGATTCTTTCCAGTTTTGAACGGAAGATATTTCCTTTTTCACCATTGCCCTCTATGGGCTTCCAAATATCCCTTTTCCAATTCCACAAGAACAGCCTTATCGAAAGGCTTCTTGAAGGGAACGATGTAACTCTGAGAGATGAATTAACAGAACACAGAGCAATTTCTCAGAAAGCTTCTTTCCACTTTTTAACGGAAGATATTTCCTTCTTCACGATAGCCCTCCATAGGTTTTCAAATATCCCTTTTAAAATGCCACAAGAACGGCCTTAGCGAAAGGCTTCTTGAAGGGAAAGATGTAACTCTGTGAGATGAATTAACAGAACACAGAGTAGTTTCTCAGAAAGCTTCTTTCCAGTTTTGAAAGGAAGATATTTCCTTTTTCACCATAACCCCCTATGCGCTTACAAATATCACTTTGCCAATTCCACACGAACAGCCTCAGTGAAAGGCTTCTTGAAGGGAAAGATGTAACTCTCTGAGATGAACTAACAGAACACAGAGCAGTTTCTCAGAAAGCTTCTTTCCAGTTTTGAACGGAAGATATTTCCTTTTTCACCATTGCCCACTATGGGCTTCCAAATATCCCTTTGCCAATTCCACAAGAACAGCCTTAGCGAAAGGCTTCTTGAAGGGAAAGATGTAACTCTGTGAGATGAATTAACAGAACACACAGCAGTTTCTCAGAAAGCTTCTTTCCTGTTTTGAACGGAAGATATTTCCTTTTTCACCATAGCCCTCTATGGGCTTCCAAATATCCCTTTGCCAATTCCACAAGAACAGCCTTTGCGAAAGGCTTCTTGAAGGGAAAGATGTTACTCTGTGAGATGAATTAACAGAACACAGAGAAGTTTCTCAGAAAGCCTCTTTCCAATTTTGAACTTAAGATATTTCCTTTTTCACCATAGCCCTCCATGGCCTTTCAAATATCCCTTTTCCAAAGCCACAAGAACAGCCTTAGCGAAAGGCTTCTTGAAGGGAAAGATGTAACTCTGTGAGATGAATTAACAGAACACAGAGCAGTTTCTCAGAAAGCTTCTTTCCAGTTTTCAACGGAAGATATTTCCTTTTGAACCATAGCCCTCTAAGGGCTTCCAAATATCCCTTTTCCAATTCCACCAAAACAGCCTTAGCGAAAGGCTTCTGAAGGGAAAGATGTAACTCTGTGAGATGAATTAACAGAACACAGAGCAGTTTCTCAGAAAGCTTCTTTCCCGTTTTGAACGGAAGATATTTCCTTTTGCACCATAGCCCTCTATGGGCTTCCAAATATCCCTTTGCCAATTCCACAAGAACAGCCTTAGCCAAAGGCTTCTTGAAGGGAACGATGTAACTCTGTGAGATGAATTAACAGAACACAGAGCAGTTTCTCAGAAAGCTTCTTTCCAGTTTTGAACGGAAGATATTTCCTTTTTCACCATAGCCCTCTATGCGCTTACAAATATCACTTTGCCAATTCCACAAGAACAGTCTTAGCGAAAGGCTTCTTGAAGGAAAAGATGTTACTCTGTGAGATGAATTAACAGAACACACAGCAGTTTCTCAGAAAGCTTCTTTCCAGTTTTGAACGGAAGATATTTCCTTTTTCATCAAAGCCCTCTATGGGCTTCCAAATATCCCTTTGCCAATTCCCCAAGAACAGCCTTAGCGTAAGGCTTCTTGAAGGGAAAGATGCAACTCTGTGAGATGAATTAACAGAACACAGAGCAGTTTCTCAGAAAGCTTCTTTCCAGTTTTGAACGGAAGATATTTCCTTTTTCACCATAGCCCTCTATGGGCTTCCAAATATCCCTTTGCCAATTCCACAAGAACAGCCTTAGCGAAAGGCTTCTTGAAGGGAAAGATGTAACTCTGTGAGATGAATTAACAGAACACAGAGCAGTTTCTCAGAAAGTTCTTTCCAGTTTTGAACGGAAGATATTTCCTTTTTCACCATAGCCCTCTATGGGCTTCCAAATATCCCTTTGCCAATTCCACAAGAACAGCCTTAGCGAAAGGCTTCTTGAAGGGAAAGATGTAACTCTGTGAGATGAATTAACAGAACACAGAGCAGTTTCTCAGAAAGTTCTTTCCAGTTTTGAACGGAAGATATTTCCTTTTTCACCATAGCCCTCTATGGGCTTCCAAATATCCCTTTGCCAATTCCACAAGAACAGCCTCAGCGAAAGGCTTCTTGAAGGGAAAGATGTAACTCTGTGAGATGAATTAACAGAACACAGAGCAGTTTCTCAGAAAGCTTCTTTCCAGTTTTGAACGGAAGATATTTCCTTTTTCACCATAGCCCTCTATGGGCTTCCAAATTTCCCTTTGCCAATTACACAAGAACAGCCTTAGCGAAAGGCTTCTTGAAGGGAAAGATGTAACTCTGTGAGATGAATTAACAGAACACAGAGCAGTTTCTCAGAAAGCTTCTCTCCAGTTTTGAACGGAAGATATTTCCTTTTTCACCATAGCCCTCTATGGGCTTCCAAATATCCCTTTGCCAATTCCACAAGAACAGCCTTAGCGAAAGGCTTCTTGAAGGGAAAGATGTAACTCTGTGAGATGAATTAACGGAACAAAGAGCAGTTTCTCAGAAAGCTTCTTTCCAATTTTGAACGGAAGATATTTCCTTTTTCACCATAGCCCTCTATGGGCTTCCAAATATCCCTTTGCCAATTCCACAAGAAGAGCCTTAGCGAAAGGCTTCTTGAAGTTAAAGATGTAACTCTGTGAGATGAATTAACAGAACACAGAGCAGTTTCTCAGAAAGCTTCTTTCCAGTTTTGAACGGAAGATATTTCCTTTTTCACCATAGCCCTCTATGGGCTTCCAAATATCCCTTTGCCAATTCCACAAGAACACCCTTAGCGAAAGGCTTCTTGAAGGGGAAGATGTAACTCTGTGAGATGAATTAACAGAACACAGAGCAGTTTCTCAGAAAGCTTCTTTCCAATTTCGAACGGAAGATATTTCCTTTTTCACCATAGCCCTCTATGGGCTTCCAAATATCCCTTTGCCAATTCCACAAGAAGAGCCTTAGCGAAAGGCTTCTTGAAGGGAAAGATGTAACTCTGTGAGATGAATTAACAGAACACACAGCAGTTTCTCAGAAAGCTTCTTTCCAGTTTTGAACGGAAGATATTTCCTTTTTCAACATAGCCCTCTATGGGCTTCCAAATATCCCTTTGCCAATTCCACAAGAACAGCCTTAGCGAAAGGCTTCTTGAAGGGAATGATGTAATTCTGTGAGATGAATTAACAGAACATAGAACAGTTTCTCAGAAAGCTTCTTTCCAGTTTTGAACGGAAGATATTTCCTTTTTCAACATAGCCCTCTATGGGCTTCCAAATATCCCTTTGCCAATTCCACAAGAACAGCCTTAGCGAAAGGCTTCTTGAAGGGAAAGATGAAACTCTGTGAGATGAATTAACAGAACACAGAGCAGTTTCTCAGAAAGCTTCTTTCCAGTTTTGAACGGAAGATATTTCTTTTTTCACCATAGCCGTCTATGGGCTTCCAAATATCCCTTTGCCAATTCCACAAGAACAGCCTTAGCGAAAGGCTTTTTGAAGGGAAAGATGTAACTCTGTGAGATGAATTAACAGAACACAGAGCAGTTTCTCAGAAAGCTTCTTTCCAGTTTTGAACGGAAGATATTTCCTTTTTCACCATAGCCCTCTATGGGCTTAAAATATCCCTTTGCCAATTCCCCAAGAACAGTCTTAGCGAAAGGCTTCTTGAAGGGATAGATGTAACTCTGTGAGATGAATTAACAGAACACGGAGCAGTTTCTCAGAAAGCTTCTTTCCAGTTTTGAACGGAAGATATTTCCTTTTTCACCATAGCCCTCTATGGGCTTCCAAATATCCCTTTGCCAATTCCACAAGAACAGCCTCAGCGAAAGGCTTCTTGAAGGGAATGATGTAATTCTGTGAGATGAATTAACAGAACACAGAGCAGTTTCTCAGAAAGCTTCTTTCCAGTTTTGAACGGAAGATATTTCTTTTTTCACCATAGCCGTCTATGGGCTTCCAAATATCCCTTTGCCAATTCCACAAGAACAGCCTTAGCGAAAGGCTTCTTGAAGGGAAAGATGTAACTCTGTGAGATGAATTAACAGAACACAGAGCAGTTTCTCAGAAAGCTTCTTTCCAGTTTTGAACGGAAGATATTTCCTTTTTCACCATAGCCCTCTATGGGCTTAAAATATCCCTTTGCCAATTCCCCAAGAACAGTTTTAGCGAAAGGCTTCTTGAAGGGAAAGATGTAACTCGGTGAGATGAATTAACAAAACACAGAGCAGTTTCTCAGATAGCTTCTTTCCAGTTTTGAACGGAAGATATTTCCTTTTTCACCATAGCCCTCTAGGGGCTTCCAAATATCCCTTTGCCAATTCCACAAGAACAGCCTTAGCGAAAGGCTTCTTGAAGGGAAAGATGTAACTCTGTGAGATGAATTAACAGAACACAGAGCAGTTTCTCAGAAAGCTTCTTTCCAGTTTTGAACGGAAGATATTTCCTTTTTCACCATAGCCCTCTATGGGCTTCCAAATATCCCTTTGCCAATTCCACAAGAACAGTCTTAGCGAAAGGCTTCTTGAAGGGATAGATGTAACTCTGTGAGATGAATTAACAGAACACGGAGCAGTTTCTCAGAAAGCTTCTTTCCAGTTTTGAACGGAAGATATTTCCTTTTTCACCATAGCCCTCTATGGGCTTCCAAATATCCCTTTGCCAATTCCTCAAGAACAGCCTTAGCGAAAGGCTTCTTGAAGGGAAAGATGTAACTCTGTGAGATGAATTAACAGAACGCAGAGCAGTTTCTCAGAAAGCTTCTTTCCAGTTTTGAACGGAAGATATTTCCTTTTTCACCACAGCCCTCTATGGGCTTCCAAATATCCCTTTGCCAATTTCACAAGAACAGCCTTAGTGAAAGGCTTCTTGAAGGGAAAGATGTAACTCTGTGAGATGAATTAACAGAACACGGAGCAGTTTCTCAGAAAGCTTCTTTCCAGTTTTGAACGGAAGATATTTCCTTTTTCACCATAACCCCCTATGCGCTTACAAATATCACTTTGCCAATTCCACACGAACAGCCTTAGCGAAAGGCTTCTTGAAGGGAAAGATGTAACTCTGTGAGATGAATTAACAGAACACAGAGCAGTTTCTCAGAAAGCTTCTTTCCAGTTTTGAACGGAAGATATTTCCTTTTTAACCACAGCCCTCAATGGGCTTCCAAATATCCCTTTGCCAATTTCACAAGAACAGCCTTAGTGAAAGGCTTCTTGAAGGGAAAGATGTAACTCTGTGAGATGAATTAACAGAACACGGAGCAGTTTCTCAGAAAGCTTCTTTCCAGTTTTGAACGGAAGATATTTCCTTTTTCACCATAGCCCTCTATGGGCTTCCAAATATCCCTTTGCCAATTCCAAAAGAACAGCCTTAGCGAAAGGCTTCTTGAGGGAAAGATGTAACTCTGTGAGATGAATTAATAGAACACAGAGCAGTTTCTCAGAAAGCGTCTTTCCAGTTTTGAACGGAAGATAATTCCTTTTTCATCATAGCCCTCTATGGGCTTCCAAATACCCCTTTGCCAATTCCCCAAGAACAGCCTTAGCGTAAGGCTTCTTGAAGGGAAAGATGTAACTCTCTGAGATGAATTAACAGAACATAGAACAGTTTCTCAGAAAGCTTCTTTCCAGTTTTGAACGGAAGATATTTCCTTTTTCACCATAGCCCTCTATGGGCTTCCAAATATCCCTTTGCCAATTACACAAGAACAGCCTTAGCGAAAGGCTTCTTGAAGGGAAAGATGTAACTCTGTGAGATGAATTAACAGAACACAGAGCAGTTTCTCAGAAAGCTTCTCTCCAGTTTTGAAAGGAAGATATTTCCTTTTTCACCATAGCCCTCTATGGGCTTCCAAATATCCCTTTGCCAATTCCACAAGAACAGCCTTAGCGAAAGGCTTCTTGAAGGGAAAGATGTAACTCTGTGAGATGAATTAACAGAACACAGAGCAGTTTCTCAGAAAGCTTCTTTCCAATTTTGAACGGAAGATATTTCCTTTTTCACCATAGCCCTCTATGGGCTTCCAAATATCCCTTTGCCAATTCCACAAGAAGAGCCTTAGCGAAAGGCTTCTTTAAGGGAAAGATGTAACTCTGTGAGATGAATTAACAGAACACAGAGCAGTTTCTCAGAAAGCTTCTTTCCAGTTTTGAACGGAAGATATTTCCTTTTTCACCATAGCCCTCTATGGGCTTCCAAATATCCCTTTGCCAATTCCACAAGAACAGCCTTAGCGAAAGGCTTCTTGAAGGGAATGATGTAATTCTGTGAGATGAATTAACAGAACATAGAACAGTTTCTCAGAAAGCTTCTTTCCAGTTTTGAACGGAAGATATTTCCTTTTTCACCATAGCCCTCTAGGGGCCTCCAAATATCCCTTTGCCAATTCCACAAGAACAGCCTTAGCGAAAGGCTTCTTGAAGGGAAAGATGAAACTCTGTGAGATGAATTAACAGAACACAGAGCAGTTTCTCAGAAAGCTTCTTTCCAGTTTTGAACGGAAGATATTTCTTTTTTCACCATAGCCGTCTATGGGCTTCCAAATATCCCTTTGCCAATTCCACAAGAACAGCCTTAGCGAAAGGCTTCTTGAAGGGAAAGATGTAACTCTGTGAGATGAATTAACAGAACACAGAGCAGTTTCTCAGAAAGCTTCTTTCCAGTTTTGAACGGAAGATATTTCCTTTTTCACCATAGCCCTCTATGGGCTTAAAATATCCCTTTGCCAATTCCCCAAGAACAGCCTTAGCGAAAGGCTTCTTGAAGGGAAAGATGTAACTCGGTGAGATGAATTAACAGAACACAGAGCAGTTTCTCAGATAGCTTCTTTCCAGTTTTGAACGGAAGATATTTCCTTTTTCACCATAGCCCTCTATGGGCTTCCAAATATCCCTTTGCCAATTCCACAAGAACAGCCTTAGCGAAAGGCTTCTTGAAGGGAAAGATGTAACTCTGTGAGATGAATTAGCAGAACACAGAGCAGTTTCTCAGAAAGCTTCTTTCCAGTTTTGAACGGAAGATATTTCCTTTTTCACCATAGCCCTCTATGGGCTTCCAAATATCCCTTTGCCAATTCCACAAGAACAGTCTTAGCGAAAGGCTTCTTGAAGGGAAAGATGTAACTCTGTGAGATGAATTAACAGAACACAGAGCAGTTTCTCAGAAAGCTTCTTTCCAGTTTTGAACGGAAGATATTTCCTTTTTCACCATAGCCCTCTATGGGCTTCCAAATATCCCTTTGCCAATTCCACAAGAACAGTCTTAGCGAAAGGCTTCTTGAAGGGATAGATGTAACTCTGTGAGATGAATTAACAGAACACGGAGCAGTTTCTCAGAAAGCTTCTTTCCAGTTTTGAACGGAAGATATTTCCTTTTTCACCATAGCCCTCTATGGGCTTCCAAATATCCCTTTGCCAATTCCTCAAGAACAGCCTTAGCGAAAGGATCCTTGAAGGGAAAGATGTAACTCTGTGAGATGAATTAACAGAACACAGAGCAGTTTCTCAGAAAGCTTCTTTCCAGTTTTGAACGGAAGATATTTCCTTTTTCACCATAGCCCACTATGGGCTTCCAAATATCCCTTTGCCTATTCCACAAGAACAGCCTTAGCGAAAGGCTTCTTGAAGGGAATGATGTAATTCTGTGAGATGAATTAACAGAACATAGAACAGTTTCTCAGAAAGCTTCTTTCCAGTTTTGAACGGAAGATATTTCCTTTTTCACCATAGCCCTCTAGGGGCTTCCAAATATCCCTTTGAAAATTCCACAAGAACAGCCTTAGCGAAAGGCTTCTTGAAGGGAAAGATGTAACTCTGTGAGATGAATTAACAGAACACAGAGCAGTTTCTCAGAAAGCTTCTTTCCAGTTTTGAACGGAAGATATTTCCTTTTTCACCATAGCCCTCTATGGGCTTCCAAATATCCTTTGCCAATTCCACAAGAACAGCCTTAGCGAAAGGCTTCTTGAAGGGAAAGATGTAACTCTGTGAGATGAATTAACAGAACACAGAGCAGTTTCTCAGAAAGCTTCTTTCCAGTTTTGAACGGAAGATATTTCCTTTTTCACCATAGCCCTCTATGGGCTTAAAATATCCCTTTGCCAATTCCCCAAGAACAGCCTTAGCGAAAGGCTTCTTGAAGGGAAAGATGTAACTCGGTGAGATGAATTAACAGAACACAGAGCAGTTTCTCAGATAGCTTCTTTCCAGTTTTGAACGGAAGATATTTCCTTTTTCACCATAGCCCTCTATGGGCTTCCAAATATCCCTTTGCCAATTCCACAAGAACAGCCTTAGCGAAAGGCTTCTTGAAGGGAAAGATGTAACTCTGTGAGATGAATTAACAGAACACAGAGCAGTTTCTCAGAAAGCTTCTTTCCAGTTTTGAACGGAAGATATTTCCTTTTTCACCATAGCCCTCTATGGGCTTCCAAATATCCCTTTGCCAATTCCACAAGAACAGTCTTAGCGAAAGGCTTCTTGAAGGGATAGATGTAACTCTGTGAGATGAATTAACAGAACACGGAGCAGTTTCTCAGAAAGCTTCTTTCCAGTTTTGAACGGAAGATATTTCCTTTTTCACCATAGCCCTCTATGGGCTTCCAAATATCCCTTTGCCAATTCCTCAAGAACAGCCTTAGCGAAAGGATCCTTGAAGGGAAAGATGTAACTCTGTGAGATGAATTAACAGAACACAGAGCAGTTTCTCAGAAAGCTTCTTTCCAGTTTTGAACGGAAGATATTTCCTTTTTCACCATAGCCCTCTATGGGCTTCCAAATATCCCTTTGCCAATTCCACAAGAACAGCCTCAGCGAAAGGCTTCTTGAAGGGAAAGATGTAACTCTGTGAGATGAATTAACAGAACACAGAGCAGTTTCTCAGAAAGCTTCTTTCCAGTTTTGAACGGAAGATATTTCCTTTTTCACCATAGCCCTCTATGGGCTTAAAATATCCCTTTGCCAATTCCCCAAGAACAGCCTTAGCGAAAGGCTTCTTGAAGGGAAAGATGTAACTCGGTGAGATGAATTAACAGAACACAGAGCAGTTTCTCAGATAGCTTCTTTCCAGTTTTGAACGAAAGATATTTCCTTTTTCACCATAGCCCTCTATGGGCTTCCAAATATCCCCTTGCCAATTCCACAAGAACAGCCTTAGCGAAAGGCTTCTTGAAGGGAAAGATGTAACTCTGTGAGATGAATTAACAGAACACAGAGCAGTTTCTCAGAAAGCTTCTTTCCAGTTTTGAACGGAAGATATTTCCTTTTTCACCATAGCCCTCTATGGGCTTCCAAATATCCCTTTGCCAATTCCACAAGAATGGCCTTAGCGAAAGGCTTCTTGCAGGGAAAGATGTAACTCTGTGAGATGAATTAACAGAACACAGAGCAGTTTCTCAGAAAGCTTCTTTCCAATTTTGAACGGAAGATATTTCCTTTTTCACAATAGCCCTCTAGGGGCTTCCAAATATCCCTTTGCCAATTCCACAAGAACAGCGTTAGCGAAAGGCTTCTTGAAGGGAAAGATGAAACTCTGTGAGATGAATTAACAGAACACAGAGCAGTTTCTCAGAAAGCTTCTTTCCAGTTTTGAACGGAAGATATTTCTTTTTTCACCATAGCCGTCTATGGGCTTCCAAATATCCCTTTGCCAATTCCACAAGAACAGCCTTAGCGAAAGGCTTCTTGAAGGGAAAGATGTAACTCTGTGAGATGAATTAACAGAACACAGAGCAGTTTCTCAGAAAGCTTCTTTCCAGTTTTGAACGGAAGATATTTCCTTTTTCACCATAGCCCTCTATGGGCTTAAAATATCCCTTTGCCAATTCCCCAAGAACAGCCTTAGCGAAAGGCTTCTTGAAGGGAAAGATGTAACTCGGTGAGATGAATTAACAGAACACAGAGCAGTTTCTCAGATAGCTTCTTTCCAGTTTTGAACGGAAGATATTTCCTTTTTCACCATAGCCCTCTATGGGCTTCCAAATATCCCTTTGCCAATTCCACAAGAACAGCCTTAGCGAAAGGCTTCTTGAAGGGAATGATGTAATTCTGTGAGATGAATTAACACAACATAGAACAGTTTC
The DNA here is from genome assembly GCF_047675955.1 of Chlorocebus sabaeus. Lineage (NCBI taxonomy): Eukaryota > Metazoa > Chordata > Mammalia > Primates > Cercopithecidae > Chlorocebus > Chlorocebus sabaeus. Next base: position 221,728 of record NW_027327459.1, read on the forward strand.
TCAGAAAGCTTCTTTCCAGTTTTGAACGGAAGATATTTCCTTTTTCACCATAGCCCTCTAGGGGCTTCCAAATATCCCTTTGTCAATTCCACAAGAACAGCCTTAGCGAAAGGCTTCTTGAAGGGAAAGATGTAACTCTGTGAGATGAATTAACAGAACACAGAGCAGTTTCTCAGAAAGCTTCTTTGCAGTTTTGAACGGAAGATATTTCTTTTTTCACCATAGCCGTCTATGGGCTTCCAAATATCCCTTTGCCAATTCCACAAGAACAGCCTTAGCGAAAGGCTTCTTGAAGGGAAAGATGTAACTCTGTGAGATGAATTAACAGAACACAGAGCAGTTTCTCAGAAAGCTTCTTTCCACTTTTGAACGGAAGATATTTCCTTTTTCACCATAGCCCTCTATGGGCTTAAAATATCCCTTTGCCAATTCCCCAAGAACAGCGTTAGCGAAAGGCTTCTTGAAGGGAAAGATGTAACTCGGTGAGATGAATTAACAGAACACAGAGCAGTTTCTCAGATAGCTTCTTTCCAGTTTTGAACGGAAGATATTTCCTTTTTCACCATAGCCCTCTATGGGCTTCCAAATATCCCTTTGCCAATTCCAAAAGAACAGCCTTAGCGAAAGGCTTCTTGAAGGGAAAGATGTAACTCTGTGAGATGAATTAACAGAACACAGAGCAGTTTCTCAGAAAGTGTCTTTCCAGTTTTGAACGGAAGATATTTCCTTTTTCATCATAGCCCTCTATGGGCTTCCAAATATCCCTTTGCCAATTCCCCAAGAACAGCCTTAGCGTAAGGCTTCTTGAAGGGAAAGATGTAACTCTGTGAGATGAATTAACAGAACACGGAGCAGTTTCTCAGAAAGCTTCTTTCCAGTTTTGAACGGAAGATATTTCCTTTTTCACCATAGCCCTCTATGGGCTTCCAAATATCCCTTTGCCAATTCCACAAGAACAGCCTTAGCGAAAGGCTTCTTGAAGGGAAAGATGTAACTCTGTGAGATGAACTAACAGAACACAGAGCAGTTTCTCAGAAAGCTTCTTTCCAATTTTGAACGGAAGATATTTCCTTTTTCACCATAGCCCTCTATGGGCTTCCAAATATCCCTTTGCCAATTCCACAAGAAGAGCCTTAGCGAAAGGCTTCTTGAACGGAAAGATGTAACTCTGTGAGATGAATTAACAGAACACAGAGCAGTTTCTCAGAAAGCTTCTTTCCAGTTTTGAACGGAATATATTTCCTTTTTCACCATAGCCCTCTATGGGCTTCCAAATATCCCTTTGCCAATTCCACAAGAACAGCCTTAGAGAAAGGCTTCTTGAAGGGAATGATGTAATTCTGTGAGATGAATTAACAGAACATAGAACAGTTTCTCAGAAAGCTTCTTTCCAGTTTTGAACGGAAGATATTTCCTTTTTCACCATAGCCCTCTAGGGGCTTCCAAATATCCCTTTGCCAATTCCACAAGAACAGCCTTAGCGAAAGGCTTCTTGAAGGGAAAGATGAAACTCTGTGAGATGAATTAACAGAACACAGAGCAGTTTCTCAGAAAGCTTCTTTCCAGTTTTGAACGGAAGATATTTCCTTTTTCACCATAGCCCTCTATGGGCTTCCAAATATCCCTTTGCCAATTCCACAAGAACAGCCTTAGCGAAAGGCTTCTTGAAGGGAAAGATGTAACTCTGTGAGATGAATTAACAGAACACAGAGCAGTTTCTCAGAAAGCTTCTTTCCAGTTTTGAACGGAAGATATTTCCTTTTTCACCATAGCCCTCTATGGGCTTAAAATATCCCTTTGCCAATTCCCCAAGAAGAGCCTTAGCGAAAGGCTTCTTGAAGGGAAAGATGTAACTCGGTGAGATGAATTAACAGAACACAGAGCAGTTTCTCAGATAGCTTCTTTCCAGTTTTGAACGGAAGATATTTCCTTTTTCACCATAGCCCTCTATGGGCTTCCAAATATCCCTTTGCCAATTCCTCAAGAACAGCCTTAGCGAAAGGATCCTTGAAGGGAAAGATGTAACTCTGTGAGATGAATTAACAGAACACAGAGCAGTTTCTCAGAAAGCTTCTTTCCAGTTTTGAACGGAAGATATTTCCTTTTTCACCATAGCCCTCTATGGGCTTCCAAATATCCCTTTGCCAATTCCACAAGAACAGCCTTAGCGAAAAGCTTCTTGAAGGGAATGATGTAATTCTGTGAGATGAATTAACAGAACATAGAACAGTTTCTCAGAAAGCTTCTTTCCAGTTTTGAACGGAAGATATTTCCTTTTCACCATAGCCCTCTAGGGGCTTCCAAATATCCCTTTGTCAATTCCACAAGAACAGCGTTAGCGAAAGGCTTCTTGAAGGGAAAGATGTAACTCTGTGAGATGAATTAACAGAACACAGAGCAGTTTCTCAGAAAGCTTCTTTGCAGTTTTGAACGGAAGATATTTCGTTTTTCACCATAGCCGTCTATGGGCTTCCAAATATCCCTTTGCCAATTCCACAAGAACAGCCTTAGCGAAAGGCTTCTTGAAGGGAAAGATGTAACTCTGTGAGATGAATTAACAGAACACAGAGCAGTTTCTCAGAAAGCTTCTTTCCAGTTTTGAACGGAAGATATTTCTTTTTTCACCATAGCCGTCTATGGGCTTCCAAATATCCCTTTGCCAATTCCACAAGAACAGCCTTAGCGAAAGGCTTCTTGAAGGGAAAGATGTAACTCGGTGAGATGAATTAACAGAACACAGAGCAGTTTCTCAGAAAGCTTCTTTCCAGTTTTGAACGGAAGATATTTCTTTTTTCACCATAGCCGTCTATGGGCTTCCAAATATCCCTTTGCCAATTCCACAAGAACAGCCTTAGCGAAATGCTTCTTGAAGGGAAAGATGTAACTCTGTGAGATGAATTAACAGAACACAGAGCAGTTTCTCAGAAAGCTTCTTTCCAGTTTTGAACGGAAGATATTTCCTTTTTCACCATAGCCCTCTATGGGCTTAAAATATCCCTTTGCCAATTCCCCAAGAACAGCCTTCGCGAAAGGCTTCTTGAAGGGAAAGATGTAACTCGGTGAGATGAATTAACAGAACACAGAGCAGTTTCTCAGATAGCTTCTTTCCAGTTTTGAACGGAAGATATTTCCTTTTTCACCATAGCCCTCTATGGGCTTCCAAATATCCCTTTGCCAATTCCACAAGAACAGCGTTAGCGAAAGGCTTCTTGAAGGGAAAGATGAAACTCTGTGAGATGAATTAACAGAACACAGAGCAGTTTCTCAGAAAGCTTCTTTCCAGTTTTGAACGGAAGATATTTCTTTTTTCACCATAGCCGTCTATGGGCTTCCAAATATCCCTTTGCCAATTCCACAAGAACAGCCTTAGCGAAAGGCTTCTTGAAGGGAATGATGTAATTCTGTGAGATGAATTAACAGAACATAGAACAGTTTCTCAGAAATCTTCTTTCCAGTTTTGAACGGAAGATATTTCCTTTTTCACCATAGCCCTCTAGGGGCTTCCAAATATCCCTTTGTCAATTCCACAAGAACAGCCTAAGCGAAAGGCTTCTTGAAGGGAAAGATGTAACTCTGTGAGATGAATTAACAGAACACAGAGCAGTTTCTCAGAAAGCTTCTTTCCACTTTTGAACGGAAGATATTTCCTTTTTCACCATAGCCCTCTATGGGCTTAAAATATCCCTTTGCCAATTCCCCAAGAACAGCGTTAGCGAAAGGCTTCTTGAAGGGAAAGATGTAACTCGGTGAGATGAATTAACAGAACACAGAGCAGTTTCTCAGATAGCTTCTTTCCAGTTTTGAACGGAAGATATTTCCTTTTTCACCATAGCCCTCTATGGGCTTCCAAATATCCCTTTGCCAATTCCAAAAGAACAGCCTTAGCGAAAGGCTTCTTGAAGGGAAAGATGTAACTCTGTGAGATGAATTAACAGAACACAGAGCAGTTTCTCAGAAAGTGTCTTTCCAGTTTTGAACGGAAGATATTTCCTTTTTCATCATAGCCCTCTATGGGCTTCCAAATATCCCTTTGCCAATTCCCCAAGAACAGCCTTAGCGTAAGGCTTCTTGAAGGGAAAGATGTAACTCTGTGAGATGAATTAACAGAACACGGAGCAGTTTCTCAGAAAGCTTCTTTCCAGTTTTGAACGGAAGATATTTCCTTTTTCACCATAGCCCTCTATGGGCTTCCAAATATCCCTTTGCCAATTCCACAAGAACAGCCTTAGCGAAAGGCTTCTTGAAGGGAAAGATGTAACTCTGTGAGATGAACTAACAGAACACAGAGCAGTTTCTCAGAAAGCTTCTTTCCAATTTTGAACGGAAGATATTTCCTTTTTCACCATAGCCCTCTATGGGCTTCCAAATATCCCTTTGCCAATTCCACAAGAAGAGCCTTAGCGAAAGGCTTCTTGAACGGAAAGATGTAACTCTGTGAGATGAATTAACAGAACACAGAGCAGTTTCTCAGAAAGCTTCTTTCCAGTTTTGAACGGAAGTTATTTCCTTTTTCACCATAGCCCTCTATGGGCTTCCAAATATCCCTTTGCCAATTCCACAAGAACAGCCTTAGAGAAAGGCTTCTTGAAGGGAATGATGTAATTCTGTGAGATGAATTAACAGAACATAGAACAGTTTCTCAGAAAGCTTCTTTCCAGTTTTGAACGGAAGATATTTCCTTTTTCACCATAGCCCTCTAGGGGCTTCCAAATATCCCTTTGCCAATTCCACAAGAACAGCCTTAGCGAAAGGCTTCTTGAAGGGAAAGATGAAACTCTGTGAGATGAATTAACAGAACACAGAGCAGTTTCTCAGAAAGCTTCTTTCCAGTTTTGAACGGAAGATATTTCCTTTTTCACCATAGCCCTCTATGGGCTTCCAAATATCCCTTTGCCAATTCCACAAGAACAGCCTTAGCGAAAGGCTTCTTGAAGGGAAAGATGTAACTCTGTGAGATGAATTAACAGAACACAGAGCAGTTTCTCAGAAAGCTTCTTTCCAGTTTTGAACGGAAGATATTTCCTTTTTCACCATAGCCCTCTATGGGCTTAAAATATCCCTTTGCCAATTCCCCAAGAACAGCCTTAGCGAAAGGCTTCTTGAAGGGAAAGATGTAACTCGGTGAGATGAATTAACAGAACACAGAGCAGTTTCTCAGATAGCTTCTTTCCAGTTTTGAACGGAAGATATTTCCTTTTTCACCATAGCCCTCTATGGGCTTCCAAATATCCCTTTGCCAATTCCACAAGAACAGCCTTAGCGAAAGGCTTCTTGAAGGGAAAGATGTAACTCTGTGAGATGAATTACCAGAACACAGAGCAGTTTCTCAGAAAGCTTCTTTCCAGTTTTGAACGGAAGATATTTCCTTTTTCACCATAGCCCTCTATGGGCTTCCAAATATCCCTTTGCCAATTCCACAAGAACAGTCTTAGCGAAAGGCTTCTTGAAGGGATAGATGTAACTCTGTGAGATGAATTAACAGAACACGGAGCAGTTTCTCACAAAGCTTCTTTCCAGTTTTGAACGGAAGATATTTCCTTTTTCACCATAGCCCTCTATGGGCTTCCAAATATCCCTTTGCCAATTCCTCAAGAACAGCCTTAGCGAAAGGATCCTTGAAGGGAAAGATGTAACTCTGTGAGATGAATTAACAGAACACAGAGCAGTTTCTCAGAAAGCTTCTTTCCAGTTTTGAACGGAAGATATTTCCTTTTTCACCATAGCCCTCTATGGGCTTCCAAATATCCCTTTGCCAATTCCACAAGAACAGCCTTAGCGAAAAGCTTCTTGAAGGGAATGATGTAATTCTGTGAGATGAATTAACAGAACATAGAACAGTTTCTCAGAAAGCTTCTTTCCAGTTTTGAACGGAAGATATTTCCTTTTTCACCATAGCCCTCTAGGGGCTTCCAAATACCCCTTGGTCAATTCCACAAGAACAGCCTTAGCGAAAGGCTTCTTGAAGGGAAAGATGTAACTCTGTGAGATGAATTAACAGAACACAGAGCAGTTTCTCAGAAAGCTTCTTTGCAGTTTTGAACGGAAGATATTTCTTTTTTCACCATAGCCGTCTATGGGCTTCCAAATATCCCTTTGCCAATTCCACAAGAACAGCCTTAGCGAAAGGCTTCTTGAAGGGAAAGATGTAACTCTGTGAGATGAATTAACAGAACACAGAGCAGTTTCTCAGAAAGCTTCTTTCCACTTTTGAACGGAAGATATTTCCTTTTTCACCATAGCCCTCTATGGGCTTAAAATATCCCTTTGCCAATTCCCCAACAACAGCGTTAGCGAAAGGCTTCTTGAAGGGAAAGATGTAACTCGGTGAGATGAATTAACAGAACACAGAGCAGTTTCTCAGATAGCTTCTTTCCAGTTTTGAACGGAAGATATTTCCTTTTTCACCATAGCCCTCTATGGGCTTCCAAATATCCCTTTGCCAATTCCAAAAGAACAGCCTTAGCGAAAGGCTTCTTGAAGGGAAAGATGTAACTCTGTGAGATGAATTAACAGAACACAGAGCAGTTTCTCAGAAAGTGTCTTTCCAGTTTTGAACGGAAGATATTTCCTTTTTCATCATAGCCCTCTATGGGCTTCCAAATATCCCTTTGCCAATTCCCCAAGAACAGCCTTAGCGTAAGGCTTCTTGAAGGGAAAGATGTAACTCTCTGAGATGAATTAACAGAACATAGAACAGTTTCTCAGAAAGCTTCTTTCCAGTTTTGAACGGAAGATATTTCCTTTTTCACCATAGCCCTCTATGGGCTTCGAAATATCCCTTTGCCTATTCCACAAGAACAGCCTTAGCGAAAGGCTTCTTGAAGGGAAAGATGTAACTCTGTGAGATGAATTAACAGAACACAGAGCAGTTTCTCAGAAAGCTTCTTTCCAGTTTTGAACGGAAGATATTTCCTTTTTCACCATAGCCCTCTATGGGCTTCCAAATATCCCTTTGCCAATTCCACAAGAACAGCCTTAGCGAAAGGCTTCTTGAAGGGAAAGATGTAACTCTGTGAGATGAATTAACAGAACACAGAGCAGTTTCTCAGAAAGCTTCTTTCCAGTTTTGAATGGAAGATATTTCCTTTTTCACCTTAGCCCTCTATGGGCTTCCAAATATCCCTTTGCCAAATCCACAAGAACAGCCTTAGCGAAAGGCTTCTTGAAGGCAAAGATGTTACTCTGTGAGATGAATTAACAGAACACAGAGCAGTTTCTCAGAAAGCTTCTTTCCAGTTTTGAACGGAAGATATTTCCTTTTTCACCATAGCCCTCTATGGGCTTCCAAATATCCCTTTGCCAATTCCACAAGAACAGCCTTAGCGAAAGGCTTCTTGAAAGGAAAGATGTAACTCTGTGAGATGAATTAACAGAACATAGAACAGTTTCTCAGAAAGCTTCTTTCCAGTTTTGAACTGAAGATATTTCCTTTTTCACCATAGCCCTCTATGGGCTTCCAAATATCCCTTTGCCAATTCCACAAGAACAGCCTTAGCGAAAGGCTTCTTGAAGGGAAAGATGTAACTCTGTGAGATGAATTAACAGAACACAGAGCAGTTTCTCAGAAAGCTTCTTTCCTGTTTTGAACGGAAGATATTTCCTTTTTCACCATAGCCCTCTATGGGCTTCCAAATATCCCTTTGCCAATTCCACAAGAACAGCCTTAGCGAAAGGCTTCTTGAAGGGAAAGATGTAACTCTCTGAGATGAATTAACAGAACACAGAGCAGTTTCTCAGAAAGCTTCTTTCCAGTTTTGAACGGAAGATATTTCCTTTTTCACCATAGCCCTCTACGGGCTTCCAAATATCCCTTTGCCAATTCCACAAGAACAGCCTTAGCGAAAGGCTTCTTGAAGGGAAAGATGTAACTCTGTGAGATGAATTTACAGAACACAGAGCAGTTTCTCAGAAAGCTTCTTTCCAGTTTTGAACGGAAGATATTTCCTTTTTCACCATAGCCCTCTATGGGCTTCCAAATATCCCTTTGCCAATTCCACAAGAACAGCCTTAGCGAAAGGCTTCTTGAAGGGAAAGATGTAACTCTCTGAGATGAATTTACATAACATAGAACAGTTTCTCAGAAGGCTTCTTTCCAGTTTTGAACGGATGATATTTCCTTTTTCACCATAGACCTCTATGGGCTTCCAAATATCCCTTTGCCAATTCCACAAGAACAGCCTTAGCGAAAGGCTTCTTGAAGGGAAAGATGTAACTTTGCGAGATGAATTAACAGAACACAGAGCAGTTTCTCAGAAAGCTTCTTTCCAGTTTTGAACGGAAGATATTTCCTTTTTCACCATAGCCACCTATGGGCTTCCAAATATCCCTTTGCCAATTCCACAAGAACAGCCTTAGCGAAAGGTTTCTTGACGGGAAAGATGTAACTCTGTGAGATGAATTAACAGAACACAGAGCAGTTTCTCATAAAGCTTCTTTCCAGTTTTGAACGGAAGATATTTCCTTTTTCACCATAGCCCTCTACGGCCTTCCAAATATCCCTTTGCCAATTCCACAAGAACAGCCATAGCGAAAGGCTTCTTGAAGGGAAAGATGTAACGCTGTGAGATGAATTAACAGAACACAGAGCAGTTTCTCAGAAAGCTTCTTTCCAGTTTTGAACGGAAGATATTTCCTTTTTCACCATAGCCCACTAAGGGCTTCCAAATATCCTTTTGCCAATTCCACAACAACAGCCTTAGAGAAAGGCTTCCTGAAGGGAAAGATGTAACTCTGTGAGATGAATTAACAGAACACAGAGCAGTTACTCAGAAAGCTTCTTTCCAGTTTTGAACGGAAGATATTTCCTTTTTCACCATTGCCCTCTATGGGCTTCCAAATATCCCTTTGCCAATTCCACAAGAACAGCCTTAGCGAAAGGCTTCTTGAAGGGAAAGATGTAACTCTGTGAGATGAATTAACAGAACACAGAGCAGTTTCTCAGAAAGCTTCTTTCCAGTTTTGAACTTAAGATATTTCCTTTTTCACCATAGCCCTCTACGGGCTTCCAAATATCCCTTTGCCAATTCCACAAGAACAGCCTTAGCGAAAGGCTTCTTGAAGGGAAAGATGTAACTCTGTGAGATGAATTTACAGAACACAGAGCAGTTTCTCAGAAAGCTTCTTTCCAGTTTTGAACGGAAGATATTTCCTTTTTCACCATAGCCCTCTAGGGGCTTAAACTATCCCTTTGCCAATTCCACAAGAACAGCCTTACCGAAAGGCTTCTTGAAGGGAAAGATGTAACACTGTGAGATGAATTAACAGAACACAGAGCAGTTTCTCAGAAAGCTTCTTTCCAGTTTTGAACGGAAGATATTTCCTTTTTCACCATAGCCCTCTATGGGCTTCCAAATATCCCTTTGCCAATTCCACAAGAACAGCCTTAGCGAAAGGCTTCTTGAAGGGAAATATGTTACTCTGTGAGATGAATTAACAGAACACAGAGCAGTTTCTCAGAAAGCTTCTTTCCAGTTTTGAACGGAAGATATTTCCTTTTTCACCATAGCCCACTATGGGCTTAAAATATCCCTTTGCCAATTCCCCAAGAACAGCCTTAGCGAAAGGCTTCTTGAAGGGAAAGATGTAACTCTGTGAGATGAATTAACAGAACACAGAGCAGTTTCTCAGAAAGCTTCTTTCCAGTTTTGAACGGAAGATATTTCCTTTTTCACCTTAGCCCTCTATGGACTTAGAAATATCCCTTTGCCAATTCCCCAAGAACAGCCTTAGCGAAAGGCTTCTTGAAGGGAAAGATGCAACTCTGGGAGATGAATTAACAGAACACAGAGCAGTTTCTCAGAAAGCTTCTTTCCAGTTTTGAACGGAAGATATTTCCTTTTTCACCATAGCCCTCTACGGCCTTCCAAATATCCCTTTGCCAATTCCACAAGAACAGCCATAGCGAAAGGCTTCTTGAAGGGAAAGATGTAACGCTGTGAGATGAATTAACAGAACACAGAGCAGTTTCTCAGAAAGCTTCTTTCCAGTTTTGAACGGAAGATATTTCCTTTTTCACCATAGCCCACTAAGGGCTTCCAAATATCCTTTTGCCAATTCCACAAGAACAGCCTTAGAGAAAGGCTTCCTGAAGGGAAAGATGTAACTCTGTGAGATGAATTAACAGAACACAGAGCAGTTTCTCAGAAAGCTTCTTTCCAGTTTTGAACGGAAGATATTTCCTTTTTCACCATTGCCCTCTATGGGCTTCCAAATATCCCTTTGCCAATTCCACAAGAACAGCCTTAGCGAAAGGCTTCTTGAAGGGAAAGATGTAACTCTGTGAGATGAATTAACAGAACACAGAGCAGTTTCTCAGAAAGCTTCTTTCCAGTTTTGAACTTAAGATATTTCCTTTTTCACCATAGCCCTCTACGGGCTTCCAAATATCCCTTTGCCAATTCCACAAGAACAGCCTTAGCGAAAGGCTTCTTGAAGGGAAAGATGTAACTCTGTGAGATGAATTTACAGAACACAGAGCAGTTTCTCAGAAAGCTTCTTTCCAGTTTTGAACGGAAGATATTTCCTTTTTCACCATAGCCCTCTAGGGTCTTAAACTATCCCTTTGCCAATTCCACAAGAACAGCCTTACCGAAAGGCTTCTTGAAGGGAAAGATGTAACACTGTGAGATGTATTAACAGAACACAGAGCAGTTTCTCAGAAAGCTTCTTTCCAGTTTTGAACGGAAGATATTTCCTTTTTCACCATAGCCCTCTATGGGCTTCCAAATATCCCTTTGCCAATTCCACAAGTACAGCCTTAGCGAAAGGCTTCTTGAAGGGAAATATGTTACTCTGTGAGATGAATTAACAGAACACAGAGCAGTTTCTCAGAAAGCTTCTTTCCAGTTTTGAACGGAAGATATTTCCTTTTTCACCATAGCCCACTATGGGCTTAAAATATCCCTTTGCCAATTCCCCAAGAACAGCCTTAGCGAAAGGCTTCTTGAAGGGAAAGATGTAACTCTGTGAGATGAATTAACAGAACACAGAGCAGTTTCTCAGAAAGCTTCTTTCCAGTTTTGAACGGAAGATATTTCCTTTTTCACCTTAGCCCTCTATGGACTTCCAAATATCCCTTTGCCAATTCCCCAAGAACAGCCTTAGCGAAAGGCTTCTTGAAGGGAAAGATGCAACTCTGTGAGATGAATTAACAGAACACAGAGCAGTTTCTCAGAAAGCTTCTTTCCAGTTTTGAACGGAAGATATTTCCTTTTTCACCATAGCCCTCTATGGGCTTCCAAATATCCCTTTGCCAATTCCACAAGATCAGCCTTAGCGAAAGGCTTCTTGAAGGGAGTGATGTAACTCTGTGAGATGAATTAACAGAACACAGAGCAGTTTCTCAGAAAGCTTCTTTCCAGTTTTGAACGGAAGATATTTCCTTTTTCACCATAGCCCTCTATGGGCTTCCAAATATCCCTTTGCCAATTCCACAAGAACAGCCTTAGCGAAAGGCTTCTTGAAGGGAAAGATGTTACTCTGTGAGATGAATTAACAGAACACAGAGCAGTTTCTCAGAAAGCTTCTTTCCAGTTTTGAACGGAAGATATTTCCTTTTTCACCATAGCCCTCTATGGGCTTCCAAATATCCCTTTGCCAATTCCACAAGAACAGCCTTAGCGAAAGGCTTCTTGAAAGGAAAGATGTAACTCTGTGAGATGAATTAACAGAACATAGAACAGTTTCTCAGAAAGCTTCTTTCCAGTTTTGAACGGAAGATATTTCCTTTTTCACCATAGCCCTCTATGGGCTTCCAAATATCCCTTTGCCAATTCCACAAGAACAGCCTTAGCGAAAGGCTTCTTGAAGGGAAAGATGTAACTCTGTGAGATGAATTAACAGAACACAGAGCAGTTTCTCAGAAAGCTTCTTTCCAGTTTTGAACGGAAGATATTTCCTTTTTCACCATAGCCCTCTAGGGGCTTCCAAATATCCCTTTGCCAATTCCACAAGAACAGCCATAGCGAAAGGCTTCTTGAAGGGAAAGATGTAACTCTGTGAGATGAATTAACAGAACACAGAGCAGTTTCTCAGAAAGCTTCTTTCCAGTTTTGAACGGAAGATATTTCCTTTTTCACCATAGCCCACTATGGGCTTCCAAATATCCTTTTGCCAATTCCACAAGAACAGCCTTAGAGAAAGGCTTCCTGAAGGGAAAGATGTAACTCTGTGAGATGAATTAACAGAACACAGAGCAGTTTCTCAGAAAGCTTCTTTCCAGTTTTGAACGGAAGATATTTCCTTTTTCACCATTGCCCTCTATGGGCTTCCAAATATCCCTTTGCCAATTCCACAAGAACAGCCTTAGCGAAAGGCTTCTTGAAGGGAAAGATGTAACTCTGTGAGATGAATTAACAGAACACAGAGCAGTTTCTCAGAAAGCTTCTTTCCAGTTTTGAACGGAAGATATTTCCTTTTTCACCATAGCCCTCTACGGGCTTCCAAATATCCCTTTGCCAATTCCACAAGAACAGCCTTAGCGAAAGGCTTCTTGAAGGGAAAGATGTAACTCTGTGAGATGAATTTACAGAACACAGAGCAGTTTCTCAGAAAGCTTCTTTCCAGTTTTGAACGGAAGATATTTCCTTTTTCACCATAGCCCTCTAGGGGCTTAAACTATCCCTTTGCCAATTCCCCAACAACAGCCTTACCGAAAGGCTTCTTGAAGGGAAAGATGTAACTCTGTGAGATGAATTAACAGAACACAGAGCAGTTTCTCAGAAAGCTTCTTTCCAGTTTTGAACGGAAGATATTTCCTTTTTCAACATAGCCCTCTAAGGGCTTCCAAATATCCCTTTGCCTATTCCACAAGAACAGCCTCAGCGAAAGGCTTCTTGAATTGAAAGATGTAACTCTGTGAGATGAATTAACAGAACACAGAGCAGTTTCTCAGAAAGGTTCTTTCCAGTTTTGAACGGAAGATATTTCCTTTTTCACCATAGCCCTCTAGGGATTCCAAATATCCCTTTGCCAATTCCACAAGAACAGCCTTAGCGAAAGGCTTCTTGAAGGGAAAGATGTAACTCTGTGAGATGAATTAACAGAACACAGAGCAGTTTCTCAGAAAGCTTCTTTCCAGTTTTGAACGGAAGATATTTCCTTTTTCACCATAGCCCTCTATGGGCTTCCAAATATCCCTTTGCCAATTCCACAAGAACAGCCTTAGCGAAAGGCTTCTTGAAGGGAAAGATGTAACTCTGTGAGATGAATTAACAGAACACAGAGCAGTTTCTCAGAAAGCTTCTTTCCAGTTTTGAACGGAAGATATTTCCTTTTTCACCATAGCCCTCTATGGGCTTAAAATATCCCTTTGCCAATTCCCCAAGAACAGCCTTAGCGAAAGGCTTCTTGAAGGGAAAGATGTAACTCGGTGAGATGAATTAACAGAACACAGAGCAGTTTCTCAGATAGCTTCTTTCCAGTTTTGAACGGAAGATATTTCCTTTTTCACCATAGCCCTCTATGGGCTTCCAAATATCCCTTTGCCAATTCCACAAGAACAGCCTTAGCGAAAGGCTTCTTGAAGGGAAAGATGTAACTCTGTGAGATGAATTAACAGAACACAGAGCAGTTTCTCAGAAAGCTTCTTTCCAGTTTTGAACGGAAGATATTTCCTTTTTCACCATAGCCCTCTATGGGCTTCCAAATATCCCTTTGCCAATTCCACAAGAACAGTCTTAGCGAAAGGCTTCTTGAAGGGATAGATGTAACTCTGTGAGATGAATTAACAGAACACGGAGCAGTTTCTCAGAAAGCTTCTTTCCAGTTTTGAAAGGAAGATATTTCCTTTTTCACCATAGCCCTCTATGGGCTTCCAAATATCCCTTTGCCAATTCCTCAAGAACAGCCTTAGCGAAAGGATCCTTGAAGGGAAAGATGTAACTCTGTGAGATGAATTAACAGAACACAGAGCAGTTTCTCAGAAAGCTTCTTTCCAGTTTTGAACGGAAGATATTTCCTTTTTCACCATAGCCCTCTATGGGCTTCCAAATATCCCTTTGCCAATTCCACAAGAACAGCCTTAGCGAAAAGCTTCTTGAAGGGAATGATGTAATTCTGTGAGATGAATTAACAGAACATAGAACAGTTTCTCAGAAAGCTTCTTTCCAGTTTTGAACGGAAGATATTTCCTTTTTCACCATAGCCCTCTAGGGGCTTCCAAATATCCCTTTGTCAATTCCACAAGAACAGCCTTAGCGAAAGGCTTCTTGAAGGGAGAGATGTAACTCTGTGAGATGAATTAACAGAACACAGAGCAGTTTCTCAGAAAGCTTCTTTGCAGTTTTGAACGGAAGATATTTCTTTTTTCACCATAGCAGTCTATGGGCTTCCAAATATCCCTTTGCCAATTCCACAAGAACAGCCTTAGCGAAAGGCTTCTTGAAGGGAAAGATGTAACTCTGTGAGATGAATTAACAGAACACAGAGCAGTTTCTCAGAAAGCTTCTTTCCAGTTTTGAACGGAAGATATTTCCTTTTTCACCATAGCCCTCTATGGGCTTAAAATATCCCTTTGCCAATTCCCCAAGAACAGCGTTAGCGAAAGGCTTCTTGAAGGGAAAGATGTAACTCGGTGAGATGAATTAACAGAACACAGAGCAGTTTCTCAGATAGCTTCTTTCCAGTTTTGAACGGAAGATATTTCCTTTTTCACCATAGCCCTCTATGGGCTTCCAAATATCCCTTTGCCAATTCCAAAAGAACAGCCTTAGCGAAAGGCTTCTTGAAGGGAAAGATGTAACTCTGTGAGATGAATTAACAGAACACAGAGCAGTTTCTCAGAAAGTGTCTTTCCAGTTTTGAACGGAAGATATTTCCTTTTTCATCATAGCCCTCTATGGGCTTCCAAATATCCCTTTGCCAATTCCCCAAGAACAGCCTTAGCGTAAGGCTTCTTGAAGGGAAAGATGTAACTCTCTGTGATGAATTAACAGAACATAGAACAGTTTCTCAGAAAGCTTCTTTCCAGTTTTGAACGGAAGATATTTCCTTTTTCACCATAGCCCTCTATGGGCTTCGAAATATCCCTTTGCCTATTCCACAAGAACAGCCTTAGCGAAAGGCTTCTTGAAGGGAAAGATGTAACTCTGTGAGATGAATTAACAGAACACAGAGCAGTTTCTCAGAAAGCTTCTTTCCAGTTTTGAACGGAAGATATTTCCTTTTTCACCATAGCCCTCTATGGGCTTCCAAATATCCCTTTGCCAATTCCACAAGAACAGCCTTAGCGAAAGGCTTCTTGAAGGGAAAGATGTAACTCTGTGAGATGAATTAACAGAACACAGAGCAGTTTCTCAGAAAGCTTCTTTCCACTTTTGAATGGAAGATATTTCCTTTTTCACCTTAGCCCTCTATGGGCTTCCAAATATCCCTTTGCCAAATCCACAAGAACAGCCTTAGCGAAAGGCTTCTTGAAGGGAAAGATGTTACTCTGTGAGATGAATTAACAGAACACAGAGCAGTTTCTCAGAAAGCTTCTTTCCAGTTTTGAACGGAAGATATTTCCTTTTTCACCATAGCCCTCTATGGGCTTCCAAATATCCCTCTGCCAATTCCACAAGAACAGCCTTAGCGAAAGGCTTCTTGAAAGGAAAGATGTAACTCTGTGAGATGAATTAACAGAACATAGAACAGTTTCTCAGAAAGCTTCTTTCCAGTTTTGAACTGAAGATATTTCCTTTTTCACCATAGCCCTCTATGGGCTTCCAAATATCCCTTTGCCAATTCCACAAGAACAGCCTTAGCGAAAGGCTTCTTGAAGGGAAAGATGTAACTCTGTGAGATGAATTAACAGAACACAGAGCAGTTTCTCAGAAAGCTTCTTTCCAGTTTTGAACGGAAGATATTTCCTTTTTCACCATAGCCCTCTATGGGCTTCCAAATATCCCTTTGCCAATTCCACAAGAACAGCCTTAGCGAAAGGCTTCTTGAAGGGAAAGATGTAACTCTGTGAGATGAATTAACAGAACACAGAGCAGTTTCTCAGAAAGCTTCTTTCCAGTTTTGAACGGAAGATATTTCCTTTTTCACCGTAGCCACCTATGGGCTTCCAAATATCCCTTTGCCAATTCCACAAGAACAGCCTTAGCGAAAGGTTTCTTGACGGGAAAGATGTAACTCTGTGAGATGAATTAACAGAACACAGAGCAGTTTCTCAGAAAGCTTCTTTCCAGTTTTGAACGGAAGATATTTCCTTTTTCACCATAGCCCTCTACGGCCTTCCAAATATCCCTTTGCCAATTCCACAAGAACAGCCATAGCGAAAGGCTTCTTGAAGGGAAAGATGTAACGCTGTGAGATGAATTAACAGAACACAGAGCAGTTTCTCCGAAAGCTTCTTTCCAGTTTTGAACGGAAGATATTTCCTTTTTCACCATAGCCCACTAAGGGCTTCCAAATATCCTTTTGCCAATTCCACAAGAACAGCCTTAGAGAAAGGCTTCCTGAAGGGAAAGATGTAACTCTGTGAGATGAATTAACAGAACACAGAGCAGTTTCTCAGAAAGCTTCTTTCCAGTTTTGAACGGAAGATATTTCCTTTTTCACCATTGCCCTCTATGGGCTTCCAAATATCCCTTTGCCAATTCCACAAGAACAGCCTTAGCGAAAGGCTTCTTGAAGGGAAAGATGTAACTCTGTGAGATGAATTAACAGAACACAGAGCAGTTTCTCAGAAAGCTTCTTTCCAGTTTTGAACTTAAGATATTTCCTTTTTCACCATAGCCCTCTCGGGCTTCCAAATATCCCTTTGCCAATTCCACAAGAACAGCCTTAGCGAAAGGCTTCTTGAAGGGAAAGATGTAACTCTGTGAGATGAATTTACAGAACACAGAGCAGTTTCTCAGAAAGCTTCTTTCCAGTTTTGAACGGAAGATATTTCCTTTTTCACCATAGCCCTCTAGGGGCTTAAACTATCCCTTTGCCAATTCCACAAGAACAGCCTTACCGGAAGGCTTCTTGAAGGGAAAGATGTAACACTGTGAGATGAATTAACAGAACACAGAGCAGTTTCTCAGAAAGCTTCTTTCCAGTTTTGAACGGAAGATATTTCCTTTTTCACCATAGCCCTCTACGGGCTTCCAAATATCCCTTTGCCAATTCCACAAGAACAGCCTTAGCGAAAGGCTTCTTGAAGGGAAAGATGTAACTCTGTGAGATGAATTTACAGAACACAGAGCAGTTTCTCAGAAAGCTTCTTTCCAGTTTTGAACGGAAGATATTTCCTTTTTCACCATAGCCCTCTAGGGGCTTAAACTATCCCTTTGCCAATTCCCCAAGAACAGCCTTACCGAAAGGCTTCTTGAAGGGAAAGATGTAACTCTGTGAGATGAATTAACAGAACACAGAGCAGTTTCTCAGAAAGCTTCTTTCCAGTTTTGAACGGAAGATATTTCCTTTTTCACCATAGCCCTCTAAGGGCTTCTAAATATCCCTTTGCCAATTCCACAAGAACAGCCTCAGCGAAAGGCTTCTTGAAGGGAAAGATGTAACTCTGTGAGATGAATTAACAGAACACAGAGCAGTTTCTCAGAAAGCTTCTTTCCAGTTTTGAACGGAAGATATTTCCTTTTTCACCATAGCCCTCTAGGGATTCCAAATATCCCTTTGCCAATTCCACAAGAACAGCCTTAGCGAAAGGCTTCTTGAAGGGAAAGATGTAACTCTGTGAGATGAATTAACAGAACACAGAGCAGTTTCTCAGAAAGCTTCTTTCCAGTTTTGAACGGAAGATATTTCCTTTTTCACCATAGACCTCTATGGGCTTCCAAATATCCCTTTGCCAATTCCACAAGAACAGCCTTAGCGAAAGGCTTCTTGAAGGGAAAGATGTAACTCTGTGAGATGAATTAACAGAACACAGAGCAGTTTCTCAGAAAGCTTCTTTCCAGTTTTGAACGGAAGATATTTCCTTTTTCACCATAGCCCACTAAGGGCTTAAAATATCCCTTTGCCAATTCCCCAAGAACAGCCTTAGCGAAAGGCTTCTTGAAGGGAAAGATGTAACTCGGTGAGATGAATTAACAGAACACAGAGCAGTTTCTCAGATAGCTTCTTTCCAGTTTTGAACGGAAGATATTTCCTTTTTCACCATAGCCCTCTATGGGCTTCCAAATATCCCTTTGCCAATTCCACAAGAACAGCCTTAGCGAAAGGCTTCTTGAAGGGAAAGATGTAACTCTGTGAGATGAATTAACAGAACACAGAGCAGTTTCTCAGAAAGCTTCTTTCCAGTTTTGATCGGAAGATATTTCCTTTTTCACCATAGCCCTCTAGGGGTTCCAAATATCCCTTTGCCAATTCCACAATTACAGCCTTAGCGAAAGGCTTCTTGAAGGGAAAGATGTAACTCTGTGAGATGAATTAACAGAACACAGAGCAGTTTCTCAGAAAGCTTCTTTCCAGTTTTGAACGGAAGATATTTCCTTTTTCACCATTGCCCTCTATGGGCTTCCAAATATCCCTTTGCCAATTCCACAAGAACAGCCTTAGCGAAAGGCTTCTTGAAGGGAAAGATGTAACTCTGTGAGATGAATTAACAGAACACAGAGCAGTTTCTCAGAAAGCTTCTTTCCAGTTTTGAACGGAAGATATTTCCTTTTTCACCATAGCCCTCTACGGGCTTCCAAATATCCCTTTGCCAATTCCACAAGAACAGCCTTAGCGAAAGGCTTCTTGAAGGGAAAGATGTAACTCTGTGAGATGAATTTACAGAACACAGAGCAGTTTCTCAGAAAGCTTCTTTCCAGTTTTGAACGGAAGATATTTCCTTTTTCACCATAGCCCTCTAGGGGCTTAAACTATCCCTTTGCCAATTCCCCAAGAACAGCCTTACCGAAAGGCTTCTTGAAGGGAAAGATGTAACTCTGTGAGATGAATTAACAGAACACAGAGCAGTTTCTCAGAAAGCTTCTTTCTAGTTTTGAACGGAAGATATTTCCTTTTTCACCATAGCCCTCTATGGGCTTCCAAATATCCCTTTGCCAATTACACAAGAACAGCCTTAGCGAAAGGCTTCTTGAAGGGAAAGATGTAACTCTGTGAGATGAATTAACAGAACACAGAGCAGTTTCTCAGAAAGCTTCTTTCCAGTTTTGAACGGAAGATATTTCCTTTTTCACCATAGCCCTCTAGGGATTCCAAATATCCCTTTGCCAATTCCACAAGAACAGCCTTAGCGAAAGGCTTCTTGAAGGGAAAGATGTAACTCTGTGAGATGAATTAACAGAACACAGAGCAGTTTCTCAGAAAGCTTCTTTCCAGTTTTGAACGGAAGATATTTCCTTTTTCACCATAGCCCTCTATGGGCTTCCAAATATCCCTTTGCCAATTCCACAAGAACAGCCTTAGCGAAAGGCCTCTTGAAGGGAAAGATGTAACTCTGTGAGATGAATTAACAGAACACAAAGCAGTTTCTCAGAAAGCTTCTTTCCAGTTTTGAACGGAAGATATTTCCTTTTTCACCATAGCCCCCTAGTGGCTTAAAATATCCCTTTGCCAATTCCCCAAGAACAGCCTTAGCGAAAGGCTTCTTGAAGGGAAAGATGTAACTCGGTGAGATGAATTAACAGAACACAGAGCAGTTTCTCAGATAGCTTCTTTCCAGTTTTGAACGGAAGATATTTCCTTTTTCACCATAGCCCTCTATGGGCTTCCAAATATCCCTTTGCCAATTCCAAAAGAACAGCCTTAGCGAAAGGCTTCTTGAAGGGAAATATGTTACTCTGTGAGATGAATTAACAGAACACAGAGCAGTTTCTCAGAAAGCTTCTTTCCAGTTTTGAACGGAAGATATTTCCTTTTTCACCATAGCCCTCTAGGGATTCCAAATATCCCTTTGCCAATTCCACAAGAACAGCCTTAGCGAAAGGCTTCTTGAAGGGAAAGATGTAACTCTGTGAGATGAATTAACAGAACACAGAGCAGTTTCTCAGAAAGCTTCTTTCCAGTTTTGAACGGAAGATATTTCCTTTTTCACCATAGCCCTCTATGGGCTTCCAAATATCCCTTTGCCAATTCCACAAGAACAGCCTTAGCGAACGGCTTCCTGAAGGGAAAGATGTAACTCTGTGAGATGAATTAACAGAACACAGAGCAGTTTCTCAGAAAGCTTCTTTCCAGTTTTGAACGGAAGATATTTCCTTTTTCACCATAGCCCACTATGGGCTTAAAATATCCCTTTGCCAATTCCCCAAGAACAGCCTTAGCGAAAGGCTTCTTGAAGGGAAAGATGTAACTCTGTGAGATGAATTAACAGAACACAGAGCAGTTTCTCAGAAAGCTTCTTTCCAGTTTTGAACGGAAGATATTTCCTTTTTCACCTTAGCCCTCTATGGGCTTCCAAATATCCCTTTGCCAATTCCCCAAGAACAGCCTTAGCGAAAGGCTTCTTGAAGGGAAAGATGCAACTCTGTGAGATGAATTAACAGAACACAGAGCAGTTTCTCAGAAAGCTTCTTTCCAGTTTTGAACGGAAGATATTTCCTTTTTCACCATAGCCCTCTATGGGCTTCCAAATATCCCTTTGCCAATTCCTCAAGATCAGCCTTAGCGAAAGGTTTCTTGACGGGAAAGATGTAACTCTGTGAGATGAATTAACAGAACACAGAGCAGTTTCTCAGAAAGCTTCTTTCCAGTTTTGAACGGAAGATATTTCCTTTTTCACCATAGCCCACTATGGGCTTAAAATATCCCTTTGCCAATTCCCCAAGAACAGCCTTAGCGAAAGGCTTCTTGAAGGGAAAGATGTAACTCTGTGAGATGAATTAACAGAACACAGAGCAGTTTCTCAGAAAGCTTCTTTCCAGTTTTGAACGGAAGATATTTCCTTTTTCACCTTAGCCCTCTATGGGCTTCCAAATATCCCTTTGCCAATTCCCCAAGAACAGCCTTAGCGAAAGGCTTCTTGAAGGGAAAGATGCAACTCTGTGAGATGAATTAACAGAACACAGAGCAGTTTCTCAGAAAGCTTCTTTCCAGTTTTGAACGGAAGATATTTCCTTTTTCACCATAGCCCTCTATGGGCTTCCAAATATCCCTTTGCCAATTCCACAAGATCAGCCTTAGCGAAAGGCTTCTTGAAGGGAATGATGTAACTCTGTGAGATGAATTAACAGAACACAGAGCAGTTTCTCAGAAAGCTTCTTTCCAGTTTTGAACGGAAGATATTTCCTTTTTCACCATAGCCCTCTATGGGCTTCCAAATATCCCTTTGCCAATTCCACAAGAACAGCCTTAGCGAAAGGCTTCTTGAAAGGAAAGATGTAACTCTGTGAGATGAATTAACAGAACATAGAACAGTTTCTCAGAAAGCTTCTTTCCAGTTTTGAACGGAAGATATTTCCTTTTTCACCATAGCCCTCTATGGGCTTCCAAATATCCCTTTGCCAATTCCACAAGAACAGCCTTAGCGAAAGGCTTCTTGAAGGGAAAGATGTAACTCTGTGAGATGAATTAACAGAACACAGAGCAGTTTCTCAGAAAGCTTCTTTCCAGTTTTGAACGGAAGATATTTCCTTTTTCACCATAGCCCTCTATGGGCTTCCAAATATCCCTTTGCCAATTCCACAAGAACAGCCTTAGCGAAAGGCTTCTTGAAGGGAAAGATGTAACTCTGTGAGATGAATTAACAGAACACAGAGCAGTTTCTCAGAAAGCTTCTTTCCAGTTTTGAACGGAAGATATTTCCTTTTTCACCATAGCCCACTATGGTCTTCCAAATATCCCTTTGCC
The DNA here is from genome assembly GCF_047675955.1 of Chlorocebus sabaeus. Classification (NCBI taxonomy): domain Eukaryota; kingdom Metazoa; phylum Chordata; class Mammalia; order Primates; family Cercopithecidae; genus Chlorocebus; species Chlorocebus sabaeus. The sequence goes on from NW_027327459.1 coordinate 243,457, forward strand.
AATTCCACAAGAACAGCCTTAGCGAAAGGTTTCTTGACGGGAAAGATGTAACTCTGTGAGATGAATTAACAGAACACAGAGCAGTTTCTCATAAAGCTTCTTTCCAGTTTTGAACGGAAGATATTTCCTTTTTCACCATAGCCCTCTAGGGGCTTCCAAATATCCCTTTGCCAATTCCACAAGAACAGCCATAGCGAAAGGCTTCTTGAAGGGAAAGATGTAACTCTGTGAGATGAATTAACAGAACACAGAGCAGTTTCTCAGAAAGCTTCTTTCCAGTTTTGAACGGAAGATATTTCCTTTTTCACCATAGCCCACTATGGGCTTCCAAATATCCTTTTGCCAATTCCACAAGAACAGCCTTAGAGAAAGGCTTCCTGAAGGGAAAGATGTAACTCTGTGAGATGAATTAACAGAACACAGAGCAGTTTCTCAGAAAGCTTCTTTCCAGTTTTGAACGGAAGATATTTCCTTTTTCACCATTGCCCTCTATGGGCTTCCAAATATAACTTTGCCAATTCCACAAGAACAGCCTTAGCGAAAGGCTTCTTGAAGGGAAAGATGTAACTCTGTGAGATGAATTAACAGAACACAGAGCAGTTTCTCAGAAAGCTTCTTTCCAGTTTTGAACGGAAGATATTTCCTTTTTCACCATAGCCCTCTACGGGCTTCCAAATATCCCTTTGCCAATTCCACAAGAACAGCCTTAGCGAAAGGCTTCTTGAAGGGAAAGATGTAACTCTGTGAGATGAATTTACAGAACACAGAGCAGTTTCTCAGAAAGCTTCTTTCCAGTTTTGAACGGAAGATATTTCCTTTTTTACCATAGCCCTCTAGGGGCTTAAACTATCCCTTTGCCAATTCCCCAACAACAGCCTTACCGAAAGGCTTCTTGAAGGGAAAGATGTAACTCTGTGAGATGAATTAACAGAACACAGAGCAGTTTCTCAGAAAGCTTCTTTCCAGTTTTGAACGGAAGATATTTCCTTTTTCACCATAGCCCTCTATGGGCTTCCAAATATCCCTTTGCCAAATCCACAAGATCAGCCTTAGCGAAAGGCTTCTAGAAGGGAATGATGTAACTCTGTGAGATGAATTAACAGAACACAGAGCAGTTTCTCAGAAAGCTTCTTTCCGGTTTTGAACCGAAGATATTTCCTTTTTCACCATAGCCCTCTATGGGCTTCCAAATATCCCTTTGCCAATTCCACAAGAACAGCCTTAGCGAAAGGCTTCTTGAAGGGAAAGATGTTACTCTGTGAGATGAATTAACAGAACACAGAGCAGTTTCTCAGAAAGCTTCTTTCCAGTTTTGAACGGAAGTTATTTCCTTTTTCACCATAGCCCTCTATGGGCTTCCAAATATCCCTCTGCCAATTCCACAAGAACAGCCTTAGCGAAAGGCTTCTTGAAAGGAAAGATGTAACTCTGTGAGATGAATTAACAGAACATAGAACAGTTTCTCAGAAAGCTTCTTTCCAGTTTTGAACTGAAGATATTTCCTTTTTCACCATAGCCCTCTATGGGCTTCCAAATATCCCTTTGCCAATTCCACAAGAACAGCCTTAGCGAAAGGCTTCTTGAAGGGAAAGATGTAACTCTGTGAGATGAATTAACAGAACACAGAGCAGTTTCTCAGAAAGCTTCTTTCCAGTTTTGAACGGAAGATATTTCCTTTTTCACCATAGCCCTCTATGGGCTTCCAAATATCCCTTTGCCAATTCCACAAGAACAGCCTTAGCGAAAGGCTTCTTGAAGGGAAAGATGTAACTCTGTGAGATGAATTAACAGAACACAGAGCAGTTTCTCAGAAAGCTTCTTTCCAGTTTTGAACGGAAGATATTTCCTTTTTCACCATAGCCCTCTACGGGCTTCCAAATATCCCTTTGCCAATTCCACAAGAACAGCCTTAGCGAAAGGCTTCTTGAAGGGAAAGATGTAACTCTGTGAGATGAATTTACAGAACACAGAGCAGTTTCTCAGAAAGCTTCTTTCCAGTTTTGAACGGAAGATATTTCCTTTTTCACCATAGCCCTCTATGGGCTTCCAAATATCCCTTTGCCAATTCCACAAGAACAGCCTTAGGGAAAGGCTTCTTGAAGGGAAAGATGTAACTCTCTGAGATGAATTTACATAACATAGAACAGTTTCTCAGAAGGCTTCTTTCCAGTTTTGAACGGATGATATTTCCTTTTTCACCATAGCCCTCTATGGGCTTCCAAATATCCCTTTGCCAATTCCACAAGAACAGCCTTAGCGAAAGGCTTCTTGAAGGGAAAGATGTAACTCTGTGAGATGAATTAACAGAACACAGAGCAGTTTCTCAGAAAGCTTCTTTCCAGTTTTGAACGGAAGATATTTCCTTTTTCACCATAGCCACCTATGGGCTTCCAAATATCCCTTTGCCAATTCCACAAGAACAGCCTTAGCGAAAGGTTTCTTGACTGGAAAGATGTAACTCTGTGAGATGAATTAACAGAACACAGAGCAGTTTCTCATAAAGCTTCTTTCCAGTTTTGAACGGAAGATATTTCCTTTTTCACCATAGCCCTCTACGGCCTTCCAAATATCCCTTTGCCAATTCCACAAGAACAGCCATAGCGAAAGGCTTCTTCAAGGGAAAGATGTAACGCTGTGAGATGAATTAACAGAACACAGAGCAGTTTCTCAGAAAGCTTCTTTCCAGTTTTGAACGGAAGATATTTCCTTTTTCACCATAGCCCACTAAGGGCTTCCAAATATCCTTTTGCCAATTCCACAAGAACAGCCTTAGAGAAAGGCTTCCTGAAGGGAAAGATGTAACTCTGTGAGATGAATTAACAGAACACAGAGCAGTTTCTCAGAAAGCTTCTTTCCAGTTTTGAACGGAAGATATTTCCTTTTTCACCGTTGCCCTCTATGGGCTTCCAAATATCCCTTTGCCAATTCCACAAGAACAGCCTTAGCGAAAGGCTTCTTGAAGGGAAAGATGTAACTCTGTGAGATGAATTAACAGAACACAGAGCAGTTTCTCAGAAAGCTTCTTTCCAGTTTTGAACTTAAGATATTTCCTTTTTCACCATAGCCCTCTACGGGCTTCCAAATATCCCTTTGCCAATTCCACAAGAACAGCCTTAGCGAAAGGCTTCTTGAAGGGAAAGATGTAACTCTGTGAGATGAATTTACAGAACACAGAGCAGTTTCTCAGAAAGCTTCTTTCCAGTTTTGAACGGAAGATATTTCCTTTTTCACCATAGCCCTCTAGAGGCTTAAACTATCCCTTTGCCAATTCCACAAGAACAGCCTTACCGAAAGGCTTCTTGAAGGGAAAGATGTAACACTGTGAGATGAATTAACAGAACACAGAGCAGTTTCTCAGAAAGCTTCTTTCCAGTTTTGAACGGAAGATATTTCCTTTTTCACCATAGCCCTCTATGGGCTTCCAAATATCCCTTTGCCAATTCCACAAGAACAGCCTTAGCGAAAGGCTTCTTGAAGGGAAATATGTTACTCTGTGAGATGAATTAACAGAACACAGAGCAGTTTCTCAGAAAGCTTCTTTCCAGTTTTGAACGGAAGATATTTCCTTTTTCACCATAGCCCACTATGGGCTTAAAATATCCCTTTGCCAATTCCCCAAGAACAGCCTTAGCGAAAGGCTTCTGTAAGGGAAAGATGTAACTCTGTGAGATGAATTAACAGAACACAGAGCAGTTTCTCAGAAAGCTTCTTTCCAGTTTTGAACGGAAGATATTTCCTTTTTCACCTTAGCCCTCTATGGACTACCAAATATCCCTTTGCCAATTCCCCAAGAACAGCCTTAGCGAAAGGCTTCTTGAAGGGAAAGATGCAACTCTGTGAGATGAATTAACAGAACACAGAGCAGTTTCTCAGAAAGCTTCTTTCCAGTTTTGAACGGAAGATATTTCCTTTTTCACCATAGCCCTCTACGGCCTTCCAAATATCCCTTTGCCAATTCCACAAGAACAGCCTTAGAGAAAGGCTTCCTGAAGGGAAAGATGTAACTCTGTGAGATGAATTAACAGAACACAGAGCAGTTTCTCAGAAAGCTTCTTTCCAGTTTTGAACGGAAGATATTTCCTTTTTCACCGTTGCCCTCTAGGGGCTTCCAAATATCCCTTTGCCAATTCCACAAGAACAGCCTTAGCGAAAGGCTTCTTGAAGGGAAAGATGTAACTCTGTGAGATGAATTAACAGAACACAGAGCAGTTTCTCAGAAAGCTTCTTTCCAGTTTTGAACTTAAGATATTTCCTTTTTCACCATAGCCCTCTACGGGCTTCCAAATATCCCTTTGCCAATTCCAAAAGAACAGCCTTAGCGAAAGGCTTCTTGAAGGGAAAGATGTAACTCTGTGAGATGAATTTACAGAACACAGAGCAGTTTCTCAGAAAGCTTCTTTCCAGTTTTGAACGGAAGATATTTCCTTTTTCACCATAGCCCTCTAGGGGCTTAAACTATCCCTTTGCAAATTCCACAAGAACAGCCTTACCGAAAGGCTTCTTGAAGGGAAAGATGTAACACTGTGAGATGAATTAACAGAACACAGAGCAGTTTCTCAGAAAGCTTCTTTCCAGTTTTGAACGGAAGATATTTCCTTTTTCACCATAGCCCTCTATGGGCTTCCAAATATCCCTTTGCCAATTCCACAAGAACAGCCTTAGCGAAAGGTTTCTTGAAGGGAAATATGTTACTCTGTGAGATGAATTAACAGAACACAGAGCAGTTTCTCAGAAAGCTTCTTTCCAGTTTTGAACGGAAGATATTTCCTTTTTCACCATAGCCCACTATGGGCTTAAAATATCCCTTTGCCAATTCCCCAAGAACAGCCTTAGCGAAAGGCTTCTTGAATTGAACGATGTAACTCTGTGAGATGAATTAACAGAACACAGAGCAGTTTCTCAGAAAGCTTCTTTCCAGTTTTGAACGGAAGATATTTCCTTTTTCACCATAGCCCTCTATGGACTTCCAAATATCCCTTTGCCAATTCCCCAAGAACAGCCTTAGCGAAAGGCTTCTTGAAGGGAAAGATGCAACTCTGTGAGATGAATGAACAGAACACAGAGCAGTTTCTCAGAAAGCTTCTTTCCAGTTTTGAACGGAAGATATTTCCTTTTTCACCATAGCCCTCTATGGGCTTCCAAATATCCCTTTGCCAATTCCACAAGATCAGCCTTAGCGAAAGGCTTCTTGAAGGGAATGATGTAACTCTGTGAGATGAATTAACAGAACACAGAGCAGTTTCTCAGAAAGCTTCTTTCCAGTTTTGAACCGAAGATATTTCCTTTTTCACCATAGCCCTCTATGGGCTTCCAAATATCCCTTTGCCAATTCCACAAGAACAGCCTTAGCGAAAGGCTTCTTGAAGGGAAAGATGTTACTCTGTGAGATGAATTAACAGAACACAGAGCAGTTTCTCAGAAAGCTTCTTTCCAGTTTTGAACGGAAGATATTTCCTTTTTCACCATAGCCCTCTATGGGCTTCCAAATATCCCTTTGCCAATTCCACAAGAACAGCCTTAGCGAAAGGCTTCTTGAAAGGAAAGATGTAACTCTGTGAGATGAATTAACAGAACATAGAACAGTTTCTCAGAAAGCTTCTTTCCAGTTTTGAACGGAAGATATTTCCTTTTTCACCATAGCCCTCTATGGGCTTCCAAATATCCCTTTGCCAATTCCACAAGAACAGCCTTAGCGAAAGGCTTCTTGAAGGGAAAGATGTAACTCTGTGACATGAATTAACAGAACACAGAGCAGTTTCTCAGAAAGCTTCTTTCCAGTTTTGAACGGAAGATATTTCCTTTTTCACCATAGCCCACTATGGGCTTCCAAATATCCCTTGCCAATTCCACAAGAACAGCCTTAGCGAAAGGTTTCTTGACGGGAAAGATGTAACTCTGTGAGATGAATTAACAGAACACAGAGCAGTTTCTCATAAAGCTTCTTTCCAGTTTTGAACGGAAGATATTTCCTTTTTCACCATAGCCCTCTAGGGGCTTCCAAATATCCCTTTGCCAATTCCACAAGAACAGCCTCAGCGAAAGGCTTCTTGAAGGGAAAGATGTAACTCTGTGAGATGAATTTACAGAACACAGAGCAGTTTCTCAGAAAGCTTCTTTCCAGTTTTGAACGGAAGATATTTCCTTTTTCACCATAGCCCTCTAGGGGCTTAAACTATCCCTTTGCCAATTCCCCAAGAACAGCCTTACCGAAAGGCTTCTTGAAGGGAAAGATGTAACTCTGTGAGATGAATTAACAGAACACAGAGCAGTTTCTCAGAAAGCTTCTTTCCAGTTTTGAACGGAAGATATTTCCTTTTTCACCATAGCCCTCTAAGGGCTTCCAAATATCCCTTTGCCAATTCCACAAGAACAGCCTCAGCGAAAGGCTTCTTGAAGGGAAAGATGTAACTCTGTGAGATGAATTAACAGAACACAGAGCAGTTTCTCAGAAAGCTTCTTTCCAGTTTTGAACGGAAGATATTTCCTTTTTCACCATAGCCCTCTAGGGATTCCAAATATCCCTTTGCCAATTCCACAAGAACAGCCTTAGCGAAAGGCTTCTTGAAGGGAAAGATGTAACTCTGTGAGATGAATTAACAGAACACAGAGCAGTTTCTCAGAAAGCTTCTTTCCAGTTTTGAACGGAAGATATTTCCTTTTTCACCATAGACCTCTATGGGCTTCCAAATATCCCTTTGCCAATTCCACAAGAACAGCCTTAGCGAAAGGCTTCTTGAAGGGAAAGATGTAACTCTGTGAGATGAATTAACAGAACACAGAGCAGTTTCTCATAAAGCTTCTTTCCAGTTTTGAACGGAAGATATTTCCTTTTTCACCATAGCCCACTATGGGCTTAAAATATCCCTTTGCCAATTCCCCAAGAACAGCCTTAGCGAAAGGCTTCTTGAAGGGAAAGATGTAACTCGGTGAGATGAATTAACAGAACACAGAGCAGTTTCTCAGATAGCTTCTTTCCAGTTTTGAACGGAAGATATTTCCTTTTTCACCATAGCCCTCTATGGGCTTCCAAATATCCCTTTGCCAATTCCACAAGAACAGCCTTAGCGAAAGGCTTCTTGAAGGGAAAGATGTAACTCTGTGAGATGAATTAACAGAACACAGAGCAGTTTCTCAGAAAGCTTCTTTCCAGTTTTGATCGGAAGATATTTCCTTTTTCACCATAGCCCTCTAGGGGTTCCAAATATCCCTTTGCCAATTCCACAATTACAGCCTTAGCGAAAGGCTTCTTGAAGGGAAAGATGTAACTCTGTGAGATGAATTAACAGAACACAGAGCAGTTTCTCAGAAAGCTTCTTTCCAGTTTTGAACGGAAGATATTTCCTTTTTCACCATAGCCCTCTATGGGCTTCCAAATATCCCTTTACCAATTCCACAAGAACAGCCTTAGCGAAAGGCTTCTTGAAGGGAAAGATGTAACTCTGTGAGATGAATTAACAGAACACAGAGCAGTTTCTCAGAAAGCTTCTTTCCAGTTTTGAACGGAAGATATTTCCTTTTTCACCATAGCCCTCTACGGGCTTCCAAATATCCCTTTGCCAATTCCACAAGAACAGCCTTAGCGAAAGGCTTCTTGAAGGGAAAGATGTAACTCTGTGAGATGAATTTACAGAACACAGAGCAGTTTCTCAGAAAGCTTCTTTCCAGTTTTGAACGGAAGATATTTCCTTTTTCACCATAGCCCTCTAGGGGCTTAAACTATCCCTTTGCCAATTCCCCAAGAACAGCCTTACCGAAAGGCTTCTTGAAGGGAAAGATGTAACTCTGTGAGATGAATTAACAGAACACAGAGCAGTTTCTCAGAAAGCTTCTTTCCAGTTTTGAACTTAAGATATTTCCTTTTTCACCATAGCCCTCTACGGGCTTCCAAATATCCCTTTGCCAATTCCACAAGAACAGCCTTAGCGAAAGGCTTCTTGAAGGGAAAGATGTAACTCTGTGAGATGAATTTACAGAACACAGAGCAGTTTCTCAGAAAGCTTCTTTCCAGTTTTGAACGGAAGATATTTCCTTTTTCACCATAGCCCTCTAGGGGCTTAAACTATCCCTTTGCCAATTCCACAAGAACAGCCTTACCGAAAGGCTTCTTGAAGGGAAAGATGTAACACTGTGAGATGAATTAACAGAACACAGAGCAGTTTCTCAGAAAGCTTCTTTCCAGTTTTGAACGGAAGATATTTCCTTTTTCACCATAGCCCTCTATGGGCTTCCAAATATCCCTTTGCCAATTCCACAAGAACAGCCTTAGCGAAAGGCTTCTTGAAGGGAAATATGTTACTCTGTGAGATGAATTAACAGAACACAGAGCAGTTTCTCAGAAAGCTTCTTTCCAGTTTTGAACGGAAGATATTTCCTTTTTCACCATAGCCCACTATGGGCTTAAAATATCCCTTTGCCAATTCCCCAAGAACAGCCTTAGCGAAAGGCTTCTTGAAGGGAAAGATGTAACTCTGTGAGATGAATTAACAGAACACAGAGCAGTTTCTCAGAAAGCTTCTTTCCAGTTTTGAACGGAAGATATTTCCTTTTTCACCTTAGCCCTCTATGGACTTCCAAATATCCCTTTGCCAATTCCCCAAGAACAGCCTTAGCGAAAGGCTTCTTGAAGGGAAAGATGCAACTCTGGGAGATGAATTAACAGAACACAGAGCAGTTTCTCAGAAAGCTTCTTTCCAGTTTTGAACGGAAGATATTTCCTTTTTCACCATAGCCCTCTACGGCCTTCCAAATATCCCTTTGCCAATTCCACAAGAACAGCCATAGCGAAAGGCTTCTTGAAGGGAAAGATGTAACGCTGTGAGATGAATTAACAGAACACAGAGCAGTTTCTCAGAAAGCTTCTTTCCAGTTTTGAACGGAAGATATTTCCTTTTTCACCATAGCCCACTAAGGGCTTCCAAATATCCTTTTGCCAATTCCACAAGAACAGCCTTAGAGAAAGGCTTCCTGAAGGGAAAGATGTAACTCTGTGAGATGAATTAACAGAACACAGAGCAGTTTCTCAGAAAGCTTCTTTCCAGTTTTGAACGGAAGATATTTCCTTTTTCACCATTGCCCTCTATGGGCTTCCAAATATCCCTTTGCCAATTCCACAAGAACAGCCTTAGCGAAAGGCTTCTTGAAGGGAAAGATGTAACTCTGTGAGATGAATTAACAGAACACAGAGCAGTTTCTCAGAAAGCTTCTTTCCAGTTTTGAACTTAAGATATTTCCTTTTTCACCATAGCCCTCTACGGGCTTCCAAATATCCCTTTGCCAATTCCACAAGAACACCCTTAGCGAAAGGCTTCTTGAAGGGAAAGATGTAACTCTGTGAGATGAATTTACAGAACACAGAGCAGTTTCTCAGAAAGCTTCTTTCCAGTTTTGAACGGAAGATATTTCCTTTTTCACCATAGCCCTCTAGGGTCTTAAACTATCCCTTTGCCAATTCCACAAGAACAGCCTTACCGAAAGGCTTCTTGAAGGGAAAGATGTAACACTGTGAGATGTATTAACAGAACACAGAGCAGTTTCTCAGAAAGCTTCTTTCCAGTTTTGAACGGAAGATATTTCCTTTTTCACCATAGCCCTCTATGGGCTTCCAAATATCCCTTTGCCAATTCCACAAGTACAGCCTTAGCGAAAGGCTTCTTGAAGGGAAATATGTTACTCTGTGAGATGAATTAACAGAACACAGAGCAGTTTCTCAGAAAGCTTCTTTCCAGTTTTGAACGGAAGATATTTCCTTTTTCACCATAGCCCACTATGGGCTTAAAATATCCCTTTGCCAATTCCCCAAGAACAGCCTTAGCGAAAGGCTTCTTGAAGGGAAAGATGTAACTCTGTGAGATGAATTAACAGAACACAGAGCAGTTTCTCAGAAAGCTTCTTTCCAGTTTTGAACGGAAGATATTTCCTTTTTCACCTTAGCCCTCTATGGACTTCCAAATATCCCTTTGCCAATTCCCCAAGAACAGCCTTAGCGAAAGGCTTCTTGAAGGGAAAGATGCAACTCTGTGAGATGAATTAACAGAACACAGAGCAGTTTCTCAGAAAGCTTCTTTCCAGTTTTGAACGGAAGATATTTCCTTTTTCACCATAGCCCTGTATGGGCTTCCAAATATCCCTTTGCCAATTCCACAAGATCAGCCTTAGCGAAAGGCTTCTTGAAGGGAGTGATGTAACTCTGTGAGATGAATTAACAGAACACAGAGCAGTTTCTCAGAAAGCTTCTTTCCAGTTTTGAACGGAAGATATTTCCTTTTTCACCATAGCCCTCTATGGGCTTCCAAATATCCCTTTGCCAATTCCACAAGAACAGCCTTAGCGAAAGGCTTCTTGAAGGGAAAGATGTTACTCTGTGAGATGAATTAACAGAACACAGAGCAGTTTCTCAGAAAGCTTCTTTCCAGTTTTGAACGGAAGATATTTCCTTTTTCACCATAGCCCTCTATGGGCTTCCAAATATCCCTTTGCCAATTCCACAAGAACAGCCTTAGCGAAAGGCTTCTTGAAAGGAAAGATGTAACTCTGTGAGATGAATTAACAGAACATAGAACAGTTTCTCAGAAAGCTTCTTTCCAGTTTTGAACGGAAGATATTTCCTTTTTCACCATAGCCCTCTATGGGCTTCCAAATATCCCTTTGCCAATTCCACAAGAACAGCCTTAGCGAAAGGCTTCTTGAAGGGAAAGATGTAACTCTGTGAGATGAATTAACAGAACACAGAGCAGTTTCTCAGAAAGCTTCTTTCCAGTTTTGAACGGAAGATATTTCCTTTTTCACCATAGCCCTCTAGGGGCTTCCAAATATCCCTTTGCCAATTCCACAAGAACAGCCATAGCGAAAGGCTTCTTGAAGGGAAAGATGTAACTCTGTGAGATGAATTAACAGAACACAGAGCAGTTTCTCAGAAAGCTTCTTTCCAGTTTTGAACGGAAGATATTTCCTTTTTCACCATAGCCCACTATGGGCTTCCAAATATCCTTTTGCCAATTCCACAAGAACAGCCTTAGAGAAAGGCTTCCTGAAGGGAAAGATGTAACTCTGTGAGATGAATTAACAGAACACAGAGCAGTTTCTCAGAAAGCTTCTTTCCAGTTTTGAACGGAAGATATTTCCTTTTTCACCATTGCCCTCTATGGGCTTCCAAATATCCCTTTGCCAATTCCACAAGAACAGCCTTAGCGAAAGGCTTCTTGAAGGGAAAGATGTAACTCTGTGAGATGAATTAACAGAACACAGAGCAGTTTCTCAGAAAGCTTCTTTCCAGTTTTGAACGGAAGATATTTCCTTTTTCACCATAGCCCTCTACGGGCTTCCAAATATCCCTTTGCCAATTCCACAAGAACAGCCTTAGCGAAAGGCTTCTTGAAGGGAAAGATGTAACTCTGTGAGATGAATTTACAGAACACAGAGCAGTTTCTCAGAAAGCTTCTTTCCAGTTTTGAACGGAAGATATTTCCTTTTTCACCATAGCCCTCTAGGGGCTTAAACTATCCCTTTGCCAATTCCCCAACAACAGCCTTACCGAAAGGCTTCTTGAAGGGAAAGATGTAACTCTGTGAGATGAATTAACAGAACACAGAGCAGTTTCTCAGAAAGCTTCTTTCCAGTTTTGAACGGAAGATATTTCCTTTTTCAACATAGCCCTCTAAGGGCTTCCAAATATCCCTTTGCCTATTCCACAAGAACAGCCTCAGCGAAAGGCTTCTTGAATTGAAAGATGTAACTCTGTGAGATGAATTAACAGAACACAGAGCAGTTTCTCAGAAAGCTTCTTTCCAGTTTTGAACGGAAGATATTTCCTTTTTCACCATAGCCCTCTAGGGATTCCAAATATCCCTTTGCCAATTCCACAAGAACAGCCTTAGCGAAAGGCTTCTTGAAGGGAAAGATGTAACTCTCTGAGATGAATTAACAGAACACAGAGCAGTTTCTCAGAAAGCTTCTTTCCAGTTTTGAACGGAAGATATTTCCTTTTTCACCATAGCCCTCTATGGGCTTCCAAATATCCCTTTGCCAATTCCACAAGAACAGCCTTAGCGAAAGGCTTCTTGAAGGGAAAGATGTAACTCTGTGAGATGAATTAACAGAACACAGAGCAGTTTCTCAGAAAGCTTCTTTCCAGTTTTGAACGGAAGATATTTCCTTTTTCACCATAGCCCTCTATGGGCTTAAAATATCCCTTTGCCAATTCCCCAAGAACAGCCTTAGCGAAAGGCTTCTTGAAGGGAAAGATGTAACTCGGTGAGATGAATTAACAGAACACAGAGCAGTTTCTCAGATAGCTTCTTTCCAGTTTTGAACGGAAGATATTTCCTTTTTCACCATAGACCTCTATGGGCTTCCAAATATCCCTTTGCCAATTCCACAAGAACAGCCTTAGCGAAAGGCTTCTTGAAGGGAAAGATGTAACTCTGTGAGATGAATTAACAGAACACAGAGCAGTTTCTCAGAAAGCTTCTTTCCAGTTTTGAACGGAAGATATTTCCTTTTTCACCATAGCCCTCTATGGGCTTAAAATATCCCTTTGCCAATTCCCCAAGAACAGCGTTAGCGAAAGGCTTCTTGAAGGGAAAGATGTAACTCGGTGAGATGAATTAACAGAACACAGAGCAGTTTCTCAGATAGCTTCTTTCCAGTTTTGAACGGAAGATATTTCCTTTTTCACCATAGCCCTCTATGGGCTTCCAAATATCCCTTTGCCAATTCCAAAAGAACAGCCTTAGCGAAAGGCTTCTTGAAGGGAAAGATGTAACTCTGTGAGATGAATTAACAGAACACAGAGCAGTTTCTCAGAAAGTGTCTTTCCAGTTTTGAACGGAAGATATTTCCTTTTTCATCATAGCCCTCTATGGGCTTCCAAATATCCCTTTGCCAATTCCCCAAGAACAGCCTTAGCGTAAGGCTTCTTGAAGGGAAAGATGTAACTCTCTGAGATGAATTAACAGAACATAGAACAGTTTCTCAGAAAGCTTCTTTCCAGTTTTGAACGGAAGATATTTCCTTTTTCACCATAGCCCTCTATGGGCTTCGAAATATCCCTTTGCCTATTCCACAAGAACAGCCTTAGCGAAAGGCTTCTTGAAGGGAAAGATGTAACTCTGTGAGATGAATTAACAGAACACAGAGCAGTTTCTCAGAAAGCTTCTTTCCAGTTTTGAACGGAAGATATTTCCTTTTTCACCATAGCCCTCTATGGGCTTCCAAATATCCCTTTGCCAATTCCACAAGAACAGCCTTAGCGAAAGGCTTCTTGAAGGGAAAGATGTAACTCTGTGAGATGAATTAACAGAACACAGAGCAGTTTCTCAGAAAGCTTCTTTCCACTTTTGAATGGAAGATATTTCCTTTTTCACCTTAGCCCTCTATGGGCTTCCAAATATCCCTTTGCCAAATCCACAAGAACAGCCTTAGCGAAAGGCTTCTTGAAGGGAAAGATGTTACTCTGTGAGATGAATTAACAGAACACAGAGCAGTTTCTCAGAAAGCTTCTTTCCAGTTTTGAACGGAAGATATTTCCTTTTTCACCATAGCCCTCTATGGGCTTCCAAATATCCCTCTGCCAATTCCACAAGAACAGCCTTAGCGAAAGGCTTCTTGAAAGGAAAGATGTAACTCTGTGAGATGAATTAACAGAACATAGAACAGTTTCTCAGAAAGCTTCTTTCCAGTTTTGAACTGAAGATATTTCCTTTTTCACCATAGCCCTCTATGGGCTTCCAAATATCCCTTTGCCAATTCCACAAGAACAGCCTTAGCGAAAGGCTTCTTGAAGGGAAAGATGTAACTCTGTGAGATGAATTAACAGAACACAGAGCAGTTTCTCAGAAAGCTTCTTTCCAGTTTTGAACGGAAGATATTTCCTTTTTCACCATAGCCCTCTATGGGCTTCCAAATATCCCTTTGCCAATTCCACAAGAACAGCCTTAGCGAAAGGCTTCTTGAAGGGAAAGATGTAACTCTGTGAGATGAATTAACAGAACACAGAGCAGTTTCTCAGAAAGCTTCTTTCCAGTTTTGAACGGAAGATATTTCCTTTTTCACCATAGCCCTCTACGGGCTTCCAAATATCCCTTTGCCAATTCCACAAGAACAGCCTTAGCGAAAGGCTTCTTGAAGGGAAAGATGTAACTCTGTGAGATGAATTTACAGAACACAGAGCAGTTTCTCAGAAAGCTTCTTTCCAGTTTTGAACGGAAGATATTTCCTTTTTCACCATAGCCCTCTATGGGCTTCCAAATATCCCTTTGCCAATTCCACAAGAACAGCCTTAGCGAAAGGCTTCTTGAAGGGAAAGATGTAACTCTCTGAGATGAATTTACATAACATAGAACAGTTTCTCAGAAAGCTTCTTTCCAGTTTTGAACGGATGATATTTCCTTTTTCACCATAGCCCTCTATGGGCTTCCAAATATCCCTTTGCCAATTCCACAAGAACAGCCTTAGCGAAAGGCTTCTTGAAGGGAAAGATGTAACTCTGTGAGATGAATTAACAGAACACAGAGCAGTTTCTCAGAAAGCTTCTTTCCAGTTTTGAACGGAAGATATTTCCTTTTTCACCGTAGCCACCTATGGGCTTCCAAATATCCCTTTGCCAATTCCACAAGAACAGCCTTAGCGAAAGGTTTCTTGACGGGAAAGATGTAACTCTGTGAGATGAATTAACAGAACACAGAGCAGTTTCTCAGAAAGCTTCTTTCCAGTTTTGAACGGAAGATATTTCCTTTTTCACCATAGCCCTCTACGGCCTTCCAAATATCCCTTTGCCAATTCCACAAGAACAGCCATAGCGAAAGGCTTCTTGAAGGGAAAGATGTAACGCTGTGAGATGAATTAACAGAACACAGAGCAGTTTCTCCGAAAGCTTCTTTCCAGTTTTGAACGGAAGATATTTCCTTTTTCACCATAGCCCACTAAGGGCTTCCAAATATCCTTTTGCCAATTCCACAAGAACAGCCTTAGAGAAAGGCTTCCTGAAGGGAAAGATGTAACTCTGTGAGATGAATTAACAGAACACAGAGCAGTTTCTCAGAAAGCTTCTTTCCAGTTTTGAACGGAAGATATTTCCTTTTTCACCATTGCCCTCTATGGGCTTCCAAATATCCC
Source organism: Chlorocebus sabaeus (assembly GCF_047675955.1). Classification (NCBI taxonomy): domain Eukaryota; kingdom Metazoa; phylum Chordata; class Mammalia; order Primates; family Cercopithecidae; genus Chlorocebus; species Chlorocebus sabaeus. The sequence goes on from NW_027327459.1 coordinate 258,568, forward strand.
TTTGCCAATTCCACAAGAACAGCCTTAGCGAAAGGCTTCTTGAAGGGAAAGATGTAACTCTGTGAGATGAATTAACAGAACACAGAGCAGTTTCTCAGAAAGCTTCTTTCCAGTTTTGAACTTAAGATATTTCCTTTTTCACCATAGCCCTCTACGGGCTTCCAAATATCCCTTTGCCAATTCCACAAGAACAGCCTTAGCGAAAGGCTTCTTGAAGGGAAAGATGTAACTCTGTGAGATGAATTTACAGAACACAGAGCAGTTTCTCAGAAAGCTTCTTTCCAGTTTTGAACGGAAGATATTTCCTTTTTCACCATAGCCCTCTAGGGGCTTAAACTATCCCTTTGCCAATTCCACAAGAACAGCCTTACCGGAAGGCTTCTTGAAGGGAAAGATGTAACACTGTGAGATGAATTAACAGAACACAGAGCAGTTTCTCAGAAAGCTTCTTTCCAGTTTTGAACGGAAGATATTTCCTTTTTCACCATAGCCCTCTACGGGCTTCCAAATATCCCTTTGCCAATTCCACAAGAACAGCCTTAGCGAAAGGCTTCTTGAAGGGAAAGATGTAACTCTGTGAGATGAATTTACAGAACACAGAGCAGTTTCTCAGAAAGCTTCTTTCCAGTTTTGAACGGAAGATATTTCCTTTTTCACCATAGCCCTCTAGGGGCTTAAACTATCCCTTTGCCAATTCCCCAAGAACAGCCTTACCGAAAGGCTTCTTGAAGGGAAAGATGTAACTCTGTGAGATGAATTAACAGAACACAGAGCAGTTTCTCAGAAAGCTTCTTTCCAGTTTTGAACGGAAGATATTTCCTTTTTCACCATAGCCCTCTAAGGGCTTCCAAATATCCCTTTGCCAATTCCACAAGAACAGCCTCAGCGAAAGGCTTCTTGAAGGGAAAGATGTAACTCTGTGAGATGAATTAACAGAACACAGAGCAGTTTCTCAGAAAGCTTCTTTCCAGTTTTGAACGGAAGATATTTCCTTTTTCACCATAGCCCTCTAGGGATTCCAAATATCCCTTTGCCAATTCCACAAGAACAGCCTTAGCGAAAGGCTTCTTGAAGGGAAAGATGTAACTCTGTGAGATGAATTAACAGAACACAGAGCAGTTTCTCAGAAAGCTTCTTTCCAGTTTTGAACGGAAGATATTTCCTTTTTCACCATAGACCTCTATGGGCTTCCAAATATCCCTTTGCCAATTCCACAAGAACAGCCTTAGCGAAAGGCTTCTTGAAGGGAAAGATGTAACTCTGTGAGATGAATTAACAGAACACAGAGCAGTTTCTCAGAAAGCTTCTTTCCAGTTTTGAACGGAAGATATTTCCTTTTTCACCATAGCCCACTAAGGGCTTAAAATATCCCTTTGCCAATTCCCCAAGAACAGCCTTAGCGAAAGGCTTCTTGAAGGGAAAGATGTAACTCGGTGAGATGAATTAACAGAACACAGAGCAGTTTCTCAGATAGCTTCTTTCCAGTTTTGAACGGAAGATATTTCCTTTTTCACCATAGCCCTCTATGGGCTTCCAAATATCCCTTTGCCAATTCCACAAGAACAGCCTTAGCGAAAGGCTTCTTGAAGGGAAAGATGTAACTCTGTGAGATGAATTAACAGAAAACAGAGCAGTTTCTCAGAAAGCTTCTTTCCAGTTTTGATCGGAAGATATTTCCTTTTTCACCATAGCCCTCTAGGGGTTCCAAATATCCCTTTGCCAATTCCACAATTACAGCCTTAGCGAAAGGCTTCTTGAAGGGAAAGATGTAACTCTGTGAGATGAATTAACAGAACACAGAGCAGTTTCTCAGAAAGCTTCTTTCCAGTTTTGAACGGAAGATATTTCCTTTTTCACCATTGCCCTCTATGGGCTTCCAAATATCCCTTTGCCAATTCCACAAGAACAGCCTTAGCGAAAGGCTTCTTGAAGGGAAAGATGTAACTCTGTGAGATGAATTAACAGAACACAGAGCAGTTTCTCAGAAAGCTTCTTTCCAGTTTTGAACGGAAGATATTTCCTTTTTCACCATAGCCCTCTACGGGCTTCCAAATATCCCTTTGCCAATTCCACAAGAACAGCCTTAGCGAAAGGCTTCTTGAAGGGAAAGATGTAACTCTGTGAGATGAATTTACAGAACACAGAGCAGTTTCTCAGAAAGCTTCTTTCCAGTTTTGAACGGAAGATATTTCCTTTTTCACCATAGCCCTCTAGGGGCTTAAACTATCCCTTTGCCAATTCCCCAAGAACAGCCTTACCGAAAGGCTTCTTGAAGGGAAAGATGTAACTCTGTGAGATGAATTAACAGAACACAGAGCAGTTTCTCAGAAAGCTTCTTTCCAGTTTTGAACGGAAGATATTTCCTTTTTCACCATAGCCCTCTATGGGCTTCCAAATATCCCTTTGCCAATTACACAAGAACAGCCTTAGCGAAAGGCTTCTTGAAGGGAAAGATGTAACTCTGTGAGATGAATTAACAGAACACAGAGCAGTTTCTCAGAAAGCTTCTTTCCAGTTTTGAACGGAAGATATTTCCTTTTTCACCATAGCCCTCTAGGGATTCCAAATATCCCTTTGCCAATTCCACAAGAACAGCCTTAGCGAAAGGCTTCTTGAAGGGAAAGATGTAACTCTGTGAGATGAATTAACAGAACACAGAGCAGTTTCTCAGAAAGCTTCTTTCCAGTTTTGAACGGAAGATATTTCCTTTTTCACCATAGCCCTCTATGGGCTTCCAAATATCCCTTTGCCAATTCCACAAGAACAGCCTTAGCGAAAGGCCTCTTGAAGGGAAAGATGTAACTCTGTGAGATGAATTAACAGAACACAAAGCAGTTTCTCAGAAAGCTTCTTTCCAGTTTTGAACGGAAGATATTTCCTTTTTCACCATAGCCCACTAGGGGCTTAAAATATCCCTTTGCCAATTCCCCAAGAACAGCCTTAGCGAAAGGCTTCTTGAAGGGAAAGATGTAACTCGGTGAGATGAATTAACAGAACACAGAGCAGTTTCTCAGATAGCTTCTTTCCAGTTTTGAACGGAAGATATTTCCTTTTTCACCATAGCCCTCTATGGGCTTCCAAATATCCCTTTGCCAATTCCAAAAGAACAGCCTTAGCGAAAGGCTTCTTGAAGGGAAATATGTTACTCTGTGAGATGAATTAACAGAACACAGAGCAGTTTCTCAGAAAGCTTCTTTCCAGTTTTGAACGGAAGATATTTCCTTTTTCACCATAGCCCTCTAGGGATTCCAAATATCCCTTTGCCAATTCCACAAGAACAGCCTTAGCGAAAGGCTTCTTGAAGGGAAAGATGTAACTCTGTGAGATGAATTAACAGAACACAGAGCAGTTTCTCAGAAAGCTTCTTTCCAGTTTTGAACGGAAGATATTTCCTTTTTCACCATAGCCCTCTATGGGCTTCCAAATATCCCTTTGCCAATTCCACAAGAGCAGCCTTAGCGAACGGCTTCCTGAAGGGAAAGATGTAACTCTGTGAGATGAATTAACAGAACACAGAGCAGTTTCTCAGAAAGCTTCTTTCCAGTTTTGAACGGAAGATATTTCCTTTTTCACCATAGCCCACTATGGGCTTAAAATATCCCTTTGCCAATTCCCCAAGAACAGCCTTAGCGAAAGGCTTCTTGAAGGGAAAGATGTAACTCTGTGAGATGAATTAACAGAACACAGAGCAGTTTCTCAGAAAGCTTCTTTCCAGTTTTGAACGGAAGATATTTCCTTTTTCACCTTAGCCCTCTATGGGCTTCCAAATATCCCTTTGCCAATTCCCCAAGAACAGCCTTAGCGAAAGGCTTCTTGAAGGGAAAGATGCAACTCTGTGAGATGAATTAACAGAACACAGAGCAGTTTCTCAGAAAGCTTCTTTCCAGTTTTGAACGGAAGATATTTCCTTTTTCACCATAGCCCTCTATGGGCTTCCAAATATCCCTTTGCCAATTCCACAAGATCAGCCTTAGCGAAAGGTTTCTTGACGGGAAAGATGTAACTCTGTGAGATGAATTAACAGAACACAGAGCAGTTTCTCAGAAAGCTTCTTTCCAGTTTTGAACGGAAGATATTTCCTTTTTCACCATAGCCCACTATGGGCTTAAAATATCCCTTTGCCAATTCCCCAAGAACAGCCTTAGCGAAAGGCTTCTTGAAGGGAAAGATGTAACTCTGTGAGATGAATTAACAGAACACAGAGCAGTTTCTCAGAAAGCTTCTTTCCAGTTTTGAACGGAAGATATTTCCTTTTTCACCTTAGCCCTCTATGGGCTTCCAAATATCCCTTTGCCAATTCCCCAAGAACAGCCTTGGCGAAAGGCTTCTTGAAGGGAAAGATGCAACTCTGTGAGATGAATTAACAGAACACAGAGCAGTTTCTCAGAAAGCTTCTTTCCAGTTTTGAACGGAAGATATTTCCTTTTTCACCATAGCCCTCTATGGGCTTCCAAATATCCCTTTGCCAATTCCACAAGATCAGCCTTAGCGAAAGGCTTCTTGAAGGGAATGATGTAACTCTGTGAGATGAATTAACAGAACACAGAGCAGTTTCTCAGAAAGCTTCTTTCCAGTTTTGAACGGAAGATATTTCCTTTTTCACCATAGCCCTCTATGGGCTTCCAAATATCCCTTTGCCAATTCCACAAGAACAGCCTTAGCGAAAGGCTTCTTGAAAGGAAAGATGTAACTCTGTGAGATGAATTAACAGAACATAGAACAGTTTCTCAGAAAGCTTCTTTCCAGTTTTGAACGGAAGATATTTCCTTTTTCACCATAGCCCTCTATGGGCTTCCAAATATCCCTTTGCCAATTCCACAAGAACAGCCTTAGCGAAAGGCTTCTTGAAGGGAAAGATGTAACTCTGTGAGATGAATTAACAGAACACAGAGCAGTTTCTCAGAAAGCTTCTTTCCAGTTTTGAACGGAAGATATTTCCTTTTTCACCATAGCCCTCTATGGGCTTCCAAATATCCCTTTGCCAATTCCACAAGAACAGCCTTAGCGAAAGGCTTCTTGAAGGGAAAGATGTAACTCTGTGAGATGAATTAACAGAACACAGAGCAGTTTCTCAGAAAGCTTCTTTCCAGTTTTGAACGGAAGATATTTCCTTTTTCACCATAGCCCACTATGGTCTTCCAAATATCCCTTTGCCAATTCCACAAGAACAGCCTTAGCGAAAGGTTTCTTGACGGGAAAGATGTAACTCTGTGAGATGAATTAACAGAACACAGAGCAGTTTCTCATAAAGCTTCTTTCCAGTTTTGAACGGAAGATATTTCCTTTTTCACCATAGCCCTCTAGGGGCTTCCAAATATCCCTTTGCCAATTCCACAAGAACAGCCATAGCGAAAGGCTTCTTGAAGGGAAAGATGTAACTCTGTGAGATGAATTAACAGAACACAGAGCAGTTTCTCAGAAAGCTTCTTTCCAGTTTTGAACGGAAGATATTTCCTTTTTCACCATAGCCCACTATGGGCTTCCAAATATCCTTTTGCCAATTCCACAAGAACAGCCTTAGAGAAAGGCTTCCTGAAGGGAAAGATGTAACTCTGTGAGATGAATTAACAGAACACAGAGCAGTTTCTCAGAAAGCTTCTTTCCAGTTTTGAACGGAAGATATTTCCTTTTTCACCATTGCCCTCTATGGGCTTCCAAATATAACTTTGCCAATTCCACAAGAACAGCCTTAGCGAAAGGCTTCTTGAAGGGAAAGATGTAACTCTGTGAGATGAATTAACAGAACACAGAGCAGTTTCTCAGAAAGCTTCTTTCCAGTTTTGAACGGAAGATATTTCCTTTTTCACCATAGCCCTCTACGGGCTTCCAAATATCCCTTTGCCAATTCCACAAGAACAGCCTTAGCGAAAGGCTTCTTGAAGGGAAAGATGTAACTCTGTGAGATGAATTTACAGAACACAGAGCAGTTTCTCAGAAAGCTTCTTTCCAGTTTTGAACGGAAGATATTTCCTTTTTTACCATAGCCCTCTAGGGGCTTAAACTATCCCTTTGCCAATTCCCCAACAACAGCCTTACCGAAAGGCTTCTTGAAGGGAAAGATGTAACTCTGTGAGATGAATTAACAGAACACAGAGCAGTTTCTCAGAAAGCTTCTTTCCAGTTTTGAACGGAAGATATTTCCTTTTTCACCATAGCCCTCTATGGGCTTCCAAATATCCCTTTGCCAAATCCACAAGATCAGCCTTAGCGAAAGGCTTCTAGAAGGGAATGATGTAACTCTGTGAGATGAATTAACAGAACACAGAGCAGTTTCTCAGAAAGCTTCTTTCCGGTTTTGAACCGAAGATATTTCCTTTTTCACCATAGCCCTCTATGGGCTTCCAAATATCCCTTTGCCAATTCCACAAGAACAGCCTTAGCGAAAGGCTTCTTGAAGGGAAAGATGTTACTCTGTGAGATGAATTAACAGAACACAGAGCAGTTTCTCAGAAAGCTTCTTTCCAGTTTTGAACGGAAGTTATTTCCTTTTTCACCATAGCCCTCTATGGGCTTCCAAATATCCCTCTGCCAATTCCACAAGAACAGCCTTAGCGAAAGGCTTCTTGAAAGGAAAGATGTAACTCTGTGAGATGAATTAACAGAACATAGAACAGTTTCTCAGAAAGCTTCTTTCCAGTTTTGAACTGAAGATATTTCCTTTTTCACCATAGCCCTCTATGGGCTTCCAAATATCCCTTTGCCAATTCCACAAGAACAGCCTTAGCGAAAGGCTTCTTGAAGGGAAAGATGTAACTCTGTGAGATGAATTAACAGAACACAGAGCAGTTTCTCAGAAAGCTTCTTTCCAGTTTTGAACGGAAGATATTTCCTTTTTCACCATAGCCCTCTATGGGCTTCCAAATATCCCTTTGCCAATTCCACAAGAACAGCCTTAGCGAAAGGCTTCTTGAAGGGAAAGATGTAACTCTGTGAGATGAATTAACAGAACACAGAGCAGTTTCTCAGAAAGCTTCTTTCCAGTTTTGAACGGAAGATATTTCCTTTTTCACCATAGCCCTCTACGGGCTTCCAAATATCCCTTTGCCAATTCCACAAGAACAGCCTTAGCGAAAGGCTTCTTGAAGGGAAAGATGTAACTCTGTGAGATGAATTTACAGAACACAGAGCAGTTTCTCAGAAAGCTTCTTTCCAGTTTTGAACGGAAGATATTTCCTTTTTCACCATAGCCCTCTATGGGCTTCCAAATATCCCTTTGCCAATTCCACAAGAACAGCCTTAGCGAAAGGCTTCTTGAAGGGAAAGATGTAACTCTCTGAGATGAATTTACATAACATAGAACAGTTTCTCAGAAGGCTTCTTTCCAGTTTTGAACGGATGATATTTCCTTTTTCACCATAGCCCTCTATGGGCTTCCAAATATCCCTTTGCCAATTCCACAAGAACAGCCTTAGCGAAAGGCTTCTTGAAGGGAAAGATGTAACTCTGTGAGATGAATTAACAGAACACAGAGCAGTTTCTCAGAAAGCTTCTTTCCAGTTTTGAACGGAAGATATTTCCTTTTTCACCATAGCCACCTATGGGCTTCCAAATATCCCTTTGCCAATTCCACAAGAACAGCCTTAGCGAAAGGTTTCTTGACTGGAAAGATGTAACTCTGTGAGATGAATTAACAGAACACAGAGCAGTTTCTCATAAAGCTTCTTTCCAGTTTTGAACGGAAGATATTTCCTTTTTCACCATAGCCCTCTACGGCCTTCCAAATATCCCTTTGCCAATTCCACAAGAACAGCCATAGCGAAAGGCTTCTTCAAGGGAAAGATGTAACGCTGTGAGATGAATTAACAGAACACAGAGCAGTTTCTCAGAAAGCTTCTTTCCAGTTTTGAACGGAAGATATTTCCTTTTTCACCATAGCCCACTAAGGGCTTCCAAATATCCTTTTGCCAATTCCACAAGAACAGCCTTAGAGAAAGGCTTCCTGAAGGGAAAGATGTAACTCTGTGAGATGAATTAACAGAACACAGAGCAGTTTCTCAGAAAGCTTCTTTCCAGTTTTGAACGGAAGATATTTCCTTTTTCACCGTTGCCCTCTATGGGCTTCCAAATATCCCTTTGCCAATTCCACAAGAACAGCCTTAGCGAAAGGCTTCTTGAAGGGAAAGATGTAACTCTGTGAGATGAATTAACAGAACACAGAGCAGTTTCTCAGAAAGCTTCTTTCCAGTTTTGAACTTAAGATATTTCCTTTTTCACCATAGCCCTCTACGGGCTTCCAAATATCCCTTTGCCAATTCCACAAGAACAGCCTTAGCGAAAGGCTTCTTGAAGGGAAAGATGTAACTCTGTGAGATGAATTTACAGAACACAGAGCAGTTTCTCAGAAAGCTTCTTTCCAGTTTTGAACGGAAGATATTTCCTTTTTCACCATAGCCCTCTAGAGGCTTAAACTATCCCTTTGCCAATTCCACAAGAACAGCCTTACCGAAAGGCTTCTTGAAGGGAAAGATGTAACACTGTGAGATGAATTAACAGAACACAGAGCAGTTTCTCAGAAAGCTTCTTTCCAGTTTTGAACGGAAGATATTTCCTTTTTCACCATAGCCCACTATGGGCTTAAAATATCCCTTTGCCAATTCCCCAAGAACAGCCTTAGCGAAAGGCTTCTTGAATTGAACGATGTAACTCTGTGAGATGAATTAACAGAACACAGAGCAGTTTCTCAGAAAGCTTCTTTCCAGTTTTGAACGGAAGATATTTCCTTTTTCACCATAGCCCTCTATGGACTTCCAAATATCCCTTTGCCAATTCCCCAAGAACAGCCTTAGCGAAAGGCTTCTTGAAGGGAAAGATGCAACTCTGTGAGATGAATGAACAGAACACAGAGCAGTTTCTCAGAAAGCTTCTTTCCAGTTTTGAACGGAAGATATTTCCTTTTTCACCATAGCCCTCTATGGGCTTCCAAATATCCCTTTGCCAATTCCACAAGATCAGCCTTAGCGAAAGGCTTCTTGAAGGGAATGATGTAACTCTGTGAGATGAATTAACAGAACACAGAGCAGTTTCTCAGAAAGCTTCTTTCCAGTTTTGAACCGAAGATATTTCCTTTTTCACCATAGCCCTCTATGGGCTTCCAAATATCCCTTTGCCAATTCCACAAGAACAGCCTTAGCGAAAGGCTTCTTGAAGGGAAAGATGTTACTCTGTGAGATGAATTAACAGAACACAGAGCAGTTTCTCAGAAAGCTTCTTTCCAGTTTTGAACGGAAGATATTTCCTTTTTCACCATAGCCCTCTATGGGCTTCCAAATATCCCTTTGCCAATTCCACAAGAACAGCCTTAGCGAAAGGCTTCTTGAAAGGAAAGATGTAACTCTGTGAGATGAATTAACAGAACATAGAACAGTTTCTCAGAAAGCTTCTTTCCAGTTTTGAACGGAAGATATTTCCTTTTTCACCATAGCCCTCTATGGGCTTCCAAATATCCCTTTGCCAATTCCACAAGAACAGCCTTAGCGAAAGGCTTCTTGAAGGGAAAGATGTAACTCTGTGACATGAATTAACAGAACACAGAGCAGTTTCTCAGAAAGCTTCTTTCCAGTTTTGAACGGAAGATATTTCCTTTTTCACCATAGCCCACTATGGGCTTCCAAATATCCCTTGCCAATTCCACAAGAACAGCCTTAGCGAAAGGTTTCTTGACGGGAAAGATGTAACTCTGTGAGATGAATTAACAGAACACAGAGCAGTTTCTCATAAAGCTTCTTTCCAGTTTTGAACGGAAGATATTTCCTTTTTCACCATAGCCCTCTAGGGGCTTCCAAATATCCCTTTGCCAATTCCACAAGAACAGCCTCAGCGAAAGGCTTCTTGAAGGGAAAGATGTAACTCTGTGAGATGAATTTACAGAACACAGAGCAGTTTCTCAGAAAGCTTCTTTCCAGTTTTGAACGGAAGATATTTCCTTTTTCACCATAGCCCTCTAGGGGCTTAAACTATCCCTTTGCCAATTCCCCAAGAACAGCCTTACCGAAAGGCTTCTTGAAGGGAAAGATGTAACTCTGTGAGATGAATTAACAGAACACAGAGCAGTTTCTCAGAAAGCTTCTTTCCAGTTTTGAACGGAAGATATTTCCTTTTTCACCATAGCCCTCTAAGGGCTTCCAAATATCCCTTTGCCAATTCCACAAGAACAGCCTCAGCGAAAGGCTTCTTGAAGGGAAAGATGTAACTCTGTGAGATGAATTAACAGAACACAGAGCAGTTTCTCAGAAAGCTTCTTTCCAGTTTTGAACGGAAGATATTTGCTTTCTCACCATAGCCCTCTATGGGCTTAAAAATATTCCTTTGCCAATTCCACAAGAACAGCCTTAGCGACAGGCTTCTTGAAGGGAAATATGTAACTCTGTGAGATGAATTAACAGAACACAGAGCAATTTCCCAGAAAGATTCTTTCCAGTTTTGAACGGAAGATATTTCCTTTTTCACCATAGCCCTCCATGGCCTTTCAAATATCCCTTTTCCAATGCCACAAGAACAGCCTTAGCGAAAGGCTTCTTGAAGGGAAAGATGTAACTCTGTGAGATGAATTAACAGAACACAGAGCAGTTTCTCAGAAAGCTTCTTTCCAGTTTTGAACGGAAGATATTTCCTTTTTCACCATAGACCTCTATGGGCTTCCAAATATCCCTTTGCCAATTCCACAAGAACAGCCTTAGCGAAAGGCTTCTTGAAGGGAAAGATGTAACTCTGTGAGATGAATTAACAGAACACAGAGCAGTTTCTCAGAAAGCTTCTTTCCAGTTTTGAACGGAAGATATTTCCTTTTTCACCATAGCCCACTATGGGCTTAAAATATCCCTTTGCCAATTCCCCAAGAACAGCCTTAGCGAAAGGCTTCTTGAAGGGAAAGATGTAACTCGGTGAGATGAATTAACAGAACACAGAGCAGTTTCTCAGATAGCTTCTTTCCAGTTTTGAACGGAAGATATTTCCTTTTTCACCATAGCCCTCTATGGGCTTCCAAATATCCCTTTGCCAATTCCACAAGAACAGCCTTAGCGAAAGGCTTCTTGAAGGGAAAGATGTAACTCTGTGAGATGAATTAACAGAACACAGAGCAGTTTCTCAGAAAGCTTCTTTCCAGTTTTGATCGGAAGATATTTCCTTTTTCACCATAGCCCTCTAGGGGTTCCAAATATCCCTTTGCCAATTCCACAATTACAGCCTTAGCGAAAGGCTTCTTGAAGGGAAAGATGTAACTCTGTGAGATGAATTAACAGAACACAGAGCAGTTTCTCAGAAAGCTTCTTTCCAGTTTTGAACGGAAGATATTTCCTTTTTCACCATAGCCCTCTATGGGCTTCCAAATATCCCTTTACCAATTCCACAAGAACAGCCTTAGCGAAAGGCTTCTTGAAGGGAAAGATGTAACTCTGTGAGATGAATTAACAGAACACAGAGCAGTTTCTCAGAAAGCTTCTTTCCAGTTTTGAACGGAAGATATTTCCTTTTTCAACATAGCCCTCTAGGGATTCCAAATATCCCTTTGCCAATTCCACAAGAACAGCCTTAGCGAAAGGCTTCTTGAAGGGAAAGATGTAACTCTGTGAGATGAATTAACAGAACACAGAGCAGTTTCTCAGAAAGCTTCTTTCCAGTTTTGAACGGAAGATATTTCCTTTTTCACCATAGCCCTCTATGGGCTTCCAAATATCCCTTTGCCAATTCCACAAGAACAGCCTTAGCGAAAGGCTTCTTGAAGGGAAAGATGTAACTCCGTGAGATGAATTAACAGAACACAGAGCAGTTTCTCAGAAAGCTTCTTTCCAGTTTTGAACGGAAGATATTTCCTTTTTCACCATAGCCCACTATGGGCTTAAAATATCCCTTTGCCAATTCCCCAAGAACAGCCTTAGCGAAAGGCTTCTTGAAGGGAAAGATGTAACTCGGTGAGATGAATTAACAGAACACAGAGCAGTTTCTCAGATAGCTTCTTTCCAGTTTTGAACGGAAGATATTTCCTTTTTCACCATAGCCCTCTATGGGCTTCCAAATATCCCTTTGCCAATTCCACAAGAACAGCCTTAGCGAAAGGCTTCTTGAAGGGAAATATGTTACTCTGTGAGATGAATTAACAGAACACAGAGCAGTTTCTCAGAAAGCTTCTTTCCAGTTTTGAACGGAAGATATTTCCTTTTTCACCATAGCCCTCTAGGGATTCCAAATATCCCTTTGCCAATTCCACAAGAACCGCCTTAGCGAAAGGCTTCTTGAAGCGAAAGATGTAACTCTGTGAGATGAATTAACAGAACACAGAGCAGTTTCTCAGAAAGCTTCTTTCCAGTTTTGAACGGAAGATATTTCCTTTTTCACCATAGCCCTCTATGGGCTTCCAAATATCCCTTTGCCAATTCCACAAGAACAGCCTTAGCGAAAGGCTTCTTGAAGGGAAAGATGTAACTCTGTGAGATGAATTAACAGAACACAGAGCAGTTTCTCAGAAAGCTTCTTTCCAGTTTTGAACCGAAGATATTTCCTTTTTCACCATAGCCCTCTATGGGCTTCCAAATATCCCTTTGCCAATTCCACAAGAACAGCCTTAGCGAAAGGCTTCTTGAAGGGAAAGATGTTACTCTGTGAGATGAATTAACAGAACACAGAGCAGTTTCTCAGAAAGCTTCTTTCCAGTTTTGAACGGAAGATATTTCCTTTTTCACCATAGCCCTCTATGGGCTTCCAAATATCCCTTTGCCAATTCCACAAGAACAGCCTTAGCGAAAGGCTTCTTGAAAGGAAAGATGTAACTCTGTGAGATGAATTAACAGAACATAGAACAGTTTCTCAGAAAGCTTCTTTCCAGTTTTGAACGGAAGATATTTCCTTTTTCACCATAGCCCTCTATGGGCTTAAAAATATCCCTTTGCCAATTCCACAAGAACAGCCTTAGCGAAAGGCTTCTTGAAGGGAAAGATGTAACTCTGTGAGATGAATTAACAGAACACAGAGCAGTTTCTCAGAAAGCTTCTTTCCAGTTTTGAACGGAAGATATTTCCTTTTTCACCATAGCCCACTATGGTCTTCCAAATATCCCTTTGCCAATTCCACAAGAACAGCCTTAGCGAAAGGTTTCTTGACGGGAAAGATGTAACTCTGTGAGATGAATTAACAGAACACAGAGCAGTTTCTCATAAAGCTTCTTTCCAGTTTTGAACGGAAGATATTTCCTTTTTCACCATAGCCCTCTAGGGGCTTCCAAATATCCCTTTGCCAATTCCACAAGAACAGCCATAGCGAAAGGCTTCTTGAAGGGAAAGATGTAACTCTGTGAGATGAATTAACAGAACACAGAGCAGTTTCTCAGAAAGCTTCTTTCCAGTTTTGAACGGAAGATATTTCCTTTTTCACCATAGCCCACTATGGGCTTCCAAATATCCCTTTGCCAATTCCCCAAGAACAGCCTTAGCGAAAGGCTTCTTGAAGGGAAAGATGTAACTCGGTGAGATGAATTAACAGAACACAGAGCAGTTTCTCAGATAGCTTCTTTCCAGTTTTGAACGGAAGATATTTCCTTTTTCACCATAGCCCTCTAGGGGATTAAACTATCCCTTTGCCAATTCCCCAAGAAGAGCCTTACCGAAAGGCTTCTTGAAGGGAAAGATGTAACTCTGTGAGATGAATTAACAGAACACAGAGCAGTTTCTCAGAAAGCTTCTTTCCAGTTTTGAACGGAAGATATTTCCTTTTTCACCATAGCCCTCTAAGGGCTTCCAAATATTCCTTTGCCAATTCCACAAGAACAGCCTCAGCGAAAGGCTTCTTGAAGGGAAAGATGTAACTCTGTGAGATGAATTAACAGAACACAGAGCAGTTTCTCAGAAAGCTTCTTTCCAGTTTTGAACGGAAGATATTTCCTTTTTCACCATAGCCCTCTAGGGATTCCAAATATCCCTTTGCCAATGCCACAAGAACAGCCTTAGCGAAAGGCTTCTTGAAGGGAAAGATGTAACTCTGTGAGATGAATTAACAGAACACAGAGCAGTTTCTCAGAAAGCTTCTTTCCAGTTTTGAACGGAAGATATTTCCTTTTTCACCATAGCCCTCTATGGGCTTCCAAATATCCCTTTGCCAATTCCACAAGAACAGCCTTAGCGAAAGGCTTCTTGAAGGGAAAGATGTAACTCTGTGAGATGAATTAACAGAACACAGAGCAGTTTCTCAGAAAGCTTCTTTCCAGTTTTGAACGGAAGATATTTCCTTTTTCACCATAGCCCACTATGGGCTTAAAATATCCCTTTGCCAATTCCCCAAGAACAGCCTTAGCGAAAGGCTTCTTGAAGGGAAAGATGTAACTCGGTGAGATGAATTAACAGAACACAGAGCAGTTTCTCAGATAGCTTCTTTCCAGTTTTGAACGGAAGATATTTCCTTTTTCACCATAGCCCTCTACGGGCTTCCAAATATCCCTTTGCCAATTCCACAAGAACAGCCTTAGCGAAAGGCTTCTTGAAGGGAAAGATGTAACTCTGTGAGATGAATTAACAGAACACAGAGCAGTTTCTCAGAAAGTTTCTTTCCAGTTTTGATCGGAAGATATTTCCTTTTTCACCATAGCCCTCTAGGGGTTCCAAATATCCCTTTGCCAATTCCACAATTACAGCCTTAGCGAAAGGCTTCTTGAAGGGAAAGATGTAACTCTGTGAGATGAATTAACAGAACACAGAGCAGTTTCTCAGAAAGCTTCTTTCCAGTTTTGAACGGAAGATATTTCCTTTTTCACCATTGCCCTCTATGGGCTTCCAAATATCCCTTTGCCAATTCCACAAGAACATCCTTAGCGAAAGGCTTCTTGAAGGGAAAGATGTAACTCTGTGAGATGAATTAACAGAACACAGAGCAGTTTCTCAGAAAGCTTCTTTCCAGTTTTGAACGGAAGATATTTCCTTTTTCACCATAGCCCTCTACGGGCTTCCAAATATCCCTTTGCCAATTCCACAAGAACAGCCTTAGCGAAAGGCTTCTTGAAGGGAAAGATGTAACTCTGTGAGATGAATTTACAGAACACAGAGCAGTTTCTCAGAAAGCTTCTTTCCAGTTTTGAACGGAAGATATTTCCTTTTTCACCATAGCCCTCTAGGGGCTTAAACTATCCCTTTGCCAATTCCCCAAGAACAGCCTTACCGAAAGGCTTCTTGAAGGGAAAGATGTAACTCTGTGAGATGAATTAACAGAACACAGAGCAGTTTCTCAGAAAGCTTCTTTCCAGTTTTGAACGGAAGATATTTCCTTTTTCACCATAGCCCTCTATGGGCTTCCAAATATCCCTTTGCCAATTACACAAGAACAGCCTTAGCGAAAGGCTTCTTGAAGGGAAAGATGTAACTCTGTGAGATGAATTAACAGAACACAGAGCAGTTTCTCAGACAGCTTCTTTCCAGTTTTGAACGGAAGATATTTCCTTTTTCACCATAGCCCTCTAGGGATTCCAAATATCCCTTTGCCAATTCCCCAAGAACAGCCTTAGCGAAAGGCTTCTTGAAGGGAAAGATGTAACTCTGTGAGATGAATTAACAGAACACAGAGCAGTTTCTCAGAAAGCTTCTTTCCAGTTTTGAACGGAAGATATTTCCTTTTTCACCATAGCCCTCTATGGGCTTCCAAATATCCCTTTGCCAATTCCACAAGAACAGCCTTAGCGAAAGGCTTCTTGAAGGGAAAGATGTAACTCTGTGAGATGAATTAACAGAACACAGAGCAGTTTCTCAGAAAGCTTCTTTCCAGTTTTGAACGGAAGATATTTCCTTTTTCACCATAGCCCACTATGGGCTTAAAATATCCCTTTGCCAATTCCACAAGAACAGCCTTAGCGAAAGGCTTCTTGAAGGGAAAGATGTAACTCGGTGAGATGAATTAACAGAACACAGAGCAGTTTCTCAGATAGCTTCTTTCCAGTTTTGAACGGAAGATATTTCCTTTTTCACCATAGCCCTCTATGGGCTTCCAAATATCCCTTTGCCAATTCCACAAGAACAGCCTTAGCGAAAGGCTTCTTGAAGGGAAAGATGTAACTCTGTGAGATGAATTAACAGAACACAGAGCAGTTTCTCAGAAAGCTTCTTTCCAGTTTTGAACGGAAGATATTTCCTTTTTCACCATAGCCCTCTAGGGGTTCCAAATATCCCTTTGCCAATTCCACAATTACAGCCTTAGCGAAAGGCTTCTTGAAGGGAAAGATGTAACTCTGTGAGATGAATTAACAGAACACAGAGCAGTTTCTCAGAAAGCTTCTTTCCAGTTTTGAAGGGAAGATATTTCCTTTTTCACCATAGCCCTCTATGGGCTTCCAAATATCCCTTTGCCAATTCCACAAGAACAGCCTTAGCGAAAGGCTTCTTGAAGGGAAAGATGTAACTCTGTGAGATGAATTAACAGAACACAGAGCAGTTTCTCAGAAAGCTTCTTTCCAGTTTTGAACGGAAGATATTTCCTTTTTCACCATAGCCCTCTATGGGCTTCCAAATATCCCTTTGCCAATTCCACAAGAACGCTTTAGCGAAAGGCTTCTTGAAGGGAAAGATGTAACTCTGTGAGATGAATTAACAGAACACAGAGCAGTTTCTCAGAAAGCTTCTTTCCAGTTTTGAACGGAAGATATTTCCTTTTTCACCACAGCCCTCTATGGGCTTCGAAATATCCCTTTGCCAATTTCACAAGAACAGCCTTAGCGAAAGGCTTCTTGAAGGGAAAGATGTAACTCTGTGAGATGAATTAACAGAACACGGAGCAGTTTCTCAGAAAGCTTCTTTCCAGTTTTGAACGGAAGATATTTCCTTTTTCACCTTAGCCCTCTATGGGCTTCCAAATATCCCTTTGCCAATTCCACAAGAACAGCCTTAGCGAAAGGCTTCTTGAAGGGAATGATGTAATTCTGTGAGATGAATTAACACAACATAGAACAGTTTCTCAGAAAGCTTCTTTCCAGTTTTGAACGGAAGATATTTCCTTTTTCACCATAGCCCTCTAGGGGCTTCCAAATATCCCTTTGCCAATTCCACAAGAACAGCCTTAGCGAAAGGCTTCTTGAAGGGAAAGATGAAACTCTGTGAGATGAATTAACAGAACACAGAGCAGTTTCTCAGAAAGCTTCTTTCCAGTTTTGAACGGAAGATATTTCTTTTTCACCATAGCCCTCTATGGGCTTCCAAATATCCCTTTGCCAATTCCACAAGAACAGCCTTAGCGAAAGGCTTCTTGAAGGGAAAGATGTAACTCTGTGAGATGAATTAACAGAACACAGAGCAGTTTCTCAGAAAGCTTCTTTCCAGTTTTGAACGGAAGATATTTCCTTTTTCACCATAGCCCTGTATGGGCTTCCAAATATCCCTTTGCCAATTCCACAAGAACAGTCTTAGCGAAAGGCTTCTTGAAGGGATAGATGTAACTCTGTGAGATGAATTAACAGAACACGGAGCAGTTTCTCAGAAAGCTTCTTTCCAGTTTTGAACGGAAGATATTTCCTTTTTCACCATAGCCCTCTATGGGCTTCCAAATATCCCTTTGCCAATTCCTCAAGAACAGCCTTAGCGAAAGGATCCTTGAAGGGAAAGATGTAACTCTGTGAGATGAATTAACAGAACACAGAGCAGTTTCTCAGAAAGCTTCTTTCCAGTTTTGAACGGAAGATATTTCCTTTTTCACCATAGCCCTCTATGGGCTTCCAAATATCCCTTTGCCAATTCCACAAGAACAGCCTTAGCGAAAGGCTTCTTGAAGGGAAAGATGTAACTCTGTGAGATGAATTAACAGAACACAGAGCAGTTTCTCAGAAAGCTTCTTTCCAGTTTTGAACGGAAGATATTTCTTTTTTCACCATAGCCGTGCATGGGCTTCCAAATATCCCTTTGCCAATTCCACAAGAACAGCCTTGCGAAAGGCTTCTTGAAGGGAAAGATGTAACTCTGTGAGATGAATTAACAGAACACTGAGCAGTTTCTCAGAAAGCATCTTTCCAGTTTTGAACGGAAGATATTTCCTTTTTCACCATAGCCCTCTATGGGCTTAAAATATCCCTTTGCCAATTCCACAAGAACAGCCTTAGCGAAAGGCTTCTTGAAGGGAAAGATGTAACTCGGTGAGATGAATTAACAGAACACAGAGCAGTTTCTCAGATAGCTTCTTTCCAGTTTTGAACGGAAGATATTTCCTTTTTCACCATAGCCCTCTATGGGCTTCCAAATATCCCTTTGCCAATTCCACAAGAACAGCCTTAGCGAAAGGCTTCTTGAAGGGAAAGATGTAACTCTGTGAGATGAATTACCAGAACACAGAGCAGTTTCTCAGAAAGCTTCTTTCCAGTTTTGAACGGAAGATATTTCCTTTTTCACCATAGCCCTCTATGGGCTTCCAAATATCCCTTTGCCAATTCCCCAAGAACAGCCTTAGCGAAAGGCTTCTTGAAGGGAAAGATGCAACTCTGTGAGATGAATTAACAGAACACAGAGCAGTTTCTCAGAAAGCTTCTTTCCAGTTTTGAACGGAAGATATTTCCTTTTTCACCATAGCCCTCTATGGGCTTCCAAATATCCCTTTGCCAATTCCACAAGAACAGCCTTAGCGAAAGTCTTCTTGAAGGGAATGATGTAACTCTGTGAGATGAATTAACAGAACACAGAGCAGTTTCTCAGAAAGCTTCTTTACAGTTTTGAACCGAAGATATTTCCTTTTTCACCATAGCCCTCTATGGGCTTCCAAATATCCCTTTGCCAATTCCACAAGAACAGCCTTAGCGAAAGGCTTCTTGAAGGGAAAGATGTTACTCTGTGAGATGAATTAACAGAACACAGAGCAGTTTCTCAGAAAGCTTCTTTCCAGTTTTGAACGGAAGATATTTCCTTTTTCACCATAGCCCTCTATGGGCTTCCAAATATCCCTTTGCCAATTCCACAAGAACAGCCTTAGCGAAAGGCTTCTTGAAAGGAAAGATGTAACTCTGTGAGATGAATTAACAGAACATAGAACAGTTTCTCAGAAAGCTTCTTTCCAGTTTTGAACGGAAGATATTTCCTTTTTCACCATAGCCCTCTATGGGCTTCCAAATATCCCTTTGCCAATTCCACAAGAACAGCCTTAGCGAAAGGCTTCTTGAAGGGAAAGATGTAACTCTGTGAGATGAATTAACAGAACACAGAGCAGTTTCTCAGAAAGCTTCTTTCCAGTTTTGAACGGAAGATATTTCCTTTTTCACCATAGCCCTCTATGGGCTTCCAAATATCCCTTTGCCAATTCCACAAGAACAGCCTTAGCGAAAGGCTTCTTGAAGGGAAAGATGTAACTCTGTGAGATGAATTAACAGAACACAGAGCAGTTTCTCAGAAAGCTTCTTTCCAGTTTTGAACGGAAGATATTTCCTTTTTCACCATAGCCCTCTACGGGCTTCCAAATATCCCTTTTCCAATTCCACAAGAACAGCCTTAGCGAAAGGCTTCTTGAAGGGAAAGATGTAACTCTGTGAGATGAATTTACAGAACACAGAGCAGTTTCTCAGAAAGCTTCTTTCCAGTTTTGAACGGAAGATATTTCCTTTTTCACCATAGCCCTCTAGGGGTTCCAAATATCCCTTTGCCAATTCCACAATTACAGCCTTAGCGAAAGGCTTCTTGAAGGGAAAGATGTAACTCTGTGAGATGAATTAACAGAACACAGAGCAGTTTCTCAGAAAGCTTCTTTCCAGTTTTGAACGGAAGATATTTCCTTTTTCACCATAGCCCTCTATGGGCTTCCAAATATCCCTTTGCCAATTCCACAAGAACAGCCTTAGCGAAAGGCTTCTTGAAGGGAAAGATGTAACTCTGTGAGATGAATTAACAGAACACAGAGCAGTTTCTCAGAAAGCTTCTTTCCAGTTTTGAACGGAAGATATTTCCTTTTTCACCATAGCCCTCTATGGGCTTTCAAATATCCCTTTGCCAATTCCACAAGAACGCTTTAGCGAAAGGCTTCTTGAAGGGAAAGATGTAACTCTGTGAGATGAATTAACAGAACACAGAGCAGTTTCTCAGAAAGCGTCTTTCCAGTTTTGAACGGAAGATATTTCCTTTTTCATCATAGCCCTCTATGGGCTTCCAAATATCCCTTTTCCAATTCCCCAAGAACAGCCTTAGCGTAAGGCTTCTTGAAGGGAAAGATGTAACTCTCTGATATGAGTTAACAGAACATAGAACAATTTCTCAGAAAGCTTCTTTCCAGTTTTGAACGGAAGATATTTCCTTTTTCACCATAGCCCTCTACGGGCTTCGAAATATCCCTTTGCCTATTCCACAAGAACAGCCTTAGCGAAAGGCTTCTTGAAGGGAAAGATGTAACTCTGTGAGATGAATTAACAGAACACAGAGCAGTTTCTCAGAAAGCTTCTTTCCAGTTTTGAACGGAAGATATTTCCTTTTTCACCATAGCCCTCTATGGGCTTCCAAATATCCCTTTGCCAATTCCACAAGAACAGCCTTAGCGAAAGGCTTCTTGAAGGGAAAGATGTAACTCTGTGAGATGAATTACCAGAACACAGAGCAGTTTCTCAGAAAGCTTCTTTCCAGTTTTGAACGGAAGATATTTCCTTTTTCACCATAGCCCTCTATGGGCTTCCAAATATCCCTTTGCCAATTCCCCAAGAAGAGCCTTAGCGAAAGGCTTCTTGAAGGGAAAGATGCAACTCTGTGAGATGAATTAACAGAACACAGAGCAGTTTCTCAGAAAGCTTCTTTCCAGTTTTGAACGGAAGATATTTCCTTTTTCACCATAGCCCTCTATGGGCTTCCAAATATCCCTTTGCCAATTCCACAAGAACAGCCTTAGCGAAAGGCTTCTTGAAGGGAATGATGTAACTCTGTGAGATGAATTAACAGAACACAGAGCAGTTTCTCAGAAAGCTTCTTTCCAGTTTTGAACCGAAGATATTTCCTTTTTCACCATAGCCCTCTATGGGCTTCCAAATATCCCTTTGCCAATTCCACAAGAACAGCCTTAGCGAAAGGCTTCTTGAAGGGAAAGATGTTACTCTGTGAGATGAATTAACAGAACACAGAGCAGTTTCTCAGAAAGCTTCTTTGCAGTTTTGAACGGAAGATATTTCCTTTTTCACCATAGCCCTCTATGGGCTTCCAAATATCCCTTTGCCAATTCCACAAGAACAGCCTTAGCGAAAGGCTTCTTGAAAGCAAAGATGTAACTCTGTGAGATGAATTAACAGAACATAGAACAGTTTCTCAGAAAGCTTCTTTCCAGTTTTGAACTGAAGATATTTCCTTTTTCACCATAGCCCTCTATGGGCTTCCAAATATCCCTTTGCCAATTCCCCAAGAACAGCCTTAGCGAAAGGCTTCTTGAAGGGAAAGATGTAACTCTGTGAGATGAATTTACAGAACACAGAGCAGTTTCTCAGAAAGCTTCTTTCCAGTTTTGAACGGAAGATATTTCCTTTTTCACCATAGCCCTCTATGGGCTTAAACTATCCCTTTGCCAATTCCCCAAGAACAGCCTTAGCGAAAGGCTTCTTGAAGGGAAAGATGTAACTCTGTGAGATGAATTAACAGAACACAGAGCAGTTTCTCAGAAAGCTTCTTTCCAGTTTTGAACGGAAGATATTTCCTTTTTCACCATAGCCTTCTATGGGCTTCCAAATATCCCTTTGCCAATTCCACAAGAACAGCCTTAGCGAAAGGCTTCTTGAAGGGAAAGATGTAACTCTGTGAGATGAATTAACAGAACACAGAGCAGTTTCTCAGAAAGCTTCTTTCCAGTTTTGAACGGAAGATATTTCCTTTTTCACCATAGCCCTCTATGGGCTTCCAAATATCCCTTTGCCAATTCCACAAGAACAGCCTTTGCGAAAGGCTTCTTGAAGGGAAAGATGTAACTCTGTGAGATGAATTAACAGAACACAGAGCAGTTTCTCAGAAAGCTTCTTTCCAGTTTTGAACGGAAGATATTTCGTTTTTCACCATAGCCCTCTATGGGCTTCCAAATATCCCTTTGCCAATTCCACAAGAACAGCCTTAGCGAAAGGCTTCTTGAAGGGAAAGATGTAACTCTGTGAGATGAATTAACAGAACACACAGCAGTTTCTCAGAAAGCTTCTTTCCAGTTTTGAACGGAAGATATTTCCTTTTTCACCATAGCCTCTATGGGCTTCCAAATATCCCTTTGCCAATTCCACAAGAACAGCCTTAGCGAAAGGCTTCTGGAAGGGAAAGATGTAACTCTGTGAGATGAATTAACAGAACACAGAGCAGTTTCTCAGAAAGCTTCTTTCCAGTTTTGAACGGAAGGTATTTCCTTTTTCACCATAGCCCTCTATGGGCTTCCAAATATCCCTGTGCCAATTCCACAAGAACAGCCTTAGCGAAAGGCTTCTTGAAGGGAAAGATGTAACTCTGTGAGATGAATTAACAGAACACAGAGCAGTTTCTCAGAAAGCTTCTTTCCAGATTTGAACGGAAGATATTTCCTTTTTCACCATAGCCCTCTATGGGCTTCCAAATATCCCTTTTCCAATTCCACAAGAACAGCCTTAGCGAAAGGCTTCTTGAAGGGAAAGATGTAACTCTGTGAGATGAATTAACAGAACACAGAGTAGTTTCTCAGAAAGCTTCTTTCCAGTTTTGAACGGAAGATATTTCCTTTTTCACCATAGCTCTCTTTGGGCTTCCAAATATCCCTTTGCCAATTCCACAAGAACAGCCTTAGCGAAAGGCTTCTTGAAGGGAAAGATGTAACTCTGTGAGATGAATTAACAGAACACAGAGCAGTTTCTCAGAAAGATTCTTTCCTGTTTTGAACGGAAGATATTTCCTTTTTCACCATAGCCCTCTATGGGCTTCCAAATATCCCTTTGCCAATTCCACAACAACAGCCTTAGCGAAAGGCTTCTTGAAGGGAAAGATGTAACTCTGTGAGATGAATTAACAGAACACAGAGCAGTTTCTCAGAAAGCTTCTTTCCAGTTTTGAACGGAAGATATTTCCTTTTTCACCATAGCCCTCTATGGGCTTCCAAATATCCCTTTGCCAATTCCCCAAGAACAGCCTTAGCGAAAGGCTTCTTGAAGGGAAAGATGTAACTCTGTGAGATGAATTAACAGAACACAGAGCAGTCTCTCAGAAAGCTTCTTTCCAGTTTTGAACGGAAGATATTTCCTTTTTCACCATAGCCCTCTATGGGCTTCCAAATATCCCTTTGCCAATTCCACAAGAACAGCCTTAGCGAAAGGATTCTTGAAGGGAAAGATGTAACTCTGTGAGATGAATTAACAGAACACAGAGCAGTTTCTCAGAAAGCTTCTTTCCAGTTTTGAACAGAAGATATTTCCTTTTTCACCATAGCCCTCTTTGGGCTTCCAAATATCCCTTTGCCAATTCCCCAAGAACAGCCTTAGCGAAAGGCTTCTTGAAGGGAAAGATGTAACTCTGTGAGATGAATTAACAGATCACAGAGCAGTTTCTCAGAAAGCTTCTTTCCAGTTTTCAACGGAAGATATTTCCTTTTTCA
Organism: Chlorocebus sabaeus; assembly: GCF_047675955.1. NCBI lineage: Eukaryota > Metazoa > Chordata > Mammalia > Primates > Cercopithecidae > Chlorocebus > Chlorocebus sabaeus. Next base: position 282,064 of record NW_027327459.1, read on the forward strand.
CCATAGCCCTCTATGGGCTTCCAAATATCCCTTTGCCAATTCCACAAGAACAGCCTTAGCGAAAGGCTTCTTGAAGGGAAAGATGTAACTCTGTGAGATGAATTAACAGAACACAGAGCAGTTTCTCAGAAAGCTTCTTTCCAGTTTTGAACGGAAGATATTTCCTTTTTCACCTTAGCCCTCTATGGGCTTCCAAATATCCCTTTGCCAATTCCACAAGAACAGCCTTAGCAAAAGGCTTCTTGAAGGTAAAGATGTAACTCTGTGAGATGAATTAACAGAACACAGAGCAGTTTCTCAGAAAGCTTCTTTCCAGTTTTGAACGGAAGATATTTCCTTTTTCACCATAGCCCTCTATGGGCTTCCAAATATCCCTTTGCCAATTCCAGAAGAACAGCCTTAGCGAAAGGCTTCTTGAAGGGAAAGATGTAACTCTGTGAGATGAATTAACAGAACACAGAGCAGTTTCTCAGAAAGCTTCTTTCCAGTTTTGAACGGAAGATATTTCCTTTTTCACCATAGCCCTCTATGGGCTTCCAAATATCCCTTTGCCAATTCCACAAGAACAGCCTTAGCGAAAGGCTTCTTGAAGGGAAAGATGTATCCCTGTGAGATGAATTAACAGAACACAGAGCAATTTCTCAGAAAGCTTCTTTCCAGTTTTGAACGGAAGATATTTCCCTTTTTCACCATAGCCCTCTATGGGCTTCCAAATATCCCTTTGCCAATTCCACAAGAACAGCCTTAGCGAAAGGCTTCTTGAAGGGGAAGATGTAACTCTGTGAGATGAATTAACAGAACACAGAGCAGTTTCTCAGAAAGCTTCTTTCCAGTTTTGAACGGAAGATATTTCCTTTTTCACCATAGCCCTCTATGGGCTTCCAAATATCCCTTTGCCAATTCCACAAGAACAGCCTTAGCGAAAGGCTTCTTGAAGGGAAAGATGTAACTCTGTGAGATGAATTAACAGAACACACAGCAGTTTCTCAGAAAGCTTCTTTCCAGTTTTGAACGGAAGATATTTCCTTTTTCACCATAGCCCTCTATGGGCTTCCAAATATCCCTTTGCCAATTCCACAAGAACAGCCTTAGCGAAAGGCTTCTTGAAGGGAAAGATGTAACTCTGTGAGATGAATTAACAGAACACAGAGCAGTTTCTCAGAAAGCTTCTTTCCAGTTTTGAACGGAAGATATTTCCTTTTTCACCATAGCCCTCTTTGGGCTTCCAAATATCCCTTTGCCAATTCCAGAAGAACAGCCTTAGCGAAAGGCTTCTTGAAGGGAAAGATGTAACTCTGTGAGATGAATTAACAGAACACAGAGCAGTTACTCAGAAAGCTTCTTTCCTGTTTTGAACGGAAGATATTTCCTTTTTCACCATAGCCCTCTATGGGCTTCCAAATATCCCTTTGCCAATTCCACAAGAACAGCCTTAGCGAAAGGCTTCTTGAAGGGAAAGATGTAACTCTGTGAGATGAATTAACAGAACACAGAGCAGTTTCTCAGAAAGCTTCTTTCCAGTTTTGAACGGAAGATATTTCCTTTTTCACCATAGCCCTCTATGGGCTTCCAAAATATCCCTTTGCCAATTCCACAAGAACAGCCTTAGCGAAAGGCTTCTTGAAAGGAAATATGTAACTCTGTGAGATGAATTAACAGAACACAGAGCAGTTTCTCAGAAATCTTCTTTCCAGTTTTGAACGGAAGATATTTCCTTTTTCACCATAGCCCTCTATGGACTTCCAAATATCCCTTTGCCAATTCCACAAGAACAGACTTAGCGAAAGGCTTCTTGAAGGGAAAGATGTAACTCTGTGAGATGAATTAACAGAACACAGAGCAGTTTCTCCGAAAGCTTCTTTCCAGTTTTGAACGGAAGATATTTCCTTTTTCACCATAGCCCTCTATGGGCTTCCAAATATCCCTTTGCCAATTCCACAAGAACAGCCTTAGCGAAAGGCTTCTTGAAGGGAAAGATGTAACTCTGTGAGATGAATTAACAGAACACAGAGCAGTTTCTCAGAAAGCTTCTTTCCAGTTTTGAACGGAAGATATTTCCTTTTTCACCATAGCCCTCTATGGGCTTCCAAATATCCCTTTGCCAATTCCAGAAGAACAGCCTTAGCGAAAGGCTTCTTGAAGGGAAAGATGTAACTCTGTGAGATGAATTAACAGAACACAGAGCAGTTTCTCAGAAAGCTTCTTTCCAGTTTTGAACGGAAGATATTTCCTTTTTCACCATAGCCCTCTATGGGCTTCCAAATATCCCTTTGCCAATTCCACAAGAACAGCCTTAGCGAAAGGCTTCTTGAAGGGAAAGATGTAACTCTGTGAGATGAATTAACAGAACACAGAGCAGTTTCTCAGAAAGCTTCTTTCCAGTTTTGAACGGAAGATATTTCCTTTTTCACCATAGCCGTCTATGGGTTTCCAAATATCCCTTTGCCAATTCCACAAGAACAGCCTTAGCGAAAGGCTTCTTGAAGGGGAAGATGTAACTCTGTGAGATGAATTAACAGAACACAGAGCAGTTTCTCAGAAAGCTTCTTTCCAGTTTTGAACGGAAGATATTTCCTTTTTCACCATAGCCCTCTATGGGCTTCCCAATATCCCTTTGCCAATTCCACAAGAACAGCCTTAGCGAAAGGCTTCTTGAAGGGAAAGATGTAACTCTGTGAGATGAATTAACAGAACACACAGCAGTTTCTCAGAAAGCTTCTTTCCAGTTTTGAACGGAAGATATTTCCTTTTTCACCATAGCCCTCTATGGGCTTCCAAATATCCCTTTGCCAATTCCACAAGAACAGCCTTAGCCCAAGGCTTCTGGAAGGGAAAGATGTAACTCTGTGAGATGAATTAACAGAACACAGAGCAGTTTCTCAGAAAGCTTCTTTCCAGTTTTGAACGGAAGATATTTCCTTTTGCACCATAGCCCTCTATGGGCTTCCAAATATCCCTTTGCCAATTCCACAAGAACAGCCTTAGCGAAAGGCTTCTTGAAGGGAAAGATGTAACTCTGTGAGATGAATTAACAGAACACAGAGCAGTTTCTTAGAATGCTTCTTTCCAGTTTTGAACGGAAGATATTTCCTTTTTCACCATAGCCCTCTACGGGCTTCCAAATATCCCTTTGCCAATTCCACAAGAACAGCCTTAGCGAAAGGCTTCTTGAAGGGAAAGATGTAACTCTGTGAGATGAATTAACAGAACACAGAGCAGTTTCTCAGAAAGCTTCTTTCCAGTTTTGAACGGAAGATATTTCCTTTTTCACCATAGCCCTCTATGGGCTTAAACTATCCCTTTGCCAATTACCCAAGAACAGCCTTAGCGAAAGGCTTCTTGAAGAGAAAGTTGTAACTCTGTGAGATGAATTAACAGAACACAGAGCAGTTTCTCAGAAAGCTTCTTTCCACTTTTGAACGGAAGATATTTCCTTTTTCACCATAGCCCTCTATGGGCTTCCAAATATCCCTTTGCCAATTCCACAAGAACAGCCATAGCGAAAGGCTTCTTGAAGGGAAAGATGTAACTCTGTGAGATGAATTAAAAGAACACAGAGCAGTTTCTCAGAAAGCTTCTTTCCAGTTTTGAACGGAAGATATTTCCTTTTTCACCATAGCCCTGTAGGGATTCCAAATATAGCTTTGCCAATTCCACAAGAACAGCCTTAGCGAAAGGCTTCTTGAAGGGAAAGATGTAACTTTGTGAGATGAATTAACAGAACACAGAGCAGTTTCTCAGAAAGCTTCTTTCCAGTTTTGAACGGAAGATATTTCCTTTTTCACCATAGCCCTCTATGGGCTTCCAAATATCCCTTTGCCAATTCCACAAGAACAGCCTTAGCGAAAGGCTTCTTGAAGGGAAAGATGTAACTCTGTGAGATGAATTAACAGAACACAGAGCAATTTCTCAGAAAGCTTCTTTCCAGTTTTGAACGGAAGATATTTCCTTTTTCACCATAGCCCTCTATGGGCTTCCAAATATCCCTGTGCCAATTCCACAGGAACAGCCTTAGCGAAAGGCTTCTTGAAGGGAAAGATGTAACTCTGTGAGATGAATTAACAGAACACAGAGCAGTTTCTCAGAAAGCTTCTTTCCAGTTTTGAACGGAAGATATTTCCTTTTTCACCATAGCCCTCTATGGGCTTCCAAATATCCCTTTGCCAATTCCACAAGAACAGCCTTAGCGAAAGGCTTCCTGAAGGGAAAGATGTAACTCTCTGAGATGAGATAACAGAACACAGAACAGTTTCTCAGAAAGCTTCTTTCCAGTTTTGAACGGAAGATATTTCCTTTTTCACCATAGCCCTCTATGGGCTTCCAAATATCCCTTTGCCAATTCCACAAGAACAGCCTTAGCGAAAGGCTTCTTGAAGGGAAAGATGTAACTCTGTGAGGTGAATTAACAGAACATAGAACAGTTTCTCAGAAAGTTTCTTTCCAGTTTTGAATGGAAGATATTTCCTTTTTCACCATAGTCCTCTATGGGCTTCCAAATATCCCTTTGCCAATTCCACAAGAACAGCCTTAGCGAAAGGATTCTTGAAGGGAAAGATGTAACTCTGTGAGACGAATTAACAGAACACAGAGCAGTTTCTCAGAAAGCTTCTTTCCAGTTTTGAACGGGAGATATTTCCTTTTTCACCATAGCCCTCTACGGGTTTCCAAATATCTCTTTGCCAATTCCACAAGAACAGCCTTAGCGAAAGGCTTCTTGAAGGGAAAGATGTAACTCTGTGAGATGAATTAACAGAACACAGAGCAGTTTCTCATAAAGTTTCTTTCCAGTTTTGAACGGAAGATATTTCCTTTTTCACCATAGCCCTCTATGGGCTTAAACTATCCCTTTGCCAATTCCCCAAGAAGAGCCTTAGCGAAAGGCTTCTTGAAGGGAAAGTTGTAACTCTGTGAGATGAATTAACAGAACACAGAGCAGTTTCTCAGAAAGCTTCTTTCCAGTTTTGAACGGAAGATATTTCCTTTTTCACCATAGCCCTCTATGGGCTTCCAAATATCCCTTTGCCAATTCCACAAGAACAGCCTTAGCGAAAGGCTTCTTGAAGGGAAAGATGTAACTCTGTGAGATGAATTAACAGAACACAGAGCAGTTTCTCAGAAAGCTTCTTTCCAGTTTTGAACGGAAGATATTTCCTTTTTCACCATAGCCCTCTAGGGATTCCAAATATAGCTTTGCCAATTCCACAAGAACAGCCTTAGCGAAAGGCTTCTTGAAGGGAAAGATGTAACTCTGTGAGATGAATTAACAGAACACAGAGCAGTTTCTCAGAAAGCTTCTTTCCAGTTTTGAACGGAAGATATTTCCTTTTTCACCATAGCCCTCTATGGGCTTCCAAATATCCCTTTGCCAATTCCCCAAGAACAGCCTTAGCGAAAGGCTTCTTGAAGGGAAAGATGTAACTCTGTGAGATGAATTAACAGAACACAGAGCAGTTTCTGAGAAAGCTTCTTTCCAGTTTTGAACGGAAGATATTTCCTTTTTCAACATAGCCCTCTATGGGCTTCCAAATATCCCTTTGCCAATTCCAAAAGAACAGCCTTAGCGAAAGGCTTCTTGAAGGGAAAGATGTAACTCTGTGAGATGAATTAACAGAACACAGAGCAGTTTCTCAGAAAGCTTCTTTCCAGTTTTGAACGGAAGATATTTCCTTTTTCACCATAGCCCTCTTTGGGCTTCCAAATATCCCTTTGCCAATTCCACAAGAACAGCCTTAGCGAAAGGCTTCTTGAAGGGAAAGATGTAACTCTGTGAGATGAATTAACAGAACACTGAGCAGTTTCTCCGAAAGCTTCTTTCCAGTTTTGAACGGAAGATATTTCCTTTTTCACCATAGCCCTCTATGGGCTTCCAAATATCCCTTTGCCAATTCCACAAGAACAGCCTTAGCGAAAGGCTTCTTGAAGGGAAAGATGTAACTCTGTGAGATGAATTAACAGAACACAGAGCAGTTTCTCAGAAAGCTTCTTTCCAGTTTTGAACGGAAGATATTTCCTTTTTCACCATAGCCCTCTATGGGGTTCCAAATATCCCTTTGCCAATTCCACAAGAACAGCCTTAGCGAAAGGCTTCTTGAAGGGAAAGATGTAACTCTGTGAGATGAATTAACAGAACACAGAGCAGTTTCTCAGAAAGCTTCTTTCCAGTTTTGAACGGAAGATATTTCCTTTTTCACCATAGCCCTCTATGGGCTTCCAAATATCCCTTTGCCAATTCCACAAGAACAGCCTTAGCGAAAGGCTTCTTGAAGGGAAAGATGTAACTCTGTGAGACGAATTAACAGAACACAGAGCAGTTTCTCAGAAAGCTTCTTTCCAGTTTTGAACGGAAGATAATTCCTTTTTCACCATAGCCCTCTACGGGCTTCCAAATATCCCTTTGCCAATTCCACAAGAACAGCCTTAGCGAAAGGCTTCTTGAAGGGAAAGATGTAACTCTGTGAGATGAATTAAGAGAACACAGAGCAGTTTCTCAGAAAGCTTCTTTCCAGTTTTGAACGGAAGATATTTCCTTTTTCACCATAGCCCTCTATGGGCTTAAACTATCCCTTTGCCAATTCCCCAAGAACAGCCTTAGCGAAAGGCTTCTTGAAGGGAAAGATGTAACTCTGTGAGATGAATTAACAGAACACAGAGCAGTTTCTCAGAAAGCTTCTTTCCAGTTTTGAACGGAAGATATTTCCTTTTTCACTATAGAACTCTAAGGGCTTAAACTATCCCTTTGCCAATTCCCCAAGAACAGCCTTAGCGAAAGGCTTCTTGAAGGGAAAGATGTAACTCTGTGAGATGAATTAACAGAACACAGAGCAGTTTCTCAGAAAGCTTCTTTCCAGTTTTGAACGGAAGATATTTCCTTTTTCACCATAGCCCTCTATGTGCTTCCAAATATCCCTTTGCCAATTCCACAAGAACAGCCTTAGCGAAAGGCTTCTTGAAGGGAAAGATGTAACTCTGTGAGATGAGATAACAGAACACAGAACAGTTTCTCAGAAAGCTTCTTTCCAGTTTTGAACGGGAGATATTTCCTTTTTCACCATAGCCCTCTATGGGCTTCCAAATATCCCTTTGCCAATTCCACAAGAACAGCCTTAGCGAAAGGCTTCTTGAAGGGAAAGCTGTAACTCTGTGAGATGAATTAACAGAACACGGAGCAGTTTCTCAGAAAGCTTCTTTCCAGTTTTGAACGGAAGATATTTCCTTTTTCACCATAGCCCTCTATGGGCTTCCAAATATCCCTTTGCCAATTCCACAAGAACAGCCTTAGCGAAAGGATTCTTGAAGGGAAAGATGTAACTCTGTGAGATGAATTAACAGAACAGAGAGCCGTTTCTCAGAAAGCGTCTTTCCAGTTTTGAACGGAAGATATTTCCTTTTTCACAACAGCCCTCTATGGGCTTAAACTATCCCTTTGCCAATTCCCCAAGAACAGCCTTAGCGAAAGGCTTCTTGAAGGGAAAGATGTAACTCTGTGAGATGAATTAACAGAACACAGAGCAGTTTCTCAGAAAGCTTCTTTCCAGTATTGAACGGAAGATATTTCCTTTTTCACGATAGAACTCTATGGGCTTAAACTATCCCTTTGCCAATTCCCCAAAAACAGCCTTAGCGAAAGGATTCTTGAAGGGAAAGATGTAACTCTGTGAGATGAATTAACAGAACACAGAGCAGTTTCTCAGAAAGCTTCTTTCCAGTTTTGAACGGAAGATATTTCCTTTTTCACCATAGCCCTCTATGGGCTTCCAAATATCCCTTTGCCAATTCCCCAAGAACAGCCTTAGCGAAAGGCTTCTTGAAGGGAAAGATGTAACTCTGTGAGATGAATTAACAGAACACAGAGCAGTTTCTCAGAAAGCTTCTTTCCAGTTTTGAACGGAAGATATTTCCTTTTTCACCATAGCCCTCTATGGGCTTCCAAATATCCCTTTGCCAATTCCCCAAGAACAGCCTTAGCGAAAGGCTTCTTGAAGGGAAAGATGTAACTCTGTGAGATGAATTAACAGAACACAGAGCAGTTTCTCAGAAAGCTTCTTTCCAGTTTTGAACGGAAGATATTTCCTTTTTCACCATAGCCCTCTATGGGCTTCCAAATATCCCTTTGCCAATTCCACAAGAACAGCCTTAGCGAAAGGCTTCTTGAAGGGAAAGATGTAACTCTGTGAGATGAATTAACAGAACACAGAGCAGTTTCTCAGAAAGCTTCTTTCCAGTTTTGAACGGAAGATATTTCCTTTTTCACAATAGCCCTCTATGGGCTTCCAAATATCCCTTTGCCAATTCCCCAAGAACAGCCTTAGCTAAAAGCTTCTTGAAGGGAAAGATGTAACTCTGTGAGATGAATTAACAGAACACAGAGCAGTTTCTCAGAAAGCTTCTTTCCAGTTTTCAACGGAAGATATTTCCTTTTTCACCATAGCCCTCTATGGGCTTCCAAATATCCCTTTGCCAATTCCCCAAGAACAGCCTTAGCTAAAAGCTTCTTGAAGGGAAAGATGTAACTCTGTGAGATGAATTAACAGAACACAGAGCAGTTTCTCAGAAAGCTTCTTTCCAGTTTTGAACGGAAGATATTTCCTTTTTCACCATAGCCCTCTATGGGCTTCCAAATATCCCTTTGCCAATTCCACAAGAACAGCCTTAGCGAAAGGCTTCTTGAAGGGAAAGATGTAACTCTGTGAGATGAATTAACAGAACACAGAGCAGTTTCTCAGAAAGCTTCTTTCCAGTTTTGAACGGAAGATATTTCCTTTTTCACCATAGCCCTCTATGGGCTTCCAAATATCCCTTTGCCAATTCCCCAAGAACAGCCTTAGCGAAAAGCTTCTTGAAGGGAAAGATGTAACTCTGTGAGATGAATTAACAGAACACAGAGCAGTTTCTCAGAAAGCTTCTTTCCAGTTTTCAACGGAAGATATTTCCTTTTTCACCATAGCCCTCTATGGGCTTCCAAATATCCCTTTGCCAATTCCACAAGAACAGACTTAGCGAAAGGCTTCTTGAAGGGAAAGATGTAACTCTGTGAGATGAATTAACAGAACACAGAGCAGTTTCTCCGAAAGCTTCTTTCCAGTTTTGAACGGAAGATATTTCCTTTTTCACCATAGCCCTCTATGGGCTTCCAAATATCCCTTTGCCAATTCCACAAGAACAGCCTTAGCGAAAGGCTTCTTGAAGGGAAAGATGTAACTCTGTGAGATGAATTAACAGAACACAGAGCAGTTTCTCAGAAAGCTTCTTTCCAGTTTTGAACGGAAGATATTTCCTTTTTCACCTTAGCCCTCTATGGGCTTCCAAATATCCCTTTGCCAATTCCCCAAGAACAGCCTTAGCGAAAGGCTTCTTGAAGGGAAAGATGTAACTCTGTGAGATGAATTAACAGACCACAGAGCAGTTTCTCATAATGCTTCTTTCCAGTTTTGAACGGAAGATATATCCTTTTTCACCATAGCCCTCTATGGGCTTAAACTATCCCTTTGCCAATTACCCAAGAACAGCCTTAGCGAAAGGCTTCTTGAAGAGAAAGTTGTAACTCTGTGAGATGAATTAACAGAACACAGAGCAGTTTCTCAGAAAGCTTCTTTCCACTTTTGAACGGAAGATATTTCCTTTTTCACCATAGCCCTCTATGGGCTTCCAAATATCCCTTTGCCAATTCCACAAGAACAGCCATAGCGAAAGGCTTCTTGAAGGGAAAGATGTAACTCTGTGAGATGAATTAAAAGAACACAGAGCAGTTTCTCAGAAAGCTTCTTTCCAGTTTTGAACGGAAGATATTTCCTTTTTCACCATAGCCCTGTAGGGATTCCAAATATAGCTTTGCCAATTCCACAAGAACAGCCTTAGCGAAAGGCTTCTTGAAGGGAAAGATGTAACTCTGTGAGATGAATTAACAGAACACAGAGCAGTTTCTCAGAAAGCTTCTTTCCAGTTTTGAACGGAAGATATTTCCTTTTTCACCATAGCCCTCTATGGGCTTCCAAATATCCCTTTGCCAATTCCACAAGAACAGCCTTAGCGAAAGGCTTCTTGAAAGGAAATATGTAACTCTGTGAGATGAATTAACAGAACACAGAGCAGTTTCTCAGAAATCTTCTTTCCAGTTTTGAACGGAAGATATTTCCTTTTTCACCATAGCCCTCTATGGACTTCCAAATATCCCTTTGCCAATTCCACAAGAACAGACTTAGCGAAAGGCTTCTTGAAGGGAAAGATGTAACTCTGTGAGATGAATTAACAGAACACAGAGCAGTTTCTCCGAAAGCTTCTTTCCAGTTTTGAACGGAAGATATTTCCTTTTTCACCATAGCCCTCTATGGGCTTCCAAATATCCCTTTGCCAATGCCACAAGAACAGCCTTAGCGAAAGGCTTCTTGAAGGGAAAGATGTAACTCTGTGAGATGAATTAACAGAACACAGAGCAGTTTCTCAGAAAGCTTCTTTCCAGTTTTGAACGGAAGATATTTCCTTTTTCACCTTAGCCCTCTATGGGCTTCCAAATATCCCTTTGCCAATTCCACAAGAACAGCCTTAGCGAAAGGCTTCTTGAAGGGAAAGATGTAACTCTGTGAGATGAATTAACAGAACACAGAGCAGTTTCTCAGAAAGCTTCTTTCCAGTTTTGAACGGAAGATATTTCCTTTTTCACCATAGCCCTCTATGGGCTTCCAAATATCCCTTTGCCAATTCCAGAAGAACAGCCTTAGCGAAAGGCTTCTTGAAGGGAAACATGTAACTCTGTGAGATGAATTAACAGAACACAGAGCAGTTTCTCAGAAAGCTTCTTTCCAGTTTTGAACGGAAGATATTTCCTTTTTCACCATAGCCCTCTATGGGCTTCCAAATATCCCTTTGCCAATTCCACAAGAACAGCCTTAGCGAAAGGCTTCTTGAAGGGAAAGATGTAACTCTGTGAGATGAATTAACAGAACACAGAGCAGTTTCTCAGAAAGCTTCTTTCCAGTTTTGAACGGAAGATATTTCCTTTTTCACCATAGCCCTCTATGGGCTTCCAAATATCCCTTTGCCAATTCCACAAGAACAGCCTTAGCGAAAGGCTTCTTGAAGGGGAAGATGTAACTCTGTGAGATGAATTAACAGAACACAGAGCAGTTTCTCAGAAAGCTTCTTTCCAGTTTTGAACGGAAGATATTTCCTTTTTCACCATAGCCCTCTATGGGCTTCCCAATATCCCTTTGCCAATTCCACAAGAACAGCCTTAGCGAAAGGCTTCTTGAAGGGAAAGATGTAACTCTGTGAGATGAATTAACAGAACACACAGCAGTTTCTCAGAAAGCTTCTTTCCAGTTTTGAACGGAAGATATTTCCTTTTTCACCATAGCCCTCTATGGGCTTCCAAATATCCCTTTGCCAATTCCACAAGAACAGCCTTAGCCCAAGGCTTCTGGAAGGGAAAGATGTAACTCTGTGAGATGAATTAACTGAACACAGAGCAGTTTCTCAGAAAGCTTCTTTCCAGTTTTGAACGGAAGATATTTCCTTTTGCACCATAGCCCTCTATGGGCTTCCAAATATCCCTTTGCCAATTCCACAAGAACAGCCTTAGCGAAAGGCTTCTTGAAGGGAAAGATGTAACTCTGTGAGATGAATTAACAGAACACGGAGCAGTTTCTTAGAATGCTTCTTTCCAGTTTTGAACGGAAGATATTTCCTTTTTCACCATAGCCCTCTACGGGCTTCCAAATATCCCTTTGCCAATTCCACAAGAACAGCCTTAGCGAAAGGCTTCTTGAAGGGAAAGATGTAACTCTGTGAGATGAATTAACAGAACACAGAGCAGTTTCTCATAAAGCTTCTTTCCAGTTTTGAACGGAAGATATTTCCTTTTTCACCATAGCCCTCTATGGGCTTAAACTATCCCTTTGCCAATTACCCAAGAACAGCCTTAGCGAAAGGCTTCTTGAAGAGAAAGTTGTAACTCTGTGAGATGAATTAACAGAACACAGAGCAGTTTCTCAGAAAGCTTCTTTCCACTTTTGAACGGAAGATATTTCCTTTTTCACCATAGCCCTCTATGGGCTTCCAAATATCCCTTTGCCAATTCCACAAGAACAGCCATAGCGAAAGGCTTCTTGAAGGGAAAGATGTAACTCTGTGAGATGAATTAAAAGAACACAGAGCAGTTTCTCAGAAAGCTTCTTTCCAGTTTTGAACGGAAGATATTTCCTTTTTCACCATAGCCCTGTAGGGATTCCAAATATAGCTTTGCCAATTCCACAAGAACAGCCTTAGCGAAAGGCTTCTTGAAGGGAAAGATGTAACTCTGTGAGATGAATTAACAGAACACAGAGCAGTTTCTCAGAAAGCTTCTTTCCAGTTTTGAACGGAAGATATTTCCTTTTTCACCATAGCCCTCTATGGGCTTCCAAATATCCCTTTGCCAATTCCACAAGAACAGCCTTAGCGAAAGGCTTCTTGAAGGGAAAGATGTAACTCTGTGAGATGAATTAACAGAACACAGAGCAGTTTCTCAGAAAGCTTCTTTCCAGTTTTGAACGGAAGATATTTCCTTTTTCACCATAGCCCTCTATGGGCTTCCAAATATCCCTGTGCCAATTCCACAGGAACAGCCTTAGCGAAAGGCTTCTTGAAGGGAAAGATGTAACTCTGTGAGATGAATTAACAGAACACAGAGCAGTTTCTCAGAAAGCTTCTTTCCAGTTTTGAACGGAAGATATTTCCTTTTTCACCATAGCCCTCTATGGGCTTCCAAATATCCCTTTGCCAATTCCACAAGAACAGCCTTAGCGAAAGGCTTCTTGAAGGGAAAGATGTAACTCTCTGAGATGAATTAACAGAACACAGAGCAGTTTCTCAGAAAGCTTCTTTCCAGTTTTGAACGGAAGATATTTCCTTTTTCACCATAGCCCTCTAGGGATTCCAAATATAGCTTTGCCAATTCCACAAGAACAGCCTTAGCGAAAGGCTTCTTGAAGGGAAAGATGTAACTCTGTGAGATGAATTAACAGAACACAGAGCAGTTTCTCAGAAAGCTTCTTTCCAGTTTTGAACGGAAGATATTTCCTTTTTCACCATAGCCCTCTATGGGCTTCCAAATATCCCTTTGCCAATTCCCCAAGAACAGCCTTAGCGAAAGGCTTCTTGAAGGGAAAGATGTAACTCTGTGAGATGAATTAACAGAACACAGAGCAGTTTCTCAGAAAGCTTCTTTCCAGTTTGGAACGGAAGATATTTCCTTTTTCAACATAGCCCTCTATGGGCTTCCAAATATCCCTTTGCCAATTCCAAAAGAACAGCCTTAGCGAAAGGCTTCTTGAAGGGAAAGATGTAACTCTGTGAGATGAATTAACAGAACACAGAGCAGTTTCTCAGAAAGCTTCTTTCCAGTTTTGAACGGAAGATATTTCCTTTTTCACCATAGCCCTCTTTGGGCTTCCAAATATCCCTTTGCCAATTCCACAAGAACAGCCTTAGCGAAAGGCTTCTTGAAGGGAAAGATGTAACTCTGTGAGATGAATTAACAGAACACAGAGCAGTTTCTCAGAAAGCTTCTTTCCAGTTTTGAACGGAAGATATTTCCTTTTTCACCATAGCCCTCTATGGGCTTCCAAATATCCCTTTGCCAATTCCACAAGAACAGCCTTAGCGAAAGGCTTCTTGAAGGGAAAGATGTAACTCTGTGAGATGAATTAACAGAACACAGAGCAGTTTCTCAGAAAGCTTCTTTCCAGTTTTGAACGGAAGATATTTCCTTTTTCACCATAGCCCTCTATGGGGTTCCAAATATCCCTTTGCCAATTCCACAAGAACAGCCTTAGCGAAAGGCTTCTTGAAGGGAAAGATGTAACTCTGTGAGATGAATTAACAGAACACAGAGCAGTTTCTCAGAAAGCTTCTTTCCAGTTTTGAACGGAAGATATTTCCTTTTTCACCATAGCCCTCTATGGGCTTCCAAATATCCCTTTGCCAATTCCACAAGAACAGCCTTAGCGAAAGGCTTCTTGAAGGGAAAGATGTAACTCTGTGAGACGAATTAACAGAACACAGAGCAGTTTCTCAGAAAGCTTCTTTCCAGTTTTGAACGGAAGATAATTCCTTTTTCACCATAGCCCTCTACGGGCTTCCAAATATCCCTTTGCCAATTCCACAAGAACAGCCTTAGCGAAAGGCTTCTTGAAGGGAAAGATGTAACTCTGTGAGATGAATTAAGAGAACACAGAGCAGTTTCTCAGAAAGCTTCTTTCCAGTTTTGAACGGAAGATATTTCCTTTTTCACCATAGCCCTCTATGGGCTTAAACTATCCCTTTGCCAATTCCCCAAGAACAGCCTTAGCGAAAGTCTTCTTGAAGGGAAAGATGTAACTCTGTGAGATGAATTAACAGAACACAGAGCAGTTTCTCAGAAAGCTTCTTTCCAGTTTTGAACGGAAGATATTTCCTTTTTCACGATAGAACTCTAAGGGCTTAAACTATCCCTTTGCCAATTCCCCAAGAACAGCCTTAGCGAAAGGCTTCTTGAAGGGAAAGATGTAACTCTGTGAGATGAATTAACAGAACACAGAGCAGTTTCTCAGAAAGCTTCTTTCAAGTTTTGAACGGAAGATATTTCCTTTTTCACCATAGCCCTCTATGTGCTTCCAAATATCCCTTTGCCAATTCCACAAGAACAGCCTTAGCGAAAGGCTTCTTGAAGGGAAAGCTGTAACTCTGTGAGATGAGATAACAGAACACAGAACAGTTTCTCAGAAAGCTTCTTTCCAGTTTTGAACGGGAGATATTTCCTTTTTCACCATAGCCCTCTATGGGCTTCCAAATATCCCTTTGCCAATTCCCCAAGAACAGCCTTAGCGAAAGGCTTCTTGAAGGGAAAGATGTAACTCTGTGAGATGAATTAACAGAACATAGAACAGTTTCTCAGAAAGCTTCTTTCCAGTTTTGAACGTAAGATATTTCCTTTTTCACCGTAGCCCTCTATGGCCTTCCAAATATCCCTTTGCCAATTCCACAAGAACAGCCTTAGCGAAAGGCTTCTTGAAGGGAAAGATGTAACGCTGTGAGATGAATTAACAGAACACAGAGCAGTTTCTCAGAAAGCTTCTTTCCAGTTTTGAACGGAAGATATTTCCTTTTTCACCATAGCCCTCTATGGGCTTCCAAATATCCCTTTGCCAATTCCACAAGAACAGCCTTAGCGAAAGGCTTCTTGAAGGGAAAGATGTAACTCTGTGAGATGAATTAACAGAACACGGAGCAGTTTCTCAGAAAGCTTCTTTCCAGTTTTGAACGGAAGATATTTCCTTTTTCACCATAGCCCTCTATGGGCTTCCAAATATCCCTTTGCCAATTCCACAAGAACAGCCTTAGCGAAAGGATTCTTGAAGGGAAAGATGTAACTCTGTGAGATGAATTAACAGAACAGAGAGCCGTTTCTCAGAAAGCGTCTTTCCAGTTTTGAACGGAAGATATTTCCTTTTTCACCACAGCCCTCTATGGGCTTAAACTATCCCTTTGCCAATTCCCCAAGAACAGCCTTAGCGAAAGGCTTCTTGAAGGGAAAGATGTAACTCTGTGAGATGAATTAACAGAACACAGAGCAGTTTCTCAGAAAGCTTCTTTCCAGTATTGAACGGAAGATATTTCCTTTTTCACGATAGAACTCTATGGGCTTAAACTATCCCTTTGCCAATTCCCCAAAAACAGCCTTAGCGAAAGGATTCTTGAAGGGAAAGATGTAACTCTGTGAGATGAATTAACAGAACACAGAGCAGTTTCTCAGAAAGCTTCTTTCCAGTTTTGAACGGAAGATATTTCCTTTTTCACCATAGCCCTCTATGGGCTTCCAAATATCCCTTTGCCAATTCCCCAAGAACAGCCTTAGCGAAAGGCTTCTTGAAGGGAAAGATGTAACTCTGTGAGATGAATTAACAGAACACAGAGCAGTTTCTCAGAAAGCTTCTTTCCAGTTTTGAACGGAAGATATTTCCTTTTTCACCATAGCCCTCTATGGGCTTCCAAATATCCCTTTGCCAATTCCCCAAGAACAGCCTTAGCGAAAAGATTCTTGAAGGGAAAGATGTAACTCTGTGAGATGAATTAACAGAACACAGAGCAGTTTCTCAGAAAGCTTCTTTCCAGTTTTCAACGGAAGATATTTCCTTTTTCACCATAGCCCTCTATGGGCTTCCAAATATCCCTTTGCCAATTCCACAAGAACAGCCTTAGCGAAAGGATTCTTGAAGGGAAAGATGTAACTCTGTGAGATGAATTAACAGAACACAGAGTAGTTTCTCAGAAAGCTTCTTTCCAGTTTTGAACGGAAGATATTTCCTTTTTCACCATAGCCCTCTATGGGCTTCCAAATATCCCTTTGCCAATTCCACAAGAACAGCCTTAGCGAAAGGCTTCTTGAAGGGAAAGATGTAACTCTGTGAGATGAATTAACAGAACACAGAGCAGTTACTCAGAAAGCTTCTTTCCTGTTTTAAACGGAAGATATTTCCTTTTTCACCATAGCCCTCTATGGGCTTCCAAATATCCCTTTGCCAATTCCACAACAACAGCCTTAGCGAAAGGCTTCTTGAAGGGAAAGATGTAACTCTGTGAGATGAATTAACAGAACACAGAGCAGTTTCTCAGAAAGCTTCTTTCCAGTTTTGAACGGAAGATATTTCCTTTTTCACCATAGCCCTCTATGGGCTTCCAAATATCCCTTTGCCAATTCCACAAGAACAGCCTTAGCGAAAGGCTTCTTGAAAGGAAATATGTAACTCTGTGAGATGAATTAACAGAACACAGAGCAGTTACTCAGAAAGCTTCTTTCCAGTTTTGAACGGAAGATATTTCCTTTTTCACCATAGCCCTCTATGGGCTTCCAAATATCCCTTTGCCAATTCCACAAGAACAGACTTAGCGAAAGGCTTCTTGAAGGGAAAGATGTAACTCTGTGAGATGAATTAACAGAACACAGAGCAGTTTCTCCGAAAGCTTCTTTCCAGTTTTGAACGGAAGATATTTCCTTTTTCACCATAGCCCTCTATGGGCTTCCAAATATCCCTTTGCCAATTCCACAAGAACAGCCTTAGCGAAAGGCTTCTTGAAGGGAAAGATGTAACTCTGTGAGATGAATTAACAGAACACAGAGCAGTTTCTCAGAAAGCTTCTTTCCAGTTTTGAACGGAAGATATTTCCTTTTTCACCTTAGACCTCTATGGGCTTCCAAATATCCCTTTGCCAATTCCACAAGAACAGCCTTAGCGAAAGGCTTCTTGAAGGGAAAGATGTAACTCTGTGAGATGAATTAACAGAACACAGAGCAGTTTCTCATAAAGCTTCTTTCCAGTTTTGAACGGAAGATATTTCCTTTTTCACCATAGCCCTCTATGGGCTTAAACTATCCCTTTGCCAATTACCCAAGAACAGCCTTAGCGAAAGGCTTCTTGAAGAGAAAGTTGTAACTCTGTGAGATGAATTAACAGAACACAGAGCAGTTTCTCAGAAAGCTTCTTTCCACTTTTGAAAGGAAGATATTTCCTTTTTCACCATAGCCCTCTATGGGCTTCCAAATATCCCTTTGCCAATTCCACAAGAACAGCCATAGCGAAAGGCTTCTTGAAGGGAAAGATGTAACTCTGTGAGATGAATTAAAAGAACACAGAGCAGTTTCTCAGAAAGCTTCTTTCCAGTTTTGAACGGAAGATATTTCCTTTTTCACCATAGCCCTGTAGGGATTCCAAATATAGCTTTGCCAATTCCACAAGAACAGCCTTAGCGAAAGGCTTCTTGAAGGGAAAGATGTAACTCTGTGAGATGAATTAACAGAACACAGAGCAGTTTCTCAGAAAGCTTCTTTCCAGTTTTGAACGGAAGATATTTCCTTTTTCACCATAGCCCTCTATGGGCTTCCAAATATCCCTTTGCCAATTCCACAAGAACAGCCTTAGCGAAAGACTTCTTGAAGGGAAAGATGTAACTCTGTGAGATGAATTAACAGAACACAGAGCAGTTTCTCAGAAAGCTTCTTTCCAGTTTTGAACGGAAGATATTTCCTTTTTCACCATAGCCCTCTATGGGCTTCCAAATATCCCTGTGCCAATTCCACAGGAACAGCCTTAGCGAAAGGCTTCTTGAAGGGAAAGATGTAACTCTGTGAGATGAATTAACAGAACACAGAGCAGTTTCTCAGAAAGCTTCTTTCCAGTTTTGAACGGAAGATATTTCCTTTTTCACCATAGCCCTCTATGGGCTTCCAAATATCCCTTTGCCAATTCCACAAGAACAGCCTTAGCGAAAGGCTTCCTGAAGGGAAAGATGTAACTCTCTGAGATGAGATAACAGAACACAGAACAGTTTCTCAGAAAGCTTCTTTCCAGTTTTGAACGGAAGATATTTCCTTTTTCACCATAGCCCTCTATGGGCTTCCAAATATCCCTTTGCCAATTCCACAAGAACAGCCTTAGCGAAAGGCTTCTTGAAGGGAAAGATGTAACTCTGTGAGGTGAATTAACAGAACATAGAACAGTTTCTCAGAAAGTTTCTTTCCAGTTTTGAATGGAAGATATTTCCTTTTTCACCATAGCCCTCTATGGGCTTCCAAATATCCCTTTGCCAATTCCACAAGAACAGCCTTAGCGAAAGGCTTCTTGAAGGGAAAGATGTAACTCTGTGAGACGAATTAACAGAACACAGAGCAGTTTCTCAGAAAGCTTCTTTCCAGTTTTGAACGGAAGATATTTCCTTTTTCACCATAGCCCTCTACGGGTTTCCAAATATCTCTTTGCCAATTCCACAAGAACAGCCTTAGCGAAAGGCTTCTTGAAGGGAAAGATGTAACTCTGTGAGATGAATTAACAGAACACAGAGCAGTTTCTCATAAAGTTTCTTTCCAGTTTTGAACGGAAGATATTTCCTTTTTCACCATAGCCCTCTATGGGCTTAAACTATCCCTTTGCCAATTCCCCAAGAAGAGCCTTAGCGAAAGGCTTCTTGAAGGGAAAGTTGTAACTCTGTGAGATGAATTAACAGAACACAGAGCAGTTTCTCAGAAAGCTTCTTTCCAGTTTTGAACGGAAGATATTTCCTTTTTCACCATAGCCCTCTATGGGCTTCCAAATATCCCTTTGCCAATTCCACAAGAACAGCCTTAGCGAAAGGCTTCTTGAAGGGAAAGATGTAACTCTGTGAGATGAATTAACAGAACACAGAGCAGTTTCTCAGAATGCTTCTTTCCAGTTTTGAACGGAAGATATTTCCTTTTTCACCATAGCCCTCTAGGGATTCCAAATATAGCTTTGCCAATTCCACAAGAACAGCCTTAGCGAAAGGCTTCTTGAAGGGAAAGATGTAACTCTGTGAGATGAATTAACAGAACACAGAGCAGTTTCTCAGAAAGCTTCTTTCCAGTTTTGAACGGAAGATATTTCCTTTTTCACCATAGCCCTCTATGGGCTTCCAAATATCCCTTTGCCAATTCCCCAAGAACAGCCTTAGCGAAAGGCTTCTTGAAGGGAAAGATGTAACTCTGTGAGATGAATTAACAAAACACAGAGCAGTTTCTCAGAAAGCTTCTTTCCAGTTTTGAACGGAAGATATTTCCTTTTTCAACATAGCCCTCTATGGGCTTCCAAATATCCCTTTGCCAATTCCAAAAGAACAGCCTTAGCGAAAGGCTTCTTGAAGGGAAAGATGTAACTCTGTGAGATGAATTAACAGAACACAGAGCAGTTTCTCAGAAAGCTTCTTTCCAGTTTTGAACGGAAGATATTTCCTTTTTCACCATAGCCCTCTTTGGGCTTCCAAATATCCCTTTGCCAATTCCACAAGAACAGCCTTAGCGAAAGGCTTCTTGAAGGGAAAGATGTAACTCTGTGAGATGAATTAACAGAACACAGAGCAGTTTCTCAGAAAGCTTCTTTCCAGTTTTGAACGGAAGATATTTCCTTTTTCACCATAGCCCTCTATGGGCTTCCAAATATCCCTTTGCCAATTCCACAAGAACAGCCTTAGCGAAAGGCTTCTTGAAGGGAAAGATGTAACTCTGTGAGATGAATTAACAGAACACAGAGCAGTTTCTCAGAAAGCTTCTTTCCAGTTTTGAACGGAAGATATTTCCTTTTTCACCATAGCCCTCTATGGGGTTCCAAATATCCCTTTGCCAATTCCACAAGAACAGCCTTAGCGAAAGGCTTCTTGAAGGGAAAGATGTAACTCTGTGAGATGAATTAACAGAACACAGAGCAGTTTCTCAGAAAGCTTCTTTCCAGTTTTGAACGGAAGATATTTCCTTTTTCACCATAGCCCTCTATGGGCTTCCAAATATCCCTTTGCCAATTCCACAAGAACAGCCTTAGCGAAAGGCTTCTTGAAGGGAAAGATGTAACTCTGTGAGACGAATTAACAGAACACAGAGCAGTTTCTCAGAAAGCTTCTTTCCAGTTTTGAACGGAAGATAATTCCTTTTTCACCATAGCCCTCTACGGGCTTCCAAATATCCCTTTGCCAATTCCACAAGAACAGCCTTAGCGAAAGGCTTCTTGAAGGGAAAGATGTAACTCTGTGAGATGAATTAAGAGAACACAGAGCAGTTTCTCAGAAAGCTTCTTTCCAGTTTTGAACGGAAGATATTTCCTTTTTCACCATAGCCCTCTATGGGCTTAAACTATCCCTTTGCCAATTCCCCAAGAACAGCCTTAGCGAAAGGCTTCTTGAAGGGAAAGATGTAACTCTGTGAGATGAATTAACAGAACACAGAGCAGTTTCTCAGAAAGCTTCTTTCCAGTTTTGAACGGAAGATATTTCCTTTTTCACGATAGAACTCTAAGGGCTTAAACTATCCCTTTGCCAATTCCCCAAGAACAGCCTTAGCGAAAGGCTTCTTGAAGGGAAAGATGTAACTCTGTGAGATGAATTAACAGAACACAGAGCAGTTTCTCAGAAAGCTTCTTTCCAGTTTGAACGGAAGATATTTCCTTTTTCACCATAGCCCTCTATGTGCTTCCAAATATCCCTTTGCCAATTCCACAAGAACAGCCTTAGCGAAAGGCTTCTTGAAGGGAAAGATGTAACTCTGTGAGATGAGATAACAGAACACAGAACAGTTTCTCAGAAAGCTTCTTTCCAGTTTTGAACGGGAGATATTTCCTTTTTCACCATAGCCCTCTATGGGCTTCCAAATATCCCTTTGCCAATTCCCCAAGAACAGCCTTAGCGAAAGGCTTCTTGAAGGGAAAGATGTAACTCTGTGAGATGAATTAACAGAACATAGAACAGTTTCTCAGAAAGCTTCTTTCCAGTTTTGAACGTAAGATATTTCCTTTTTCACCGTAGCCCTCTATGGCCTTCCAAATATCCCTTTGCCAATTCCACAAGAACAGCCTTAGCGAAAGGCTTCTTGAAGGGAAAGATGTAACGCTGTGAGATGAATTAACAGAACACAGAGCAGTTTCTCAGAAAGCTTCTTTCCAGTTTTGAACGGAAGATATTTCCTTTTTCACCATAGCCCTCTATGGGCTTCCAAATATCCCTTTGCCAATTCCACAAGAACAGCCTTAGCGAAAGGCTTCTTGAAGGGAAAGCTGTAACTCTGTGAGATGAATTAACAGAACACGGAGCAGTTTCTCAGAAAGCTTCTTTCCAGTTTTGAACGGAAGATATTTCCTTTTTCACCATAGCCCTCTATGGGCTTCCAAATATCCCTTTGCCAATTCCACAAGAACAGCCTTAGCGAAAGGATTCTTGAAGGGAAAGATGTAACTCTGTGAGATGAATTAACAGAACAGAGAGCCGTTTCTCAGAAAGCGTCTTTCCAGTTTTGAACGGAAGATATTTCCTTTTTCACCATAGCCCTCTATGGGCTTAAACTATCCCTTTGCCAATTCCCCAAGAACAGCCTTAGCGAAAGGCTTCTTGAAGGGAAAGATGTAACTCTGTGAGATGAATTAACAGAACACAGAGCAGTTTCTCAGAAAGCTTCTTTCCAGTATTGAACGGAAGATATTTCCTTTTTCACGATAGAACTCTATGGGCTTAAACTATCCCTTTGCCAATTCCCCAAAAACAGCCTTAGCGAAAGGATTCTTGAAGGGAAAGATGTAACTCTGTGAGATGAATTAACAGAACACAGAGCAGTTTCTCAGAAAGCTTCTTTCCAGTTTTGAACGGAAGATATTTCCTTTTTCACCATAGCCCTCTATGGGCTTCCAAATATCCCTTTGCCAATTCCCCAAGAACAGCCTTAGCGAAAGGCTTCTTGAAGGGAAAGATGTAACTCTGTGAGATGAATTAACAGAACACAGAGCAGTTTCTCAGAAAGCTTCTTTCCAGTTTTGAACGGAAGATATTTCCTTTTTCACCATAGCCCTCTATGGGCTTCCAAATATCCCTTTGCCAATTCCACAAGAACAGCCTTAGCGAAAGGCTTCTTGAAGGGAAAGATGTAACTCTGTGAGATGAATTAACAGAACACAGAGCAGTTTCTCAGAAAGCTTCTTTCCAGTTTTGAACGGAAGATATTTCCTTTTTCACCATAGCCCTCTATGGGCTTCCAAATATCCCTTTGCCAATTCCCCAAGAACAGCCTTAGCGAAAGGCTTCTTGAAGGGAAAGATGTAACTCTGTGAGATGAATTAACAGAACACAGAGCAGTTTCTCAGAAAGCTTCTTTCCAGTTTTCAACGGAAGATATTTCCTTTTTCACCATAGCCCTCTATGGGCTTCCAAATATCCCTTTGCCAATTCCACAAGAACAGCCTTAGCGAAAGGCTTCTTGAAGGGAAAGATGTAACTCTGTGAGGTGAATTAACAGAACATAGAAAAGTTTCTCAGAAAGTTTCTTTCCAGTTTTGAATGGAAGATATTTCCTTTTTCACCATAGCCCTCTATGGGCTTCCAAATATCCCTTTGCCAATTCCACAAGAACAGCCTTAGCGAAAGGCTTCTTGAAGGGAAAGATGTAACTCTGTGAGATGAATTAACAGAACACAGAGCAGTTTCTCAGAAAGCTTCTTTCCACTTTTGAACGGAAGATATTTCCTTTTTCACCATAGCCCTCTATGGGCTTCCAAATATCCCTTTGCCAATTCCACAAGAACAGCCATAGCGAAAGGCTTCTTGAAGGGAAAGATGTAACTCTGTGAGATGAATTAAAAGAACACAGAGCAGTTTCTCAGAAAGCTTCTTTCCAGTTTTGAACGGAAGATATTTCCTTTTTCACCATAGCCCTGTAGGGATTCCAAATATAGCTTTGCCAATTCCACAAGAACAGCCTTAGCGAAAGGCTTCTTGAAGGGAAAGATGTAACTCTGTGAGATGAATTAACAGAACACAGAGCAGTTTCTCAGAAAGCTTCTTTCCAGTTTTGAACGGAAGATATTTCCTTTTTCACCATAGCCCTCTATGGGCTTCCAAATATCCCTTTGCCAATTCCACAAGAACAGCCTTAGCGAAAGGCTTCTTGAAGGGAAAGATGTAACTCTGTGAGATGAATTAACAGAACACAGAGCAGTTTCTCAGAAAGCTTCTTTCCAGTTTTGAACGGAAGATATTTCCTTTTTCACCATAGCCCTCTATGGGCTTCCAAATATCCCCGTGCCAATTCCACAGGAACAGCCTTAGCGAAAGGCTTCTTGAAGGGAAAGATGTAACTCTGTGAGATGAATTAACAGAACACAGAGCAGTTTCTCAGAAAGCTTCTTTCCAGTTTTGAACGGAAGATATTTCCTTTTTCACCATAGCCCTCTATGGGCTTCCAAATATCCCTTTGCCAATTCCACAAGAACAGCCTTAGCGAAAGGCTTCCTGAAGGGAAAGATGTAACTCTCTGAGATGAGATAACAGAACACAGAACAGTTTCTCAGAAAGCTTCTTTCCAGTTTTGAACGGAAGATATTTCCTTTTTCACCATAGCCCTCTATGGGCTTCCAAATATCCCTTTGCCAATTCCACAAGAACAGCCTTAGCGAAAGGCTTCTTGAAGGGAAAGATGTAACTCTGTGAGGTGAATTAACAGAACATAGAAAAGTTTCTCAGAAAGTTTCTTTCCAGTTTTGAATGGAAGATATTTCCTTTTTCACCATAGCCCTCTATGGGCTTCCAAATATCCCTTTGCCAATTCCACAAGAACAGCCTTAGCGAAAGGCTTCTTGAAGGGAAAGATGTAACTCTGTGAGACGAATTAACAGAACACAGAGCAGTTTCTCAGAAAGCTTCTTTCCAGTTTTGAACGGGAGATATTTCCTTTTTCACCATAGCCCTCTACGGGTTTCCAAATATCTCTTTGCCAATTCCACAAGAACAGCCTTAGCGAAAGGCTTCTTGAAGGGAAAGATGTAACTCTGTGAGATGAATTAACAGAACACAGAGCAGTTTCTCATAAAGTTTCTTTCCAGTTTTGAACGGAAGATATTTCCTTTTTCACCATAGCCCTCTATGGGCTTAAACTATCCCTTTGCCAATTCCCCAAGAAGAGCCTTAGCGAAAGGCTTCTTGAAGGGAAAGTTGTAACTCTGTGAGATGAATTAACAGAACACAGAGCAGTTTCTCAGAAAGCTTCTTTCCAGTTTTGAACGGAAGATATTTCCTTTTTCACCATAGCCCTCTATGGGCTTCCAAATATCCCTTTGCCAATTCCACAAGAACAGCCTTAGCGAAAGGCTTCTTGAAGGGAAAGATGTAACTCTGTGAGATGAATTAACAGAACACAGAGCAGTTTCTCAGAAAGCTTCTTTCCAGTTTTGAACGGAAGATATTTCCTTTTTCAACATAGCCCTCTATGGGCTTCCAAATATCCCTTTGCCAATTCCACAAGAACAGCCTTAGCGAAAGGCTTCTTGAAGGGAAAGATGTAACTCTGTGAGATGAATTAACAGAACACAGAGCAGTTTCTCATAAAGTTTCTTTCCAGTTTTGAACGGAAGATATTTCCTTTTTCACCATAGCCCTCTATGGGCTTAAACTATCCCTTTGCCAATTCCCCAAGAAGAGCCTTAGCGAAAGGCTTCTTGAAGGGAAAGTTGTAACTCTGTGAGATGAATTAACAGAACACAGAGCAGTTTCTCAGAAAGCTTCTTTCCAGTTTTGAACGGAAGATATTTCCTTTTTCACCATAGCCCTCTATGGGCTTCCAAATATCCCTTTACCAATTCCACAAGAACAGCCTTAGCGAAAGGCTTCTTGAAGGGAAAGATGTAACTCTGTGAGATGAATTAACAGAACACAGAGCAGTTTCTCAGAAAGCTTCTTTCCAGTTTTGAACGGAAGATATTTCCTTTTTCACCATAGCCCTCTAGGGATTCCAAATATAGCTTTGCCAATTCCACAAGAACAGCCTTAGCGAAAGGCTTCTTGAAGGGAAAGATGTAACTCTGTGAGATGAATTAACAGAACACAGAGCAGTTTCTCAGAAAGCTTCTTTCCAGTTTTGAACGGAAGATATTTCCTTTTTCACCATAGCCCTCTATGGGCTTCCAAATATCCCTTTGCCAATTCCACAAGAACAGCCTTAGCGAAAGGCTTCTTGAAGGGAAAGATGTAACTCTGTGAGATGAATTAACAGAACACAGAGCAGTTTCTCAGAAAGCTTCTTTCCAGTTTTGAACGGAAGATAATTCCTTTTTCACCATAGCCCTCTACGGGCTTCCAAATATCACTTTGCCAATTCCACACGAACAGACTTAGCGAAAGGCTTCTTGAAGGGAAAGACGTAGCTCTGTGAGATGAATTAACAGAACACAGAGCCGTTTCTCAGAAAGCTTCTTTCCAGGTTTGAACGGAAGATATTTCCTTTTTCACCATAGCCCTCTATGGGCTTCCAAATATCCCTTTGCCAATTCCACAAGAACAGCCTTAGCGAAAGGCTTCTTGAAGGGAAAGATGTAACTCTGTGAGACGAATTAACAGAACACAGAGCAGTTTCTCAGAAAGCTTCTTTCCAGTTTTGAACGGGAGATATTTCCTTTTTCACCATAGCCCTCTACGGGTTTCCAAATATCTCTTTGCCAATTCCACAAGAACAGCCTTAGCGAAAGGCTTCTTGAAGGGAAAGATGTAACTCTGTGAGATGAATTAACAGAACACAGAGCAGTTTCTCATAAAGTTTCTTTCCAGTTTTGAACGGAAGATATTTCCTTTTTCACCATAGCCCTCTATGGGCTTAAACTATCCCTTTGCCAATTCCCCAAGAAGAGCCTTAGCGAAAGGCTTCTTGAAGGGAAAGTTGTAACTCTGTGAGATGAATTAACAGAACACAGAGCAGTTTCTCCGAAAGCTTCTTTCCAGTTTTGAACGGAAGATATTTCCTTTTTCACCATAGCCCTCTATGGGCTTCCAAATATCCCTTTGCCAATTCCACAAGAACAGCCTTAGCGAAATGCTTCTTGAAGGGAAAGATGTAACTCTGTGAGATGAATTAACAGAACACAGAGCAGTTTCTCAGAAAGCTTCTTTCCAGTTTTGAACGGAAGATATTTCCTTTTTCACCATAGCCCTCTAGGGATTCCAAATATAGCTTTGCCAATTCCACAAGAACAGCCTTAGCGAAAGGCTTCTTGAAGGGAAAGATGTAACTCTGTGAGATGAATTAACAGAACACAGAGCAGTTTCTCAGAAAGCTTCTTTCCAGTTTTGAACGGAAGATATTTCCTTTTTCACCATAGCCCTCTATGGGCTTCCAAATATCCCTTTGCCAATTCCACAAGAACAGCCTTAGCGAAAGGCTTCTTGAAGGGAAAGATGTAACTCTTTGAGATGAATTAACAGAACACAGAGCAGTTTCTCAGAAAGCTTCTTTCCAGTTTTGAACGGAAGATATTTCCTTTTTCACCATAGCCCTCTATGGGCTTCCAAATATCCCTTTGCCAATTCCACAAGAACAGCCTTAGCGAAAGGCTTCTTGAAGGGAAAGATGTAACTCTGTGAGACGAATTAACAGAACACAGAGCAGTTTCTCAGAAAGCTTCTTTCCAGTTTTGAACGGAAGATAATTCCTTTTTCACCATAGCCCTCTACGGGCTTCCAAATATCCCTTTGCCAATTCCACAAGAACAGCCTTAGCGAAAGGCTTCTTGAAGGGAAAGATGTAACTCTGTGAGATGAATTAAGAGAACACAGAGCAGTTTCTCAGAAAGCTTCTTTCCAGTTTTGAACGGAAGATATTTCCTTTTTCACCATAGCCCTCTATGGGCTTAAACTATCCCTTTGCCAATTCCCCAAGAACAGCCTTAGCGAAAGGCTTCTTGAAGGGAAAGATGTAACTCTGTGAGATGAATTAACAGAACACAGAGCAGTTTCTCAGAAAGCTTCTTTCCAGTTTTGAACGGAAGATATTTCCTTTTTCACGATAGAACTCTAAGGGCTTAAACTATCCCTTTGCCAATTCCCCAAGAACAGCCTTAGCGAAAGGCTTCTTGAAGGGAAAGATGTAACTCTGTGAGATGAATTAACAGAACACAGAGCAGTTTCTCAGAAAGCTTCTTTCCAGTTTTGAACGGAAGATATTTCCTTTTTCACCATAGCCCTCTATGTGCTTCCAAATATCCCTTTGCCAATTCCACAAGAACAGCCTTAGCGAAAGGCTTCTTGAAGGGAAAGATGTAACTCTGTGAGATGAGATAACAGAACACAGAACAGTTTCTCAGAAAGCTTCTTTCCAGTTTTGAACGGGAGATATTTCCTTTTTCACCATAGCCCTCTATGGGCTTCCAAATATCCCTTTGCCAATTCCCCAAGAACAGCCTTAGCGAAAGGCTTCTTGAAGGGAAAGATGTAACTCTGTGAGATGAATTAACAGAACATAGAACAGTTTCTCAGAAAGCTTCTTTCCAGTTTTGAACGTAAGATATTTCCTTTTTCACCGTAGCCCTCTACGGGCTTCCAAATATCCCTTTGCCAATTCCACAAGAACAGCCTTAGCGAAAGGCTTCTTGAAGGGAAAGATGTAACGCTGTGAGATGAATTAACAGAACACAGAGCAGTTTCTCAGAAAGCTTCTTTCCAGTTTTGAACGGAAGATATTTCCTTTTTCACCATAGCCCTCTATGGGCTTCCAAATATCCCTTTGCCAATTCCACAAGAACAGCCTTAGCGAAAGGCTTCTTGAAGGGAAAGCTGTAACTCTGTGAGATGAATTAACAGAACACGGAGCAGTTTCTCAGAAAGCTTCTTTCCAGTTTTGAACGGAAGATATTTCCTTTTTCACCATAGCCCTCTATGGGCTTCCAAATATCCCTTTGCCAATTCCACAAGAACAGCCTTAGCGAAAGGATTCTTGAAGGGAAAGATGTAACTCTGTGAGATGAATTAACAGAACAGAGAGCCGTTTCTCAGAAAGCGTCTTTCCAGTTTTGAACGGAAGATATTTCCTTTTTCACCATAGCCCTCTATGGGCTTAAACTATCCCTTTGCCAATTCCCCAAGAACAGCCTTAGCGAAAGGCTTCTTGAAGGGAAAGATGTAACTCTGTGAGATGAATTAACAGAACACAGAGCAGTTTCTCAGAAAGCTTCTTTCCAGTATTGAACGGAAGATATTTCCTTTTTCACGATAGAACTCTATGGGCTTAAACTATCCCTTTGCCAATTCCCCAAAAACAGCCTTAGCGAAAGGATTCTTGAAGGGAAAGATGTAACTCTGTGAGATGAATTAACAGAACACAGAGCAGTTTCTCAGAAAGCTTCTTTCCAGTTTTGAACGGAAGATATTTCCTTTTTCACCATAGCCCTCTATGGGCTTCCAAATATCCCTTTGCCAATTCCCCAAGAACAGCCTTAGCGAAAGGCTTCTTGAAGGGAAAGATGTAACTCTGTGAGATGAATTAACAGAACACAGAGCAGTTTCTCAGAAAGCTTCTTTCCAGTTTTGAACGGAAGATATTTCCTTTTTCACCATAGCCCACTAAGGATTCCAAATATAGCTTTGCCAATTCCACAAGAACAGCCTTAGCGAAAGGCTTCTTGAAGGGAAAGATGTAACTCTGTGAGATGAATTAACAGAACACAGAGCAGTTTCTCAGAAAGCTTCTTTCCAGTTTTGAACGGAAGATATTTCCTTTTTCACCGTAGCCCTCTATGGGCTTCCAAATATCCCTTTGCCAATTCCCCAAGAACAGCCTTAGCGAAAGGCTTCTTGAAGGGAAAGATGTAACTCTGTGAGATGAATTAACAGAACACAGAGCAGTTTCTCAGAAAGCTTCTTTCCAGTTTTGAACGGAAGATATTTCCTTTTTCACCATAGCCCTCTATGGGCTTCCAAATATCCCTTTGCCAATTCCACAAGAACAGCCTTAGCGAAAGGATTCTTGAAGGGAAAGATGTAACTCTGTGAGATGAATTAACAGAACACAGAGCAGTTTCTCAGAAAGCTTCTTTCCAGTTTTGAACGGAAGATATTTCCTTTTTCACCATAGCCCTCTATGGGCTTCCAAATATCCCTTTGCCAATTCCCCAAGAACAGCCTTAGCGAAAGGCTTCTTGAAGGGAAAGATGTAACTCTGTGAGATGAATTAACAGAACACAGAGCAGTTTCTCAGAAAGCTTCTTTCCAGTTTTCAACGGAAGATATTTCCTTTTTCACCATAGCCCTCTATGGGCTTCCAAATATCCCTTTGCCAATTCCACAAGAACAGCCTTAGCGAAAGGATTCTTGAAGGGAAAGATGTAACTCTGTGAGATGAATTAACAGAACACAGAGTAGTTTCTCAGAAAGCTTCTTTCCAGTTTTGAACGGAAGATATTTCCTTTTTCACCATAGCCCTCTTTGGGCTTCCAAATATCCCTTTGCCAATTCCACAAGAACAGCCTTAGCGAAAGGCTTCTTGAAGGGAAAGATGTAACTCTGTGAGATGAATTAACAGAACACAGAGCAGTTACTCAGAAAGCTTCTTTCCTGTTTTAAACGGAAGATATTTCCTTTTTCACCATAGCCCTCTATGGGCTTCCAAATATCCCTTTGCCAATTCCACAACAACAGCCTTAGCGAAACGCTTCTTGAAGGGAAAGATGTAACTCTGTGAGATGAATTAACAGAACACAGAGCAGTTTCTCAGAAAGCTTCTTTCCAGTTTTGAACGGAAGATATTTCCTTTTTCACCATAGCCCTCTAAGGGCTTCCAAATATCCCTTTGCCAATTCCACAAGAACAGCCTTAGCGAAAGGCTTCTTGAAAGGAAATATGTAACTCTGTGAGATGAATTAACAGAACACAGAGCAGTTTCTCAGAAATCTTCTTTCCACTTTTGAACGGAAGATATTTCCTTTTTCACCATAGCCCTCTATGGGCTTCCAAATATCCCTTTGCCAATTCCACAAGAACAGACTTAGCGAAAGGCTTCTTGAAGGGAAAGATGTAACTCTGTGAGATGAATTAACAGAACACAGAGCAGTTTCTCCGAAAGCTTCTTTCCAGTTTTGAACGGAAGATATTTCCTTTTTCACCATAGCCCTCTATGGGCTTCCAAATATCCCTTTGCCAATTCCACAAGAACAGCCTTAGCGAAAGGCTTCTTGAAGGGAAAGATGTAACTCTGTGAGATGAATTAACAGAACACAGAGCAGTTTCTCAGAAAGCTTCTTTCCAGTTTTGAACGGAAGATATTTCCTTTTTCACCTTAGCCCTCTATGGGCTTCCAAATATCCCTTTGCCAATTCCACAAGAACAGCCTTAGCGAAAGGCTTCTTGAAGGGAAAGATGTAACTCTGTGAGATGAATTAACAGAACACAGAGCAGTTTCTCAGAAAGCTTCTTTCCAGTTTTGAACGGAAGATATTTCCTTTTTCACCATAGCCCTCTATAGGCTTCCAAATATCCCTTTGCCAATTCCAGAAGAACAGCCTTAGCGAAAGGCTTCTTGAAGGGAAAGATGTAACTCTGTGAGATGAATTAACAGAACACAGAGCAGTTTCTCAGAAAGCTTCTTTCCAGTTTTGAACGGAAGATATTTCCTTTTTCACCATAGCCCTCTATGGGCTTCCAAATATCCCTTTGCCAATTCCACAAGAACAGCCTTAGCGAAAGGCTTCTTGAAGGGAAAGATGTATCTCTGTGAGATGAATTAACAGAACACAGAGCAATTTCTCAGAAAGCTTCTTTCCAGTTTTGAACGGAAGATATTTCCTTTTTCACCATAGCCCTCTATGGGCTTCCAAATATCCCTTTGCCAATTCCACAAGAACAGCCTTAGCGAAAGGCTTCTTGAAGGGGAAGATGTAACTCTGTGAGATGAATTAACAGAACACAGAGCAGTTTCTCAGAAAGCTTCTTTCCAGTTTTGAACGGAAGATATTTCATTTTTCACCATAGCCCTCTATGGGCTTCCAAATATCCCTTTGCCAATTCCACAAGAACAGCCTTAGCGAAAGGCTTCTTGAAGGGAAAGATGTAACTCTGTGAGATGAATTAACAGAACACACAGCAGTTTCTCAGAAAGCTTCTTTCCAGTTTTGA
The DNA here is from genome assembly GCF_047675955.1 of Chlorocebus sabaeus. Taxonomy (NCBI): domain Eukaryota; kingdom Metazoa; phylum Chordata; class Mammalia; order Primates; family Cercopithecidae; genus Chlorocebus; species Chlorocebus sabaeus. The sequence goes on from NW_027327459.1 coordinate 313,483, forward strand.
ACGGAAGATATTTCCTTTTTCACCATAGCCCTCTATGGGCTTCCAAATATCCCTTTGCCAATTCCACAAGAACAGCCTTAGCGAAAGGCTTCTTGAAGGGAAAGATGTAACTCTGTGAGATGAATTAACAGAACACAGAGCAGTTTCTCAGAAAGCTTCTTTCCAGTTTTGAACGGAAGATATTTCCTTTTTCACCATAGCCCTCTTTGGGCTTCCAAATATCCCTTTGCCAATTCCAGAAGAACAGCCTTAGCGAAAGGCTTCTTGAAGGGAAAGATGTAACTCTGTGAGATAAATTAACAGAACACAGAGCAGTTACTCAGAAAGCTTCTTTCTTGTTTTGAATGGAAGATATTTCCTTTTTCACCATAGCCCTCTATGGGCTTCCAAATATCCCTTTGCCAATTCCACAAGAACAGCCTTAGCGAAAGGCTTCTTGAAGGGAAAGATGTAACTCTGTGAGATGAATTAACAGAACACAGAGCAGTTTCTCAGAAAGCTTCTTTCCAGTTTTGAACGGAAGATATTTCCTTTTTCACCATAGCCCTCTATGGGCTTCCAAATATCCCTTTGCCAATTCCACAAGAACAGCCTTAGCGAAAGGCTTCTTGAAAGGAAATATGTAACTCTGTGAGATGAATTAACAGAACACAGAGCAGTTTCTCAGAAATCTTCTTTCCAGTTTTGAACGGAAGATATTTCCTTTTTCACAATAGCCCTCTATGGACTTCCAAATATCCCTTTGCCAATTCCACAAGAACAGACTTAGCGAAAGGCTTCTTGAAGGGAAAGATGTAACTCTGTGAGATGAATTAACAGAACACAGAGCAGTTTCTCCGAAAGCTTCTTTCCAGTTTTGAACGGAAGATATTTCCTTTTTCACCATAGCCCTCTATGGGCTTCCAAATATCCCTTTGCCAATTCCACAAGAACAGCCTTAGCGAAAGGCTTCTTGAAGGGAAAGATGTAACTCTGTGAGATGAATTAACAGAACACAGAGCAGTTTCTCAGAAAGCTTCTTTCCAGTTTTGAACGGAAGATATTTCCTTTTTCACCTTAGCCCTCTATGGGCTTCCAAATATCCCTTTGCCAATTCCACAAGAACAGCCTTAGCGAAAGGCTTCTTGAAGGGAAAGATGTAACTCTGTGAGATGAATTAACAGAACACAGAGCAGTTTCTCAGAAAGCTTCTTTCCAGTTTTGAACGGAAGATATTTCCTTTTTCACCATAGCCCTCTATGGGCTTCCAAATATCCCTTTGCCAATTCCAGAAGAACAGCCTTAGCGAAAGGCTTCTTGAAGGGAAAGATGTAACTCTGTGAGATGAATTAACAGAACACAGAGCAGTTTCTCAGAAAGCTTCTTTCCAGTTTTGAACGGAAGATATTTCCTTTTTCACCATAGCCCTCTATGGGCTTCCAAATATCCCTTTGCCAATTCCACAAGAACAGCCTTAGCGAAAGGCTTCTTGAAGGGAAAGATGTAACTCTGTGAGATGAATTAACAGAACACAGAGCAGTTTCTCAGAAAGCTTCTTTCCAGTTTTGAACGGAAGATATTTCCTTTTTCACCATAGCCCTCTATGGGCTTCCAAATATCCCTTTGCCAATTCCACAAGAACAGCCTTAGCGAAAGGCTTCTTGAAGGGGAAGATGTAACTCTGTGAGATGAATTAACAGAACACAGAGCAGTTTCTCAGAAAGCTTCTTTCCAGTTTTGAACGGAAGATATTTCCTTTTTCACCATAGCCCTCTATGGGCTTCCCAATATCCCTTTGCCAATTCCACAAGAACAGCCTTAGCGAAAGGCTTCTTGAAGGGAAAGATGTAACTCTGTGAGATGAATTAACAGAACACAGAGCAGTTTCTCAGAAAGCTTCTTTCCAGTTTTCAACGGAAGATATTTCCTTTTTCACCATAGCCCTCTATGGGCTTCCAAATATCCCTTTGCCAATTCCACAAGAACAGCCTTAGCGAAAGGATTCTTGAAGGGAAAGATGTAACTCTGTGAGATGAATTAACAGAACACAGAGTAGTTTCTCAGAAAGCTTCTTTCCAGTTTTGAACGGAAGATATTTCCTTTTTCACCATAGCCCTCTTTGGGCTTCCAAATATCCCTTTGCCAATTCCACAAGAACAGCCTTAGCGAAAGGTTTCTTGAAGGGAAAGATGTAACTCTGTGAGATGAATTAACAGAACACAGAGCAGTTACTCAGAAAGCTTCTTTCCTGTTTTAAACGGAAGATATTTCCTTTTTCACCATAGCCCTCTATGGGCTTCCAAATATCCCTTTGCCAATTCCACAACAACAGCCTTAGCAAAAGGCTTCTTGAAGGGAAAGATGTAACTCTGTGAGATGAATTAACAGAACACAGAGCAGTTTCTCAGAAAGCTTCTTTCCAGTTTTGAACGGAAGATATTTCCTTTTTCACCATAGCCCTCTAAGGGCTTCCAAATATCCCTTTGCCAATTCCACAAGAACAGCCTTAGCGAAAGGCTTCTTGAAAGGAAATATGTAACTCTGTGAGATGAATTAACAGAACACAGAGCAGTTTCTCAGAAATCTTCTTTCCAGTTTTGAACGGAAGATATTTCCTTTTTCACCATAGCCCTCTATGGGCTTCCAAATATCCCTTTGCCAATTCCACAAGAACAGACTTAGCGAAAGGCTTCTTGAAGGGAAAGATGTAACTCTGTGAGATGAATTAACAGAACACAGAGCAGTTTCTCCGAAAGCTTCTTTCCAGTTTTGAACGGAAGATATTTCCTTTTTCACCATAGCCCTCTATGGGCTTCCAAATATCCCTTTGCCAATTCCACAAGAACAGCCTTAGCGAAAGGCTTCTTGAAGGGAAAGATGTAACTCTGTGAGATGAATTAACAGAACACAGAGCAGTTTCTCAGAAAGCTTCTTTCCAGTTTTGAACGGAAGATATTTCCTTTTTCACCTTAGCCCTCTATGGGCTTCCAAATATCCCTTTGCCAATTCCACAAGAACAGCCTTAGCGAAAGGCTTCTTGAAGGGAAAGATGTAACTCTGTGAGATGAATTAACAGAACACAGAGCAGTTTCTCAGAAAGCTTCTTTCCAGTTTTGAACGGAAGATATTTCCTTTTTCACCATAGCCCTCTATGGGCTTCCAAATATCCCTTTGCCAATTCCAGAAGAACAGCCTTAGCGAAAGGCTTCTTTAAGGGAAAGATGTAACTCTGTGAGATGAATTAACAGAACACAGAGCAGTTTCTCAGAAAGCTTCTTTCCAGTTTTGAACGGAAGATATTTCCTTTTTCACCATAGCCCTCTATGGGCTTCCAAATATCCCTTTGCCAATTCCACAAGAACAGCCTTAGCGAAAGGCTTCTTGAAGGGAAAGATGTATCTCTGTGAGATGAATTAACAGAACACAGAGCAATTTCTCAGAAAGCTTCTTTCCAGTTTTGAACGGAAGATATTTCCTTTTTCACCATAGCCCTCTATGGGCTTCCAAATATCCCTTTGCCAATTCCACAAGAACAGCCTTAGCGAAAGGCTTCTTGAAGGGGAAGATGTAACTCTGTGAGATGAATTAACAGAACACAGAGCAGTTTCTCAGAAAGCTTCTTTCCAGTTTTGAACGGAAGATATTTCCTTTTTCACCATAGCCCTCTATGGGCTTCCCAATATCCCTTTGCCAATTCCACAAGAACAGCCTTAGCGAAAGGCTTCTTGAAGGGAAAGATGTAACTCTGTGAGATGAATTAACAGAACACAGAGCAGTTTCTCAGAAAGCTTCTTTCCAGTTTTCAACGGAAGATATTTCCTTTTTCACCATAGCCCTCTATGGGCTTCCAAATATCCCTTTGCCAATTCCACAAGAACAGCCTTAGCGAAAAGCTTCTTGAAGGGAAAGATGTAACTCTGTGAGATGAATTAACAGAACACAGAGTAGTTTCTCAGAAAGCTTCTTTCCAGTTTTGAACGGAAGATATTTCCTTTTTCACCATAGCCCTCTTTGGGCTTCCAAATATCCCTTTGCCAATTCCACAAGAACAGCCTTAGCGAAAGGCTTCTTGAAGGGAAAGATGTAACTCTGTGAGATGAATTAACAGAACACAGAGCAGTTACTCAGAAAGCTTCTTTCCTGTTTTAAACGGAAGATATTTCCTTTTTCACCATAGCCCTCTATGGGCTTCCAAATATCCCTTTGCCAATTCCACAACAACAGCCTTAGCAAAAGGCTTCTTGAAGGGAAAGATGTAACTCTGTGAGATGAATTAACAGAACACAGAGCAGTTTCTCAGAAAGCTTCTTTCCAGTTTTGAACGGAAGATATTTCCTTTTTCACCATAGCCCTCTAAGGGGTTCCAAATATCCCTTTGCCAATTCCACAAGAACAGCCTTAGCGAAAGGCTTCTTGAAAGGAAATATGTAACTCTGTGAGATGAATTAACAGAACACAGAGCAGTTTCTCAGAAATCTTCTTTCCAGTTTTGAACGGAAGATATTTCCTTTTTCACCATAGCCCTCTATGGGCTTCCAAATATCCCTTTGCCAATTCCACAAGAACAGACTTAGCGAAAGGCTTCTTGAAGGGAAAGATGTAACTCTGTGAGATGAATTAACAGAACACAGAGCAGTTTCTCCGAAAGCTTCTTTCCAGTTTTGAACGGAAGATATTTCCTTTTTCACCATAGCCCTCTATGGGCTTCCAAATATCCCTTTGCCAATTCCACAAGAACAGCCTTAGCGAAAGGCTTCTTGAAGGGAAAGATGTAACTCTGTGAGATGAAATAACAGAACACAGAGCAGTTTCTCAGAAAGCTTCTTTCCAGTTTTGAACGGAAGATATTTCCTTTTTCACCTTAGCCCTCTATGGGCTTCCAAATATCCCTTTGCCAATTCCACAAGAACAGCCTTAGCGAAAGGCTTCTTGAAGGGAAAGATGTAACTCTGTGAGATGAATTAACAGAACACAGAGCAGTTTCTCAGAAAGCTTCTTTCCAGTTTTGAACGGAAGATATTTCCTTTTTCACCATAGCCCTCTATGGGCTTCCAAATATCCCTTTGCCAATTCCAGAAGAACAGCCTTAGCGAAAGGCTTCTTTAAGGGAAAGATGTAACTCTGTGAGATGAATTAACAGAACACAGAGCAGTTTCTCAGAAAGCTTCTTTCCAGTTTTGAACGGAAGATATTTCCTTTTTCACCATAGCCCTCTATGGGCTTCCAAATATCCCTTTGCCAATTCCACAAGAACAGCCTTAGCGAAAGGCTTCTTGAAGGGAAAGATGTATCTCTGTGAGATGAATTAACAGAACACAGAGCAATTTCTCAGAAAGCTTCTTTCCAGTTTTGAACGGAAGATATTTCCTTTTTCACCATAGCCCTCTATGGGCTTCCAAATATCCCTTTGCCAATTCCACAAGAACAGCCTTAGCGAAAGGCTTCTTGAAGGGGAAGATGTAACTCTGTGAGATGAATTAACAGAACACAGAGCAGTTTCTCAGAAAGCTTCTTTCCAGTTTTGAACGGAAGATATTTCCTTTTTCACCATAGCCCTCTATGGGCTTCCAAATATCCCTTTGCCAATTCCACAAGAACAGCCTTAGCGAAAGGCTTCTTGAAGGGAAAGATGTAACTCTGTGAGATGAATTAACAGAACACAGAGCAGTTTCTCAGAAAGCTTCTTTCCAGTTTTGAACGGAAGATATTTCCTTTTTCACCATAGCCCTCTATGGGCTTCCAAATATCCCTTTGCCAATTCCACAAGAACAGCCTTAGCGAAAGGCTTCTTGAAGGGAAAGATGTAACTCTGTGAGATGAATTAACAGAACACAGAGCAGTTTCTCAGAAAGCTTCTTTCCAGTTTTGAACGGAAGATATTTCCTTTTTCACCATAGCCCTCTTTGGGCTTCCAAATATCCCTTTGCCAATTCCAGAAGAACAGCCTTAGCGAAAGGCTTCTTGAAGGGAAAGATGTAACTCTGTGAGATAAATTAACAGAACACAGAGCAGTTACTCAGAAAGCTTCTTTCCTGTTTTGAATGGAAGATATTTCCTTTTTCACCATAGCCCTCTATGGGCTTCCAAATATCCCTTTGCCAATTCCACAAGAACAGCCTTAGCGAAAGGCTTCTTGAAGGGAAAGATGTAACTCTGTGAGATGAATTAACAGAACACAGAGCAGTTTCTCAGAAAGCTTCTTTCCAGTTTTGAACGGAAGATATTTCCTTTTTCACCATAGCCCTCTATGGGCTTCCAAATATCCCTTTGCCAATTCCACAAGAACAGCCTTAGCGAAAGGCTTCTTGAAAGGAAATATGTAACTCTGTGAGATGAATTAACAGAACACAGAGCAGTTTCTCAGAAATCTTCTTTCCAGTTTTGAACGGAAGATATTTCCTTTTTCACAATAGCCCTCTATGGACTTCCAAATATCCCTTTGCCAATTCCACAAGAACAGACTTAGCGAAAGGCTTCTTGAAGGGAAAGATGTAACTCTGTGAGATGAATTAACAGAACACAGAGCAGTTTCTCCGAAAGCTTCTTTCCAGTTTTGAACGGAAGATATTTCCTTTTTCACCATAGCCCTCTATGGGCTTCCAAATATCCCTTTGCCAATTCCACAAGAACAGCCTTAGCGAAAGGCTTCTTGAAGGGAAAGATGTAACTCTGTGAGATGAATTAACAGAACACAGAGCAGTTTCTCAGAAAGCTTCTTTCCAGTTTTGAACGGAAGATATTTCCTTTTTCACCTTAGCCCTCTATGGGCTTCCAAATATCCCTTTGCCAATTCCACAAGAACAGCCTTAGCGAAAGGCTTCTTGAAGGGAAAGATGTAACTCTGTGAGATGAATTAACAGAACACAGAGCAGTTTCTCAGAAAGCTTCTTTCCAGTTTTGAACGGAAGATATTTCCTTTTTCACCATAGCCCTCTATGGGCTTCCAAATATCCCTTTGCCAATTCCAGAAGAACAGCCTTAGCGAAAGGCTTCTTGAAGGGAAAGATGTAACTCTGTGAGATGAATTAACAGAACACAGAGCAGTTTCTCAGAAAGCTTCTTTCCAGTTTTGAACGGAAGATATTTCCTTTTTCACCATAGCCCTCTATGGGCTTCCAAATATCCCTTTGCCAATTCCACAAGAACAGCCTTAGCGAAAGGCTTCTTGAAGGGAAAGATGTAACTCTGTGAGATGAATTAACAGAACACAGAGCAGTTTCTCAGAAAGCTTCTTTCCAGTTTTGAACGGAAGATATTTCCTTTTTCACCATAGCCCTCTATGGGCTTCCAAATATCCCTTTGCCAATTCCACAAGAACAGCCTTAGCGAAAGGCTTCTTGAAGGGAAAGATGTAACTCTGTGAGATGAATTAACAGAACACACAGCAGTTTCTCAGAAAGCTTCTTTCCAGTTTTGAACGGAAGATATTTCCTTTTTCACCATAGCCCTCTATGGGCTTCCAAATATCCCTTTGCCAATTCCACAAGAACAGCCTTAGCCCAAGGCTTCTGGAAGGGAAAGATGTAACTCTGTGAGATGAATTAACAGAACACAGAGCAGTTTCTCAGAAAGCTTCTTTCCAGTTTTGAACGGAAGATATTTCCTTTTGCACCATAGCCCTCTACGGGCTTCCAAATATCCCTTTGCCAATTCCACAAGAACAGCCTTAGCGAAAGGCTTCTTGAAGGGAAAGATGTAACTCTGTGAGATGAATTAACAGAACACAGAGCAGTTTCTCATAAAGCTTCTTTCCAGTTTTGAACGGAAGATATTTCCTTTTTCACCATAGCCCTCTATGGGCTTAAACTATCCCTTTGCCAATTCCCCAAGAAGAGCCTTAGCGAAAGGCTTCTTGAAGGGAAAGTTGTAACTCTGTGAGATGAATTAACAGAACACAGAGCAGTTTCTCAGAAAGCTTCTTTCCAGTTTTGAACGGAAGATATTTCCTTTTTCACCATAGCCCTCTATGGGCTTCCAAATATCCCTTTGCCAATTCCACAAGAACAGCCTTAGCGAAAGGCTTCTTGAAGGGAAAGATGTAACTCTGTGAGATGAATTAACAGAACACAGAGCAGTTTCTCAGTAAGCTTATTTCCAGTTTTGAACGGAAGATATTTCCTTTTTCACCATAGCCCTCTAGGGATTCCAAATATAGCTTTGCCAATTCCATAAGAACAGCCTTAGCGAAAGGCTTCTTGAAGGGAAAGATGTAACTCTGTGAGATGAATTAACAGAACACAGAGCAGTTTCTCATAAAGCTTCTTTCCAGTTTTGAACGGAAGATATTTCCTTTTTCACCATAGCCCTCTATGGGCTTAAACTATCCCTTTGCCAATTACCCAAGAACAGCCTTAGCGAAAGGCTTCTTGAAGGGAAAGATGTAACTCTGTGAGATGAATTAACAGAACACAGAGCAGTTTCTCAGAAAGCTTCTTTCCAGTTTTGAACGGAAGATATTTCCTTTTTCACCATAGCCCTCTATGGGGTTCCAAATATCCCTTTGCCAATTCCACAAGAACAGCCTTAGCGAAAGGCTTCTTGAAGGGAAAGATGTAACTCTGTGAGATGAATTAACAGAACACAGAGCAGTTTCTCAGAAAGCTTCTTTCCAGTTTTGAACGGAAGATATTTCCTTTTTCACCATAGCCCTCTATGGGCTTCCAAATATCCCTTTGCCAATTCCACAAGAACAGCCTTAGCGAAAGGCTTCTTGAAGGGAAAGATGTAACTCTGTGAGACGAATTAAGAGAACACAGAGCAGTTTCTCAGAAACCTTCTTTCCAGTTTTGAACGGAAGATATTTCCTTTTTCACGATAGAACTCTATGGGCTTAAACTATCCCTTTGCCAATTCCCCAAGAACAGCCTTAGCGAAAGGCTTCTTGAAGGGAAAGATGTAACTCTGTGAGATGAATTAACAGAACACAGAGCAGTTTCTCAGAAAGCTTCTTTCCAGTTTTGAATGGAAGATATTTCCTTTTTCACCATAGCCCTCTATGTGCTTCCAAATATCCCTTTGCCAATTCCACAAGAACAGCCTTAGCGAAAGGCTTCTTGAAGGGAAAGATGTAACTCTGTGAGATGAGATAACAGAACACAGAACAGTTTCTCAGAAAGCTTCTTTCCAGTTTTGAACGGGAGATATTTCCTTTTTCACCATAGCCCTCTATGGGCTTCCAAATATCCCTTTGCCAATTCCCCAAGAACAGCCTTAGCGAAAGGCTTCTTGAAGGGAAAGATGTAACTCTGTGAGATGAATTAACAGAACATAGAACAGTTTCTCAGAAAGCTTCTTTCCAGTTTTGAACGTAAGATATTTCCTTTTTCACCGTAGCCCTCTATGGGCTTCCAAATATCCCTTTGCCAATTCCACAAGAACAGCCTTAGCGAAAGGCTTCTTGAAGGGAAAGATGTAACGCTGTGAGATGAATTAACAGAACACAGAGCAGTTTCTCAGAAAGCTTCTTTCCAGTTTTGAACGGAAGATATTTCCTTTTTCACCATAGCCCTCTATGGGCTTCCAAATATCCCTTTGCCAATTCCACAAGAACAGCCTTAGCGAAAGGATTCTTGACGGGAAAGATGTAACTCTGTGAGATGAATTAACAGAACAGAGAGCCGTTTCTCAGAAAGCGTCTTTCCAGTTTTGAACGGAAGATATTTCCTTTTTCACCATAGCCCTCTATGGGCTTAAACTATCCCTTTGCCAATTCCCCAAGGACAGCCTTAGCGAAAGGCTTCTTGAAGGGAAAGATGTAACTCTGTGAGATGAATTAACAGAACACAGAGCAGTTTCTCAGAAAGCTTCTTTCCAGTATTGAACGGAAGATATTTCCTTTTTCACGATAGAACTCTATGGGCTTAAACTATCCCTTTGCCAATTCCCCAAAAACAGCCTTAGCGAAAGGCTTCTTGAAGGGAAAGATGTAACTCTGTGAGATGAATTAACAGAACATAGAACAGTTTCTCAGAAAGCTTCTTTCCAGTTTTGAACGGAAGATATTTCCTTTTTCACCGTAGCCCTCTATGGGCTTCCAAATATCCCTTTGCCAATTCCACAAGAATAGCCTTAGCGAAAGGCTTCTTGAAGGGAAAGATGTAACTCTGTGAGATGAATTAACAGAACACAGAGCAGTTTCTTAGAATGCTTCTTTCCAGTTTTGAACGGAAGATATTTCCTTTTTCACCATAGCCCTCTACGGGCTTCCAAATATCCCTTTGCCAATTCCACAAGAACAGCCTTAGCGAAAGGCTTCTTGAAGGGAAAGATGTAACTCTGTGAGCTGAATTAACAGAACACAGAGCCGTTTCTCAGAAAGCTTCTTTCAAGGTTTGAACGGAAGATATTTCCTTTTTCTCCATAGCCCTCTAAGGGCTTCCAAATATCTCTTTGCCAATTCCACAAGAACAGCCTTAGCGAAAGGCTTCTTGAAGGGAAAGATGTAACTCTGTGAGATGAATTAACACAACACAGAGCAGTTTCTCCGAAAGCTTCTTTCCAGTTTTGAACGGAAGATATTTCCTTTTTCACCATAGCCCTCTATGGGCTTAAACTATCCCTTTGCCAATTACCCAAGAACAGCCTTAGCGAAAGGCTTCTTGAAGAGAAAGTTGTAACTCTGTGAGATGAATTAGCAGAACACAGAGCAGTTTCTCAGAAAGCTTCTTTCCACTTTTGAACGGAAGATATTTCCTTTTTCACCATAGCCCTCTATGGGCTTCCAAATATCCCTTTGCCAATTCCACAAGAACAGCCTTAGCGAAAGGCTCCTTGAAGGGAAAGATGTAACTCTGTGAGATGAATTAACAGAACACAGAGCAGTTTCTCAGAAAGCTTCTTTCCAGTTTTGAACGGAAGATATTTCCTTTTTCACCATAGCCCTCTAGGGATTCCAAACATAGCTTTGCCAATTCCACAAGAACAGCCTTAGCGAAAGGCTTCTTGAAGGGAAAGATGTAACTCTGTGAGATGAATTAACAGAACACAGAGCAGTTTCTCAGAAAGCTTCTTTCCAGTTTTGAACGGAAGATATTTCCTTTTTCACCATAGCCCTCTATGGGCTTCCAAATATCCCTTTGCCAATTCCACAAGAACAGCCTTAGCGAAAGGCTTCTTGAAGGGAAATATGTAACTCTGTGAGGTGAATTAACAGAACACAGAGCAGTTTCTCAGAAAGCTTCTTTCCAGTTTTGAACGGAAGATATTTCCTTTTTCACCATAGCCCTCTAAGGGCTTCCAAATATCCCTGTGCCAATTCCACAGGAACAGCCTTAGCGAAAGGCTTCTTGAAGGGAAAGATGTAACTCTGTGAGATGAATTTACAGAACACAGAGCAGTTTCTCAGAAAGCTTCTTTCCAGTTTTGAACGGAAGATATTTCCTTTTTCACCATAGCCCTCTATGGGCTTCCAAATATCCCTTTGCCAATTCCACAAGAACAGCCTTAGCGAAAGGCTTCTTGAAGGGAAAGATGTAACTCTGTGAGGTGAATTAACAGAACATAGAACAGTTTCTCAGAAAGTTTCTTTCCAGTTTTGAATGGAAGATATTTCCTTTTTCACCATAGCCCTCTATGGGCTTCCAAATATCCCTTTGCCAATTCCACAAGAACAGCCTTAGCGAAAGGCTTCTTGAAGGGAAAGATGTAACTCTGTGAGACGAATTAACAGAACACAGAGCAGTTTCTCAGAAAGCTTCTTTCCAGTTTTGAACGGGAGATATTTCCTTTTTCACCATAGCCCTCTACGGGCTTCCAAATATCTCTTTGCCAATTCCCCAAGAACAGCCTTAGCGAAAGGCTTCTTGAAGGGAAAGATGTAACTCTGTGAGATGAATTAACAGAACACAGAGCAGTTTCTCATAAAGCTTCTTTCCAGTTTTGAACGGAAGATATTTCCTTTTTCACCATAGCCCTCTATGGGCTTAAACTATCCCTTTGCCAATTCCCCAAGAAGAGCCTTAGCGAAAGGCTTCTTGAAGGGAAAGTTGTAACTCTGTGAGATGAATTAACAGAACACAGAGCAGTTTCTCAGAAAGCTTCTTTCCAGTTTTGAACGGAAGATATTTCCTTTTTCACCATAGCCCTCTATGGGCTTCCAAATATCCCTTTGCCAATTCCACAAGAACAGCCTTAGCGAAAAGCTTCTTGAAGGGAAAGATGTAACTCTGTGAGATGAATTAACAGAACACAGAGCAGTTTCTCAGTAAGCTTATTTCCAGTTTTGAACGGAAGATATTTCCTTTTTCACCATAGCCCTCTAGGGATTCCAAATATAGCTTTGCCAATTCCACAAGAACAGCCTTAGCGAAAGGCTTCTTGAAGGGAAAGATGTAACTCTGTGAGATGAATTAACAGAACACAGAGCAGTTTCTCATAAAGCTTCTTTCCAGTTTTGAACGGAAGATATTTCCTTTTTCACCATAGCCCTCTATGGGCTTAAACTATCCCTTTGCCAATTACCCAAGAACAGCCTTAGCGAAAGGCTTCTTGAAGGGAAAGATGTAACTCTGTGAGATGAATTAACAGAACACAGAGCAGTTTCTCAGAAAGCTTCTTTCCACTTTTGAACGGAAGATATTTCCTTTTTCACCATAGCCCTCTATGGGCTTCCAAATATCCCTTTGCCAATTCCACAAGAACAGCCATAGCGAAAGGCTTCTTGAAGGGAAAGATGTAACTCTGTGAGATGAATTAACAGAACACAGAGCAGTTTCTCAGAAAGCTTCTTTCCAGTATTGAACGGAAGATATTTCCTTTTTCACCATAGCCCTGTAGGGATTCCAAATATAGCTTTGCCAATTCCACAAGAACAGCCTTAGCGAAAGGCTTCTTGAAGGGAAAGATGTAACTCTGTGAGATGAATTAACAGAACACAGAGCAGTTTCTCAGAAAGCTTCTTTCCAGTTTTGAACGGAAGATATTTCTTTTTCACCATAGCCCTCTATGGGCTTCCAAATATCCCTTTGCCAATTCCACAAGAACAGCCTTAGCGAAAGGCTTCTTGAAGGGAAAGATGTAACTCTGTGAGATGAATTAACAGAACACAGAGCAGTTTCTCAGAAAGCTTCTTTCCAGTTTTGAACGGAAGATATTTCCTTTTTCATCATAGCCCTCTATGGGCTTCCAAATATCCCTGTGCCAATTCCACAGGAACAGCCTTAGCGAAAGGCTTCTTGAAGGGAAAGATGTAACTCTGTGAGATGAATTAACAGAACACAGAGCAGTTTCTCAGAAAGCTTCTTTCCAGTTTTGAACGGAAGATATTTCCTTTTTCACCATAGCCCTCTATGGGCTTCCAAATATCCCTTTGCCAATTCCACAAGAACAGCCTTAGCGAAAGGCTTCCTGAAGGGAAAGATGTAACTCTCTGAGATGAGATAACAGAACACAGAACAGTTTCTCAGAAAGCTTCTTTCCAGTTTTGAACGGAAGATATTTCCTTTTTCACCATAGCCCTCTATGGGCTTCCAAATATCCCTTTGCCAATTCCACAAGAACAGCCTTAGCGAAAGGCTTCTTGAAGGGAAAGATGTAACTCTGTGAGGTGAATTAACAGAACATAGAACAGTTTCTCAGAAAGTTTCTTTCCAGTTTTGAATGGAAGATATTTCCTTTTTCACCATAGCCCTCTATGGGCTTCCAAATATCCCTTTGCCAATTCCACAAGAACAGCCTTAGCGAAAGGCTTCTTGAAGCGAAAGATGTAACTCTGTGAGACGAATTAACAGAACACAGAGCAGTTTCTCAGAAAGCTTCTTTCCAGTTTTGAACGGGAGATATTTCCTTTTTCACCATAGCCCTCTACGGGTTTCCAAATATCTCTTTGCCAATTCCACAAGAACAGCCTTAGCGAAAGGCTTCTTGAAGGGAAAGATGTAACTCTGTGAGATGAATTAACAGAACACAGAGCAGTTTCTCATAAAGTTTCTTTCCAGTTTTGAAGGGAAGATATTTCCTTTTTCACCATAGCCCTCTATGGGCTTAAACTATCCCTTTGCCAATTCCCCAAGAAGAGCCTTAGCGAAAGGCTTCTTGAAGGGAAAGTTGTAACTCTGTGAGATGAATTAACAGAACACAGAGCAGTTTCTCAGAAAGCTTCTTTCCAGTTTTGAACGGAAGATATTTCCTTTTTCACCATAGCCCTCTATGGGCTTCCAAATATCCCTTTGCCAATTCCACAAGAACAGCCTTAGCGAAAGGCTTCTTGAAGGGAAAGATGTAACTCTGTGAGATGAATTAACAGAACACAGAGCAGTTTCTCAGTAAGCTTATTTCCAGTTTTGAACGGAAGATATTTCCTTTTTCACCATAGCCCTCTTTGGGCTTCCAAATATAGCTTTGCCAATTCCACAAGAACAGCCTTAGCGAAAGGCTTCTTGAAGGGAAAGATGTAACTCTGTGAGATGAATTAACAGAACACAGAGCAGTTTCTCAGAAAGCTTCTTTCCAGTTTTGAACGGAAGATATTTCCTTTTTCAACATAGCCCTCTATGGGCTTCCAAATATCCCTTTGCCAATTCCACAAGAACAGCCTTAGCGAAAGGCTTCTTGAAGGGAAAGATGTAACTCTGTGAGATGAATTAACAGAACACAGAGCAGTTTCTCAGAAAGCTTCTTTCCAGTTTTGAACGGAAGATATTTCCTTTTTCACCGTAGCCCTCTATGGGGTTCCAAATATCCCTTTGCCAATTCCACAAGAACAGCCTTAGCGAAAGGCTTCTTGAAGGGAAAGATGTAACTCTGTGAGATGAATTAACAGAACACAGAGCAGTTTCTCAGAAAGCTTCTTTCCAGTTTTGAACGGAAGATATTTCCTTTTTCACCATAGCCCTCTATGGGCTTCCAAATATCCCTTTGCCAATTCCACAAGAACAGCCTTAGCGAAAGGCTTCTTGAAGGGAAAGATGTAACTCTGTGAGACGAATTAACAGAACACAGAGCAGTTTCTCAGAAAGCTTCTTTCCAGTTTTGAACGGAAGATAATTCCTTTTTCACCATAGCCCTCTACGGGCTTCCAAATATCCCTTTGCCAATTCCACAAGAACAGCCTTAGCGAAAGGCTTCTTGAAGGGAAAGATGTAACTCTGTGAGATGAATTAAGAGAACACAGAGCAGTTTCTCAGAAAGCTTCTTTCCAGTTTTGAACGGAAGATATTTCCTTTTTCACCATAGCCCTCTATGGGCTTAAACTATCCCTTTGCCAATTCCCCAAGAACAGCCTTAGCGAAAGGCTTCTTGAAGGGAAAGATGTAACTCTGTGAGATGAATTAACAGAACATAGAACAGTTTCTCAGAAAGCTTCTTTCCAATTTTGAACGGAAGATATTTCCTTTTTCACCGTAGCCCTCTATGGGCTTCCAAATATCCCTTTGCCAATTCCACAAGAATAGCCTTAGCGAAAGGCTTCTTGAAGGGAAAGATGTAACTCTGTGAGATGAATTAACAGAACACAGAGCAGTTTCTTAGAATGCTTCTTTCCAGTTTTGAACGGAAGATATTTCCTTTTTCACCATAGCCCTCTACGGGCTTCCAAATATCCCTTTGCCAATTCCACAAGAACAGCCTTAGCGAAAGGCTTCTTGAAGGGAAAGATGTAACTCTGTGAGCTGAATTAACAGAACACAGAGCCGTTTCTCAGAAAGCTTCTTTCAAGGTTTGAACGGAAGATATTTCCTTTTTCTCCATAGCCCTCTAAGGGCTTCCAAATATCTCTTTGCCAATTCCACAAGAACAGCCTTAGCGAAAGGCTTCTTGAAGGGAAAGATGTAACTCTGTGAGATGAATTAACACAACACAGAGCAGTTTCTCCGAAAGCTTCTTTCCAGTTTTGAACGGAAGATATTTCCTTTTTCACCATAGCCCTCTATGGGCTTAAACTATCCCTTTGCCAATTACCCAAGAACAGCCTTAGCGAAAGGCTTCTTGAAGGGAAAGATGTAACTCTGTGAGATGAATTAACAGAACACAGAGCAGTTTCTCAGAAAGCTTCTTTCCACTTTTGAACGGAAGATATTTCCTTTTTCACCATAGCCCTCTATGGGCTTCCAAATATCCCTTTGCCAATTCCACAAGAACAGCCATAGCGAAAGGCTTCTTGAAGGGAAAGATGTAACTCTGTGAGATGAATTAACAGAACACAGAGCAGTTTCTCAGAAAGCTTCTTTCCAGTTTTGAACGGAAGATATTTCCTTTTTCACCATAGCCCTGTAGGGATTCCAAATATAGCTTTGCCAATTCCACAAGAACAGCCTTAGCGAAAGGCTTCTTGAAGGGAAAGATGTAACTCTGTGAGATGAATTAACAGAACACAGAGCAGTTTCTCAGAAAGCTTCTTTCCAGTTTTGAACGGAAGATATTTCTTTTTCACCATAGCCCTCTATGGGCTTCCAAATATCCCTTTGCCAATTCCACAAGAACAGCCTTAGCGAAAGGCTTCTTGAAGGGAAAGATGTAACTCTGTGAGATGAATTAACAGAACACAGAGCAGTTTCTCAGAAAGCTTCTTTCCAGTTTTGAACGGAAGATATTTCCTTTTTCATCATAGCCCTCTATGGGCTTCCAAATATCCCTGTGCCAATTCCACAGGAACAGCCTTAGCGAAAGGCTTCTTGAAGGGAAAGATGTAACTCTGTGAGATGAATTAACAGAACACAGAGCAGTTTCTCAGAAAGCTTCTTTCCAGTTTTGAACGGAAGATATTTCCTTTTTCACCATAGCCCTCTATGGGCTTCCAAATATCCCTTTGCCAATTCCACAAGAACAGCCTTAGCGAAAGGCTTCCTGAAGGGAAAGATGTAACTCTCTGAGATGAGATAACAGAACACAGAACAGTTTCTCAGAAAGCTTCTTTCCAGTTTTGAACGGAAGATATTTCCTTTTTCACCATAGCCCTCTATGGGCTTCCAAATATCCCTTTGCCAATTCCACAAGAACAGCCTTAGCGAAAGGCTTCTTGAAGGGAAAGATGTAACTCTGTGAGGTGAATTAACAGAACATAGAACAGTTTCTCAGAAAGTTTCTTTCCAGTTTTGAATGGAAGATATTTCCTTTTTCACCATAGCCCTCTATGGGCTTCCAAATATCCCTTTGCCAATTCCACAAGAACAGCCTTAGCGAAAGGCTTCTTGAAGCGAAAGATGTAACTCTGTGAGACGAATTAACAGAACACAGAGCAGTTTCTCAGAAAGCTTCTTTCCAGTTTTGAACGGGAGATATTTCCTTTTTCACCATAGCCCTCTACGGGTTTCCAAATATCTCTTTGCCAATTCCACAAGAACAGCCTTAGCGAAAGGCTTCTTGAAGGGAAAGATGTAACTCTGTGAGATGAATTAACAGAACACAGAGCAGTTTCTCATAAAGTTTCTTTCCAGTTTTGAAGGGAAGATATTTCCTTTTTCACCATAGCCCTCTATGGGCTTAAACTATCCCTTTGCCAATTCCCCAAGAAGAGCCTTAGCGAAAGGCTTCTTGAAGGGAAAGTTGTAACTCTGTGAGATGAATTAACAGAACACAGAGCAGTTTCTCAGAAAGCTTCTTTCCAGTTTTGAACGGAAGATATTTCCTTTTTCACCATAGCCCTCTAGGGGTTCCAAATATCCCTTTGCCAATTCCACAAGAACAGCCTTAGCGAAAGGCTTCTTGAAGGGAAAGATGTAACTCTGTGAGATGAATTAACAGAACACAGAGCAGTTTCTCAGTAAGCTTATTTCCAGTTTTGAACGGAAGATATTTCCTTTTTCACCATAGCCCTCTTTGGGCTTCCAAATATAGCTTTGCCAATTCCACAAGAACAGCCTTAGCGAAAGGCTTCTTGAAGGGAAAGATGTAACTCTGTGAGATGAATTAACAGAACACAGAGCAGTTTCTCAGAAAGCTTCTTTCCAGTTTTGAACGGAAGATATTTCCTTTTTCAACATAGCCCTCTATGGGCTTCCAAATATCCCTTTGCCAATTCCACAAGAACAGCCTTAGCGAAAGGCTTCTTGAAGGGAAAGATGTAACTCTGTGAGATGAATTAACAGAACACAGAGCAGTTTCTCAGAAAGCTTCTTTCCAGTTTTGAACGGAAGATATTTCCTTTTTCACCATAGCCCTCTATGGGGTTCCAAATATCCCTTTGCCAATTCCACAAGAACAGCCTTAGCGAAAGGCTTCTTGAAGGGAAAGATGTAACTCTGTGAGATGAATTAACAGAACACAGAGCAGTTTCTCAGAAAGCTTCTTTCCAGTTTTGAACGGAAGATATTTCCTTTTTCACCATAGCCCTCTATGGGCTTCCAAATATCCCTTTGCCAATTCCACAAGAACAGCCTTAGCGAAAGGCTTCTTGAAGGGAAAGATGTAACTCTGTGAGACGAATTAACAGAACACAGAGCAGTTTCTCAGAAAGCTTCTTTCCAGTTTTGAACGGAAGATAATTCCTTTTTCACCATAGCCCTCTACGGGCTTCCAAATATCCCTTTGCCAATTCCACAAGAACAGCCTTAGCGAAAGGCTTCTTGAAGGGAAAGATGTAACTCTGTGAGATGAATTAACAGAACACAGAGCAGTTTCTCATAAAGCTTCTTTCCAGTTTTGAACGGAAGATATTTCCTTTTTCACCATAGCCCTCTATGGGCTTAAACTATCCCTTTGCCAATTCCCCAAGAACAGCCTTAGCGAAAGGCTTCTTGAAGGGAAAGATGTAACTCTGTGAGATGAATTAACAGAACATAGAACAGTTTCTCAGAAAGCTTCTTTCCAATTTTGAACGGAAGATATTTCCTTTTTCACCGTAGCCCTCTATGGGCTTCCAAATATCCCTTTGCCAATTCCACAAGAATAGCCTTAGCGAAAGGCTTCTTGAAGGGAAAGATGTAACTCTGTGAGATGAATTAACAGAACACAGAGCAGTTTCTTAGAATGCTTCTTTCCAGTTTTGAACGGAAGATATTTCCTTTTTCACCATAGCCCTCTACGGGCTTCCAAATATCCCTTTGCCAATTCCACAAGAACAGCCTTAGCGAAAGGCTTCTTGAAGGGAAAGATGTAACTCTGTGAGCTGAATTAACAGAACACAGAGCCGTTTCTCAGAAAGCTTCTTTCAAGGTTTGAACGGAAGATATTTCCTTTTTCTCCATAGCCCTCTAAGGGCTTCCAAATATCTCTTTGCCAATTCCACAAGAACAGCCTTAGCGAAAGGCTTCTTGAAGGGAAAGATGTAACTCTGTGAGATGAATTAACACAACACAGAGCAGTTTCTCCGAAAGCTTCTTTCCAGTTTTGAACGGAAGATATTTCCTTTTTCACCATAGCCCTCTATGGGCTTAAACTATCCCTTTGCCAATTACCCAAGAACAGCCTTAGCGAAAGGCTTCTTGAAGAGAAAGTTGTAACTCTGTGAGATGAATTAGCAGAACACAGAGCAGTTTCTCAGAAAGCTTCTTTCCACTTTTGAACGGAAGATATTTCCTTTTTCACCATAGCCCTCTATGGGCTTCCAAATATCCCTTTGCCAATTCCACAAGAACAGCCTTAGCGAAAGGCTCCTTGAAGGGAAAGATGTAACTCTGTGAGATGAATTAACAGAACACAGAGCAGTTTCTCAGAAAGCTTCTTTCCAGTTTTGAACGGAAGATATTTCCTTTTTCACCATAGCCCTCTAGGGATTCCAAACATAGCTTTGCCAATTCCACAAGAACAGCCTTAGCGAAAGGCTTCTTGAAGGGAAAGATGTAACTCTGTGAGATGAATTAACAGAACACAGAGCAGTTTCTCAGAAAGCTTCTTTCCAGTTTTGAACGGAAGATATTTCCTTTTTCACCATAGCCCTCTATGGGCTTCCAAATATCCCTTTGCCAATTCCACAAGAACAGCCTTAGCGAAAGGCTTCTTGAAGGGAAATATGTAACTCTGTGAGGTGAATTAACAGAACACAGAGCAGTTTCTCAGAAAGCTTCTTTCCAGTTTTGAACGGAAGATATTTCCTTTTTCACCATAGCCCTCTAAGGGCTTCCAAATATCCCTGTGCCAATTCCACAGGAACAGCCTTAGCGAAAGGCTTCTTGAAGGGAAAGATGTAACTCTGTGAGATGAATTTACAGAACACAGAGCAGTTTCTCAGAAAGCTTCTTTCCAGTTTTGAACGGAAGATATTTCCTTTTTCACCATAGCCCTCTATGGGCTTCCAAATATCCCTTTGCCAATTCCCCAAGAACAGCCTTAGCGAAAGGCTTCTTGAAGGGAAAGATGTAACTCTGTGAGGTGAATTAACAGAACATAGAACAGTTTCTCAGAAAGTTTCTTTCCAGTTTTGAATGGAAGATATTTCCTTTTTCACCATAGCCCTCTATGGGCTTCCAAATATCCCTTTGCCAATTCCACAAGAACAGCCTTAGCGAAAGGCTTCTTGAAGGGAAAGATGTAACTCTGTGAGACGAATTAAGAGAACACAGAGCAGTTTCTCAGAAAGCTTCTTTCCAGTTTTGAACGGGAGATATTTCCTTTTTCACCATAGCCCTCTACGGGCTTCCAAATATCTCTTTGCCAATTCCACAAGAACAGACTTAGCGAAAGGCTTCTTGAAGGGAAAGATGTAACTCTGTGAGATGAATTAACAGAACACAGAGCAGTTTCTCATAAAGCTTCTTTCCAGTTTTGAACGGAAGATATTTCCTTTTTCACCATAGCCCTCTATGGGCTTAAACTATCCCTTTGCCAATTCACCAAGAAGAGCCTTAGCGAAAGGCTTCTTGAAGGGAAAGTTGTAACTCTGTGAGATGAATTAACAGAACACAGAGCAGTTTCTCAGAAAGCTTCTTTCCAGTTTTGAACGGAAGATATTTCCTTTTTCACCATAGCCCTCTATGGGCTTCCAAATATCCCTTTGCCAATTCCACAAGAACAGCCTTAGCGAAAGGCTTCTTGAAGGGAAAGATGTAACTCTGTGAGATGAATTAACAGAACACAGAGCAGTTTCTCAGTAAGCTTATTTCCAGTTTTGAACGGAAGATATTTCCTTTTTCACCATAGCCCTCTAGGGATTCCAAATATAGCTTTGCCAATTCCACAAGAACAGCCTTAGCGAAAGGCTTCTTGAAGGGAAAGATGTAACTCTGTGAGATGAATTAACAGAACACAGAGCAGTTTCTCATAAAGCTTCTTTCCAGTTTTGAACGGAAGATATTTCCTTTTTCACCATAGCCCTCTATGGGCTTAAACTATCCCTTTGCCAATTACCCAAGAACAGCCTTAGCGAAAGGCTTCTTGAAGGGAAAGATGTAACTCTGTGAGATGAATTAACAGAACACAGAGCAGTTTCTCAGAAAGCTTCTTTCCACTTTTGAACGGAAGATATTTCCTTTTTCACCATAGCCCTCTATGGGCTTCCAAATATCCCTTTGCCAATTCCACAAGAACAGCCATAGCGAAAGGCTTCTTGAAGGGAAAGATGTAACTCTGTGAGATGAATTAACAGAACACAGAGCAGTTTCTCAGAAAGCTTCTTTCCAGTTTTGAACGGAAGATATTTCCTTTTTCACCATAGCCCTGTAGGGATTCCAAATATAGCTTTGCCAATTCCACAAGAACAGCCTTAGCGAAAGGCTTCTTGAAGGGAAAGATGTAACTCTGTGAGATGAATTAACAGAACACAGAGCAGTTTCTCAGAAAGCTTCTTTCCAGTTTTGAACGGAAGATATTTCCTTTTTCACCATAGCCCTCTATGGGCTTCCAAATATCCCTTTGCCAATTCCACAAGAACAGCCTTAGCGAAAGGCTTCTTGAAGGGAAAGATGTAACTCTGTGAGATGAATTAACAGAACACAGAGCAGTTTCTCAGAAAGCTTCTTTCCAGTTTTGAACGGAAGATATTTCCTTTTTCATCATAGCCCTCTATGGGCTTCCAAATATCCCTGTGCCAATTCCACAGGAACAGCCTTAGCGAAAGGCTTCTTGAAGGGAAAGATGTAACTCTGTGAGATGAATTAACAGAACACAGAGCAGTTTCTCAGAAAGCTTCTTTCCAGTTTTGAACGGAAGATATTTCCTTTTTCACCATAGCCCTCTATGGGCTTCCAAATATCCCTTTGCCAATTCCACAAGAACAGCCTTAGCGAAAGGCTTCCTGAAGGGAAAGATGTAACTCTCTGAGATGAGATAACAGAACACAGAACAGTTTCTCAGAAAGCTTCTTTCCAGTTTTGAACGGAAGATATTTCCTTTTTCACCATAGCCCTCTATGGGCTTCCAAATATCCCTTTGCCAATTCCACAAGAACAGCTTTAGCGAAAGGCTTCTTGAAGGGAAAGATGTAACTCTGTGAGGTGAATTAACAGAACATAGAACAGTTTCTCAGAAAGTTTCTTTCCAGTTTTGAATGGAAGATATTTCCTTTTTCACCATAGCCCTCTATGGGCTTCCAAATATCCCTTTGCCAATTCCACAAGAACAGCCTTAGCGAAAGGCTTCTTGAAGCGAAAGATGTAACTCTGTGAGACGAATTAACAGAACACAGAGCAGTTTCTCAGAAAGCTTCTTTCCAGTTTTGAACGGGAGATATTTCCTTTTTCACCATAGCCCTCTACGGGTTTCCAAATATCTCTTTGCCAATTCCACAAGAACAGCCTTAGCGAAAGGCTTCTTGAAGGGAAAGATGTAACTCTGTGAGATGAATTAACAGAACACAGAGCAGTTTCTCATAAAGTTTCTTTCCAGTTTTGAAGGGAAGATATTTCCTTTTTCACCATAGCCCTCTATGGGCTTAAACTGTCCCTTTGCCAATTCCCCAAGAAGAGCCTTAGCGAAAGGCTTCTTGAAGGGAAAGTTGTAACTCTGTGAGATGAATTAACAGAACACAGAGCAGTTTCTCAGAAAGCTTCTTTCCAGTTTTGAACGGAAGATATTTCCTTTTTCACCATAGCCCTCTATGGGCTTCCAAATATCCCTTTGCCAATTCCACAAGAACAGCCTTAGCGAAAGGCTTCTTGAAGGGAAAGATGTAACTCTGTGAGATGAATTAACAGAACACAGAGCAGTTTCTCAGTAAGCTTATTTCCAGTTTTGAACGGAAGATATTTCCTTTTTCACCATAGCCCTCTTTGGGCTTCCAAATATAGCTTTGCCAATTCCACAAGAACAGCCTTAGCGAAAGGCTTCTTGAAGGGAAAGATGTAACTCTGTGAGATGAATTAACAGAACACAGAGCAGTTTCTCAGAAAGCTTCTTTCCAGTTTTGAACGGAAGATATTTCCTTTTTCAACATAGCCCTCTATGGGCTTCCAAATATCCCTTTGCCAATTCCACAAGAACAGCCTTAGCGAAAGGCTTCTTGAAGGGAAAGATGTAACTCTGTGAGATGAATTAACAGAACACAGAGCAGTTTCTCAGAAAGCTTCTTTCCAGTTTTGAACGGAAGATATTTCCTTTTTCACCGTAGCCCTCTATGGGGTTCCAAATATCCCTTTGCCAATTCCACAAGAACAGCCTTAGCGAAAGGCTTCTTGAAGGG
This sequence comes from Chlorocebus sabaeus, assembly GCF_047675955.1. Lineage (NCBI taxonomy): Eukaryota > Metazoa > Chordata > Mammalia > Primates > Cercopithecidae > Chlorocebus > Chlorocebus sabaeus. Next base: position 336,947 of record NW_027327459.1, read on the forward strand.
AAAGATGTAACTCTGTGAGATGAATTAACAGAACACAGAGCAGTTTCTCAGAAAGCTTCTTTCCAGTTTTGAACGGAAGATATTTCCTTTTTCACCATAGCCCTCTATGGGCTTCCAAATATCCCTTTGCCAATTCCACAAGAACAGCCTTAGCGAAAGGCTTCTTGAAGGGAAAGATGTAACTCTGTGAGATGAATTAACAGAACACAGAGCAGTTTCTCAGAAAGCTTCTTTCCAGTTTTGAACGGAAGATATTTCCTTTTTCACCATAGCCCTCTATGGGGTTCCAAATATCCCTTTGCCAATTCCACAAGAACAGGCTTAGCGAAAGGCTTCTTGAAGGGAAAGATGTAACTCTGTGAGATGAATTAACAGAACACAGAGCAGTTTCTCAGAAAGCTTCTTTCCAGTTTTGAACGGAAGATATTTCCTTTTTCACCATAGCCCTCTATGGGCTTCCAAATATCCCTTTGCCAATTCCACAAGAACAGCCTTAGCGAAAGGCTTCTTGAAGGGAAAGATGTAACTCTGTGAGACGAATTAACAGAACACAGAGCAGTTTCTCAGAAAGCTTCTTTCAAGGTTTGAACGGAAGATATTTCCTTTTTCTCCATAGCCCTCTAAGGGCTTCCAAATATCTCTTTGCCAATTCCACAAGAACAGCCTTAGCGAAAGGCTTCTTGAAGGGAAAGATGTAACTCTGTGAGATGAATTAACACAACACAGAGCAGTTTCTCCGAAAGCTTCTTTCCAGTTTTGAACGGAAGATATTTCCTTTTTCACCATAGCCCTCTATGGGCTTAAACTATCCCTTTGCCAATTACCCAAGAACAGCCTTAGCGAAAGGCTTCTTGAAGAGAAAGTTGTAACTCTGTGAGATGAATTAGCAGAACACAGAGCAGTTTCTCAGAAAGCTTCTTTCCACTTTTGAACGGAAGATATTTCCTTTTTCACCATAGCCCTCTATGGGCTTCCAAATATCCCTTTGCCAATTCCACAAGAACAGCCTTAGCGAAAGGCTCCTTGAAGGGAAAGATGTAACTCTGTGAGATGAATTAACAGAACACAGAGCAGTTTCTCAGAAAGCTTCTTTCCAGTTTTGAACGGAAGATATTTCCTTTTTCACCATAGCCCTCTAGGGATTCCAAACATAGCTTTGCCAATTCCACAAGAACAGCCTTAGCGAAAGGCTTCTTGAAGGGAAAGATGTAACTCTGTGAGATGAATTAACAGAACACAGAGCAGTTTCTCAGAAAGCTTCTTTCCAGTTTTGAACGGAAGATATTTCCTTTTTCACCATAGCCCTCTATGGGCTTCCAAATATCCCTTTGCCAATTCCACAAGAACAGCCTTAGCGAAAGGCTTCTTGAAGGGAAATATGTAACTCTGTGAGGTGAATTAACAGAACACAGAGCAGTTTCTCAGAAAGCTTCTTTCCAGTTTTGAACGGAAGATATTTCCTTTTTCACCATAGCCCTCTAAGGGCTTCCAAATATCCCTGTGCCAATTCCACAGGAACAGCCTTAGCGAAAGGCTTCTTGAAGGGAAAGATGTAACTCTGTGAGATGAATTTACAGAACACAGAGCAGTTTCTCAGAAAGCTTCTTTCCAGTTTTGAACGGAAGATATTTCCTTTTTCACCATAGCCCTCTTTGGGCTTCCAAATATCCCTTTGCCAATTCCACAAGAACAGCCTTAGCGAAAGGCTTCTTGAAGGGAAAGATGTAACTCTGTGAGGTGAATTAACAGAACATAGAACAGTTTCTCAGAAAGTTTCTTTCCAGTTTTGAATGGAAGATATTTCCTTTTTCACCATAGCCCTCTATGGGCTTCCAAATATCCCTTTGCCAATTCCACAAGAACAGCCTTAGCGAAAGGCTTCTTGAAGGGAAAGATGTAACTCTGTGAGACGAATTAACAGAACACAGAGCAGTTTCTCAGAAAGCTTCTTTCCAGTTTTGAACGGGAGATATTTCCTTTTTCACCATAGCCCTCTACGGGCTTCCAAATATCTCTTTGCCAATTCCACAAGAACAGCCTTAGCGAAAGGCTTCTTGAAGGGAAAGATGTAACTCTGTGAGATGAATTAACAGAACACAGAGCAGTTTCTCATAAAGCTTCTTTCCAGTTTTGAACGGAAGATATTTCCTTTTTCACCATAGCCCTCTATGGGCTTAAACTATCCCTTTGAAAATTCCCCAAGAAGAGCCTTAGCGAAAGGCTTCTTGAAGGGAAAGTTGTAACTCTGTGAGATGAATTAACAGAACACAGAGCAGTTTCTCAGAAAGCTTCTTTCCAGTTTTGAACGGAAGATATTTCCTTTTTCACCATAGCCCTCTATGGGCTTCCAAATATCCCTTTGCCAATTCCACAAGAACAGCCTTAGCGAAAGGCTTCTTGAAGGGAAAGATGTAACTCTGTGAGATGAATTAACAGAACACAGAGCAGTTTCTCAGTAAGCTTATTTCCAGTTTTGAACGGAAGATATTTCCTTTTTCACCATAGCCCTCTAGGGATTCCAAATATAGCTTTGCCAATTCCACAAGAACAGCCTTAGCGAAAGGCTTCTTGAAGGGAAAGATGTAACTCTGTGAGATGAATTAACAGAACACAGAGCAGTTTCTCATAAAGCTTCTTTCCAGTTTTGAACGGAAGATATTTCCTTTTTCACCATAGCCCTCTATGGGCTTAAACTATCCCTTTGCCAATTACCCAAGAACAGCCTTAGCGAAAGGCTTCTTGAAGGGAAAGATGTAACTCTGTGAGATGAATTAACAGAACACAGAGCAGTTTCTCAGAAAGCTTCTTTCCACTTTTGAACGGAAGATATTTCCTTTTTCACCATAGCCCTCTATGGGCTTCCAAATATCCCTTTGCCAATTCCACAAGAACAGCCTTAGCGAAAGGCTTCTTGAAGGGAAAGATGTAACTCTGTGAGATGAATTAACAGAACACAGAGCAGTTTCTCAGTAAGCTTATTTCCAGTTTTGAACGGAAGATATTTCCTTTTTCACCATAGCCCTCTAGGGATTCCAAATATAGCTTTGCCAATTCCACAAGAACAGCCTTAGCGAAAGGCTTCTTGAAGGGAAAGATGTAACTCTGTGAGATGAATTAACAGAACACAGAGCAGTTTCTCATAAAGCTTCTTTCCAGTTTTGAACGGAAGATATTTCCTTTTTCACCATAGCCCTCTATGGGCTTAAACTATCCCTTTGCCAATTACCCAAGAACAGCCTTAGCGAAAGGCTTCTTGAAGGGAAAGATGTAACTCTGTGAGATGAATTAACAGAACACAGAGCAGTTTCTCAGAAAGCTTCTTTCCACTTTTGAACGGAAGATATTTCCTTTTTCACCATAGCCCTCTATGGGCTTCCAAATATCCCTTTGCCAATTCCACAAGAACAGCCATAGCGAAAGGCTTCTTGAAGGGAAAGATGTAACTCTGTGAGATGAATTAACAGAACACAGAGCAGTTTCTCAGAAAGCTTCTTTCCAGTTTTGAACGGAAGATATTTCCTTTTTCACCATAGCCCTGTAGGGATTCCAAATATAGCTTTGCCAATTCCACAAGAACAGCCTTAGCGAAAGGCTTCTTGAAGGGAAAGATGTAACTCTGTGAGATGAATTAACAGAACACAGAGCAGTTTCTCAGAAAGCTTCTTTCCAGTTTTGAACGGAAGATATTTCCTTTTTCACCATAGCCCTCTATGGGCTTCCAAATATCCCTTTGCCAATTCCACAAGAACAGCCTTAGCGAAAGGCTTCTTGAAGGGAAAGATGTAACTCTGTGAGATGAATTAACAGAACACAGAGCAGTTTCTCAGAAAGCTTCTTTCCAGTTTTGAACGGAAGATATTTCCTTTTTCATCATAGCCCTCTATGGGCTTCCAAATATCCCTGTGCCAATTCCACAGGAACAGCCTTAGCGAAAGGCTTCTTGAAGGGAAAGATGTAACTCTGTGAGATGAATTAACAGAACACAGAGCAGTTTCTCAGAAAGCTTCTTTCCAGTTTTGAACGGAAGATATTTCCTTTTTCACCATAGCCCTCTATGGGCTTCCAAATATCCCTTTGCCAATTCCACAAGAACAGCCTTAGCGAAAGGCTTCCTGAAGGGAAAGATGTAACTCTCTGAGATGAGATAACAGAACACAGAACAGTTTCTCAGAAAGCTTCTTTCCAGTTTTGAACGGAAGATATTTCCTTTTTCACCATAGCCCTCTATGGGCTTCCAAATATCCCTTTGCCAATTCCACAAGAACAGCCTTAGCGAAAGGCTTCTTGAAGGGAAAGATGTAACTCTGTGAGGTGAATTAACAGAACATAGAACAGTTTCTCAGAAAGTTTCTTTCCAGTTTTGAATGGAAGATATTTCCTTTTTCACCATAGCCCTCTATGGGCTTCCAAATATCCCTTTGCCAATTCCACAAGAACAGCCTTAGCGAAAGGCTTCTTGAAGCGAAAGATGTAACTCTGTGAGACGAATTAACAGAACACAGAGCAGTTTCTCAGAAAGCTTCTTTCCAGTTTTGAACGGGAGATATTTCCTTTTTCACCATAGCCCTCTACGGGTTTCCAAATATCTCTTTGCCAATTCCACAAGAACAGCCTTAGCGAAAGGCTTCTTGAAGGGAAAGATGTAACTCTGTGAGATGAATTAACAGAACACAGAGCAGTTTCTCATAAAGTTTCTTTCCAGTTTTGAAGGGAAGATATTTCCTTTTTCACCATAGCCCTCTATGGGCTTAAACTATCCCTTTGCCAATTCCCCAAGAAGAGCCTTAGCGAAAGGCTTCTTGAAGGGAAAGTTGTAACTCTGTGAGATGAATTAACAGAACACAGAGCAGTTTCTCAGAAAGCTTCTTTCCAGTTTTGAACGGAAGATATTTCCTTTTTCACCATAGCCCTCTATGGGCTTCCAAATATCCCTTTGCCAATTCCACAAGAACAGCCTTAGCGAAAGGCTTCTTGAAGGGAAAGATGTAACTCTGTGAGATGAATTAACAGAACACAGAGCAGTTTCTCAGTAAGCTTATTTCCAGTTTTGAACGGAAGATATTTCCTTTTTCACCATAGCCCTCTAGGGATTCCAAATATAGCTTTGCCAATTCCACAAGAACAGCCTTAGCGAAAGGCTTCTTGAAGGGAAAGATGTAACTCTGTGAGATGAATTAACAGAACACAGAGCAGTTTCTCAGAAAGCTTCTTTCCAGTTTTGAACGGAAGATATTTCCTTTTTCAACATAGCCCTCTATGGGCTTCCAAATATCCCTTTGCCAATTCCAAAAGAACAGCCTTAGCGAAAGGCTTCTTGAAGGGAAAGATGTAACTCTGTGAGATGAATTAACAGAACACAGAGCAGTTTCTCAGAAAGCTTCTTTCCAGTTTTGAACGGAAGATATTTCCTTTTTCACCATAGTCCTCTTTGGGCTTCCAAATATCCCTTTGCCAATTCCACAAGAACAGCCTTAGCGAAAGGCTTCTTGAAGGGAAAGATGTAACTCTGTGAGATGAATTAACAGAACACAGAGCAGTTTCTCAGAAAGCTTCTTTCCAGTTTTGAACGGAAGATATTTCCTTTTTCACCATAGCCCTCTATGGGCTTCCAAATATCCCTTTGCCAATTCCACAAGAACAGCCTTAGCGAAAGGCTTCTTGAAGGGAAAGATGTAACTCTGTGAGATGAATTAACAGAACACAGAGCAGTTTCTCAGAAAGCTTCTTTCCAGTTTTGAACGGAAGATATTTCCTTTTTCACCATAGCCCTCTATGGGGTTCCAAATATCCCTTTGCCAATTCCACAAGAACAGCCTTAGCGAAAGGCTTCTTGAAGGGAAAGATGTAACTCTGTGAGATGAATTAACAGAACACAGAGCAGTTTCTCAGAAAGCTTCTTTCCAGTTTTGAACGGAAGATATTTCCTTTTTCACCATAGCCCTCTATGGGCTTCCAAATATCCCTTTGCCAATTCCACAAGAACAGCCTTAGCGAAAGGCTTCTTGAAGGGAAAGATGTAACTCTGTGAGACGAATTAACAGAACACAGAGCAGTTTCTCAGAAAGCTTCTTTCAAGGTTTGAACGGAAGATATTTCCTTTTTCTCCATAGCCCTCTAAGGGCTTCCAAATATCTCTTTGCCAATTCCACAAGAACAGCCTTAGCGAAAGGCTTCTTGAAGGGAAAGATGTAACTCTGTGAGATGAATTAACACAACACAGAGCAGTTTCTCCGAAAGCTTCTTTCCAGTTTTGAACGGAAGATATTTCCTTTTTCACCATAGCCCTCTATGGGCTTAAACTATCCCTTTGCCAATTACCCAAGAACAGCCTTAGCGAAAGGCTTCTTGAAGAGAAAGTTGTAACTCTGTGAGATGAATTAGCAGAACACAGAGCAGTTTCTCAGAAAGCTTCTTTCCACTTTTGAACGGAAGATATTTCCTTTTTCACCATAGCCCTCTATGGGCTTCCAAATATCCCTTTGCCAATTCCACAAGAACAGCCTTAGCGAAAGGCTCCTTGAAGGGAAAGATGTAACTCTGTGAGATGAATTAACAGAACACAGAGCAGTTTCTCAGAAAGCTTCTTTCCAGTTTTGAACGGAAGATATTTCCTTTTTCACCATAGCCCTCTAGGGATTCCAAACATAGCTTTGCCAATTCCACAAGAACAGCCTTAGCGAAAGGCTTCTTGAAGGGAAAGATGTAACTCTGTGAGATGAATTAACAGAACACAGAGCAGTTTCTCAGAAAGCTTCTTTCCAGTTTTGAACGGAAGATATTTCCTTTTTCACCATAGCCCTCTATGGGCTTCCAAATATCCCTTTGCCAATTCCACAAGAACAGCCTTAGCGAAAGGCTTCTTGAAGGGAAATATGTAACTCTGTGAGGTGAATTAACAGAACACAGAGCAGTTTCTCAGAAAGCTTCTTTCCAGTTTTGAACGGAAGATATTTCCTTTTTCACCATAGCCCTCTAAGGGCTTCCAAATATCCCTGTGCCAATTCCACAGGAACAGCCTTAGCGAAAGGCTTCTTGAAGGGAAAGATGTAACTCTGTGAGATGAATTTACAGAACACAGAGCAGTTTCTCAGAAAGCTTCTTTCCAGTTTTGAACGGAAGATATTTCCTTTTTCACCATAGCCCTCTATGGGCTTCCAAATATCCCTTTGCCAATTCCACAAGAACAGCCTTAGCGAAAGGCTTCTTGAAGGGAAAGATGTAACTCTGTGAGGTGAATTAACAGAACATAGAACAGTTTCTCAGAAAGTTTCTTTCCAGTTTTGAATGGAAGATATTTCCTTTTTCACCATAGCCCTCTATGGGCTTCCAAATATCCCTTTGCCAATTCCACAAGAACAGCCTTAGCGAAAGGCTTCTTGAAGGGAAAGATGTAACTCTGTGAGACGAATTAACAGAACACAGAGCAGTTTCTCAGAAAGCTTCTTTCCAGTTTTGAACGGGAGATATTTCCTTTTTCACCATAGCCCTCTACGGGCTTCCAAATATCTCTTTGCCAATTCCACAAGAACAGCCTTAGCGAAAGGCTTCTTGAAGGGAAAGATGTAACTCTGTGAGATGAATTAACAGAACACAGAGCAGTTTCTCATAAAGCTTCTTTCCAGTTTTGAACGGAAGATATTTCCTTTTTCACCATAGCCCTCTATGGGCTTAAACTATCCCTTTGAAAATTCCCCAAGAAGAGCCTTAGCGAAAGGCTTCTTGAAGGGAAAGTTGTAACTCTGTGAGATGAATTAACAGAACACAGAGCAGTTTCTCAGAAAGCTTCTTTCCAGTTTTGAACGGAAGATATTTCCTTTTTCACCATAGCCCTCTATGGGCTTCCAAATATCCCTTTGCCAATTCCACAAGAACAGCCTTAGCGAAAGGCTTCTTGAAGGGAAAGATGTAACTCTGTGAGATGAATTAACAGAACACAGAGCAGTTTCTCAGTAAGCTTATTTCCAGTTTTGAACGGAAGATATTTCCTTTTTCACCATAGCCCTCTAGGGATTCCAAATATAGCTTTGCCAATTCCACAAGAACAGCCTTAGCGAAAGGCTTCTTGAAGGGAAAGATGTAACTCTGTGAGATGAATTAACAGAACACAGAGCAGTTTCTCATAAAGCTTCTTTCCAGTTTTGAACGGAAGATATTTCCTTTTTCACCATAGCCCTCTATGGGCTTAAACTATCCCTTTGCCAATTACCCAAGAACAGCCTTAGCGAAAGGCTTCTTGAAGGGAAAGATGTAACTCTGTGAGATGAATTAACAGAACACAGAGCAGTTTCTCAGAAAGCTTCTTTCCACTTTTGAACGGAAGATATTTCCTTTTTCACCATAGCCCTCTATGGGCTTCCAAATATCCCTTTGCCAATTCCACAAGAACAGCCTTAGCGAAAGGCTTCTTGAAGGGAAAGATGTAACTCTGTGAGATGAATTAACAGAACACAGAGCAGTTTCTCAGTAAGCTTATTTCCAGTTTTGAACGGAAGATATTTCCTTTTTCACCATAGCCCTCTAGGGATTCCAAATATAGCTTTGCCAATTCCACAAGAACAGCCTTAGCGAAAGGCTTCTTGAAGGGAAAGATGTAACTCTGTGAGATGAATTAACAGAACACAGAGCAGTTTCTCATAAAGCTTCTTTCCAGTTTTGAACGGAAGATATTTCCTTTTTCACCATAGCCCTCTATGGGCTTAAACTATCCCTTTGCCAATTACCCAAGAACAGCCTTAGCGAAAGGCTTCTTGAAGGGAAAGATGTAACTCTGTGAGATGAATTAACAGAACACAGAGCAGTTTCTCAGAAAGCTTCTTTCCACTTTTGAACGGAAGATATTTCCTTTTTCACCATAGCCCTCTATGGGCTTCCAAATATCCCTTTGCCAATTCCACAAGAACAGCCATAGCGAAAGGCTTCTTGAAGGGAAAGATGTAACTCTGTGAGATGAATTAACAGAACACAGAGCAGTTTCTCAGAAAGCTTCTTTCCAGTTTTGAACGGAAGATATTTCCTTTTTCACCATAGCCCTGTAGGGATTCCAAATATAGCTTTGCCAATTCCACAAGAACAGCCTTAGCGAAAGGCTTCTTGAAGGGAAAGATGTAACTCTGTGAGATGAATTAACAGAACACAGAGCAGTTTCTCAGAAAGCTTCTTTCCAGTTTTGAACGGAAGATATTTCCTTTTTCACCATAGCCCTCTATGGGCTTCCAAATATCCCTTTGCCAATTCCACAAGAACAGCCTTAGCGAAAGGCTTCTTGAAGGGAAAGATGTAACTCTGTGAGATGAATTAACAGAACACAGAGCAGTTTCTCAGAAAGCTTCTTTCCAGTTTTGAACGGAAGATATTTCCTTTTTCATCATAGCCCTCTATGGGCTTCCAAATATCCCTGTGCCAATTCCACAGGAACAGCCTTAGCGAAAGGCTTCTTGAAGGGAAAGATGTAACTCTGTGAGATGAATTAACAGAACACAGAGCAGTTTCTCAGAAAGCTTCTTTCCAGTTTTGAACGGAAGATATTTCCTTTTTCACCATAGCCCTCTATGGGCTTCCAAATATCCCTTTGCCAATTCCACAAGAACAGCCTTAGCGAAAGGCTTCCTGAAGGGAAAGATGTAACTCTCTGAGATGAGATAACAGAACACAGAACAGTTTCTCAGAAAGCTTCTTTCCAGTTTTGAACGGAAGATATTTCCTTTTTCACCATAGCCCTCTATGGGCTTCCAAATATCCCTTTGCCAATTCCACAAGAACAGCCTTAGCGAAAGGCTTCTTGAAGGGAAAGATGTAACTCTGTGAGGTGAATTAACAGAACATAGAACAGTTTCTCAGAAAGTTTCTTTCCAGTTTTGAATGGAAGATATTTCCTTTTTCACCATAGCCCTCTATGGGCTTCCAAATATCCCTTTGCCAATTCCACAAGAACAGCCTTAGCGAAAGGCTTCTTGAAGCGAAAGATGTAACTCTGTGAGACGAATTAACAGAACACAGAGCAGTTTCTCAGAAAGCTTCTTTCCAGTTTTGAACGGGAGATATTTCCTTTTTCACCATAGCCCTCTACGGGTTTCCAAATATCTCTTTGCCAATTCCACAAGAACAGCCTTAGCGAAAGGCTTCTTGAAGGGAAAGTTGTAACTCTGTGAGATGAATTAACAGAACACAGAGCAGTTTCTCATAAAGTTTCTTTCCAGTTTTGAAGGGAAGATATTTCCTTTTTCACCATAGCCCTCTATGGGCTTAAACTATCCCTTTGCCAATTCCCCAAGAAGAGCCTTAGCGAAAGGCTTCTTGAAGGGAAAGTTGTAACTCTGTGAGATGAATTAACAGAACACAGAGCAGTTTCTCAGAAAGCTTCTTTCCAGTTTTGAACGGAAGATATTTCCTTTTTCACCATAGCCCTCTATGGGCTTCCAAATATCCCTTTGCCAATTCCACAAGAACAGCCTTAGCGAAAGGCTTCTTGAAGGGAAAGATGTAACTCTGTGAGATGAATTAACAGAACACAGAGCAGTTTCTCAGTAAGCTTATTTCCAGTTTTGAACGGAAGATATTTCCTTTTTCACCATAGCCCTCTAGGGATTCCAAATATAGCTTTGCCAATTCCACAAGAACAGCCTTAGCGAAAGGCTTCTTGAAGGGAAAGATGTAACTCTGTGAGATGAATTAACAGAACACAGAGCAGTTTCTCAGAAAGCTTCTTTCCAGTTTTGAACGGAAGATATTTCCTTTTTCAACATAGCCCTCTATGGGCTTCCAAATATCCCTTTGCCAATTCCAAAAGAACAGCCTTAGCGAAAGGCTTCTTGAAGGGAAAGATGTAACTCTGTGAGATGAATTAACAGAACACAGAGCAGTTTCTCAGAAAGCTTCTTTCCAGTTTTGAACGGAAGATATTTCCTTTTTCACCATAGCCCTCTTTGGGCTTCCAAATATCCCTTTGCCAATTCCACAAGAACAGCCTTAGCGAAAGGCTTCTTGAAGGGAAAGATGTAACTCTGTGAGATGAATTAACAGAACACAGAGCAGTTTCTCAGAAAGCTTCTTTCCAGTTTTGAACGGAAGATATTTCCTTTTTCACCATAGCCCTCTATGGGCTTCCAAATATCCCTTTGCCAATTCCACAAGAACAGCCTTAGCGAAAGGCTTCTTGAAGGGAAAGATGTAACTCTGTGAGATGAATTAACAGAACACAGAGCAGTTTCTCAGAAAGCTTCTTTCCAGTTTTGAACGGAAGATATTTCCTTTTTCACCATAGCCCTCTATGGGCTTCCAAATATCCCTTTGCCAATTCCACAAGAACAGCCTTAGCGAAAGGCTTCTTGAAGGGAAAGATGTAACTCTGTGAGACGAATTAACAGAACACAGAGCAGTTTCTCAGAAAGCTTCTTTCCAGTTTTGAACGGAAGATAATTCCTTTTTCACCATAGCCCTCTACGGGCTTCCAAATATCCCTTTGCCAATTCCACAAGAACAGCCTTAGCGAAAGGCTTCTTGAAGGGAAAGATGTAACTCTGTGAGATGAATTAAGAGAACACAGAGCAGTTTCTCAGAAAGCTTATTTCCAGTTTTGAACGGAAGATATTTCCTTTTTCACCATAGCCCTCTATGGGCTTAAACTATCCCTTTGCCAATTCCCCAAGAACAGCCTTAGCGAAAGGCTTCTTGAAGGGAAAGATGTAACTCTGTGAGATGAATTAACAGAACACAGAGCTGTTTCTCAGAAACCTTCTTTCCAGTTTTGAACGGAAGATATTTCCTTTTTCACGATAGAACTCTATGGGCTTAAACTATCCCTTTGCCAATTCCCCAAGAACAGCCTTAGCGAAAGGCTTCTTGAAGGGAAAGATGTAACTCTGTGAGATGAATTAACAGAACACAGAGCAGTTTCTCAGAAAGCTTCTTTCCAGTTTTGAACGGAAGATATTTCCTTTTTCACCATAGCCCTCTATGTGCTTCCAAATATCCCTTTGCCAATTCCACAAGAACAGCCTTAGCGAAAGGCTTCTTGAAGGGAAAGATGTAACTCTGTGAGATGAGATAACAGAACACAGAACAGTTTCTCAGAAAGCTTCTTTCCAGTTTTGAACGGGAGATATTTCCTTTTTCACCATAGCCCTCTATGGGCTTCCAAATATCCCTTTGCCAATTCCCCAAGAACAGCCTTAGCGAAAGGCTTCTTGAAGGGAAAGATGTAACTCTGTGAGATGAATTAACAGAACATAGAACAGTTTCTCAGAAAGCTTCTTTCCAGTTTTGAACGTAAGATATTTCCTTTTTCACCGTAGCCCTCTATGGGCTTCCAAATATCCCTTTGCCAATTCCACAAGAACAGCCTTAGCGAAAGGCTTCTTGAAGGGAAAGATGTAACGCTGTGAGATGAATTAACAGAACACAGAGCAGTTTCTCAGAAAGCTTCTTTCCAGTTTTGAACGGAAGATATTTCCTTTTTCACCATAGCCGTCTATGGGCTTCCAAATATCCCTTTGCCAATTCCACAAGAACAGCCTTAGCGAAAGGCTTCTTGAAGGGAAAGCTGTAACTCTGTGAGATGAATTAACAGAACACGGAGCAGTTTCTCAGAAAGCTTCTTTCCAGTTTGAACGGAAGATATTTCCTTTTTCACCATAGCCCTCTATGGGCTTAAACTATCCCTTTGCCAATTCCCCAAGAACAGCCTTAGCGAAAGGCTTCTTGAAGGGAAAGATGTAACTCTGTGAGATGAATTAACAGAACACAGAGCAGTTTCTCAGAAAGCTTCTTTCCAGTATTGAACGGAAGATATTTCCTTTTTCACGATAGAACTCTATGGGCTTAAACTATCCCTTTGCCAATTCCCCAAAAACAGCCTTAGCGAAAGGATTCTTGAAGGGAAACATGTAACTCTGTGAGATGAATTAACAGAACACAGAGCAGTTTCTCAGAAAGCTTCTTTCCAGTTTTGAACGGAAGATATTTCCTTTTTCACCATAGCCCTCTATGGGCTTCCAAATATCCCTTTGCCAATTCCCCAAGAACAGCCTTAGCGAAAGGCTTCTTGAAGGGAAAGATGTAACTCTGTGAGATGAATTAACAGAACACAGAGCAGTTTCTCAGAAAGCTTCTTTCCAGTTTTGAACGGAAGATATTTCCTTTTTCACCATAGCCCTCTAAGGATTCCAAATATAGCTTTGCCAATTCCACAAGAACAGCCTTAGCGAAAGGCTTCTTGAAGGGAAAGATGTAACTCTGTGAGATGAATTAACAGAACACAGAGCAGTTTCTCAGAAAGCTTCTTTCCAGTTTTGAACGGAAGATATTTCCTTTTTCACCATAGCCCTCTATGGGCTTCCAAATATCCCTTTGCCAATTCCACAAGAACAGCCTTAGCGAAAGGCTTCTTGAAGGGAAAGATGTAACTCTGTGAGATGAATTAACAGAACACAGAGCAGTTTCTCCGAAAGCTTCTTTCCAGTTTTGAACGGAAGATATTTCCTTTTTCACCATAACCCTCTATGGGCTTCCAAATATCCCTTTGCCAATTCCACAAGAACAGCCGTAGCGAGAGGCTTCTTGAAGGGAAAGATGTAACTCTGTGAGATGAATTAACAGAACATAGAACAGTTTCTCAGAAAGGTTCTTTCCAGTTTTGAACGGAAGATATTTCCTTTTTCACCATAGCCCTCTATGGGCTTCCAAATATCCCTTTGCCAATTCCACAAGAAGAGCCTTAGCGAAAGGCTTCTTGAAGGGAAAGATGTAACTCTGTGAGATGAATTAACAGAACACAGAGCAGTTTCTCAGAAAGCTTCTTTCCAGTTTTGAACGGAAGATATTTCCTTTTTCACCATAGCCCTCTTTGGGCTTCCAAATATCCCTTTGCCAATTCCACAAGAACAGCCTTAGCGAAAGGCTTCTTGAAGGGAAAGATGTAACTCTGTGAGACGAATTAACAGAACACAGAGCAGTTTCTCAGAAAGCTTCTTTCCAGTTTTGAACGGAAGATATTTCCTTTTTCACCATAGCCCTCTATGGGCTTCCAAATATCCCTTTGCCAATTCCACAAGAACAGCCTTAGCGAAAGGCTTCTTGAAGGGAAAGATGTAACTCTGTGAGATGAATTAACACAACACAGAGCAGTTTCTCAGAAAGCTTCTTTCCAGTTTTGAACGGAAGATATTTCCTTTTTCACCATAGCCCTCTATGGGCTTAAACTATCCCTTTGCCAATTACCCAAGAACAGCCTTAGCGAAAGGCTTCTTGAAGAGAAAGTTGTAACTCTGTGAGATGAATTAACAGAACACAGAGCAGTTTCTCAGAAAGCTTCTTTCCACTTTTGAACGGAAGATATTTCCTTTTTCACCATAGCCCTCTATGGGCTTCCAAATATCCCTTTGCCAATTCCACAAGAACAGCCTTAGCGAAAGGCTCCTTGAAGGGAAAGATGTAACTCTGTGAGATGAATTAACAGAACACAGAGCAGTTTCTCAGAAAGCTTCTTTCCAGTTTTGAACGGAAGATATTTCCTTTTTCACCATAGCCCTCTAGGGATTCCAAACATAGCTTTGCCAATTCCACAAGAACAGCCTTAGCGAAAGGCTTCTTGAAGGGAAAGATGTAACTCTGTGAGATGAATTAACAGAACACAGAGCAGTTTCTCAGAAAGCTTCTTTCCAGTTTTGAACGGAAGATATTTCCTTTTTCACCATAGCCCTCTATGGGCTTCCAAATATCCCTTTGCCAATTCCACAAGAACAGCCTTAGCGAAAGGCTTCTTGAAGGGAAATATGTAACTCTGTGAGGTGAATTAACAGAACACAGAGCAGTTTCTCAGAAAGCTTCTTTCCAGTTTTGAACGGAAGATATTTCCTTTTTCACCATAGCCCTCTATGGGCTTCCAAATATCCCTTTGCCAATTCCACAAGAACAGCCTTAGCGAAAGGCTTCTTGAAGGGAAAGATGTAACTCTGTGAGACGAATTAACAGAACACAGAGCAGTTTCTCAGAAAGCTTCTTTCCAGTTTTGAACGGGAGATATTTCCTTTTTCACCATAGCCCTCTACGGGCTTCCAAATATCTCTTTGCCAATTCCACAAGAACAGCCTTAGCGAAAGGCTTCTTGAAGGGAAAGATGTAACTCTGTGAGATGAATTAACAGAACACAGAGCAGTTTCTCATAAAGCTTCTTTCCAGTTTTGAACGGAAGATATTTCCTTTTTCACCATAGCCCTCTATGGGCTTAAACTATCCCTTTGCCAATTCCCCAAGAAGAGCCTTAGCGAAAGGCTTCTTGAAGGGAAAGTTGTAACTCTGTGAGATGAATTAACAGAACACAGAGCAGTTTCTCAGAAAGCTTCTTTCCAGTTTTGAACGGAAGATATTTCCTTTTTCACCATAGCCCTCTATGGGCTTCCAAATATCCCTTTGCCAATTCCACAAGAACAGCCTTAGCGAAAGGCTTCTTGAAGGGAAAGATGTAACTCTGTGAGATGAATTAACAGAACACAGAGCAGATTCTCAGAAAGCTTCTTTCCAGTTTTGAACGGAAGATATTTCCTTTTTCACCATAGCCCTCTATGGGCTTCCAAATATCCCTTTGCCAATTCCAAAAGAACAGCCTTAGCGAAAGGCTTCTTGAAGGGAAATATATAACTCTGTGAGATGAATTAACAGAACACAGAGCAGTTTCTCAGAAAGCTTCTTTCCAGTTTTGAACCGAAGATATTTCCTTTTTCACCATAGCCCTCTTTGGGCTTCCAAATATCCCTTTGCCAATTCCACAAGAACAGCCTTAGCGAAAGGCTTCTTGAAGGGAAAGATGTAACTCTGTGAAATGAATTAACAGAACACAGAGCAGTTTCTCAGAAAGCTTCTTTCCAGTTTTGAACGGAAGATATTTCCTTTTTCACCATAGCCCTCTATGGGCTTCCAAATATCCCTTTGCCAATTCCACAAGAACAGCCTTAGCGAAAGGCTTCTTGAAGGGAAAGATGTAACTCTGTGAGATGAATTAACAGAACACAGAGCAGTTTCTCAGAAAGCTTCTTTCCAGTTTTGAACGGAAGATATTTCCTTTTTCACCATAGCCGTCTATGGGCTTCCAAATATCCCTTTGCCAATTCCA
Source organism: Chlorocebus sabaeus (assembly GCF_047675955.1). Classification (NCBI taxonomy): domain Eukaryota; kingdom Metazoa; phylum Chordata; class Mammalia; order Primates; family Cercopithecidae; genus Chlorocebus; species Chlorocebus sabaeus. The sequence continues at coordinate 353,052 of NW_027327459.1, forward strand.
CAAGAACAGCCTTAGCGAAAGGCTTCTTGAAGGGAAAGTTGTAACTCTGTGAGATGAATTAACAGAACACAGAGCAGTTTCTCAGAAAGCTTCTTTCCAGTTTTGAACGGAAGATATTTCCTTTTTCACCATAGCCCTCTATGGGCTTCCAAATATCCCTTTGCCAATTCCACAAGAACAGCCTTAGCGAAAGGCTTCTTGAAGGGAAAGATGTAACTCTGTGAGACGAATTAACAGAACACAGAGCACTTTCTCAGAAAGCTTCTTTCCAGTTTTGAACGGAAGATAATTCCTTTTTCACCATAGCCCTCTACGGGCTTCCAAATATCCCTTTGCCAATTCCACAAGAACAGCCTTAGCGAAAGGCTTCTTGAAGGGAAAGATGTAACTCTGTGAGATGAATTAAGAGAACACAGAGCAGTTTCTCAGAAAGCTTCTTTCCAGTTTTGAACGGAAGATATTTCCTTTTTCACCATAGCCCTCTATGGACTTAAACTATCCCTTTGCCAATTCCCCAAGAACAGCCTTAGCGAAAGGCTTCTTGAAGGGAAAGATGTAACTCTGTGAGATGAATTAACAGAACACAGAGCAGTTTCTCAGAAAGCTTCTTTCCAGTATTGAACGGAAGATATTTCCTTTTTCACGATAGAATTCTATGGGCTTAAACTATCCCTTTGCCAATTCCCCAAGAACAGCCTTAGCGAAAGGCTTCTTGAAGGGAAAGATGTAACTCTGTGAGATGAATTAACAGAACACAGAGCAGTTTCTCAGAAAGCTTCTTTCCAGTTTTGAACGGAAGATATTTCCTTTTTCACCATAGCCCTCTATGGGCTTCCAAATATCCCTTTGCCAATTCCACAAGAACAGCCTTAGCGAAAGGCTTCTTGAAGGGAAAGATGTAACTCTGTGAGATGAATTAACAGAACACAGAGCAGTTTCTCAGAAAGCTTCTTTCCAGTTTTGAACGGAAGATATTTCCTTTTTCACCATAGCCCTCTATGGGCTTCCAAATATCCCTTTGCCAATTCCACAAGAACAGCCATAGCGAAAGGCTTCTTGAAGGGAAAGATGTACCTCTGTGAGATGAATTAACAGAACACAGAACAGTTTCTCAGAAATCTTCTTTCCAGTTTTGAACGGAAGATATTTCCTTTTGCACCATAGCCCTCTACGGGCTTCCAAATATCCCTTTGCCAATTCCACAAGAACAGCCTTAGCGAAAGGCTTCTTGAAGGGAAAGATGTAACTCTGTGAGATGAATTAACAGAACACAGAGCAGTTTCTCAGAAAGCTTCTTTCCAGTTTTGAACGGAAGATATTTCCTTTTTCACCATAGCCCTCTATGGGTTTCCAAATATCCCTTTGCCAATTCCACAAGAACAGCCTTAGCGAAAGGCTTCTTGAAGGGAAAGATGTAACTCTGTGAGATGAATTAACAGAACACAGAGCAGTTTCTCAGAAAGCTTCTTTCCAGTTTTGAACGGAAGATATTTCCTTTTTCACCATAGCCCTCTATGGGCTTCCAAATATCCCTGTGCCAATTCCACAGGAACAGCCTTAGCGAAAGGCTTCTTGAAGGGAAAGATGTAACTCTGTGAGATGAATTAACAGAACACAGAGCAGTTTCTCAGAAAGCTTCTTTCCAGTTTTGAACGGAAGATATTTCCTTTTTCACCATAGCCCTCTATGGGCTTCCAAATATCCCTTTGCCAATTCCACAAGAACAGCCTTAGCGAAAGGCTTCTTGAAGGGAAAGATGTAACTCTGTGAGGTGAATTAGCAGAACATAGAACAGTTTCTCAGAAAGTTTCTTTCCAGTTTTGAATGGAAGATATTTCCTTTTTCACCATAGCCCTCTATGGGCTTCCAAATATCCCTTTGCCAATTCCACAAGAACAGCCTTAGCGAAAGGCTTCTTGAAGGGAAAGATGTAACTCTGTGAGACGAATTAACAGAACACAGAACAGTTTCTCAGAAATCTTCTTTCCAGTTTTGAACGGAATATATTTCCTTTTGCACCATAGCCCTCTACGGGCTTCCAAATATCCCTTTGCCAATTCCACAAGAACAGCCTTAGCGAAAGGCTTCTTGAAGGGAAAGATGTAACTCTGTGAGATGAATTAACAGAACACAGAGCAGTTTCTCAGAAAGCTTCTTTCCAGTTTTGAACGGAAGATATTTCCTTTTTCACCATAGCCCTCTATGGGCTTCCAAATATCCCTTTGCCAATTCCACAAGAACAGCCTTAGCGAAAAGCTTCCTGAAGGGAAAGATGTAACTCTGTGAGATGAGATAACAGAACACAGAACAGTTTCTCAGAAAGCTTCTTTCCAGTTTTGAACGGAAGATATTTCCTTTTGCAACATAGCCCTCTACGGGCTTCCAAATATCCCTTTGCCAATTCCACAAGAACAGCCTTAGCGAAAGGCTTCTTGAAGGGAAAGATGTAACTCTGTGAGATGAATTAACAGAACACAGAGCAGTTTCTCCGAAAGCTTCTTTCCAGTTTTGAACGGAAGATATTTCCTTTTTCACCATAGCCCTCTATGGGCTTAAACTATCCCTTTGCCAATTCCCCAAGAAGAGCCTTAGCGAAAGGCTTCTTGAAGGGAAAGTTGTAACTCTGTGAGATGAATTAACAGAACACAGAACAGTTTCTCAGAAATCTTCTTTCCAGTTTTGAACGGAAGATATTTCCTTTTGCACCATAGCCCTCTACGGGCTTCCAAATATCCCTTTGCCAATTCCACAAGAACAGCCTTAGCGAAAGGCTTCTTGAAGGGAAAGATGTAACTCTGTGAGATGAATTAACAGAACACAGAGCAGTTTCTCAGAAAGCTTCTTTCCAGTTTTGAACGGAAGATATTTCCTTTTTCACCATAGCCCTCTAGGGATTCCAAATATAGCTTTGCCAATTCCACAAGAACAGCCTTAGCGAAAGGCTTCTTGAAGGGAAAGATGTAACTCTGTGAGATGAATTAACAGAACACAGAGCAGTTTCTCAGAAAGCTTCTTTCCAGTTTTGAACGGAAGATATTTCCTTTTTCACCATAGCCCTCTATGGGTTTCCAAATATCCCTTTGCCAATTCCACAAGAACAGCCTTAGCGAAAGGCTTCTTGAAGGGGAATATGTAACTCTGTGAGATGAATTAACAGAACACAGAGCAGTTTCTCAGAAAGCTTCTTTCCAGTTTTGAACGGAAGATATTTCCTTTTTCACCATAGCCCTCTATGGGCTTCCAAATATCCCTTTGCCAATTCCACAAGAACAGCCATAGCGAAAGGCTTCTTGAAGGGAAAGATGTACCTCTGTGAGATGAATTAACAGAACACAGAACAGTTTCTCAGAAATCTTCTTTCCAGTTTTGAACGGAAGATATTTCCTTTTGCACCATAGCCCTCTATGGGCTTCCAAATATCCCTTAGCCAATTCCACAAGAACAGCCTTAGCGAAAGGCTTCTTGAAGGGAAAGATGTAACTCTGTGAGATGAATTAACAGAACACAGAGCAGTTTCTTAGAAAGCTTCTTTCCAGTTTTGAACGGAAGATATTTCCTTTTTCACCATAGCCCTCTACGGGCTTCCAAATATCCCTTTGCCAATTCCACAAGAACAGCCTTAGCGAAAGGCTTCTTCAAGGGAAAGATGTAACTCTGTGAGATGAATTAACAGAACACAGAGCAGTTTCTCATAAAGCTTCTTTCCAGTTTTGAACGGAAGATATTTCCTTTTTCACCATAGCCCTCTATGGGCTTAAACTATCCCTTTGCCAATTACCCAAGAACAGCCTTAGCGAAAGGCTTCTTGAAGGGAAAGTTGTAACTCTGTGAGATGAATTAACAGAACACACAGCAGTTTCTCAGAAAGCTTCTTTCCAGTTTTGAACGGAAGATATTTCCTTTTTCACCATAGCCCTCTAGGGATTCCAAATATAACTTTGCCAATTACACAAGAACAGCCTTAGCGAAAGGCTTCTTGAAGGGAAAGATGTAACTCTGTGAGATGAATTAACAGAACACAGAGCAGTTTCTCAGAAAGCTTCTTTCCAGTTTTGAACGGAAGATATTTCCTTTTTCACCATAGCCCTCTATGGGCTTCCAAATATCCCTTTGCCAATTCCACAAGAACAGCCTTAGCGAAAGGCTTCTTGAAGGGAAAGATGTAACTCTGTGAGATGAATTAACAGAACACAGAGCAGTTTCTCAGAAAGCTTCTTTCCAGTTTTGAACGGAAGATATTTCCTTTTTCACCATAGCCCTCTATGGGCTTCCAAATATCCCTGTGCCAATTCCACAGGAACAGCCTTAGCGAAAGGCTTCTTGAAGGGAAAGATGTAACTCTGTGAGATGAATTAACAGAACACAGAGCAGTTTCTCAGAAAGCTTCTTTCCAGTTTTGAACGGAAGATATTTCCTTTTTCACCATAGCCCTCTATGGGCTTCCAAATATCCCTTTGCCAATTCCACAAGAACAGCCTTAGCGAAAGGCTTCTTGAAGGGAAAGATGTAACTCTGTGAGACGAATTAACAGAACTCAGAGCAGTTTCTCAGAAAGCTTCTTTCCAGTTTTGAACGGGAGATATTTCCTTTTTCACCATAGCCCTCTACGGGCTTCCAAATATCCCTTTGCCAATTCCACAAGAACAGCCTTAGCGAAAGGCTTCTTGAAGGTAAAGATGTAACTCTGTGAGATGAATTAACAGAACACAGAGCAGTTTCTCAGAAAGCTTCTTTCCAGTTTTGAATGGAAGATATTTCCTTTTTCACCATAGCCCTCTATGGGCTTAAACTATCCCTTTGCCAATTCCCCAAGAAGAGCCTTAGCGAAAGGCTTCTTGAAGGGAAAGTTGTAACTCTGTGAGATGAATTAACAGAACACAGAGCAGTTTCTCAGAAAGCTTCTTTCCAGTTTTGAACGGAAGATATTTCCTTTTTCACCATAGCCCTCTATGGGCTTCCAAATATCCCTTTGCCAATTCCACAAGAACAGCCTTAGCGAAAGGCTTCTTGAAGGGAAAGATGTAACTCTGTGAGATGAATTAACAGAACACAGAGCAGTTTCTCAGAAAGCTTCTTTCCAGTTTTGAACGGAAGATATTTCCTTTTTCACCATAGCCCTCTAGGGATTCCAAATATAGCTTTGCCAATTCCACAAGAACAGCCTTAGCGAAAGGCTTCTTGAAGGGAAAGATGTAACTCTGTGAGATGAATTAACAGAACACAGAGCAGTTTCTCAGAAAGCTTCTTTCCAGTTTTGAACGGAAGATATTTCCTTTTTCACCATAGCCCTCTATGGGCTTCCAAATATCCCTTTGCCAATTCCCCAAGAACAGCCTTAGCGAAAGGCTTCTTGAAGGGAAAGATGTAACTCTGTGAGATGAATTAACAGAACACAGAGCAGTTTCTCAGAAAGCTTCTTTCCAGTTTTGAACGGAAGATATTTCCTTTTTCAACGTAGCCCTCTATGGGCTTCCAAATATCCCTTTGCCAATTCCACAAGAACAGCCTTAGCGAAAGGCTTCTTGAAGGGAAAGATGTAACTCTGTGAGATGAATTAACAGAACACAGAGCAGTTTCTCAGAAAGCTTCTTTCCAGTTTTGAACGGAAGATATTTCCTTTTTCACCATAGCCCTCTTTGGGCTTCCAAATATCCCTTTGCCAATTCCACAAGAACAGCCTTAGCGAAAGGCTTCTTGAAGGGAAAGATGTAACTCTGTGAGATGAATTAACAGAACACAGAGCAGTTTCTCAGAAAGCTTCTTTCCCGTTTTGAACGGAAGATATTTCCTTTTTCACCATAGCCCTCTATGGGCTTCCAAATATCCCTTTGCCAATTCCCCAAGAACAGCCTTAGCGAAAGGCTTCTTGAAGGGAAAGATGTAACTCTGTGAGATGAATTAACAGAACACAGAGCAGTTTCTCAGAAAGCTTCTTTCCAGTTTTGAACGGAAGATATTTCCTTTTTCACCATAGCCCTCTATGGGCTTCCAAATATCCCTTTGCCAATTCCACAAGAACAGCCTTAGCGAAAGGATTCTTGAAGGGAAAGATGTTACTCTGTGAGATGAATTAACAGAACACAGAGCAGTTTCTCAGAAAGCTTCTTTCCAGTTTTGAACGGAAGATATTTCCTTTTTCACCATAGCCCTCTATGGGCTTCCAAATATCCCTTTGCCAATTCCACAAGAACAGCCTTAGCGAAAGGCTTCTTGAACGGAAAGATGTAACTCTGTGAGATGAATTAACAGAACACAGAGTAGTTTCTCAGAAAGCTTCTATCCAGTTTTGAACGGAAGATATTTCCTTTTTCACCATAGCCCTCTTTGGGCTTCCAAATATCCCTTTGCCAATTCCACAAGAACAGCCTTAGCGAAAGGCTTCTTGAAGGGAAAGATGTAACTCTGTGAGATGAATTAACAGAACAAAGAGCAGTTTCTCAGAAAGCTTCTTTCCTGTTTTGAACGGAAGATATTTCCTTTTTCACCATAGAACTCTGTGGGCTTCCAAATATCCCTTTGCCAATTCCACAACAACAGCCTTAGCGAAAGGCTTCTTGAAGGGAAAGATGTAACTCTGTGAGATGAATTAACAGAACACAGAGCAGTTTCTCAGAAAGCTTCTTTCCAGTTTTGAACGGAAGATATTTCCTTTTTCACCATAGCCCTCTAAGGGCTTCCAAATATCGCTTTGCCAATTCCACAAGAACAGCCTTAGCGAAAGGCTTCTTGAAAGGAAATATGTAACTCTGTGAGATGAATTAACAGAACACAGAGCAGTTTCTCAGAAATCTTCTTTCCAGTTTTGTACGGAAGATATTTCCTTTTTCACCATAGCCCTCTATGGGCTTCCAAATATCCCTTTGCCAATTCCACAAGAACAGACTTAGCGAAAGGCTTCTTGAAGGGAAAGATGTAACTCTGTGAGATGAATTAACAGAACACAGAGCAGTTTCTCCGAAAGCTTCTTTCCAGTTTTGAACGGAAGATATTTCCTTTTTCACCAGAGCCCTCTATGGGCTTCCAAATATCCCTTTGCCAATTCCACAAGAACAGCCTTAGCGAAAGGCTTCTTGAAGGGAAAGATGTAACTCTGTGAGATGAATTAACAGAACACAGAGCAGTTTCTCAGAAAGCTTCTTTCCAGTTTTGAACGGAAGATATTTCCTTTTTCACCATAGCCCTCTATGGGCTTCCAAATATCCCTTTGCCAATTCCAGAAGAACAGCCTTAGCGAAAGGCTTCTTGAAGGGAAAGATGTAACTCTGTGAGATGAATTAACAGAACACAGAGCAGTTTCTCAGAAAGCTTCTTTCCAGTTTTGAACGGAAGATATTTCCTTTTTCACCATAGCCCTCTATGGGCTTCCAAATATCCCTTTGCCAATTCCACAAGAACAGCCATAGCGAAAGGCTTCTTGAAGGGAAAGATGTAACTCTGTGAGATGAATTAACAGAACACAGAGCAGTTTCTCAGAAAGCTTCTTTCCAGTTTTGAACGGAAGATATTTCGTTTTTCACCATAGCCCACTATGGGCTTCCAAATATCCCTTTGCCAATTCCACAAGAACAGCCTTAGCGAAAGGCTTCTTGAAGGGAAAGATGTACCTCTGTGAGATGAATTAACAGAACACACAGCAGTTTCTCAGAAAGCTTCTTTCCAGTTTTGAACGGAAGATATTTCCTTTTTCACCATAGCCTCTATGTGCTTCCAAATATCCCTTTGCCAATTCCACAAGAACAGCCTTAGCGAAAGGCTTCTGGAAGGGAAAGATGTAACTCTGTGAGATGAATTAACAGAACACAGAGCAGTTTCTCAGAAAGCTTCTTTCCAGTTTTGAACGGAAGGTATTTCCTTTTTCACCATAGCCCTCTATGGGCTTCCAAATATCCCTGTGCCAATTCCACAAGAACAGCCTTAGCGAAAGGCTTCTTGAAGGGAAAGATGTAACTCTGTGAGGTGAATTAGCAGAACATAGAACAGTTTCTCAGAAAGTTTCTTTCCAGATTTGAATGGAAGATATTTCCTTTTTCACCATAGCCCTCTATGGGCTTCCAAATATCCCTTTGCCAATTCCACAAGAACAGCCTTAGCGAAAGGCTTCTTGAAGGGAAAGATGTAACTCTGTGAGACGAATTAACAGAACACAGAGCAGTTTCTCAGAAAGCTTCTTTCCAGTTTTGAACGGGAGATATTTCCTTTTTCACCATAGCCCTCTACGGGCTTCCAAATATCCCTTTGCCAATTCCACAAGAACAGCCTTAGCGAAAGGCTTCTTGAAGGGAAAGATGTAACTCTGTGAGATGAATTAACAGAACACAGAGCAGTTTCTCATAAAGCTTCTTTCCAGTTTTGAATGGAAGATATTTCCTTTTTCACCATAGCCCTCTATGGGCTTAAACTATCCCTTTGCCAATTCCCCAAGAAGAGCCTTAGCGAAAGGCTTCTTGAAGGGAAAGTTGTAACTCTGTGAGATGAATTAACAGAACACAGAGCAGTTTCTCAGAAAGCTTCTTTCCAGTTTTGAACGGAAGATATTTCCTTTTTCACCATAGCCCTCTATGGGCTTCCAAATATCCCTTTGCCAATTCCACAAGAACAGCCTTAGCGAAAGGCTTCTTGAAGGTAAAGATGTAACTCTGTGAGATGAATTAACAGAACACAGAGCAGTTTCTCAGAAAGCTTCTTTCCAGTTTTGAACTGAAGATATTTCCTTTTTCACCATAGCCCTCTAGGGATTCCAAATATAGCTTTGCCAATTCCACAAGAACAGCCTTAGCGAAAGGCTTCTTGAAGGGAAAGATGTAACTCTGTGAGATGAATTAACAGAACACAGAGCAGTTTCTCAGAAAGCTTCTTTCCAGTTTTGAACGGAAGATATTTCCTTTTTCACCATAGCCCTCTATGGGCTTCCAAATATCCCTTTGCCAATTCCCCAAGAACAGCCTTAGCGAAAGGCTTCTTGAAGGGAAAGATGTAACTCTGTGAGATGAATTAACAGAACACAGAGCAGTTTCTCAGAAAGCTTCTTTCCAGTTTTGAACGGAAGATATTTCCTTTTTCAACATAGCCCTCTATGGGCTTCCAAATATCCCTTTGCCAATTCCAAAAGAACAGCCTTAGCGAAAGGCTTCTTGAAGGGAAAGATGTAACTCTGTGAGATGAATTAACAGAACACAGAGCAGTTTCTCAGAAAGCTTCTTTCCAGTTTTGAACGGAAGATATTTCCTTTTTCACCATAGCCCTCTTTGGGCTTCCAAATATCCCTTTGCCAATTCCACAAGAACAGCCATAGCGAAAGGCTTCTTGAAGGGAAAGATGTACCTCTGTGAGATGAATTAACAGAACACAGAACAGTTTCTCAGAAAGCTTCTTTCCAGTTTTGAACGGAAGATATTTCCTTTTTCACCATAGCCCTCTATGGGCTTCCAAATATCCCTTTGCCAATTCCACAAGAACAGCCTTAGCGAAAGGCTTCTTGAAGGGAAAGATGTAACTCTGTGAGACGAATTAACAGAACACAGAGCAGTTTCTCAGAAAGCTTCTTTCCAGTTTTGAACGGGAGATATTTCCTTTTTCACCATAGCCCTCTACGGGCTTCCAAATATCCCTTTGCCAATTCCACAAGAACAGCCTTAGCGAAAGGCTTCTTGAAGGGAAAGATGTAACTCTGTGAGATGAATTAACAGAACACAGAGCAGTTTCTCAGAAAGCTTCTTTCCAGTTTTGAACGGAAGATATTTCCTTTTTCACCATAGCCCTCTATGGGCTTCCAAATATCCCTTTGCCAATTCCACAAGAACAGCCATAGCGAAAGGCTTCTTGAAGGGAAAGATGTAACTCTGTGAGATGAATTAACAGAACACAGAGCAGTTTCTCAGAAAGCTTCTTTCCAGTTTTGAACGGAAGATATTTCGTTTTTCACCATAGCCCACTATGGGCTTCCAAATATCCCTTTGCCAATTCCACAAGAACAGCCTTAGCGAAAGGCTTCTTGAAGGGAAAGATGTACCTCTGTGAGATGAATTAACAGAACACACAGCAGTTTCTCAGAAAGCTTCTTTCCAGTTTTGAACGGAAGATATTTCCTTTTTCACCATAGCCTCTATGGGCTTCCAAATATCCCTTTGCCAATTCCACAAGAACAGCCTTAGCGAAAGGCTTCTGGAAGGGAAAGATGTAACTCTGTGAGATGAATTAACAGAACACAGAGCAGTTTCTCAGAAAGCTTCTTTCCAGTTTTGAACGGAAGGTATTTCCTTTTTCACCATAGCCCTCTATGGGCTTCCAAATATCCCTGTGCCAATTCCACAAGAACAGCCTTAGCGAAAGGCTTCTTGAAGGGAAAGATGTAACTCTGTGAGGTGAATTAGCAGAACATAGAACAGTTTCTCAGAAAGTTTCTTTCCAGATTTGAATGGAAGATATTTCCTTTTTCACCATAGCCCTCTATGGGCTTCCAAATATCCCTTTGCCAATTCCACAAGAACAGCCTTAGCGAAAGGCTTCTTGAAGGGAAAGATGTAACTCTGTGAGACGAATTAACAGAACACAGAGCAGTTTCTCAGAAAGCTTCTTTCCAGTTTTGAACGGGAGATATTTCCTTTTTCACCATAGCCCTCTACGGGCTTCCAAATATCCCTTTGCCAATTCCACAAGAACAGCCTTAGCGAAAGGCTTCTTGAAGGGAAAGATGTAACTCTGTGAGATGAATTAACAGAACACAGAGCAGTTTCTCATAAAGCTTCTTTCCAGTTTTGAATGGAAGATATTTCCTTTTTCACCATAGCCCTCTATGGGCTTAAACTATCCCTTTGCCAATTCCCCAAGAAGAGCCTTAGCGAAAGGCTTCTTGAAGGGAAAGTTGTAACTCTGTGAGATGAATTAACAGAACACAGAGCAGTTTCTCAGAAAGCTTCTTTCCAGTTTTGAACGGAAGATATTTCCTTTTTCACCATAGCCCTCTATGGGCTTCCAAATATCCCTTTGCCAATTCCACAAGAACAGCCTTAGCGAAAGGCTTCTTGAAGGTAAAGATGTAACTCTGTGAGATGAATTAACAGAACACAGAGCAGTTTCTCAGAAAGCTTCTTTCCAGTTTTGAACGGAAGATATTTCCTTTTTCACCATAGCCCTCTAGGGATTCCAAATATAGCTTTGCCAATTCCACAAGAACAGCCTTAGCGAAAGGCTTCTTGAAGGGAAAGATGTAACTCTGTGAGATGAATTAACAGAACACAGAGCAGTTTCTCAGAAAGCTTCTTTCCAGTTTTGAACGGAAGATATTTCCTTTTTCACCATAGCCCTCTATGGGCTTCCAAATATCCCTTTGCCAATTCCCCAAGAACAGCCTTAGCGAAAGGCTTCTTGAAGGGAAAGATGTAACTCTGTGAGATGAATTAACAGAACACAGAGCAGTTTCTCAGAAAGCTTCTTTCCAGTTTTGAACGGAAGATATTTCCTTTTTCAACATAGCCCTCTATGGGCTTCCAAATATCCCTTTGCCAATTCCAAAAGAACAGCCTTAGCGAAAGGCTTCTTGAAGGGAAAGATGTAACTCTGTGAGATGAATTAACAGAACACAGAGCAGTTTCTCAGAAAGCTTCTTTCCAGTTTTGAACGGAAGATATTTCCTTTTTCACCATAGCCCTCTTTGGGCTTCCAAATATCCCTTTGCCAATTCCACAAGAACAGCCATAGCGAAAGGCTTCTTGAAGGGAAAGATGTACCTCTGTGAGATGAATTAACAGAACACAGAACAGTTTCTCAGAAAGCTTCTTTCCAGTTTTGAACGGAAGATATTTCCTTTTTCACCATAGCCCTCTATGGGCTTCCAAATATCCCTTTGCCAATTCCACAAGAACAGCCTTAGCGAAAGGCTTCCTGAAGGGAAAGATGTACCTCTGTGAGATGAATTAACAGAACACAGAGCAGTTTCTCAGAAAGCTTCTTTCCAGTTTTGAACGGAAGATATTTCCTTTTTCACCATAGCCCTCTATGGGCTTCCAAATATCCCTTTGCCAATTCCACAAGAACAGCCTTAGCGAAAGGCTTCCTGAAGGGAAAGATGTAACTCTGTGAGATGAATTAACAGAACACAGAGTAGTTTCTCAGAAAGCTTCTTTCCAGTTTTGAACGGAAGATATTTCCTTTTTCACCATAGCGCTCTTTGGGCTTCCAAATATCCCTTTGCCAATTCCACAAGAACAGCCTTAGCGAAAAGCTTCTTGAAGGGAAAGATGTAACTCTGTGAGATGAATTAACAGAACACAGAGCAGTTTCTCAGAAAGCTTCTTTCCTGTTTTGAACGGAAGATATTTCCTTTTTCACCATAGCCCTCTATGGGCTTCCAAATATCCCTTTGCCAATTCCACAACAACAGCCTTAGCGAAAGGCTTCTTGAAGGGAAAGATGTAACTCTGTGAGATGAATTAACAGAACACAGAGCAGTTTCTCAGAAAGCTTCTTTCCCGTTTTGAACGCAAGATATTTCCTTTTTCACCATAGCCCTCTATGGGCTTCCAAATATCCCTTTGCCAATCCACAAGAAGAGCCTTAGCGAAAGGCTTCTTGAAGGGAAAGATGTAACTCTGTGAGATGAATTAACAGAACACAGAGCAGTTTCTCAGAAAGCTTCTTTCCAGTTTTGAACGGAAGATATTTCCTTTTTCACCATAGCCCTCTATGGGCTTCCAAATATCCCTTTGCCAATTCCACAAGAACAGCCTTAGCGAAAGGCTTCTTGAAGGGAAAGATGTAACTCTGTGAGATGAATTAACAGAACACAGAGCAGTTTCTCATAAAGTTTCTTTCCAGTTTTGAAGGGAAGATATTTCCTTTTTCACCATAGCCCTCTATGGGCTTAAACTATCCCTTTGCCAATTCCCCAAGAAGAGCCTTAGCGAAAGGCTTCTTGAAGGGAAAGTTGTAACTCTGTGAGATGAATTAACAGAACACAGAGCAGTTTCTCAGAAAGCTTCTTTCCAGTTTTGAACGGAAGATATTTCCTTTTTCACCATAGCCCTCTATGGGCTTCCAAATATCCCTTTGCCAATTCCACAAGAACAGCCTTAGCGAAAGGCTTCTTGAAGGGAAAGATGTAACTCTGTGAGATGAATTAACAGAACACAGAGCAGTTTCTCAGTAAGCTTATTTCCAGTTTTGAACGGAAGATATTTCCTTTTTCACCATAGCCCTCTTTGGGCTTCCAAATATAGCTTTGCCAATTCCACAAGAACAGCCTTAGCGAAAGGCTTCTTGAAGGGAAAGATGTAACTCTGTGAGATGAATTAACAGAACACAGAGCAGTTTCTCAGAAAGCTTCTTTCCAGTTTTGAACGGAAGATATTTCCTTTTTCAACATAGCCCTCTATGGGCTTCCAAATATCCCTTTGCCAATTCCACAAGAACAGCCTTAGCGAAAGGCTTCTTGAAGGGAAAGATGTAACTCTGTGAGATGAATTAACAGAACACAGAGCAGTTTCTCAGAAAGCTTCTTTCCAGTTTTGAACGGAAGATATTTCCTTTTTCACCATAGCCCTCTATGGGGTTCCAAATATCCCTTTGCCAATTCCACAAGAACAGCCTTAGCGAAAGGCTTCTTGAAGGGAAAGATGTAACTCTGTGAGATGAATTAACAGAACACAGAGCAGTTTCTCAGAAAGCTTCTTTCCAGTTTTGAACGGAAGATATTTCCTTTTTCACCATAGCCCTCTATGGGCTTCCAAATATCCCTTTGCCAATTCCACAAGAACAGCCTTAGCGAAAGGCTTCTTGAAGGGAAAGATGTAACTCTGTGAGACGAATTAACAGAACACAGAGCAGTTTCTCAGAAAGCTTCTTTCCAGTTTTGAACGGAAGATAATTCCTTTTTCACCATAGCCCTCTACGGGCTTCCAAATATCCCTTTGCCAATTCCACAAGAACAGCCTTAGCGAAAGGCTTCTTGAAGGGAAAGATGTAACTCTGTGAGATGAATTAAGAGAACACAGAGCAGTTTCTCAGAAAGCTTCTTTCCAGTTTTGAACGGAAGATATTTCCTTTTTCACCATAGCCCTCTATGGGCTTAAACTATCCCTTTGCCAATTCCCCAAGAACAGCCTTAGCGAAAGGCTTCTTGAAGGGAAAGATGTAACTCTGTGAGATGAATTAACAGAACATAGAACAGTTTCTCAGAAAGCTTCTTTCCAATTTTGAACGGAAGATATTTCCTTTTTCACCGTAGCCCTCTATGGGCTTCCAAATATCCCTTTGCCAATTCCACAAGAATAGCCTTAGCGAAAGGCTTCTTGAAGGGAAAGATGTAACTCTGTGAGATGAATTAACAGAACACAGAGCAGTTTCTTAGAATGCTTCTTTCCAGTTTTGAACGGAAGATATTTCCTTTTTCACCATAGCCCTCTACGGGCTTCCAAATATCCCTTTGCCAATTCCACAAGAACAGCCTTAGCGAAAGGCTTCTTGAAGGGAAAGATGTAACTCTGTGAGATGAATTAACAGAACACAGAGCAGTTTCTCAGAAAGCTTCTTTCCAGTTTTGAACGGAAGATATTTCCTTTTTCACCATAGCCCTCTATGGGCTTCCAAATATCCCTGTGCCAATTCCACAGGAACAGCCTTAGCGAAAGGCTTCTTGAAGGGAAAGATGTAACTCTGTGAGATGAATTAACAGAACACAGAGCAGTTTCTCCGAAAGCTTCTTTCCAGTTTTGAACGGAAGATATTTCCTTTTTCACCATAGCCCTCTATGGGCTTCCAAATATCCCTTTGCCAATTCCACAAGAACAGCCTTAGCGAAAGGCTTCCTGAAGGGAAAGATGTAACTCTGTGAGATGACATAACAGAACACAGAACAGTTTCTCAGAAAGCTTCTTTCCAGTTTTGAACGGAAGATATTTCCTTTTTCACCATAGCCCTCTATGGGCTTCCAAATATCCCTTTGCCAATTCCACAAGAACAGCCTTAGCGAAAGGCTTCTTGAAGGGAAAGATGTAACTCTGTGAGGTGAATTAGCAGAACATAGAACAGTTTCTCAGAAAGTTTCTTTCCAGTTTTGAATGGAAGATATTTCCTTTTTCACCATAGCCCTCTATGGGCTTCCAAATATCCCTTTGCCAATTCCACAAGAACAGCCTTAGCGAAAGGCTTCTTGAAGGGAAAGATGTAACTCTGTGAGACGAATTAACAGAACACAGAGCAGTTTCTCAGAAAGCTTCTTTCCAGTTTTGAACGGGAGATATTTCCTTTTTCACCATAGCCCTCTACGGGCTTCCAAATATCCCTTTGCCAATTCCTCAAGAACAGCCTTAGCGAAAGGCTTCTTGAAGGGAAAGATGTAACTCTGTGAGATGAATTAACAGAACACAGAGCAGTTTCTCATAAAGCTTCTTTCCAGTTTTGAATGGAAGATATTTCCTTTTTCACCATAGCCCTCTATGGGCTTAAACTATCCCTTTGCCAATTCCCCAAGAAGAGCCTTAGCGAAAGGCTTCTTGAAGGGAAAGTTGTAACTCTGTGAGATGAATTAACAGAACACAGAGCAGTTTCTCAGAAAGCTTCTTTCCAGTTTTGAACGGAAGATATTTCCTTTTTCACCATAGCCCTCTATGGGCTTCCAAATATCCCTTTGCCAATTCCACAAGAACAGCCTTAGCGAAAGGCTTCTTGAAGGGAAAGATGTAACTCTGTGAGATGAATTAACAGAACACAGAGCAGTTTCTCAGAAAGCTTCTTTCCAGTTTTGAACGGAAGATATTTCCTTTTTCACCATAGCCCTCTAGGGATTCCAAATATCCCTTTGCCAATTCCAAAAGAACAGCCTTAGCGAAAGGCTTCTTGAAGGGAAAGATGTAACTCTGTGAGATGAATTAACAGAACACAGAGCAGTTTCTCAGAAAGCTTCTTTCCAGTTTTGAACGGAAGATATTTCCTTTTTCACCATAGCCCTCTTTGGGCTTCCAAATATCCCTTTGCCAATTCCACAAGAACAGCCTTAGCGAAAGGCTTCTTGAAGGGAAAGATGTAACTCTGTGAGATGAATTAACAGAACACAGAGCAGTTTCTCAGAAAGCTTCTTTCCAGTTTTGAACGGAAGATATTTCCTTTTTCACCATAGCCCTCTATGGGCTTCCAAATATCCCTTTGCCAATTCCACAAGAACAGCCTTAGCGAAAGGCTTCTTGAAGGGAAAGATGTAACTCTGTGAGATGAATTAACAGAACACAGAGCAGTTTCTCAGAAAGCTTCTTTCCAGTTTTGAACGGAAGATATTTCCTTTTTCACCATAGCCCTCTATGGGCTTCCAAATATCCCTTTGCCAATTCCACAAGAACAGCCTTAGCGAAAGGCTTCCTGAAGGGAAAGATGTAACTCTGTGAGATGAATTAACAGAACACAGAGTAGTTTCTCAGAAAGCTTCTTTCCAGTTTTGAACGGAAGATATTTCCTTTTTCACCATAGCCCTCTTTGGGCTTCCAAATATCCCTTTGCCAATTCCACAAAACAGCCTTAGCGAAAAGCTTCTTGAAGGGAAAGATGTAACTCTGTGAGATGAATTAACAGAACACAGAGCAGTTTCTCAGAAAGCTTCTTTCCTGTTTTGAACGGAAGATATTTCCTTTTTCACCATAGCCCTCTATGGGCTTCCAAATATCCCTTTGCCAATTCCACAACAACAGCCTTAGCGAAAGGCTTCTTGAAGGGAAAGATGTAACTCTGTGAGATGAATTAACAGAACACAGAGCAGTTTCTCAGAAAGCTTCTTTCCCGTTTTGAACGGAAGATATTTCCTTTTTCACCATAGCCCTCTATGGGCTTCCAAATATCCCTTTGCCAATTCCCCAAGAACAGCCTTAGCGAAAGGCTTCTTGAAGGGAAAGATGTAACTCTGTGAGATGAATTAACAGAACACAGAGCAGTTTCTCAGAAAGCTTCTTTCCAGTTTTGAACGGAAGATATTTCCTTTTTCACCATAGCCCTCTATGGGCTTCCAAATATCCCTTTGCCAATTCCACAAGAACAGCCTTAGCGAAAGGCTTCTTGAAGGGAAAGATGTAACTCTGTGAGATGAATTAACAGAACACAGAGCAGTTTCTCAGAAAGCTTCTTTCCAGTTTTGAACGGAAGATATTTCCTTTTTCACCACAGCCCTCTATGGGCTTCCAAATATCCCTGTGCCAATTCCACAGGAACAGCCTTAGCGAAAGGCTTCTTGAAGGGAAAGATGTAACTCTGTGCGATGAATTAACAGAACACAGAGCAGTTTCTCAGAAAGCTTCTTTCCAGTTTTGAACGGAAGATATTTCCTTTTTCACCATAGCCCTCTATGGGCTTCCAAATATCCCTTTGCCAATTCCACAAGAACAGCCTTAGCGAAAGGCTTCCTGAAGGGAAAGATGTAACTCTGTGAGATGAGATAACAGAACACAGAACAGTTTCTCAGAAAGCTTCTTTCCAGTTTTGAACGGAAGATATTTCCTTTTTCACCATAGCCCTCTATGGGCTTCCAAATATCCCTTTGCCAATTCCACAAGAACAGCCTTAGCGAAAGGCTTCTTGAAGGGAAAGATGTAACTCTGTGAGGTGAATTAGCAGAACATAGAACAGTTTCTCAGAAAGTTTCTTTCCAGTTTTGAATGGAAGATATTTCCTTTTTCACCATAGCCCTCTATGGGCTTCCAAATATCCCTTTGCCAATTCCACAAGAACAGCCTTAGCGAAAGGCTTCCTGAAGGGAAAGATGTAACTCTGTGAGACGAATTAACAGAACACAGAGCAGTTTCTCAGAAAGCTTCTTTCCAGTTTTGAACGGGAGATATTTCCTTTTTCACCATAGCCCTCTACGGGCTTCCAAATATCCCTTTGCCAATTCCACAAGAACAGCCTTAGCGAAAGGCTTCTTGAAGGGAAAGATGTAACTCTGTGAGATGAATTAACAGAACACAGAGCAGTTTCTCATAAAGCTTCTTTCCAGTTTTGAATGGAAGATATTTCCTTTTTCACAATAGCCCTCTATGGGCTTAAACTATCCCTTTGCCAATTCCCCAAGAAGAGCCTTAGCGAAAGGCTTCTTGAAGGGAAAGTTGTAACTCTGTGAGATGAATTAACAGAACACAGAGCAGTTTCTCAGAAAGCTTCTTTCCAGTTTTGAACGGAAGATATTTCCTTTTTCACCATAGCCCTCTATGGGCTTCCAAATATCCCTTTGCCAATTCCACAAGAACAGCCTTAGCGAAAGGCTTCTTGAAGGGAAAGATGTAACTCTGTGAGATGAATTAACAGAACACAGAGCAGTTTCTCAGAAAGCTTCTTTCCAGTTTTGAACGGAAGATATTTCCTTTTTCACCATAGCCCTCTAGGGATTCCAAATATAGCTTTGCCAATTCCACAAGAACAGCCTTAGCGAAAGGCTTCTTGAAGGGAAAGATGTAACTCTGTGAGATGAATTAACAGAACACAGAGCAGTTTCTCAGAAAGCTTCTTTCCAGTTTTGAACGGAAGATATTTCCTTTTTCACCATAGCCCTCTATGGGCTTCCAAATATAACTTTGCCAATTCCCCAAGAACAGCCTTAGCGAAAGGCTTCTTGAAGGGAAAGATGTAACTCTGTGAGATGAATTAACAGAACACAGAGCAGTTTCTCAGAAAGCTTCTTTCCAGTTTTGAACGGAAGATATTTCCTTTTTCAACATAGCCCTCTATGGGCTTCCAAATATCCCTTTGCCAATTCCAAAAGAACAGCCTTAGCGAAAGGCTTCTTGAAGGGAAAGATGTAACTCTGTGAGATGAATTAACAGAACACAGAGCAGTTTCTCAGAAAGCTTCTTTCCAGTTTTGAACGGAAGATATTTCCTTTTTCACCATAGCCCTCTTTGGGCTTCCAAATATCCCTTTGCCAATTCCACAAGAACAGCCTTAGCGAAAGGCTTCTTGAAGGGAAAGATGTAACTCTGTGAGATGAATTAACAGAACACAGAGCAGTTTCTCAGAAAGCTTCTTTCCAGTTTTGAACGGAAGATATTTCCTTTTTCACCATAGCCCTCTATGGGCTTCCAAATATCCCTTTGCCAATTCCACAAGAACAGCCTTAGCGAAAGGCTTCTTGAAGGGAAAGATGTAACTCTGTGAGATGAATTAACAGAACACAGAGCAGTTTCTCAGAAAGCTTCTTTCCAGTTTTGAACGGAAGATATTTCCTTTTTCACCATAGCCCTCTATGGGCTTCCAAATATCCCTTTGCCAATTCCACAAGAACAGCCTTAGCGAAAGGCTTCCTGAAGGGAAAGATGGAACTCTGTGAGATGAATTAACAGAACACAGAGTAGTTTCTCAGAAAGTTTCTTTCCAGTTTTGAACGGAAGATATTTCCTTTTTCACCATAGCCCTCTTTGGGCTTCCAAATATCCCTTTGCCAATTCCACAAGAACAGCCTTAGCGAAAAGCTTCTTGAAGGGAAAGATGTAACTCTGTGAGATGAATTAACAGAACACAGAGCAGTTTCTCAGAAAGCTTCTTTCCTGTTTTGAACGGAAGATATTTCCTTTTTCACCATAGCCCTCTATGGGCTTCCAAATATCCCTTTGCCAATTCCACAACAACAGCCTTAGCGAAAGGCTTCTTGAAGGGAAAGATGTAACTCTGTGAGATGAATTAACAGAACACAGAGCAGTTTCTCAGAAAGCTTCTTTCCCGTTTTGAACGGAAGATATTTCCTTTTTCACCATAGCCCTCTATGGGCTTCCAAATATCCCTTTGCCAATTCCCCAAGAACAGCCTTAGCGAAAGGCTTCTTGAAGGGAAAGATGTAACTCTGTGAGATGAATTAACAGAACACAGAGCAGTTTCTCAGAAAGCTTCTTTCCAGTTTTGAACGGAAGATATTTCCTTTTTCACCATAGCCCTCTATGGGCTTCCAAATATCCCTTTGCCAATTCCACAAGAACAGCCTTAGCGAAAGGATTCTTGAAGGGAAAGATGTAACTCTGTGAGATGAATTAACAGAACACAGAGCAGTTTCTCAGAAAGCTTCTTTCCAGTTTTGAACGGAAGATATTTCCTTTTTCACCATAGCCCTCTATGGGCTTCCAAATATCCCTTTGCCAATTCCACAAGAACAGCCTTAGCGAAAGGATTCTTGAACGGAAAGATGTAACTCTGTGAGATGAATTAACAGAACACAGAGTAGTTTCTCAGAAAGCTTCTATCCAGTTTTGAACGGAAGATATTTCCTTTTTCACCATAGCCCTCTTTGGGCTTCCAAATATCCCTTTGCCAATTCCACAAGAACAGCCTTAGCGAAAGGCTTCTTGAAGGGAAAGATGTAACTCTGTGAGATGAATTAACAGAACACAGAGCAGTTTCTCAGAAAGCTTCTTTCCTGTTTTGAACGGAAGATATTTCCTTTTTCACCATAGAACTCTGTGGGCTTCCAAATATCCCTTTGCCAATTCCACAACAACAGACTTAGCGAAAGGCTTCTTGAAGGGAAAGATGTAACTCTGTGAGATGAATTAACAGAACACAGAGCAGTTTCTCAGAAAGCTTCTTTCCAGTTTTGAACGGAAGATATTTCCTTTTTCACCATAGCCCTCTATGGGCTTCCAAATATCCCTTTGCCAATTCCACAAGAACAGCCTTAGCGAAAGGCTTCTTGAAAGGAAATATGTAACTCTGTGAGATGAATTAACAGAACACAGAGCAGTTTCTCAGAAATCTTCTTTCCAGTTTTGAACGGAAGATATTTCCTTTTTCACCATAGCCCTCTATGGGCTTCCAAATATCCCTTTGCCAATTCCACAAGAACAGCCTTAGCGAAAGGCTTCTTGAAGGGAAAGATGTAACTCTGTGAGATGAATTAACAGAACACAGAGCAGTTTCTCAGAAAGCTTCTTTCCAGTTTTGAACGGAAGATATTTCCTTTTTCACCATAGCCCTCTATGGGCTTCCAAATATCCCTTTGCCAATTCCACAAGAACAGCCTTAGCGAAAGGCTTCTTGAAGGGAAAGATGTAACTCTGTGAGATGAATTAACAGAACACAGAGCAGTTTCTCAGAAAGCTTCTTTCCTGTTTTGAACGGAAGATATTTCCTTTTTCACCATAGAACTCTGTGGGCTTCCAAATATCCCTTTGCCAATTCCACAACAACAGCCTTAGCGAAAGGCTTCTTGAAGGGAAAGATGTAACTCTGTGAGATGAATTAACAGAACACAGAGCAGTTTCTCAGAAAGCTTCTTTCCAGTTTTGAACGGAAGATATTTCCTTTTTCACCATAGCCCTCTATGGGCTTCCAAATATCCCTTTGCCAATTCCACAAGAACAGCCTTAGCGAAAGGCTTCTTGAAAGGAAATATGTAACTCTGTGAGATGAATTAACAGAACACAGAGCAGTTTCTCAGAAATCTTCTTTCCAGTTTTGAACGGAAGATATTTCCTTTTTCACCATAGCCCTCTATGGGCTTCCAAATATCCCTTTGCCAATTCCACAAGAACAGCCTTAGCGAAAGGCTTCTTGAAGGGAAAGATGTAACTCTGTGGGATGAATTAACAGAACACAGAGCAGTTTCTCAGAAAGCTTCTTTCCAGTTTTGAACGGAAGATATTTCCTTTTTCACCATAGCCCTCTATGGGCTTCCAAATATCCCTTTGCCAATTCCACAAGAACAGCCTTAGCGAAAGGCTTCTTGAAGGGAAAGATGTAACTCTGTGAGATGAATTAACAGAACACAGAGCAGTTTCTCCGAAAGCTTCTTTCCAGTTTTGAACGGAAGATATTTCCTTTTTCACCATAGCCCTCTATGGGCTTCCAAATATCCCTTTGCCAATTCCACAAGAACAGCCTTAGCGAAAGGCTTCTTGAAGGGAAAGATGTAACTCTGTGAGATGAATTAACAGAACACAGAGCAGTTTCTCAGAAAGCTTCTTTCCAGTTTTGAACGGAAGATATTTCCTTTTTCACCATAGCCCTCTATGGGCTTCCAAATATCCCTTTGCCAATTCCAGAAGAACAGCCTTAGCGAAAGGCTTCTTGAAGGGAAAGATGTAACTCTGTGAGATGAATTAACAGAACACAGAGCAGTTTCTCCGAAAGCTTCTTTCCAGTTTTGAACGGAAGATATTTCCTTTTTCACCATAGCCCTCTATGGGCTTCCAAATATCCCTTTGCCAATTCCCCAAGAACAGCCTTAGCGAAAGGCTTCTTGAAGGGAAAGATGTAACTCTGTGAGATGAATTAACAGAACACACAGCAGTTTCTCAGAAAGCTTCTTTCCAGTTTTGAACGGAAGATATTTCCTTTTTCACCATAGCCCTCTATGGGCTTCCAAATATCCCTTTGCCAATTCCACAAGAACAGCCTTAGCGAAAGGCTTCTTGAAGGGAAAGATGTAACTCTGTGAGATGAATTAACAGAACACAGAGCAGTTTCTCAGAAAGCTTCTTTCCAGTTTTGAACGGAAGATATTTCCTTTTTCACCATAGCCCTCTATGGGCTTCCAAATATCCCTTTGCCAATTCCACAAGAACAGCCTTAGCGAAAGGCTTCTTGAAGGGGAATATGTAACTCTGTGAGATGAATTAACAGAACACAGAGCAGTTTCTCAGAAAGCTTCTTTCCAGTTTTGAACGGAAGATATTTCCTTTTTCACCATAGCCCTCTATGGGCTTCCAAATATCCCTTTGCCAATTCCACAAGAACAGCCTTAGCGAAAGGCTTCTTGAAGGGAAAGATGTAACTCTGTGAGATGAATTAACAGAACACAGTGCAGTTTCTCAGAAAGCTTCTTTCCAGTTTTGAACGGAAGATATTTCCTTTTTCACCATAGCCCTCTATGGGCTTCCAAATATCCCTTTGCCAATTCCACAAGAACAGCCATAGCGAAAGGCTTCTTGAAGGGAAAGATGTACCTCTGTGAGATGAATTAACAGAACACAGAACAGTTTCTCAGAAATCTTCTTTCCAGTTTTGAACGGAAGATATTTCCTTTTGCACCATAGCCCTCTATGGGCTTCCAAATATCCCTTAGCCAATTCCACAAGAACAGCCTTAGCGAAAGGCTTCTTGAAGGGAAAGATGTAACTCTGTGAGATGAATTAACAGAACACAGAGCAGTTTCTTAGAAAGCTTCTTTCCAGTTTTGAACGGAAGATATTTCCTTTTTCACCATAGCCCTCTACGGGCTTCCAAATATCCCTTTGCCAATTCCACAAGAACAGCCTTAGCGAAAGGCTTCTTGAAGGGAAAGATGTAACTCTGTGAGATGAATTAACAGAACACAGAGCAGTTTCTCAGAAAGCTTCTTTCCAGTTTTGAACGGAAGATATTTCCTTTTTCACCATAGCCCTCTAGGGATTCCAAATATAACTTTGCCAATTACACAAGAACAGCCTTAGCGAAAGGCTTCTGGAAGGGAAAGATGTAACTCTGTGAGATGAATTAACAGAACACAGAGCAGTTTCTCAGAAAGCTTCTTTCCAGTTTTGAACGGAAGATATTTCCTTTTTCACCATAGCCCTCTATGGGCTTCCAAATATCCCTTTGCCAATTCCACAAGAACAGCCTTAGCGAAAGGCTTCTTGAAGGGAAAGATGTAACTCTGTGAGATGAATTAACAGAACACAGAGCAGTTTCTCAGAAAGCTTCTTTCCAGTTTTGAACGGAAGATATTTCCTTTTTCACCATAGCCCTCTATGGGCTTCCAAATATCCCTGTGCCAATTCCACAGGAACAGCCTTAGCGAAAGGCTTCTTGAAGGGAAAGATGTAACTCTGTGAGATGAATTAACAGAACACAGAGCAGTTTCTCAGAAAGCTTCTTTCCAGTTTTGAACGGAAGATATTTCCTTTTTCACCATAGCCCTCTATGGGCTTCCAAATATCCCTTTGCCAATTCCACCAGAACAGCCTTAGCGAAAGGCTTCCTGAAGGGAAAGATGTAACTCTGTGAGATGAGATAACAGAACACAGAACAGTTTCTCAGAAAGCTTCTTTCCAGTTTTGAACGGAAGATATTTCCTTTTTCACCATAGCCCTCTATGGGCTTCCAAATATCCCTTTGCCAATTCCACAAGAACAGCCTTAGCGAAAGGCTTCTTGAAGGGAAAGATGTAACTCTGTGAGGTGAATTAGCAGAACATAGAACAGTTTCTCAGAAAGTTTCTTTCCAGTTTTGAATGGAAGATATTTCCTTTTTCACCATAGCCCTCTATGGGCTTCCAAATATCCCTTTGCCAATTCCACAAGAACAGCCTTAGCGAAAGGCTTCTTGAAGGGAAAGATGTAACTCTGTGAGACGAATTAACAGAACACAGAGCAGTTTCTCAGAAAGCTTCTTTCCAGTTTTGAACGGGAGATATTTCCTTTTTCACCATAGCCCTCTACGGGCTTCCAAATATCCCTTTGCCAATTCCACAAGAAGAGCCTTAGCGAAAGGCTTCTTGAAGGGAAAGATGTAACTCTGTGAGATGAATTAACAGAACACAGAGCAGTTTCTCATAAAGCTTCTTTCCAGTTTTGAATGGAAGATATTTCCTTTTTCACCATAGCCCTCTATGGGCTTAAACTATCCCTTTGCCAATTCCCCAAGAAGAGCCTTAGCGAAAGGCTTCTTGAAGGGAAAGTTGTAACTCTGTGAGATGAATTAACAGAACACAGAGCAGTTTCTCAGAAAGCTTCTTTCCAGTTTTGAACGGAAGATATTTCCTTTTTCACCATAGCCCTCTATGGGCTTCCAAATATCCCTTTGCCAATTCCACAAGAACAGCCTTAGCGAAAGGCTTCTTGAAGGGAAAGATGTAACTCTGTGAGATGAATTAACAGAACACAGAGCAGTTTCTCAGAAAGCTTCTTTCCAGTTTTGAACGGAAGATATTTCCTTTTTCACCATAGCCCTCTAGGGATTCCAAATATAGCTTTGCCAATTCCACAAGAACAGCCTTAGCGAAAGGCTTCTTGAAGGGAAAGATGTAACTCTGTGAGATGAATTAACAGAACACAGAGCAGTTTCTCAGAAAGCTTCTTTCCAGTTTTGAACGGAAGATATTTCCTTTTTCACCATAGCCCTCTATGGGCTTCCAAATATCCCTTTGCCAATTCCCCAAGAACAGCCTTAGCGAAAGGCTTCTTGAAGGGAAAGATGTAACTCTGTGAGATGAATTAACAGAACACAGAGCAGTTTCTCAGAAAGCTTCTTTCCAGTTTTGAACGGAAGATATTTCCTTTTTCAACATAGCCCTCTATGGGCTTCCAAATATCCCTTTGCCAATTCCAAAAGAACAGCCTTAGCGAAAGGCTTCTTGAAGGGAAAGATGTAACTCTGTGAGATGAATTAACAGAACACAGAGCAGTTTCTCAGAAAGCTTCTTTCCAGTTTTGAACGGAAGATATTTCCTTTTTCACCATAGCCCTCTTTGGGCTTCCAAATATCCCTTTGCCAATTCCACAAGAACAGCCTTAGCGAAAGGCTTCTTGAAGGGAAAGATGTAACTCTGTGAGATGAATTAACAGAACACAGAGCAGTTTCTCAGAAAGCTTCTTTCCCGTTTTGAACGGAAGATATTTCCTTTTTCACCATAGCCCTCTATGGGCTTCCAAATATCCCTTTGCCAATTCCCCAAGAACAGCCTTAGCGAAAGGCTTCTTGAAGGGAAAGATGTAACTCTGTGAGATGAATTAACAGAACACAGAGCAGTTTCTCAGAAAGCTTCTTTCCAGTTTTGAACGGAAGATATTTCCTTTTTCACCATAGCCCTCTATGGGCTTCCAAATATCCCTTTGCCAATTCCACAAGAACAGCCATAGCGAAAGGCTTCTTGAAGGGAAAGATGTAACTCTGTGAGATGAATTAACAGAACACAGAGCAGTTTCTCAGAAAGCTTCTTTCCAGTTTTGAACGGAAGATATTTCGTTTTTCACCATAGCCCACTATGGGCTTCCAAATATCCCTTTGCCAATTCCACAAGAACAGCCTTTGCGAAAGGCTTCTTGAAGGGAAAGATGTACCTCTGTGAGATGAATTAACAGAACACACAGCAGTTTCTCAGAAAGCTTCTTTCCAGTTTTGAACGGAAGATATTTCCTTTTTCACCATAGCCTCTATGGGCTTCCAAATATCCCTTTGCCAATTCCACAAGAACAGCCTTAGCGAAAGGCTTCTGGAAGGGAAAGATGTAACTCTGTGAGATGAATTAACAGAACACAGAGCAGTTTCTCAGAAAGCTTCTTTCCAGTTTTGAACGGAAGGTATTTCCTTTTTCACCATAGCCCTCTATGGGCTTCCAAATATCCCTGTGCCAATTCCACAAGAACAGCCTTAGTGAAAGGCTTCTTGAAGGGAAAGATGTAACTCTGTGAGATGAATTAACAGAACACAGAGCAGTTTCTCAGAAAGCTTCTTTCCAGTTTTGAACGGAAGATATTTCCTTTTTCACCATAGCCCTCTATGGGCTTCCAAATATCCCTTTGCCAATTCCCCAAGAACAGCCTTAGCGAAAGGCTTCTTGAAGGGAAAGATGTAACTCTGTGAGATGAATTAACAGAACACAGAGCAGTTTCTCAGAAAGCTTCTTTCCAGTTTTGAACGGAAGATATTTCCTTTTTCACCATAGCCCTCTATGGGCTTCAAAATATCCCTTTGCCAATTCCACAGAACAGCCTTAGCGAAAGGCTTCTTGAAGGGAAAGATGTAACTCTGTGAGATGAATTAACAGAACACAGAGCAGTTTCTCAGAAAGCTTCTTTCCAGATTTGAACGGAAGATATTTCCTTTTTTACCATAGCCCTCTATGGGCTTCCAAATATCCCTTTTCCAATTCCACAAGAACAGCCTTAGCGAAAGGCTTCTTGAAGGGAAAGATGTAATTCTGTGAGATGAATTAACAGAACACAGAGTAGTTTCTCAGAAAGCTTCTTTCCGGTTTTGAACGGAAGATATTTCCTTTTTCACCATAGCTCTCTTTGGGCTTCCAAATATCCCTTTGCCAATTCCACAAGAACAGCCTTAGCGAAAGGCTTCTTGAAGGGAAAGATGTAACTCTGTGAGATGAATTAACAGAACACAGAGCAGTTTCTCAGAAAGCTTCTTTCCTGTTTTGAACGGAAGATATTTCCTTTTTCACCATAGCCCTCTATGGGCTTCCAAATATCCCTTTGCCAATTCCACAACAACAGCCTTAGCGAAAGGCTTCTTGAAGGGAAAGATGTAACTCTGTGAGATGAATTAACAGAACACAGAGCAGTTTCTCAGAAAGCTTCTTTCCAGTTTTGAACGGAAGATATTTCCTTTTTCACCATAGCCCTCTATGGGCTTCCAAATATCCCTTTGCCAATTCCCCAAGAACAGCCTTAGCGAAAGGCTTCTTGAAGGGAAAGATGTAACTCTGTGAGATGAATTAACAGAACACAGAACAGTTTCTCAGAAAGCTTCTTTCCAGTTTTGAACGGAAGATATTTCCTTTTTCACCATAGGCCTCTATGGGCTTCCAAATATCCCTTTGCCAATTCCACAAGAACAGCCTTAGCGAAAGGATTCTTGAAGGGAAAGGTGTAACTCTGTGAGATGAATTAACAGAACACAGAGCAGTTTCTCAGAAAGCTTCTTTCCAGTTTTGAACGGAAGATATTTCCTTTTTCACCATAGCCCTCTATGGGCTTCCAAATATCCCTTTGCCAATTCCCCAAGAACAGCCTTAGCGAAAGGCTTCTTGAAGGGAAAGATGTAACTCTGTGAGATGAATTAACAGAACACAGAGCAGTTTCTCAGAAAGCTTCTTTCCAGTTTTGAACGGAAGATATTTCCTTTTTCACCGTAGCCCTCTATGGGCTTCCAAATATCCCTTTGCCAATTCCACAAGAACAGCCTTAGCGAAAGGATTCTTGAAGGGAAAGATGGAACTCTGTGAGATGAATTAACAGAACACAGAGTAGTTTCTCAGAAAGCTTCTTTCCAGTTTTGAACGGAAGATATTTCCTTTTTCACCATAGCCCTCTTTGGGCTTCCAAATATCCCTTTGCCAATTCCACAAGAACAGCCTTAGCGAAAGGCTTCTTGAAGGGAAAGATGTAACTCTGTGAGATGAATTAACAGAACACAGAGCAGTTACTCAGAAAGCTTCTTTCCTGTTTTGAACGGAAGATATTTCCTTTTTCACCATAGCCCTCTATGGGCTTCCAAATATCCCTTTGCCAATTCCACAACAACAGTCTTAGCGAAAGGCTTCTTGAAGGGAAAGATGTAACTCTGTGAGATGAATTAACAGAACACAGAGCAGTTTCTCAGAAAGCTTCTTTCCAGTTTTGAACGGAAGATATTTCCTTTTTCACCATAGCCCTCTATGGGCTTCCAAATATCCCTTTGCCAATTCCACAAGAACAGCCTTAGCGAAAGGCTTCTTGAAAGGAAATATGTAACTCTGTGAGATGAATTAACAGAACACAGAGCAGTTTCTCAGAAATCTTCTTTTCAGTTTTGAACGGAAGATATTTCCTTTTTCAACATAGCCCTCTATGGGCTTCCAAATATCCCTTTGCCAATTCCAGAAGAACAGACTTAGCGAAAGGCTTCTTGAAGGGAAAGATGTAACTCTGTGAGATGAATTAACAGAACACAGAGCAGTTTCTCCGAAAGCTTCTTTCCAGTTTTGAACGGAAGATATTTCCTTTTTCACCATATCCCTCTATGGGCTTCCAAATATCCCTTTGCCAATTCCACAAGAACAGCCTTAGCGAAAGGCTTCTTGAAGGGAAAGATGTAACTCTGTGAGATGAATTAACAGAACACAGAGCAGTTTCTCAGAAAGCTTCTTTCCAGTTTTGAACGGAAGATATTTCCTTTTTCACCTTAGCCCTCTATGGGCTTCCAAATATCCCTTTGCCAATTCCACAAGAACAGCCTTAGCGAAAGGCTTCTTGAAGGGAAAGATGTAACTCTGTGAGATGAATTAACAGAACACAGAGCAGTTTCTCAGAAAGCTTCTTTCCAGTTTTGAACGGAAGATATTTCCTTTTTCACAATAGCCCTCTATGGGCTTCCATATATCCCTTTGCCAATTCCAGAAGAACAGCCTTAGCGAAAGGCTTCTTGAAGGGAAAGATGTAACTCTGTGAGATGAATTAACAGAACACAGAGCAGTTTCTCAGAAAGCTTCTTTCCAGTTTTGAACGGAAGATATTTCCTTTTTCACCATAGCCCTCTATGGGCTTCCAAATATCCCTTTGCCAATTCCACAAGAACAGCCTTAGCGAAAGGCTTCTTGAAGGGAAAGATGTAACTCTGTGAGATGAATTAACAGAACACAGAGCAGTTTCTCAGAAAGCTTCTTTCCAGTTTTGAACGGAAGATATTTCCTTTTTCACCTTAGCCCTCTATGGGCTTCCAAATATCCCTTTGCCAATTCCACAAGAACAGCCTTAGCGAAAGGCTTCTTGAAGGGAAAGATGTAACTCTGTGAGATGAATTAACAGAACACAGAGCAGTTTCTCAGAAAGCTTCTTTCCAGTTTTGAACGGAAGATATTTCCTTTTTCACAATAGCCCTCTATGGGCTTCCATATATCCCTTTGCCAATTCCAGAAGAACAGCCTTAGCGAAAGGCTTCTTGAAGGGAAAGATGTAACTCTGTGAGATGAATTAACAGAACACAGAGCAGTTTCTCAGAAAGCTTCTTTCCAGTTTTGAACGGAAGATATTTCCTTTTTCACCATAGCCCTCTATGGGCTTCCAAATATCCCTTTGCCAATTCCACAAGAACAGCCTTAGCGAAAGGCTTCTTGAAGGGAAAGATGTAACTCTGTGAGATGAATTAACAGAACACAGAGCAATTTCTCAGAAAGCTTCTTTCCAGTTTTGAACGGAAGATATTTCCTTTTTCACCATAGCCCACTATGGGCTTCCAAATATCCCTTTGCCAATTCCACAAGAACAGCCTTAGCGAAAGGCTTCTTGAAGGGGAAGATGTAACTCTGTGAGATGAATTAACAGAACACAGAGCAGTTTCCCAGAAAGCTTCTTTCCAGTTTTGAACGGAAGATATTTCCTTTTTCACCATAGCCCTCTATGGGCTTCCAAATATCCCTTTGCCAATTCCACAAGAACAGCCTTAGCGAAAGGCTTCTTGAAGGGACAGATGTAACTCTGTGAGATGAATTAACAGAACACACAGCAGTTTCTCAGAAAGCTTCTTTCCAGTTTTGAACGGAAGATATTTCCTTTTTCACCATAGTCCTCTATGGGCTTCCAAATATCCCTTTGCCAATTCCACAAGAACAGCCTTAGCGAAAGGCTTCTTGAAGGGAAAGATGTAACTCTGTGAGATGAATTAACAGAACACAGAGCAGTTTCTCAGAAAGCTTCTTTCCAGTTTTGAACGGAAGATATTTCCTTTTTCCCCATAGCCCTCTTTGGGCTTCCAAATATCCCTTTGCCAATTCCACAAGAACAGCCTTAGCGAAAGGCTTCTTGAAGGGAAAGATGTAACTCTGTGAGATGAATTAACAGAACACAGAGCAGTTACTCAGAAAGCTTCTTTCCTGTTTTGAACGGAAGATATTTCCTTTTTCACCATAGCCCTCTATGGGCTTCCAAATATCCCTTTGACAATTCCACAACAACAGCCTTAGCGAAAGGCTTCTTGAAGGGAAAGATGTAACTCTGTGAGATGAATTAACAGAACACAGAGCAGTTACTCAGAAAGCTTCTTTCCTGTTTTGAACGGAAGATATTTCCTTTTTCACCATAGCCCTCTATGGGCTTCCAAATATCCCTTTGACAATTCCACAACAACAGCCTTAGCGAAAGGCTTCTTGAAGGGAAAGATGTAACTCTGTGAGATGAATTAACAGAACACAGAGCAGTTTCTCAGAAATCTTCTTTCCAGTTTTGAACGGAAGATATTTCCTTTTTCACCATAGCCCTCTATGGGCTTCCAAATATCCCTTTGCCAATTCCACAAGAACAGCCTTAGCGAAAGGCTTCTTGAAGGGAAAGATGTAACTCTGTGAGATGAATTAACAGAACACAGAGCAGTTTCTCCGAAAGCTTCTTTCCAGTTTTGAACGGAAGATATTTCCTTTTTCACCATAGCCCTCTATGGGCTTCCAAATATCCCTTTGCCAATTCCACAAGAACAGCCTTAGCGAAAGGCTTCTTGAAGGGAAAGATGTAACTCTGTGAGATGAATTAACAGAACACAGAGCAGTTTCTCAGAAAGCTTCTTTCCAGTTTTGAACGGAAGATATTTCCTTTTTCACCTTAGCCCTCTATGGGCTTCCAAATATCCCTTTGCCAATTCCACAAGAACAGCCTTAGCGAAAGGCTTCTTGAAGGGAAAGATGTAACTCTGTGAGATGAATTAACAGAACACAGAGCAGTTTCTCAGAAAGCTTCTTTCCAGTTTTGAACGGAAGATATTTCCTTTTTCACCATAGCCCTCTATGGGCTTCCAAATATCCCTTTGCCAATTCCAGAAGAACAGCCTTAGCGAAAGGCTTCTTGAAGGGAAAGATGTAACTCTGTGAGATGAATTAACAGAACACAGAGCAGTTTCTCAGAAAGCTTCTTTCCAGTTTTGAACGGAAGATATTTCCTTTTTCACCATAGCCCTCTATGGGCTTCCAAATATCCCTTTGCCAATTCCACAACAACAGCCTTAGCGAAAGGCTTCTTGAAGGGAAAGATGTAACTCTGTGAGATGAATTAACAGAACACAGAGCAGTTTCTCAGAAAGCTTCTTTCCAGTTTTGAACGGAAGATATTTCCTTTTTCACCATAGCCCTCTATGGGCTTCCAAATATCCCTTTGCCAATTCCACAAGAACAGCCTTAGCGAAAGGCTTCTTGAAGGGGAAGATGTAACTCTGTGAGATGAATTAACAGAACACAGAGCAGTTTCTCAGAAAGCTTCTTTCCAGTTTTGAACGGAAGATATTTCCTTTTTCACCATAGCCCTCTATGGGCTTCCAAATATCCCTTTGCCAATTCCACAAGAACAGCCTTAGCGAAAGGCTTCTTGAAGGGAAAGATGTAACTCTGTGAGATGAATTAACAGAACACAGAGCAGTTTCTCAGAAAGCTTCTTTCCAGTTTTGAACGGAAGATATTTCCTTTTTCACCATAGCCCTCTATGGGCTTCCAAATATCCCTTTGCCAATTCCACAAGAACAGCCTTAGCGAAAGGCTTCTTGAAGGGAAAGATGTAACTCTGTGAGATGAATTAACAGAACACAGAGCAGTTTCTCAGAAAGCTTCTTTCCAGTTTTGAACGGAAGATATTTCCTTTTTCACCATAGCCCTCTTTGGGCTTCCAAATATCCCTTTGCCAATTCCACAAGAACAGCCTTAGCGAAAGGCTTCTTGAAGGGAAAGATGTAACTCTGTGAGATGAATTAACAGAACACAGAGCAGTTACTCAGAAAGCTTCTTTCCTGTTTTGAACGGAAGATATTTCCTTTTTCACCATAGCCCTCTATGGGCTTCCAAATATCCCTTTGCCAATTCCACAACAACAGCCTTAGCGAAAGGCTTCTTGAAGGGAAAGATGTAACTCTGTGAGATGAATGAACAGAACACAGAGCAGTTTCTCAGAAAGCTTCTTTCCAGTTTTGAACGGAAGATATTTCCTTTTTCACCATAGCCCTCTATGGGCTTCCAAATATCCCTTTGCCAATTCCACAAGAACAGCCTTAGCGAAAGGCTTCTTGAAAGGAAATATGTAACTCTGTGAGATGAATTAACAGAACACAGAGCAGTTTCTCAGAAATCTTCTTTCCAGTTTTGAACGGAAGATATTTCCTTTTTCACCATAGCCCTCTATGGGCTTCCAAATATCCCTTTGCCAATTCCACAAGAACAGCCTTAGCGAAAGGCTTCTTGAAGGGAAAGATGTAACTCTGTGAGATGAATTAACAGAACACAGAGCAGTTTCTCCGAAAGCTTCTTTCCAGTTTTGAACGGAAGATATTTCCTTTTTCACCATAGCCCTCTATGGGCTTCCAAATATCCCTTTGCCAATTCCACAAGAACAGCCTTAGCGAAAGGCTTCTTGAAGGGAAAGATGTAACTCTGTGAGATGAATTAACAGAACACAGAGCAGTTTCTCAGAAAGCTTCTTTCCAGTTTTGAACGGAAGATATTTCCTTTTTCACCTTAGCCCTCTATGGGCTTCCAAATATCCCTTTGCCAATTCCACAAGAACAGCCTTAGCGAAAGGCTTCTTGAAAGGAAATATGTAACTCTGTGAGATGAATTAACAGAACACAGAGCAGTTTCTCAGAAATCTTCTTTCCAGTTTTGAACGGAAGATATTTCCTTTTTCACCATAGCCCTCTATGGGCTTCCAAATATCCCTTTGCCAATTCCACAAGAACAGCCTTAGCGAAAGGCTTCTTGAAGGGAAAGATGTAACTCTGTGAGATGAATTAACAGAACACAGAGCAGTTTCTCAGAAAGCTTCTTTCCAGTTTTGAACGGAAGATATTTCCTTTTTCACCATAGCCCTCTATGGGCTTCCAAATATCCCTTTGCCAATTCCACAAGAACAGCCTTAGCGAAAGGCTTCTTGAAGGGGAAGATGTAACTCTGTGAGATGAATTAACAGAACACAGAGCAGTTTCTCAGAAAGCTTCTTTCCAGTTTTGAACGGAAGATATTTCCTTTTTCACCATAGCCCTCTATGGGCTTCCAAATATCCCTTTGCCAATTCCACAAGAACAGCCTTAGCGAAAGGCTTCTTGAAGGGAAAGATGTAACTCTGTGAGATGAATTAACAGAACACAGAGCAGTTTCTCCGAAAGCTTCTTTCCAGTTTTGAACGGAAGATATTTCCTTTTTCACCATAGCCCTCTATGGGCTTCCAAATATCCCTTTGCCAATTCCACAAGAACAGCCTTAGCGAAAGGCTTCTTGAAGGGAAAGATGTAACTCTGTGAGATGAATTAACAGAACACAGAGCAGTTTCTCAGAAAGCTTCTTTCCAGTTTTGAACGGAAGGTATTTCCTTTTTCACCTTAGCCCTCTATGGGCTTCCAAATATCCCTTTGCCAATTCCACAAGAACAGCCTTAGCGAAAGGCTTCTTGAAGGGAAAGATGTAACTCTGTGAGATGAATTAACAGAACACAGAGCAGTTTCTCAGAAAGCTTCTTTCCAGTTTTGAACGGAAGATATTTCCTTTTTCACCATAGCCCTCTATGGGCTTCCAAATATCCCTTTGCCAATTCCAGAAGAACAGCCTTAGCGAAAGGCTTCTTGAAGGGAAAGATGTAACTCTGTGAGATGAATTAACAGAACACAGAGCAGTTTCTCAGAAAGCTTCTTTCCAGTTTTGAACGGAAGATATTTCCTTTTTCACCATAGCCCTCTATGGGCTTCCAAATATCCCTTTGCCAATTCCAC
The DNA here is from genome assembly GCF_047675955.1 of Chlorocebus sabaeus. NCBI lineage: Eukaryota > Metazoa > Chordata > Mammalia > Primates > Cercopithecidae > Chlorocebus > Chlorocebus sabaeus. The sequence continues at coordinate 387,426 of NW_027327459.1, forward strand.
AAGAACAGCCTTAGCGAAAGGCTTCTTGAAGGGAAAGATGTAACTCTGTGAGATGAATTAACAGAACACAGAGCAGTTTCTCAGAAAGCTTCTTTCCAGTTTTGAACGGAAGATATTTCCTTTTTCACCATAGCCCTCTATGGGCTTCCAAATATCCCTTTGCCAATTCCACAAGAACAGCCTTAGCGAAAGGCTTCTTGAAGGGGAAGATGTAACTCTGTGAGATGAATTAACAGAACACAGAGCAGTTTCTCAGAAAGCTTCTTTCCAGTTTTGAACGGAAGATATTTCCTTTTTCACCATAGCCCTCTATGGGCTTCCAAATATCCCTTTGCCAATTCCACAAGAACAGCCTTAGCGAAAGGCTTCTTGAAGGGAAAGATGTAACACTGTGAGATGAATTAACAGAACACACAGCAGTTTCTCAGAAAGCTTCTTTCCAGTTTTGAACGGAAGATATTTCCTTTTTCACCATAGCCCTCTATGGGCTTCCCAATATCCCTTTGCCAATTCCACAAGAACAGCCTTAGCGAAAGGCTTCTTGAAGGGAAAGATGTAACGCTGTGAGATGAATTAACAGAACACAGAGCAGTTTCTCAGAAAGCTTCTTTCCAGTTTTGAACGGAAGATATTTCCTTTTTCACCATAGCCCTCTATGGGCTTCCAAATATCCCTTTGCCAATTCCACAAGAACAGCCATAGCGAAAGGCTTCTTGAAGGGAAAGATGTACCTCTGTGAGATGAATTAACAGAACACAGAACAGTTTCTCAGAAATCTTCTTTCCAGTTTTGAACGGAAGATATTTCCTTTTGCACCATAGCCCTCTATGGGCTTCCAAATATCCCTTTGCCAATTCCACAAGAACAGCCTTAGCGAAAGGCTTCTTGAAGGGAAAGATGTAACTCTGTGAGATGAATTAACAGAACACAGAGCAGTTTCTTAGAAAGCTTCTTTCCAGTTTTGAACGGAAGATATTTCCTTTTTCACCATAGCCCTCTACGGGCTTCCAAATATCCCTTTGCCAATTCCACAAGAACAGCCTTAGCGAAAGGCTTCTTGAAGGGAAAGATGTAACTCTGTGAGATGAATTAACAGAACACAGAGCAGTTTCTCATAAAGCTTCTTTCCAGTTTTGAACGGAAGATATTTCCTTTTTCACCATAGCCCTCTATGGGCTTAAACTATCCCTTTGCCAATTACCAAAGAACAGCCTTAGCGAAAGGCTTCTTGAAGAGAAAGTTGTAACTCTGTGAGATGAATTAACAGAACACAGAGCAGTTTCTCAGAAAGCTTCTTTCCACTTTTGAACGGAAGATATTTCCTTTTTCACCATAGCCCTCTATGGGCTTCCAAATATCCCTTTGCCAATTCCACAAGAACAGCCATAGCGAAAGGCTTCTTGAAGGGAAAGATGTAACTCTGTGAGATGAATTAACAGAACACAGAGCAGTTTCTCAGAAAGCTTCTTTCCAGTTTTGAACGGAAGATATTTCCTTTTTCACCATAGCCCTGTAGGGATTCCAAATATAGCTTTGCCAATTCCACAAGAACAGCCTTAGCGAAAGGCTTCTTGAAGGGAAAGATGTAACTCTGTGAGATGAATTAACAGAACACAGAGCAGTTTCTCAGAAAGCTTCTTTCCAGTTTTGAACGGAAGATATTTCCTTTTTCACCATAGCCCTCTATGGGCTTCCAAATATCCCTTTGCCAATTCCACAAGAACAGCCTTAGCGAAAGGCTTCTTGAAGGGAAAGATGTAACTCTGTGAGATGAATTAACAGAACACAGAGCAGTTTCTCAGAAAGCTTCTTTCCAGTTTTGAACGGAAGATATTTCCTTTTTCACCATAGCCCTCTTTGGGCTTCCAAATATCCCTTTGCCAATTCCACAAGAACAGCCTTAGCGAAAGGCTTCTTGAAGGGAAAGATGTAACTCTGTGAGATGAATTAACAGAACACAGAGCAGTTACTCAGAAAGCTTCTTTCCTGTTTTGAACGGAAGATATTTCCTTTTTCACCATAGCCCTCTATGGGCTTCCAAATATCCCTTTGCCAATTCCACAACAACAGCCTTAGCGAAAGGCTTCTTGAAGGGAAAGATGTAACTCTGTGAGATGAATTAACAGAACACAGAGCAGTTTCTCAGAAAGCTTCTTTCCAGTTTTGAACGGAAGATATTTCCTTTTTCACCATAGCCCTCTATGGGCTTCCAAATATCCCTTTGCCAATTCCACAAGAACAGCCTTAGCGAAAGGCTTCTTGAAAGGAAATATGTAACTCTGTGAGATGAATTAACAGAACACAGAGCAGTTTCTCAGAAATCTTCTTTCCAGTTTTGAACGGAAGATATTTCCTTTTTCACCATAGCCCTCTATGGGCTTCCAAATATCCCTTTGCCAATTCCACAAGAACAGCCTTAGCGAAAGGCTTCTTGAAGGGAAAGATGTAACTCTGTGAGATGAATTAACAGAACACAGAGCAGTTTCTCCGAAAGCTTCTTTCCAGTTTTGAACGGAAGATATTTCCTTTTTCACCATAGCCCTCTATGGGCTTCCAAATATCCCTTTGCCAATTCCACAAGAACAGCCTTAGCGAAAGGCTTCTTGAAGGGAAAGATGTAACTCTGTGAGATGAATTAACAGAACACAGAGCAGTTTCTCAGAAAGCTTCTTTCCAGTTTTGAACGGAAGATATTTCCTTTTTCACCTTAGCCCTCTATGGGCTTCCAAATATCCCTTTGCCAATTCCACAAGAACAGCCTTAGCGAAAGGCTTCTTGAAGGGAAAGATGTAACTCTGTGAGATGAATTAACAGAACACAGAGCAGTTTCTCAGAAAGCTTCTTTCCAGTTTTGAACGGAAGATATTTCCTTTTTCACCATAGCCCTCTATGGGCTTCCAAATATCCCTTTGCCAATTCCAGAAGAACAGCCTTAGCGAAAGGCTTCTTGAAGGGAAAGATGTAACTCTGTGAGATGAATTAACAGAACACAGAGCAGTTTCTCAGAAAGCTTCTTTCCAGTTTTGAACGGAAGATATTTCCTTTTTCACCATAGCCCTCTATGGGCTTCCAAATATCCCTTTGCCAATTCCACAAGAACAGCCTTAGCGAAAGGCTTCTTGAAGGGAAAGATGTAACTCTGTGAGATGAATTAACAGAACACAGAGCAGTTTCTCCGAAAGCTTCTTTCCAGTTTTGAACGGAAGATATTTCCTTTTTCACCATAGCCCTCTATGGGCTTCCAAATATCCCTTTGCCAATTCCACAAGAACAGCCTTAGCGAAAGGCTTCTTGAAGGGAAAGATGTAACTCTGTGAGATGAATTAACAGAACACAGAGCAGTTTCTCAGAAAGCTTCTTTCCAGTTTTGAACGGAAGATATTTCCTTTTTCACCATAGCCCTCTATGGGCTTCCAAATATCCCTTTGCCAATTCCACAAGAACAGCCTTAGCGAAAGGCTTCTTGAAGGGAAAGATGTAACTCTGTGAGATGAATTAACAGAACACAGAGCAGTTTCTCAGAAAGCTTCTTTCCAGTTTTGAACGGAAGATATTTCCTTTTTCACCATAGCCCTCTATGGGCTTCCAAATATCCCTTTGCCAATTCCAGAAGAACAGCCTTAGCGAAAGGCTTCTTGAAGGGAAAGATGTAACTCTGTGAGATGAATTAACAGAACACAGAGCAGTTTCTCAGAAAGCTTCTTTCCAGTTTTGAACGGAAGATATTTCCTTTTTCACCATAGCCCTCTATGGGCTTCCAAATATCCCTTTGCCAATTCCACAAGAACAGCCTTAGCGAAAGGCTTCTTGAAGGGAAAGATGTAACTCTGTGAGATGAATTAACAGAACACAGAGCAGTTTCTCAGAAAGCTTCTTTCCAGTTTTGAACGGAAGATATTTCCTTTTTCACCATAGACCTCTATGGGCTTCCAAATATCCCTTTGCCAATTCCACAAGAACAGCCTTAGCGAAAGGCTTCTTGAAGGGGAAGATGTAACTCTGTGAGATGAATTAACAGAACACAGAGCAGTTTCTCAGAAAGCTTCTTTCCAGTTTTGAACGGAAGATATTTCCTTTTTCACCATAGCCCTCTATGGGCTTCCAAATATCCCTTTGCCAATTCCACAAGAACAGCCTTAGCGAAAGGCTTCTTGAAGGGAAAGATGTAACTCTGTGAGATGAATTAACAGAACACAGAGCAGTTTCTCCGAAAGCTTCTTTCCAGTTTTGAACGGAAGATATTTCCTTTTTCACCATAGCCCTCTATGGGCTTCCAAATATCCCTTTGCCAATTCCACAAGAACAGCCTTAGCGAAAGGCTTCTTGAAGGGAAAGATGTAACTCTGTGAGATGAATTAACAGAACACAGAGCAGTTTCTCAGAAAGCTTCTTTCCAGTTTTGAACGGAAGATATTTCCTTTTTCACCTTAGCCCTCTATGGGCTTCCAAATATCCCTTTGCCAATTCCACAAGAACAGCCTTAGCGAAAGGCTTCTTGAAGGGAAAGATGTAACTCTGTGTGATGAATTAACAGAACACAGAGCAGTTTCTCAGAAAGCTTCTTTCCAGTTTTGAACGGAAGATATTTCCTTTTTCACCATAGCCCTCTATGGGCTTCCAAATATCCCTTTGCCAATTCCAGAAGAACAGCCTTAGCGAAAGGCTTCTTGAAGGGAAAGATGTAACTCTGTGAGATGAATTAACAGAACACAGAGCAGTTTCTCAGAAAGCTTCTTTCCAGTTTTGAACGGAAGATATTTCCTTTTTCACCATAGCCCTCTATGGGCTTCCAAATATCCGTTTGCCAATTCCACAAGAACAGCCTTAGCGAAAGGCTTCTTGAAGGGAAAGATGTAACTCTGTGAGATGAATTAACAGAACACAGAGCAGTTTCTCAGAAAGCTTCTTTCCAGTTTTGAACGGAAGATATTTCCTTTTTCACCATAGCCCTCTATGGGCTTCCAAATATCCCTTTGCCAATTCCACAAGAACAGCCTTAGCGAAAGGCTTCTTGAAGGGGAAGATGTAACTCTGTGAGATGAATTAACAGAACACAGAGCAGTTTCTCAGAAAGCTTCTTTCCAGTTTTGAACGGAAGATATTTCCTTTTTCACCATAGCCCTCTATGGGCTTCCAAATATCCCTTTGCCAATTCCACAAGAACAGCCTTAGCGAAAGGCTTCTTGAAGGGAAAGATGTAACACTGTGAGATGAATTAACAGAACACACAGCAGTTTCTCAGAAAGCTTCTTTCCAGTTTTGAACGGAAGATATTTCCTTTTTCACCATAGCCTTCTATGGGCTTCCCAATATCCCTTTGCCAATTCCACAAGAACAGCCTTAGCGAAAGGCTTCTTGAAGGGAAAGATGTAACGCTGTGAGATGAATTAACAGAACACAGAGCAGTTTCTCAGAAAGCTTCTTTCCAGTTTTGAACGGAAGATATTTCCTTTTTCACCATAGCCCTCTATGGGCTTCCAAATATCCCTTTGCCAATTCCACAAGAACAGCCATAGCGAAAGGCTTCTTGAAGGGAAAGATGTACCTCTGTGAGATGAATTAACAGAACACAGAACAGTTTCTCAGAAATCTTCTTTCCAGTTTTGAACGGAAGATATTTCCTTTTGCACCATAGCCCTCTATGGGCTTCCAAATATCCCTTTGTCAATTCCACAAGAACAGCCTTAGCGAAAGGCTTCTTGAAGGGAAAGATGTAACTCTGTGAGATGAATTAACAGAACACAGAGCAGTTTCTCAGAAAGCTTCTTTCCAGTTTTGAACGGAAGATATTTCCTTTTTCACCATAGCCCTGTAGGGATTCCAAATATAGCTTTGCCAATTCCACAAGAACAGCCTTAGCGAAAGGCTTCTTGAAGGGAAAGATGTAACTCTGTGAGATGAATTAACAGAACACAGAGCAGTTTCTCAGAAAGCTTCTTTCCAGTTTTGAACGGAAGATATTTCCTTTTTCACCATAGCCCTCTATGGGCTTCCAAATATCCCTTTGCCAATTCCACAAGAACAGCCTTAGCGAAAGGCTTCTTGAAGGGAAAGATGTAACTCTGTGAGATGAATTTACAGAACACAGAGCAGTTTCTCAGAAAGCTTCTTTCCAGTTTTGAACGGAAGATATTTCCTTTTTCACCATAGCCCTCTATGGGCTTCCAAATATCCCTGTGCCAATTCCACAGGAACAGCCTTAGCGAAAGGCTTCTTGAAGGGAAAGATGTAACTCTGTGAGATGAATTAACAGAACACAGAGCAGTTTCTCAGAAAGCTTCTTCCCAGTTTTGAACGGAAGATATTTCCTTTTTCACCATAGCCCTCTATGGGCTTCCAAATATCCCTTTGCCAATTCCACAAGAACAGCCTTAGCGAAAGGCTTCCTGAAGGGAAACATGTAACTCTGTGAGATGAGATAACAGAACACAGAACAGTTTCTCAGAAAGCTTCTTTACAGTTTTGAACGGAAGATATTTCCTTTTTCACCATAGCCCTCTATGGGCTTCCAAATATCCCTTTGCCAATTCCACAAGAACAGCCTTAGCGAAAGGCTTCTTGAAGGGAAAGGTGTAACTCTGTGAGGTGAATTAACAGAACATAGAACAGTTTCTCAGAAAGTTTCTTTCCAGTTTTGAATGGAAGATATTTCCTTTTTCACCATAGCCCTCTATGGGCTTCCAAATATCCCTTTGCCAATTCCACAAGAACAGCCTTAGCGAAAGGCTTCTTGAAGGGAAAGATGTAACTCTGTGAGACGAATTAACAGACCACAGAGCAGTTTCTCAGAAAGCTTCTTTCCAGTTTTGAACGGGAGATATTTCCTTTTTCACCATAGCCCTCTACGGGCTTCCAAATATCTCTTTGCCAATTCCACAAGAACAGCCTTAGCGAAAGGCTTCTTGAAGGGAAAGATGTAACTCTGTGAGATGAATTAACAGAACACAGAGCAGTTTCTCATAAAGTTTCTTTCCAGTTTTGAACGGAAGATATTTCCTTTTTCACCATAGCCCTCTATGGGCTTAAACTATCCCTTTGCCAATTCCCCAAGAAGAGCCTTAGCGAAAGGCTTCTTGAAGGGAAAGTTGTAACTCTGTGAGATGAATTAAAAGAACACAGAGCAGTTTCTCAGAAAGCTTCTTTCCAGTTTTGAACGGAAGATATTTCCTTTTTCACCATAGCCCTCTATGGGCTTCCAAATATCCCGTTGCCAATTCCAGAAGAACAGCCTTAGCGAAAGGCTTCTTGAAGGGAAAGATGTAACTCTGTGAGATGAATTAACAGAACACAGAGCAGTTTCTCAGAAAGCTTCTTTCCAGTTTTGAACGGAAGATATTTCCTTTTTCACCATAGCCCTCTAGGGATTCCAAATATAGCTTTGCCAATTCCACAAGAACAGCCTTAGCGAAAGGCTTCTTGAAGGGAAAGATGTAACTCTGTGAGATGAATTAACAGAACACAGAGCAGTTTCTCCGAAAGCTTCTTTCCAGTTTTGAACGGAAGATATTTCCTTTTTCACCATAGCCCTCTATGGGCTTCCAAATATCCCTTTGCCAATTCCCCAAGAACAGCCTTAGCTAAAGGCTTCTTGAAGGGAAAGATGTAACTCTGTGAGATGAATTAACAGAACACAGAGCAGTTTCTCAGAAAGCTTCTTTCCAGTTTTGAACGGAAGATATTTCCTTTTTCAACATAGCCCTCTATGGGCTTCCAAATATCCCTTTGCCAATTCCAAAAGAACAGCCTTAGCGAAAGGCTTCTTGAAGGGAAAGATGTAACTCTGTGAGATGAATTAACAGAACACAGAGCAGTTTCTCAGAAAGCTTCTTTCCAGTTTTGAACGGAAGATATTTCCTTTTTCACCGTAGCCCTCTATGGGCTTCCAAATATCCCTTTGCCAATTCCACAAGAACAGCCTTAGCGAAAGGCTTCTTGAAGGGAAAGATGTAACTCTGTGAGATGAATTAACAGAACACAGAGCAGTTTCTTAGAAAGCTTCTTTCCAGTTTTGAACGGAGGATATTTCCTTTTTCACCATAGCCCTCTACGGGCTTCCAAATATCCCTTTGCCAATTCCACAAGAACAGCCTTAGCGAAAGGCTTCTTGAAGGGAAAGATGTAACTCTGTGAGATGAATTAACACAACACAGAGCAGTTTCTCATAAAGCTTCTTTCCAGTTTTGAACGGAAGATATTTCCTTTTTCACCATAGCCCTCTATGGGCTTAAACTATACCTTTGCCAATTACCCAAGAACAGCCTTAGCGAAAGGCTTCTTGAAGAGAAAGTTGTAACTCTGTGAGATGAATTAACAGAACACAGAGCAGTTTCTCAGAAAGCTTCTTTCCACTTTTGAACGGAAGATATTTCCTTTTTCACCATAGCCCTCTATGGGCTTCCAAATATCCCTTTGCCAATTCCACAAGAACAGCCTTAGCGAAAGGCTCCTTGAAGGGAAAGATGTAACTCTGTGAGATGAATTAACAGAACACAGAGCAGTTTCTCAGAAAGCTTCTTTCCAGTTTTGAACGGAAGATATTTCCTTTTTCACCATAGCCCTCTAGGGATTCCAAACATAGCTTTGCCAATTCCACAAGAACAGCCTTAGCGAAAGGCTTCTTGAAGGGAAAGATGTAACTCTGTGAGATGAATTAACAGAACACAGAGCAGTTTCTCAGAAAGCTTCTTTCCAGTTTTGAACGGAAGATATTTCCTTTTTCACCATAGCCCTCTATGGGCTTCCAAATATCCCTTTGCCAATTCCACAAGAACAGCCTTAGCGAAAGGCTTCTTGAAGGGAAAGATGTAACTTTGTGAGGTGAATTAACAGAACACAGAGCAGTTTCTCAGAAAGCTTCTTTCCAGTTTTGAACGGAAGATATTTCCTTTTTCACCATAGCCCTCTATGGGCTTCCAAATATCCCTTTGCCAATTCCACAGGAACAGCCTTAGCGAAAGGCTTCTTGAAGGGAAAGATGTAACTCTGTGAGATGAATTTACAGAACACAGAGCAGTTTCTCAGAAAGCTTCTTTCCAGTTTTGAACGGAAGATATTTCCTTTTTCACCATAGCCCTCTATGGGCTTCCAAATATCCCTTTGCCAATTCCACAAGAACAGCCTTAGCGAAAGGCTTCCTGAAGGGAAAGATGTAACTCTGTGAGATGAGATAACAGAACACAGAACAGTTTCTCAGAAAGCTTCTTTCCAGTTTTGAACGGAAGATATTTCCTTTTTCACCATAGTCCTCTATGGGCTTCCAAATATCCCTTTGCCAATTCCACAAGAACAGCCTTAGCGAAAGGCTTCTTGAAGGGAAAGATGTAACTCTGTGAGGTGAATTAACAGAACACAGAACAGTTTCTCAGAAAGTTTCTTTCCAGTTTTGAATGGAAGATATTTCCTTTTTCACCATAGCCCTCTATGGGCTTCCAAATATCCCTTTGCCAATTCCACAAGAACAGCCTTAGCGAAAGGCTTCTTGAAGGGAAAGTTGTAACTCTGTGAGATGAATTAACAGAACACAGAGCAGTTTCTCAGAAAGCTTCTTTCCAGTTTTGAACGGAAGATATTTCCTTTTTCACCATAGCCCTCTATGGGCTTCCAAATATCCCTTTGCCAATTCCACAAGAACAGCCTTAGCGAAAGGCTTCTTGAAGGGAAAGATGTACCTCTGTGAGACGAATTAACAGAACACAGAGCAGTTTCTCAGAAAGCTTCTTTCCAGTTTTGAACGGAAGATAATTCCTTTTTCACCATAGCCCTCTACGGGCTTCCAAATATCCCTTTGCCAATTCCACAAGAACAGCCTTAGCGAAAGGCTTCTTGAAGGGAAAGATGTAGCTCTGTGAGATGAATTAAGAGAACACAGAGCAGTTTCTCAGAAAGCTTCTTTCCAGTTTTGAACGGAAGATATTTCCTTTTTCACCATAGCACTCTATGGGCTTAAACTATCCCTTTGCCAATTCCCCAAGAACAGCCTTAGCGAAAGGCTTCTTGAAGGGAAAGATGTAACTCTGTGAGATGAATTAACAGAACACAGAGCAGTTTCTCAGAAAGCTTCTTTCCAGTATTGAACGGAAGATATTTCCTTTTTCACGATAGAACTCTATGGGCTTAAACTATCCCTTTGCCAATTCCCCAAGAACAGCCTTAGCGAAAGGCTTCTTGAAGGGAAAGATGTAACTCTGTGAGATGAATTAACAGAACACAGAGCAGTTTCTCAGAAAGCTTCTTTCCAGTTTTGAACGGAAGATATTTCCTTTTTCACCATAGCCCTCTATGGGCTTCCAAATATCCCTTTGCCAATTCCCCAAGAACAGCCTTAGCGAAAGGCTTCTTGAAGGGAAAGATGTAACTCTGTGAGATGAATTAACAGAACACAGAGCAGTTTCTCAGAAAGCTTCTTTCCAGTTTTGAACGGAAGATATTTCCTTTTTCACCATAGCCCTCTAAGGATTACAAATATAGCTTTGCCAATTCCACAAGAACAGCCTTAGCGAAAGGCTTCTTGAAGGTAAAGATGTAACTCTGTGAGATGAATTAACAGAACACAGAGCAGTTTCTCAGAAAGCTTCTTTCCAGTTTTGAACGGAAGATATTTCCTTTTTCACCATAGCCCTCTATGGGCTTCCAAATATCCCTTTGCCAATTCCACAAGAACAGCCTTAGCGAAAGGCTTCTTAAAGGGAAAGATGTAACTCTGTGAGATGAATTAACAGAACACAGAGCAGTTTCTCCGAAAGCTTCTTTCCAGTTTTGAACGGAAGATATTTCCTTTTTCACCTTAGCCCTCTATGGGCTTCCAAATATCCCTTTGCCAATTCCACAAGAACAGCCTTAGCGAAAGGCTTCTTGAAGGGAAAGATGTAACTCTGTGAGATGAATTAACAGAACACAGAGCAGTTTCTCAGAAAGCTTCTTTCCAGTTTTGAACGGAAGATATTTCCTTTTTCACCATAGCCCTCTATGGGCTTCCAAATATCCCTTTGCCAATTCCAGAAGAACAGCCTTAGCGAAAGGCTTCTTGAAGGGAAAGATGTAACTCTGTGAGATGAATTAACAGAACACAGAGCAGTTTCTCAGAAAGCTTCTTTCCAGTTTTGAACGGAAGATATTTCCTTTTTCACCATAGCCCTCTATGGGCTTCCAAATATCCCTTTGCCAATTCCACAACAACAGCCTTAGCGAAAGGCTTCTTGAAGGGAAAGATGTAACTCTGTGAGATGAATTAACAGAACACAGAGCAGTTTCTCAGAAAGCTTCTTTCCAGTTTTGAACGGAAGATATTTCCTTTTTCACCATAGCCCTCTATGGGCTTCCAAATATCCCTTTGCCAATTCCACAAGAACAGCCTTAGCGAAAGGCTTCTTGAAGGGGAAGATGTAACTCTGTGAGATGAATTAACAGAACACAGAGCAGTTTCTCAGAAAGCTTCTTTCCAGTTTTGAACGGAAGATATTTCCTTTTTCACCATAGCCCTCTATGGGCTTCCAAATATCCCTTTGCCAATTCCACAAGAACAGCCTTAGCGAAAGGCTTCTTGAAGGGAAAGATGTAACTCTGTGAGATGAATTAACAGAACACAGAGCAGTTTCTCAGAAAGCTTCTTTCCAGTTTTGAACGGAAGATATTTCCTTTTTCACCATAGCCCTCTATGGGCTTCCAAATATCCCTTTGCCAATTCCACAAGAACAGCCTTAGCGAAAGGCTTCTTGAAGGGAAAGATGTAACTCTGTGAGATGAATTAACAGAACACAGAGCAGTTTCTCAGAAAGCTTCTTTCCAGTTTTGAACGGAAGATATTTCCTTTTTCACCATAGCCCTCTTTGGGCTTCCAAATATCCCTTTGCCAATTCCACAAGAACAGCCTTAGCGAAAGGCTTCTTGAAGGGAAAGATGTAACTCTGTGAGATGAATTAACAGAACACAGAGCAGTTACTCAGAAAGCTTCTTTCCTGTTTTGAACGGAAGATATTTCCTTTTTCACCATAGCCCTCTATGGGCTTCCAAATATCCCTTTGCCAATTCCACAACAACAGCCTTAGCGAAAGGCTTCTTGAAGGGAAAGATGTAACTCTGTGAGATGAATTAACAGAACACAGAGCAGTTTCTCAGAAAGCTTCTTTCCAGTTTTGAACGGAAGATATTTCCTTTTTCACCATAGCCCTCTATGGGCTTCCAAATATCCCTTTGCCAATTCCACAAGAACAGCCTTAGCGAAAGGCTTCTTGAAAGGAAATATGTAACTCTGTGAGATGAATTAACAGAACACAGAGCAGTTTCTCAGAAATCTTCTTTCCAGTTTTGAACGGAAGATATTTCCTTTTTCACCATAGCCCTCTATGGGCTTCCAAATATCCCTTTGCCAATTCCACAAGAACAGCCTTAGCGAAAGGCTTCTTGAAGGGAAAGATGTAACTCTGTGAGATGAATTAACAGAACACAGAGCAGTTTCTCCGAAAGCTTCTTTCCAGTTTTGAACGGAAGATATTTCCTTTTTCACCATAGCCCTCTATGGGCTTCCAAATATCCCTTTGCCAATTCCACAAGAACAGCCTTAGCGAAAGGCTTCTTGAAGGGAAAGATGTAACTCTGTGAGATGAATTAACAGAACACAGAGCAGTTTCTCAGAAAGCTTCTTTCCAGTTTTGAACGGAAGATATTTCCTTTTTCACCTTAGCCCTCTATGGGCTTCCAAATATCCCTTTGCCAATTCCACAAGAACAGCCTTAGCGAAAGGCTTCTTGAAGGGAAAGATGTAACTCTGTGAGATGAATTAACAGAACACAGAGCAGTTTCTCAGAAAGCTTCTTTCCAGTTTTGAACGGAAGATATTTCCTTTTTCACCATAGCCCTCTATGGGCTTCCAAATATCCCTTTGCCAATTCCAGAAGAACAGCCTTAGCGAAAGGCTTCTTGAAGGGAAAGATGTAACTCTGTGAGATGAATTAACAGAACACAGAGCAGTTTCTCAGAAAGCTTCTTTCCAGTTTTGAACGGAAGATATTTCCTTTTTCACCATAGCCCTCTATGGGCTTCCAAATATCCCTTTGCCAATTCCACAAGAACAGCCTTAGCGAAAGGCTTCTTGAAGTTAAAGATGTAACTCTGTGAGATGAATTAACAGAACACAGAGCAGTTTCTCAGAAAGCTTCTTTCCAGTTTTGAACGGAAGATATTTCCTTTTTCACCATAGCCCCCTATGGGCTTCCAAATATCCCTTTGCCAATTCCACAAGAACAGCCTTAGCGAAAGGCTTCTTGAAGGGGAAGATGTAACTCTGTGAGATGAATTAACAGAACACAGAGCAGTTTCTCAGAAAGCTTCTTTCCAGTTTTGAACGGAAGATATTTCCTTTTTCACCATAGCCCTCTATGGGCTTCCAAATATCCCTTTGCCAATTCCACAAGAACAGCCTTAGCGAAAGGCTTCTTGAAAGGAAATATGTAACTCTGTGAGATGAATTAACACAACACAGAGCAGTTTCTCAGAAATCTTCTTTCCAGTTTTGAACGGAAGATATTTCCTTTTTCACCATAGCCCTCTATGGGCTTCCAAATATCCCTTTGCCAATTCCACAAGAACAGCCTTAGCGAAAGGCTTCTTGAAGGGAAAGATGTAACTCTGTGAGATGAATTAACAGAACACAGAGCAGTTTCTCCGAAAGCTTCTTTCCAGTTTTGAACGGAAGATATTTCCTTTTTCACCATAGCCCTCTATGGGCTTCCAAATATCCCTTTGCCAATTCCACAAGAACAGCCTTAGCGAAAGGCTTCTTGAAGGGAAAGATGTAACTCTGTGAGATGAATTAACAGAACACAGAGCAGTTTCTCAGAAAGCTTCTTTCCAGTTTTGAACGGAAGATATTTCCTTTTTCACGTTAGCCCTCTATGGGCTTCCAAATATCCCTTTGCCAATTCCACAAGAACAGCCTTAGCGAAAGGCTTCTTGAAGGGAAAGATGTAACTCTGTGAGATGAATTAACAGAACACAGAGCAGTTTCTCAGAAAGCTTCTTTCCAGTTTTGAACGGAAGATATTTCCTTTTTCACCATAGCCCTCTATGGGCTTCCAAATATCCCTTTGCCAATTCCACAAGAACAGCCTTAGCGAAAGGCTTCTTGAAGGGAAAGATGTAACTCTGTGAGATGAATTAACAGAACACAGAGCAGTTTCTCAGAAAGCTTCTTTCCAGTTTTGAACGGAAGATATTTCCTTTTTCACCATAGCCCTCTATGGGCTTCCAAATATCCCTTTGCCAATTCCACAAGAACAGCCTTAGCGAAAGGCTTCTTGAAGGGAAAGATGTAACTCTGTGAGATGAATTAACAGAACACAGAGCAGTTTCTCAGAAAGCTTCTTTCCAGTTTTGAACGGAAGATATTTCCTTTTTCACCATAGCCCTCTATGGGCTTCCAAATATCCCTTTGCCAATTCCACAAGAACAGCCTTAGCGAAAGGCTTCTTGAAGGGGAAGATGTAACTCTGTGAGATGAATTAACAGAACACAGAGCAGTTTCTCAGAAAGCTTCTTTCCAGTTTTGAACGGAAGATATTTCCTTTTTCACCATAGCCCTCTATGGGCTTCCAAATATCCCTTTGCCAATTCCACAAGAACAGCCTTAGCGAAAGGCTTCTTGAAGGGAAAGATGTAACTCTGTGAGATGAATTAACAGAACACAGAGCAGTTTCTCCGAAAGCTTCTTTCCAGTTTTGAACGGAAGATATTTCCTTTTTCACCATAGCCCTCTATGGGCTTCCAAATATCCCTTTGCCAATTCCACAAGAACAGCCTTAGCGAAAGGCTTCTTGAAGGGAAAGATGTAACTCTGTGAGATGAATTAACAGAACACAGAGCAGTTTCTCAGAAAGCTTCTTTCCAGTTTTGAACGGAAGGTATTTCCTTTTTCACCTTAGCCCTCTATGGGCTTCCAAATATCCCTTTGCCAATTCCACAAGAACAGCCTTAGCGAAAGGCTTCTTGAAGGGAAAGATGTAACTCTGTGAGATGAATTAACAGAACACAGAGCAGTTTCTCAGAAAGCTTCTTTCCAGTTTTGAACGGAAGATATTTCCTTTTTCACCATAGCCCTCTATGGGCTTCCAAATATCCCTTTGCCAATTCCAGAAGAACAGCCTTAGCGAAAGGCTTCTTGAAGGGAAAGATGTAATTCTGTGAGATGAATTAACAGAACACAGAGCAGTTTCTCAGAAAGCTTCTTTCCAGTTTTGAACGGAAGATATTTCCTTTTTCACCATAGCCCTCTATGGGCTTCCAAATATCCCTTTGCCAATTCCACAAGAACAGCCTTAGCGAAAGGCTTCTTGAAGGGAAAGATGTAACTCTGTGAGATGAATTAACAGAACACAGAGCAGTTTCTCAGAAAGCTTCTTTCCAGTTTTGAACGGAAGATATTTCCTTTTTCACCATAGCCCTCTATGGGCTTCCAAATATCCCTTTGCCAATTCCACAAGAACAGCCTTAGCGAAAGGCTTCTTGAAGGGGAAGATGTAACTCTGTGAGATGAATTAACAGAACACAGAGCAGTTTCTCAGAAAGCTTCTTTCCAGTTTTGAACGGAAGATATTTCCTTTTTCACCATAGCCCTCTATGGGCTTCCAAATATCCCTTTGCCAATTCCACAAGAACAGCCTTAGCGAAAGGCTTCTTGAAGGGAAAGATGTAACACTGTGAGATGAATTAACAGAACACACAGCAGTTTCTCAGAAAGCTTCTTTCCAGTTTTGAACGGAAGATATTTCCTTTTTCACCATAGCCCTCTATGGGCTTCCCAATATCCCTTTGCCAATTCCACAAGAACAGCCTTAGCGAAAGGCTTCTTGAAGGGAAAGATGTAACGCTGTGAGATGAATTAACAGAACACAGAGCAGTTTCTCAGAAAGCTTCTTTCCAGTTTTGAACGGAAGATATTTCCTTTTTCACCATAGCCCTCTATGGGCTTCCAAATATCCCTTTGCCAATTCCACAAGAACAGCCATAGCGAAAGGCTTCTTGAAGGGAAAGATGTACCTCTGTGAGATGAATTAACAGAACACAGAACAGTTTCTCAGAAATCTTCTTTCCAGTTTTGAACGGAAGATATTTCCTTTTGCACCATAGCCCTCTATGGGCTTCCAAATATCCCTTTGCCAATTCCACAAGAACAGCCTTAGCGAAAGGCTTCTTGAAGGGAAAGATGTAACTCTGTGAGATGAATTAACAGAACACAGAGCAGTTTCTTAGAAAGCTTCTTTCCAGTTTTGAACGGAAGATATTTCCTTTTTCACCATAGCCCTCTACGGGCTTCCAAATATCCCTTTGCCAATTCCACAAGAACAGCCTTAGCGAAAGGCTTCTTGAAGGGAAAGATGTAACTCTGTGAGATGAATTAACAGAACACAGAGCAGTTTCTCATAAAGCTTCTTTCCAGTTTTGAACGGAAGATATTTCCTTTTTCACCATAGCCCTCTATGGGCTTAAACTATCCCTTTGCCAATTACCAAAGAACAGCCTTAGCGAAAGGCTTCTTGAAGAGAAAGTTGTAACTCTGTGAGATGAATTAACAGAACACAGAGCAGTTTCTCAGAAAGCTTCTTTCCACTTTTGAACGGAAGATATTTCCTTTTTCACCATAGCCCTCTATGGGCTTCCAAATATCCCTTTGC
Source organism: Chlorocebus sabaeus (assembly GCF_047675955.1). Taxonomy (NCBI): domain Eukaryota; kingdom Metazoa; phylum Chordata; class Mammalia; order Primates; family Cercopithecidae; genus Chlorocebus; species Chlorocebus sabaeus. Next base: position 404,090 of record NW_027327459.1, read on the forward strand.
CAATTCCACAAGAACAGCCATAGCGAAAGGCTTCTTGAAGGGAAAGATGTAACTCTGTGAGATGAATTAACAGAACACAGAGCAGTTTCTCAGAAAGCTTCTTTCCAGTTTTGAACGGAAGATATTTCCTTTTTCACCATAGCCCTGTAGGGATTCCAAATATAGCTTTGCCAATTCCACAAGAACAGCCTTAGCGAAAGGCTTCTTGAAGGGAAAGATGTAACTCTGTGAGATGAATTAACAGAACACAGAGCAGTTTCTCAGAAAGCTTCTTTCCAGTTTTGAACGGAAGATATTTCCTTTTTCACCATAGCCCTCTATGGGCTTCCAAATATCCCTTTGCCAATTCCACAAGAACAGCCTTAGCGAAAGGCTTCTTGAAGGGAAAGATGTAACTCTGTGAGATGAATTAACAGAACACAGAGCAGTTTCTCAGAAAGCTTCTTTCCAGTTTTGAACGGAAGATATTTCCTTTTTCACCATAGCCCTCTTTGGGCTTCCAAATATCCCTTTGCCAATTCCACAAGAACAGCCTTAGCGAAAGGCTTCTTGAAGGGAAAGATGTAACTCTGTGAGATGAATTAACAGAACACAGAGCAGTTACTCAGAAAGCTTCTTTCCTGTTTTGAACGGAAGATATTTCCTTTTTCACCATAGCCCTCTATGGGCTTCCAAATATCCCTTTGCCAATTCCACAACAACAGCCTTAGCGAAAGGCTTCTTGAAGGGAAAGATGTAACTCTGTGAGATGAATTAACAGAACACAGAGCAGTTTCTCAGAAAGCTTCTTTCCAGTTTTGAACGGAAGATATTTCCTTTTTCACCATAGCCCTCTATGGGCTTCCAAATATCCCTTTGCCAATTCCACAAGAACAGCCTTAGCGAAAGGCTTCTTGAAAGGAAATATGTAACTCTGTGAGATGAATTAACAGAACACAGAGCAGTTTCTCAGAAATCTTCTTTCCAGTTTTGAACGGAAGATATTTCCTTTTTCACCATAGCCCTCTATGGGCTTCCAAATATCCCTTTGCCAATTCCACAAGAACAGCCTTAGCGAAAGGCTTCTTGAAGGGAAAGATGTAACTCTGTGAGATGAATTAACAGAACACAGAGCAGTTTCTCCGAAAGCTTCTTTCCAGTTTTGAACGGAAGATATTTCCTTTTTCACCATAGCCCTCTATGGGCTTCCAAATATCCCTTTGCCAATTCCACAAGAACAGCCTTAGCGAAAGGCTTCTTGAAGGGAAAGATGTAACTCTGTGAGATGAATTAACAGAACACAGAGCAGTTTCTCAGAAAGCTTCTTTCCAGTTTTGAACGGAAGATATTTCCTTTTTCACCTTAGCCCTCTATGGGCTTCCAAATATCCCTTTGCCAATTCCACAAGAACAGCCTTAGCGAAAGGCTTCTTGAAGGGAAAGATGTAACTCTGTGAGATGAATTAACAGAACACAGAGCAGTTTCTCAGAAAGCTTCTTTCCAGTTTTGAACGGAAGATATTTCCTTTTTCACCATAGCCCTCTATGGGCTTCCAAATATCCCTTTGCCAATTCCAGAAGAACAGCCTTAGCGAAAGGCTTCTTGAAGGGAAAGATGTAACTCTGTGAGATGAATTAACAGAACACAGAGCAGTTTCTCAGAAAGCTTCTTTCCAGTTTTGAACGGAAGATATTTCCTTTTTCACCATAGCCCTCTATGGGCTTCCAAATATCCCTTTGCCAATTCCACAAGAACAGCCTTAGCGAAAGGCTTCTTGAAGGGAAAGATGTAACTCTGTGAGATGAATTAACAGAACACAGAGCAGTTTCTCCGAAAGCTTCTTTCCAGTTTTGAACGGAAGATATTTCCTTTTTCACCATAGCCCTCTATGGGCTTCCAAATATCCCTTTGCCAATTCCACAAGAACAGCCTTAGCGAAAGGCTTCTTGAAGGGAAAGATGTAACTCTGTGAGATGAATTAACAGAACACAGAGCAGTTTCTCAGAAAGCTTCTTTCCAGTTTTGAACGGAAGATATTTCCTTTTTCACCATAGCCCTCTATGGGCTTCCAAATATCCCTTTGCCAATTCCACAAGAACAGCCTTAGCGAAAGGCTTCTTGAAGGGAAAGATGTAACTCTGTGAGATGAATTAACAGAACACAGAGCAGTTTCTCAGAAAGCTTCTTTCCAGTTTTGAACGGAAGATATTTCCTTTTTCACCATAGCCCTCTATGGGCTTCCAAATATCCCTTTGCCAATTCCAGAAGAACAGCCTTAGCGAAAGGCTTCTTGAAGGGAAAGATGTAACTCTGTGAGATGAATTAACAGAACACAGAGCAGTTTCTCAGAAAGCTTCTTTCCAGTTTTGAACGGAAGATATTTCCTTTTTCACCATAGCCCTCTATGGGCTTCCAAATATCCCTTTGCCAATTCCACAAGAACAGCCTTAGCGAAAGGCTTCTTGAAGGGAAAGATGTAACTCTGTGAGATGAATTAACAGAACACAGAGCAGTTTCTCAGAAAGCTTCTTTCCAGTTTTGAACGGAAGATATTTCCTTTTTCACCATAGACCTCTATGGGCTTCCAAATATCCCTTTGCCAATTCCACAAGAACAGCCTTAGCGAAAGGCTTCTTGAAGGGGAAGATGTAACTCTGTGAGATGAATTAACAGAACACAGAGCAGTTTCTCAGAAAGCTTCTTTCCAGTTTTGAACGGAAGATATTTCCTTTTTCACCATAGCCCTCTATGGGCTTCCAAATATCCCTTTGCCAATTCCAGAAGAACAGCCTTAGCGAAAGGCTTCTTGAAGGGAAAGATGTAACTCTGTGAGATGAATTAACAGAACACAGAGCAGTTTCTCAGAAAGCTTCTTTCCAGTTTTGAACGGAAGATATTTCCTTTTTCACCATAGCCCTCTATGGGCTTCCAAATATCCCTTTGCCAATTCCACAAGAACAGCCTTAGCGAAAGGCTTCTTGAAGGGAAAGATGTAACTCTGTGAGATGAATTAACAGAACACAGAGCAGTTTCTCCGAAAGCTTCTTTCCAGTTTTGAACGGAAGATATTTCCTTTTTCACCATAGCCCTCTATGGGCTTCCAAATATCCCTTTGCCAATTCCACAAGAACAGCCTTAGCGAAAGGCTTCTTGAAGGGAAAGATGTAACTCTGTGAGATGAATTAACAGAACACAGAGCAGTTTCTCAGAAAGCTTCTTTCCAGTTTTGAACGGAAGATATTTCCTTTTTCACCATAGCCCTCTATGGGCTTCCAAATATCCCTTTGCCAATTCCACAAGAACAGCCTTAGCGAAAGGCTTCTTGAAGGGAAAGATGTAACTCTGTGAGATGAATTAACAGAACACAGAGCAGTTTCTCAGAAAGCTTCTTTCCAGTTTTGAACGGAAGATATTTCCTTTTTCACCATAGCCCTCTATGGGCTTCCAAATATCCCTTTGCCAATTCCAGAAGAACAGCCTTAGCGAAAGGCTTCTTGAAGGGAAAGATGTAACTCTGTGAGATGAATTAACAGAACACAGAGCAGTTTCTCAGAAAGCTTCTTTCCAGTTTTGAACGGAAGATATTTCCTTTTTCACCATAGCCCTCTATGGGCTTCCAAATATCCCTTTGCCAATTCCACAAGAACAGCCTTAGCGAAAGGCTTCTTGAAGGGAAAGATGTAACTCTGTGAGATGAATTAACAGAACACAGAGCAGTTTCTCAGAAAGCTTCTTTCCAGTTTTGAACGGAAGATATTTCCTTTTTCACCATAGACCTCTATGGGCTTCCAAATATCCCTTTGCCAATTCCACAAGAACAGCCTTAGCGAAAGGCTTCTTGAAGGGGAAGATGTAACTCTGTGAGATGAATTAACAGAACACAGAGCAGTTTCTCAGAAAGCTTCTTTCCAGTTTTGAACGGAAGATATTTCCTTTTTCACCATAGCCCTCTATGGGCTTCCAAATATCCCTTTGCCAATTCCACAAGAACAGCCTTAGCGAAAGGCTTCTTGAAGGGAAAGATGTAACTCTGTGAGATGAATTAACAGAACACAGAGCAGTTTCTCCGAAAGCTTCTTTCCAGTTTTGAACGGAAGATATTTCCTTTTTCACCATAGCCCTCTATGGGCTTCCAAATATCCCTTTGCCAATTCCACAAGAACAGCCTTAGCGAAAGGCTTCTTGAAGGGAAAGATGTAACTCTGTGAGATGAATTAACAGAACACAGAGCAGTTTCTCAGAAAGCTTCTTTCCAGTTTTGAACGGAAGATATTTCCTTTTTCACCTTAGCCCTCTATGGGCTTCCAAATATCCCTTTGCCAATTCCACAAGAACAGCCTTAGCGAAAGGCTTCTTGAAGGGAAAGATGTAACTCTGTGTGATGAATTAACAGAACACAGAGCAGTTTCTCAGAAAGCTTCTTTCCAGTTTTGAACGGAAGATATTTCCTTTTTCACCATAGCCCTCTATGGGCTTCCAAATATCCCTTTGCCAATTCCAGAAGAACAGCCTTAGCGAAAGGCTTCTTGAAGGGAAAGATGTAACTCTGTGAGATGAATTAACAGAACACAGAGCAGTTTCTCAGAAAGCTTCTTTCCAGTTTTGAACGGAAGATATTTCTTTTTTCACCATAGCCCTCTATGGGCTTCCAAATATCCGTTTGCCAATTCCACAAGAACAGCCTTAGCGAAAGGCTTCTTGAAGGGAAAGATGTAACTCTGTGAGATGAATTAACAGAACACAGAGCAGTTTCTCAGAAAGCTTCTTTCCAGTTTTGAACGGAAGATATTTCCTTTTTCACCATAGCCCTCTATGGGCTTCCAAATATCCCTTTGCCAATTCCACAAGAACAGCCTTAGCGAAAGGCTTCTTGAAGGGGAAGATGTAACTCTGTGAGATGAATTAACAGAACACAGAGCAGTTTCTCAGAAAGCTTCTTTCCAGTTTTGAACGGAAGATATTTCCTTTTTCACCATAGCCCTCTATGGGCTTCCAAATATCCCTTTGCCAATTCCACAAGAACAGCCTTAGCGAAAGGCTTCTTGAAGGGAAAGATGTAACACTGTGAGATGAATTAACAGAACACACAGCAGTTTCTCAGAAAGCTTCTTTCCAGTTTTGAACGGAAGATATTTCCTTTTTCACCATAGCCTTCTATGGGCTTCCCAATATCCCTTTGCCAATTCCACAAGAACAGCCTTAGCGAAAGGCTTCTTGAAGGGAAAGATGTAACGCTGTGAGATGAATTAACAGAACACAGAGCAGTTTCTCAGAAAGCTTCTTTCCAGTTTTGAACGGAAGATATTTCCTTTTTCACCATAGCCCTCTATGGGCTTCCAAATATCCCTTTGCCAATTCCACAAGAACAGCCATAGCGAAAGGCTTCTTGAAGGGAAAGATGTACCTCTGTGAGATGAATTAACAGAACACAGAACAGTTTCTCAGAAATCTTCTTTCCAGTTTTGAACGGAAGATATTTCCTTTTGCACCATAGCCCTCTATGGGCTTCCAAATATCCCTTTGTCAATTCCACAAGAACAGCCTTAGCGAAAGGCTTCTTGAAGGGAAAGATGTAACTCTGTGAGATGAATTATCAGAACACAGAGCAGTTTCTCAGAAAGCTTCTTTCCAGTTTTGAACGGAAGATATTTCCTTTTTCACCATAGCCCTGTAGGGATTCCAAATATAGCTTTGCCAATTCCACAAGAACAGCCTTAGCGAAAGGCTTCTTGAAGGGAAAGATGTAACTCTGTGAGATGAATTAACAGAACACAGAGCAGTTTCTCAGAAAGCTTCTTTCCAGTTTTGAACGGAAGATATTTCCTTTTTCACCATAGCCCTCTATGGGCTTCCAAATATCCCTTTGCCAATTCCACAAGAACAGCCTTAGCGAAAGGCTTCTTGAAGGGAAAGATGTAACTCTGTGAGATGAATTTACAGAACACAGAGCAGTTTCTCAGAAAGCTTCTTTCCAGTTTTGAACGGAAGATATTTCCTTTTTCACCATAGCCCTCTATGGGCTTCCAAATATCCCTGTGCCAATTCCACAGGAACAGCCTTAGCGAAAGGCTTCTTGAAGGGAAAGATGTAACTCTGTGAGATGAATTAACAGAACACAGAGCAGTTTCTCAGAAAGCTTCTTCCCAGTTTTGAACGGAAGATATTTCCTTTTTCACCATAGCCCTCTATGGGCTTCCAAATATCCCTTTGCCAATTCCACAAGAACAGCCTTAGCGAAAGGCTTCCTGAAGGGAAAGATGTAACTCTGTGAGATGAGATAACAGAACACAGAACAGTTTCTCAGAAAGCTTCTTTACAGTTTTGAACGGAAGATATTTCCTTTTTCACCATAGCCCTCTATGGGCTTCCAAATATCCCTTTGCCAATTCCACAAGAACAGCCTTAGCGAAAGGCTTCTTGAAGGGAAAGGTGTAACTCTGTGAGGTGAATTAACAGAACATAGAACAGTTTCTCAGAAAGCTTCTTTCCAGTTTTGAATGGAAGATATTTCCTTTTTCACCATAGCCCTCTATGGGCTTCCAAATATCCCTTTGCCAATTCCACAAGAACAGCCTTAGCGAAAGGCTTCTTGAAGGGAAAGATGTAACTCTGTGAGACGAATTAACAGACCACAGAGCAGTTTCTCAGAAAGCTTCTTTCCAGTTTTGAACGGGAGATATTTCCTTTTTCACCATAGCCCTCTACGGGCTTCCAAATATCTCTTTGCCAATTCCACAAGAACAGCCTTAGCGAAAGGCTTCTTGAAGGGAAAGATGTAACTCTGTGAGATGAATTAACAGAACACAGAGCACTTTCTCATAAAGTTTCTTTCCAGTTTTGAACGGAAGATATTTCCTTTTTCACCATAGCCCTCTATGGGCTTAAACTATCCCTTTGCCAATTCCCCAAGAAGAGCCTTAGCGAAAGGCTTCTTGAAGGGAAAGTTGTAACTCTGTGAGATGAATTAAAAGAACACAGAGCAGTTTCTCAGAAAGCTTCTTTCCAGTTTTGAACGGAAGATATTTCCTTTTTCACCATAGCCCTCTATGGGCTTCCAAATATCCCTTTGCCAATTCCACAAGAACAGCCTTAGCGAAAGGCTTCTTGAAGGGAAAGATGTAACTCTGTGAGATGAATTAACAGAACACAGAGCAGTTTCTCAGAAAGCTTCTTTCCAGTTTTGAACGGAAGATATTTCCTTTTTCACCATAGCCCTCTAGGGATTCCAAATATAGCTTTGCCAATTCCACAAGAACAGCCTTAGCGAAAGGCTTCTTGAAGGGAAAGATGTAACTCTGTGAGATGAATTAACAGAACACAGAGCAGTTTCTCCGAAAGCTTCTTTCCAGTTTTGAACGGAAGATATTTCCTTTTTCACCATAGCCCTCTATGGGCTTCCAAATATCCCTTTGCCAATTCCCCAAGAACAGCCTTAGCTAAAGGCTTCTTGAAGGGAAAGATGTAACTCTGTGAGATGAATTAACAGAACACAGAGCAGTTTCTCAGAAAGCTTCTTTCCAGTTTTGAACGGAAGATATTTCCTTTTTCAACATAGCCCTCTATGGGCTTCCAAATATCCCTTTGCCAATTCCAAAAGAACAGCCTTAGCGAAAGGCTTCTTGAAGGGAAAGATGTAACTCTGTGAGATGAATTAACAGAACACAGAGCAGTTTCTCAGAAAGCTTCTTTCCAGTTTTGAACGGAAGATATTTCCTTTTTCACCGTAGCCCTCTATGGGCTTCCAAATATCCCTTTGCCAATTCCACAAGAACAGCCTTAGCGAAAGGCTTCTTGAAGGGAAAGATGTAACTCTGTGAGATGAATTAACAGAACACAGAGCAGTTTCTCAGAAAGCTTCTTTCCAGTTTTGAACGGAAGATATTTCCTTTTTCACCATAGCCCTCTATGGGCTTCCAAATATCCCTTTGCCAATTCCAGAAGAACAGCCTTAGCGAAAGGCTTCTTGAAGGGAAAGATGTAACTCTGTGAGATGAATTAACAGAACACAGAGCAGTTTCTCAGAAAGCTTCTTTCCAGTTTTGAACGGAAGATATTTCCTTTTTCACCATAGCCCTCTATGGGCTTCCAAATATCCCTTTGCCAATTCCACAAGAACAGCCTTAGCGAAAGGCTTCTTGAAGGGAAAGATGTAACTCTGTGAGATGAATTAACAGAACACAGAGCAGTTTCTCAGAAAGCTTCTTTCCAGTTTTGAACGGAAGATATTTCCTTTTTCACCATAGACCTCTATGGGCTTCCAAATATCCCTTTGCCAATTCCACAAGAACAGCCTTAGCGAAAGGCTTCTTGAAGGGGAAGATGTAACTCTGTGAGATGAATTAACAGAACACAGAGCAGTTTCTCAGAAAGCTTCTTTCCAGTTTTGAACGGAAGATATTTCCTTTTTCACCATAGCCCTCTATGGGCTTCCAAATATCCCTTTGCCAATTCCACAAGAACAGCCTTAGCGAAAGGCTTCTTGAAGGGAAAGATGTAACTCTGTGAGATGAATTAACAGAACACAGAGCAGTTTCTCCGAAAGCTTCTTTCCAGTTTTGAACGGAAGATATTTCCTTTTTCACCATAGCCCTCTATGGGCTTCCAAATATCCCTTTGCCAATTCCACAAGAACAGCCTTAGCGAAAGGCTTCTTGAAGGGAAAGATGTAACTCTGTGAGATGAATTAACAGAACACAGAGCAGTTTCTCAGAAAGCTTCTTTCCAGTTTTGAACGGAAGATATTTCCTTTTTCACCTTAGCCCTCTATGGGCTTCCAAATATCCCTTTGCCAATTCCACAAGAACAGCCTTAGCGAAAGGCTTCTTGAAGGGAAAGATGTAACTCTGTGTGATGAATTAACAGAACACAGAGCAGTTTCTCAGAAAGCTTCTTTCCAGTTTTGAACGGAAGATATTTCCTTTTTCACCATAGCCCTCTATGGGCTTCCAAATATCCCTTTGCCAATTCCAGAAGAACAGCCTTAGCGAAAGGCTTCTTGAAGGGAAAGATGTAACTCTGTGAGATGAATTAACAGAACACAGAGCAGTTTCTCAGAAAGCTTCTTTCCAGTTTTGAACGGAAGATATTTCCTTTTTCACCATAGCCCTCTATGGGCTTCCAAATATCCGTTTGCCAATTCCACAAGAACAGCCTTAGCGAAAGGCTTCTTGAAGGGAAAGATGTAACTCTGTGAGATGAATTAACAGAACACAGAGCAGTTTCTCAGAAAGCTTCTTTCCAGTTTTGAACGGAAGATATTTCCTTTTTCACCATAGCCCTCTATGGGCTTCCAAATATCCCTTTGCCAATTCCACAAGAACAGCCTTAGCGAAAGGCTTCTTGAAGGGGAAGATGTAACTCTGTGAGATGAATTAACAGAACACAGAGCAGTTTCTCAGAAAGCTTCTTTCCAGTTTTGAACGGAAGATATTTCCTTTTTCACCATAGCCCTCTATGGGCTTCCAAATATCCCTTTGCCAATTCCACAAGAACAGCCTTAGCGAAAGGCTTCTTGAAGGGAAAGATGTAACACTGTGAGATGAATTAACAGAACACACAGCAGTTTCTCAGAAAGCTTCTTTCCAGTTTTGAACGGAAGATATTTCCTTTTTCACCATAGCCTTCTATGGGCTTCCCAATATCCCTTTGCCAATTCCACAAGAACAGCCTTAGCGAAAGGCTTCTTGAAGGGAAAGATGTAACGCTGTGAGATGAATTAACAGAACACAGAGCAGTTTCTCAGAAAGCTTCTTTCCAGTTTTGAACGGAAGATATTTCCTTTTTCACCATAGCCCTCTATGGGCTTCCAAATATCCCTTTGCCAATTCCACAAGAACAGCCATAGCGAAAGGCTTCTTGAAGGGAAAGATGTACCTCTGTGAGATGAATTAACAGAACACAGAACAGTTTCTCAGAAATCTTCTTTCCAGTTTTGAACGGAAGATATTTCCTTTTGCACCATAGCCCTCTATGGGCTTCCAAATATCCCTTTGTCAATTCCACAAGAACAGCCTTAGCGAAAGGCTTCTTGAAGGGAAAGATGTAACTCTGTGAGATGAATTAACAGAACACAGAGCAGTTTCTCAGAAAGCTTCTTTCCAGTTTTGAACGGAAGATATTTCCTTTTTCACCATAGCCCTGTAGGGATTCCAAATATAGCTTTGCCAATTCCACAAGAACAGCCTTAGCGAAAGGCTTCTTGAAGGGAAAGATGTAACTCTGTGAGATGAATTAACAGAACACAGAGCAGTTTCTCAGAAAGCTTCTTTCCAGTTTTGAACGGAAGATATTTCCTTTTTCACCATAGCCCTCTATGGGCTTCCAAATATCCCTTTGCCAATTCCACAAGAACAGCCTTAGCGAAAGGCTTCTTGAAGGGAAAGATGTAACTCTGTGAGATGAATTTACAGAACACAGAGCAGTTTCTCAGAAAGCTTCTTTCCAGTTTTGAACGGAAGATATTTCCTTTTTCACCATAGCCCTCTATGGGCTTCCAAATATCCCTGTGCCAATTCCACAGGAACAGCCTTAGCGAAAGGCTTCTTGAAGGGAAAGATGTAACTCTGTGAGATGAATTAACAGAACACAGAGCAGTTTCTCAGAAAGCTTCTTCCCAGTTTTGAACGGAAGATATTTCCTTTTTCACCATAGCCCTCTATGGGCTTCCAAATATCCCTTTGCCAATTCCACAAGAACAGCCTTAGCGAAAGGCTTCCTGAAGGGAAAGATGTAACTCTGTGAGATGAGATAACAGAACACAGAACAGTTTCTCAGAAAGCTTCTTTACAGTTTTGAACGGAAGATATTTCCTTTTTCACCATAGCCCTCTATGGGCTTCCAAATATCCCTTTGCCAATTCCACAAGAACAGCCTTAGCGAAAGGCTTCTTGAAGGGAAAGGTGTAACTCTGTGAGGTGAATTAACAGAACATAGAACAGTTTCTCAGAAAGCTTCTTTCCAGTTTTGAATGGAAGATATTTCCTTTTTCACCATAGCCCTCTATGGGCTTCCAAATATCCCTTTGCCAATTCCACAAGAACAGCCTTAGCGAAAGGCTTCTTGAAGGGAAAGATGTAACTCTGTGAGACGAATTAACAGACCACAGAGCAGTTTCTCAGAAAGCTTCTTTCCAGTTTTGAACGGGAGATATTTCCTTTTTCACCATAGCCCTCTACGGGCTTCCAAATATCTCTTTGCCAATTCCACAAGAACAGCCTTAGCGAAAGGCTTCTTGAAGGGAAAGATGTAACTCTGTGAGATGAATTAACAGAACACAGAGCACTTTCTCATAAAGTTTCTTTCCAGTTTTGAACGGAAGATATTTCCTTTTTCACCATAGCCCTCTATGGGCTTAAACTATCCCTTTGCCAATTCCCCAAGAAGAGCCTTAGCGAAAGGCTTCTTGAAGGGAAAGTTGTAACTCTGTGAGATGAATTAAAAGAACACAGAGCAGTTTCTCAGAAAGCTTCTTTCCAGTTTTGAACGGAAGATATTTCCTTTTTCACCATAGCCCTCTATGGGCTTCCAAATATCCCTTTGCCAATTCCACAAGAACAGCCTTAGCGAAAGGCTTCTTGAAGGGAAAGATGTAACTCTGTGAGATGAATTAACAGAACACAGAGCAGTTTCTCAGAAAGCTTCTTTCCAGTTTTGAACGGAAGATATTTCCTTTTTCACCATAGCCCTCTAGGGATTCCAAATATAGCTTTGCCAATTCCACAAGAACAGCCTTAGCGAAAGGCTTCTTGAAGGGAAAGATGTAACTCTGTGAGATGAATTAACAGAACACAGAGCAGTTTCTCCGAAAGCTTCTTTCCAGTTTTGAACGGAAGATATTTCCTTTTTCACCATAGCCCTCTATGGGCTTCCAAATATCCCTTTGCCAATTCCCCAAGAACAGCCTTAGCTAAAGGCTTCTTGAAGGGAAAGATGTAACTCTGTGAGATGAATTAACAGAACACAGAGCAGTTTCTCAGAAAGCTTCTTTCCAGTTTTGAACGGAAGATATTTCCTTTTTCAACATAGCCCTCTATGGGCTTCCAAATATCCCTTTGCCAATTCCAAAAGAACAGCCTTAGCGAAAGGCTTCTTGAAGGGAAAGATGTAACTCTGTGAGATGAATTAACAGAACACAGAGCAGTTTCTCAGAAAGCTTCTTTCCAGTTTTGAACGGAAGATATTTCCTTTTTCACCGTAGCCCTCTATGGGCTTCCAAATATCCCTTTGCCAATTCCACAAGAACAGCCTTAGCGAAAGGCTTCTTGAAGGGAAAGATGTAACTCTGTGAGATGAATTAACAGAACACAGAGCAGTTTCTTAGAAAGCTTCTTTCCAGTTTTGAACGGAAGATATTTCCTTTTTCACCATAGCCCTCTACGGGCTTCCAAATATCCCTTTGCCAATTCCACAAGAACAGCCTTAGCGAAAGGCTTCTTGAAGGGAAAGATGTAACTCTGTGAGATGAATTAACACAACACAGAGCAGTTTCTCATAAAGCTTCTTTCCAGTTTTGAACGGAAGATATTTCCTTTTTCACCATAGCCCTCTATGGGCTTAAACTATACCTTTGCCAATTACCCAAGAACAGCCTTAGCGAAAGGCTTCTTGAAGAGAAAGTTGTAACTCTGTGAGATGAATTAACAGAACACAGAGCAGTTTCTCAGAAAGCTTCTTTCCACTTTTGAACGGAAGATATTTCCTTTTTCACCATAGCCCTCTATGGGCTTCCAAATATCCCTTTGCCAATTCCACAAGAACAGCCTTAGCGAAAGGCTCCTTGAAGGGAAAGATGTAACTCTGTGAGATGAATTAACAGAACACAGAGCAGTTTCTCAGAAAGCTTCTTTCCAGTTTTGAACGGAAGATATTTCCTTTTTCACCATAGCCCTCTAGGGATTCCAAACATAGCTTTGCCAATTCCACAAGAACAGCCTTAGCGAAAGGCTTCTTGAAGGGAAAGATGTAACTCTGTGAGATGAATTAACAGAACACAGAGCAGTTTCTCAGAAAGCTTCTTTCCAGTTTTGAACGGAAGATATTTCCTTTTTCACCATAGCCCTCTATGGGCTTCCAAATATCCCTTTGCCAATTCCACAAGAACAGCCTTAGCGAAAGGCTTCTTGAAGGGAAAGATGTAACTTTGTGAGGTGAATTAACAGAACACAGAGCAGTTTCTCAGAAAGCTTCTTTCCAGTTTTGAACGGAAGATATTTCCTTTTTCACCATAGCCCTCTATGGGCTTCCAAATATCCCTGTGCCAATTCCACAGGAACAGCCTTAGCGAAAGGCTTCTTGAAGGGAAAGATGTAACTCTGTGAGATGAATTTACAGAACACAGAGCAGTTTCTCAGAAAGCTTCTTTCCAGTTTTGAACGGAAGATATTTCCTTTTTCACCATAGCCCTCTATGGGCTTCCAAATATCCCTTTGCCAATTCCACAAGAACAGCCTTAGCGAAAGGCTTCCTGAAGGGAAAGATGTAACTCTGTGAGATGAGATAACAGAACACAGAACAGTTTCTCAGAAAGCTTCTTTCCAGTTTTGAACGGAAGATATTTCCTTTTTCACCATAGTCCTCTATGGGCTTCCAAATATCCCTTTGCCAATTCCACAAGAACAGCCTTAGCGAAAGGCTTCTTGAAGGGAAAGATGTAACTCTGTGAGGTGAATTAACAGAACACAGAACAGTTTCTCAGAAAGTTTCTTTCCAGTTTTGAATGGAAGATATTTCCTTTTTCACCATAGCCCTCTATGGGCTTCCAAATATCCCTTTGCCAATTCCACAAGAACAGTCTTAGCGAAAGGCTTCTTGAAGGGAAAGATGTAACTCTGTGAGACGAATTAACAGAACACAGAGCAGTTTCTCAGAAAGCTTCTTTCCAGTTTTGAACGGGAGATATTTCCTTTTTCACCATAGCCCTCTACGGGCTTCCAAATATCCCTTTGCCAATTCCACAAGAACAGCCTTAGCGAAAGGCTTCTTGAAGGGAAAGATGTAACTCTGTGAGATGAATTAACAGAACACAGAGCAGTTTCTCAGAAGGCTTCTTTCGAGTTTTCAACGGAAGATATTTCCTTTTTCACCATAGCCGTCTATGGGCTTCCAAATATCCCTTTGCCAATTCCACAAGAACAGCCTTAGCGAAAGGCTTCTTGAAGGGAAAGTTGTAACTCTGTGAGATGAATTAACAGAACACAGAGCAGTTTCTCAGAAAGCTTCTTTCCAGTTTTGAACGGAAGATATTTCCTTTTTCACCATAGCCCTCTATGGGCTTCCAAATATCCCTTTGCCAATTCCACAAGAACAGCCTTAGCGAAAGGCTTCTTGAAGGGAAAGATGTACCTCTGTGAGACGAATTAACAGAACACAGAGCAGTTTCTCAGAAAGCTTCTTTCCAGTTTTGAACGGAAGATAATTCCTTTTTCACCATAGCCCTCTACGGGCTTCCAAATATCCCTTTGCCAATTCCACAAGAACAGCCTTAGCGAAAGGCTTCTTGAAGGGAAAGATGTAGCTCTGTGAGATGAATTAAGAGAACACAGAGCAGTTTCTCAGAAAGCTTCTTTCCAGTTTTGAACGGAAGATATTTCCTTTTTCACCATAGCCCTCTATGGGCTTAAACTATCCCTTTGCCAATTCCCCAAGAACAGCCTTAGCGAAAGGCTTCTTGAAGGGAAAGATGAAACTCTGTGAGATGAATTAACAGAACACAGAGCAGTTTCTCAGAAAGCTTCTTTCCAGTATTGAACGGAAGATATTTCCTTTTTCACGATAGAACTCTATGGGCTTAAACTATCCCTTTGCCAATTCCCCAAGAACAGCCTTAGCGAAAGGCTTCTTGAAGGGAAAGATGTAACTCTGTGAGATGAATTAACAGAACACAGAGCAGTTTCTCAGAAAGCTTCTTTCCAGTTTTGAACGGAAGATATTTCCTTTTTCACCATAGCCCTCTATGGGCTTCCAAATATCCCTTTGCCAATTCCCCAAGAACAGCCTTAGCGAAAGGCTTCTTGAAGGGAAAGATGTAACTCTGTGAGATGAATTAACAGAACACAGAGCAGTTTCTCAGAAAGCTTCTTTCCAGTTTTGAACGGAAGATATTTCCTTTTTCACCATAGCCCTCTAAGGATTACAAATATAGCTTTGCCAATTCCACAAGAACAGCCTTAGCGAAAGGCTTCTTGAAGGTAAAGATGTAACTCTGTGAGATGAATTAACAGAACACAGAGCAGTTTCTCAGAAAGCTTCTTTCCAGTTTTGAACGGAAGATATTTCCTTTTTCACCATAGCCCTCTATGGGCTTCCAAATATCCCTTTGCCAATTCCACAAGAACAGCCTTAGCGAAAGGCTTCTTAAAGGGAAAGATGTAACTCTGTGAGATGAATTAACAGAACACAGAGCAGTTTCTCAGAAAGCTTCTTTCCAGTTTTGAACGGAAGATATTTCCTTTTTCACCATAGCCCTCTATGGGCTTCCAAATATCCCTTTGCCAATTCCACAAGAACAGCCTTAGCGAAAGGCTTCTTGAAGGGAAAGATGTAACTCTGTGAGATGAATTAACAGAACACAGAGCAGTTTCTCCGAAAGCTTCTTTCCAGTTTTGAACGGAAGATATTTCCTTTTTCACCATAACCCTCTATGGGCTTCCAAATATCCCTTTGCCAATTCCACAAGAACAGCCGTAGCGAGAGGCTTCTTGAAGGGAAAGATGTAACTCTGTGAGATGAATTAACAGAACATAGAAGAGTTTCTCAGAAAGGTTCTTTCCAGTTTCGAACGGAAGATATTTCCTTTTTCACCATAGCCCTCTATGGGCTTCCAAATATCCCTTTGCCAATTCCACAAGAACAGCCTTAGCGAAAGGCTTCTTGAAGGGAAAGATGTAACCCTGTGAGATGAATTAACAGAACACAGAGCAGTTTCTCAGAAAGCTTCTTTCCAGTTTTGAACGGAAGATATTTCCTTTTTCACCATAGCCCTCTACGGGCTTCAAAATATCCCTCTGCCAATTCCACAAGAACAGCCTTAGCGAAAGGCTTCTTGAAGGGAAAGATGTAACTCTGGTAGATGAATTAACAGAACACAGAGCAGTTTCTCCGAAAGCTTCTTTCCAGTTTTGAACGGAAGATATTTCCTTTTTCACCATAGCCCTCTATGGGCTTCCAAATATCCCTTTGCCAATTCCACAAGAACAGCCTTAGCGAAAGGCTTCTTGAAGGGAAAGATGTAACTCTGTGAGATGAATTAACAGAACATAGAACAGTTTCTCAGAAAGCTTCTTTCCAGTTTTGAACGGAAGATATTTCCTTTTTCACCGTAGCCCTCTATGGGCTTCCAAATATCCCTTTGCCAATTCCACAAGAACAGCCTTAGCGAAAGGCTTCTTGAAGGGAAAGATGTAACTCTGTGAGATGAATTAACAGAACACAGAGCTGTTTCTCAGAAAGCTTCTTTCCAATTTTGAACGGAAGATATTTCCTTTTTCACCATAGCCCTCTATGGGCTTCCAAATATCCCTTTGCCAATTCCACAAGAACAGCCTTAGCGAAAGGCTTCTTGAAGGGAAAGATGTAACTCTGTGAGATGAATTAACAGAACACAGAGCAGTTTCTCAGAAAGCTTCTTTCCAGTTTTGAACGGAAGATATTTCCTTTTTCACCATAGCCCTCTAGGGATTCCAAATATCCCTTTGCCAATTCCACAAGAATAGCCTTAGCGAAAGGCTTCTTGAAGGGAAAGATGTAACTCTGTGAGATGAATTAACAGAACACAGAGCAGTTTCTCAGAAAGCTTCTTTCCAGTTTTGAACGGAAGATATTTCCTTTTTCACCATAGCCCTCTATGGGCTTCCAAATATCCCTTTGCCAATTCCACAAGAACAGCCTTAGCGAAAGGCTTCTTGAAGGGAAAGATGTAACTCTGTGAGATGAATTAACAGAACACAGAGCAGTTTCTCAGAAAGCTTCTTTCCAGTTTTGAACGGAAGATATTTCCTTTTTCACCATTGCCCTCTATGGGCTTCCAAATATCCCTTTGCCAATTCCACAAGAACAGCCTTAGCGAAAGGCTTCTTGAAGGGAAAGATGTAACTCTGTGAGATGAATTAACAGAACACAGAGCAGTTTCTCAGAAAGCTTCTTTCCAGTTTTGAACGGAAGATATTTCCTTTTTCATCATAGCCCTCTATGGGCTTCCCAATATCCCTTTGCCAATTCCACAAGAACAGCCTTAGCGAAAGGCTTCTTGAAGGGAAAGATGTAACGCTGTTAGATGAATTAACAGAACACAGAGCAGTTTCTCAGAAAGCTTCTTTCCAGTTTTGAACGGAAGATATTTCCTTTTTCACCATAGCCCTCTATGGGCTTCCAAATATCCCTTTGCCAATTCCACAAGAACAGCCATAGCGAAAGGCTTCTTGAAGGGAAAGATGTACCTCTGTGAGATGAATTAACAGAACACAGAACAGTTTCTCAGAAATCTTCTTTCCAGTTTTGAACGGAAGATATTTCCTTTTGCACCATAGCCCTCTATGGGCTTCCAAATATCCCTTTGCCAATTCCACAAGAACAGCCTTAGCGAAAGGCTTCTTGAAGGGAAAGATGTAACTCTGTGAGATGAATTAACAGAACACAGAGCAGTTTCTTAGAAAGCTTCTTTCCAGTTTTGAACGGAAGCTATTTCCTTTTTCACCATAGCCCTCTACGGGCTTCCAAATATCCCTTTGCCAATTCCACAAGAACAGCCTTAGCGAAAGGCTTCTTGAAGGGAAAGATGTAACTCTGTGAGATGAATTAACAGAACACAGAGCAGTTTCTCCGAAAGCTTCTTTCCAGTTTTGAACGGAAGATATTTCCTTTTTCACCATAGCCCTCTATGGGCTTAAACTATCCCTTTGCCAATTACCCAAGAACAGCCTTAGCGAAAGGCTTCTTGAAGGGAAAGATGTAACTCTGTGAGATGAATTAACAGAACACACAGCAGTTTCTCAGAAAGCTTCTTTCCAGTTTTGAACGGAAGATATTTCCTTTTTCACCATAGCCCTCTATGGGCTTCCAAATATCCCTTTGCCAATTCCACAAGAACAGCCTTAGCGAAAGGCTTCTGGAAGGGAAAGATGTAACTCTGTGAGATGAATTAACAGAACACAGAGCAGTTTCTCAGAAAGCTTCTTTCCAGTTTTGAACGGAAGATATTTCCTTTTTCAACATAGCACTCTATGGGCTTCCAAATATCCCTTTGCCAATTCCACAAGAACAGCCTTAGCGAAAGGCTTCTTGAAGGGAAAGATGTAACTCTGTGAGATGAATTAACAGAACACAGAGCAGTTTCTCAGAAAGCTTCTTTCCAGTTTTGAACGGAAGATATTTCCTTTTTCACCATAGCCCTCTAGGGATTCCAAATATCCCTTTGCCAATTCCACAAGAACAGCCTTAGCGAAAGGCTTCTTGAAGGGAAAGATGTAACTCTGTGAGATGAATTAACAGAACACAGAGCAGTTTCTCAGAAAGCTTCTTTCCAGTTTTGAACGGAAGTTATTTCCTTTTTCACCATAGCCCTCTATGGGCTTCCAAATATCCCTTTGCCAATTCCACAAGAACAGCCTAAGCGAAAGGCTTCTTGAAGGGAAAGATGTAACTCTGTGAGATGAATTAACAGAACACAGAGCAGTTTCTCAGAAAGCTTCTTTCCAGTTTTGAACGGAAGATATTTCCTTTTTCACCATTGCCCTCTATGGGCTTCCAAATATCCCTTTGCCAATTCCACAAGAACAGCCTTAGCGAAAGGCTTCTTGAAGGGAAAGATGTAACTCTGTGAGATGAATTAACAGAACACAGAGCAGTTTCTCAGAAAGCTTCTTTCCAGTTTTGAACGGAAGATATTTCCTTTTTCACCATAGCCCTCTATGGGCTTCCCAATATCCCTTTGCCAATTCCACAAGAACAGCCTTAGCGAAAGGCTTCTTGAAGGGAAAGATGTAACGCTGTGAGATGAATTAACAGAACACAGAGCAGTTTCTCAGAAAGCTTCTTTCCAGTTTTGAACGGAAGATATTTCCTTTTTCACCATAGCCCTCTATGGGCTTCCAAATATCCCTTTGCCAATTCCACAAGAACAGCCATAGCGAAAGGCTTCTTGAAGGGAAAGATGTACCTCTGTGAGATGAATTAACAGAACACAGAACAGTTTCTCAGAAATCTTCTTTCCAGTTTTGAACGGAAGATATTTCCTTTTGCACCATAGCCCTCTATGGGCTTCCAAATATCCCTTTGCCAATTCCACAAGAACAGCCTTAGCGAAAGGCTTCTTGAAGGGAAAGATGTAACTCTGTGAGATGAATTAACAGAACACAGAGCAGTTTCTTAGAAAGCTTCTTTCCAGTTTTGAACGGAAGATATTTCCTTTTTCACCATAGCCCTCTACGGGCTTCCAAATATCCCTTTGCCAATTCCACAAGAACAGCCTTAGCGAAAGGCTTCTTGAAGGGAAAGATGTAACTCTGTGAGATGAATTAACAGAACACAGAGCAGTTTCTCCGAAAGCTTCTTTCCAGTTTTGAACGGAAGATATTTCCTTTTTCACCATAGCCCTCTATGGGCTTAAACTATCCCTTTGCCAATTACCCAAGAACAGCCTTAGCGAAAGGCTTCTTGAAGAGAAAGTTGTAACTCTGTGAGATGAATTAACAGAACACAGAGCAGTTTCTCAGAAAGCTTCTTTCCACTTTTGAACGGAAGATATTTCCTTTTTCACCATAGCCCTCTATGGGCTTCCAAATATCCCTTTGCCAATTCCACAAGAACAGCCATAGCGAAAGGCTTCTTGAAGGGAAAGATGTAACTCTGTGAGATGAATTAACAGAACACAGAGCAGTTTCTCAGAAAGGTTCTTTCCAGTTTTGAACGGAAGATATTTCCTTTTTCACCATAGCCCTGTAGGGATTCCAAATATAGCTTTGCCAATTCCACAAGAACAGCCTTAGCGAAAGGCTTCTTGAAGGGAAAGATGTAACTCTGTGAGATGAATTAACAGAACACAGAGCAGTTTCTCAGAAAGCTTCTTTCCAGTTTTGAACGGAAGATATTTCCTTTTTCACCATAGCCCTCTATGGGCTTCCAAATATCCCTTTGCCAATTCCACAAGAACAGCCTTAGCGAAAGGCTTCTTGAAGGGAAAGATGTAACTCTGTGAGATGAATTAACAGAACACAGAGCAGTTTCTCAGAAAGCTTCTTTCCAGTTTTGAACGGAAGATATTTCCTTTTTCACCATAGCCCTCTATGGGCTTCCAAATATCCCTGTGCCAATTCCACAGGAACAGCCTTAGCGAAAGGCTTCTTGAAGGGAAAGATGTAACTCTGTGAGATGAATTAACAGAACACAGAGCAGTTTCTCAGAAAGCTTCTTTCCAGTTTTGAACGGAAGATATTTCCTTTTTCACCATAGCCCTCTATGGGCTTCCAAATATCCCTTTGCCAATTCCACAAGAACAGCCTTAGCGAAAGGCTTCCTGAAGGGAAAGATGTAACTCTGTGAGATGAGATAACAGAACACAGAACAGTTTCTCAGGAAGCTTCTTTCCAGTTTTGAACGGAAGATATTTCCTTTTTCACCATAGCCCT
Organism: Chlorocebus sabaeus; assembly: GCF_047675955.1. NCBI lineage: Eukaryota > Metazoa > Chordata > Mammalia > Primates > Cercopithecidae > Chlorocebus > Chlorocebus sabaeus. The sequence goes on from NW_027327459.1 coordinate 424,687, forward strand.
CTATGGGCTTCCAAATATCCCTTTGCCAATTCCACAAGAACAGCCTTAGCGAAAGGCTTCTGGAAGGGAAAGATGTAACTCTGTGAGGTGAATTAACAGAACATAGAACAGTTTCTCAGAAAGTTTCTTTCCAGTTTTGAATGGAAGATATTTCCTTTTTCACCATAGCCCTCTATGGGCTTCCAAATATCCCTTTGCCAATTCCACAAGAACAGCCTTAGCGAAAGGCTTCTTGAAGGGAAAGATGTAACTCTGTGAGACGAATTAACAGAACACAGAGCAGTTTCTCAGAAAGCTTCTTTCCAGTTTTGAACGGGAGATATTTCCTTTTTCACCATAGCCCTCTACGGGCTTCCAAATATCTCTTTGCCAATTCCACAAGAACAGCCTTAGCGAAAGGCTTCTAGAAGGGAAAGATGTAACTCTGTGAGATGAATTAACAGAACACAGAGCAGTTTCTCATAAAGTTTCTTTCCAGTTTTGAACGGAAGATATTTCCTTTTTCACCATAGCCCTCTATGGGCTTAAACTATCCCTTTGCCAATTCCCCAAGAAGAGCCTTAGCGAAAGGCTTCTTGAAGGGAAAGTTGTAACTCTGTGAGATGAATTAACAGAACACAGAGCAGTTTCTCAGAAAGCTTCTTTCCAGTTTTGAACGGAAGATATTTCCTTTTCACCATAGCCCTCTATGGGCTTCCAAATATCCCTTTGCCAATTCCACAAGAACAGCCTTAGCGAAAGGCTTCTTGAAGGGAAAGATGTAACTCTGTGAGATGAATTAACAGAACACAGAGCAGTTTCTCAGAAAGCTTCTTTCCAGTTTTGAACGGAAGATATTTCCTTTTTCACCATAGCCCTCTAGGGATTCCAAATATAGCTTTGCCAATTCCACAAGAACAGCCTTAGCGAAAGGCTTCTTGAAGGGAAAGATGTAACTCTGTGAGATGAATTAACAGAACACAGAGCAGTTTCTCCGAAAGCTTCTTTCCAGTTTTGAACGGAAGATATTTCCTTTTTCACCATAGCCCTCTATGGGCTTCCAAATATCCCTTTGCCAATTCCCCAAGAACAGCCTTAGCGAAAGGCTTCTTGAAGGGAAAGATGTAACTCTGTGAGATGAATTAACAGAACACAGAGCAGTTTCTCAGAAAGCTTCTTTCCAGTTTTGAACGGAAGATATTTCCTTTTTCAACATAGCCCTCTATGGGCTTCCAAATATCCCTTTGCCAATTCCAAAAGAACAGCCTTAGCGAAAGGCTTCTTGAAGGGAAAGATGTAACTCTGTGAGATGAATTAACAGAACACAGAGCAGTTTCTCAGAAAGCTTCTTTCCAGTTTTGAACGGAAGATATTTCCTTTTTCACCGTAGCCCTCTATGGGCTTCCAAATATCCCTTTGCCAATTCCACAAGAACAGCCTTAGCGAAAGGCTTCTTGAAGGGAAAGATGTAACTCTGTGAGATGAATTAACAGAACACAGAGCAGTTTCTTAGAAAGCTTCTTTCCAGTTTTGAACGGAAGATATTTCCTTTTTCACCATAGCCCTCTACGGGCTTCCAAATATCCCTTTGCCAATTCCACAAGAACAGCCTTAGCGAAAGGCTTCTTGAAGGGAAAGATGTAACTCTGTGAGATGAATTAACACAACACAGAGCAGTTTCTCATAAAGCTTCTTTCCAGTTTTGAACGGAAGATATTTCCTTTTTCACCATAGCCCTCTATGGGCTTAAACTATACCTTTGCCAATTACCCAAGAACAGCCTTAGCGAAAGGCTTCCTGAAGGGAAAGATGTAACTCTGTGAGATGAGATAACAGAACACAGAACAGTTTCTCAGAAAGCTTCTTTCCAGTTTTGAACGGAAGATATTTCCTTTTTCACCATAGTCCTCTATGGGCTTCCAAATATCCCTTTGCCAATTCCACAAGAACAGCCTTAGCGAAAGGCTTCTTGAAGGGAAAGATGTAACTCTGTGAGGTGAATTAACAGAACATAGAACAGTTTCTCAGAAAGTTTCTTTCCAGTTTTGAATGGAAGATATTTCCTTTTTCACCATAGCCCTCTATGGGCTTCCAAATATCCCTTTGCCAATTCCACAAGAACAGCCTTAGCGAAAGGCTTCTTGAAGGGAAAGATGTAACTCTGTGAGACGAATTAACAGAACACAGAGCAGTTTCTCAGAAAGCTTCTTTCCAGTTTTGAACGGGAGATATTTCCTTTTTCACCATAGCCCTCTACGGGCTTCCAAATATCTCTTTGCCAATTCCACAAGAACAGCCTTAGCGAAAGGCTTCTTGAAGGGAAAGATGTAACTCTGTGAGATGAATTAACAGAACACAGAGCAGTTTCTCATAAAGCTTCTTTCCAGTTTTGAACGGAAGATATTTCCTTTTTCACCATAGCCCTCTATGGGCTTAAACTATCCCTTTGCCAATTCCCCAAGAAGAGCCTTAGCGAAAGGCTTCTTGAAGGGAAAGTTGTAACTCTGTGAGATGAATTAACAGAACACAGAGCAGTTTCTCAGAAAGCTTCTTTCCAGTTTTGAACGGAAGATATTTCCTTTTTCACCATAGCCCTCTATGGGCTTCCAAATATCCCTTTACCAATTCCACAACAACAGCCTTAGCGAAAGGCTTCTTGAAGGGAAAGATGTAACTCTGTGAGATGAATTAACAGAACACAGAGCAGTTTCTCAGAAAGCTTCTTTCCAGTTTTGAACGGAAGATATTTCCTTTTTCACCATAGCCCTCTAGGGATTCCAAATATAGCTTTGCCAATTCCACAAGAACAGCCTTAGCGAAAGGCTTCTTGAAGGGAAAGATGTAACTCTGTGAGATGAATTAACAGAACACAGAGCAGTTTCTCAGAAAGCTTCTTTCCAGTTTTGAACGGAAGATATTTCCTTTTTCACCATAGCCCTCTATGGGCTTCCAAATATCCCTTTGCCAATTCCCCAAGAACAGCCTTAGCGAAAGGCTTCTTGAAGGGAAAGATGTAACTCTGTGAGATGAATTAACAGAACACAGAGCAGTTTCTCAGAAAGCTTCTTTCCAGTTATGAACGGAAGATATTTCCTTTTTCACCATAGCCCCCTATGGGCTTCCAAATATCCCTTTGCCAATTCCAAAAGAACAGCCTTAGCGAAAGGCTTCTTGAAGGGAAAGATGTAACTCTGTGAGATGAATTAACAGAACACAGAGCAGTTTCTCAGAAAGCTTCTTTCCAGTTTTGAACGGAAGATATTTCCTTTTTCACCATAGCCCTCTTTGGGCTTCCAAATATCCCTTTGCCAATTCCACAAGAACAGCCTTAGCGAAAGGCTTCTTGAAGGGAAAGATGTAACTCTGTGAGATGAATTAACAGAACACAGAGCAGTTTCTCAGAAAGCTTCTTTCCAGTTTTGAACGGAAGATATTTCCTTTTTCACCATAGCCCTCTATGGGCTTCCAAATATCCCTTTGCCAATTCCACAAGAACAGCCTTAGCGAAAGGCTTCTTGAAGGGAAAGATGTAACTCTGTGAGATGAATTAACAGAAACAGAGCAGTTTCTCAGAAAGCTTCTTTCGAGTTTTCAACGGAAGATATTTCCTTTTTCACCATAGCCGTCTATGGGCTTCCAAATATCCCTTTGCCAATTCCACAAGAACAGCCTTAGCGAAAGGCTTCTTGAAGGGAAAGTTGTAACTCTGTGAGATGAATTAACAGAACACAGAGCAGTTTCTCAGAAAGCTTCTTTCCAGTTTTGAACGGAAGATATTTCCTTTTTCACCATAGCCCTCTATGGGCTTCCAAATATCCCTTTGCCAATTCCACAAGAACAGCCTTAGCGAAAGGCTTCTTGAAGGGAAAGATGTAACTCTGTGAGACGAATTAACAGAACACAGAGCAGTTTCTCAGAAAGCTTCTTTCCAGTTTTGAACGGAAGATAATTCCTTTTTCACCATAGCCCTCTACGGGCTTCCAAATATCCCCTTTGCCAATTCCACAAGAACAGCCTTAGCGAAAGGCTTCTTGAAGGGAAAGATGTAACTCTGTGAGACGAATTAACAGAACACAGAGCAGTTTCTCAGAAAGCTTCTTTCCAGTTTTGAACGGAAGATAATTCCTTTTTCACCATAGCCCTCTACGGGCTTCCAAATATCCCCTTTGCCAATTCCACAAGAACAGCCTTAGCGAAAGGCTTCTTGAAGGGAAAGATGTAACTCTGTGAGATGAATTAAGAGAACACAGAGCAGTTTCTCAGAAAGCTTCTTTCCAGTTTTGAACGGAAGATATTTCCTTTTTCACCATAGCCCTCTATGGGCTTAAACTATCCCTTTGCCAATTCCCCAAGAACAGCCGTAGCGAGAGGCTTCTTGAAGGGAAAGATGTAACTCTGTGAGATGAATTAACAGAACATAGAACAGTTTCTCAGAAAGGTTCTTTCCAGTTTTGAACGGAAGATATTTCCTTTTTCACCATAGCCCTCTATGAGCTTCCAAATATCCCTTTGCCAATTCCACAAGAACAGCCTTAGCGAAAGGCTTCTTGAAGGGAAAGATGTAACTCTGTGAGATGAATTAACAGAACACAGAGCAGTTTCTCAGAAAGCTTCTTTCCAGTTTTGAACGGAAGATATTTCCTTTTTCACCATAGCCCTCTACGGGCTTCAAAATATCCCTCTGCCAATTCCACAAGAACAGCCTTAGCGAAAGACTTCTTGAAGGGAAAGATGTAACTCTGTGAGATGAATTAACAGAACACAGAGCAGTTTCTCAGAAAGCTTCTTTCCAGTTTTGAACGGAAGATATTTCCTTTTTCACCATAGCCCTCTATGGGCTTCCAAATATCCCTTTGCCAATTCCACAAGAACAGCCTTAGCGAAAGGCTTCTTGAAGGGAAAGATGTAACTCTGTGAGATGAATTAACAGAACATAGAACAGTTTCTCAGAAAGCTTCTTTCCAGTTTTGAACGGAAGATATTTCCTTTTTCACCGTAGCCCTCTATGGGCTTCCAAATATCCCTTTGCCAATTCCACAAGAACAGCCTTAGCGAAAGGCTTCTTGAAGGGAAAGATGTAACTCTGTGAGATGAATTAACAGAACACAGAGCTGTTTCTCAGAAAGCTTCTTTCCAATTTTGAACGGAAGATATTTCCTTTTTCACCATAGCCCTCTATGGGCTTCCAAATATCCCTTTGCCAATTCCACAAGAACAGCCTTAGCGAAAGGCTTCTTGAAGGGAAAGATGTAACTCTGTGAGATGAATTAACAGAACACAGAACAGTTTCTCAGAAAGCTTCTTTCCAGTTTTGAACGGAAGATATTTCCTTTTTCAACAGAGCCCTCTATGGGCTTCCAAATATCCCTTTGCCAATTCCACAAGAACAGCCTTAGCGAAAGGCTTCTTGAAGGGAAAGGTGTAACTCTGTGAGATGAATTAACAGAACATAGAACAGTTTCTCAGAAAGCTTCTTTCCAGTTTTGAATGGAAGATATTTCCTTTTTCACCATAGCCATCTATGGGCTTCCAAATATCCCTTTGCCAATTCCACAAGAACAGCCTTAGCGAAAGGCTTCTTGAAGGGAAAGATGTAACTCTGTGAGACAAATTAACAGAACACCGAGCAGTTTCTCAGAAAGCTTCTTTCCAGTTTTGAACGGGAGATATTTCCTTTTTCACCATAGCCCACTACGGGCTTCCAAATATCCCTTTGCCAATTCCACAAGAACAGCCTTAGCGAAAGGCTTCTTGAAGGGAAAGATGTAACTCTGTGAAACGAATTAACAGAACACAGAGCAGTTTCTCATAAAGCTTCTTTCCAGTTTTGAACGGAAGATATTTCCTTTTTCACCATAGCCCTCTATGGGCTTAAACTATCCCTTTGCCAATTCCCCAAGAACAGCCTTAGCGAAAGGCTTCTTGAAGGGAAAGTTGTAACTCTGTGAGATGAATTAACAGAACACAGAGCAGTTTCTCAGAAAGCTTCTTTCCAGTTTTGAACGAAAGATATTTCCTTTTTCACCATAGCCCTCTAAGGGCTTCCAAATATCCCTTTGCCAATTCCACAAGAACAGCCTTAGCGAAAGGCTTCTTGAAGGGAAAGATGTAACTCTGTGAGATGAATTAACAGAACACAGAGCAGTTTCTCAGAATGCTTCTTTCCAGTTTTGAACGGAAGATATTTCCTTTTTCACCATAGCCCTCTAGGGATTCCAAATATAGCTTTGCCAATTCCACAAGAACAGCCTTAGCGAAAGGCTTCTTGAAGGGAATGATGTAACTCTGTGAGATGAATTAACAGAACACAGAGCAGTTTCTCAGAAAGCTTCTTTCCAGTTTTGAACGGAAGATATTTCCTTTTTCACCATAGCCCTCTATGGGCTTCCAAATATCCCTTAGCCAATTCCCCAAGAACAGCCTTAACGAAAGGCTTCTTGAAGGGAAAGATGTAACTCTGTGAGACGAATTAACAGAACACAGAGCAGTTTCTCAGAAAGCTTCTTTCCAGTTTTGAACGGAAGATATTTCCTTTTTCACCATAGCCCTCTATGGGCTTCCAAATATCCCTTTGCCAATTCCACAAGAACAGCCTTAGCGAAAGGCTTCTTGAAGGGAAAGATGTAACTCTGTGAGATGAATTAACAGAACACAGAGCAGTTTCTCAGAAAGCTTCTTTCCAGTTTTGAACGGAAGATATTTCCTTTTTCACCACAGCCCTCTACGGGCTTCCAAATATCCCTTTGCCAATTCCACAAGAACAGCCTTAGCGAAAGGCTTCTTGAAGGGAAAGATGTAACTCTGTGAGACGAATTAACAGAACACAGAGCAGTTTCTCAGAAAGCTTCTTTCCAGTTTTGAACGGAAGATAATTCCTTTTTCACCATAGCCCTCTACGGGCTTCCAAATATCCCTTTGCCAATTCCACAAGAACAGCATTAGCGAAAGGCTTCTTGAAGGGAAAGATGTAACTCTGTGAGATGAATTAAGAGAACACAGAGCAGTTTCTCAGAAAGCTTCTTTCCAGTTTTGAACGGAAGATATTTCCTTTTTCACCATAGCCCTCTATGGGGTTAAACTATCCCTTTGCCAATTCCCCAAGAACAGCCTTAGCGAAAGGCTTCTTGAAGGGAAAGATGTAACTCTGTGAGATGAATTAACAGAACACAGAGCAGTTTCTCAGAAAGCTTCTTTCCAGTTTTGAACGGAAGATATTTCCTTTTTCACCATAGCCCTCTATGGGCTTCCAAATATCCCTTTGCCAATTCCACAAGAACAGCCTTGGCGAAAGGCTTCTTGAAGGGAAAGATGTAACTCTGTGAGATGAATTAAGAGAACACAGAGCAGTTTCTCAGAAAGCTTCTTTCCAGTTTTGAACGGAAGATATTTCCTTTTTCACCATAGCCCTCTATGGGCTTAAACTATCCCTTTGCCAATTCCCCAAGAACAGCCTTAGCGAAAGGCTTCTTGAAGGGAAAGATGTAACTCTCTGAGATGAATTAACAGAACACAGAGCAGTTTCTCAGAAAGCTTCTTTCCAGTTTTGAACGGAAGATATTTCCTTTTTCACGATAGAACTCTATGGGCTTAAACTATCCCTTTGCAAATTCCCCAAGAACAGCCTTAGCGAAAGGCTTCTTGAAGGGAAAGATGTAACTCTGTGAGATGAATTAACAGAACACAGAGCAGTTTCTCAGAAAGCTTCTTTCCAGTTTTGAACGGAAGATATTTCCTTTTTCACCATAGCCCTCTATGGGCTTCCAAATATCCCTTTGCCAATTCCACAAGAACAGCCTTAGCGAAAGGCTTCTTTAAGGGAAAGATGTAACTCTGTGAGATGAATTAACAGAACACAGATCAGTTTCTCAGAAAGCTTCTTTCCAGTTTTGAACGGAAGATATTTCCTTTTTCACCATAGCCCTCTATGGGCTTCCAAATATCCCTTTGCCAATTCCACAATAACAGCCTTAGAGAAAGGCTTCTGGAAGGGAAAGATGTAACTCTGTGAGATGAATTAACAGAACACAGAGCAGTTTCTCAGAAAGCTTCTTTCCAGTTTTGAACGGAAGATATTTCCTTTTTCACCATAGCCCTCTATGGGCTTCCAAATATCCCTTTGCCAATTCCACAAGAACAGCCTTAGCGAAAGGCTTCTTGAAGGGAAAGATGTAACTCTGTGAGATGAATTAACAGAACACAGAGCAGTTTCTCAGAAAGCTTCTTTCCAGTTTTGAACGGAAGATATTTCCTTTTTCACCATAGCCCTTTACGGGCTTCAAAATATCCCTCTGCCAATTCCACAAGAACAGCCTTAGCGAAAGGCTTCTTGAAGGGAAAGATGTAACTCTGTGAGATGAATTAACAGAACACAGAGCAGTTTCTCAGAAAGCTTCTTTCCAGTATTGAACGGAAGATATTTCCTTTTTCACCATAGCCCTCTATGGGCTTCCAAATATCCCTTTGCCAATTCCACAAGAACAGCCTTAGCGAAAGGCTTCTTGAAGGGAAAGATGTAACTCTGTGAGATGAATTAACAGAACATAGAACAGTTTCTCAGAAAGCTTCTTTCCAGTTTTGAACGGAAGATATTTCCTTTTTCACCGTAGCCCTCTATGGGCTTCCAAATATCCCTTTGCCAATTCCACAAGAACAGCCTTAGCGAAAGGCTTCTTGAAGGGAAAGATGTAACTCTGTGAGATGAATTAACAGAACACAGAGCTGTTTCTCAGAAAGCTTCTTTCCAATTTTGAACGGAAGATATTTCCTTTTTCACCATAGCCCTCTATGGGCTTCCAAATATCCCTTTGCCAATTCCACAAGAACAGCCTTAGCGAAAGGCTTCTTGAAGGGAAAGATGTAACTCTGTGAGATGAATTAACAGAACACAGAACAGTTTCTCAGAAAGCTTCTTTCCAGTTTTGAACGGAAGATATTTCCTTTTTCAACAGAGCCCTGTATGGGCTTCCAAATATCCCTTTGCCAATTCCACAAGAACAGCCTTAGCGAAAGGCTTCTTGAAGGGAAAGATGTAACTCTGTGAGATGAATTAACAGAACACAGAGCAGTTTCTCAGAAAGCTTCTTTCCAGTTTTGAACGGAAGATATTTCCTTTTTCACCATAGCCCTCTAGGGATTCCAAATATAGCTTTGCCAATTCCACAAGAACAGCCTTAGCGAAAGGCTTCTTGAAGGGAAAGATGTAACTCTGTGCGATGAATTAACAGAACACAGAGCAGTTTCTCAGAAAGCTTCTTTCCAGTTTTGAACGGAAGATATTTCCTATTTCACCATAGCCCTCTATGGGCTTCCAAATATCCCTTAGCCAATTCCCCAAGAACAGCCTTAGCGAAAGGCTTCTTGAAGGGAAAGATGTAACTCTGTGAGATGAATTAACAGAACACAGAGCAGTTTCTCAGAAAGCTTCTTTCCAGTTTTGAACGGAAGATATTTCCTTTTTCACCATAGCCCTCTATGGGCTTCCAAATATCCCTTTGCCAATTCCACAAGAACAGCCTTAGCGAAAGGCTTCTTGAAGGGAAAGATGTAACTCTGTGAGATGAATTAACAGAACACAGAGCAGTTTCTCAGAAAGCTTCTTTCCAGTTTTGAACGGAAGATATTTCCTTTTTCACCACAGCCCTCTACGGGCTTCCAAATATCCCTTTGCCAATTCCACAAGAACAGCCTTAGCGAAAGGCTTCTTGAAGGGAAAGATGTAACTCTGTGAGACGAATTAACAGAACACAGAGCAGTTTCTCAGAAAGCTTCTTTCCAGTTTTGAACGGAAGATAATTACTTTTTCACCATAGCCCTCTACGGGCTTCCAAATATCCCTTTGCCAATTCCACAAGAACAGCATTAGCGAAAGGCTTCTTGAAGGGAAAGATGTAACTCTGTGAGATGAATTAAGAGAACACAGAGCAGTTTCTCAGAAAGCTTCTTTCCAGTTTTGAACGGAAGATATTTCCTTTTTCACCATAGCCCTCTATGGGCTTCCAAATATCCCTTTGCCAATTCCACAAGAACAGCCTTAGCGAAAGGCTTCTTGAAGGGAAAGATGTAACTCTGTGAGATGAATTAACAGAACACAGAGCAGTTTCTCAGAAAGCTTCTTTCCAGTTTTGAACGGAAGATATTTCCTTTTTCACCATAGCCCTCTATGGGCTTCCAAATATCCCTTTGCCAATTCCACAAGAACAGCCTTAGCGAAAGGCTTCTTGAAGGGAAAGATGTAACTCTGTGAGATGAATTAAGAGAACACAGAGCAGTTTCTCAGAAAGCTTCTTTCCAGTTTTCAACGGAAGATATTTCCTTTTTCACCATAGCCCTCTATGGGCTTAAACTATCCTTTTGCCAATTCCCCAAGAACAGCCTTAGCGAAAGGCTTCTTGAAGGGAAAGATGTAACTCTGTGAGATGAATTAACAGAACACAGAGCAGTTTCTCAGAAAGCTTCTTTCCAGTTTTGAACGGAAGATATTTCCTTTTTCACGATAGAACTCTATGGGCTTAAACTATCCCTTTGCAAATTCCCCAAGAACAGCCTTAGCGAAAGGCTTCTTGAAGGGAAAGATGTAACTCTGTGAGATGAATTAACAGAACACAGAGCAGTTTCTCAGAAAGCTTCTTTCCAGTTTTGAACGGAAGATATTTCCTTTTTCACCATAGCCCTCTATGGGCTTCCAAATATCCCTTTGCCAATTCCACAAGAACAGCCTTAGCGAAAGGCTTCTTGAAGGGAAAGATGTAACTCTGTGAGATGAATTAACAGAACACAGAGCAGTTTCTCAGAAAGCTTCTTTCCAGTTTTGTACGGAAGATATTTCCTTTTTCACCATAGCCCTCTATGGGCTTCCAAATATCCCTTTGCCAATTCCACAATAACAGCCTTAGAGAAAGGCTTCTGGAAGGGAAAGATGTAACTCTGTGAGATGAATTAACAGAACACAGAGCAGTTTCTCAGAAAGCTTCTTTCCAGTTTTGAACGGAAGATATTTCCTTTTTCAACATAGCCCTCTATGGGCTTCCAAATATCCCTTTGCCAATTCCACAAGAACAGCCTTAGCGAAAGGCTTCTTGAAGGGAAAGATGTAACTCTGTGAGATGAATTAACAGAACACAGAGCAGTTTCTCAGAAAGCTTCTTTCCAGTTTTGAACGGAAGATATTTCCTTTTTCACCATAGCCCTCTAGGGATTCCAAATATCCCTTTGCCAATTCCACAAGAACAGCCTTAGCGAAAGGCTTCTTGAAGGGAAAGATGTAACTCTGTGAGATGAATTAACAGAACACAGAGCAGTTTCTCAGAAAGCTTCTTTCCAGTTCTGAACGGAAGATATTTCCTTTTTCACCATAGCCCTCTATGGGCTTCCAAATATCCCTTTGCCAATTCAACAAGAACAGCCTTAGCGAAAGGCTTCTTGAAGGGAAAGATGTAACTCTGTGAGATGAATTAACAGAACACAGAGCAGTTTCTCAGAAAGCTTCTTTCCAGTTTTGAACGGAAGATATTTCCTTTTTCACCATAGCCCTCTATGGGCTTCCCAATATCCCTTTGCCAATTCCGCAAGAACAGCCTTAGCGAAAGGCTTCTTGAAGGGAAAGATGTAACGCTGTGAGATGAATTAACAGAACACAGAGCAGTTTCTCAGAAAGCTTCTTTCCAGTTTTGAACGGAAGATATTTCCTTTTTCACCATAGCCCTCTATGGGCTTCCAAATATCCCTTTGCCAATTCCACAAGAACAGCCATAGCGAAAGGCTTCTTGAAGGGAAAGATGTACCTCTGTGAGATGAATTAACAGAACACAGAACAGTTTCTCAGAAATCTTCTTTCCAGTTTTGAACGGAAGATATTTCGTTTTGCACCATAGCCCTCTATGGGCTTCCAAATATCCCTTTGCCAATTCCACAAGAACAGCCTTAGCGAAAGGCTTCTTGAAGGGAAAGATGTAACTGTGTGAGATGAATTAACAGAACACAGAGCAGTTTCTTAGAAAGCTTCTTTCCAGTTTTGAACGGAAGATATTTCCTTTTTCACCATAGCCCTCTACGGGCTTCCAAATATCCCTTTGCCAATTCCACAAGAACAGCCTTAGCGAAAGGCTTCTTGAAGGGAAAGATGTAACTCTGTGAGATGAATTAACAGAACACAGAGCAGTTTCTCATAAAGCTTCTTTCCAGTTTTGAACGGAAGATATTTCCTTTTTCACCATAGCCCTCTATGGGCTTAAACTATCCCTTTTCCAATTACCCAAGAACAGCCTTAGCGAAAGGCTTCTTGAAGGGAAAGTTGTAACTCTGTGAGATGAATTAACAGAACACAGAGCAGTTTCTCAGAAAGCTTCTTTCCACTTTTGAACGGAAGATATTTCCTTTTTCACCATAGCCCTCTATGGGCTTCCAAATATCCCTTTGCCAATTCCACAAGAACAGCCTTAGCGAAAGGCTTCTTGAAGGGAAAGATGTAACTCTGTGAGATGAATTAACAGAACACAGAGCAGTTTCTCAGAAAGCTTCTTTCCAGTTTTGAACGGAAGATATTTCCTTTTTCACCATAGCCCTCTAGGTATTCCAAATATAGCTTTGCCAATTCCACAAGAACAGCCTTAGCGAAAGGCTTCTTGAAGGGAAAGATGTAACTCTGTGAGATGAATTAACAGAACACAGAGCAGTTTCTCAGAAAGATTCTTTCCAGTTTTGAACGGAAGATATTTCCTTTTTCACCATAGCCCTCTATGGGCTTCCAAATATCCCTTTGCCAATTCCCCAAGAACAGCCTTAGCGAAAGGCTTCTTGAAGGGAAAGATGTAACTCTGTGAGATGAATTAACAGAACACAGAGCAGTTTCTCAGAAAGCTTCTTTCCAGTTTTGAACGGAAGATAATTCCTTTTTCACCATAGCCCTCTATGGGCTTCCAAATATCCATTTGCCAATTCCAAAAGAACAGCCTTAGCGAAAGGCTTCTTGAAGGGAAAGATGTAACTCTGTGAGATGAATTAACAGAACACAGAGCAGTTTCTCAGAAAGCTTCTTTCCAGTTTTGAACGGAAGATATTTCCTTTTTCACCATAGCCCTCTTTGGGCTTCCAAATATCCCTTTGCCAATTCCACAAGAACAGCCTTAGCGAAAGGCTTCTTGAAGGGAAAGATGTAACTCTGTGAGATGAATTAACAGAACACAGAGCAGTTTCTCAGAAAGCTTCTTTCCAGTTTTGAACGGAAGATATTTCCTTTTTCACCATAGCCCTCTATGGGCTTCCAAATATCCCTTTGCCAATTCCACAAGAACAGCCTTAGCGAAAGGCTTCTTGAAGGGAAAGATGTAACTCTGTGAGGTGAATTAACAGAACACAGAGCAGTTTCTCAGAAAGCTTCTTTCCAGTTTTGAACGGAAGATATTTCCTTTTTCACCATAGCCCTCTATGGGCTTCCAAATATCCCTTTGCCAATTCCACAAGAACAGCCTTAGCGAAAGGCTTCTTGAAGGGAAAGATGTAACTCTGTGAGATGAATTAACAGAACACAGAGCAGTTTCTCAGAAAGCTTCTTTCCAGTTTTGAACGGAAGATATTTAATTTTTCACCATAGCCCTCTATGGGCTTCCAAATATCCCTTTGCCAATTCCACAAGAACAGCCTTAGCGAAAGGCTTCTTGAAGGGAAAGATGTAACTCTCTGAGACGAATTAACAGAACACGGAGCAGTTTCTCAGAAAGCTTCTTTCCAGTTTTGAACGGAAGATATTTCCTTTTTCACCATAGCCCTCTACGGGCTTCCAAATATCCCTTTGCCAATTCCACAAGAACAGCCTTAGCGAAAGGCTTCTTGAAGGGAAAGATGTAACTCTGTGAGATGAATTAAGAGAACACAGAGCAGTTTCTCAGAAAGCTTCTTTCCAGTTTTGAACGGAAGATATTTCCTTTTTCACCATAGCCCTCTATGGGCTTAAACTATCCCTTTGCCAATTCCCCAAGAACAGCCTTAGCGAAAGGCTTCTTGAAGGGAAAGATGTAACTCTGTGAGATGAATTAACAGAACACAGAGCAGTTTCTCAGAAAGCTTCTTTCCAGTTTTGAACGGAAGATATTTCCTTTTTCACGATAGAACTCTATGGGCTTAAACTATCCCTTTGTCAATTCCACAAGAACAGCCTTAGCGAAAGGCTTCTTGAAGGGAAAGATGTAACTCTGTGAGATGAATTAACAGAACACAGAGCAGTTTCTCAGAAAGCTTCTTTCCAGTTTTGAACGGAAGATATTTCCTTTTTCACCATAGCCCTCTATGGGCTTCCAAATATCCCTTTGCCAATTCCACAAGAACAGCCTTAGCGAAAGGCTTCTTGAAGGGAAAGATGTAACTCTGTGAGATGAATTAACAGAACACAGAGCAGTTTCTCAGAAAGCTTCTTTCCAGTTTTGAACGGAAGATATTTCCTTTTTCACCATAGCCCTCTAAGGATTCCAAATATAGCTTTGCTAATTCCACAAGAACAGCTTTAGCGAAAGGCTTCTTGAAGGGAAAGATTTAACTCTGTGAGATGAATTAACAGAACACAGAGCAGTTTCTCAGAAAGCTTCTTTCCAGTTTTGAACGGAAGATATTTCCTTTTTCACCATAGCCCTCTATGGACTTCCAAATATCCCTTTGCCAATTCCACAAGAACAGCCATAGCGAAAGGCTTCTTGAAGGGAAAGATGTAACTCTGTGAGATGAATTAACGGAACACAGAGCAGTTTCTCAGAAAGCTTCTTTCCAGTTTTGAACGGAAGATATTTCCTTTTTCACCATAGCCCTCTATGGGCTTCCAAATATCCCTTTGCCAATTCCACAAGAACAGCCTTAGCGAAAGGCTTCTTGAAGGGAAAGATGTAACTCTGTGAGATGAATTAACAGAACACAGAGCAGTTTCTCCGAAAGCTTCTTTCCAGTTTTGAACGGAAGATATTTCCTTTTTCACCATAACCCTCTAAGGGCTTCCAAATATCCCTTTGCCAATTCCACAAGAACAGCCTTAGCGAGAGGCTTCTTGAAGGGAAAGATGTAACTCTGTGAGATGAATTAACAGAACATAGAACAGTTTCTCAGAAAGCTTCTTTCCAGTTTTGAACGGAAGATATTTCCTTTTTCACCATAGCCCTCTATGGGCTTCCAAATATCCCTTTGCCAATTCCACAAGAACAGCCTTAGCGAAAGGCTTCTTGAAGGGAAAGATGTAACTCTGTGAGATGAATTAACAGAACACAGAGCAGTTTCTCAGAAAGCTTCTTTCCAGTTTTGAACGGAAGATATTTCCTTTTTTACCATAGCCCTCTACGGGCTTCAAAATATCCCTTTGCCAATTCCACAAGAACAGCCTTAGCGAAAGGCTTCTTGAAGGGAAAGATGTAACTCTGTGAGATGAATTAACAGAACACAGAGCTGTTTCTCAGAAAGCTTCTTTCCAGTTTTGAACGGAAGATATTTCCTTTTTCACCATAGCCCTCTATGGGCTTCCAAATATCCCTTTGCCAATTCCACAAGAACAGCCTTAGCGAAAGGCTTCTGGAAGGGAAAGATGTAACTCTGTGAGGTGAATTAACAGAACATAGAACAGTTTCTCAGAAAGTTTCTTTCCAGTTTTGAATGGAAGATATTTCCTTTTTCACCATAGCCCTCTATGGGCTTCCAAATATCCCTTTGCCAATTCCACAAGAACAGCCTTAGCGAAAGGCTTCTTGAAGGGAAAGATGTAACTCTGTGAGACGAATTAACAGAACACAGAGCAGTTTCTCAGAAAGCTTCTTTCCAGTTTTGAACGGGAGATATTTCCTTTTTCACCATAGCCCTCTACGGGCTTCCAAATATCTCTTTGCCAATTCCACAAGAACAGCCTTAGCGAAAGGCTTCTAGAAGGGAAAGATGTAACTCTGTGAGATGAATTAACAGAACACAGAGCAGTTTCTCATAAAGTTTCTTTCCAGTTTTGAACGGAAGATATTTCCTTTTTCACCATAGCCCTCTATGGGCTTAAACTATCCCTTTGCCAATTCCCCAAGAAGAGCCTTAGCGAAAGGCTTCTTGAAGGGAAAGTTGTAACTCTGTGAGATGAATTAACAGAACACAGAGCAGTTTCTCAGAAAGCTTCTTTCCAGTTTTGAACGGAAGATATTTCCTTTTCACCATAGCCCTCTATGGGCTTCCAAATATCCCTTTGCCAATTCCACAAGAACAGCCTTAGCGAAAGGCTTCTTGAAGGGAAAGATGTAACTCTGTGAGATGAATTAACAGAACACAGAGCAGTTTCTCAGAAAGCTTCTTTCCAGTTTTGAACGGAAGATATTTCCTTTTTCACCATAGCCCTCTAGGGATTCCAAATATAGCTTTGCCAATTCCACAAGAACAGCCTTAGCGAAAGGCTTCTTGAAGGGAAAGATGTAACTCTGTGAGATGAATTAACAGAACACAGAGCAGTTTCTCCGAAAGCTTCTTTCCAGTTTTGAACGGAAGATATTTCCTTTTTCACCATAGCCCTCTATGGGCTTCCAAATATCCCTTTGCCAATTCCCCAAGAACAGCCTTAGCGAAAGGCTTCTTGAAGGGAAAGATGTAACTCTGTGAGATGAATTAACAGAACACAGAGCAGTTTCTCAGAAAGCTTCTTTCCAGTTTTGAACGGAAGATATTTCCTTTTTCAACATAGCCCTCTATGGGCTTCCAAATATCCCTTTGCCAATTCCAAAAGAACAGCCTTAGCGAAAGGCTTCTTGAAGGGAAAGATGTAACTCTGTGAGGTGAATTAACAGAACACAGAGCAGTTTCTCAGAAAGCTTCTTTCCAGTTTTGAACGGAAGATATTTCCTTTTTCACCGTAGCCCTCTATGGGCTTCCAAATATCCCTTTGCCAATTCCACAAGAACAGCCTTAGCGAAAGGCTTCTTGAAGGGAAAGATGTAACTCTGTGAGATGAATTAACAGAACACAGAGCAGTTTCTTAGAAAGCTTCTTTCCAGTTTTGAACGGAAGATATTTCCTTTTTCACCATAGCCCTCTACGGGCTTCCAAATATCCCTTTGCCAATTCCACAAGAACAGCCTTAGCGAAAGGCTTCTTGAAGGGAAAGATGTAACTCTGTGAGATGAATTAACACAACACAGAGCAGTTTCTCATAAAGCTTCTTTCCAGTTTTGAACGGAAGATATTTCCTTTTTCACCATAGCCCTCTATGGGCTTAAACTATACCTTTGCCAATTACCCAAGAACAGCCTTAGCGAAAGGCTTCCTGAAGGGAAAGATGTAACTCTGTGAGATGAGATAACAGAACACAGAACAGTTTCTCAGAAAGCTTCTTTCCAGTTTTGAACGGAAGATATTTCCTTTTTCACCATAGTCCTCTATGGGCTTCCAAATATCCCTTTGCCAATTCCACAAGAACAGCCTTAGCGAAAGGCTTCTTGAAGGGAAAGATGTAACTCTGTGAGGTGAATTAACAGAACATAGAACAGTTTCTCAGAAAGTTTCTTTCCAGTTTTGAATGGAAGATATTTCCTTTTTCACCATAGCCCTCTATGGGCTTCCAAATATCCCTTTGCCAATTCCACAAGAACAGCCTTAGCGAAAGGCTTCTTGAAGGGAAAGATGTAACTCTGTGAGACGAATTAACAGAACACAGAGCAGTTTCTCAGAAAGCTTCTTTCCAGTTTTGAACGGAAGATATTTCCTTTTTCACCATAGCCCTCTTTGGGCTTCCAAATATCCCTTTGCCAATTCCACAAGAACAGCCTTAGCGAAAGGCTTCTTGAAGGGAAAGATGTAACTCTGTGAGATGAATTAACAGAACACAGAGCAGTTTCTCAGAAAGCTTCTTTCCAGTTTTGAACGGAAGATATTTCCTTTTTCACCATAGCCCTCTATGGGCTTCCAAATATCCCTTTGCCAATTCCACAAGAACAGCCTTAGCGAAAGGCTTCTTGAAGGGAAAGATGTAACTCTGTGAGATGAATTAACAGAAACAGAGCAGTTTCTCAGAAAGCTTCTTTCGAGTTTTCAACGGAAGATATTTCCTTTTTCACCATAGCCGTCTATGGGCTTCCAAATATCCCTTTGCCAATTCCACAAGAACAGCCTTAGCGAAAGGCTTCTTGAAGGGAAAGTTGTAACTCTGTGAGATGAATTAACAGAACACAGAGCAGTTTCTCAGAAAGCTTCTTTCCAGTTTTGAACGGAAGATATTTCCTTTTTCACCATAGCCCTCTATGGGCTTCCAAATATCCCTTTGCCAATTCCACAAGAACAGCCTTAGCGAAAGGCTTCTTGAAGGGAAAGATGTAACTCTGTGAGACGAATTAACAGAACACAGAGCAGTTTCTCAGAAAGCTTCTTTCCAGTTTTGAACGGAAGATAATTCCTTTTTCACCATAGCCCTCTACGGGCTTACAAATATCCCCTTTGCCAATTCCACAAGAACAGCCTTAGCGAAAGGCTTCTTGAAGGGAAAGATGTAACTCTGTGAGATGAATTAAGAGAACACAGAGCAGTTTCTCAGAAAGCTTCTTTCCAGTTTTGAACGGAAGATATTTCCTTTTTCACCATAGCCCTCTATGGGCTTAAACTATCCCTTTGCCAATTCCCCAAGAACAGCCGTAGCGAGAGGCTTCTTGAAGGGAAAGATGTAACTCTGTGAGATGAATTAACAGAACATAGAACAGTTTCTCAGAAAGGTTCTTTCCAGTTTTGAACGGAAGATATTTCCTTTTTCACCATAGCCCTCTATGAGCTTCCAAATATCCCTTTGCCAATTCCACAAGAACAGCCTTAGCGAAAGGCTTCTTGAAGGGAAAGATGTAACTCTGTGAGATGAATTAACAGAACACAGAGCAGTTTCTCAGAAAGCTTCTTTCCAGTTTTGAACGGAAGATATTTCCTTTTTCACCATAGCCCTCTACGGGCTTCAAAATATCCCTCTGCCAATTCCACAAGAACAGCCTTAGCGAAAGACTTCTTGAAGGGAAAGATGTAACTCTGTGAGATGAATTAACAGAACACAGAGCAGTTTCTCAGAAAGCTTCTTTCCAGTTTTGAACGGAAGATATTTCCTTTTTCACCATAGCCCTCTATGGGCTTCCAAATATCCCTTTGCCAATTCCACAAGAACAGCCTTAGCGAAAGGCTTCTTGAAGGGAAAGATGTAACTCTGTGAGATGAATTAACAGAACATAGAACAGTTTCTCAGAAAGCTTCTTTCCAGTTTTGAACGGAAGATATTTCCTTTTTCACCGTAGCCCTCTATGGGCTTCCAAATATCCCTTTGCCAATTCCACAAGAACAGCCTTAGCGAAAGGCTTCTTGAAGGGAAAGATGTAACTCTGTGAGATGAATTAACAGAACACAGAGCTGTTTCTCAGAAAGCTTCTTTCCAATTTTGAACGGAAGATATTTCCTTTTTCACCATAGCCCTCTATGGGCTTCCAAATATCCCTTTGCCAATTCCACAAGAACAGCCTTAGCGAAAGGCTTCTTGAAGGGAAAGATGTAACTCTGTGAGATGAATTAACAGAACACAGAACAGTTTCTCAGAAAGCTTCTTTCCAGTTTTGAACGGAAGATATTTCCTTTTTCAACAGAGCCCTCTATGGGCTTCCAAATATCCCTTTGCCAATTCCACAAGAACAGCCTTAGCGAAAGGCTTCTTGAAGGGAAAGGTGTAACTCTGTGAGATGAATTAACAGAACATAGAACAGTTTCTCAGAAAGCTTCTTTCCAGTTTTGAATGGAAGATATTTCCTTTTTCACCATAGCCATCTATGGGCTTCCAAATATCCCTTTGCCAATTCCACAAGAACAGCCTTAGCGAAAGGCTTCTTGAAGGGAAAGATGTAACTCTGTGAGACAAATTAACAGAACACAGAGCAGTTTCTCAGAAAGCTTCTTTCCAGTTTTGAACGGGAGATATTTCCTTTTTCACCATAGCCCACTACGGGCTTCCAAATATCCCTTTGCCAATTCCACAAGAACAGCCTTAGCGAAAGGCTTCTTGAAGGGAAAGATGTAACTCTGTGAAACGAATTAACAGAACACAGAGCAGTTTCTCATAAAGCTTCTTTCCAGTTTTGAACGGAAGATATTTCCTTTTTCACCATAGCCCTCTATGGGCTTAAACTATCCCTTTGCCAATTCCCCAAGAACAGCCTTAGCGAAAGGCTTCTTGAAGGGAAAGTTGTAACTCTGTGAGATGAATTAACAGAACACAGAGCAGTTTCTCAGAATGCTTCTTTCCAGTTTTGAACGGAAGATATTTCCTTTTTCACCATAGCCCTCTAGGGATTCCAAATATAGCTTTGCCAATTCCACAAGAACAGCCTTAGCGAAAGGCTTCTTGAAGGGAATGATGTAACTCTGTGAGATGAATTAACAGAACACAGAGCAGTTTCTCAGAAAGCTTCTTTCCAGTTTTGAACGGAAGATATTTCCTTTTTCACCATAGCCCTCTATGGGCTTCCAAATATCCCTTAGCCAATTCCCCAAGAACAGCCTTAACGAAAGGCTTCTTGAAGGGAAAGATGTAACTCTGTGAGACGAATTAACAGAACACAGAGCAGTTTCTCAGAAAGCTTCTTTCCAGTTTTGAACGGAAGATATTTCCTTTTTCACCATAGCCCTCTATGGGCTTCCAAATATCCCTTTGCCAATTCCACAAGAACAGCCATAGCGAAAGGCTTCTTGAAGGGAAAGATGTAACTCTGTGAGATGAATTAACAGAACACAGAGCAGTTTCTCAGAAAGCTTCTTTCCAGTTTTGAACGGAAGATATTTCCTTTTTCACCACAGCCCTCTACGGGCTTCCAAATATCCCTTTGCCAATTCCACAAGAACAGCCTTAGCGAAAGGCTTCTTGAAGGGAAAGATGTAACTCTGTGAGACGAATTAACAGAACACAGAGCAGTTTCTCAGAAAGCTTCTTTCCAGTTTTGAACGGAAGATAATTCCTTTTTCACCATAGCCCTCTACGGGCTTCCAAATATCCCTTTGCCAATTCCACAAGAACAGCATTAGCGAAAGGCTTCTTGAAGGGAAAGATGTAACTCTGTGAGATGAATTAAGAGAACACAGAGCAGTTTCTCAGAAAGCTTCTTTCCAGTTTTGAACGGAAGATATTTCCTTTTTCACCATAGCCCTCTATGGGGTTAAACTATCCCTTTGCCAATTCCCCAAGAACAGCCTTAGCGAAAGGCTTCTTGAAGGGAAAGATGTAACTCTGTGAGATGAATTAACAGAACACAGAGCAGTTTCTCAGAAAGCTTCTTTCCAGTTTTGAACGGAAGATATTTCCTTTTTCACCATAGCCCTCTATGGGCTTCCAAATATCCCTTTGCCAATTCCACAAGAACAGCCTTGGCGAAAGGCTTCTTGAAGGGAAAGATGTAACTCTGTGAGATGAATTAAGAGAACACAGAGCAGTTTCTCAGAAAGCTTCTTTCCAGTTTTGAACGGAAGATATTTCCTTTTTCACCATAGCCCTCTATGGGCTTAAACTATCCCTTTGCCAATTCCCCAAGAACAGCCTTAGCGAAAGGCTTCTTGAAGGGAAAGATGTAACTCTCTGAGATGAATTAACAGAACACAGAGCAGTTTCTCAGAAAGCTTCTTTCCAGTTTTGAACGGAAGATATTTCCTTTTTCACGATAGAACTCTATGGGCTTAAACTATCCCTTTGCAAATTCCCCAAGAACAGCCTTAGCGAAAGGCTTCTTGAAGGGAAAGATGTAACTCTGTGAGATGAATTAACAGAACACAGAGCAGTTTCTCAGAAAGCTTCTTTCCAGTTTTGAACGGAAGATATTTCCTTTTTCACCATAGCCCTCTATGGGCTTCCAAATATCCCTTTGCCAATTCCACAAGAACAGCCTTAGCGAAAGGCTTCTTGAAGGGAAAGATGTAACTCTGTGAGATGAATTAACAGAACACAGAGCAGTTTCTCAGAAAGCTTCTTTCCAGTTTTGAACGGAAGATATTTCCTTTTTCACCATAGCCCTCTATGGGCTTCCAAATATCCCTTTGCCAATTCCACAATAACAGCCTTAGAGAAAGGCTTCTGGAAGGGAAAGATGTAACTCTGTGAGATGAATTAACAGAACACAGAGCAGTTTCTCAGAAAGCTTCTTTCCAGTTTTGAACGGAAGATATTTCCTTTTTCACCATAGCCCTCTATGGGCTTCCAAATATCCCTTTGCCAATTCCACAAGAACAGCCTTAGCGAAAGGCTTCTTGAAGGGAAAGATGTAACTCTGTGAGATGAATTAACAGAACACAGAGCAGTTTCTCAGAAAGCTTCTTTCCAGTTTTGAACGGAAGATATTTCCTTTTTCACCATAGCCCTCTACGGGCTTCAAAATATCCCTCTGCCAATTCCACAAGAACAGCCTTAGCGAAAGGCTTCTTGAAGGGAAAGATGTAACTCTGTGAGATGAATTAACAGAACACAGAGCAGTTTCTCAGAAAGCTTCTTTCCAGTTTTGAACGGAAGATATTTCCTTTTTCACCATAGCCCTCTATGGGCTTCCAAATATCCCTTTGCCAATTCCACAAGAACAGCCTTAGCGAAAGGCTTCTTGAAGGGAAAGATGTAACTCTGTGAGATGAATTAACAGAACATAGAACAGTTTCTCAGAAAGCTTCTTTCCAGTTTTGAACGGAAGATATTTCCTTTTTCACCGTAGCCCTCTATGGGCTTCCAAATATCCCTTTGCCAATTCCACAAGAACAGCCTTAGCGAAAGGCTTCTTGAAGGGAAAGATGTAACTCTGTGAGATGAATTAACAGAACACAGAGCTGTTTCTCAGAAAGCTTCTTTCCAATTTTGAACGGAAGATATTTCCTTTTTCACCATAGCCCTCTATGGGCTTCCAAATATCCCTTTGCCAATTCCACAAGAACAGCCTTAGCGAAAGGCTTCTTGAAGGGAAAGATGTAACTCTGTGAGATGAATTAACAGAACACAGAACAGTTTCTCAGAAAGCTTCTTTCCAGTTTTGAACGGAAGATATTTCCTTTTTCAACAGAGCCCTGTATGGGCTTCCAAATATCCCTTTGCCAATTCCACAAGAACAGCCTTAGCGAAAGGCTTCTTGAAGGGAAAGATGTAACTCTGTGAGATGAATTAACAGAACACAGAGCAGTTTCTCAGAAAGCTTCTTTCCAGTTTTGAACGGAAGATATTTCCTTTTTCACCATAGCCCTCTAGGGATTCCAAATATAGCTTTGCCAATTCCACAAGAACAGCCTTAGCGAAAGGCTTCTTGAAGGGAAAGATGTAACTCTGTGCGATGAATTAACAGAACACAGAGCAGTTTCTCAGAAAGCTTCTTTCCAGTTTTGAACGGAAGATATTTCCTATTTCACCATAGCCCTCTATGGGCTTCCAAATATCCCTTAGCCAATTCCCCAAGAACAGCCTTAGCGAAAGGCTTCTTGAAGGGAAAGATGTAACTCTGTGAGATGAATTAACAGAACACAGAGCAGTTTCTCAGAAAGCTTCTTTCCAGTTTTGAACGGAAGATATTTCCTTTTTCACCATAGCCCTCTATGGGCTTCCAAATATCCCTTTGCCAATTCCACAAGAACAGCCTTAGCGAAAGGCTTCTTGAAGGGAAAGATGTAACTCTGTGAGATGAATTAACAGAACACAGAGCAGTTTCTCAGAAAGCTTCTTTCCAGTTTTGAACGGAAGATATTTCCTTTTTCACCACAGCCCTCTACGGGCTTCCAAATATCCCTTTGCCAATTCCACAAGAACAGCCTTAGCGAAAGGCTTCTTGAAGGGAAAGATGTAACTCTGTGAGACGAATTAACAGAACACAGAGCAGTTTCTCAGAAAGCTTCTTTCCAGTTTTGAACGGAAGATATTTCCTTTTTCACGATAGAACTCTATGGGCTTAAACTATCCCTTTGCCAATTCCCCAAGAACAGCCTTAGCGAAAGGCTTCTTGAAGGGAAAGATGTATCTCTGTGAGATGAATTAACAGAACACAGAGCAGTTTCCCAGAAAGCTTCTTTCCAGTTTTGAACGGAAGATATTTCCTTTTTCACCATAGCCCTCTAGGGATTCCAAATATCCCTTTGCCAATACCACAATAACAGCCTTAGCGAAAGGCTTCTTGAAGGGAAAGATGTAACTCTGTGAGATGAATTAACAGAACACAGAGCAGTTTCTCAGAAAGCTTCTTTCCAGTTTTGAACGGAAGATATTTCCTTTTTCAACATAGCCCTCTATGGGCTTCCAAATATCCCTTTGCCAATTCCACAAGAACAGCCTTAGCGAAAGGCTTCTTGAAGGGAAAGCTGTAACTCTGTGAGATGAATTAACAGAACACGGAGCAGTTTCTCAGAAAGCTTCTTTCCAGTTTTGAACGGAAGATATTTCCTTTTTCACCATAGCCCTCTATGGGCTTCCAAATATCCCTTTGCCAATTCCACAAGAACAGCCTTAGCGAAAGGATTCTTGAAGGGAAAGATGTAACTCTGTGAGATGAATTAACAGAACACAGAGCAGTTTCTCAGAAAGCTTCTTTCCAGTTTTGAACGGAAGATATTTCCTTTTTCACGATAGAACTCCATGGGCTTAAACTATCCCTTTGCAAATTCCCCAAGAACAGCCTTAGCGAAAGGCTTCTTGAAGGGAAAGATGTAACTCTGTGAGATGAATTAACAGAACACAGAGCAGTTTCTCAGAAAGCTTCTTTCCAGTTTTGAACGGAAGATATTTCCTTTTTCACCATAGCCCTCTATGGGCTTCCAAATATCCCTTTGCCAATTCCACAAGAACAGCCTTAGCGAAAGGCTTCTTGAAGGGAAAGATGTAACTCTGTGAGATGAATTAACAGAACACAGAGCAGTTTCTCAGAAAGCTTCTTTCCAGTTTTGTACGGAAGATATTTCCTTTTTCACCATAGCCCTCTATGGGCTTCCAAATATCCCTTTGCCAATTCCACAATAACAGCCTTAGAGAAAGGCTTCTGGAAGGGAAAGATGTAACTCTGTGAGATGAATTAACAGAACACAGAGCAGTTTCTCAGAAAGCTTCTTTCCAGTTTTGAACGGAAGATATTTCCTTTTTCAACATAGCCCTCTATGGGCTTCCAAATATCCCTTTGCCAATTCCACAAGAACAGCCTTAGCGAAAGGCTTCTTGAAGGGAAAGATGTAACGCTGTGAGATGAATTAACAGAACACAGAGCAGTTTCTCAGAAAGCTTCTTTCCAGTTTTGAACGGAAGATATTTCCTTTTTCACCATAGCCCTCTATGGGCTTCCAAATATCCCTTTGCCAATTCCACAAGAACAGCCATTGCGAAAGGCTTCTTGAAGGGAAAGATGTACCTCTGTGAGATGAATTAACAGAACACAGAACAGTTTCTCAGAAATCTTCTTTCCAGTTTTGAACGGAAGATATTTCGTTTTGCACCATAGCCCTCTATGGGCTTCCAAATATCCCTTTGCCAATTCCACAAGAACAGCCTTAGCGAAAGGCTTCTTGAAGGGAAAGATGTAACTGTGTGAGATGAATTAACAGAACACAGAGCAGTTTCTTAGAAAGCTTCTTTCCAGTTTTGAACGGAAGATATTTCCTTTTTCACCATAGCCCTCTACGGGCTTCCAAATATCCCTTTGCCAATTCCACAAGAACAGCCTTAGCGAAAGGCTTCTTGAAGGGAAAGATGTAACTCTGTGAGATGAATTAACAGAACACAGAGCAGTTTCTCATAAAGCTTCTTTCCAGTTTTGAACGGAAGATATTTCCTTTTTCACCATAGCCCTCTATGGGCTTAAACTATCCCTTTTCCAATTACCCAAGAACAGCCTTAGCGAAAGGCTTCTTGAAGGGAAAGTTGTAACTCTGTGAGATGAATTAACAGAACACAGAGCAGTTTCTCAGAAAGCTTCTTTCCACTTTTGAACGGAAGATATTTCCTTTTTCACCATAGCCCTCTATGGGCTTCCAAATATCCCTTTGCCAATTCCACAAGAACAGCCTTAGCGAAAGGCTTCTTGAAGGGAAAGATGTAACTCTGTGAGATGAATTAACAGAACACAGAGCAGTTTCTCAGAAAGCTTCTTTCCAGTTTTGAACGGAAGATATTTCCTTTTTCACCATAGCCCTCTAGGTATTCCAAATATAGCTTTGCCAATTCCACAAGAACAGCCTTAGCGAAAGGCTTCTTGAAGGGAAAGATGTAACTCTGTGAGATGAATTAACAGAACACAGAGCAGTTTCTCAGAAAGATTCTTTCCAGTTTTGAACGGAAGATATTTCCTTTTTCACCATAGCCCTCTATGGGCTTCCAAATATCCCTTTGCCAATTCCCCAAGAACAGCCTTAGCGAAAGGCTTCTTGAAGGGAAAGATGTAACTCTGTGAGATGAATTAACAGAACACAGAGCAGTTTCTCAGAAAGCTTCTTTCCAGTTTTGAACGGAAGATAATTCCTTTTTCACCATAGCCCTCTATGGGCTTCCAAATATCCATTTGCCAATTCCAAAAGAACAGCCTTAGCGAAAGGCTTCTTGAAGGGAAAGATGTAACTCTGTGAGATGAATTAACAGAACACAGAGCAGTTTCTCAGAAAGCTTCTTTCCAGTTTTGAACGGAAGATATTTCCTTTTTCACCATAGCCCTCTTTGGGCTTCCAAATATCCCTTTGCCAATTCCACAAGAACAGCCTTAGCGAAAGGCTTCTTGAAGGGAAAGATGTAACTCTGTGAGATGAATTAACAGAACACAGAGCAGTTTCTCAGAAAGCTTCTTTCCAGTTTTGAACGGAAGATATTTCCTTTTTCACCATAGCCCTCTATGGGCTTCCAAATATCCCTTTGCCAATTCCACAAGAACAGCCTTAGCGAAAGGCTTCTTGAAGGGAAAGATGTAACTCTGTGAGGTGAATTAACAGAACACAGAGCAGTTTCTCAGAAAGCTTCTTTCCAGTTTTGAACGGAAGATATTTCCTTTTTCACCATAGCCCTCTATGGGCTTCCAAATATCCCTTTGCCAATTCCACAAGAACAGCCTTAGCGAAAGGCTTCTTGAAGGGAAAGATGTAACTCTGTGAGATGAATTAACAGAACACAGAGCAGTTTCTCAGAAAGCTTCTTTCCAGTTTTGAACGGAAGATATTTAATTTTTCACCATAGCCCTCTATGGGCTTCCAAATATCCCTTTGCCAATTCCACAAGAACAGCCTTAGCGAAAGGCTTCTTGAAGGGAAAGATGTAACTCTCTGAGACGAATTAACAGAACACGGAGCAGTTTCTCAGAAAGCTTCTTTCCAGTTTTGAACGGAAGATATTTCCTTTTTCACCATAGCCCTCTACGGGCTTCCAAATATCCCTTTGCCAATTCCACAAGAACAGCCTTAGCGAAAGGCTTCTTGAAGGGAAAGATGTAACTCTGTGAGATGAATTAAGAGAACACAGAGCAGTTTCTCAGAAAGCTTCTTTCCAGTTTTGAACGGAAGATATTTCCTTTTTCACCATAGCCCTCTATGGGCTTAAACTATCCCTTTGCCAATTCCCCAAGAACAGCCTTAGCGAAAGTCTTCTTGAAGGGAAAGATGTAACTCTGTGAGATGAATTAACAGAACACAGAGCAGTTTCTCAGAAAGCTTCTTTCCAGTTTTGAACGGAAGATATTTCCTTTTTCACCATAGCCCTCCATGGGCTTCCAAATATCCCTTTGCCAATTCCACAAGAACAGCCTTAGCGAAAGGCTTCTTGAAGGGAAAGATGTAACTCTGTGAGATGAATTAACAGAACACAGAGCAGTTTCTCAGAAAGCTTCTTTCCAGTTTTGAACTGAAGATATTTCCTTTTTCACCATAGCCCTCTAGGGATTCCAAATATCCCTTTGCCAATACCACAATAACAGCCTAAGCGAAAGGCTTCTTGAAGGGAAAAATGTAACACTGTGAGATGAATTAACAGAACACAGAGCAGTTTCTCAGAACGCTTCTTTCCAGTTTTGAACGGAAGATATTTCCTTTTTCACCATAGCCCTCTATGGGCTTCCAAATATCCCTTTGCCAATTCCACAAGAACAGCCTTAGCGAAAGGATTCTTGAAGGGAAAGATGTAACTCTGTGAGATGAATTAACAGAACACAGAGCAGTTTCTCAGAAAGCTTCTTTCCAGTTTTGAACGGAAGATATTTCCTTTTTCACCATAGCCCTCTATGGGCTTCCAAATATCCCTTTGCCAATTCCCCAAGAACAGCCTTAGCGAAAGGCTTCTTGAAGGGAAAGATGTAACTCTGTGAGATGAATTAACAGAACACAGAGCAGTTTCTCAGAAAGCTTCTTTCCAGTTTTGAACGGAAGATATTTCCTTTTTCACCATAGCCCTCTATGGGCTTCCAAATATCCCTTTGCCAATTCCACAAGAACAGCCTTAGCGAAAGGCTTCTTGAAGGGAAAGCTGTAACTCTGTGAGATGAATTAACAGAACACGGAGCAGTTTCTCAGAAAGCTTCTTTCCAGTTTTGAACGGAAGATATTTCCTTTTTCACCATAGCCCTCTGTGGGCTTCCAAATATCCCTTTGCCAATTCCACAAGAACAGCCTTAGCGAAAGGATTCTTGAAGGGAAAGATGTAACTCTGTGAGATGAATTAACAGAACAGAGAGCAGTTTCTCAGAAAGCGTCTTTCCAGTTTTGAACGGAAGATATTTCCTTTTTCACCATAGCCCTCTATGGGCTTAAACTATCCCTTTGCCAATTCCCCAAGAACAGCCTTAGCGAAAGGCTTCTTGAAGGGAAAGATGTAACTCTGTGAGATGAATTAACAGAACACAGAGCAGTTTCTCAGAAAGCTTCTTTCCAGTTTTGAACGGAAGATATTTCCTTTTTCACGATAGAACTCTATGGGCTTAAACTATCCCTTTGCCAATTCCCCAAGAACAGCCTTAGCGAAAGGCTTCTTGAAGGGAAAGATGTATCTCTGTGAGATGAATTAACAGAACACAGAGCAGTTTCCCAGAAAGCTTCTTTCCAGTTTTGAACGGAAGATATTTCCTTTTTCACCATAGCCCTCTAGGGATTCCAAATATCCCTTTGCCAATACCACAATAACAGCCTTAGCGAAAGGCTTCTTGAAGGGAAAGATGTAACTCTGTGAGATGAATTAACAGAACACAGAGCAGTTTCTCAGAAAGCTTCTTTCCAGTTTTGAACGGAAGATATTTCCTTTTTCAACATAGCCCTCTATGGGCTTCCAAATATCCCTTTGCCAATTCCACAAGAACAGCCTTAGCGAAAGGCTTCTTGAAGGGAAAGCTGTAACTCTGTGAGATGAATTAACAGAACACGGAGCAGTTTCTCAGAAAGCTTCTTTCCAGTTTTGAACGGAAGATATTTCCTTTTTCACCATAGCCCTCTATGGGCTTCCAAATATCCCTTTGCCAATTCCACAAGAACAGCCTTAGCGAAAGGATTCTTGAAGGCAAAGATGTAACTCTGTGAGATGAATTAACAGAACAGAGAGCAGTTTCTCAGAAAGCGTCTTTCCAGTTTTGAACGGAAGATATTTCCTTTTTCATCATAGCCCTCTATGAGTTTCCAAATATCCCTTTGCCAATTACCCAAGAACAGCCTTAGCGAAAGGCTTCTTGAAGGGAAAGATGTAACTCTGTGAGATGAATTAACAGAACATAGAACACTTTCTCAGAAAGATTCTTTCCAGTTTTGAACGGAAGATATTTCCTTTTTCACCATAGCCCCCTATGGGCTTCCAAATATCCCTTTGCCAATTCCACAAGAACAGCCTTAGCGAAAGGCTACTTGAAAGGAAAGATGTAACTCTGTGAGATGAATTAACAGAACACAGAGCAGTTTCTCAGAAAGCTTCTTTCCAGTATTGAACGGAAGATATTTCCTTTTTCACCATAGCCCTCTATGGGCTTCCAAATATCCCTTTGCCAATTCCACAAGAACAGCCTTAGCGAAAGGCTTCTTGAAGTGAAAGATGTAACTCTGTGAGACGAATTAACAGAACACAGAGCAGTTTCTCAGAAAGCTTCTTTCCAGTTTTGAACGGAAGATATTTCCTTTTTCACCATAGCCCTCTATGGGCTTAAACTATCCCTTTGCCAATTCCCCAAGAACAGCCTTAGCGAAAGGCTTCTTGAAGGGAAAGATGTAACTCTGTGAGATGAATTAACAGAACACAGAGCAGTTTCTCAGAAAGCTTCTTTCCAGTTTTGAACGGAAGATATTTCCTTTTTCACCATAGAACTCTATGGGCTTAAACTATACCTTTGCCAATTCCCAAAGAACAGCCTTAGCGAAAGGCTTCTTGAAGGGAAAGATGTAATTCTGTGAGATGAATTAACAGAACACAGAGCAGTTTCTCAGAAAGCTTCTTTCCAGTTTTGAACGGAAGATATTTCCTTTTTCACCATAGCCCTCTATGGGCTTCCAAATATCCCTTTGCCAATTCCACAAGAACAGCCTTAGCGAAAGGCTTCTTGAAGGGAAAGATGTAACTCTGTGAGATGAATTATCGAACACAGAGCAGTTTCTCAGAAAGCTTCTTTCCAGTTTTGAACGGAAGATATTTCCTTTTTCACCATAGCCCTCTATGGGCTTCCAAATATCCCTTTGCCAATTCCACAAGAACAGCCTTAGCGAAAGGCTTCTTGAAGGGAAAGATGTAACTCTGTGAGATGAGATAACAGAACACAGAACAGTTTCTCAGAAAGCTTCTTTCCAGTTTTGAACGGAAGATATTTCCTTTTTCACCATAGCCCTCTATGGGCTTCCAAATATCCCTTTGCCAATTCCCCAAGAACAGACTTAGCGAAAGGCTTCTTGAAGGGAAAGATGTAACTCTGTCAGATGAATTAACAGAACATAGAACAGTTTCTCAGAAAGCTTCTTTCCAGTTTTGAAAGGAAGATATTTCCTTTTTCACCGTAGCCCTCTATGGGCTTCCAAATATCCCTTTGCCAATTCCACAAGAACAGCCTTAGCGAAAGGCTTCTTGAAGGGAAAGATGTAACGCTCTGAGATTAATTAACAGAACACAGAGCAGTTTCTCAGAAAGCTTCTTTCCAGTTTTGAACGGAAGATATTTCCTTTTTCACCATAGCCCTCTATGGGCTTCCAAATATCCCTTTGCCAATTCCACAAGAACAGCCTTAGCGAAAGGCTTCTTGAAGGGAAAGCTGTAACTCTGTGAGATGAATTAACAGAACACGGAGCAGTTTCTCAGAAAGCTTCTTTCCAGTTTTGAACGGAAGATATTTCCTTTTTCACCATAGTCCTCTGTGGGCTTCCAAATATCCCTTTGCCAATTCCACAAGAACAGCCTTAGCGAGAGGCTTCTTGAAGGGAAAGATGTAACTCTGTGAGATGAATTAACAGAACATAGAACAGTTTCTCAGAAAGCTTCTTTCCAGTTTTGAACGGAAGATATTTCCTTTTTCACCATAGCCCTCTATGGGCTTCCAAATATCCCTTTACCAATTCCACAAGAATAGCCTTAGCGAAAGGCTTCTTGAAGGGAAAGATGTAACTCTGTGAGATGAATTAACAGAACACAGAGCAGTTTCTCAGAAAGCTTCTTTCCAGTTTTGAACGGAAGATATTTCCTTTTTCACCATAGCCCTCTACGGGCTTCAAAATATCCCTTTGCCAATTCCACAAGAACAGCCTTAGCGAAAGGCTTCTTGAAGATAAAGATGTAACTCTGTGAGATGAATTAACAGAACACTGAGCAGTTACTCAGAAAGCTTCTTTCCAGTTTTGAACGGAAGATATTTCCTTTTTCACCATAGCCCTCTATGGGCTTAAACTATCCCTTTGCCAATTCCCCAAGAACAGCCTTAGCGAAAGGCTGCTTGAAGGGAAAGATGTAACTCTGTGAGATGAATTAACAGAACACAGAGCAGTTTCTCAGAAAGCTTCTTTCCAGTTTTGAACGGAAGATATTTCCTTTTTCACCATAGCCCTCTATGGGCTTCCAAATATCCCTTTGCCAATTACCCAAGAACAGCCTTAGCAAAAGGCTTCTTGAAGGGAAAGATGTAACTCTGTGAGATGAATTAACAGAACACAGAGCAGTTTCTCAGAAAGCTTCTTTCCAGTTTTGAACGGAAGATATTTCCTTTTTCACCATAGCCCTCTATGGGCTTCCAAATATCCCTTTGCCAATTCCACAAGAACAGCCTTAGCGAAAGGCTTCTTGAAGGGAAAGATGTAACTCTGTGAGATGAATTAAGAGAACACAGAGCAGTTTCTCCGAAAGCTTCTTTCCAGTTTTGAACGGAAGATATTTCCTTTTTCACCATAACCCTCTATGGGCTTCCAAATATCCCTTTTCCAATTCCACAAGAACAGCCGTAGCGAGAGGCTTCTTGAAGGGAAAGATGTAACTCTGTGAGATGAATTAACAGAACATAGAACAATTTCTCAGAAAGCTTCTTTCCAGTTTTGAACGGAAAATATTTCCTTTTTCAACAGAGCCCTCTATGGGCTTCCAAATATCCCTTTGCCAATTCCACAAGAACAGCCTTAGCGAAAGGCTTCTTGAAGGGAAAGATGTAACTCTGTGAGATGAATTAACAGAACATAGAACAGTTTCTCAGAAAGCTTCTTTCCAGTTTTGAATGGAAGATATTTCCTTTTTCACCATAGCCCTCTATGGGCTTCCAAATATCCCTTTGCCAATTCCACAAGAACAGCCTTAGCGAAAGGCTTCTTGAAGGGAAAGATGTAACTCTGTGAGACGAATTAACAGAACACAGAGCAGTTTCTCAGAAAGCTTCTTTCCAGTTTTGAACGGGAGATATTTCCTTTTTCACCATAGCCCTCTACGGGCTTCCAAATATCCCTTTGCCAATTCCACAAGAACAGCCTTAGCGAAAGGCTTCTTGAAGGGAAAGATGTAACTCTGTGAAATGAATTAACAGAACACAGAGCAGTTTCTCAAAAAGCTTCTTTCCAGTTTTGAACGGAAGATATTTCCTTTTTCACCATAGCCCTCTATGGGCTTAAACTATCCCTTTGCCAATTCCCCAAGAACAGCCTTAGCGAAAGGCTTCTTGAAGGGAAAGTTGTAACTCTGTGAGATGAATTAACAGAACACAGAGCAGTTTCTCAGAAAGCTTCTTTCCAGTTTTGAACGGAAGATATTTCCTTTTTCACCATAGCCCTCTATGGGCTTCCAAATATCCCTTTGCCAATTCCACAAGAACAGCCTTAGCGAAAGGCTTCTTGAAGGGAAAGATGTAACTCTGTGAGATGAATTAATAGAACACAGAGCAGTTTCTCAGAAAGCTTCTTTCCAGTTTTGAACGGAAGATATTTCCTTTTTCACCATAGCCCTCTATGGGCTTCCAAATATCCATTTGCCAATTCCAAAAGAACAGCCTTAGCGAAAGGCTTCTTGAAGGGAAAGATGTAACTCTGTGTGATGAATTAACAGAACACAGAGCAGTTTCTCAGAAAGCTTCTTTCCAGTTTTGAACGGAAGATATTTCGTTTTTCACCATAGCCCTCTATGGGCTTCCAAATATCCCTTTGCCAATTCCCCAAGAACAGCCTTAGCGAAAGGCTTCTTGAAGGGAAAGATGTAACTCTGTGAGATGAATTTACAGAACACAGAGTAGTTTCTCAGAAAGCTTCTTTCCAGTTTTGAACGGAAGATATTTCCTTTTTCACCATAGCCCTCTATGGGCTTCCAAATATCCCTTTGCCAATTCCACAAGAACAGCCTTAGCGAAAGGCTTCTTGAAGGGAAAGATGTAACTCTGTGAGATGAATTAACAGAACAAAGAGCAGTTTCTCAGAAAGATTCTTTCCAGTTTTGAACGGAAGATATTTCCTTTTTCACCATAGCCCTCTATGGGCTTAAACTATCCCTTTGCCAATTCCCCAAGAATAGCCTTAGCGAAAGGCTTCTTGAAGGGAAAGATGTAACTCTGTGAGATGAATTAACAGAACACAGAGCAGTTTCTCAGAAAGCTTCTTTCCAGTTTTGAACGGAAGATATTTCCTTTTTCACGATAGAACTCTATGGGCTTAAACTATCCCTTTGCCAATTCCCCAAGAACAGCCTTAGCGAAAGGCTTCTTGAAGGGAAAGATGTAACTCTGTGAGATGAATTAACAGAACACAGAGCAGTTTCTCAGAAAGCTTCTTTCCAGTTTTGAACGGAAGATATTTCCTTTTTCACCATAGCCCTCTATGGGCTTCCAAATATCCCTTTGCCAATTCCACAAGAAAAGCCTTAGCGAAAGGCTTCTTGAAGGGAAAGATGTAACTCTGTGAGATGAATTAACAGAACACAGAGCAGTTTCTCAGAAAGCTTCTTTCCAGTTTTGAACGGAAGATATTTCCTTTTTCACCATAGCCCTCTAAGGATTCCAAATATATCTTTGCCAATTCCAAAAGAACAGCCTTAACGAAAGGCTTTTTGAAGGGAAAGATGTAACTCTGTGAGATGAATTAACAGAACACAGAGCAGTTTCTCAGAAAGCTTCTTTCCAGTTTTGAACGGAAGATATTTCCTTTTTCACCATAGCCCTCTATGGGTTTCCAAATATCCCTTTGCCAATTCCACAAGAACAGCCTTAGCGAAAGGCTTCTTGAAGGGAAAGATGTAACTCTGTGAGATGAATTAACAGAACACAGAGCAGTTTCTCAGAAAGCTTCTTTCCAGTTTTGAACGGAAGATATTTCCTTTTTCACAATAGCCCTCTTTGGGCTTCCAAATATCCCTTTTCCAATTCCACAAGAACAGCCTTAGCGAAAGGCTTCTTGAAGGGAAAGATGTAACTCTGTGAGATGAATTAACAGAACACAGAGCAGTTTCTCAGAAAGCTTCTTTCCAGTTTTGAACGGAAGATATTTCCTTTTTCACCATAGCCCTCTATGGGCTTCCAAATATCCCTTTGCCAATTCCACAACAACAGCCTTAGCGAAAGGCTTCTTGAAGGGAAAGATGTAACGCTGTGAGATGAATTAACAGAACACAGAGCAGTTTCTCAGAAAGCTTCTTTCCAGTTTTGAACGGAAGATATTTCCTTTTTCACCATAGCCCTCTATGGGCTTCCAAATATCCCTTTGCCAATTCCCCAAGAACAGCCTTAGCGAAAGGCTTCTTGAAGGGAAAGATGTAACTCTGTGAGATGAATTAACAGAACATAGAACAGTTTCTCAGAAAGCTTCTTTCCAGTTTTGAACGGAAGATATTTCCTTTTTCACCGTAGTCCTCTATGGGCTTCCAAATATCCCTTTGCCAATTCCACAAGAACAGCCTTAGCGAAAGGCTTCTTGAAGGGAAAGATGTAACGCTGTGAGATGAATTAACAGAACACAGAGCAGTTTCTCAGAAAGCTTCTTTCCAGTTTTGAACGGAAGATATTTCCTTTTTCACCATAGCCCTCTATGGGCTTCCAAATATCCCTTTGCCAATTCCACAAGAACAGCCTTAGCGAAAGGCTTCTTGAAGGGAAAGCTGTAACTCTGTGAGATGAATTAACATAACACGGAGCAGTTTCTCAGAAAGCTTCTTTCCAGTTTTGAACGGAAGACATTTCCTTTTTCACCATAGCCCTCTGTGGGCTTCAAAATATCCCTTTGCCAATTCCACAAGAACAGCCTTAGCGAAAGGATTCTTGAAGGGAAAGATGTAACTCTGTGAGATGAATTAACAGAACAGAGAGCAGTTTCTCAGAAAGCGTCTTTCCAGTTTTGAACGGAAGATATTTCCTTTTTCACCATAGCCCTCTATGGGCTTAAACTATCCCTTTGCCAATTCCCCAAGAACAGCCTTAGCGAAAGGCTTCTTGAAGGGAAAGATGTAACTCTGTGAGATGAATTAACAGAACACAAAGCAGTTTCTCAGAAAGCTTCTTTCCAGTTTTGAACGGAAGATATTTCCTTTTTCACGATAGAACTCTATGGGCTTAAACTATCCCTTTGCCAATTCCCCAAGAACAGCCTTAGCGAAAGGCTTCTTGAAGGGAAAGATGTAACTCTGTGAGATGAATTAACAGAACACAGAGCAGTTTCTCAGAAAGCTTCTTTCCAGTTTTGAACGGAAGATATTTCCTTTTTCACCATAGCCCTCTATGGGCTTCCAAATATCCCTTTGCCAATTCCTCAAGAACAGACTTAGCGAAAGGCTTCTTGAAGGGAAAGATGTAACTCTGTGAGATGAATTAACAGAACACAGAGCAGTTTCTCAGAAAGCTTCTTTCCAGTTTTGAACGAAAGATATTTCCTTTTTCACCATAGCCCTCTACGGGCTTCAAAATATCCCTTTGCCAATTCCACAAGAACAGCCTTAGCGAAAGGCTTCTTGAAGGGAAAGATGTAACTCTGTGAGATGAATTAAGAGAACACAGAGCAGTTTCTCAGAAAGCTTCTTTCCAGTTTTGAACGGAAGATATTTCCTTTTTCACCATAGCCCTCTATGGGCTTCCAAATATCCCTTTGCCAATTCCACAAGAACAGCCTTAGCGAAAGGCCTCTTGAAGGGAAAGATGTAACTCTGTGAGATGAATTAACAGAACACAGAGCAGTTTCTCAGAAAGCTTCTTTCCAGTTTTGAACGGAAGATATTTCCTTTTTCACCATAGAACTCTATGGGCTTAAACTATACCTTTGCCAATTCCCAAAGAACAGCCTTAGCGAAAGGCTTCCTGAAGGGAAAGATGTAACTCTGTGAGATGAATTAACAGAACACAGAGCAGTTTCTCAGAAAGCTTCTTTCCAGTTTTGAACGGAAGATATTTCCTTTTTCACCATAGCCCTCTATGGGCTTCCAAATATCCCTTTGCCAATTCCACAAGAACAGCCTTAGCGAAAGGCTTCTTGAAGGGAAAGATGTAACTCTGTGAGATGAATTAACAGAACACAGAGCAGTTTCTCAGAAAGCTTCTTTCCAGTTTTGAACGGAAGATATTTCCTTTTTCACCATAGCCCTCTAAGGATTCCAAATATAGCTTTGCCAATTCCACAAGAACAGCCTTAGCGAAAGGCTTCTTGAAGGGAAAGATGTAACTCTGTGAGATGAATTAACAGAACACAGAGCAGTTTCTCAGAAAGCTTCTTTCCAGTTTTGAACGGAAGATATTTCCTTTTTCACCATAGCCCTCTATGGGCTTCCAAATATCCCTTTGCCAATTCCACAAGAACAGCCTTAGCGAAAGGCTTCTTGAAGGGAAAGCTGTAACTCTGTGAGATGAATTAACAGAACACGGAGCAGTTTCTCAGAAAGCTTCTTTCCAGTTTTGAACGGAAGATATTTCCTTTTTCACCATAGCCCTCTGTGGGCTTCAAAATATCCCTTTGCCAATTCCACAAGAACAGCCTTAGCGAAAGGATTCTTGAAGGGAAAGATGTAACTCTGTGAGATGAATTAACAGAACAGAGAGCAGTTTCTCAGAAAGCGTCTTTCCAGTTTTGAACGGAAGATATTTCCTTTTTCACCATAGCCCTCTATGGGCTTAAACTATCCCTTTGCCAATTCCCCAAGAACAGCCTTAGCGAAAGGCTTCTTGAAGGGAAAGATGTAACTCTGTGAGATGAATTAACAGAACACAAAGCAGTTTCTCAGAAAGCTTCTTTCCAGTTTTGAACGGAAGATATTTCCTTTTTCACGATAGAACTCTATGGGCTTAAACTATCCCTTTGCCAATTCCCCAAGAACAGCCTTAGCGAAAGGCTTCTTGAAGGGAAAGATGTAACTCTGTGAGATGAATTAACAGAACACAGAGCAGTTTCTCAGAAAGCTTCTTTCCAGTTTTGAACGGAAGATATTTCCTTTTTCACCGTAGCCCTCTATGGGCTTCCAAATATCCCTTTGCCAATTCCACAAGAACAGCCTTAGCGAAAGGCTTCTTTAAGGGAAAGATGGAACTCTGTGAGATGAATTAACAGAACACAGAGCAGTTTCTCAGAAAGCTTCTTTCCAGTTTTGAACGGAAGATATTTCCTTTTTCACCATAGCCCTCTATGGGCTTCCAAATATCCCTTTGCCAATTCCACAAGAACAGCCTTAGCGAGAGGCTTCTTGAAGGGAAAGATGTAACTCTGTGAGATGAATTAACAGAACATAGAACAGTTTCTCAGAAAGCTTCTTTCCAGTTTTGAACGGAAGATATTTCCTTTTTCACCATAGCCCTCTATGGGCTTCCAAATATCCCTTTGCCAATTCCACAAGAACAGACTTAGCGAAAGGCTTCTTGAAGGGAAAGATGTAACTCTGTGAGATGAATTAACAGAACACACAGCAGTTTCTCAGAAAGCTTCTTTCCAGTTTTGAACGGAAGATATTTCCTTTTTCACCATAGCCCTCTACAGGCTTCAAAATATCCCTTTGCCAATTCCACAAGAACAGCCTTAGCGAAAGGCTTCTTGAAGGGAAAGATGTAACTCTGTGAGATGAATTAAGAGAACACAGAGCAGTTTCTCAGAAAGCTTCTTTCCAGTTTTGAACGGAAGATATTTCCTTTTTCACCATAGCCCTCTATGGGCTTCCAAATATCCCTTTGCCAATTCCACAAGAACAGCCTTAGCGAAAGGCTTCTTGAAGGGAAAGATGTAACTCTGTGAGATGAATTAACAGAACACAGAGCAGTTTCTCAGAAAGCTTCTTTCCAGTTTTGAACGGAAGATATTTCCTTTTTCACCATAGAACTCTATGGGCTTAAAGTATACCTTTGCCAATTCCCAAAGAACAGCCTTAGCGAAAGGCTTCTTGAAGGGAAAGATGTAACTCTGTGAGATGAATTAACAGAACACAGAGCAGTTTCTCAGAAAGCTTCTTTCCAGTTTTGAACGGAAGATATTTCCTTTTTCACCATAGCCCTCTATGGGCTTCCAAATATCCCTTTGCCAATTCCACAAGAACAGCCTTAGCGAAAGGCTTCTTGAAGGGAAAGATGTAACTCTGTGAGATGAATTAACAGAACACAGAGCAGTTTCTCAGAAAGCTTCTTTCCAGTTTTGAACGGAAGATATTTCCTTTTTCACCATAGCCCTCTAAGGATTCCAAATATAGCTTTGCCAATTCCACAAGAACAGCCTTAGCGAAAGGCTTCTTGAAGGGAAAGATGTAACTCCGTGAGATGAATTAACAGAACACAGAGCAGTTTCTCAGAAAGCTTCTTTCCAGTTTTGAACGGAAGATATTTCCTTTTTCACC
Source organism: Chlorocebus sabaeus (assembly GCF_047675955.1). Taxonomy (NCBI): domain Eukaryota; kingdom Metazoa; phylum Chordata; class Mammalia; order Primates; family Cercopithecidae; genus Chlorocebus; species Chlorocebus sabaeus. Next base: position 463,838 of record NW_027327459.1, read on the forward strand.
ATAGCCCTCTATGGGCTTCCAAATATCCCTTTGCCAATTCCACAAGAACAGCCTTAGCGAAAGGCTTCTTGAAGGGAAAGATGTAATTCTGTGAGATCAGATAACAGAACACAGAACAGTTTCTCAGAAAGCTTCTTTCCAGTTTTGAACGGAAGATATTTCCTTTTTCACCATAGCCCTCTATGGGCTTCCAAATATCCCTTTGCCAATTCCCCAAGAACAGCCTTAGCGAAAGGCTTCTTGAAGGGAAAGATGTAACTCTGTGAGATGAATTAACAGAACATAGAACAGTTTCTCAGAAAGCTTCTTTCCAGTTTTGAACGGAAGATATTTCCTTTTTCACCGTAGCCCTCTATGGGCTTCCAAATATCCCTTTGCCAATTCCACAAGAACAGCCTTAGCGAAAAGCTTCTTGAAGGGAAAGATGTAACGCTGTGAGATGAATTAACAGAACACAGAGCAGTTTCTCAGAAAGCTTCTTTCCAGTTTTGAACGGAAGATATTTCCTTTTTCACCATAGCCCTCTATGGGCTTCCAAATATCCCTTTGCCAATTCCACAAGGACAACCTTAGCGAAAGGCTTCTTGAAGGGAAAGCTGTAACTCTGTGAGATGAATTAACAGAACACGGAGCAGTTTCTCAGAAAGCTTCTTTCCAGTTTTGAACGGAAGATATTTCCTTTTTCACCATAGCCCTCTGTGGGCTTCCAAATATCCCTTTGCCAATTCCACAAGAACAGCCTTAGCGAAAGGATTCTTGAAGGGAAAGATGTAACTCTGTGAGATGAATTAACAGAAGAGAGAGCAGTTTCTCAGAAAGCGTCTTTCCAGTTTTGAACGGAAGATATTTCCTTTTTCACCATAGCCCTCTATGGGCTTAAACTATCCCTTTGCCAATTCCCCAAGAACAGCCTCAGCGAAAGGCTTCTTGAAGGGAAAGATGTAACTCTGTGAGATGAATTAACAGAACACAGAGCAGTTTCTCAGAAAGCTTCTTTCCAGTTTTGAACGGAAGATATTTCCTTTTTCACGGTAGAACTCTATGGGCTTAAACTATCCCTTTGCCAATTCCCCAACAACAGCCTTAGCGAAAGGCTTCTTGAAGGGAAAGATGTAACTCTGTGAGATGAATTAACAGAACACAGAGCAGTTTCTCAGAAAGCTTCTTTCCAGTTTTGAACGGAAGATATTTCCTTTTTCACCATAGCCCTCTATGGGCTTCCAAATATCCCTTTGCCAATTCCACAAGAACAGCCTTAGCGAAAGGCTTCTTGAAGGGAAAGATGTAACTCTGTGAGATGAATTAACAGAACACAGAGCAGTTTCTCAGAAAGCTTCTTTCCAGTTTTGAACGGAAGATATTTCCTTTTTCACCATAGCCCTCTATGGGCTTCCAAATATCCCTTTGCCAATTCCACAAGAACAGCCTTAGCGAAAGGCTTCTTTAAGGGAAAGATGGAACTCTGTGAGATGAATTAACAGAACACAGAGCAGTTTCTCAGAAAGCTTCTTTCCAGTTTTGAACGGAAGATATTTCCTTTTTCACCATAGCCCTCTATGGGCTTCCAAATATCCCTTTGCCAATTCCACAAGAACAGCCTTAGCGAGAGGCTTCTTGAAGGGAAAGATGTAACTCTGTGAGATGAATTAACAGAACATAGAACAGTTTCTCAGAAAGCTTCTTTCCAGTTTTGAACGGAAGATATTTCCTTTTTCACCATAGCCCTCTATGGGCTTCCAAATATCCCTTTGCCAATTCCACAAGAACAGACTTAGCGAAAGGCTTCTTGAAGGGAAAGATGTAACTCTGTGAGATGAATTAACAGAACACAGAGCAGTTTCTCAGAAAGCTTCTTTCCAGTTTTGAACGGAAGATATTTCCTTTTTCACCATAGCCCTCTACAGGCTTCAAAATATTCCTTTGCCAATTCCACAAGAACAGCCTTAGCGAAAGGCTTCTTGAAGGGAAAGATGTAACTCTGTGAGATGAATTAAGAGAACACAGAGCAGTTTCTCAGAAAGCTTCTTTCCAGTTTTGAACGGAAGATATTTCCTTTTTCACCATAGCCCTCTATGGGCTTCCAAATATCCCTTTGCCAATTCCACAAGAACAGCCTTAGCGAAAGGCTTCTTGAAGGGAAAGATGTAACTCTGTGAGATGAATTAACAGAACACAGAGCAGTTTCTCAGAAAGCTTCTTTCCAGTTTTGAACGGAAGATATTTCCTTTTTCACCATAGAACTCTATGGGCTTAAACTATACCTTTGCCAATTCCCAAAGAACAGCCTTAGCGAAAGGCTTCTTGAAGGGAAAGATGTAACTCTGTGAGATGAATTAACAGAACACAGAGCAGTTTCTCAGAAAGCTTCTTTCCAGTTTTGAACGGAAGATATTTCCTTTTTCACCATAGCCCTCTATGGGCTTCCAAATATCCCTTTGCCAATTCCACAAGAACAGCCTTAGCGAAAGGCTTCTTGAAGGGAAAGATGTAACTCTGTGAGATGAATTAACAGAACACAGAGCAGTTTCTCAGAAAGCTTCTTTCCAGTTTTGAACGGAAGATATTTCCTTTTTCACCATAGCCCTCTGTGGGCTTCCAAATATCCCTTTGCCAATTCCACAAGAAAAGCCTTAGCGAAAGGATTCTTGAAGGGAAAGATGTAACTCTGTGAGATGAATTAACAGAAGAGAGAGCAGTTTCTCAGAAAGCGTCTTTCCAGTTTTGAACGGAAGATATTTCCTTTTTCACCATAGCCCTCTATGGGCTTAAACTATCCCTTTGCCAATTCCCCAAGAACAGCCTTAGCGAAAGGCTTCTTGAAGGGAAAGATGTAACTCTGTGAGATGAATTAACAGAACACAGAGCAGTTTCTCAGAAAGCTTCTTTCCAGTTTTGAACGGAAGATATTTCCTTTTTCACGGTAGAACTCTATGGGCTTAAACTATCCCTTTGCCAATTCCCCAAGAACAGCCTTAGCGAAAGGCTTCTTGAAGGGAAAGATGTAACTCTGTGAGATGAATTAACAGAACACAGAGCAGTTTCTCAGAAAGCTTCTTTCCAGTTTTGAACGGAAGATATTTCCTTTTTCACCATAGCCCTCTATGGGCTTCCAAATATCCCTTTGCCAATTCCACAAGAACAGCCTTAGCGAAAGGCTTCTTGAAGGGAAAGATGTAACACTGTGAGATGAATTAACAGAACACAGAGCAGTTTCTCAGAAAGCTTCTTTCCAGTTTTGAACGGAAGATATTTCCTTTTTCACCATAGCCCTCTAAGGATTCCAAATATAGCTTTGCCAATTCCACAAGAACAGCCTTAGCGAAAGGCTTCTTGAAGGGAAAGATGTAACTCTGTGAGATGAATTAACAGAACACAGAGCAGTTTCTCCGAAAGCTTCTTTCCAGTTTTGAACGGAAGATATTTCCTTTTTCACCATTACCCTCTATGGGCTTCCAAATATCCCTTTGCCAATTCCACAAGAACAGCCTTAGCGAGAGGCTTCTTGAAGGGAAAGATGTAACTCTGTGAGATGAATTTACAGAACATAGAACAGTTTCTCAGAAAGCTTCTTTCCAGTTTTGAACGGAAGTTATTTCCTTTTTCAGCATAGCCCTCTACGGGCTTCAAAATATCCCTTTGCCAATTCCACAAGAACAGCCTTAGCGAAAGGCTTCTTGAAGGGAAAGATGTAACTCTGTGAGATGAATTAACAGAAAACAGAGCAGTTTCTCAGAAAGCTTCTTTCCAGTTTTGAACGGAAGATATTTCCTTTTTCACCATAGCCCTCTATGGGCTTAAACTATCCCTTTGCCAATTCCCAAAGAACAGCCTTAGCGAAAGGCTTCTTGAAGGGAAAGATGTAACTCTGTGAGATGAATTAACAGAACACAGAGCAGTTTCTCAGAAAGCTTCTTTCCAGTTTTGAACGGAAGATATTTCCTTTTTCACCATAGCCCTCTATGGGCTTCCAAATATCCCTTTGCCAATTCCACAAGAACAGCCTTAGCGAAAGGCTTCTTGAAGGGAAAGATGTAACTCTGTGAGATGAGATAACAGAACACAGAACAGTTTCTCAGAAAGCTTCTTTCCAGTTTTGAACGGAAGATATTTCCTTTTTCACCATAGCCCTCTATGGGCTTCCAAATATCCATTTGCCAATTCCAAAAGAACAGCCTTAGCGAAAGGCTTCTTGAAGGGAAAGATGTAACTCTGTGAGATGAATTAACAGAACACAGAGCAGTTTCTCAGAAAGCTTCTTTCCAGTTTTGAACGGAAGATATTTCGTTTTTCACCATAGCCCTCTATGGGCTTCCAAATATCCCTTTGCCAATTCCACAAGAACAGCCTTAGCGAAAGGCTTCTTGAAGGGAAAGATGTAACTCTGTGAGATGAATTAACAGAACACAGAGCAGTTTCTCAGAAAGCTTCTTTCCAGTTTTGAACGGAAGATATTTCCTTTTTCACCATAGCCCTCTATGGGCTTCCAAATATCCCTTTGCCAATTCCACAAGAACAGCCTTAGCGAAAGGCTTCTTGAAGGGAAAGATATAACTCTGTGAGATGAATTAAGAGAACACGGAGCAGTTTCTCAGAAAGCTTCTTTCCAGTTTTGAACGGAAGATATTTCCTTTTTCACCATAGCCCTCTATGGGCTTAAACTATCCCTTTGCCAATTCCCCAAGAACAGCCTTAGCGAAAGGCTTCTTGAAGGGAAAGATGTAACTCTGTGAGATGAATTAACAGAACACAGAGCAGTTTCTCAGAAAGCTTCTTTCCAGTTTTGAACGGAAGATATTTCCTTTTTCACGATAGAACTCTATGGGCTTAAACTATCCCTTTGCCAATTCCCCAAGAACAGCCTTAGCGAAAGGCTTCTTGAAGGGAAAGATGTAACTCTGTGAGATGAATTAACAGAACACAGAGCAGTTTCTCAGAAAGCTTCTTTCCAGTTTTGAACGGAAGATATTTCCTTTTTCACCATAGCCCTCTATGGGCTTCCAAATATCCCTTTGCCAATTCCACAAGAAAAGCCTTAGCGAAAGGCTTCTTGAAGGGAAAGATGTAACTCTGTGAGATGAATTAACAGAACACAGAGCAGTTTCTCAGAAAGCTTCTTTCCAGTTTTGAACGGAAGATATTTCCTTTTTCACCATAGCCCTCTAAGGATTCCAAATATATCTTTGCCAATTCCAAAAGAACAGCCTTAACGAAAGGCTTTTTGAAGGGAAAGATGTAACTCTGTGAGATGAATTAACAGAACACAGAGCAGTTTCTCAGAAAGCTTCTTTCCAGTTTTGAACGGAAGATATTTCCTTTTTCACCATAGCCCTCTATGGGTTTCCAAATATCCCTTTGCCAATTCCACAAGAACAGCCTTAGCGAAAGGCTTCTTGAAGGGAAAGATGTAACTCTGTGAGATGAATTAACAGAACACAGAGCAGTTTCTCAGAAAGCTTCTTTCCAGTTTTGAACGGAAGATATTTCCTTTTTCACAATAGCCCTCTTTGGGCTTCCAAATATCCCTTTTCCAATTCCACAAGAACAGCCTTAGCGAAAGGCTTCTTGAAGGGAAAGATGTAACTCTGTGAGATGAATTAACAGAACACAGAGCAGTTTCTCAGAAAGCTTCTTTCCAGTTTTGAACGGAAGATATTTCCTTTTTCACCATAACCCTCTATGGGCTTCCAAATATCCCTTTGCCAATTCCACAACAACAGCCTTAGCGAAAGGCTTCTTGAAGGGAAAGATGTAACGCTGTGAGATGAATTAACAGAACACAGAGCAGTTTCTCAGAAAGCTTCTTTCCAGTTTTGAACGGAAGATATTTCCTTTTTCACCATAGCCCTCTATGGGCTTCCAAATATCCCTTTGCCAATTCCCCAAGAACAGCCTTAGCGAAAGGCTTCTTGAAGGGAAAGATGTAACTCTGTGAGATGAATTAACAGAACATAGAACAGTTTCTCAGAAAGCTTCTTTCCAGTTTTGAACGGAAGATATTTCCTTTTTCACCGTAGTCCTCTATGGGCTTCCAAATATCCCTTTGCCAATTCCACAAGAACAGCCTTAGCGAAAGGCTTCTTGAAGGGAAAGATGTAACGCTGTGAGATGAATTAACAGAACACAGAGCAGTTTCTCAGAAAGCTTCTTTCCAGTTTTGAACGGAAGATATTTCCTTTTTCACCATAGCCCTCTATGGGCTTCCAAATATCCCTTTGCCAATTCCACAAGAACAGCCTTAGCGAAAGGCTTCTTGAAGGGAAAGCTGTAACTCTGTGAGATGAATTAACATAACACGGAGCAGTTTCTCAGAAAGCTTCTTTCCAGTTTTGAACGGAAGATATTTCCTTTTTCACCATAGCCCTCTGTGGGCTTCAAAATATCCCTTTGCCAATTCCACAAGAACAGCCTTAGCGAAAGGATTCTTGAAGGGAAAGATGTAACTCTGTGAGATGAATTAACAGAACAGAGAGCAGTTTCTCAGAAAGCGTCTTTCCAGTTTTGAATGGAAGATATTTCCTTTTTCACCATAGCCCTCTATGGGCTTAAACTATCCCTTTGCCAATTCCCCAAGAACAGCCTTAGCGAAAGGCTTCTTGAAGGGAAAGATGTAACTCTGTGTGATGAATTAACAGAACACAAAGCAGTTTCTCAGAAAGCTTCTTTCCTGTTTTGAACGGAAGATATTTCCTTTTTCACGATAGAACTCTATGGGCTTAAACTATCCCTTTGCCAATTCCCCAAGAACAGCCTTAGCGAAAGGCTTCTTGAAGGGAAAGATGTAACTCTGTGAGATGAATTAACAGAACACAGAGCAGTTTCTCAGAAAGCTTCTTTCCAGTTTTGAACGGAAGATATTTCCTTTTTCACCATAGCCCTCTATGGGCTTCCAAATATCCCTTTGCCAATTCCTCAAGAACAGACTTAGCGAAAGGCTTCTTGAAGGGAAAGATGTAACTCTGTGAGATGAATTAACAGAACACAGAGCAGTTTCTCAGAAAGCTTCTTTCCAGTTTTGAACGGAAGATATTTCCTTTTTCACCATAGCCCTCTACGGGCTTCAAAATATCCCTTTGCCAATTCCACAAGAACAGCCTTAGCGAAAGGCTTCTTGAAGGGAAAGATGTAACTCTGTGAGATGAATTAAGAGAACACAGAGCAGTTTCTCAGAAAGCTTCTTTCCAGTTTTGAACGGAAGATATTTCCTTTTTCACCATAGCCCTCTATGGGCTTCCAAATATCCCTTTGCCAATTCCACAAGAACAGCCTTAGCGAAAGGCCTCTTGAAGGGAAAGATGTAACTCTGTGAGATGAATTAACAGAACACAGAGCAGTTTCTCAGAAAGCTTCTTTCCAGTTTTGAACGGAAGATATTTCCTTTTTCACCATAGAACTCTATGGGCTTAAACTATACCTTTGCCAATTCCCAAAGAACAGCCTTAGCGAAAGGCTTCTTGAAGGGAAAGATGTAACTCTGTGAGATGAATTAACAGAACACAGAGCAGTTTCTCAGAAAGCTTCTTTCCAGTTTTGAACGGAAGATATTTCCTTTTTCACCATAGCCCTCTATGGGCTTCCAAATATCCCTTTGCCAATTCCACAAGAACAGCCTTAGCGAAAGGCTTCTTGAAGGGAAAGATGTAACTCTGTGAGATGAATTAACAGAACACAGAGCAGTTTCTCAGAAAGCTTCTTTCCAGTTTTGAACGGAAGATATTTCCTTTTTCACCATAGCCCTCTAAGGATTCCAAATATAGCTTTGCCAATTCCACAAGAACAGCCTTAGCGAAAGGCTTCTTGAAGGGAAAGATGTAACTCTGTGAGATGAATTAACAGAACACAGAGCAGTTTCTCAGAAAGCTTCTTTCCAGTTTTGAACGGAAGATATTTCCTTTTTCACCATAGCCCTCTATGGGCTTCCAAATATCCCTTTGCCAATTCCACAAGAACAGCCTTAGCGAAAGGCTTCTTGAAGGGAAAGCTGTAACTCTGTGAGATGAATTAACAGAACACGGAGCAGTTTCTCAGAAAGCTTCTTTCCAGTTTTGAACGGAAGATATTTCCTTTTTCACCATAGCCCTCTGTGGGCTTCAAAATATCCCTTTGCCAATTCCACAAGAACAGCCTTAGCGAAAGGATTCTTGAAGGGAAAGATGTAACTCTGTGAGATGAATTAACAGAACAGAGAGCAGTTTCTCAGAAAGCGTCTTTCCAGTTTTGAACGGAAGATATTTCCTTTTTCACCATAGCCCTCTATGGGCTTAAACTATCCCTTTGCCAATTCCCCAAGAACAGCCTTAGCGAAAGGCTTCTTGAAGGGAAAGATGTAACTCTGTGAGATGAATTAACAGAACACAAAGCAGTTTCTCAGAAAGCTTCTTTCCAGTTTTGAACGGAAGATATTTCCTTTTTCACGATAGAACTCTATGGGCTTAAACTATCCCTTTGCCAATTCCCCAAGAACAGCCTTAGCGAAAGGCTTCTTGAAGGGAAAGATGTAACTCTGTGAGATGAATTAACAGAACACAGAGCAGTTTCTCAGAAAGCTTCTTTCCAGTTTTGAACGGAAGATATTTCCTTTTTCACCATAGCCCTCTATGGGCTTCCAAATATCCCTTTGCCAATTCCACAAGAACAGCCTTAGCGAAAGGCTTCTTTAAGGGAAAGATGGAACTCTGTGAGATGAATTAACAGAACACAGAGCAGTTTCTCAGAAAGCTTCTTTCCAGTTTTGAACGGAAGATATTTCCTTTTTCACCATAGCCCTCTATGGGCTTCCAAATATCCCTTTGCCAATTCCACAAGAACAGCCTTAGCGAGAGGCTTCTTGAAGGGAAAGATGTAACTCTGTGAGATGAATTAACAGAACATAGAACAGTTTCTCAGAAAGCTTCTTTCCAGTTTTGAACGGAAGATATTTCCTTTTTCACCATAGCCCTCTATGGGCTTCCAAATATCCCTTTGCCAATTCCACAAGAACAGACTTAGCGAAAGGCTTCTTGAAGGGAAAGATGTAACTCTGTGAGATGAATTAACAGAACACAGAGCAGTTTCTCAGAAAGCTTCTTTCCAGTTTTGAACGGAAGATATTTCCTTTTTCACCATAGCCCTCTACAGGCTTCAAAATATCCCTTTGCCAATTCCACAAGAACAGCCTTAGCGAAAGGCTTCTTGAAGGGAAAGATGTAACTCTGTGAGATGAATTAAGAGAACACAGAGCAGTTTCTCAGAAAGCTTCTTTCCAGTTTTGAACGGAAGATATTTCCTTTTTCACCATAGCCCTCTATGGGCTTCCAAATATCCCTTTGCCAATTCCACAAGAACAGCCTTAGCGAAAGGCTTCTTGAAGGGAAAGATGTAACTCTGTGAGATGAATTAACAGAACACAGAGCAGTTTCTCAGAAAGCTTCTTTCCAGTTTTGAACGGAAGATATTTCCTTTTTCACCATAGAACTCTATGGGCTTAAACTATACCTTTGCCAATTCCCAAAGAACAGCCTTAGCGAAAGGCTTCTTGAAGGGAAACATGTAACTCTGTGAGATGAATTAACAGAACACAGAGCAGTTTCTCAGAAAGCTTCTTTCCAGTTTTGAACGGAAGATATTTCCTTTTTCACCATAGCCCTCTATGGGCTTCCAAATATCCCTTTGCCAATTCCACAAGAACAGCCTTAGCGAAAGGCTTCTTGAAGGGAAAGATGTAACTCTGTGAGATGAATTAACAGAACACAGAGCAGTTTCTCAGAAAGCTTCTTTCCAGTTTTGAACGGAAGATATTTCCTTTTTCACCATAGCCCTCTAAGGATTCCAAATATAGCTTTGCCAATTCCACAAGAACAGCCTTAGCGAAAGGCTTCTTGAAGGGAAAGATGTAACTCCGTGAGATGAATTAACAGAACACAGAGCAGTTTCTCAGAAAGCTTCTTTCCAGTTTTGAACGGAAGATATTTCCTTTTTCACCATAGCCCTCTATGGGCTTCCAAATATCCCTTTGCCAATTCCACAAGAACAGCCTTAGCGAAAGGCTTCTTGAAGGGAAAGATGTAATTCTGTGAGATCAGATAACAGAACACAGAACAGTTTCTCAGAAAGCTTCTTTCCAGTTTTGAACGGAAGATATTTCCTTTTTCACCATAGCCCTCTATGGGCTTCCAAATATCCCTTTGCCAATTCCCCAAGAACAGCCTTAGCGAAAGGCTTCTTGAAGGGAAAGATGTAACTCTGTGAGATGAATTAACAGAACATAGAACAGTTTCTCAGAAAGCTTCTTTCCAGTTTTGAACGGAAGATATTTCCTTTTTCACCGTAGCCCTCTATGGGCTTCCAAATATCCCTTTGCCAATTCCACAAGAACAGCCTTAGCGAAAAGCTTCTTGAAGGGAAAGATGTAACGCTGTGAGATGAATTAACAGAACACAGAGCAGTTTCTCAGAAAGCTTCTTTCCAGTTTTGAACGGAAGATATTTCCTTTTTCACCATAGCCCTCTATGGGCTTCCAAATATCCCTTTGCCAATTCCACAAGGACAACCTTAGCGAAAGGCTTCTTGAAGGGAAAGCTGTAACTCTGTGAGATGAATTAACAGAACACGGAGCAGTTTCTCAGAAAGCTTCTTTCCAGTTTTGAACGGAAGATATTTCCTTTTTCACCATAGCCCTCTGTGGGCTTCCAAATATCCCTTTGCCAATTCCACAAGAACAGCCTTAGCGAAAGGATTCTTGAAGGGAAAGATGTAACTCTGTGAGATGAATTAACAGAAGAGAGAGCAGTTTCTCAGAAAGCGTCTTTCCAGTTTTGAACGGAAGATATTTCCTTTTTCACCATAGCCCTCTATGGGCTTAAACTATCCCTTTGCCAATTCCCCAAGAACAGCCTTAGCGAAAGGCTTCTTGAAGGGAAAGATGTAACTCTGTGAGATGAATTAACAGAACACAGAGCAGTTTCTCAGAAAGCTTCTTTCCAGTTTTGAACGGAAGATATTTCCTTTTTCACGGTAGAACTCTATGGGCTTAAACTATCCCTTTGCCAATTCCCCAAGAACAGCCTTAGCGAAAGGCTTCTTGAAGGGAAAGATGTAACTCTGTGAGATGAATTAACAGAACACAGAGCAGTTTCTCAGAAAGCTTCTTTCCAGTTTTGAACGGAAGATATTTCCTTTTTCACCATAGCCCTCTATGGGCTTCCAAATATCCCTTTGCCAATTCCACAAGAACAGCCTTAGCGAAAGGCTTCTTGAAGGGAAAGATGTAACTCTGTGAGATGAATTAACAGAACACAGAGCAGTTTCTCAGAAAGCTTCTTTCCAGTTTTGAACGGAAGATATTTCCTTTTTCACCATAGCCCTCTAAGGATTCCAAATATAGCTTTGCCAATTCCACAAGAACAGCCTTAGCGAAAGGCTTCTTGAAGGGAAAGATGTAACTCTGTGAGATGAATTAACAGAACACAGAGCAGTTTCTCCGAAAGCTTCTTTCCAGTTTTGAACGGAAGATATTTCCTTTTTCACCATTACCCTCTATGGGCTTCCAAATATCCCTTTGCCAATTCCACAAGAACAGCCTTAGCGAGAGGCTTCTTGAAGGGAAAGATGTAACTCTGTGAGATGAATTTACAGAACATAGAACAGTTTCTCAGAAAGCTTCTTTCCAGTTTTGAACGGAAGTTATTTCCTTTTTCACCATAGCCCTCTACGGGCTTCAAAATATCCCTTTGCCAATTCCACAAGAACAGCCTTAGCGAAAGGCTTCTTGAAGGGAAAGATGTAACTCTGTGAGATGAATTAACAGAAAACAGAGCAGTTTCTCCGAAAGCTTCTTTCCAGTTTTGAACGGAAGATATTTCCTTTTTCACCATAGCCCTCTATGGGCTTAAACTATCCCTTTGCCAATTCCCAAAGAACAGCCTTAGCGAAAGGCTTCTTGAAGGGAAAGATGTAACTCTGTGAGATGAATTAACAGAACACAGAGCAGTTTCTCAGAAAGCTTCTTTCCAGTTTTGAACGGAAGATATTTCCTTTTTCACCATAGCCCTCTATGGGCTTCCAAATATCCCTTTGCCAATTCCACAAGAACAGCCTTAGCGAAAGGCTTCTTGAAGGGAAAGATGTAACTCTGTGAGATGAGATAACAGAACACAGAACAGTTTCTCAGAAAGCTTCTTTCCAGTTTTGAACGGAAGATATTTCCTTTTTCACCATAGCCCTCTATGGGCTTCCAAATATCCATTTGCCAATTCCAAAAGAACAGCCTTAGCGAAAGGCTTCTTGAAGGGAAAGATGTAACTCTGTGAGATGAATTAACAGAACACAGAGCAGTTTCTCAGAAAGCTTCTTTCCAGTTTTGAACGGAAGATATTTCGTTTTTCACCATAGCCCTCTATGGGCTTCCAAATATCCCTTTGCCAATTCCACAAGAACAGCCTTAGCGAAAGGCTTCTTGAAGGGAAAGATGTAACTCTGTGAGATGAATTAACAGAACACAGAGCAGTTTCTCAGAAAGCTTCTTTCCAGTTTTGAACGGAAGATATTTCCTTTTTCACCATAGCCCTCTATGGGCTTCCAAATATCCCTTTGCCAATTCCACAAGAACAGCCTTAGCGAAAGGCTTCTTGAAGGGAAAGATGTAACTCTGTGAGATGAATTAAGAGAACACAGAGCAGTTTCTCAGAAAGCTTCTTTCCAGTTTTGAACGGAAGATATTTCCTTTTTCACCATAGCCCTCTATGGGCTTAAACTATCCCTTTGCCAATTCCCCAAGAACAGCCTTAGCGAAAGGCTTCTTGAAGGGAAAGATGTAACTCTGTGAGATGAATTAACAGAACACAGAGCAGTTTCTCAGAAAGCTTCTTTCCAGTTTTGAACGGAAGATATTTCCTTTTTCACGATAGAACTCTATGGGCTTAAACTATCCCTTTGCCAATTCCCCAAGAACAGCCTTAGCGAAAGGCTTCTTGAAGGGAAAGATGTAACTCTGTGAGATGAATTAACAGAACACAGAGCAGTTTCTCAGAAAGCTTCTTTCCAGTTTTGAACGGAAGATATTTCCTTTTTCACCATAGCCCTCTATGGGCTTCCAAATATCCCTTTGCCAATTCCACAAGAACAGCCTTAGCGAAAGGCTTCTTGAAGGGAAAGATGTAACTCTGTGAGATGAATTAACAGAACACAGAGCAGTTTCTCAGAAAGCTTCTTTCCAGTTTTGAACGGAAGATATTTCCTTTTTCACCATAGCCCTCTAAGGATTCCAAATATATCTTTGCCAATTCCACAAGAACAGCCTTAACGAAAGGCTTCTTGAAGGGAAAGATGTAACTCTGTGAGATGAATTAACAGAACACAGAGCAGTTTCTCAGAAAGCTTCTTTCCAGTTTTGAACGGAAGATATTTCCTTTTTCACCATAGCCCTCTATGGGTTTCCAAATATCCCTTTGCCAATTCCACAAGAACAGCCTTAGCGAAAGGCTTCTTGAAGGGAAAGATGTAACTCTGTGAGATGAATTAACAGAACACAGAGCAGTTTCTCAGAAAGCTTCTTTCCAGTTTTGAACGGAAGATATTTCCTTTTTCACCATAGCCCTCTATGGGCTTCCAAATATCCCTTTGCCAATTCCACAAGAACAGCCTTAGCGAAAGGCTTCTTGAAGGGAAAGATGTAACTCTGTGAGATGAATTAACAGAACACAGAGCAGTTTCTCCGAAAGCTTCTTTCCAGTTTTGAACGGAAGATATTTCCTTTTTCACCATAACCCTCTAGGAGCTTCCAAATATCCCTTTGCCAATTCCACAAGAACAGCCTTAGCGAGAGGCTTCTTGAAGGGAAAGATGTAACTCTGTGAGATGAATTAACAGAACATAGAACAGTTTCTCAGAAAGCTTCTTTCCAGTTTTGAACGGAAGATATTTCCTTTTTCACCATAGCCCTCTATGGACTTTCAAATATCCCTTTGCCAATTCCACAAGAACAGCCTTAGCGAAAGGCTTCTTGAAGGGAAAGATGTAACTCTGTGAGATGAATTAACAGAACACAGAGCAGTTTCTCAGAAAGCTTCTTTCCAGTTTTGAACGGAAGATATTTCCTTTTTCACCATAGCCCTCTACGGGCTTCAAAATATCCCTTTGCCAATTCCACAGGAACAGCCTTAGCGAAAGGCTTCTTGAAGGGAAAGATGTAACTCTGTGAGATGAATTAACAGAACACAGAGCAGTTTCTCAGAAAGCTTCTTTCCAGTTTTGAACGGAAGATATTTCCTTTTTCACCATAGCCCTCTATGGGCTTAAACTATCCCTTTGCCAATTCCCCAAGAACAGCCTTAGCGAAAGGCTTCTTGAAGGGAAAGATGTAACTCTGTGAGATGAATTAACAGAACACAGAGCAGTTTCTCAGAAAGCTTCTTTCCAGTTTTGAACGGAAGATATTTCCTTTTTCACCATAGCCCTCTATGGGCTTCCAAATATCCCTTTGCCAATTCCACAAGAACAGCCTTAGCGAAAGGCTTCTTGAAGGGAAAGATGTAACTCTGTGAGATGAATTAACAGAACACAGAGCAGTTTCTCAGAAAGCTTCTTTCCAGTTTTGAACGGAAGATATTTCCTTTTTCACCATAGCCCTCTAGGGATTCCAAATATCCCTTTGCCAATACCACAATAACAGCCTTAGCGAAAGGCTTCTTGAAGGGAAAAATGTAACACTGTGAGATGAATTAACAGAACACAGAGCAGTTTCTCAGAACGCTTCTTTCCAGTTTTGAACGGAAGATATTTCCTTTTTCACCATAGCCCTCTATGGGCTTCCAAATATCCCTTTGCCAATTCCACAAGAACAGCCTTAGCGAAAGGCTTCTTGAAGGGAAAGATGTAACTCTGTGAGATGAATTAACAGAACACAGAGCAGTTTCTCAGAAAGCTTCTTTCCAGTTTTGAACGGAAGATATTTCCTTTTTCACCATAGCCCTCTTTGGGCTTCCAAATATCCCTTTGCCAATTCCACAAGAACAGCCTTAGCGAAAGGCTTCTTGAAGGGAAAGATGTAACTCTGTGAGATGAATTAACAGAACACAGAGCAGTTTCTCAGAAAGCTTCTTTCCAGTTTTGAACGGAAGATATTTCCTTTTTCACCATAGCCCTCTATGGGCTTCCAAATATCCCTTTGCCAATTCCACAACAACAGCCTTAGCGAAAGGCTTCTTGAAGGGAAAGATGTAACGCTGTGAGATGAATTAACAGAACACAGAGCAGTTTCTCAGAAAGCTTCTTTCCAGTTTTGAACGGAAGATATTTCCTTTTTCACCATAGCCCTCTATAGGCTTCCAAATATCCCTTTGCCAATTCCACAAGAACAGCCTTAGCGAAAGGCTTCTTGAAGGGAAAGCTGTAACTCTGTGAGATGAATTAACAGAACACGGAGCAGTTTCTCAGAAACCTTCTTTCCAGTTTTGAACGGAAGATATTTCCTTTTTCACCATAGCCCTCTGTGGGCTTCAAAATATCCCTTTGCCAATTCCACAAGAACAGCCTTAGCGAAAGGATTCTTGAAGGGAAAGATGTAACTCTGTGAGATGAATTAACAGAACAGAGAGCAGTTTCTCAGAAAGCGTCTTTCCAGTTTTGAACGGAAGATATTTCCTTTTTCACCATAGCCCTCTATGGGCTTAAACTATCCCTTTGCCAATTCCCCAAGAACAGCCTTAGCGAAAGGCTTCTTGAAGGGAAAGATGTAACTCTGTGAGATGAATTAACAGAACACAAAGCAGTTTCTCAGAAAGCTTCTTTCCAGTTTTGAACGGAAGATATTTCCTTTTTCACGATAGAACTCTATGGGCTTAAACTATCCCTTTGCCAATTCCCCAAGAACAGTCTTAGCGAAAGGCTTCTTGAAGGGAAAGATGTAACTCTGTGAGATGAATTAACAGAACACAGAGCAGTTTCTCAGAAAGCTTCTTTCCAGTTTTGAACGGAAGATATTTCCTTTTTCACCATAGCCCTCTATGGGCTTCCAAATATCCCTTTGCCAATTCCACAAGAACAGCCTTAGCGAAAGGCTTCTTTAAGGGAAAGATGGAACTCTGTGAGATGAATTAACAGAACACAGAGCACTTTCTCAGAAAGCTTCTTTCCAGTTTTGAACGGAAGATATTTCCTTTTTCACCATAGCCCTCTATGGGCTTCCAAATATCCCTTTGCCAATTCCACAAGAACAGCCTTAGCGAGAGGCTTCTTGAAGGGAAAGATGTAACTCTGTGAGATGAATTAACAGAACATAGAACAGTTTCTCAGAAAGCTTCTTTCCAGTTTTGAACGGAAGATATTTCCTTTTTCACCATAGCCCTCTATGGGCTTCCAAATATCCCTTTGCCAATTCCACAA
Source organism: Chlorocebus sabaeus (assembly GCF_047675955.1). Taxonomy (NCBI): domain Eukaryota; kingdom Metazoa; phylum Chordata; class Mammalia; order Primates; family Cercopithecidae; genus Chlorocebus; species Chlorocebus sabaeus. The sequence goes on from NW_027327459.1 coordinate 480,194, forward strand.
GAACAGACTTAGCGAAAGGCTTCTTGAAGGGAAAGATGTAACTCTGTGAGATGAATTAACAGAACACAGAGCAGTTTCTCAGAAAGCTTCTTTCCAGTTTTTAACGGAAGATATTTCCTTTTTCACCATAGCCCTCTATGGGCTTCCAAATATCCCTTTGCCAATTCCACAAGAACAGCCTTAGCGAAAGGCTTCTTGAAGGGAAAGATGTAACTCTGTGAGATGAATTAAGAGAACACAGAGCAGTTTCTCAGAAAGCTTCTTTCCAGTTTTGAACGGAAGATATTTCCTTTTTCACCATAGCCCTCTATGGGCTTCCAAATATCCCTTTGCCAATTCCACAAGAACAGCCTTAGCGAAAGGCTTCTTGAAGGGAAAGATGTAACTCTGTGAGATGAATTAACAGAACACAGAGCAGTTTCTCAGAAAGCTTCTTTCCAGTTTTGAACGGAAGATATTTCCTTTTTCACCATAGAACTCTATGGGCTTAAACTATACCTTTGCCAATTCCCAAAGAACAGCCTTAGCGAAAGGCTTCTTGAAGGGAAAGATGTAATTCTGTGAGATCAGATAACAGAACACAGAACAGTTTCTCAGAAAGCTTCTTTCCAGTTTTGAACGGAAGATATTTCCTTTTTCACCATAGCCCTCTATGGGCTTCCAAATATGCCTTTGCCAATTCCCCAAGAACAGCCTTAGCGAAAGGCTTCTTGAAGGGAAAGATGTAACTCTGTGAGATGAATTAACAGAACATAGAACAGTTTCTCAGAAAGCTTCTTTCCAGTTTTGAACGGAAGATATTTCCTTTTTCACCGTAGCCCTCTATGGGCTTCCAAATATCCCTTTGCCAATTCCACAAGAACAGCCTTAGCGAAAAGCTTCTTGAAGGGAAAGATGTAACGCTGTGAGATGAATTAACAGAACACAGAGCAGTTTCTCAGAAAGCTTCTTTCCAGTTTTGAACGGAAGATATTTCCTTTTTCACCATAGCCCTCTATGGGCTTCCAAATATCCCTTTGCCAATTCCACAAGGACAACCTTAGCGAAAGGCTTCTTGAAGGGAAAGCTGTAACTCTGTGAGATGAATTAACAGAACACGGAGCAGTTTCTCAGAAAGCTTCTTTCCAGTTTTGAACGGAAGATATTTCCTTTTTCACCATAGCCCTCTGTGGGCTTCCAAATATCCCTTTGCCAATTCCACAAGAACAGCCTTAGCGAAAGGATTCTTGAAGGGAAAGATGTAACTCTGTGAGATGAATTAACAGAAGAGAGAGCAGTTTCTCAGAAAGCGTCTTTCCAGTTTCGAACGGAAGATATTTCCTTTTTCACCATAGCCCTCTATGGGCTTAAACTATCCCTTTGCCAATTCCCCAAGAACAGCCTTAGCGAAAGGCTTCTTGAAGGGAAAGATGTAACTCTGTGAGATGAATTAACAGAACACAGAGCAGTTTCTCAGAAAGCTTCTTTCCAATTTTGAACGGAAGATATTTCCTTTTTCACGGTAGAACTCTATGGGCTTAAACTATCCCTTTGGCAATTCCCCAAGAACAGCCTTAGCGAAAGGCTTCTTGAAGGGAAAGATGTAACTCTGTGAGATGAATTAACAGAACACAGAGCAGTTTCTCAGAAAGCTTCTTTCCAGTTTTGAACGGAAGATATTTCCTTTTTCACCATAGCCCTCTAAGGATTCCAAATATAGCTTTGCCAATTCCACAAGAACAGCCTTAGCGAAAGGCTTCTTGAAGGGAAAGATGTAACTCTGTGAGATGAATTAACAGAACACAGAGCAGTTTCTCAGAAAGCTTCTTTCCAGTTTTGAACGGAAGTTATTTCCTTTTTCACCATAGCCCTCTATGGGCTTCCAAATATCCCTTTGCCAATTCCACAAGAACAGCCTTAGCGAAAGGCTTCTTGAAGGGAAAGATGTAACTCTGTGAGATGAATTAACAGAACACAGAGCAGTTTCTCAGAAAGCTTCTTTCCAGTTTTGAACGGAAGATATTTCCTTTTTCACCATAGCCCTCTATGGGCTTCCAAATATCCCTTTGCCAATTCCACAAGAACAGCCTTAGCGAAAGGCTTCTTGAAGGGAAAGATGTAACTCTGTGAGATGAATTAACAGAACACAGAGCAGTTTCTCAGAAAGCTTCTTTCCAGTTTTGAACGGAAGATATTTCCTTTTTCACCGTAACCCTCTATGGGCTTCCAAATATCCCTTTGCCAATTCCACAAGAACAGCCTTAGCGAGAGGCTTCTTGAAGGGAAAGATGTAACTCTGTGAGATGAATTAACAGAACATAGAACAGTTTCTCAGAAAGCTTCTTTCCAGTTTTGAACGGAAGATATTTCCTTTTTCACCATAGCCCTCTATGGGCTTCCAAATATCCCTTTGCCAATTCCACAAGAACAGCCTTAGCGAAAGGCTTCTTGAAGGGAAAGATGTAACTCTGTGAGATGAATTAACAGAACACAGAGCAGTTTCTCAGAAAGATTCTTTCCAGTTTTGAACGGAAGATATTTCCTTTTTCACCATAGCCCTCTACGGGCTTCAAAATATCCCTTTGCCAATTCCACAAGAACAGCCTTAGCGAAAGGCTTCTTGAAGGGAAAGATGTAACTCTGTGAGATGAATTAACAGAACACAGAGCAGTTTCTCAGAAAGCTTCTTTCCAGTTTTGAACGGAAGATATTTCCTTTTTCACCATAGCCCTCTATGGGCTTAAACTATCCCTTTGCCAATTCCCCAAGAACAGCCTTAGCGAAAGGCTTCTTGAAGGGAAAGATGTAACTCTGTGAGATGAATTAACAGAACACAGAGCAGTTTCTCAGAAAGCTTCTTTCCAGTTTTGAACGGAAGATATTTCCTTTTTCACCATAGCCCTCTATGGGCTTCCAAATATCCCTTTGCCAATTCCACAAGAACAGCCTTAGCGAAAGGCTTCTTGAAGGGAAAGATGTAACTCGGTGAGATGAATTAACAGAACACAGAGCAGTTTCTCAGAAAGCTTCTTTCCAGTTTTGAACGGAAGATATTTCCTTTTTCACCATAGCCCTCTATGGGCTTCCAAATATCCCTTTGCCAATTCCACAAGAACAGCCTTAGCGAAAGGCTTCTTGAAGGGAAAGATGTAACTCTGTGAGATGAATTAACAGAACACAGAGCAGTTTCTCCGAAAGCTTCTTTCCAGTTTTGAACGGAAGATATTTCCTTTTTCACCATTACCCTCTATGGGCTTCCAAATATCCCTTTGCCAATTCCACAAGAACAGCCTTAGCGAGAGGCTTCTTGAAGGGAAAGATGTAACTCTGTGAGATGAATTTACAGAACATAGAACAGTTTCTCAGAAAGCTTCTTTCCAGTTTTGAACGGAAGATATTTCCTTTTTCGCCATAGCCCTCTATGGGCTTCCAAATATCCCTTTGCCAATTCCACAAGAACAGCCTTAGCGAAAGGCTTCTTGAAGGGAAAGATGTAAATCTGTGAGATGAATTAACAGAACACAGAGCAGTTTCTCAGAAAGCTTCTTTCCAGTTTTGAACGGAAGTTATTTCCTTTTTCACCATAGCCCTCTACGGGCTTCAAAATATCCCTTTGCCAATTCCACAAGAACAGCCTTAGCGAAAGGCTTCTTGAAGGGAAAGATGTAACTCTGTGAGATGAATTAACAGAAAACAGAGCAGTTTCTCAGAAAGCTTCTTTCCAGTTTTGAACGGAAGATATTTCCTTTTTCACCATAGCCCTCTATGGGCTTAAACTATCCCTTTGCCAATTCCCAAAGAACAGCCTTAGCGAAAGGCTTCTTGAAGGGAAAGATGTAACTCTGTGAGATGAATTAACAGAACACAGAGCAGTTTCTCAGAAAGCTTCTTTCCAGTTTTGAACGGAAGATATTTCCTTTTTCACCATAGCCCTCTATGGGCTTCCAAATATCCCTTTGCCAATTCCACAAGAACAGCCTTAGCGAAAGGCTTCTTGAAGGGAAAGATGTAACTCTGTGAGATGAGATAACAGAAAACAGAACAGTTTCTCAGAAAGCTTCTTTCCAGTTTTGAACGGAAGATATTTCCTTTTTCACCATAGCCCTCTATGGGCTTCCAAATATCCCTTTGCCAATTCCACAAGAACAGCCTTAGCGAAAGGATTCTTGAAGGGAAAGATGTAACTCTGTGAGATGAATTAACAGAACAGAGAACAGTTTCTCAGAAAGCGTCTTTCCAGTTTTGAACGGAAGATATTTCCTTTTTCATCAAAGCCCTCTATGGATTTCCAAATATCCCTTTGCCATTTACCCAAGAACAGCCTTAGCGAAAGGCTTCTTGAAGGGAAAGATGTAACTCTGTGAGATGAATTAACAGAACACAGAGCAGTTTCTCAGAAAGCTTCTTTCCAGTTTTGAACGGAAGATATTTCCTTTTTCACCATAGCCCTCTATGGGCTTCCAAATATCCCTTTGCCAATTCCACAAGAACAGCCTTAGCGAAAGGCTTCTTGAAGGGAAAGATGTAACTCTGTGAGATGAATTAACAGAACACAGAGCAGTTTCTCAGAAAGCTTCTTTCCAGTTTTGAACGGAAGATATTTCCTTTTTCACCATAGCCCTCTATGGGCTTCCAAATATCCCTTTGCCAATTCCACAAGAACAGCCTTAGCGAAAGGCTTCTTGAAGGGAAAGATGTAACTCTGTGAGACGAATTAACAGAACACAGAGCAGTTTCTCAGAAAGCTTCTTTCCAGTTTTGAACGGAAGATATTTCCTTTTTCACCATAGCCCTCTATGGGCTTCCAAATATCCCTTTGCCAATTCCACAAGAACAGCCTTAGCGAAAGGCTTCTTGAAGGGAAAGGTGTAACTCTGTGAGATGAATTAACAGAACACAGAGCAGTTTCTCAGAAAGCTTCTTTCCAGTTTTGAACGGAAGATATTTCCTTTTTCACCATAGCCCTCTATGGGCTTCCAAATATCCCTTTGCCAATTCCACAAGAACAGCCTTAGCGAAAGGCTTCTTGAAGGGAAAGATGTAACTCTGTGAGACGAATTAACAGAACACAGAGCAGTTTCTCAGAAAGCTTCTTTCCAGTTTTGAACGGAAGATAATTCCTTTTTCACCATAGCCCTCTACGGGCTTCCAAATATCCCTTTGCCAATTCCACAAGAACAGCCTTAGCGAAAGGCTTCTTGAAGGGAAAGATGTAACTCTGTGAGATGAATTAACAGAACACAGAGCAGTTTCTCCGAAAGCTTCTTTCCAGTTTTGAACGGAAGATATTTCCTTTTTCACCATTACCCTCTATGGGCTTCCAAATATCCCTTTGCCAATTCCACAAGAACAGCCTTAGCGAGAGGCTTCTTGAAGGGAAAGATGTAACTCTGTGAGATGAATTTACAGAACATAGAACAGTTTCTCAGAAAGCTTCTTTCCAGTTTTGAACGGAAGATATTTCCTTTTTCGCCATAGCCCTCTATGGGCTTCCAAATATCCCTTTGCCAATTCCACAAGAACAGCCTTAGCGAAAGGCTTCTTGAAGGGAAAGATGTAAATCTGTGAGATGAATTAACAGAACACAGAGCAGTTTCTCAGAAAGCTTCTTTCCAGTTTTGAACGGAAGTTATTTCCTTTTTCACCATAGCCCTCTACGGGCTTCAAAATATCCCTTTGCCAATTCCACAAGAACAGCCTTAGCGAAAGGCTTCTTGAAGGGAAAGATGTAACTCTGTGAGATGAATTAACAGAAAACAGAGCAGTTTCTCAGAAAGCTTCTTTCCAGTTTTGAACGGAAGATATTTCCTTTTTCACCATAGCCCTCTATGGGCTTAAACTATCCCTTTGCCAATTCCCAAAGAACAGCCTTAGCGAAAGGCTTCTTGAAGGGAAAGATGTAACTCTGTGAGATGAATTAACAGAACACAGAGCAGTTTCTCAGAAAGCTTCTTTCCAGTTTTGAACGGAAGATATTTCCTTTTTCACCATAGCCCTCTATGGGCTTCCAAATATCCCTTTGCCAATTCCACAAGAACAGCCTTAGCGAAAGGCTTCTTGAAGGGAAAGATGTAACTCTGTGAGATGAGATAACAGAACACAGAACAGTTTCTCAGAAAGCTTCTTTCCAGTTTTGAACGGAAGATATTTCCTTTTTCACCATAGCCCTCTATGGGCTTCCAAATATCCCTTTGCCAATTCCACAAGAACAGCCTTAGCGAAAGGATTCTTGAAGGGAAAGATGTAACTCTGTGAGATGAATTAACAGAACAGAGAGCAGTTTCTCAGAAAGCGTCTTTCCAGTTTTGAACGGAAGATATTTCCTTTTTCATCAAAGCCCTCTATGGGTTTCCAAATATCCCTTTGCCAATTACCCAAGAACAGCCTTAGCGAAAGGCTTCTTGAAGGGAAAGATGTAACTCTGTGAGATGAATTAACAGAACACAGAGCAGTTTCTCAGAAAGCTTCTTTCCAGTTTTGAACGGAAGATATTTCCTTTTTCACCATAGCCCTCTATGGGCTTCCAAATATCCCTTTGCCAATTCCACAAGAACAGCCTTAGCGAAAGGCTTCTTGAAGGGAAAGATGTAACTCTGTGAGATGAATTAACAGAACACAGAGCAGTTTCTCAGAAAGCTTCTTTCCAGTTTTGAACGGAAGATATTTCCTTTTTCACCATAGCCCTCTATGGGCTTCCAAATATCCCTTTGCCAATTCCACAAGAACAGCCTTAGCGAAAGGCTTCTTGAAGGGAAAGATGTAACTCTGTGAGACGAATTAACAGAACACAGAGCAGTTTCTCAGAAAGCTTCTTTCCAGTTTTGAACGGAAGATAATTCCTTTTTCACCATAGCCCTCTACGGGCTTCCAAATATCCCTTTGCCAATTCCACAAGAACAGCCTTAGCGAAAGGCTTCTTGAAGGGAAAGATATAACTCTGTGAGATGAATTAAGAGAACACAGAGCAGTTTCTCAGAAAGCTTCTTTCCAGTTTTGAACGGAAGATATTTCCTTTTTCACCATAGCCCTCTATGGGCTTAAACTATCCCTTTGCCAATTCCCCAAGAACAGCCTTAGCGAAAGGCTTCTTGAAGGGAAAGATGTAACTCTGTGAGATGAATTAACAGAACACAGAGCAGTTTCTCAGAAAGCTTCTTTCCAGTTTTGAACGGAAGATATTTCCTTTTTCACCATAGAACTCTATGGGCTTAAACTATCCCTTTGCCAATTCCCCAAGAACAGCCTTAGCGAAAGGCTTCTTGAAGGGAAAGATGTAACTCTGTGAGATGAATTAACAGAACACAGAGCAGTTTCTCAGAAAGCTTCTTTCCAGTTTTGAACGGAAGATATTTCCTTTTTCACCATAGCCCTCTATGGGCTTCCAAATATCCCTTTGCCAATTCCACAAGAACAGCCTTAGCGAAAGGCTTCTTGAAGGGAAAGATGTAACTCTGTGAGATGAATTAACAGAACACAGAGCAGTTTCTCCGAAAGCTTCTTTCCAGTTTTGAACGGAAGATATTTCCTTTTTCACCATAACCCTCTATGGGCTTCCAAATATCCCTTTGCCAATTCCACAAGAACAGCCTTAGCGAGAGGATTCTTGAAGGGAAAGATGTAACTCTGTGAGATGAATTTACAGAACATAGAACAGTTTCTCAGAAAGCTTCTTTCCAGTTTTGAACGGAAGATATTTCCTTTTTCGCCATAGCCCTCTATGGGCTTCCAAATATCCCTTTGCCATTTCCACAAGAACAGCCTTAGCGAAAGGCTTCTTGAAGGGAAAGATGTAACTCTGTGAGATGAATTAACAGAACACAGAGCAGTTTCTCCGAAAGCTTCTTTCCAGTTTTGAACGGAAGTTATTTCCTTTTTCACCATAGCCCTCTACGGGCTTCAAAATATCCCTTTGCCAATTCCACAAGAACAGCCTTAGCGAAAGGCTTCCTGAAGGGAAAGATGTAACTCTGTGAGATGAATTAACAGAACACAGAGCAGTTTCTCAGAAAGCTTCTTTCCAGTTTTGAACGGAAGATATTTCCTTTTTCACCATAGCCCTCTATGGGCTTAAACTATCCCTTTGCCAATTCCCCAAGAACATCCTTAGCGAAAGGCTTCTTGAAGGGAAAGATGTAACTCTGTGAGATGAATTAACAGAACACAGAGCAGTTTCTCAGAAAGCTTCTTTCCAGTTTTGAACGGAAGATATTTCCTTTTTCACCATAGCCCTCTATGGGCTTCCAAATATCCCTTTGCCAATTCCACAAGAACAGCCTTAGCGAAAGGCTTCTTGAAGGGAAAGATGTAACTCTGTGAGATGAGATAACAGAACACAGAACAGTTTCTCAGAAAGCTTCTTTCCAGTTTTGAACGGAAGATATTTCCTTTTTCACCATAGCCCTCTATGGGCTTCCAAATATCCCTTTGCCAATTCCACAAGAACAGCCTTAGCGAAAGGATTCTTGAAGGGAAAGATGTAACTCTGTGAGATGAATTAACAGAACAGAGAGCAGTTTCTCAGAAAGCGTCTTTCCAGTTTTGAACGGAAGATATTTCCTTTTTCATCATAGCCCTCTATGGGTTTCCAAATATCCCTTTGCCAATTACCCAAGAACAGCCTTAGCGAAAGGCTTCTTGAAGGGAAAGATGTAACTCTGTGAGATGAATTAACAGAACATAGAACACTTTCTCAGAAAGATTCTTTCCAGTTTTGAACGGAAGATATTTCCTTTTTCACCATAGCCCTCTATGGGCTTCCAAATATCCCTTTGCCAATTCCCCAAGAACATCCTTAGCGAAAGGCTTCTTGAAGGGAAAGATGTAACTCTGTGAGATGAATTAACAGAACACAGAGCAGTTTCTCAGAAAGCTTCTTTCCAGTTTTGAACGGAAGATATTTCCTTTTTCACCTTAGCCCTCTATGGGCTTCCAAATATCCCTTTGCCAATTCCACAAGAACAGCCTTAGCGAAAGGCTTCTTGAAGGGAAAGATGTAACTCTGTGAGATGAGATAACAGAACACAGAACAGTTTCTCAGAAAGCTTCTTTCCAGTTTTGAACGGAAGATATTTCCTTTTTCACCATAGCCCTCTATGGGCTTCCAAATATCCCTTTGCCAATTCCACAAGAACAGCCTTAGCGAAAGGATTCTTGAAGGGAAAGATGTAACTATGTGAGATGAATTAACAGAACAGAGAGCAGTTTCTCAGAAAGCGTCTTTCCAGTTTTGAACGGAAGATATTTCCTTTTTCATCATAGCCCTCTATGGGTTTCCAAATATCCCTTTGCCAATTACCCAAGAACAGCCTTAGCGAAAGGCTTCTTGAAGGGAAAGATGTAACTCTGTGAGATGAATTAACAGAACATAGAACACTTTCTCAGAAAGATTCTTTCCAGTTTTGAACGGAAGATATTTCCTTTTTCACCATAGCCCTCTATGGGCTTCCAAATATCCCTTTGCCAATTCCACAAGAACAGCCTTAGCGAAAGGCTTCTTGAAGGGAAAGATGTAACTCTGTGAGATGAATTAACAGAACACAGAGCAGTTTCTCAGAAAGCTTCCTTCCAGTTTTGAACGGAAGATATTTCCTTTTTCACCATAGCCCTCTATGGGCTTCCAAATATCCCTTTGCCAATTCCACAAGAACAGCCTTAGCGAAAGGCTTCTTGAAGGGAAAGATGTAACTCTGTGAGACGAATTAACAGAACACAGAGCAGTTTCTCAGAAAGCTTCTTTCCAGTTTTGAACGGAAGATAATTCCTTTTTCACCATAGCCCTCTACGGGCTTCCAAATATCCCTTTGCCAATTCCACAAGAACAGCCTTAGCGAAAGGCTTCTTGAAGGGAAAGATGTAACTCTGTGAGATGAATTAACAGAACACAGAGCAGTTTCTCAGAAAGCTTCTTTCCAGTTTTGAACGGAAGATATTTCCTTTTTCACCATAGCCCTCTATGGGCTTCCAAATATCCCTTTGCCAATTCCACAAGAACAGCCTTAGCGAAAGGCTTCTTGAAGGGAAAGATGTAACTCTGTGAGACGAATTAACAGAACACAGAGCAGTTTCTCAGAAAGCTTCTTTCCAGTTTTGAACGGAAGATAATTCCTTTTTCACCATAGCCCTCTACGGGCTTCCAAATATCCCTTTGCCAATTCCACAAGAACAGCCTTAGCGAAAGGCTTCTTGAAGGGAAAGATGTAACTCTGTGAGATGAATTAAGAGAACACAGAGCAGATTCTCAGAAAGCTTCTTTCCAGTTTTGAACGGAAGATATTTCCTTTTTCACCATAGCCCTCTATGGGCTTAAACTATCCCTTTGCCAATTCCCCAAGAACAGCCTTAGCGAAAGGCTTCTTGAAGGGAAAGATGTAACTCTGTGAGATGAATTAACAGAACACAGAGCAGTTTCTCAGAAAGCTTCTTTCCAGTTTTGAACGGAAGATATTTACTTTTTCACCATAGAACTCTATGGGCTTAAACTATCCCTTTGCCAATTCCCCAAGAACAGCCTTAGCGAAAGGCTTCTTGAAGGGAAAGATGTAACTCTGTGAGATGAATTAAGAGAACACAGAGCAGTTTCTCAGAAAGCTTCTTTCCAGTTTTGAACGGAAGATATTTCCTTTTTCACCATAGCCCTCTATGGGCTTCCAAATATGCCTTTGCCAATTCCACAAGAACAGCCTTAGCGAAAGGCTTCTTGAAGGGAAAGATGTAACTCTGTGAGATGAATTAACAGAACACAGAGCAGTTTCTCCGAAAGCTTCTTTCCAGTTTTGAACGGAAGATATTTCCTTTTTCACCGTAACCCTCTATGGGCTTCCAAATATCCCTTTGCCAATTCCACAAGAACAGCCTTAGCGAAAGGCTTCTTGAAGGGAAAGATGTAACTCTGTGAGATGAATTAACAGAACACAGAGCAGTTTCTCAGAAAGCTTCTTTCCAGTTTTGAACGGAAGATATTTCCTTTTTCACCATAGCCCTCTACGGGCTTCAAAATATCCCTTTGCCAATTCCACAAGAACAGCCTTAGCGAAAGGCTTCTTGAAGGGAAAGATGTAACTCTGTGAGATGAATTAACAGAACATAGAACACTTTCTCAGAAAGATTCTTTCCAGTTTTGAACGGAAGATATTTCCTTTTTCACCATAGCCCTCTATGGGCTTCCAAATATCCCTTTGCCAATTCCCCAAGAACATCCTTAGCGAAAGGCTTCTTGAAGGGAAAGATGTAACTCTGTGAGATGAATTAACAGAACACAGAGCAGTTTCTCAGAAAGCTTCTTTCCAGTTTTGAACGGAAGATATTTCCTTTTTCACCATAGCCCTCTATGGGCTTCCAAATATCCCTTTGCCAATTCCACAAGAACAGCCTTAGCGAAAGGCTTCTTGAAGGGAAAGATGTAACTCTGTGAGATGAGATAACAGAACACAGAACAGTTTCTCAGAAAGCTTCTTTCCAGTTTTGAACGGAAGATATTTCCTTTTTCACCATAGCCCTCTATGGACTTCCAAATATCCCTTTGCCAATTCCACAAGAACAGCCTTAGCGAAAGGATTCTTGAAGGGAAAGATGTAACTCTGTGAGATGAATTAACAGAACAGAGAGCAGTTTCTCAGAAAGCGTCTTTCCAGTTTTGAACGGAAGATATTTCCTTTTTCATCATAGCCCTCTATGGGTTTCCAAATATCCCTTTGCCAATTACCCAAGAAGAGCCTTAGCGAAAGGCTTCTTGAAGGGAAAGATGTAACTCTGTGAGATGAATTAACAGAACATAGAACACTTTCTCAGAAAGATTCTTTCCAGTTTTGAACGGAAGATATTTCCTTTTTCACCATAACCCTCTATGGGCTTCCAAATATCCCTTTGCCAATTCCACAAGAACAGCCTTAGCGAAAGGCTTCTTGAAGGGAAAGATGTAACTCTGTGAGATGAATTAACAGAACACAGAGCAGTTTCTCCGAAAGCTTCTTTCCAGTTTTGAACGGAAGATATTTCCTTTTTCACCATAGCCCTCTATGGGCTTCCAAATATCCCTTTGCCAATTCCACAAGAACAGCCTTAGCGAAAGGCTTCTTGAAGGGAAAGATGTAACTCTGTGAGACGAATTAACAGAACACAGAGCAGTTTCTCAGAAAGCTTCTTTCCAGTTTTGAACGGAAGATAATTCCTTTTTCACCATAGCCCTCTACGGGCTTCCAAATATCCCTTTGCCAATTCCACAAGAACAGCCTTAGCGAAAGGCTTCTTGAAGGGAAAGATGTAACTCTGTGAGATGAATTAAGAGAACACAAAGCAGTTTCTCAGAAAGCTTCTTTCCAGTTTTGAACGGAAGATATTTCTTTTTTCACCATAGCCCTCTATGGGCTTAAACTATCCCTTTGCCAATTCCCCAAGAACAGCCTTAGCGAAAGACTTCTTGAAGGGAAAGATGTAACTCTGTGAGATGAATTAACAGAACACAGAGCAGTTTCTCAGAAAGCTTCTTTCCAGTTTTGAACGGAAGATATTTCCTTTTTCACCATAGCCCTCTATGGGCTTCCAAATATCCCTTTGCCAATTCCACAAGAACAGCCTTAGCGAAAGGCTTCTTGAAGGGAAAGATGTAACTCTGTGAGATGAATTAACAGAACACAGAGCAGTTTCTCAGAAAGCTTCTTTCCAGTTTTGAACGGAAGATATTTCCTTTTTCACCATAGCCCTCTAAGGATTCCAAATATAGCTTTGCCAATTCCACAAGAACAGCCTTAGCGAAAGGCTTCTTGAAGGGAAAGATGTAACTCTGTTAGATGAATTAACAGAACACAGAGTAGTTTCTCAGAAAGCTTCTTTCCAGTTTTGAACGGAAGATATTTCCTTTTTCACCATAGCCCTCTATGGGCTTCCAAATATCCCTTTGCCAATTCCACAAGAACAGCCTTAGCGAAAGGCTTCTGGAAGGGAAAGATGTAACTCTGTGAGATGAATTAACAGAACACAGAGCAGTTTCTCAGAAAGCTTCTTTCCAGTTTTGAACGGAAGATATTTCCTTTTTCACCATAGCCCTCTATGGGCTTCCAAATATCCCTTTGCCAATTCCACAAGAACAGCCTTAGCGAAAGGCTTCTTGAAGGGAAAGATGTAACTCTGTGAGATGAATTAACAGAACACAGAGCAGTTTCTCAGAAAGCTTCTTTCCAGTTTTGAACGGAAGATATTTCCTTTTTCACCATAGCCCTCTATGGGCTTCCAAATATCCCTTTGCCAATTCCACAAGAACAGCCTTAGCGAAAGGCTTCTTGAAGGGAAAGATGTAACTCTGTGAGATGAATTAACAGAACACAGAGCAGTTTCTCAGAAAGCTTCTTTCCAGTTTTGAACGGAAGATATTTCCTTTTTCACCATAGCCCTCTATGGGCTTCCAAATATCCCTTTGCCAATTCCACAAGAACAGCCTTAGCGAAAGGCTTCTTGAAGGGAAATTTGTAACTCTGTGAGATGAATTAACAGAACACAGAGCAGTTTCTCAGAAAGCTTCTTTCCAGTTTTGAACGGAAGATATTTCCTTTTTCACCATAACCCTCTATGGGCTTCCAAATATCCCTTGGCCAATTCCACAAGAACAGCCTTAGCGAGAGGCTTCTTGAAGGGAAAGATGTAACTCTGTGAGATGAATTTACAGAACATAGAACAGTTTCTCAGAAAGCTTCTTTCCAGTTTTGAACGGAAGATATTTCCTTTTTCGCCATAGCCCTCTATGGGCTTCCAAATATCCCTTTGCCAATTCCACAAGAACAGCCTTAGCGAAAGGCTTCTTGAAGGGAAAGATGTAACTCTGTGAGATGAATTAACAGAACACAGAGCAGTTTCTCCGAAAGCTTCTTTCCAGTTTTGAACGGAAGATATTTCCTTTTTCACCATAGCCCTCTACGGGCTTCAAAATATCCCTTTGCCAATTCCACAAGAACAGCCTTAGCGAAAGGCTTCTTGAAGGGAAAGATGTAACTCTGTGAGATGAATTAACAGAACACAGAGCAGTTTCTCAGAAAGCTTCTTTCCAGTTTTGAACGGAAGATATTTCCTTTTTCACCATAGACCTCTATGGGCTTAAACTATCCCTTTGCCAATTCCCAAAGAACAGCCTTAGCGAAAGGCTTCTTGAAGGGAAAGATGTAACTCTGTGAGATGAATTAACAGAACACAGAGCAGTTTCTCAGAAAGCTTCTTTCCAGTTTTGAACGGAAGATATTTCCTTTTTCACCATAGCCCTCTAAGGGCTTCCAAATATCCCTTTGCCAATTCCACAAGAACAGCCTTAGCGAAAGGCTTCTTGAAGGGAAAGATGTAACTCTGTGAGATGAGATAACAGAACACAGAACAGTTTCTCAGAAAGCTTCTTTCCAGTTTTGAACGGAAGATATTTCCTTTTTCACCATAGCCCTCTATGGGCTTCCAAATATCCCTTTGCCAATTCCACAAGAACAGCCTTAGCGAAAGGCTTCTTGAAGGGAAAGGTGTAACTCTGTGAGATGAAGTAACAGAACACAGAGCAGTTTCTCAGAAAGCTTCTTTCCAGTTTTGAACGGAAGATATTTCCTTTTTCACCATAACCCTCTATGGGCTTCTAAATATCCCTTTGCCAATTCCACAAGAACAGCCTTAGCGAAAGGCTTCTTGAAGGAAAAGATGTAACTCTGTGAGATGAATTAACAGAACACAGAGCAGTTTCTCAGAAAGCTTCTTTCCAGTTTTGAACGGAAGATATTTCCTTTTCCACCATAGCCCTCTATGGGCTTAAACTATCCCTTTGCCAATTCCCCAAGAACAGCCTTAGCGAAAGGCTTCTTGAAGGGAAAGATGTAACTCTGTGAGAAGAATTAACAGAACACAGAGCAGTTTCTCAGAAAGCTTCTTTCCAGTTTTGAACGGAAGATATTTCCTTTTTCACCATAGCCCTCTATGGGCTTCCAAATATCCCTTTGCCAATTCCACAAGAACAGCCTTAGCGAAAGGCTTCTTGAAGGGAAAGATGTAACTCTGTGAGATGAATTAACAGAACACAGAGCAGTTTCTCAGAAAGCTTCTTTCCAGTTTTGAACGGAAGATATTTCCTTTTTCACCATAGCCCTCTATGGGCTTCCAAATATCCCTTTGCCAATTCCACAAGAACAGCCTTAGCGAAAGGCTTCTTGAAGGGAAAGATGTAACTCTGTGAGATGAATTAACAGAACACAGAGCAGTTTCTCCGAAAGCTTCTTTCCAGTTTTGAACGGAAGGTATTTCCTTTTTCACCATAACCCTCTATGGGCTTCCAAATATCCCTTTGCCAATTCCACAAGAACAGCCTTAGCGAGAGGCTTCTTGAAGGGAAAGATGTAACTCTGTGAGATGAATTAACAGAACATAGAACAGTTTCTCAGAAAGCTTCTTTCCAGTTTTGAACGGAAGATATTTCCTTTTTCACCATAGCCCTCTATGGGCTTCCAAATATCCCTTTGCCAATTCCACAAGAACAGCCTTAGCGAAAGGCTTCTTGAAGGGAAAGATGTAACTCTGTGAGATGAATTAAGAGAACACAGAGCAGTTTCTCAGAAAGCTTCTTTCCAGTTTTGAACGGAAGATATTTCCTTTTTCACCATAGCCCTCTACGGGCTTCAAAATATCCCTTTGCCAATTCCACAAGAACAGCCTTAGCGAAAGGCTTCTTGAAGGGAAAGATGTAACTCTGTGAGATGAATTAACAGAACAGAGAGCAGTTTCTCAGAATGCGTCTTTCCAGTTTTGAACGGAAGATATTTCCTTTTTCATCATAGCCCTCTATGGGTTTCCAAATATCCCTTTGCCATTTACCCAAGAACAGCCTTAGCGAAAGGCTTCTTGAAGGGAAAGATGTAACTCTGTGAGATGAATTAACAGAACACAGAGCAGTTTCTCAGAAAGCTTCTTTCCAGTTTTGAACGGAAGATATTTCCTTTTTCACCATAGCCCTCTATGGGCTTCCAAATATCCCTTTGCCAATTCCACAAGAACAGCCTTAGCGAAAGGCTTCTTGAAGGGAAAGATGTAACTCTGTGAGATGAATTAACAGAACACAGAGCAGTTTCTCCGAAAGCTTCTTTCCAGTTTTGAACGGAAGATATTTCCTTTTTCACCATAGCCCTCTATGGGCTTCCAAATATCCCTTTGCCAATTCCACAAGAACAGCCTTAGCGAAAGGCTTCTTGAAGGGAAAGATGTAACTCTGTGAGACGAATTAACAGAACACAGAGCAGTTTCTCAGAAAGCTTCTTTCCAGTTTTGAACGGAAGATAATTCCTTTTTCACCATAGCCCTCTACGGGCTTCCAAATATCCCTTTGCCAATTCCACAAGAACAGCCTTAGCGAAAGGCTTCTTGAAGGGAAAGATGTAACTCTGTGAGATGAATTAACAGAACACAGAGCAGTTTCTCCGAAAGCTTCTTTCCAGTTTTGAACGGAAGATATTTCCTTTTTCACCATTACCCTCTATGGGCTTCCAAATATCCCTTTGCCAATTCCACAAGAACAGCCTTAGCGAGAGGCTTCTTGAAGGGAAAGATGTAACTCTGTGAGATGAATTTACAGAACATAGAACAGTTTCTCAGAAAGCTTCTTTCCAGTTTTGAACGGAAGATATTTCCTTTTTCGCCATAGCCCTCTATGGGCTTCCAAATATCCCTTTGCCAATTCCACAAGAACAGCCTTAGCGAAAGGCTTCTTGAAGGGAAAGATGTAAATCTGTGAGATGAATTAACAGAACACAGAGCAGTTTCTCAGAAAGCTTCTTTCCAGTTTTGAACGGAAGTTATTTCCTTTTTCACCATAGCCCTCTACGGGCTTCAAAATATCCCTTTGCCAATTCCACAAGAACAGCCTTAGCGAAAGGCTTCTTGAAGGGAAAGATGTAACTCTGTGAGATGAGATAACAGAACACAGAACAGTTTCTCAGAAAGCTTCTTTCCAGTTTTGAACGGAAGATATTTCCTTTTTCACCATAGCCCTCTATGGGCTTCCAAATATCCCTTTGCCAATTCCACAAGAACAGCCTTAGCGAAAGGATTCTTGAAGGGAAAGATGTAACTCTGTGAGATGAATTAACAGAACAGAGAGCAGTTTCTCAGAAAGCGTCTTTCCAGTTTTGAACGGAAGATATTTCCTTTTTCATCAAAGCCCTCTATGGGTTTCCAAATATCCCTTTGCCAATTACCCAAGAACAGCCTTAGCGAAAGGCTTCTTGAAGGGAAAGATGTAACTCTGTGAGATGAATTAACAGAACACAGAGCAGTTTCTCAGAAAGCTTCTTTCCAGTTTTGAACGGAAGATATTTCCTTTTTCACCATAGCCCTCTATGGGCTTCCAAATATCCCTTTGCCAATTCCACAAGAA
The DNA here is from genome assembly GCF_047675955.1 of Chlorocebus sabaeus. Classification (NCBI taxonomy): domain Eukaryota; kingdom Metazoa; phylum Chordata; class Mammalia; order Primates; family Cercopithecidae; genus Chlorocebus; species Chlorocebus sabaeus. The sequence continues at coordinate 497,553 of NW_027327459.1, forward strand.
CAGCCTTAGCGAAAGGCTTCTTGAAGGGAAAGATGTAACTCTGTGAGATGAATTAACAGAACACAGAGCAGTTTCTCAGAAAGCTTCTTTCCAGTTTTGAACGGAAGATATTTCCTTTTTCACCATAGCCCTCTATGGGCTTCCAAATATCCCTTTGCCAATTCCACAAGAACAGCCTTAGCGAAAGGCCTCTTGAAGGGAAAGATGTAACTCTGTGAGACGAATTAACAGAACACAGAGCAGTTTCTCAGAAAGCTTCTTTCCAGTTTTGAACGGAAGATAATTCCTTTTTCACCATAGCCCTCTACGGGCTTCCAAATATCCCTTTGCCAATTCCACAAGAACAGCCTTAGCGAAAGGCTTCTTGAAGGGAAAGATGTAACTCTGTGAGATGAATTAAGAGAACACAGAGCAGTTTCTCAGAAAGCTTCTTTCCAGTTTTGAACGGAAGATATTTCCTTTTTCACCATAGCCCTCTATGGGCTTAAACTATCCCTTTGCCAATTCCCCAAGAACAGCCTTAGCGAAAGGCTTCTTGAAGGGAAAGATGTAACTCTGTGAGATGAATTAACAGAACACAGAGCAGTTTCTCAGAAAGCTTCTTTCCAGTTTTGAACGGAAGATATTTCCTTTTTCACCATAGAACTCTATGGGCTTAAACTATCCCTTTGCCAATTCCCCAAGAACAGCCTTAGCGAAAGGCTTCTTGAATTGAAAGATGTAACTCTGTGAGATGAATTAACAGAACACAGAGCAGTTTCTCAGAAAGCTTCTTTCCAGTTTTGAACGGAAGATATTTCCTTTTTCACCATAGCCCTCTATGGGCTTCCAAATATCCCTTTGCCAATTCCACAAGAACAGCCTTAGCGAAAGGCTTCTTGAAGGGAAAGATGTAACTCTGTGAGATGAATTAACAGAACACAGAGCAGTTTCTCCGAAAGCTTCTTTCCAGTTTTGAACGGAAGATATTTCCTTTTTCACCATAACCTTCTATGGGCTTCCAAATATCCCTTTGCCAATTCCACAAGAACAGCCTTAGCGAGAGGCTTCTTGAAGGGAAAGATGTAACTCTGTGAGATGAATTTACAGAACATAGAACAGTTTCTCAGAAAGCTTCTTTCCAGTTTTGAACGGAAGATATTTCCTTTTTCGCCATAGCCCTCTATGGGCTTCCAAATATCCCTTTGCCATTTCCACAAGAACAGCCTTAGCGAAAGGCTTCTTGAAGGGAAAGATGTAACTCTGTGAGATGAATTAACAGAACACAGAGCAGTTTCTCCGAAAGCTTCTTTCCAGTTTTGAACGGAAGTTATTTCCTTTTTCACCATAGCCCTCTACGGGCTTCAAAATATCCCTTTGCCAATTCCACAAGAACAGCCTTAGCGAAAGGCTTAATGAAGGGAAAGATGTAACTCTGTGAGATGAATTAACAGAACACAGAGCAGTTTCTCAGAAAGCTTCTTTCCAGTTTAGAACGGAAGATATTTCCTTTTTCACCATAGCCCTCTATGGGCTTAAACTATCCCTTTGCCAATTCCCCAAGAACATCCTTAGCGAAAGGCTTCTTGAAGGGAAAGATGTAACTCTGTGAGATGAATTAACAGAACACAGAGCAGTTTCTCAGAAAGCTTCTTTCCAGTTTTGAACGGAAGATATTTCCTTTTTCACCATAACCCTCTATGGGCTTCTAAATATCCCTTTGCCAATTCCACAAGAACAGCCTTAGCGAAAGGCTTCTTGAAGGAAAAGATGTAACTCTGTGAGATGAATTAACAGAACACAGAGCAGTTTCTCAGAAAGCTTCTTTCCAGTTTTGAACGGAAGATATTTCCTTTTCCACCATAGCCCTCTATGGGCTTAAACTATCCCTTTGCCAATTCCCCAAGAACAGCCTTAGCGAAAGGCTTCTTGAAGGGAAAGATGTAACTCTGTGAGAAGAATTAACAGAACACAGAGCAGTTTCTCAGAAAGCTTCTTTCCAGTTTTGAACGGAAGATATTTCCTTTTTCACCATAGCCCTCTATGGGCTTCCAAATATCCCTTTGCCAATTCCACAAGAACAGCCTTAGCGAAAGGCTTCTTGAAGGGAAAGATGTAACTCTGTGAGATGAATTAACAGAACACAGAGCAGTTTCTCAGAAAGCTTCTTTCCAGTTTTGAACGGAAGATATTTCCTTTTTCACCATAGCCCTCTATGGGCTTCCAAATATCCCTTTGCCAATTCCACAAGAACAGCCTTAGCGAAAGGCTTCTTGAAGGGAAAGATGTAACTCTGTGAGATGAATTAACAGAACACAGAGCAGTTTCTCCGAAAGCTTCTTTCCAGTTTTGAACGGAAGATATTTCCTTTTTCACCATAACCCTCTATGGGCTTCCAAATATCCCTTTGCCAATTCCACAAGAACAGCCTTAGCGAGAGGCTTCTTGAAGGGAAAGATGTAACTCTGTGAGATGAATTAACAGAACATAGAACAGTTTCTCAGAAAGCTTCTTTCCAGTTTTGAACGGAAGATATTTCCTTTTTCACCATAGCCCTCTATGGGCTTCCAAATATCCCTTTGCCAATTCCACAAGAACAGCCTTAGCGAAAGGCTTCTTGAAGGGAAAGATGTAACTCTGTGAGATGAATTAAGAGAACACAGAGCAGTTTCTCAGAAAGCTTCTTTCCAGTTTTGAACGGAAGATATTTCCTTTTTCACCATAGCCCTCTACGGGCTTCAAAATATCCCTTTGCCAATTCCACAAGAACAGCCTTAGCGAAAGGCTTCTTGAAGGGAAAGATGTAACTCTGTGAGATGAATTAACAGAACAGAGAGCAGTTTCTCAGAATGCGTCTTTCCAGTTTTGAACGGAAGATATTTCCTTTTTCATCATAGCCCTCTATGGGTTTCCAAATATCCCTTTGCCATTTACCCAAGAACAGCCTTAGCGAAAGGCTTCTTGAAGGGAAAGATGTAACTCTGTGAGATGAATTAACAGAACACAGAGCAGTTTCTCAGAAAGCTTCTTTCCAGTTTTGAACGGAAGATATTTCCTTTTTCACCATAGCCCTCTATGGGCTTCCAAATATCCCTTTGCCAATTCCACAAGAACAGCCTTAGCGAAAGGCTTCTTGAAGGGAAAGATGTAACTCTGTGAGATGAATTAACAGAACACAGAGCAGTTTCTCAGAAAGCTTCTTTCCAGTTTTGAACGGAAGATATTTCCTTTTTCACCATAGCCCTCTATGGGCTTCCAAATATCCCTTTGCCAATTCCACAAGAACAGCCTTAGCGAAAGGCTTCTTGAAGGGAAAGATGTAACTCTGTGAGACGAATTAACAGAACACAGAGCAGTTTCTCAGAAAGCTTCTTTCCAGTTTTGAACGGAAGATAATTCCTTTTTCACCATAGCCCTCTACGGGCTTCCAAATATCCCTTTGCCAATTCCACAAGAACAGCCTTAGCGAAAGGCTTCTTGAAGGGAAAGATGTAACTCTGTGAGATGAATTAACAGAACACAGAGCAGTTTCTCCGAAAGCTTCTTTCCAGTTTTGAACGGAAGATATTTCCTTTTTCACCATTACCCTCTATGGGCTTCCAAATATCCCTTTGCCAATTCCACAAGAACAGCCTTAGCGAGAGGCTTCTTGAAGGGAAAGATGTAACTCTGTGAGATGAATTTACAGAACATAGAACAGTTTCTCAGAAAGCTTCTTTCCAGTTTTGAACGGAAGATATTTCCTTTTTCGCCATAGCCCTCTATGGGCTTCCAAATATCCCTTTGCCAATTCCACAAGAACAGCCTTAGCGAAAGGCTTCTTGAAGGGAAAGATGTAAATCTGTGAGATGAATTAACAGAACACAGAGCAGTTTCTCAGAAAGCTTCTTTCCAGTTTTGAACGGAAGTTATTTCCTTTTTCACCATAGCCCTCTACGGGCTTCAAAATATCCCTTTGCCAATTCCACAAGAACAGCCTTAGCGAAAGGCTTCTTGAAGGGAAAGATGTAACTCTGTGAGATGAGATAACAGAACACAGAACAGTTTCTCAGAAAGCTTCTTTCCAGTTTTGAACGGAAGATATTTCCTTTTTCACCATAGCCCTCTATGGGCTTCCAAATATCCCTTTGCCAATTCCACAAGAACAGCCTTAGCGAAAGGATTCTTGAAGGGAAAGATGTAACTCTGTGAGATGAATTAACAGAACAGAGAGCAGTTTCTCAGAAAGCGTCTTTCCAGTTTTGAACGGAAGATATTTCCTTTTTCATCAAAGCCCTCTATGGGTTTCCAAATATCCCTTTGCCAATTACCCAAGAACAGCCTTAGCGAAAGGCTTCTTGAAGGGAAAGATGTAACTCTGTGAGATGAATTAACAGAACACAGAGCAGTTTCTCAGAAAGCTTCTTTCCAGTTTTGAACGGAAGATATTTCCTTTTTCACCATAGCCCTCTATGGGCTTCCAAATATCCCTTTGCCAATTCCACAAGAACAGCCTTAGCGAAAGGCTTCTTGAAGGGAAAGATGTAACTCTGTGAGATGAATTAACAGAACACAGAGCAGTTTCTCAGAAAGCTTCTTTCCAGTTTTGAACGGAAGATATTTCCTTTTTCACCATAGCCCTCTATGGGCTTCCAAATATCCCTTTGCCAATTCCACAAGAACAGCCTTAGCGAAAGGCCTCTTGAAGGGAAAGATGTAACTCTGTGAGACGAATTAACAGAACACAGAGCAGTTTCTCAGAAAGCTTCTTTCCAGTTTTGAACGGAAGATAATTCCTTTTTCACCATAGCCCTCTACGGGCTTCCAAATATCCCTTTGCCAATTCCACAAGAACAGCCTTAGCGAAAGGCTTCTTGAAGGGAAAGATGTAACTCTGTGAGATGAATTAAGAGAACACAGAGCAGTTTCTCAGAAAGCTTCTTTCCAGTTTTGAACGGAAGATATTTCCTTTTTCACCATAGCCCTCTATGGGCTTAAACTATCCCTTTGCCAATTCCCCAAGAACAGCCTTAGCGAAAGGCTTCTTGAAGGGAAAGATGTAACTCTGTGAGATGAATTAACAGAACACAGAGCAGTTTCTCAGAAAGCTTCTTTCCAGTTTTGAACGGAAGATATTTCCTTTTTCACCATAGAACTCTATGGGCTTAAACTATCCCTTTGCCAATTCCCCAAGAACAGCCTTAGCGAAAGGCTTCTTGAATTGAAAGATGTAACTCTGTGAGATGAATTAACAGAACACAGAGCAGTTTCTCAGAAAGCTTCTTTCCAGTTTTGAACGGAAGATATTTCCTTTTTCACCATAGCCCTCTATGGGCTTCCAAATATCCCTTTGCCAATTCCACAAGAACAGCCTTAGCGAAAGGCTTCTTGAAGGGAAAGATGTAACTCTGTGAGATGAATTAACAGAACACAGAGCAGTTTCTCCGAAAGCTTCTTTCCAGTTTTGAACGGAAGATATTTCCTTTTTCACCATAACCCTCTATGGGCTTCCAAATATCCCTTTGCCAATTCCACAAGAACAGCCTTAGCGAGAGGCTTCTTGAAGGGAAAGATGTAACTCTGTGAGATGAATTTACAGAACATAGAACAGTTTCTCAGAAAGCTTCTTTCCAGTTTTGAACGGAAGATATTTCCTTTTTCGCCATAGCCCTCTATGGGCTTCCAAATATCCCTTTGCCATTTCCACAAGAACAGCCTTAGCGAAAGGCTTCTTGAAGGGAAAGATGTAACTCTGTGAGATGAATTAACAGAACACAGAGCAGTTTCTCCGAAAGCTTCTTTCCAGTTTTGAACGGAAGTTATTTCCTTTTTCACCATAGCCCTCTACGGGCTTCAAAATATCCCTTTGCCAATTCCACAAGAACAGCCTTAGCGAAAGGCTTAATGAAGGGAAAGATGTAACTCTGTGAGATGAATTAACAGAACACAGAGCAGTTTCTCAGAAAGCTTCTTTCCAGTTTTGAACGGAAGATATTTCCTTTTTCACCATAGCCCTCTATGGGCTTAAACTATCCCTTTGCCAATTCCCCAAGAACATCCTTAGCGAAAGGCTTCTTGAAGGGAAAGATGTAACTCTGTGAGATGAATTAACAGAACACAGAGCAGTTTCTCAGAAAGCTTCTTTCCAGTTTTGAACGGAAGATATTTCCTTTTTCACCATAGCCCTCTATGGGCTTCCAAATATCCCTTTGCCAATTCCACAAGAACAGCCTTAGCGAAAGGCTTCTTGAAGGGAAAGATGTAACTCTGTGAGATGAGATAACAGAACACAGAACAGTTTCTCAGAAAGCTTCTTTCCAGTTTTGAACGGAAGATATTTCCTTTTTCACCATAGCCCTCTATGGGCTTCCAAATATCCCTTTGCCAATTCCACAAGAACAGCCTTAGCGAAAGGATTCTTGAAGGGAAAGATGTAACTCTGTGAGATGAATTAACAGAACAGAGAGCAGTTTCTCAGAAAGCGTCTTTCCAGTTTTGAACGGAAGATATTTCCTTTTTCATCATAGCCCTCTATGGGTTTCCAAATATCCCTTTGCCAATTACCCAAGAACAGCCTTAGCGAAAGGCTTCTTGAAGGGAAAGATGTAACTCTGTGAGATGAATTAACAGAACATAGAACAGTTTCTCAGAGAGATTCTTTCCAGTTTTGAACGGAAGATATTTCCTTTTTCACCATAGCCCTCTATGGGCTTCCAAATATCCCTTTGCCAATTCCCCAAGAACATCCTTAGCGAATGGCTTCTTGAAGGGAAAGATGTAACTCTGTGAGATGAATTAACAGAACACAGAGCAGTTTCTCAGAAAGCTTCTTTCCAGTTTTGAACGGAAGATATTTCCTTTTTCACCATAGCCCTCTATGGGCTTCCAAATATCCCTTTGCCAATTCCACAAGAACAGCCTTAGCGAAAGGCTTCTTGAAGGGAAAGATGTAACTCTGTGAGATGAGATAACAGAACACAGAACAGTTTCTCAGAAAGCTTCTTTCCAGTTTTGAACGGAAGATATTTCCTTTTTCACCATAGCCCTCTATGGGCTTCCAAATATCCCTTTGCCAATTCCACAAGAACAGCCTTAGCGAAAGGATTCTTGAAGGGAAAGATGTAACTATGTGAGATGAATTAACAGAACAGAGTGCAGTTTCTCAGAAAGCGTCTTTCCAGTTTTGAACGGAAGATATTTCCTTTTTCATCATAGCCCTCTATGGGTTTCCAAATATCCCTTTGCCAATTACCCAAGAACAGCCTTAGCGAAAGGCTTCTTGAAGGGAAAGATGTAACTCTGTGAGATGAATTAACAGAACATAGAACACTTTCTCAGAAAGATTCTTTCCAGTTTTGAACGGAAGATATTTCCTTTTTCACCATAGCCCTCTATGGGCTTCCAAATATCCCTTTGCCAATTCCACAAGAACAGCCTTAGCGAAAGGCTTCTTGAAGGGAAAGATGTAACTCTGTGAGATGAATTAACAGAACACAGAGCAGTTTCTCAGAAAGCTTCCTTCCAGTTTTGAACGGAAGATATTTCCTTTTTCACCATAGCCCTCTATGGGCTTCCAAATATCCCTTTGCCAATTCCACAAGAACAGCCTTAGCGAAAGGCTTCTTGAAGGGAAAGATGTAACTCTGTGAGACGAATTAACAGAACACAGAGCAGTTTCTCAGAAAGCTTCTTTCCAGTTTTGAACGGAAGATAATTCCTTTTTCACCATAGCCCTCTACGGGCTTCCAAATATCCCTTTGCCAATTCCACAAGAACAGCCTTAGCGAAAGGCTTCTTGAAGGGAAAGATGTAACTCTGTGAGATGAATTAAGAGAACACAGAGCAGTTTCTCAGAAAGCTTCTTTCCAGTTTTGAACGGAAGATATTTCTTTTTTCACCATAGCCCTCTATGGGCTTAAACTATCCCTTTGCCAATTCCCCAAGAACAGCCTTAGCGAAAGGCTTCTTGAAGGGAAAGATGTAACTCTGTGAGATGAATTAACAGAACAGAGAGCAGTTTCTCAGAAAGCGTCTTTCCAGTTTTGAACGGAAGATATTTCCTTTTTCATCATAGCCCTCTATGGGTTTCCAAATATCCCTTTGCCAATTACCCAAGAACAGCCTTAGCGAAAGGCTTCTTGAAGGGAAAGATGTAACTCTGTGAGATGAATTAACAGAACACAGAGCAGTTTCTCAGAAAGCTTCTTTCCAGTTTTGAACGGAAGATATTTCCTTTTTCACCATAGCCCTCTATGGGCTTCCAAATATCCCTTTGCCAATTCCACAAGAACAGCCTTAGTGAAAGGCTTCTTGAAGGGAAAGATGTAACTCTGTGAGATGAATTAACAGAACACAGAGCAGTTTCTCAGAAAGCTTCTTTCCAGTTTTGAACGGAAGATATTTCCTTTTTCACCATAGCCCTCTATGGGCTTCCAAATATCCCTTTGCCAATTCCACAAGAACAGCCTTAGCGAAAGGCTTCTTGAAGGGAAAGATGTAACTCTGTGAGACGAATTAACAGAACACAGAGCAGTTTCTCAGAAAGCTTCTTTCCAGTTTTGAACGGAAGATAATTCCTTTTTCACCATAGCCCTCTACGGGCTTCCAAATATCCCTTTGCCAATTCCACAAGAACAGCCTTAGCGAAAGGCTTCTTGAAGGGAAAGATGTAACTCTGTGAGATGAATTAAGAGAACACAGAGCAGTTTCTCAGAAAGCTTCTTTCCAGTTTTGAACGGAAGATATTTCCTTTTTCACCATAGCCCTCTATGGGCTTAAACTATCCCTTTGCCAATTCCCCAAGAACAGCCTTAGCGAAAGGCTTCTTGAAGGGAAAGATGTAACTCTGTGAGATGAATTAACAGAACACAGAGCAGTTTCTCAGAAAGCTTCTTTCCAGTTTTGAACGGAAGATATTTCCTTTTTCACCATAGAACTCTATGGGCTTAAACTATCCCTTTGCCAATTCCCCAAGAACAGCCTTAGCGAAAGGCTTCTTGAAGGGAAAGATGTAACTCTGTGAGATGAATTAAGAGAACACAGAGCAGTTTCTCAGAAAGCTTCTTTCCAGTTTTGAACGGAAGATATTTCCTTTTTCACCATAGCCCTCTATGGGCTTCCAAATATGCCTTTGCCAATTCCACAAGAACAGCCTTAGCGAAAGGCTTCTTGAAGGGAAAGATGTAACTCTGTGAGATGAATTAACAGAACACAGAGCAGTTTCTCCGAAAGCTTCTTTCCAGTTTTGAACGGAAGATATTTCCTTTTTCACCGTAACCCTCTATGGGCTTCCAAATATCCCTTTGCCAATTCCACAAGAACAGCCTTAGCGAAAGGCTTCTTGAAGGGAAAGATGTAACTCTGTGAGATGAATTAACAGAACACAGAGCAGTTTCTCAGAAAGCTTCTTTCCAGTTTTGAACGGAAGATATTTCCTTTTTCACCATAGCCCTCTACGGGCTTCAAAATATCCCTTTGCCAATTCCACAAGAACAGCCTTAGCGAAAGGCTTCTTGAAGGGAAAGATGTAACTCTGTGAGATGAATTAACAGAACATAGAACACTTTCTCAGAAAGATTCTTTCCAGTTTTGAACGGAAGATATTTCCTTTTTCACCATAGCCCTCTATGGGCTTCCAAATATCCCTTTGCCAATTCCCCAAGAACATCCTTAGCGAAAGGCTTCTTGAAGGGAAAGATGTAACTCTGTGAGATGAATTAACAGAACACAGAGCAGTTTCTCAGAAAGCTTCTTTCCAGTTTTGAACGGAAGATATTTCCTTTTTCACCATAACCCTCTATGGGCTTCCAAATATCCCTTGGCCAATTCCACAAGAACAGCCTTAGCGAGAGGCTTCTTGAAGGGAAAGATGTAACTCTGTGAGATGAATTTACAGAACATAGAACAGTTTCTCAGAAAGCTTCTTTCCAGTTTTGAACGGAAGATATTTCCTTTTTCGCCATAGCCCTCTATGGGCTTCCAAATATCCCTTTGCCAATTCCACAAGAACAGCCTTAGCGAAAGGCTTCTTGAAGGGAAAGATGTAACTCTGTGAGATGAATTAACAGAACACAGAGCAGTTTCTCCGAAAGCTTCTTTCCAGTTTTGAACGGAAGATATTTCCTTTTTCACCATAGCCCTCTACGGGCTTCAAAATATCCCTTTGCCAATTCCACAAGAACAGCCTTAGCGAAAGGCTTCTTGAAGGGAAAGATGTAACTCTGTGAGATGAATTAACAGAACACAGAGCAGTTTCTCAGAAAGCTTCTTTCCAGTTTTGAACGGAAGATATTTCCTTTTTCACCATAGCCCTCTATGGGCTTAAACTATCCCTTTGCCAATTCCCAAAGAACAGCCTTAGCGAAAGGCTTCTTGAAGGGAAAGATGTAACTCTGTGAGATGAATTAACAGAACACAGAGCAGTTTCTCAGAAAGCTTCTTTCCAGTTTTGAACGGAAGATATTTCCTTTTTCACCATAGCCCTCTATGGGCTTCCAAATATCCCTTTGCCAATTCCACAAGAACAGCCTTAGCGAAAGGCTTCTTGAAGGGAAAGATGTAACTCTGTGAGATGAGATAACAGAACACAGAACAGTTTCTCAGAAAGCTTCTTTCCAGTTTTGAACGGAAGATATTTCCTTTTTCACCATAGCCCTCTATGGGCTTCCAAATATCCCTTTGCCAATTCCACAAGAACAGCCTTAGCGAAAGGCTTCTTGAAGGGAAAGGTGTAACTCTGTGAGATGAAGTAACAGAACACAGAGCAGTTTCTCAGAAAGCTTCTTTCCAGTTTTGAACGGAAGATATTTCCTTTTTCACCATAACCCTCTATGGGCTTCTAAATATCCCTTTGCCAATTCCACAAGAACAGCCTTAGCGAAAGGCTTCTTGAAGGAAAAGATGTAACTCTGTGAGATGAATTAACAGAACACAGAGCAGTTTCTCAGAAAGCTTCTTTCCAGTTTTGAACGGAAGATATTTCCTTTTCCACCATAGCCCTCTATGGGCTTAAACTATCCCTTTGCCAATTCCCCAAGAACAGCCTTAGCGAAAGGCTTCTTGAAGGGAAAGATGTAACTCTGTGAGAAGAATTAACAGAACACAGAGCAGTTTCTCAGAAAGCTTCTTTCCAGTTTTGAACGGAAGTTATTTCCTTTTTCACCATAGCCCTCTACGGGCTTCAAAATATCCCTTTGCCAATTCCACAAGAACAGCCTTAGCGAAAGGCTTCTTGAAGGGAAAGATGTAACTCTGTGAGATGAGATAACAGAACACAGAACAGTTTCTCAGAAAGCTTCTTTCCAGTTTTGAACGGAAGATATTTCCTTTTTCACCATAGCCCTCTATGGGCTTCCAAATATCCCTTTGCCAATTCCACAAGAACAGCCTTAGCGAAAGGATTCTTGAAGGGAAAGATGTAACTCTGTGAGATGAATTAACAGAACAGAGAGCAGTTTCTCAGAAAGCGTCTTTCCAGTTTTGAACGGAAGATATTTCCTTTTTCATCAAAGCCCTCTATGGGTTTCCAAATATCCCTTTGCCAATTACCCAAGAACAGCCTTAGCGAAAGGCTTCTTGAAGGGAAAGATGTAACTCTGTGAGATGAATTAACAGAACACAGAGCAGTTTCTCAGAAAGCTTCTTTCCAGTTTTGAACGGAAGATATTTCCTTTTTCACCATAGCCCTCTATGGGCTTCCAAATATCCCTTTGCCAATTCCACAAGAACAGCCTTAGCGAAAGGCTTCTTGAAGGGAAAGATGTAACTCTGTGAGATGAATTAACAGAACACAGAGCAGTTTCTCAGAAAGCTTCTTTCCAGTTTTGAACGGAAGATATTTCCTTTTTCACCATAGCCCTCTATGGGCTTCCAAATATCCCTTTGCCAATTCCACAAGAACAGCCTTAGCGAAAGGCTTCTTGAAGGGAAAGATGTAACTCTGTGAGACGAATTAACAGAACACAGAGCAGTTTCTCAGAAAGCTTCTTTCCAGTTTTGAACGGAAGATAATTCCTTTTTCACCATAGCCCTCTACGGCCTTCCAAATATCCCTTTGCCAATTCCACAAGAACAGCCTTAGCGAAAGGCTTCTTGAAGGGAAAGATGTAACTCTGTGAGATGAATTAAGAGAACACAGAGCAGTTTCTCAGAAAGCTTCTTTCCAGTTTTGAACGGAAGATATTTCCTTTTTCACCATAGCCCTCTATGGGCTTAAACTATCCCTTTGCCAATTCCCCAAGAACAGCCTTAGCGAAAGGCTTCTTGAAGGGAAAGATGTAACTCTGTGAGATGAATTAACAGAACACAGAGCAGTTTCTCAGAAAGCTTCTTTCCAGTTTTGAACGGAAGATATTTCCTTTTTCACCATAGAACTCTATGGGCTTAAACTATCCCTTTGCCAATTCCCCAAGAACAGCCTTAGCGAAAGGCTTCTTGAAGGGAAAGATGTAACTCTGTGAGATGAATTAACAGAACACAGAGCAGTTTCTCAGAAAGCTTCTTTCCAGTTTTGAACGGAAGATATTTCCTTTTTCACCATAGCCCTCTATGGGCTTCCAAATATCCCTTTGCCAATTCCACAAGAACAGCCTTAGCGAAAGGCTTCTTGAAGGGAAAGATGTAACTCTGTGAGATGAATTAACAGAACACAGAGCAGTTTCTCCGAAAGCTTCTTTCCAGTTTTGAACGGAAGATATTTCCTTTTTCACCCTAACCCTCTATGGGCTTCCAAATATCCCTTTGCCAATTCCACAAGAACAGCCTTAGCGAGAGGCTTCTTGAAGGGAAAGATGTAACTCTGTGAGATGAATTTACAGAACATAGAACAGTTTCTCAGAAAGCTTCTTTCCAGTTTTGAACGGAAGATATTTCCTTTTTCGCCATAGCCCTCTATGGGCTTCCAAATATCCCTTTGCCATTTCCACAAGAACAGCCTTAGCGAAAGGCTTCTTGAAGGGAAAGATGTAACTCTGTGAGATGAATTAACAGAACACAGAGCAGTTTCTCCGAAAGCTTCTTTCCAGTTTTGAACGGAAGTTATTTCCTTTTTCACCATAGCCCTCTACGGGCTTCAAAATATCCCTTTGCCAATTCCACAAGAACAGCCTTAGCGAAAGGCTTAATGAAGGGAAAGATGTAACTCTGTGAGATGAATTAACAGAACACAGAGCAGTTTCTCAGAAAGCTTCTTTCCAGTTTTGAACGGAAGATATTTCCTTTTTCACCATAGCCCTCTATGGGCTTAAACTATCCCTTTGCCAATTCCCCAAGAACATCCTTAGCGAAAGGCTTCTTGAAGGGAAAGATGTAACTCTGTGAGATGAATTAACAGAACACAGAGCAGTTTCTCAGAAAGCTTCTTTCCAGTTTTGAACGGAAGATATTTCCTTTTTCACCATAGCCCTCTATGGGCTTCCAAATATCCCTTTGCCAATTCCACAAGAACAGCCTTAGCGAAAGGCTTCTTGAAGGGAAAGATGTAACTCTGTGAGATGAGATAACAGAACACAGAACAGTTTCTCAGAAAGCTTCTTTCCAGTTTTGAACGGAAGATATTTCCTTTTTCACCATAGCCCTCTATGGGCTTCCAAATATCCCTTTGCCAATTCCACAAGAACAGCCTTAGCGAAAGGCTTCTTGAAGGGAAAGATGTAACTCTGTGAGATGAGATAACAGAACACAGAACAGTTTCTCAGAAAGCTTCTTTCCAGTTTTGAACGGAAGATATTTCCTTTTTCACCATAGCCCTCTATGGGCTTCCAAATATCCCTTTGCCAATTCCACAAGAACAGCCTTAGCGAAAGGATTCTTGAAGGGAAAGATGTAACTCTGTGAGATGAATTAACAGAACAGAGAGCAGTTTCTCAGAAAGCGTCTTTCCAGTTTTGAACGGAAGATATTTCCTTTTTCATCATAGCCCTCTATGGGTTTCCAAATATCCCTTTGCCAATTACCCAAGAACAGCCTTAGCGAAAGGCTTCTTGAAGGGAAAGATGTAACTCTGTGAGATGAATTAACAGAACATAGAACAGTTTCTCAGAGAGATTCTTTCCAGTTTTGAACGGAAGATATTTCCTTTTTCACCATAGCCCTCTATGGGCTTCCAAATATCCCTTTGCCAATTCCCCAAGAACATCCTTAGCGAAAGGCTTCTTGAAGGGAAAGATGTAACTCTGTGAGATGAATTAACAGAACACAGAGCAGTTTCTCAGAAAGCTTCTTTCCAGTTTTGAACGGAAGATATTTCCTTTTTCACCATAGCCCTCTATGGGCTTCCAAATATCCCTTTGCCAATTCCACAAGAACAGCCTTAGCGAAAGGCTACTTGAAGGGAAAGATGTAACTCTGTGAGATGAGATAACAGAACACAGAACAGTTTCTCAGAAAGCTTCTTTCCAGTTTTGAACGGAAGATATTTCCTTTTTCACCATAGCCCTCTATGGGCTTCCAAATATCCCTTTGCCAATTCCACAAGAACAGCCTTAGCGAAAGGATTCTTGAAGGGAAAGATGTAACTATGTGAGATGAATTAACAGAACAGAGAGCAGTTTCTCAGAAAGCGTCTTTCCAGTTTTGAACGGAAGATATTTCCTTTTTCATCATAGCCCTCTATGGGTTTCCAAATATCCCTTTGCCAATTACCCAAGAACAGCCTTAGCGAAAGGCTTCTTGAAGGGAAAGATGTAACTCTGTGAGATGAATTAACAGAACATAGAACACTTTCTCAGAAAGATTCTTTCCAGTTTTGAACGGAAGATATTTCCTTTTTCACCATAGCCCTCTATGGGCTTCCAAATATCCCTTTGCCAATTCCACAAGAACAGCCTTAGCGAAAGGCTTCTTGAAGGGAAAGATGTAACTCTGTGAGATGAATTAACAGAACACAGAGCAGTTTCTCAGAAAGCTTCCTTCCAGTTTTGAACGGAAGATATTTCCTTTTTCACCATAGCCCTCTATGGGCTTCCAAATATCCCTTTGCCAATTCCACAAGAACAGCCTTAGCGAAAGGCTTCTTGAAGGGAAAGATGTAACTCTGTGAGACGAATTAACAGAACACAGAGCAGTTTCTCAGAAAGCTTCTTTCCAGTTTTGAACGGAAGATAATTCCTTTTTCACCATAGCCCTCTACGGGCTTCCAAATATCCCTTTGCCAATTCCACAAGAACAGCCTTAGCGAAAGGCTTCTTGAAGGGAAAGATGTAACTCTGTGAGATGAATTAAGAGAACACAGAGCAGTTTCTCAGAAAGCTTCTTTCCAGTTTTGAACGGAAGATATTTCTTTTTTCACCATAGCCCTCTATGGGCTTAAACTATCCCTTTGCCAATTCCCCAAGAACAGCCTTAGCGAAAGGCTTCTTGAAGGGAAAGATGTAACTCTGTGAGATGAATTAACAGAACAGAGAGCAGTTTCTCAGAAAGCGTCTTTCCAGTTTTGAACGGAAGATATTTCCTTTTTCATCATAGCCCTCTATGGGTTTCCAAATATCCCTTTGCCAATTACCCAAGAACAGCCTTAGCGAAAGGCTTCTTGAAGGGAAAGATGTAACTCTGTGAGATGAATTAACAGAACACAGAGCAGTTTCTCAGAAAGCTTCTTTCCAGTTTTGAACGGAAGATATTTCCTTTTTCACCATAGCCCTCTATGGGCTTCCAAATATCCCTTTGCCAATTCCACAAGAACAGCCTTAGTGAAAGGCTTCTTGAAGGGAAAGATGTAACTCTGTGAGATGAATTAACAGAACACAGAGCAGTTTCTCAGAAAGCTTCTTTCCAGTTTTGAACGGAAGATATTTCCTTTTTCACCATAGCCCTCTATGGGCTTCCAAATATCCCTTTGCCAATTCCACAAGAACAGCCTTAGCGAAAGGCTTCTTGAAGGGAAAGATGTAACTCTGTGAGACGAATTAACAGAACACAGAGCAGTTTCTCAGAAAGCTTCTTTCCAGTTTTGAACGGAAGATAATTCCTTTTTCACCATAGCCCTCTACGGGCTTCCAAATATCCCTTTGCCAATTCCACAAGAACAGCCTTAGCGAAAGGCTTCTTGAAGGGAAAGATGTAACTCTGTGAGATGAATTAAGAGAACACAGAGCAGTTTCTCAGAAAGCTTCTTTCCAGTTTTGAACGGAAGATATTTCCTTTTTCACCATAGCCCTCTATGGGCTTAAACTATCCCTTTGCCAATTCCCCAAGAACAGCCTTAGCGAAAGGCTTCTTGAAGGGAAAGATGTAACTCTGTGAGATGAATTAACAGAACACAGAGCAGTTTCTCAGAAAGCTTCTTTCCAGTTTTGAACGGAAGATATTTCCTTTTTCACCATAGAACTCTATGGGCTTAAACTATCCCTTTGCCAATTCCCCAAGAACAGCCTTAGCGAAAGGCTTCTTGAAGGGAAAGATGTAACTCTGTGAGATGAATTAAGAGAACACAGAGCAGTTTCTCAGAAAGCTTCTTTCCAGTTTTGAACGGAAGATATTTCCTTTTTCACCATAGCCCTCTATGGGCTTCCAAATATGCCTTTGCCAATTCCACAAGAACAGCCTTAGCGAAAGGCTTCTTGAAGGGAAAGATGTAACTCTGTGAGATGAATTAACAGAACACAGAGCAGTTTCTCCGAAAGCTTCTTTCCAGTTTTGAACGGAAGATATTTCCTTTTTCACCGTAACCCTCTATGGGCTTCCAAATATCCCTTTGCCAATTCCACAAGAACAGCCTTAGCGAAAGGCTTCTTGAAGGGAAAGATGTAACTCTGTGAGATGAATTAACAGAACACAGAGCAGTTTCTCAGAAAGCTTCTTTCCAGTTTTGAACGGAAGATATTTCCTTTTTCACCATAGCCCTCTACGGGCTTCAAAATATCCCTTTGCCAATTCCACAAGAACAGCCTTAGCGAAAGGCTTCTTGAAGGGAAAGATGTAACTCTGTGAGATGAATTAACAGAACATAGAACACTTTCTCAGAAAGATTCTTTCCCGTTTTGAACGGAAGATATTTCCTTTTTCACCATAGCCCTCTATGGGCTTCCAAATATCCCTTTGCCAATTCCCCAAGAACATCCTTAGCGAAAGGCTTCTTGAAGGGAAAGATGTAACTCTGTGAGATGAATTAACAGAACACAGAGCAGTTTCTCAGAAAGCTTCTTTCCAGTTTTGAACGGAAGATATTTCCTTTTTCACCATAGCCCTCTATGGGCTTCCAAATATCCCTTTGCCAATTCCACAAGAACAGCCTTAGCGAAAGGCTTCTTGAAGGGAAAGATGTAACTCTGTGAGATGAGATAACAGAACACAGAACAGTTTCTCAGAAAGCTTCTTTCCAGTTTTGAACGGAAGATATTTCCTTTTTCACCATAGCCCTCTATGGACTTCCAAATATCCCTTTGCCAATTCCACAAGAACAGCCTTAGCGAAAGGCTTCTTGAAGGGAAAGATGTAACTCTGTGAGATGAATTAACAGAACAGAGAGCAGTTTCTCAGAAAGCGTCTTTCCAGTTTTGAACGGAAGATATTTCCTTTTTCATCATAGCCCTCTATGGGTTTCCAAATATCCCTTTGCCAATTACCCAAGAAGAGCCTTAGCGAAAGGCTTCTTGAAGGGAAAGATGTAACTCTGTGAGATGAATTAACAGAACATAGAACACTTTCTCAGAAAGATTCTTTCCAGTTTTGAACGGAAGATATTTCCTTTTTCACCATAACCCTCTATGGGCTTCCAAATATCCCTTTGCCAATTCCACAAGAACAGCCTTAGCGAAAGGCTTCTTGAAGGGAAAGATGTAACTCTGTGAGATGAATTAACAGAACACAGAGCAGTTTCTCCGAAAGCTTCTTTCCAGTTTTGAACGGAAGATATTTCCTTTTTCACCATAGCCCTCTATGGGCTTCCAAATATCCCTTTGCCAATTCCACAAGAACAGCCTTAGCGAAAGGCTTCTTGAAGGGAAAGATGTAACTCTGTGAGACGAATTAACAGAACACAGAGCAGTTTCTCAGAAAGCTTCTTTCCAGTTTTGAACGGAAGATAATTCCTTTTTCACCATAGCCCTCTACGGGCTTAAAAATATCCCTTTGCCAATTCCACAAGAACAGCCTTAGCGAAAGGCTTCTTGAAGGGAAAGATGTAACTCTGTGAGATGAATTAAGAGAACACAGAGCAGTTTCTCAGAAAGCTTCTTTCCAGTTTTGAACGGAAGATATTTCTTTTTTCACCATAGCCCTCTATGGGCTTAAACTATCCCTTTGCCAATTCCCCAAGAACAGCCTTAGCGAAAGACTTCTTGAAGGGAAAGATGTAACTCTGTGAGATGAATTAACAGAACACAGAGCAGTTTCTCAGAAAGCTTCTTTCCAGTTTTGAACGGAAGATATTTCCTTTTTCACCATAGCCCTCTAAGGATTCCAAATATCCCTTTGCCAATTCCACAAGAACAGCCTTAGCGAAAGGCTTCTTGAAGGGAAAGATGTAACTCTGTTAGATGAATTAACAGAACACAGAGTAGTTTCTCAGAAAGCTTCTTTCCAGTTTTGAACGGAAGATATTTCCTTTTTCACCATAGCCCTCTATGGGCTTCCAAATATCCCTTTGCCAATTCCACAAGAACAGCCTTAGCGAAAGGCTTCTGGAAGGGAAAGATGTAACTCTGTGAGATGAATTAACAGAACACAGAGCAGTTTCTCAGAAAGCTTCTTTCCAGTTTTGAACGGAAGATATTTCCTTTTTCACCATAGCCCTCTATGGGCTTCCAAATATCCCTTTGCCAATTCCACAAGAACAGCCTTAGCGAAAGGCTTCTTGAAGGGAAAGATGTAACTCTGTGAGATGAATTAACAGAACACAGAGCAGTTTCTCAGAAAGCTTCTTTCCAGTTTTGAACGGAAGATATTTCCTTTTTCACCATAGCCCTCTATGGGCTTCCAAATATCCCTTTGCCAATTCCACAAGAACAGCCTTAGCGAAAGGCTTCTTGAAGGGAAAGATGTAACTCTGTGAGATGAATTAACAGAACACAGAGCAGTTTCTCAGAAAGCTTCTTTCCAGTTTTGAACGGAAGATATTTCCTTTTTCACCATAGCCCTCTATGGGCTTCCAAATATCCCTTTGCCAATTCCACAAGAACAGCCTTAGCGAAAGGCTTCTTGAAGGGAAAGATGTAACTCTGTGAGATGAATTAACAGAACACAGAGCAGTTTCTCAGAAAGCTTCTTTCCAGTTTTGAACGGAAGATATTTCCTTTTTCACCATAACCCTCTATGGGCTTCCAAATATCCCTTGGCCAATTCCACAAGAACAGCCTTAGCGAGAGGCTTCTTGAAGGGAAAGATGTAACTCTGTGAGATGAATTTACAGAACATAGAACAGTTTCTCAGAAAGCTTCTTTCCAGTTTTGAACGGAAGATATTTCCTTTTTCACCATAGCCCTCTATGGGCTTCCAAATATCCCTTTGCCAATTCCACAAGAACAGCCTTAGCGAAAGGCTTCTTGAAGGGAAAGATGTAACTCTGTGAGATGAATTAACAGAACACAGAGCAGTTTCTCCGAAAGCTTCTTTCCAGTTTTGAACGGAAGATATTTCCTTTTTCACCATAGCCCTCTACGGGCTTCAAAATATCCCTTTGCCAATTCCACAAGAACAGCCTTAGCGAAAGGCTTCTTGAAGGGAAAGATGTAACTCTGTGAGATGAATTAACAGAACACAGAGCAGTTTCTCAGAAAGCTTCTTTCCAGTTTTGAACGGAAGATATTTCCTTTTCCACCATAGCCCTCTATGGGCTTAAACTATCCCTTTGCCAATTCCCAAAGAACAGCCTTAGCGAAAGGCTTCTTGAAGGGAAAGATGTAACTCTGTGAGATGAATTAACAGAACACAGAGCAGTTTCTCAGAAAGCTTCTTTCCAGTTTTGAACGGAAGATATTTCCTTTTTCACCATAGCCCTCTATGGGCTTCCAAATATCCCTTTGCCAATTCCACAAGAACAGCCTTAGCGAAAGGCTTCTTGAAGGGAAAGATGTAACTCTGTGAGATGAGATAACAGAACACAGAACAGTTTCTCAGAAAGCTTCTTTCCAGTTTTGAACGGAAGATATTTCCTTTTTCACCATAGCCCTCTATGGGCTTACAAATATCCCTTTGCCAATTCCACAAGAACAGCCTTAGCGAAAGGCTTCTTGAAGGGAAAGGTGTAACTCTGTGAGATGAAGTAACAGAACACAGAGCAGTTTCTCAGAAAGCTTCTTTCCAGTTTTGAACGGAAGATATTTCCTTTTTCACCATAACCCTCTATGGGCTTCTAAATATCCCTTTGCCAATTCCACAAGAACAGCCTTAGCGAAAGGCTTCTTGAAGGAAAAGATGTAACTCTGTGAGATGAATTAACAGAACACAGAGCAGTTTCTCAGAAAGCTTCTTTCCAGTTTTGAACGGAAGATATTTCCTTTTCCACCATAGCCCTCTATGGGCTTAAACTATCCCTTTGCCAATTCCCCAAGAACAGCCTTAGCGAAAGGCTTCTTGAAGGGAAAGATGTAACTCTGTGAGAAGAATTAACAGAACACAGAGCAGTTTCTCAGAAAGCTTCTTTCCAGTTTTGAACGGAAGATATTTCCTTTTTCACCATAGCCCTCTATGGGCTTCCAAATATCCCTTTGCCAATTCCACAAGAACAGCCTTAGCGAAAGGCTTCTTGAAGGGAAAGATGTAACTCTGTGAGATGAATTAACAGAACACAGAGCAGTTTCTCAGAAAGCTTCTTTCCAGTTTTGAACGGAAGATATTTCCTTTTTCACCATAGCCCTCTATGGGCTTCCAAATATCCCTTTGCCAATTCCACAAGAACAGCCTTAGCGAAAGGCTTCTTGAAGGGAAAGATGTAACTCTGTGAGATGAATTAACAGAACACAGAGCAGTTTCTCCGAAAGCTTCTTTCCAGTTTTGAACGGAAGATATTTCCTTTTTCACCATAACCCTCTATGGGCTTCCAAATATCCCTTTGCCAATTCCACAAGAACAGCCTTAGCGAGAGGCTTCTTGAAGGGAAAGATGTAACTCTGTGAGATGAATTAACAGAACATAGAACAGTTTCTCAGAAAGCTTCTTTCCAGTTTTGAACGGAAGATATTTCCTTTTTCACCATAGCCCTCTATGGGCTTCCAAATATCCCTTTGCCAATTCCACAAGAACAGCCTTAGCGAAAGGCTTCTTGAAGGGAAAGATGTAACTCTGTGAGATGAATTAAGAGAACACAGAGCAGTTTCTCAGAAAGCTTCTTTCCAGTTTTGAACGGAAGATATTTCCTTTTTCACCATAGCCCTCTACGGGCTTCAAAATATCCCTTTGCCAATTCCACAAGAACAGCCTTAGCGAAAGGCTTCTTGAAGGGAAAGATGTAACGCTGTGAGATGAATTAACAGAACACAGAGCAGTTTCTCAGAAAGCTTCTTTCCAGTTTTGAACGGAAGATATTTCCTTTTTCACCATAGCCCTCTATGGGCTTCCAAATATCCCTTTGCCAATTCCACAAGAACAGCCTTAGCGAAAGGCTTCTTGAAGGGAAAGCTGTAACTCTGTGAGATGAATTAACAGAACACGGAGCAGTTTCTCAGAAAGCTTCTTTCCAGTTTTGAACGGAAGATATTTCCTTTTTCACCATAGCCCTCTATGGGCTTCCAAATATCCCTTTGCCAATTCCACAAGAACAGCCTTAGCGAAAGGATTCTTGAAGGGAAAGATGTAACTCTGTGAGATGAATTAACAGAACAGAGAGCAGTTTCTCAGAATGCGTCTTTCCAGTTTTGAACGGAAGATATTTCCTTTTTCATCATAGCCCTCTATGGGTTTCCAAATATCCCTTTGCCAATTACCCAAGAACAGCCTTAGCGAAAGGCTTCTTGAAGGGAAAGATGTAACTCTGTGAGATGAATTAACAGAACACAGAGCAGTTTCTCCGAAAGCTTCTTTCCAGTTTTGAACGGAAGATATTTCCTTTTTCACCATAGCCCTCTACGGGCTTCAAAATATCCCTTTGCCAATTCCACAAGAACAGCCTTAGCGAAAGGCTTCTTGAAGGGAAAGATGTAACTCTGTGAGATGAATTAACAGAACACAGAGCAGTTTCTCAGAAAGCTTCTTTCCAGTTTTGAACGGAAGATATTTCCTTTTCCACCATAGCCCTCTATGGGCTTAAACTATCCCTTTGCCAATTCCCAAAGAACAGCCTTAGCGAAAGGCTTCTTGAAGGGAAAGATGTAACTCTGTGAGATGAATTAACAGAACACAGAGCAGTTTCTCAGAAAGCTTCTTTCCAGTTTTGAACGGAAGATATTTCCTTTTTCACCATAGCCCTCTATGGGCTTCCAAATATCCCTTTGCCAATTCCACAAGAACAGCCTTAGCGAAAGGCTTCTTGAAGGGAAAGATGTAACTCTGTGAGATGAGATAACAGAACACAGAACAGTTTCTCAGAAAGCTTCTTTCCAGTTTTGAACGGAAGATATTTCCTTTTTCACCATAGCCCTCTATGGGCTTACAAATATCCCTTTGCCAATTCCACAAGAACAGCCTTAGCGAAAGGCTTCTTGAAGGGAAAGGTGTAACTCTGTGAGATGAAGTAACAGAACACAGAGCAGTTTCTCAGAAAGCTTCTTTCCAGTTTTGAACGGAAGATATTTCCTTTTTCACCATAACCCTCTATGGGCTTCTAAATATCCCTTTGCCAATTCCACAAGAACAGCCTTAGCGAAAGGCTTCTTGAAGGAAAAGATGTAACTCTGTGAGATGAATTAACAGAACACAGAGCAGTTTCTCAGAAAGCTTCTTTCCAGTTTTGAACGGAAGATATTTCCTTTTCCACCATAGCCCTCTATGGGCTTAAACTATCCCTTTGCCAATTCCCCAAGAACAGCCTTAGCGAAAGGCTTCTTGAAGGGAAAGATGTAACTCTGTGAGAAGAATTAACAGAACACAGAGCAGTTTCTCAGAAAGCTTCTTTCCAGTTTTGAACGGAAGATATTTCCTTTTTCACCATAGCCCTCTATGGGCTTCCAAATATCCCTTTGCCAATTCCACAAGAACAGCCTTAGCGAAAGGCTTCTTGAAGGGAAAGATGTAACTCTGTGAGATGAATTAACAGAACACAGAGCAGTTTCTCAGAAAGCTTCTTTCCAGTTTTGAACGGAAGATATTTCCTTTTTCACCATAGCCCTCTATGGGCTTCCAAATATCCCTTTGCCAATTCCACAAGAACAGCCTTAGCGAAAGGCTTCTTGAAGGGAAAGATGTAACTCTGTGAGATGAATTAACAGAACACAGAGCAGTTTCTCCGAAAGCTTCTTTCCAGTTTTGAACGGAAGATATTTCCTTTTTCACCATAACCCTCTATGGGCTTCCAAATATCCCTTTGCCAATTCCACAAGAACAGCCTTAGCGAGAGGCTTCTTGAAGGGAAAGATGTAACTCTGTGAGATGAATTAACAGAACATAGAACAGTTTCTCAGAAAGCTTCTTTCCAGTTTTGAACGGAAGATATTTCCTTTTTCACCATAGCCCTCTATGGGCTTCCAAATATCCCTTTGCCAATTCCACAAGAACAGCCTTAGCGAAAGGCTTCTTGAAGGGAAAGATGTAACTCTGTGAGATGAATTAAGAGAACACAGAGCAGTTTCTCAGAAAGCTTCTTTCCAGTTTTGAACGGAAGATATTTCCTTTTTCACCATAGCCCTCTACGGGCTTCAAAATATCCCTTTGCCAATTCCACAAGAACAGCCTTAGCGAAAGGCTTCTTGAAGGGAAAGATGTAACGCTGTGAGATGAATTAACAGAACACAGAGCAGTTTCTCAGAAAGCTTCTTTCCAGTTTTGAACGGAAGATATTTCCTTTTTCACCATAGCCCTCTATGGGCTTCCAAATATCCCTTTGCCAATTCCACAAGAACAGCCTTAGCGAAAGGCTTCTTGAAGGGAAAGCTGTAACTCTGTGAGATGAATTAACAGAACACGGAGCAGTTTCTCAGAAAGCTTCTTTCCAGTTTTGAACGGAAGATATTTCCTTTTTCACCATAGCCCTCTATGGGCTTCCAAATATCCCTTTGCCAATTCCACAAGAACAGCCTTAGCGAAAGGATTCTTGAAGGGAAAGATGTAACTCTGTGAGATGAATTAACAGAACAGAGAGCAGTTTCTCAGAATGCGTCTTTCCAGTTTTGAACGGAAGATATTTCCTTTTTCATCATAGCCCTCTATGGGTTTCCAAATATCCCTTTGCCAATTACCCAAGAACAGCCTTAGCGAAAGGCTTCTTGAAGGGAAAGATGTAACTCTGTGAGATGAATTAACAGAACACAGAGCAGTTTCTCCGAAAGCTTCTTTCCAGTTTTGAACGGAAGATATTTCCTTTTTCACCATAGCCCTCTACGGGCTTCAAAATATCCCTTTGCCAATTCCACAAGAACAGCCTTAGCGAAAGGCTTCTTGAAGGGAAAGATGTAACTCTGTGAGATGAATTAACAGAACACAGAGCAGTTTCTCAGAAAGCTTCTTTCCAGTTTTGAACGGAAGATATTTCCTTTTCCACCATAGCCCTCTATGGGCTTAAACTATCCCTTTGCCAATTCCCAAAGAACAGCCTTAGCGAAAGGCTTCTTGAAGGGAAAGATGTAACTCTGTGAGATGAATTAACAGAACACAGAGCAGTTTCTCAGAAAGCTTCTTTCCAGTTTTGAACGGAAGATATTTCCTTTTTCACCATAGCCCTCTATGGGCTTCCAAATATCCCTTTGCCAATTCCACAAGAACAGCCTTAGCGAAAGGCTTCTTGAAGGGAAAGATGTAACTCTGTGAGATGAGATAACAGAACGCAGAACAGTTTCTCAGAAAGCTTCTTTCCAGTTTTGAACGGAAGATATTTCCTTTTTCACCATAGCCCTCTATGGGCTTACAAATATCCCTTTGCCAATTCCACAAGAACAGCCTTAGCGAAAGGCTTCTTGAAGGGAAAGGTGTAACTCTGTGAGATGAAGTAACAGAACACAGAGCAGTTTCTCAGAAAGCTTCTTTCCAGTTTTGAACGGAAGATATTTCCTTTTTCACCATAACCCTCTATGGGCTTCTAAATATCCCTTTGCCAATTCCACAAGAACAGCCTTAGCGAAAGGCTTCTTGAAGGAAAAGATGTAACTCTGTGAGATGAATTAACAGAACACAGAGCAGTTTCTCAGAAAGCTTCTTTCCAGTTTTGAACGGAAGATATTTCCTTTTCCACCATAGCCCTCTATGGGCTTAAACTATCCCTTTGCCAATTCCCCAAGAACAGCCTTAGCGAAAGGCTTCTTGAAGGGAAAGATGTAACTCTGTGAGAAGAATTAACAGAACACAGAGCAGTTTCTCAGAAAGCTTCTTTCCAGTTTTGAACGGAAGATATTTCCTTTTGCACCATAGCCCTCTATGGGCTTCCAAATATCCCTTTGCCAATTCCACAAGAACAGCCTTAGCGAAAGGCTTCTTGAAGGGAAAGATGTAACTCTGTGAGATGAATTAACAGAACACAGAGCAGTTTCTCAGAAAGCTTCTTTCCAGTTTTGAACGGAAGATATTTCCTTTTTCACCATAGCCCTCTATGGGCTTCCAAATATCCCTTTGCCAATTCCACAAGAACAGCCTTAGCGAAAGGCTTCTTGAAGGGAAAGATGTAACTCTGTGAGATGAATTAACAGAACACAGAGCAGTTTCTCCGAAAGCTTCTTTCCAGTTTTGAACGGAAGATATTTCCTTTTTCACCATAACCCTCTATGGGCTTCCAAATATCCCTTTGCCAATTCCACAAGAACAGCCTTAGCGAGAGGCTTCTTGAAGGGAAAGATGTAACTCTGTGAGATGAATTAACAGAACATAGAACAGTTTCTCAGAAAGCTTCTTTCCAGTTTTGAACGGAAGATATTTCCTTTTTCACCATAGCCCTCTATGGGCTTCCAAATATCCCTTTGCCAATTCCACAAGAACAGCCTTAGCGAAAGGCTTCTTGAAGGGAAAGATGTAACTCTGTGAGATGAATTAAGAGAACACAGAGCAGTTTCTCAGAAAGCTTCTTTCCAGTTTTGAACGGAAGATATTTCCTTTTTCACCATAGCCCTCTACGGGCTTCAAAATATCCCTTTGCCAATTCCACAAGAACAGCCTTAGCGAAAGGCTTCTTGAAGGGAAAGATGTAACGCTGTGAGATGAATTAACAGAACACAGAGCAGTTTCTCAGAAAGCTTCTTTCCAGTTTTGAACGGAAGATATTTCCTTTTTCACCATAGCCCTCTATGGGCTTCCAAATATCCCTTTGCCAATTCCACAAGAACAGCCTTAGCGAAAGGCTTCTTGAAGGGAAAGCTGTAACTCTGTGAGATGAATTAACAGAACACGGAGCAGTTTCTCAGAAAGCTTCTTTCCAGTTTTGAACGGAAGATATTTCCTTTTTCACCATAGCCCTCTATGGGCTTCCAAATATCCCTTTGCCAATTCCACAAGAACAGCCTTAGCGAAAGGATTCTTGAAGGGAAAGATGTAACTCTGTGAGATGAATTAACAGAACAGAGAGCAGTTTCTCAGAATGCGTCTTTCCAGTTTTGAACGGAAGATATTTCCTTTTTCATCATAGCCCTCTATGGGTTTCCAAATATCCCTTTGCCAATTACCCAAGAACAGCCTTAGCGAAAGGCTTCTTGAAGGGAAAGATGTAACTCTGTGAGATGAATTAACAGAACATAGAACACTTTCTCAGAAAGATTCTTTCCAGTTTTGAACGGAAGATATTTCCTTTTTCACCATAGCCCTCTATGGGCTTCCAAATATCCCTTTGCCAATTCCACAAGAACAGCCTTAGCGAAAGGCTTCTTGAAGGGAAAGATGTAACTCTGTGAGATGAATTAACAGAACACAGAGCAGTTTCTCAGAAAGCTTCTTTCCAGTTTTGATCGGAAGATATTTCCTTTTTCACCATAGCCCCCTATGGGCTTCCAAATATCCCTTTGCCAATTCCACAAGAACAGCCTTAGCGAAAGGCTTCTTGAAGGGAAAGATGTAACTCTGTGAGATGAATTAACAGAACACAGAGCAGTTTCTCCGAAAGCTTCTTTCCAGTTTTGAACGGAAGATATTTCCTTTTTCACCATAGCCCTCTACGGGCTTCAAAATATCCCTTTGCCAATTCCACAAGAACAGCCTTAGCGAAAGGCTTCTTGAAGGGAAAGATGTAACTCTGTGAGATGAATTAACAGAACACAGAGAGGTTTCTCAGAAAGCTTCTTTCCAGTTTTGAACGGAAGATATTTCCTTTTTCACCATAGACCTCTATGGGCTTAAACTATCCCTTTGCCAATTCCCAAAGAACAGCCTTAGCGAAAGGCTTCCTGAAGGGAAAGATGTAACTCTGTGAGATGAATTAACAGAACACAGAGCAGTTTCTCCGAAAGCTTCTTTCCAGTTTTGAACGGAAGATATTTCCTTTTTCACCATAGCCCTCTACGGGCTTCAAAATATCCCTTTGCCAATTCCACAAGAACAGCCTTAGCGAAAGGCATCTTGAAGGGAAAGATGTAACTCTGTGAGATGAATTAACAGAACACAGAGCAGTTTCTCAGAAAGCTTCTTTCCAGTTTTGAACGGAAGATATTTTCTTTTTCACCATAGCCCTCTATGGGCTTAAACTATCCCTTTGCCAATTCCCAAAGAACAGCCTTAGCGAAATGCTTCTTGAAGGGAAAGATGTAACTCTGTGAGATGAATTAACAGAACACAGAGCAGTTTCTCAGAAAGCTTCTTTCCAGTTTTGAACGGAAGATATTTCCTTTTTCACCATAGCCCTCTATGGGCTTCCAAATATCCCTTTGCCAATTCCACAAGAACAGCCTTAGCGAAAGGCTTCTTGAAGGGAAAGATGTAACTCTGTGAGATGAGATAACAGAACACAGAACAGTTTCTCAGAAAGCTTCTTTCCAGTTTTGAACGGAAGATATTTCCTTTTTCACCATAGCCCTCTATGGGCTTACAAATATCCCTTTGCCAATTCCACAAGAACAGCCTTAGCGAAAGGCTTCTTGAAGGGAAAGGTGTAACTCTGTGAGATGAAGTAACAGAACACAGAGCAGTTTCTCAGAAAGCTTCTTTCCAGTTTTGAACGGAAGATATTTCCTTTTTCACCATAACCCTCTATGGGCTTCTAAATATCCCTTTGCCAATTCCACAAGAACAGCCTTAGCGAGAGGCTTCTTGAAGGGAAAGATTTAACTCTGTGAGATGAATTAACAGAACATAGAACAGTTTCTCAGAAAGCTTCTTTCCAGTTTTGAACGGAAGATATTTCCTTTTTCACCATAGCCCTCTATGGTCTTCCAAATATCCCTTTGCCAATTCCACAAGAACAGCCTTAGCGAAAGGCTTCTTGAAGGAAAAGATGTAACTCTGTGAGATGAATTAACAGAACACAGAGCAGTTTCTCAGAAAGCTTCTTTCCAGTTTTGAACGGAAGATATTTCCTCTTCCACCATAGCCCTCTATGGGCTTAAACTATCCCTTTGCCAATTCCCCAAGAACAGCCTTAGCGAAAGGCTTCTTGAAGGGAAAGATGTAACTCTGTGAGAAAAATTAACAGAACACAGAGCAGTTTCTCAGAAAGCTTCTTTCCAGTTTTGAACGGAAGATATTTCCTTTTTCACCATAGCGCTCTATGGGCTTCCAAATATCCCTTTGCCAATTCCACAAGAACAGCCTTAGCGAAAGGCTTCTTGAAGGGAAAGATGTAACTCTGTGAGATGAATTAACAGAACACAGAGCAGTTTCTCAGAAAGCTTCTTTCCAGTTTTGAACGGAAGATATTTCCTTTTTCACCATAGCCCTCTATGGGCTTCCAAATATCCCTTTGCCAATTCCACAAGAACAGCCTTAGCGAAAGGCTTCTTGAAGGGAAAGATGTAACTCTGTGAGATGAATTAACAGAACACAGAGCAGTTTCTCCGAAAGCTTCTTTCCAGTTTTGAACGGAAGATATTTCCTTTTTCACCATAACCCTCTATGGGCTTCCAAATATCCCTTTGCCAATTCCACAAGAACAGCCTTAGCGAGAGGCTTCTTGAAGGGGAAGATGTAACTCTGTGAGATGAATTAACAGAACATAGAACAGTTTCTCAGAAAGCTTCTTTCCAGTTTTGAACGGAAGATATTTCCTTTTTCACCATAGCCCTCTATGGGCTTCCAAATATCCCTTTGCCAATTCCACAAGAACAGCCTTAGCGAAAGGCTTCTTGAAGGGAAAGATGTAACTCTGTGAGATGAATTAAGAGAACACAGAGCAGTTTCTCAGAAAGCTTCTTTCCAGTTTTGAACGGAAGATATTTCCTTTTTCACCATAGCCCTCTACGGGCTTCAAAATATCCCTTTGCCAATTCCACAAGAACAGCCTTAGCGAAAGGCTTCTTGAAGGGAAAGATGTAACGCTGTGAGATGAATTAAAAGAACACAGAGCAGTTTCTCAGAAAGCTTCTTTCCAGTTTTGAACGGAAGATATTTCCTTTTTCACCATAGCCCTCTATGGGCTTCCAAATATCCCTTTGCCAATTCCACAAGAACAGCCTTAGCGAAAGGCTTCTTGAAGGGAAAGCTGTAACTCTGTGAGATGAATTAACAGAACACGGAGCAGTTTCTCAGAAAGCTTCTTTCCAGTTTTGAACGGAAGATATTTCCTTTTTCACCATAGCCCTCTATGGGCTTCCAAATATCCCTTTGCCAATTCCACAAGAACAGCCTTAGCGAAAGGATTCTTGAAGGGAAAGATGTAACTCTGTGAGATGAATTAACAGAACAGAGAGCAGTTTCTCAGAATGCGTCTTTCCAGTTTTGAACGGAAGATATTTCCTTTTTCATCATAGCCCTCTATGGGTTTCCAAATATCCCTTTGCCAATTACCCAAGAACAGCCTTAGCGAAAGGCTTCTTGAAGGGAAAGATGTAACTCTGTGAGATGAATTAACAGAACATAGAACACTTTCTCAGAAAGATTCTTTCCAGTTTTGAACGGAAGATATTTCCTTTTTCACCATAGCCCTCTATGGGCTTCCAAATATCCCTTTGCCAATTCCACAAGAACAGC
This sequence comes from Chlorocebus sabaeus, assembly GCF_047675955.1. Taxonomy (NCBI): domain Eukaryota; kingdom Metazoa; phylum Chordata; class Mammalia; order Primates; family Cercopithecidae; genus Chlorocebus; species Chlorocebus sabaeus. The sequence goes on from NW_027327459.1 coordinate 527,628, forward strand.
CTTAGCGAAAGGCTTCTTGAAGGGAAAGATGTAACTCTGTGAGATGAATTAACAGAACACAGAGCAGTTTCTCAGAAAGCTTCTTTCCAGTTTTGAAAGGAAGATATTTCCTTTTTCACCATAGCCCTCTATGGGCTTCCAAATATCCCTTTGCCAATTCCACAAGAACAGCCTTATCGAAAGCCTTCTTGAAGGGAAAGATGTAACTCTGTGAGACGAATTAACAGAACACAGAGCAGTTTCTCAGAAAGCTTCTTTCCAGTTTTGAACGGAAGATAATTCCTTTTTCACCATAGCCCTCTACGGGCTTCCAAATATCCCTTTGCCAATTCCACAAGAACAGCCTTAGCGAAAGGCTTCTTGAAGGGAAAGATGTAACTCTGTGAGATGAATTAAGAGAACACAGAGCAGTTTCTCAGAAAGCTTCTTTCCAGTTTTGAACGGAAGATATTTCCTTTTTCACCATAGCCCTCTATGGGCTTAAACTATCCCTTTGCCAATTCCCCAAGAACAGCCTTAGCGAAAGGCTTCTTGAAGGGAAAGATGTAACTCTGTGAGATGAATTAACAGAACACAGAGCAGTTTCTCAGAAAGCTTCTTTCCAGTTTTGAACGGAAGATATTTCCTTTTTCACCATAGCCCTCTATGGGCTTCCAAATATCCCTTTCCCAATTCCACAAGAACAGCCTTAGCGAAAGGCTTCTTGAAGGGAAAGATGTAACTCTGTGAGATGAATTAACAGAACACAGAGCAGTTTCTCAGAAAGCTTCTTTCCAGTTTTGAACGGAAGATATTTCCTTTTTCACCATAGCCCTCTAAGGATTCCAAATATAGCTTTGCCAATTCCAGAAGAACAGCCTTAGCGAAAGGCTTCTTGAAGGGAAAGATGTAACTCTGTGAGATGAATTAACAGAACACAGAGCAGTTTCTCAGAAAGCTTCTTTCCAGTTTTGATCGGAAGATATTTCCTTTTTCACCATAGCCCCCTATGGGCTTCCAAATATCCCTTTGCCAATTCCACAAGAACAGCCTTAGCGAAAGGCTTCTTGAAGGGAAAGATGTAACTCTGTGAGATGAATTAACAGAACACAGAGCAGTTTCTCCGAAAGCTTCTTTCCAGTTTTGAACGGAAGATATTTCCTTTTTCACCATAGCCCTCTACGGGCTTCAAAATATCCCTTTGCCAATTCCACAAGAACAGCCTTAGCGAAAGGCTTCTTGAAGGGAAAGATGTAACTCTGTGAGATGAATTAACAGAACACAGAGCAGTTTCTCAGAAAGCTTCTTTCCAGTTTTGAACGGAAGATATTTCCTTTTTCACCATAGACCTCTATGGGCTTAAACTATCCCTTTGCCAATTCCAAAAGAACAGCCTTAGCGAAAGGCTTCTGGAAGGGAAAGATGTAACTCTGTGAGATGAATTAACAGAACACAGAGCAGTTTCTCAGAAAGCTTCTTTCCAGTTTTGAACGGAAGATATTTCCTTTTTCACCATAGCCCTCTATGGGCTTCCAAATATCCCTTTGCCAATTCCACAAGAACAGCCTTAGCGAAAGGCTTCTTGAAGGGAAAGATGTAACTCTGTAAGATGAGATAACAGAACACAGAACAGTTTCTCAGAAAGCTTCTTTCCAGTTTTGAACGGAAGATATTTCCTTTTTCACCATAGCCATCTATGGGCTTAAACTATCCCTTTGCCAATTCCCCAAGAACAGCCTTAGCGAAAGGCTTCTTGAAGGGAAAGATGTAACTCTGTGAGATGAATTAACAGAACACAGAGCAGTTTCTCAGAAAGCTTCTTTCCAGTTTTGAACGGAAGATATTTCCTTTTTCACCATAGCCCTCTATGGGCTTCCAAATATCCCTTTGCCAATTCCACAAGAACAGCCTTAGCGAAAGGCTTCTTGAAGGGAAAGATGTAACTCTGTGAGATGAATTAACAGAACACAGAGCAGTTTCTCAGAAAGCTTCTTTCCAGTTTTGAACGGAAGATATTTCCTTTTTCACCATAGCCCTCTAAGGATTCCAAATATAGCTTTGCCAATTCCACAAGAACAGCCTTAGCGAAAGGCTTCTTGAAGGGAAAGATGTAACTCTGTGAGATGAATTAACAGAACACAGAGCAGTTTCTCAGAAAGCTTCTTTCCAGTTTTGAACGGAAGATATTTCCTTTTTCACCATAGCCCTCTATGGGCTTCCAAATATCCCTTTGCCAATTCCACAAGAACAGCCTTAGCGAAAGGCTTCTTGAAGGGAAAGATGTAACTTTGTGAGATGAATTAACAGAACACAGAGCAGTTTCTCAGAAAGCTTCTTTCCAGTTTTGAACGGAAGATATTTCCTTTTTCACCATAACCCTCTATGGGCTTCCAAATATCCCTTTGCCAATTCCACAAGAACAGCCTTAGCGAGAGGCTTCTTGAAGGGAAAGATGTAACTCTGTGAGATGAATTTAGAGAACATAGAACAGTTTCTCAGAAAGCTTCTTTCCAGTTTTTAACGGAAGATATTTCCTTTTTCGCCATAGCCCTCTATGGGCTTCCAAATATCCTTTTGCCAATTCCACAAGAACAGCCTTAGCGAAAGGCTTCTTGAAGGGAAAGATGTAACTCTGTGAGATGAATTAACAGAACACAGAGCAATTTCTCCGAAAGCTTCTTTCCAGTTTTGAACGGAAGATATTTCCTTTTTCACAATAGCGCTCTATGGGCTTAAACTATCCCTTTGCCAATTCCCCAAGAACAGCCTTAGCGAAAGGCTTCTTGAAGGGAAAGATGTAACTCTGTGAGATGAATTAGCAGAACACAGAGCAGTTTCTCAGAAAGCTTCTTTCCAGTTTTGAACGGAAGATATTTCCTTTTTCACCATAGCCCTCTAAGGATTCCAAATATAGCTTTGCCAATTCCACAAGAACAGCCTTAGCGAAAGGCTTCTTGAAGGGAAAGATGTAACTCTGTGAGATGAATTAACAGAACACAGAGGAGTTTCTCAGAAAGCTTCTTTCCAGTTTTGAACGGAAGATATTTCCTTTTTCACCATAGCCCTCTATGGGCTTCCAAATATCCCTTTGCCAATTCCACAAGAACAGCCTTAGCGAAAGGCTTCTTGAAGGGAAAGATGTAACTGTGTGAGATGAAATAACAGAACACAAAGCAGTTTCTCAGAAAGCTTCTTTCCAGTTTTGAACGGAAGATATTTCCTTTTTCACCATAGCCCTCTATGGGCTTCCAAATATCCCTTTGCCAATTCCACAAGAACAGCCTTAGCGAAAGGCTTCTTGAAGGGAAAGATGTAACTCTGTGAGATGAGATAACAGAACACAGAACAATTTCTCAGAAAGCTTCTTTCCAGTTTTGAACGGAAGATATTTCCTTTTTCACCATAGCCCTCTATGGGCTTACAAATATCCCTTTTCCAATTCCTCAAGAACAGCCTTAGCGAAAGGCTTCTTGAAGGGAAAGATGTAACTCTGTGAGATGAAGTAACAGAACACAGAGCAGTTTCTCAGAAAGCTTCTTTCCAGTTTTGAACGGAAGATATTTCCTTTTTCACCATAACCCTCTATGGGCTTCTAAATATCCCTTTGCCAATTCCACAAGAACAGCCTTAGCGAGAGGCTTCTTGAAGGGAAAGATGTAACTCTGTGAGATGAATTAACAGAACATAGAACAGTTTCTCAGAAAGCTTCTTTCCAGTTTTGAACGAAAGATATTTCCTTTTTCACCATAGCCCTCTATGGGCTTCCAAATATCCCTTTGCCAATTCCACAAGAACAGCCTTAGCGAAAGGCTTCTTGAAGGAAAAGATGTAACTCTGTGAGATGAATTAACAGAACACAGAGCAGTTTCTCAGAAAGCTTCTTTCCAGTTTTGAACAGAAGATATTTCCTTTTTCACCATAGCCCTCTACGGGCTTCCAAATATCCCTTTGCCAATTCCACAAGAACAGCCTTAGCGAGAGGCTTCTTGAAGGGAAAGATGTAACTCTGTGAGATGAATTTACAGAACATAGAACAGTTTCTCAGAAAGCTTCTTTCCAGTTTTTAACGGAAGATATTTCCTTTTTCGCCATAGCCCTCTATGGGCTTCCAAATATCCTTTTGCCAATTCCACAAGAACAGCCTTAGCGAAAGGCTTCTTGAAGGGAAAGATGTAACTCTGTGAGATGAATTAACAGAACACAGAGCAATTTCTCCGAAAGCTTCTTTCCAGTTTTGAACGGAAGATATTTCCTTTTTCACAATAGCGCTCTATGGGCTTAAACTATCCCTTTGCCAATTCCCCAAGAACAGCCTTAGCGAAAGGCTTCTTGAAGGGAAAGATGTAACTCTGTGAGATGAATTAACAGAACACAGAGCAGTTTCTCAGAAAGCTTCTTTCCAGTTTTGAACGGAAGATATTTCCTTTTTCACCATAGCCCTCTAAGGATTCCAAATATAGCTTTGCCAATTCCACAAGAACAGCCTTAGCGAAAGGCTTCTTGAAGGGAAAGATGTAACTCTGTGAGATGAATTAACAGAACACAGAGCAGTTTCTCAGAAAGCTTCTTTCCAGTTTTGAACGGAAGATATTTCCTTTTTCACCATAGCCCTCTATGGGCTTCCAAATATCCCTTTGCCAATTCCACAAGAACAGCCTTAGCGAAAGGCTTCTTGAAGGGAAAGATGTAACTGTGTGAGATGAAATAACAGAACACAAAGCAGTTTCTCAGAAAGCTTCTTTCCAGTTTTGAACGGAAGATATTTCCTTTTTCACCATAGCCCTCTATGGGCTTCCAAATATCCCTTTGCCAATTCCACAAGAACAGCCTTAGCGAAAGGCTTCTTGAAGGGAAAGATGTAACTCTGTGAGATGAGATAACAGAACACAGAACAATTTCTCAGAAAGCTTCTTTCCAGTTTTGAACGGAAGATATTTCCTTTTTCACCATAGCCCTCTACGGGCTTCAAAATATCCCTTTGCCAATTCCACAAGAACAGCCTTAGCGAAAGGCTTCTTGAAGGGAAAGATGTAACTCTGTGAGATGAATTAACAGAACACAGAGCAGTTTCTCAGAAAGCTTCTTTCCAGTTTTGAAAGGAAGATATTTCCTTTTTCACCATAGCCCTCTATGGGCTTCCAAATATCAATTTGCCAATTCCACAAGAACAGCCTTATCGAAAGCCTTCTTGAAGGGAAAGATGTAACTCTGTGAGACGAATTAACAGAACACAGAGCAGTTTCTCAGAAAGCTTCTTTCCAGTTTTGAACGGAAGATAATTCCTTTTTCACCATAGCCCTCTACGGGCTTCCAAATATCCCTTTGCCAATTCCACAAGAACAGCCTTAGCGAAAGGCTTCTTGAAGGGAAAGATGTAACTCTGTGAGATGAATTAAGAGAACACAGAGCAGTTTCTCAGAAAGCTTCTTTCCAGTTTTGAACGGAAGATATTTCCTTTTTCACCATAGCCCTCTATGGGCTTAAACTATCCCTTTGCCAATTCCCCAAGAACAGCCTTAGCGAAAGGCTTCTTGAAGGGAAAGATGTAACTCTGTGAGATGAATTAACAGAACACAGAGCAGTTTCTCAGAAAGCTTCTTTCCAGTTTTGAACGGAAGATATTTCCTTTTTCACCATAGCCCTCTATGGGCTTCCAAATATCCCTTTGCCAATTCCACAAGAACAGCCTTAGCGAAAGGCTTCTTGAAGGGAAAGATGTAACTCTGTGAGATGAATTAACAGAACACAGAGCAGTTTCTCAGAAAGCTTCTTTCCAGTTTTGAACGGAAGATATTTCCTTTTTCACCATAGCCCTCTAAGGATTCCAAATATAGCTTTGCCAATTCCAGAAGAACAGCCTTAGCGAAAGGCTTCTTGAAGGGAAAGATGTAACTCTGTGAGATGAATTAACAGAACACAGAGCAGTTTCTCAGAAAGCTTCTTTCCAGTTTTGATCGGAAGATATTTCCTTTTTCACCATAGCCCCCTATGGGCTTCCAAATATCCCTTTGCCAATTCCACAAGAACAGCCTTAGCGAAAGGCTTCTTGAAGGGAAAGATGTAACTCTGTGAGATGAATTAACAGAACACAGAGCAGTTTCTCCGAAAGCTTCTTTCCAGTTTTGAACGGAAGATATTTCCTTTTTCACCATAGCCCTCTACGGGCTTCAAAATATCCCTTTGCCAATTCCACAAGAACAGCCTTAGCGAAAGGCTTCTTGAAGGGAAAGATGTAACTCTGTGAGATGAATTAACAGAACACAGAGCAGTTTCTCAGAAAGCTTCTTTCCAGTTTTGAACGGAAGATATTTCCTTTTTCACCATAGACCTCTATGGGCTTAAACTATCCCTTTGCCAATTCCCAAAGAACAGCCTTAGCGAAAGGCTTCTGGAAGGGAAAGATGTAACTCTGTGAGATGAATTAACAGAACACAGAGCAGTTTCTCAGAAAGCTTCTTTCCAGTTTTGAACGGAAGATATTTCCTTTTTCACCATAGCCCTCTATGGGCTTCCAAATATCCCTTTGCCAATTCCACAAGAACAGCCTTAGCGAAAGGCTTCTTGAAGGGAAAGATGTAACTCTGTAAGATGAGATAACAGAACACAGAACAGTTTCTCAGAAAGCTTCTTTCCAGTTTTGAACGGAAGATATTTCCTTTTTCACCATAGCCCTCTATGGGCTTCCAAATATCCCTTTGCCAATTCCACAAGAACAGCCTTAGCGAAAGGCTTCTTGAAGGAAAAGATGTAACTCTGTGAGATGAATTAACAGAACACAGAGCAGTTTCTCAGAAAGCTTCTTTCCAGTTTTGAACGGAAGATATTTCCTTTTTCACCATAGCCATCTATGGGCTTAAACTATCCCTTTGCCAATTCCCCAAGAACAGCCTTAGCGAAAGGCTTCTTGAAGGGAAAGATGTAACTCTGTGAGATGAATTAACAGAACACAGAGCAGTTTCTCAGAAAGCTTCTTTCCAGTTTTGAACGGAAGATATTTCCTTTTTCACCATAGCCCTCTATGGGCTTCCAAATATCCCTTTGCCAATTCCACAAGAACAGCCTTAGCGAAAGGCTTCTTGAAGGGAAAGATGTAACTCTGTGAGATGAATTAACAGAACACAGAGCAGTTTCTCAGAAAGCTTCTTTCCAGTTTTGAACGGAAGATATTTCCTTTTTCACCATAGCCCTCTAAGGATTCCAAATATAGCTTTGCCAATTCCACAAGAACAGCCTTAGCGAAAGGCTTCTTGAAGGGAAAGATGTAACTCTGTGAGATGAATTAACAGAACACAGAGCAGTTTCTCAGAAAGCTTCTTTCCAGTTTTGAACGGAAGATATTTCCTTTTTCACCATAGCCCTCTATGGGCTTCCAAATATCCCTTTGCCAATTCCACAAGAACAGCCTTAGCGAAAGGCTTCTTGAAGGGAAAGATGTAACTTTGTGAGATGAATTAACAGAACACAGAGCAGTTTCTCAGAAAGCTTCTTTCCAGTTTTGAACGGAAGATATTTCCTTTTTCACCATAACCCTCTATGGGCTTCCAAATATCCCTTTGCCAATTCCACAAGAACAGCCTTAGCGAGAGGCTTCTTGAAGGGAAAGATGTAACTCTGTGAGATGAATTTACAGAACATAGAACAGTTTCTCAGAAAGCTTCTTTCCAGTTTTTAACGGAAGATATTTCCTTTTTCGCCATAGCCCTCTATGGGCTTCCAAATATCCTTTTGCCAATTCCACAAGAACAGCCTTAGCGAAAGGCTTCTTGAAGGGAAAGATGTAACTCTGTGAGATGAATTAACAGAACACAGAGCAATTTCTCCGAAAGCTTCTTTCCAGTTTTGAACGGAAGATATTTCCTTTTTCACAATAGCGCTCTATGGGCTTAAACTATCCCTTTGCCAATTCCCCAAGAACAGCCTTAGCGAAAGGCTTCTTGAAGGGAAAGATGTAACTCTGTGAGATGAATTAACAGAACACAGAGCAGTTTCTCAGAAAGCTTCTTTCCAGTTTTGAACGGAAGATATTTCCTTTTTCACCATAGCCCTCTAAGGATTCCAAATATAGCTTTGCCAATTCCACAAGAACAGCCTTAGCGAAAGGCTTCTTGAAGGGAAAGATGTAACTCTGTGAGATGAATTAACAGAACACAGAGGAGTTTCTCAGAAAGCTTCTTTCCAGTTTTGAACGGAAGATATTTCCTTTTTCACCATAGCCCTCTAAGGGCTTAAAAATATCCCTTTGCCAATTCCACAAGAACAGCCTTAGCGAAAGGCTTCTTGAAGGGAAAGATGTAACTGTGTGAGATGAAATAACAGAACACAAAGCAGTTTCTCAGAAAGCTTCTTTCCAGTTTTGAACGGAAGATATTTCCTTTTTCACCACAGCCCTCTATGGGCTTCCAAATATCCCTTTGCCAATTCCACAAGAACAGCCTTAGCGAAAGGCTTCTTGAAGGGAAAGCTGTAACTCTGTGAGATGAATTAACAGAACACGGAGCAGTTTCTCAGAAAGCTTCTTTCCAGTTTTGAACGGAAGATATTTCCTTTTTCACCATAGCCCTCTATGGGCTTCCAAATATCCCTTTGCCAATTCCACAAGAACAGCCTTAGCGAAAGGATTCTTGAAGGGAAAGATGTAACTCTGTGAGATGAATTAACAGAACAGAGAGCAGTTTCTCAGAATGCGTCTTTCCAGTTTTGAACGGAAGATGTTTCCTTTTTCATCATAGCCCTCTATGGGTTTCCAAATATCCCTTTGCCAATTACCCAAGAACAGCCTTAGCGAAAGGCTTCTTGAAGGGAAAGATGTAACTCTGTGAGATGAATAAACAGAACATAGAACACTTTCTCAGAAAGATTCTTTCCAGTTTTGAACGGAAGATATTTCCTTTTTCACCATAGCCCTCTATGGGCTTCCAAATATCCCTTTGCCAATTCCACAAGAACAGCCTTAGCGAAAGGCTTCTTGAAGGGAAAGATGTAACTCTGTGAGATGAATTAACAGAACACAGAGCAGTTTCTCAGAAAGCTTCTTTCCAGTTTTGAAAGGAAGATATTTCCTTTTTCACCATAGCCCTCTATGGGCTTCCAAATATCCCTTTGCCAATTCCACAAGAACAGCCTTATCGAAAGCCTTCTTGAAGGGAAAGATGTAACTCTGTGAGACGAATTAACAGAACACAGAGCAGTTTCTCAGAAAGCTTCTTTCCAGTTTTGAACGGAAGATAATTCCTTTTTCACCATAGCCCTCTACGGGCTTCCAAATATCCCTTTGCCAATTCCACAAGAACAGCCTTAGCGAAAGGCTTCTTGAAGGGAAAGATGTAACTCTGTGAGATGAATTAAGAGAACACAGAGCAGTTTCTCAGAAAGCTTCTTTCCAGTTTTGAACGGAAGATATTTCCTTTTTCACCATAGCCCTCTATGTTCTTAAACTATCCCTTTGCCAATTCCCCAAGAACAGCCTTAGCGAAAGGCTTCTTGAAGGGAAAGATGTAACTCTGTGAGATGAATTAACAGAACACAGAGCAGTTTCTCAGAAAGCTTCTTTCCAGTTTTGAACGGAAGATATTTCCTTTTTCACCATAGCCCTCTAAGGATTCCAAATATAGCTTTGCCAATTCCACAAGAACAGCCTTAGCGAAAGGCTTCTTGAAGGGAAAGATGTAACTCTGTGAGATGAATTAACAGAACACAGAGCAGTTTCTCAGAAAGCTTCTTTCCAGTTTTGAACGGAAGATATTTCCTTTTTCACCATAGCCCTCTATGGGCTTCCAAATATCCCTTTGCCAATTCCACAAGAACAGCCTTAGCGAAAGGCTTCTTGAAGGGAAAGATGTAACTTTGTGAGATGAATACCAGAACACAGAGCAGTTTCTCAGAAAGCTTCTTTCCAGTTTTGAACGGAAGATATTTCCTTTTTCACCATAACCCTCTATGGGCTTCCAAATATCCCTTTGCCAATTCCACAAGAACAGCCTTAGCGAGAGGCTTCTTGAAGGGAAAGATGTAACTCTGTGAGATGAATTTACAGAACATAGAACAGTTTCTCAGAAAGCTTCTTTCCAGTTTTTAACGGAAGATATTTCCTTTTTCGCCATAGCCCTCTATGGGCTTCCAAATATCCTTTTGCCAATTCCACAAGAACAGCCTTAGCGAAAGGCTTCTTGAAGGGAAAGATGTAACTCTGTGAGATGAATTAACAGAACAGAGAGCAATTTCTCCGAAAGCTTCTTTCCAGTTTTGAACGGAAGATATTTCCTTTTTCACAATAGCGCTCTATGGGCTTAAACTATCCCTTTGCCAATTCCCCAAGAACAGCCTTAGCGAAAGGCTTCTTGAAGGGAAAGATGTAACTCTGTGAGATGAATTAACAGAACACAGAGCAGTTTCTCAGAAAGCTTCTTTCCAGTTTTGAACGGAAGATATTTCCTTTTTCACCATAGCCCTCTAAGGATTCCAAATATAGCTTTGCCAATTCCACAAGAACAGCCTTAGCGAAAGGCTTCTTGAAGGGAAAGATGTAACTCTGTGAGATGAATTAACAGAACACAGAGGATTTTCTCAGAAAGCTTCTTTCCAGTTTTGAACGGAAGATATTTCCTTTTTCACCATAGCCCTCTATGGGCTTCCAAATATCCCTTTGCCAATTCCACAAGAACAGCCTTAGCGAAAGGCTTCTTGAAGGGAAAGATGTAACTGTGTGAGATGAAATAACAGAACACAAAGCAGTTTCTCAGAAAGCTTCTTTCCAGTTTTGAACGGAAGATATTTCCTTTTTCACCATAGCCCTCTATGGGCTTCCAAATATCCCTTTGCCAATTCCACAAGAACAGCCTTAGCGAAAGGCTTCTTGAAGGGAAAGATGTAACTCTGTGAGATGAGATAACAGAACACAGAACAATTTCTCTGAAAGCTTCTTTCCAGTTTTGAACGGAAGATATTTCCTTTTTCACCATAGCCCTCTATGGGCTTACAAATATCCCTTTGCCAATTCCTCAAGAACAGCCTTAGCGAAAGGCTTCTTGAAGGGAAAGATGTAACTCTGTGAGATGAAGTAACAGAACACAGAGCAGTTTCTCAGAAAGCTTCTTTCCAGTTTTGAACGGAAGATATTTCCTTTTTCACCATAACCCTCTATGGGCTTCTAAATATCCCTTTGCCAATTCCACAAGAACAGCCTTAGCGAGAGGCTTCTTGAAGGGAAAGATGTAACTCTGTGAGATGAATTAACAGAACATAGAACAGTTTCTCAGAAAGCTTCTTTCCAGTTTTGAACGGAAGATACTTCCTTTTTCACCATAGCCCTCTATGGGCTTCCAAATATCCCTTTGCCAATTCCACAAGAACAGCCTTAGCGAAAGGCTTCTTGAAGGAAAAGATGTAACTCTGTGAGATGAATTAACAGAACACAGAGCAGTTTCTCAGAAAGCTTCTTTCCAGTTTTGAACGGAAGATATTTCCTTTTTCACCATAGACCTCTATGGGCTTAAACTATCCCTTTGCCAATTCCCCAAGAACAGCCTTAGCGAAAGGCTTCTTGAAGGGAAAGATGTAACTCTGTGAGATGAATTAACAGAACACAGAGCAGTTTCTCAGAAAGCTTCTTTTCAGTTTTGAACGGAAGATATTTCCTTTTTCACCATAGCCCTCTATGGGCTTACAAATATCCCTTTGCCAATTCCACAAGAACAGCCTTAGCGAAAGGCTTCTTGAAGGGAAAGATGTAACTCTGTGAGATGAATTAACAGAACACAGAGCAGTTTCTCCGAAAGCTTCTTTCCAGTTTTGAACGGAAGATATTTCCTTTTTCACCATAGCCCTCTACGGGCTTCAAAATATCCCTTTGCCAATTCCACAAGAACAGCCTTAGCGAAAGGCTTCTTGAAGGGAAAGATGTAACTCTGTGAGATGAATTAACAGAACACAGAGCAGTTTCTCAGAAAGCTTCTTTCCAGTTTTGAATGGAAGATATTTCCTTTTTCACCATAGCCCTCTATGGGCTTAAACTATCCCTTTGCCAATTCCCCAAGAACAGCCTTAGCGAAAGGCTTCTTGAAGGGAAAGATGTAACTCTGTGAGATGAATTAACAGAACACAGAGCAGTTTCTCAGAAAGCTTCTTTCCAGTTTTGAACGGAAGATATTTCCTTTTTCACCATAGCCCTCTATGGGCTTCCAAATATCCCTTTGCCAATTCCACAAGAACAGCCTTAGCGAAAGGCTTCTTGAAGGGAAAGATGTAACTCTGTGAGATGAATTAACAGAACACAGAGCAGTTTCTCAGAAAGCTTCTTTCCAGTTTTGAACGGAAGATATTTCCTTTTTCACCATAGCCCTCTACGGGCTTCCAAATATCCCTTTGCCAATTCCACAAGAACAGCTTTAGCGAAGGGCTTCTTGAAGGGAAAGATGTAACTCTGTGAGATGAATTAACAGAACACAGAGCAGTTTCTCAGAAAGCTTCTTTCCAGTTTTGAACGGAAGATATTTCCTTTTTCACCATAGCCCTCTATGGGCTTAAACTATCCCTTTGCCAATTCCCCAAGAACATCCTTAGCGAAAGGCTTCTTGAAGGGAAAGATGTAACTCTGTGAGATGAATTAACAGAACACAGAGCAGTTTCTCAGAAAGCTTCTTTCCAATTTTGAACGGAAGATATTTCCTTTTTCACCATAGCCCTCTATGGGCTTCCAAATATCCCTTTGCCAATTCCACAAGAACAGCCTTAGGGAAAGGCTTCTTGAAGGGAAAGATGTAACTCTGTGAGATGAATTAACAGAACACAGAGCAGTTTCTCAGAAAGCTTCTTTCCAGTTTTGAACGGAAGATATGTCCTTTTTCACCATAGCCCTCTTTGGGCTTCCAAATATCCCTTTGCCAATTCCACAAGAACAGCCTTAGCGAAAGGCTTCTTGAAGGGAAAGATGTAACTCTGTGAGATGAATTAACAGAACACAGAGCAGTTTCTCAGAAAGCTTCTTTCCAGTTTTGAACGGAAGATATTTCCTTTTTCACCATAGCCCTCTATGGGCTTCCAAATATCCCTTTGCCAATTCCCCAAGAACAGCCTTAGCGAAAGGCTTCTTGAAGGGAAAGATGTAACTCTGTGAGATGAATTAACAGAACACAGAACAGTTTCTCAGAAAGCTTCTTTCCAGTTTTGAACGGAAGATATTTCCTTTTTCACCATAGCCCTCTATGGGCTTCCAAATATCCCTTTGCCAATTCCACAAGAACAGCCTTAGCGAAAGGCTTCTTGAAGAGAAATATGTAACTCTGTGAGACGAATTAACAGAACACAGAGCAGTTTCTCAGAATGCTTCTTTCCAGTTTTGAACGGAAGATAATTCCTTTTTCACCATAGCCCTCTACGGGCTTCCAAATATCCCTTTGCCAATTCCACAAGAACAGCCTTAGCGAAAGGCTTCTTGAAGGGAAAGATGTAACTCTGTGAGATGAATTAACAGAACACAGAGCAGTTTCTCAGAAAGCTTCTTTCCAGTTTTGAACGGAAGATATTTCCTTTTTCACCATAGCCCTCTATGGGCTTCCAAATATCCCTTTGCCAATTCCCCAAGAACAGCCTTAGCGAAAGGCTTCTTGAAGGGAAAGATGTAACACTGTGAGATGAATTAACAGAACACAGAGCAGTTTCTCAGAAAGCTTCTTTCCAGTTTTGAACGGAAGATATTTCCTTTTTCACCATAGCCCTCTATGGGCTTCCAAATATCCCTATGCCAATTCCACAAGAACAGCCTTAGCGAAAGGCTTATTGAAGGGAAAGATGTAACTCTGTGAGATGAATTAACAGAACACACAGCAGTTTCTCAGAAAGCTTCTTTCCAGTTTTGAACGGAAGATATTTCCTTTTTCACCATAGCCCTCTATGGGCTTCCAAATATCCCTTTGCCAATTCCACAAGAACAGCCTTAGCGAAAGGCTTCTTGAAGGGAAAGATGTAACTCTGTGAGACGAATTAGCAGAACACAGAGCAGTTTCTCAGAAAGCTTCTTTCCACTTTTGAACGGAAGATAATTCCTTTTTCACCATAGCCCTCTACGGGCTTCCAAATATCCCTTTGCCAATTCCACAAGAACACCCTTAGCGAAAGGCTTCTTGAAGGGAAAGATGTAACTCTGTGAGATGAATTAACCGAACACAGAGCAGTTTCTCAGAAAGCTTCTTTCCAGTTTTGAACGGAAGATATTTCCTTTTTCACCATAGCCCTCTATGGGCTTAAACTATCCCTTAGCCAATTCCCCAAGAACAGCCTTAGCGAAAGGCTTCTTGAAGGGAAAGATGTAACTCTGTGAGATGAATTAACAGAACACAGAGCAGTTTCTCAGAAAGCTTCTTTCCAGTTTTGAACGGAAGATATTTCCTTTTTCAACGTAGCCCACTATGGGCTTCCAAATATCCCTTTGCCAATTCCACAAGAACAGCCTTAGCGAAAGGCTTCTTGAAGGAAAAGATGTAACTCTGTGAGATGAATTAACAGAACACAGAGCAGTTTCTCAAAAAGCTTCTTTCCAGTTTTGAACGGAAGATATTTTCTTTTTCACCATAGCCCTCTAAGGATTCCAAATATAGCTTTGCCAATTCCACAAGAACAGCCTTAGCGAAAGGCTTCTTGAAGGGAAAGATGTAACTCTGTGAGATGAATTAACAGAACACAGAGCAGTTTCTCAGAAAGCTTCTTTCCAGTTTTGAACGGAAGATATTTCCTTTTTCACCATAGCCCTCTATGGGCTTCCAAATATCCCTTTGCCAATTCCACAAGAACAGCCTTAGCGAAAGGCTTCTTGAAGGGAAAGATGTAACTCTGTGAGATGAATTAACAGAACACAGAGCAGTTTCTCAGAAAGCTTCTTTCCAGTTTTGAACGGAAGATATTTCCTTTTTCACCATAGCCCTCTATGGGCTTCCAAATATCCCTTTGCCAATTCCACAAGAACAGCCTTAGCGAAAGGCTTCTTGAAGGGAAAGATGTAACTCTGTGAGATGAATTAACAGAACACAGAGCAGTTTCTCCGAAAGCTTCTTTCCAGTTTTGAACGGAAGATATTTCCTTTTTCACCATAACCCTCTATGGGCTTCCAAATATCCCTTTGCCAATTCCACAAGAACAGCCTTAGCGAGAGGCTTCTTGAAGGGAAAGATGTAACTCTGTGAGATGAATTAACAGAACATAGAACAGTTTCTCAGAAAGCTTCTTTCCAGTTTTGAACGGAAGATATTTCCTTTTTCACCATAGCCCTCTATGGGCTTCCAAATATCCCTTTGCCATTTCCACAAGAACAGCCTTAGCGAAAGGCTTCTTGAAGGGAAAGATGTAACTCTGTGAGATGAATTAACAGAACACAGAGCAGTTTCTCAGAAAGCTTCTTTCCAGTTTTGAACGGAAGATATTTCCTTTTTCACCATAGCCCTCTACGGGCTTCAAAATATCCCTTTGCCAATTCCACAAGAACAGCCTTAGCGAAAGGCTTCTTGAAGGGAAAGATGTAACGCTGTGAGATGAATTAACAGAACACAGAGCAGTTTCTCAGAAAGCTTCTTTCCAGTTTTGAACGGAAGATATTTCCTTTTTCACCATAGCCCTCTATGGGCTTCCAAATATCCCTTTGCCAATTCCACAAGAACAGCCTTAGCGAAAGGCTTCTTGAAGGGAAAGCTGTAACTCTGTGAGATGAATTAACAGAACACGGAGCAGTTTCTCAGAAAGCTTCTTTCCAGTTTTGAACGGAAGATATTTCCTTTTTCACCATAGCCCTCTATGGGCTTCCAAATATCCCTTTGCCAATTCCACAAGAACAGCCTTAGCGAAAGGATTCTTGAAGGGAAAGATGTAACTCTGTGAGATGAATTAACAGAACAGAGAGCAGTTTCTCAGAATGCGTCTTTCCAGTTTTGAACGGAAGATATTTCCTTTTTCATCATAGCCCTCTATGGGTTTCCAAATATCCCTTTGCCAATTACCCAAGAACAGCCTTAGCGAAAGGCTTCTTGAAGGGAAAGATGTAACTCTGTGAGATGCATTAACAGAACATAGAACACTTTCTCAGAAAGATTCTTTCCAGTTTTGAACGGAAGATATTTCCTTTTTCACCATAGCCCTCTATGGGCTTCCAAATATCCCTTTGCCAATTCCACAAGAACAGCCTTAGCGAAAGGCTTCTTGAAGGGAAAGATGTAACTCTGTGAGATGAATTAACAGAACACAGAGCAGTTTCTCAGAAAGCTTCTTTCCAGTTTTGAAAGGAAGATATTTCCTTTTTCACCACAGCCCTCTATGGGCTTCCAAATATCCCTTTGCCAATTCCACAAGAACAGCCTTAGTGAAAGCCTTCTTGAAGGGAAAGATGTAACTCTGTGAGACGAATTAACAGAACACAGAGCAGTTTCTCAGAAAGCTTCTTTCCAGTTTTGAACGGAAGATAATTCCTTTTTCACCATAGCCCTCTACGGGCTTCCAAATATCCCTTTGCCAATTCCACAAGAACAGCCTTAGCGAAAGGCTTCTTGAAGGGAAAGATGTAATTCTGTGAGATGAATTAAGAGAACACAGAGCAGTTTCTCAGAAAGCTTCTTTCCAGTTTTGAACGGAAGATATTTCCTTTTTCACCATAGCCCTCTATGGGCTTAAACTATCCCTTTGCCAATTCCCCAAGAACAGCCTTAGCGAAAGGCTTCTTGAAGGGAAAGATGTAACTCTGTGAGATGAATTAACAGAACACAGAGCAGTTTCTCAGAAAGCTTCTTTCCAGTTTTGAACGGAAGATATTTCCTTTTTCACCATAGCCCTCTATGGGCTTCCAAATATCCCTTTGCCAATTCCACAAGAACAGCCTTAGCGAAAGGCTTCTTGAAGGGAAAGATGTAACTCTGTGAGATGAATTAACAGAACACAGAGCAGTTTCTCAGAAAGCTTCTTTCCAGTTTTGAACGGAAGATATTTCCTTTTTCACCATAGCCCTCTATGGGCTTCCAAATATCCCTGTGCCAATTCCACAGGAACAGCCTTAGCGAAAGGCTTCTTGAAGGGAAAGATGTAACTCTGTGAGATGAATTAACAGAACACAGAGCAGTTTCTCAGAAAGCTTCTTTCCAGTTTTGAACGGAAGATATTTCCTTTTTCACCATAGCCCTCTAAGGATTCCAAATATAGCTTTGCCAATTCCACAAGAACAGCCTTAGCGAAAGGCTTCTTGAAGGGAAAGATGTAACTCTGTGAGATGAATTAACAGAACACAGAGCAGTTTCTCAGAAAGCTTCTTTCCAGTTTTGAACGGAAGATATTTCCTTTTTCACCATAGCCCTCTATGGGCTTCCAAATATCCCTTTGCCAATTCCTCAAGAACAGCCTTAGCGAAAGGCTTCTTGAAGGGAAAGATGTAACTGTGTGAGATGAATTAACAGAACACAGAGCAGTTTCTCAGAAAGCTTCTTTCCAGTTTTGAACGGAAGATATTTCCTTTTTCACCATAGCCCTCTAAGGATTCCAAATATAGCTTTGCCAATTCCAGAAGAACAGCCTTAGCGAAAGGCTTCTTGAAGGGAAAGATGTAACTCTGTGAGATGAATTAACAGAACACAGAGCAGTTTCTCAGAAAGCTTCTTTCCAGTTTTGATCGGAAGATATTTCCTTTTTCACCATAGCCCCCTATGGGCTTCCAAATATCCCTTTGCCAATTCCACAAGAACAGCCTTAGCGAAAGGCTTCTTGAAGGGAAAGATGTAACTGTGTGAGATGAATTAACAGAACACAGAGCAGTTTCTCCGAAAGCTTCTTTCCAGTTTTGAACGGAAGATATTTCCTTTTTCACCATAGCCCTCTACGGGCTTCAAAACATCCCTTTGCCAATTCCACAAGAACAGCCTTAGCGAAAGGCTTCTTGAAGGGAAAGATGTAACTCTGTGAGATGAATTAACAGAACACAGAGCAGTTTCTCAGAAAGCTTCTTTCCAGTTTTGAACGGAAGATATTTCCTTTTTCACCATAGACCTCTATGGGCTTAAACTATCCCTTTGCCAATTCCCAAAGAACAGCCTTAGCGAAAGGCTTCTTGAAGGGAAAGATGTAACTCTGTGAGATGAATTAACAGAACACAGAGCAGTTTCTCCGAAAGCTTCTTTCCAGTTTTGAACGGAAGATATTTCCTTTTTCACCATAGCCCTCTACGGGCTTCAAAATATCCCTTTGCCAATTCCACAAGAACAGCCTTAGCGAAAGGCATCTTGAAGGGAAAGATGTAACTCTGTGAGATGAATTAACAGTACACAGAGCAGTTTCTCAGAAAGCTTCTTTCCAGTTTTGAACGGAAGATATTTCCTTTTTCACCATAGCCCTCTATGGGCTTAAACTATCCCTTTGCCAATTCCCAAAGAACAGCCTTAGCGAAAGGCTTCTTGAAGGGAAAGATGTAACTCTGTGAGATGAATTAACAGAACACAGAGCAGTTTCTCAGAAAGCTTCTTTCCAGTTTTGAACGGAAGATATTTCCTTTTTCACCATAGCCCTCTATGGGCTTCCAAATATCCCTTTGCCAATTCCACAAGAACAGCCTTAGCGAAAGGCTTCTTGAAGGGAAAGATGTAACTCTGTGAGATGAGATAACAGAACACAGAACAGTTTCTCAGAAAGCTTCTTTCCAGTTTTGAACGGAAGATATTTCCTTTTTCACCATAGCCCTCTATGGGCTTACAAATATCCCTTTGCCAATTCCACAAGAACAGCCTTAGCGAAAGGCTTCTTGAAGGGAAAGGTGTAACTCTGTGAGATGAAGTAACAGAACACAGAGCAGTTTCTCAGAAAGCTTCTTTCCAGTTTTGAACGGAAGATATTTCCTTTTTCACCATAACCCTCTATGGGCTTCTAAATATCCCTTTGCCAATTCCACAAGAACAGCCTTAGCGAGAGGCTTCTTGAAGGGAAAGATGTAACTCTGTGAGATGAATTAACAGAACATAGAACAGTTTCTCAGAAAGCTTCTTTCCAGTTTTGAACGGAAGATATTTCCTTTTTCACCATAGCCCTCTATGGGCTTCCAAATATCCCTTTGCCAATTCCACAAGAACAGCCTTAGCGAAAGGCTTCTTGAAGGAAAAGATGTAACTCTGTGAGATGAATTAACAGAACACAGAGCAGTTTCTCAGAAAGCTTCTTTCCAGTTTTGAACGGAAGATATTTCCTTTTCCACCATAGCCCTCTATGGGCTTAAACTATCCCTTTGCCAATTCCCCAAGAAGAGCCTTAGCGAAAGGCTTCTTGAAGGGAAAGATGTAACTCTGTGAGAAGAATTAACAGAACACAGAGCAGTTTCTCAGAAAGCTTCTTTCCAGTTTTGAACGGAAGATATTTCCTTTTTCACCATAGCGCTCTATGGGCTTCCAAATATCCCTTTGCCAATTCCACAAGAACAGCCTTAGCGAAAGGCTTCTTGAAGGGAAAGATGTAACTCTGTGAGATGAATTAACAGAACACAGAGCAGTTTCTCAGAAAGCTTCTTTCCAGTTTTGAACGGAAGATATTTCCTTTTTCACCATAGCCCTCTATGGGCTTCCAAATATCCCTTTGCCAATTCCACAAGAACAGCCTTAGCGAAAGGCTTCTTGAAGGGAAAGATGTAACTCTGTGAGATGAATTAACAGAACACAGAGCAGTTTCTCAGAAAGCTTCTTTCCAGTTTTGAATGGAAGATATTTCCTTTTTCACCATAGCCCTCTATGGGCCTAAATTATCCCTTTGCCAATTCCCCAAGAACAGCCTTAGCGAAAGGCTTCTTGAAGGGAAAGATGTAACTCTGTGAGATGAATTAACAGAACACAGAGCAGTTTCTCAGAAAGCTTCTTTCCAGTTTTGAACGGAAGATATTTCCTTTTTCACCATAGCCCTCTATGGGCTTCCAAATATCCCTTTGCCAATTCCACAAGAACAGCCTTAGCGAAAGGCTTCTTGAAGGGAAAGATGTAACTCTGTGAGATGAATTAACAGAACACAGAGCAGTTTCTCAGAAAGCTTCTTTCCAGTTTTGAACGGAAGATATTTCCTTTTTCACCATAGCCCTCTACGGGCTTCCAAATATCCCTTTGCCAATTCCACAAGAACAGCTTTAGCGAAGGGCTTCTTGAAGGGAAAGATGTAACTCTGTGAGATGAATTAACAGAACACAGAGCAGTTTCTCAGAAAGCTTCTTTCCAGTTTTGAACGGAAGATATTTCCTTTTTCACCATAGCCCTCTATGGGCTTAAACTATCCCTTTGCCAATTCCCAAAGAACAGCCTTAGCGAAAGGCTTCTGGAAGGGAAAGATGTAACTCTGTGAGATGAATTAACAGAACACAGAGCAGTTTCTCAGAAAGCTTCTTTCCAGTTTTGAACGGAAGATATTTCCTTTTTCACCATAGCCCTCTATGGGCTTCCAAATATCCCTTTGCCAATTCCACAAGAACAGCCTTAGCGAAAGGCTTCTTGAAGGGAAAGATGTAACTCTGTAAGATGAGATAACAGAACACAGAACAGTTTCTCAGAAAGCTTCTTTCCAGTTTTGAACGGAAGATATTTCCTTTTTCACCATAGCCCTCTATGGGCTTCCAAATATCCCTTTGCCAATTCCACAAGAACAGCCTTAGCGAAAGGCTTCTTGAAGGAAAAGATGTAACTCTGTGAGATGAATTAACAGAACACAGAGCAGTTTCTCAGAAAGCTTCTTTCCAGTTTTGAACGGAAGATATTTCCTTTTTCACCATAGCCATCTATGGGCTTAAACTATCCCTTTGCCAATTCCCCAAGAACAGCCTTAGCGAAAGGCTTCTTGAAGGGAAAGATGTAACTCTGTGAGATGAATTAACAGAACACAGAGCAGTTTCTCAGAAAGCTTCTTTCCAGTTTTGAACGGAAGATATTTCCTTTTTCACCATAGCCCTCTATGGGCTTCCAAATATCCCTTTGCCAATTCCACAAGAACAGCCTTAGCGAAAGGCTTCTTGAAGGGAAAGATGTAACTCTGTGAGATGAATTAACAGAACACAGAGCAGTTTCTCAGAAAGCTTCTTTCCAGTTTTGAACGGAAGATATTTCCTTTTTCACCATAGCCCTCTAAGGATTCCAAATATAGCTTTGCCAATTCCACAAGAACAGCCTTAGCGAAAGGCTTCTTGAAGGGAAAGATGTAACTCTGTGAGATGAATTAACAGAACACAGAGCAGTTTCTCAGAAAGCTTCTTTCCAGTTTTGAACGGAAGATATTTCCTTTTTCACCATAGCCGTCTATGGGCTTCCAAATATCCCTTTGCCAATTCCACAAGAACAGCCTTAGCGAAAGGCTTCTTGAAGGGAAAGATGTAACTTTGTGAGATGAATTAACAGAACACAGAGCAGTTTCTCAGAAAGCTTCTTTCCAGTTTTGAACGGAAGATATTTCCTTTTTCACCATAACCCTCTATGGGCTTCCAAATATCCCTTTGCCAATTCCACAAGAACAGCCTTAGCGAGAGGCTTCTTGAAGGGAAAGATGTAACTCTGTGAGATGAATTTACAGAACATAGAACAGTTTCTCAGAAAGCTTCTTTCCAGTTTTTAACGGAAGATATTTCCTTTTTCGCCATAGCCCTCTATGGGCTTCCAAATATCCTTTTGCCAATTCCACAAGAACAGCCTTAGCGAAAGGCTTCTTGAAGGGAAAGATGTAACTCTGTGAGATGAATTAACAGAACACAGAGCAATTTCTCCGAAAGCTTCTTTCCAGTTTTGAACGGAAGATATTTCCTTTTTCACAATAGCGCTCTATGGGCTTAAACTATCCCTTTGCCAATTCCCCAAGAACAGCCTTAGCGAAAGGCTTCTTGAAGGGAAAGATGTAACTCTGTGAGATGAATTAACAGAACACAGAGCAGTTTCTCAGAAAGCTTCTTTCCAGTTTTGAACGGAAGATATTTCCTTTTTCACCATAGCCCTCTAAGGATTCCAAATATAGCTTTGCCAATTCCACAAGAACAGCCTTAGCGAAAGGCTTCTTGAAGGGAAAGATGTAACTCTGTGAGATGAATTAACAGAACACAGAGGAGTTTCTCAGAAAGCTTCTTTCCAGTTTTGAACGGAAGATATTTCCTTTTTCACCATAGCCCTCTAAGGGCTTAAAAATATCCCTTTGCCAATTCCACAAGAACAGCCTTAGCGAAAGGCTTCTTGAAGGGAAAGATGTAACTGTGTGAGATGAAATAACAGAACACAAAGCAGTTTCTCAGAAAGCTTCTTTCCAGTTTTGAACGGAAGATATTTCCTTTTTCACCACAGCCCTCTATGGGCTTCCAAATATCCCTTTGCCAATTCCACAAGAACAGCCTTAGCGAAAGGCTTCTTGAAGGGAAAGCTGTAACTCTGTGAGATGAATTAACAGAACACGGAGCAGTTTCTCAGAAAGCTTCTTTCCAGTTTTGAACGGAAGATATTTCCTTTTTCACCATAGCCCTCTATGGGCTTCCAAATATCCCTTTGCCAATTCCCCAAGAACAGCCTTAGCGAAAGGCTTCTTGAAGGGAAAGATGTAACTCTGTGAGATGAATTAACAGAACACAGAGCAGTTTCTCAGAAAGCTTCTTTCCAGTTTTGAACGGAAGATATTTCCTTTTTCACCATAGCCCTCTATGGGCTTCCAAATATCCCTTTCCCAATTCCACAAGAACAGCCTTAGCGAAAGGCTTCTTGAAGGGAAAGATGTAACTCTGTGAGATGAATTAACAGAACACAGAGCAGTTTCTCAGAAAGCTTCTTTCCAGTTTTGAACGGAAGATATTTCCTTTTTCACCATAGCCCTCTAAGGATTCCAAATATAGCTTTGCCAATTCCAGAAGAACAGCCTTAGCGAAAGGCTTCTTGAAGGGAAAGATGTAACTCTGTGAGATGAATTAACAGAACACAGAGCAGTTTCTCAGAAAGCTTCTTTCCAGTTTTGATCGGAAGATATTTCCTTTTTCACCATAGCCCCCTATGGGCTTCCAAATATCCCTTTGCCAATTCCACAAGAACAGCCTTAGCGAAAGGCTTCTTGAAGGGAAAGATGTAACTCTGTGAGATGAATTAACAGAACACAGAGCAGTTTCTCCGAAAGCTTCTTTCCAGTTTTGAACGGAAGATATTTCCTTTTTCACCATAGCCCTCTACGGGCTTCAAAATATCCCTTTGCCAATTCCACAAGAACAGCCTTAGCGAAAGGCTTCTTGAAGGGAAAGATGTAACTCTGTGAGATGAATTAACAGAACACAGAGCAGTTTCTCAGAAAGCTTCTTTCCAGTTTTGAACGGAAGATATTTCCTTTTTCACCATAGACCTCTATGGGCTTAAACTATCCCTTTGCCAATTCCAAAAGAACAGCCTTAGCGAAAGGCTTCTGGAAGGGAAAGATGTAACTCTGTGAGATGAATTAACAGAACACAGAGCAGTTTCTCAGAAAGCTTCTTTCCAGTTTTGAACGGAAGATATTTCCTTTTTCACCATAGCCCTCTATGGGCTTCCAAATATCCCTTTGCCAATTCCACAAGAACAGCCTTAGCGAAAGGCTTCTTGAAGGGAAAGATGTAACTCTGTAAGATGAGATAACAGAACACAGAACAGTTTCTCAGAAAGCTTCTTTCCAGTTTTGAACGGAAGATATTTCCTTTTTCACCATAGCCCTCTATGGGCTTCCAAATATCCCTTTGCCAATTCCACAAGAACAGCCTTAGCGAAAGGCTTCTTGAAGGAAAAGATGTAACTCTGTGAGATGAATTAACAGAACACAGAGCAGTTTCTCAGAAAGCTTCTTTCCAGTTTTGAACGGAAGATATTTCCTTTTTCACCATAGCCATCTATGGGCTTAAACTATCCCTTTGCCAATTCCCCAAGAACAGCCTTAGCGAAAGGCTTCTTGAAGGGAAAGATGTAACTCTGTGAGATGAATTAACAGAACACAGAGCAGTTTCTCAGAAAGCTTCTTTCCAGTTTTGAACGGAAGATATTTCCTTTTTCACCATAGCCCTCTATGGGCTTCCAAATATCCCTTTGCCAATTCCACAAGAACAGCCTTAGCGAAAGGCTTCTTGAAGGGAAAGATGTAACTCTGTGAGATGAATTAACAGAACACAGAGCAGTTTCTCAGAAAGCTTCTTTCCAGTTTTGAACGGAAGATATTTCCTTTTTCACCATAGCCCTCTAAGGATTCCAAATATAGCTTTGCCAATTCCACAAGAACAGCCTTAGCGAAAGGCTTCTTGAAGGGAAAGATGTAACTCTGTGAGATGAATTAACAGAACACAGAGCAGTTTCTCAGAAAGCTTCTTTCCAGTTTTGAACGGAAGATATTTCCTTTTTCACCATAGCCCTCTATGGGCTTCCAAATATCCCTTTGCCAATTCCACAAGAACAGCCTTAGCGAAAGGCTTCTTGAAGGGAAAGATGTAACTTTGTGAGATGAATTAACAGAACACAGAGCAGTTTCTCAGAAAGCTTCTTTCCAGTTTTGAACGGAAGATATTTCCTTTTTCACCATAACCCTCTATGGGCTTCCAAATATCCCTTTGCCAATTCCACAAGAACAGCCTTAGCGAGAGGCTTCTTGAAGGGAAAGATGTAACTCTGTGAGATGAATTTAGAGAACATAGAACAGTTTCTCAGAAAGCTTCTTTCCAGTTTTTAACGGAAGATATTTCCTTTTTCGCCATAGCCCTCTATGGGCTTCCAAATATCCTTTTGCCAATTCCACAAGAACAGCCTTAGCGAAAGGCTTCTTGAAGGGAAAGATGTAACTCTGTGAGATGAATTAACAGAACACAGAGCAATTTCTCCGAAAGCTTCTTTCCAGTTTTGAACGGAAGATATTTCCTTTTTCACAATAGCGCTCTATGGGCTTAAACTATCCCTTTGCCAATTCCCCAAGAACAGCCTTAGCGAAAGGCTTCTTGAAGGGAAAGATGTAACTCTGTGAGATGAATTAGCAGAACACAGAGCAGTTTCTCAGAAAGCTTCTTTCCAGTTTTGAACGGAAGATATTTCCTTTTTCACCATAGCCCTCTAAGGATTCCAAATATAGCTTTGCCAATTCCACAAGAACAGCCTTAGCGAAAGGCTTCTTGAAGGGAAAGATGTAACTCTGTGAGATGAATTAACAGAACACAGAGGAGTTTCTCAGAAAGCTTCTTTCCAGTTTTGAACGGAAGATATTTCCTTTTTCACCATAGCCCTCTATGGGCTTCCAAATATCCCTTTGCCAATTCCACAAGAACAGCCTTAGCGAAAGGCTTCTTGAAGGGAAAGATGTAACTGTGTGAGATGAAATAACAGAACACAAAGCAGTTTCTCAGAAAGCTTCTTTCCAGTTTTGAACGGAAGATATTTCCTTTTTCACCATAGCCCTCTATGGGCTTCCAAATATCCCTTTGCCAATTCCACAAGAACAGCCTTAGCGAAAGGCTTCTTGAAGGGAAAGATGTAACTCTGTGAGATGAGATAACAGAACACAGAACAATTTCTCAGAAAGCTTCTTTCCAGTTTTGAACGGAAGATATTTCCTTTTTCACCATAGCCCTCTATGGGCTTACAAATATCCCTTTGCCAATTCCTCAAGAACAGCCTTAGCGAAAGGCTTCTTGAAGGGAAAGATGTAACTCTGTGAGATGAAGTAACAGAACACAGAGCAGTTTCTCAGAAAGCTTCTTTCCAGTTTTGAACGGAAGATATTTCCTTTTTCACCATAACCCTCTATGGGCTTCTAAATATCCCTTTGCCAATTCCACAAGAACAGCCTTAGCGAGAGGCTTCTTGAAGGGAAAGATGTAACTCTGTGAGATGAATTAACAGAACATAGAACAGTTTCTCAGAAAGCTTCTTTCCAGTTTTGAACGAAAGATATTTCCTTTTTCACCATAGCCCTCTATGGGCTTCCAAATATCCCTTTGCCAATTCCACAAGAACAGCCTTAGCGAAAGGCTTCTTGAAGGAAAAGATGTAACTCTGTGAGATGAATTAACAGAACACAGAGCAGTTTCTCAGAAAGCTTCTTTCCAGTTTTGAACAGAAGATATTTCCTTTTTCACCATAGCCCTCTACGGGCTTCCAAATATCCCTTTGCCAATTCCACAAGAACAGCCTTAGCGAGAGGCTTCTTGAAGGGAAAGATGTAACTCTGTGAGATGAATTTACAGAACATAGAACAGTTTCTCAGAAAGCTTCTTTCCAGTTTTTAACGGAAGATATTTCCTTTTTCGCCATAGCCCTCTATGGGCTTCCAAATATCCTTTTGCCAATTCCACAAGAACAGCCTTAGCGAAAGGCTTCTTGAAGGGAAAGATGTAACTCTGTGAGATGAATTAACAGAACACAGAGCAATTTCTCCGAAAGCTTCTTTCCAGTTTTGAACGGAAGATATTTCCTTTTTCACAATAGCGCTCTATGGGCTTAAACTATCCCTTTGCCAATTCCCCAAGAACAGCCTTAGCGAAAGGCTTCTTGAAGGGAAAGATGTAACTCTGTGAGATGAATTAACAGAACGCAGAGCAGTTTCTCAGAAAGCTTCTTTCCAGTTTTGAACGGAAGATATTTCCTTTTTCACCATAGCCCTCTAAGGATTCCAAATATAGCTTTGCCAATTCCACAAGAACAGCCTTAGCGAAAGGCTTCTTGAAGGGAAAGATGTAACTCTGTGAGATGAATTAACAGAACACAGAGCAGTTTCTCAGAAAGCTTCTTTCCAGTTTTGAACGGAAGATATTTCCTTTTTCACCATAGCCCTCTATGGGCTTCCAAATATCCCTTTGCCAATTCCACAAGAACAGCCTTAGCGAAAGGCTTCTTGAAGGGAAAGATGTAACTGTGTGAGATGAAATAACAGAACACAAAGCAGTTTCTCAGAAAGCTTCTTTCCAGTTTTGAACGGAAGATATTTCCTTTTTCACCATAGCCCTCTATGGGCTTCCAAATATCCCTTTGCCAATTCCACAAGAACAGCCTTAGCGAAAGGCTTCTTGAAGGGAAAGATGTAACTCTGTGAGATGAGATAACAGAACACAGAACAATTTCTCAGAAAGCTTCTTTCCAGTTTTGAACGGAAGATATTTCCTTTTTCACCATAGCCCTCTACGGGCTTCAAAATATCCCTTTGCCAATTCCACAAGAACAGCCTTAGCGAAAGGCTTCTTGAAGGGAAAGATGTAACTCTGTGAGATGAATTAACAGAACACAGAGCAGTTTCTCAGAAAGCTTCTTTCCAGTTTTGAAAGGAAGATATTTCCTTTTTCACCATAGCCCTCTATGGGCTTCCAAATATCAATTTGCCAATTCCACAAGAACAGCCTTATCGAAAGCCTTCTTGAAGGGAAAGATGTAACTCTGTGAGACGAATTAACAGAACACAGAGCAGTTTCTCAGAAAGCTTCTTTCCAGTTTTGAACGGAAGATAATTCCTTTTTCACCATAGCCCTCTACGGGCTTCCAAATATCCCTTTGCCAATTCCACAAGAACAGCCTTAGCGAAAGGCTTCTTGAAGGGAAAGATGTAACTCTGTGAGATGAATTAAGAGAACACAGAGCAGTTTCTCAGAAAGCTTCTTTCCAGTTTTGAACGGAAGATATTTCCTTTTTCACCATAGCCCTCTATGGGCTTAAACTATCCCTTTGCCAATTCCCCAAGAACAGCCTTAGCGAAAGGCTTCTTGAAGGGAAAGATGTAACTCTGTGAGATGAATTAACAGAACACAGAGCAGTTTCTCAGAAAGCTTCTTTCCAGTTTTGAACGGAAGATATTTCCTTTTTCACCATAGCCCTCTATGGGCTTCCAAATATCCCTTTGCCAATTCCACAAGAACAGCCTTAGCGAAAGGCTTCTTGAAGGGAAAGATGTAACTCTGTGAGATGAATTAACAGAACACAGAGCAGTTTCTCAGAAAGCTTCTTTCCAGTTTTGAACGGAAGATATTTCCTTTTTCACCATAGCCCTCTAAGGATTCCAAATATAGCTTTGCCAATTCCAGAAGAACAGCCTTAGCGAAAGGCTTCTTGAAGGGAAAGATGTAACTCTGTGAGATGAATTAACAGAACACAGAGCAGTTTCTCAGAAAGCTTCTTTCCAGTTTTGATCGGAAGATATTTCCTTTTTCACCATAGCCCCCTATGGGCTTCCAAATATCCCTTTGCCAATTCCACAAGAACAGCCTTAGCGAAAGGCTTCTTGAAGGGAAAGATGTAACTCTGTGAGATGAATTAACAGAACACAGAGCAGTTTCTCCGAAAGCTTCTTTCCAGTTTTGAACGGAAGATATTTCCTTTTTCACCATAGCCCTCTACGGGCTTCAAAATATCCCTTTGCCAATTCCACAAGAACAGCCTTAGCGAAAGGCTTCTTGAAGGGAAAGATGTAACTCTGTGAGATGAATTAACAGAACACAGAGCAGTTTCTCAGAAAGCTTCTTTCCAGTTTTGAACGGAAGATATTTCCTTTTTCACCATAGACCTCTATGGGCTTAAACTATCCCTTTGCCAATTCCCAAAGAACAGCCTTAGCGAAAGGCTTCTGGAAGGGAAAGATGTAACTCTGTGAGATGAATTAACAGAACACAGAGCAGTTTCTCAGAAAGCTTCTTTCCAGTTTTGAACGGAAGATATTTCCTTTTTCACCATAGCCCTCTATGGGCTTCCAAATATCCCTTTGCCAATTCCACAAGAACAGCCTTAGCGAAAGGCTTCTTGAAGGGAAAGATGTAACTCTGTAAGATGAGATAACAGAACACAGAACAGTTTCTCAGAAAGCTTCTTTCCAGTTTTGAACGGAAGATATTTCCTTTTTCACCATAGCCCTCTATGGGCTTCCAAATATCCCTTTGCCAATTCCACAAGAACAGCCTTAGCGAAAGGCTTCTTGAAGGAAAAGATGTAACTCTGTGAGATGAATTAACAGAACACAGAGCAGTTTCTCAGAAAGCTTCTTTCCAGTTTTGAACGGAAGATATTTCCTTTTTCACCATAGCCATCTATGGGCTTAAACTATCCCTTTGCCAATTCCCCAAGAACAGCCTTAGCGAAAGGCTTCTTGAAGGGAAAGATGTAACTCTGTGAGATGAATTAACAGAACACAGAGCAGTTTCTCAGAAAGCTTCTTTCCAGTTTTGAACGGAAGATATTTCCTTTTTCACCATAGCCCTCTATGGGCTTCCAAATATCCCTTTGCCAATTCCACAAGAACAGCCTTAGCGAAAGGCTTCTTGAAGGGAAAGATGTAACTCTGTGAGATGAATTAACAGAACACAGAGCAGTTTCTCAGAAAGCTTCTTTCCAGTTTTGAACGGAAGATATTTCCTTTTTCACCATAGCCCTCTAAGGATTCCAAATATAGCTTTGCCAATTCCACAAGAACAGCCTTAGCGAAAGGCTTCTTGAAGGGAAAGATGTAACTCTGTGAGATGAATTAACAGAACACAGAGCAGTTTCTCAGAAAGCTTCTTTCCAGTTTTGAACGGAAGATATTTCCTTTTTCACCATAGCCCTCTATGGGCTTCCAAATATCCCTTTGCCAATTCCACAAGAACAGCCTTAGCGAAAGGCTTCTTGAAGGGAAAGATGTAACTTTGTGAGATGAATTAACAGAACACAGAGCAGTTTCTCAGAAAGCTTCTTTCCAGTTTTGAACGGAAGATATTTCCTTTTTCACCATAACCCTCTATGGGCTTCCAAATATCCCTTTGCCAATTCCACAAGAACAGCCTTAGCGAGAGGCTTCTTGAAGGGAAAGATGTAACTCTGTGAGATGAATTTACAGAACATAGAACAGTTTCTCAGAAAGCTTCTTTCCAGTTTTTAACGGAAGATATTTCCTTTTTCGCCATAGCCCTCTATGGGCTTCCAAATATCCTTTTGCCAATTCCACAAGAACAGCCTTAGCGAAAGGCTTCTTGAAGGGAAAGATGTAACTCTGTGAGATGAATTAACAGAACACAGAGCAATTTCTCCGAAAGCTTCTTTCCAGTTTTGAACGGAAGATATTTCCTTTTTCACAATAGCGCTCTATGGGCTTAAACTATCCCTTTGCCAATTCCCCAAGAACAGCCTTAGCGAAAGGCTTCTTGAAGGGAAAGATGTAACTCTGTGAGATGAATTAACAGAACACAGAGCAGTTTCTCAGAAAGCTTCTTTCCAGTTTTGAACGGAAGATATTTCCTTTTTCACCATAGCCCTCTAAGGATTCCAAATATAGCTTTGCCAATTCCACAAGAACAGCCTTAGCGAAAGGCTTCTTGAAGGGAAAGATGTAACTCTGTGAGATGAATTAACAGAACACAGAGGAGTTTCTCAGAAAGCTTCTTTCCAGTTTTGAACGGAAGATATTTCCTTTTTCACCATAGCCCTCTAAGGGCTTAAAAATATCCCTTTGCCAATTCCACAAGAACAGCCTTAGCGAAAGGCTTCTTGAAGGGAAAGATGTAACTGTGTGAGATGAAATAACAGAACACAAAGCAGTTTCTCAGAAAGCTTCTTTCCAGTTTTGAACGGAAGATATTTCCTTTTTCACCACAGCCCTCTATGGGCTTCCAAATATCCCTTTGCCAATTCCACAAGAACAGCCTTAGCGAAAGGCTTCTTGAAGGGAAAGCTGTAACTCTGTGAGATGAATTAACAGAACACGGAGCAGTTTCTCAGAAAGCTTCTTTCCAGTTTTGAACGGAAGATATTTCCTTTTTCACCATAGCCCTCTATGGGCTTCCAAATATCCCTTTGCCAATTCCACAAGAACAGCCTTAGCGAAAGGATTCTTGAAGGGAAAGATGTAACTCTGTGAGATGAATTAACAGAACAGAGAGCAGTTTCTCAGAATGCGTCTTTCCAGTTTTGAACGGAAGATGTTTCCTTTTTCATCATAGCCCTCTATGGGTTTCCAAATATCCCTTTGCCAATTACCCAAGAACAGCCTTAGCGAAAGGCTTCTTGAAGGGAAAGATGTAACTCTGTGAGATGAATAAACAGAACATAGAACACTTTCTCAGAAAGATTCTTTCCAGTTTTGAACGGAAGATATTTCCTTTTTCACCATAGCCCTCTATGGGCTTCCAAATATCCCTTTGCCAATTCCACAAGAACAGCCTTAGCGAAAGGCTTCTTGAAGGGAAAGATGTAACTCTGTGAGATGAATTAACAGAACACAGAGCAGTTTCTCAGAAAGCTTCTTTCCAGTTTTGAAAGGAAGATATTTCCTTTTTCACCATAGCCCTCTATGGGCTTCCAAATATCCCTTTGCCAATTCCACAAGAACAGCCTTATCGAAAGCCTTCTTGAAGGGAAAGATGTAACTCTGTGAGACGAATTAACAGAACACAGAGCAGTTTCTCAGAAAGCTTCTTTCCAGTTTTGAACGGAAGATAATTCCTTTTTCACCATAGCCCTCTACGGGCTTCCAAATATCCCTTTGCCAATTCCACAAGAACAGCCTTAGCGAAAGGCTTCTTGAAGGGAAAGATGTAACTCTGTGAGATGAATTAAGAGAACACAGAGCAGTTTCTCAGAAAGCTTCTTTCCAGTTTTGAACGGAAGATATTTCCTTTTTCACCATAGCCCTCTATGTTCTTAAACTATCCCTTTGCCAATTCCCCAAGAACAGCCTTAGCGAAAGGCTTCTTGAAGGGAAAGATGTAACTCTGTGAGATGAATTAACAGAACACAGAGCAGTTTCTCAGAAAGCTTCTTTCCAGTTTTGAACGGAAGATATTTCCTTTTTCACCATAGCCCTCTAAGGATTCCAAATATAGCTTTGCCAATTCCACAAGAACAGCCTTAGCGAAAGGCTTCTTGAAGGGAAAGATGTAACTCTGTGAGATGAATTAACAGAACACAGAGCAGTTTCTCAGAAAGCTTCTTTCCAGTTTTGAACGGAAGATATTTCCTTTTTCACCATAGCCCTCTATGGGCTTCCAAATATCCCTTTGCCAATTCCACAAGAACAGCCTTAGCGAAAGGCTTCTTGAAGGGAAAGATGTAACTTTGTGAGATGAATACCAGAACACAGAGCAGTTTCTCAGAAAGCTTCTTTCCAGTTTTGAACGGAAGATATTTCCTTTTTCACCATAACCCTCTATGGGCTTCCAAATATCCCTTTGCCAATTCCACAAGAACAGCCTTAGCGAGAGGCTTCTTGAAGGGAAAGATGTAATTCTGTGAGATGAATTTACAGAACATAGAACAGTTTCTCAGAAAGCTTCTTTCCAGTTTTTAACGGAAGATATTTCCTTTTTCGCCATAGCCCTCTATGGGCTTCCAAATATCCTTTTGCCAATTCCACAAGAACAGCCTTAGCGAAAGGCTTCTTGAAGGGAAAGATGTAACTCTGTGAGATGAATTAACAGAACAGAGAGCAATTTCTCCGAAAGCTTCTTTCCAGTTTTGAACGGAAGATATTTCCTTTTTCACAATAGCGCTCTATGGGCTTAAACTATCCCTTTGCCAATTCCCCAAGAACAGCCTTAGCGAAAGGCTTCTTGAAGGGAAAGATGTAACTCTGTGAGATGAATTAACAGAACACAGAGCAGTTTCTCAGAAAGCTTCTTTCCAGTTTTGAACGGAAGATATTTCCTTTTTCACCATAGCCCTCTAAGGATTCCAAATATAGCTTTGCCAATTCCACAAGAACAGCCTTAGCGAAAGGCTTCTTGAAGGGAAAGATGTAACTCTGTGAGATGAATTAACAGAACACAGAGGATTTTCTCAGAAAGCTTCTTTCCAGTTTTGAACGGAAGATATTTCCTTTTTCACCATAGCCCTCTATGGGCTTCCAAATATCCCTTTGCCAATTCCACAAGAACAGCCTTAGCGAAAGGCTTCTTGAAGGGAAAGATGTAACTGTGTGAGATGAAATAACAGAACACAAAGCAGTTTCTCAGAAAGCTTCTTTCCAGTTTTGAACGGAAGATATTTCCTTTTTCACCATAGCCCTCTATGGGCTTCCAAATATCCCTTTGCCAATTCCACAAGAACAGCCTTAGCGAAAGGCTTCTTGAAGGGAAAGATGTAACTCTGTGAGATGAGATAACAGAACACAGAACAATTTCTCTGAAAGCTTCTTTCCAGTTTTGAACGGAAGATATTTCCTTTTTCACCATAGCCCTCTATGGGCTTACAAATATCCCTTTGCCAATTCCTCAAGAACAGCCTTAGCGAAAGGCTTCTTGAAGGGAAAGATGTAACTCTGTGAGATGAAGTAACAGAACACAGAGCAGTTTCTCAGAAAGCTTCTTTCCAGTTTTGAACGGAAGATATTTCCTTTTTCACCATAACCCTCTATGGGCTTCTAAATATCCCTTTGCCAATTCCACAAGAACAGCCTTAGCGAGAGGCTTCTTGAAGGGAAAGATGTAACTCTGTGAGATGAATTAACAGAACATAGAACAGTTTCTCAGAAAGCTTCTTTCCAGTTTTGAACGGAAGATACTTCCTTTTTCACCATAGCCCTCTATGGGCTTCCAAATATCCCTTTGCCAATTCCACAAGAACAGCCTTAGCGAAAGGCTTCTTGAAGGAAAAGATGTAACTCTGTGAGATGAATTAACAGAACACAGAGCAGTTTCTCAGAAAGCTTCTTTCCAGTTTTGAACGGAAGATATTTCCTTTTTCACCATAGACCTCTATGGGCTTAAACTATCCCTTTGCCAATTCCCCAAGAACAGCCTTAGCGAAAGGCTTCTTGAAGGGAAAGATGTAACTCTGTGAGATGAATTAACAGAACACAGAGCAGTTTCTCAGAAAGCTTCTTTTCAGTTTTGAACGGAAGATATTTCCTTTTTCACCATAGCCCTCTATGGGCTTACAAATATCCCTTTGCCAATTCCACAAGAACAGCCTTAGCGAAAGGCTTCTTGAAGGGAAAGATGTAACTCTGTGAGATGAATTAACAGAACACAGAGCAGTTTCTCCGAAAGCTTCTTTCCAGTTTTGAACGGAAGATATTTCCTTTTTCACCATAGCCCTCTACGGGCTTCAAAATATCCCTTTGCCAATTCCACAAGAACAGCCTTAGCGAAAGGCTTCTTGAAGGGAAAGATGTAACTCTGTGAGATGAATTAACAGAACACAGAGCAGTTTCTCAGAAAGCTTCTTTCCAGTTTTGAATGGAAGATATTTCCTTTTTCACCATAGCCCTCTATGGGCTTAAACTATCCCTTTGCCAATTCCCCAAGAACAGCCTTAGCGAAAGGCTTCTTGAAGGGAAAGATGTAACTCTGTGAGATGAATTAACAGAACACAGAGCAGTTTCTCAGAAAGCTTCTTTCCAGTTTTGAACGGAAGATATTTCCTTTTTCACCATAGCCCTCTATGGGCTTCCAAATATCCCTTTGCCAATTCCACAAGAACAGCCTTAGCGAAAGGCTTCTTGAAGGGAAAGATGTAACTCTGTGAGATGAATTAACAGAACACAGAGCAGTTTCTCAGAAAGCTTCTTTCCAGTTTTGAACGGAAGATATTTCCTTTTTCACCATAGCCCTCTACGGGCTTCCAAATATCCCTTTGCCAATTCCACAAGAACAGCTTTAGCGAAGGGCTTCTTGAAGGGAAAGATGTAACTCTGTGAGATGAATTAACAGAACACAGAGCAGTTTCTCAGAAAGCTTCTTTCCAGTTTTGAACGGAAGATATTTCCTTTTTCACCATAGCCCTCTATGGGCTTAAACTATCCCTTTGCCAATTCCCCAAGAACATCCTTAGCGAAAGGCTTCTTGAAGGGAAAGATGTAACTCTGTGAGATGAATTAACAGAACACAGAGCAGTTTCTCAGAAAGCTTCTTTCCAATTTTGAACGGAAGATATTTCCTTTTTCACCATAGCCCTCTATGGGCTTCCAAATATCCCTTTGCCAATTCCACAAGAACAGCCTTAGGGAAAGGCTTCTTGAAGGGAAAGATGTAACTCTGTGAGATGAATTAACAGAACACAGAGCAGTTTCTCAGAAAGCTTCTTTCCAGTTTTGAACGGAAGATATGTCCTTTTTCACCATAGCCCTCTTTCGGCTTCCAAATATCCCTTTGCCAATTCCACAAGAACAGCCTTAGCGAAAGGCTTCTTGAAGGGAAAGATGTAACTCTGTGAGATGAATTAACAGAACACAGAGCAGTTTCTCAGAAAGCTTCTTTCCAGTTTTGAACGGAAGATATTTCCTTTTTCACCATAGCCCTCTATGGGCTTCCAAATATCCCTTTGCCAATTCCCCAAGAACAGCCTTAGCGAAAGGCTTCTTGAAGGGAAAGATGTAACTCTGTGAGATGAATTAACAGAACACAGAACAGTTTCTCAGAAAGCTTCTTTCCAGTTTTGAACGGAAGATATTTCCTTTTTCACCATAGCCCTCTATGGGCTTCCAAATATCCCTTTGCCAATTCCACAAGAACAGCCTTAGCGAAAGGCTTCTTGAAGAGAAATATGTAACTCTGTGAGACGAATTAACAGAACACAGAGCAGTTTCTCAGAATGCTTCTTTCCAGTTTTGAACGGAAGATAATTCCTTTTTCACCATAGCCCTCTACGGGCTTCCAAATATCCCTTTGCCAATTCCACAAGAACAGCCTTAGCGAAAGGCTTCTTGAAGGGAAAGATGTAACTCTGTGAGATGAATTAACAGAACACAGAGCAGTTTCTCAGAAAGCTTCTTTCCAGTTTTGAACGGAAGATATTTCCTTTTTCACCATAGCCCTCTATGGGCTTCCAAATATCCCTTTGCCAATTCCCCAAGAACAGCCTTAGCGAAAGGCTTCTTGAAGGGAAAGATGTAACACTGTGAGATGAATTAACAGAACACAGAGCAGTTTCTCAGAAAGCTTCTTTCCAGTTTTGAACGGAAGATATTTCCTTTTTCACCATAGCCCTCTATGGGCTTCCAAATATCCCTATGCCAATTCCACAAGAACAGCCTTAGCGAAAGGCTTATTGAAGGGAAAGATGTAACTCTGTGAGATGAATTAACAGAACACACAGCAGTTTCTCAGAAAGCTTCTTTCCAGTTTTGAACGGAAGATATTTCCTTTTTCACCATAGCCCTCTATGGGCTTCCAAATATCC
Source organism: Chlorocebus sabaeus (assembly GCF_047675955.1). Classification (NCBI taxonomy): domain Eukaryota; kingdom Metazoa; phylum Chordata; class Mammalia; order Primates; family Cercopithecidae; genus Chlorocebus; species Chlorocebus sabaeus. The sequence continues at coordinate 563,663 of NW_027327459.1, forward strand.
CTTTGCCAATTCCACAAGAACAGCCTTAGCGAAAGGCTTCTTGAAGGGAAAGATGTAACTCTGTGAGACGAATTAGCAGAACACAGAGCAGTTTCTCAGAAAGCTTCTTTCCACTTTTGAACGGAAGATAATTCCTTTTTCACCATAGCCCTCTACGGGCTTCCAAATATCCCTTTGCCAATTCCACAAGAACACCCTTAGCGAAAGGCTTCTTGAAGGGAAAGATGTAACTCTGTGAGATGAATTAACCGAACACAGAGCAGTTTCTCAGAAAGCTTCTTTCCAGTTTTGAACGGAAGATATTTCCTTTTTCACCATAGCCCTCTATGGGCTTAAACTATCCCTTAGCCAATTCCCCAAGAACAGCCTTAGCGAAAGGCTTCTTGAAGGGAAAGATGTAACTCTGTGAGATGAATTAACAGAACACAGAGCAGTTTCTCAGAAAGCTTCTTTCCAGTTTTGAACGGAAGATATTTCCTTTTTCAACGTAGCCCACTATGGGCTTCCAAATATCCCTTTGCCAATTCCACAAGAACAGCCTTAGCGAAAGGCTTCTTGAAGGGAAAGATGTAACTCTGTGAGATGAATTAACAGAACACAGAGCAGTTTCTCAAAAAGCTTCTTTCCAGTTTTGAACGGAAGATATTTTCTTTTTCACCATAGCCCTCTAAGGATTCCAAATATAGCTTTGCCAATTCCACAAGAACAGCCTTAGCGAAAGGCTTCTTGAAGGGAAAGATGTAACTCTGTGAGATGAATTAACAGAACACAGAGCAGTTTCTCAGAAAGCTTCTTTCCAGTTTTGAACGGAAGATATTTCCTTTTTCACCATAGCCCTCTATGGGCTTCCAAATATCCCTTTGCCAATTCCACAAGAACAGCCTTAGCGAAAGGCTTCTTGAAGGGAAAGATGTAACTCTGTGAGATGAATTAACAGAACACAGAGCAGTTTCTCAGAAAGCTTCTTTCCAGTTTTGAACGGAAGATATTTCCTTTTTCACCATAGCCCTCTATGGGCTTCCAAATATCCCTTTGCCAATTCCACAAGAACAGCCTTAGCGAAAGGCTTCTTGAAGGGAAAGATGTAACTCTGTGAGATGAATTAACAGAACACAGAGCAGTTTCTCCGAAAGCTTCTTTCCAGTTTTGAACGGAAGATATTTCCTTTTTCACCATAACCCTCTATGGGCTTCCAAATATCCCTTTGCCAATTCCACAAGAACAGCCTTAGCGAGAGGCTTCTTGAAGGGAAAGATGTAACTCTGTGAGATGAATTAACAGAACATAGAACAGTTTCTCAGAAAGCTTCTTTCCAGTTTTGAACGGAAGATATTTCCTTTTTCACCATAGCCCTCTATGGGCTTCCAAATATCCCTTTGCCATTTCCACAAGAACAGCCTTAGCGAAAGGCTTCTTGAAGGGAAAGATGTAACTCTGTGAGATGAATTAACAGAACACAGAGCAGTTTCTCAGAAAGCTTCTTTCCAGTTTTGAACGGAAGATATTTCCTTTTTCACCATAGCCCTCTACGGGCTTCAAAATATCCCTTTGCCAATTCCACAAGAACAGCCTTAGCGAAAGGCTTCTTGAAGGGAAAGATGTAACGCTGTGAGATGAATTAACAGAACACAGAGCAGTTTCTCAGAAAGCTTCTTTCCAGTTTTGAACGGAAGATATTTCCTTTTTCACCATAGCCCTCTATGGGCTTCCAAATATCCCTTTGCCAATTCCACAAGAACAGCCTTAGCGAAAGGCTTCTTGAAGGGAAAGCTGTAACTCTGTGAGATGAATTAACAGAACACGGAGCAGTTTCTCAGAAAGCTTCTTTCCAGTTTTGAACGGAAGATATTTCCTTTTTCACCATAGCCCTCTATGGGCTTCCAAATATCCCTTTGCCAATTCCACAAGAACAGCCTTAGCGAAAGGATTCTTGAAGGGAAAGATGTAACTCTGTGAGATGAATTAACAGAACAGAGAGCAGTTTCTCAGAATGCGTCTTTCCAGTTTTGAACGGAAGATATTTCCTTTTTCATCATAGCCCTCTATGGGTTTCCAAATATCCCTTTGCCAATTACCCAAGAACAGCCTTAGCGAAAGGCTTCTTGAAGGGAAAGATGTAACTCTGTGAGATGCATTAACAGAACATAGAACACTTTCTCAGAAAGATTCTTTCCAGTTTTGAACGGAAGATATTTCCTTTTTCACCATAGCCCTCTATGGGCTTCCAAATATCCCTTTGCCAATTCCACAAGAACAGCCTTAGCGAAAGGCTTCTTGAAGGGAAAGATGTAACTCTGTGAGATGAATTAACAGAACACAGAGCAGTTTCTCAGAAAGCTTCTTTCCAGTTTTGAAAGGAAGATATTTCCTTTTTCACCACAGCCCTCTATGGGCTTCCAAATATCCCTTTGCCAATTCCACAAGAACAGCCTTAGTGAAAGCCTTCTTGAAGGGAAAGATGTAACTCTGTGAGACGAATTAACAGAACACAGAGCAGTTTCTCAGAAAGCTTCTTTCCAGTTTTGAACGGAAGATAATTCCTTTTTCACCATAGCCCTCTACGGGCTTCCAAATATCCCTTTGCCAATTCCACAAGAACAGCCTTAGCGAAAGGCTTCTTGAAGGGAAAGATGTAATTCTGTGAGATGAATTAAGAGAACACAGAGCAGTTTCTCAGAAAGCTTCTTTCCAGTTTTGAACGGAAGATATTTCCTTTTTCACCATAGCCCTCTATGGGCTTAAACTATCCCTTTGCCAATTCCCCAAGAACAGCCTTAGCGAAAGGCTTCTTGAAGGGAAAGATGTAACTCTGTGAGATGAATTAACAGAACACAGAGCAGTTTCTCAGAAAGCTTCTTTCCAGTTTTGAACGGAAGATATTTCCTTTTTCACCATAGCCCTCTATGGGCTTCCAAATATCCCTTTGCCAATTCCACAAGAACAGCCTTAGCGAAAGGCTTCTTGAAGGGAAAGATGTAACTCTGTGAGATGAATTAACAGAACACAGAGCAGTTTCTCAGAAAGCTTCTTTCCAGTTTTGAACGGAAGATATTTCCTTTTTCACCATAGCCCTCTATGGGCTTCCAAATATCCCTGTGCCAATTCCACAGGAACAGCCTTAGCGAAAGGCTTCTTGAAGGGAAAGATGTAACTCTGTGAGATGAATTAACAGAACACAGAGCAGTTTCTCAGAAAGCTTCTTTCCAGTTTTGAACGGAAGATATTTCCTTTTTCACCATAGCCCTCTAAGGATTCCAAATATAGCTTTGCCAATTCCACAAGAACAGCCTTAGCGAAAGGCTTCTTGAAGGGAAAGATGTAACTCTGTGAGATGAATTAACAGAACACAGAGCAGTTTCTCAGAAAGCTTCTTTCCAGTTTTGAACGGAAGATATTTCCTTTTTCACCATAGCCCTCTATGGGCTTCCAAATATCCCTTTGCCAATTCCTCAAGAACAGCCTTAGCGAAAGGCTTCTTGAAGGGAAAGATGTAACTGTGTGAGATGAATTAACAGAACACAGAGCAGTTTCTCAGAAAGCTTCTTTCCAGTTTTGAACGGAAGATATTTCCTTTTTCACCATAGCCCTCTAAGGATTCCAAATATAGCTTTGCCAATTCCAGAAGAACAGCCTTAGCGAAAGGCTTCTTGAAGGGAAAGATGTAACTCTGTGAGATGAATTAACAGAACACAGAGCAGTTTCTCAGAAAGCTTCTTTCCAGTTTTGATCGGAAGATATTTCCTTTTTCACCATAGCCCCCTATGGGCTTCCAAATATCCCTTTGCCAATTCCACAAGAACAGCCTTAGCGAAAGGCTTCTTGAAGGGAAAGATGTAACTGTGTGAGATGAATTAACAGAACACAGAGCAGTTTCTCCGAAAGCTTCTTTCCAGTTTTGAACGGAAGATATTTCCTTTTTCACCATAGCCCTCTACGGGCTTCAAAACATCCCTTTGCCAATTCCACAAGAACAGCCTTAGCGAAAGGCTTCTTGAAGGGAAAGATGTAACTCTGTGAGATGAATTAACAGAACACAGAGCAGTTTCTCAGAAAGCTTCTTTCCAGTTTTGAACGGAAGATATTTCCTTTTTCACCATAGACCTCTATGGGCTTAAACTATCCCTTTGCCAATTCCCAAAGAACAGCCTTAGCGAAAGGCTTCTTGAAGGGAAAGATGTAACTCTGTGAGATGAATTAACAGAACACAGAGCAGTTTCTCCGAAAGCTTCTTTCCAGTTTTGAACGGAAGATATTTCCTTTTTCACCATAGCCCTCTACGGGCTTCAAAATATCCCTTTGCCAATTCCACAAGAACAGCCTTAGCGAAAGGCATCTTGAAGGGAAAGATGTAACTCTGTGAGATGAATTAACAGTACACAGAGCAGTTTCTCAGAAAGCTTCTTTCCAGTTTTGAACGGAAGATATTTCCTTTTTCACCATAGCCCTCTATGGGCTTAAACTATCCCTTTGCCAATTCCCAAAGAACAGCCTTAGCGAAAGGCTTCTTGAAGGGAAAGATGTAACTCTGTGAGATGAATTAACAGAACACAGAGCAGTTTCTCAGAAAGCTTCTTTCCAGTTTTGAACGGAAGATATTTCCTTTTTCACCATAGCCCTCTATGGGCTTCCAAATATCCCTTTGCCAATTCCACAAGAACAGCCTTAGCGAAAGGCTTCTTGAAGGGAAAGATGTAACTCTGTGAGATGAGATAACAGAACACAGAACAGTTTCTCAGAAAGCTTCTTTCCAGTTTTGAACGGAAGATATTTCCTTTTTCACCATAGCCCTCTATGGGCTTACAAATATCCCTTTGCCAATTCCACAAGAACAGCCTTAGCGAAAGGCTTCTTGAAGGGAAAGGTGTAACTCTGTGAGATGAAGTAACAGAACACAGAGCAGTTTCTCAGAAAGCTTCTTTCCAGTTTTGAACGGAAGATATTTCCTTTTTCACCATAACCCTCTATGGGCTTCTAAATATCCCTTTGCCAATTCCACAAGAACAGCCTTAGCGAGAGGCTTCTTGAAGGGAAAGATGTAACTCTGTGAGATGAATTAACAGAACATAGAACAGTTTCTCAGAAAGCTTCTTTCCAGTTTTGAACGGAAGATATTTCCTTTTTCACCATAGCCCTCTATGGGCTTCCAAATATCCCTTTGCCAATTCCACAAGAACAGCCTTAGCGAAAGGCTTCTTGAAGGAAAAGATGTAACTCTGTGAGATGAATTAACAGAACACAGAGCAGTTTCTCAGAAAGCTTCTTTCCAGTTTTGAACGGAAGATATTTCCTTTTCCACCATAGCCCTCTATGGGCTTAAACTATCCCTTTGCCAATTCCCCAAGAAGAGCCTTAGCGAAAGGCTTCTTGAAGGGAAAGATGTAACTCTGTGAGAAGAATTAACAGAACACAGAGCAGTTTCTCAGAAAGCTTCTTTCCAGTTTTGAACGGAAGATATTTCCTTTTTCACCATAGCGCTCTATGGGCTTCCAAATATCCCTTTGCCAATTCCACAAGAACAGCCTTAGCGAAAGGCTTCTTGAAGGGAAAGATGTAACTCTGTGAGATGAATTAACAGAACACAGAGCAGTTTCTCAGAAAGCTTCTTTCCAGTTTTGAACGGAAGATATTTCCTTTTTCACCATAGCCCTCTATGGGCTTCCAAATATCCCTTTGCCAATTCCACAAGAACAGCCTTAGCGAAAGGCTTCTTGAAGGGAAAGATGTAACTCTGTGAGATGAATTAACAGAACACAGAGCAGTTTCTCAGAAAGCTTCTTTCCAGTTTTGAATGGAAGATATTTCCTTTTTCACCATAGCCCTCTATGGGCCTAAATTATCCCTTTGCCAATTCCCCAAGAACAGCCTTAGCGAAAGGCTTCTTGAAGGGAAAGATGTAACTCTGTGAGATGAATTAACAGAACACAGAGCAGTTTCTCAGAAAGCTTCTTTCCAGTTTTGAACGGAAGATATTTCCTTTTTCACCATAGCCCTCTATGGGCTTCCAAATATCCCTTTGCCAATTCCACAAGAACAGCCTTAGCGAAAGGCTTCTTGAAGGGAAAGATGTAACTCTGTGAGATGAATTAACAGAACACAGAGCAGTTTCTCAGAAAGCTTCTTTCCAGTTTTGAACGGAAGATATTTCCTTTTTCACCATAGCCCTCTACGGGCTTCCAAATATCCCTTTGCCAATTCCACAAGAACAGCTTTAGCGAAGGGCTTCTTGAAGGGAAAGATGTAACTCTGTGAGATGAATTAACAGAACACAGAGCAGTTTCTCAGAAAGCTTCTTTCCAGTTTTGAACGGAAGATATTTCCTTTTTCACCATAGCCCTCTATGGGCTTAAACTATCCCTTTGCCAATTCCCAAAGAACAGCCTTAGCGAAAGGCTTCTGGAAGGGAAAGATGTAACTCTGTGAGATGAATTAACAGAACACAGAGCAGTTTCTCAGAAAGCTTCTTTCCAGTTTTGAACGGAAGATATTTCCTTTTTCACCATAGCCCTCTATGGGCTTCCAAATATCCCTTTGCCAATTCCACAAGAACAGCCTTAGCGAAAGGCTTCTTGAAGGGAAAGATGTAACTCTGTAAGATGAGATAACAGAACACAGAACAGTTTCTCAGAAAGCTTCTTTCCAGTTTTGAACGGAAGATATTTCCTTTTTCACCATAGCCCTCTATGGGCTTCCAAATATCCCTTTGCCAATTCCACAAGAACAGCCTTAGCGAAAGGCTTCTTGAAGGAAAAGATGTAACTCTGTGAGATGAATTAACAGAACACAGAGCAGTTTCTCAGAAAGCTTCTTTCCAGTTTTGAACGGAAGATATTTCCTTTTTCACCATAGCCATCTATGGGCTTAAACTATCCCTTTGCCAATTCCCCAAGAACAGCCTTAGCGAAAGGCTTCTTGAAGGGAAAGATGTAACTCTGTGAGATGAATTAACAGAACACAGAGCAGTTTCTCAGAAAGCTTCTTTCCAGTTTTGAACGGAAGATATTTCCTTTTTCACCATAGCCCTCTATGGGCTTCCAAATATCCCTTTGCCAATTCCACAAGAACAGCCTTAGCGAAAGGCTTCTTGAAGGGAAAGATGTAACTCTGTGAGATGAATTAACAGAACACAGAGCAGTTTCTCAGAAAGCTTCTTTCCAGTTTTGAACGGAAGATATTTCCTTTTTCACCATAGCCCTCTAAGGATTCCAAATATAGCTTTGCCAATTCCACAAGAACAGCCTTAGCGAAAGGCTTCTTGAAGGGAAAGATGTAACTCTGTGAGATGAATTAACAGAACACAGAGCAGTTTCTCAGAAAGCTTCTTTCCAGTTTTGAACGGAAGATATTTCCTTTTTCACCATAGCCGTCTATGGGCTTCCAAATATCCCTTTGCCAATTCCACAAGAACAGCCTTAGCGAAAGGCTTCTTGAAGGGAAAGATGTAACTTTGTGAGATGAATTAACAGAACACAGAGCAGTTTCTCAGAAAGCTTCTTTCCAGTTTTGAACGGAAGATATTTCCTTTTTCACCATAACCCTCTATGGGCTTCCAAATATCCCTTTGCCAATTCCACAAGAACAGCCTTAGCGAGAGGCTTCTTGAAGGGAAAGATGTAACTCTGTGAGATGAATTTACAGAACATAGAACAGTTTCTCAGAAAGCTTCTTTCCAGTTTTTAACGGAAGATATTTCCTTTTTCGCCATAGCCCTCTATGGGCTTCCAAATATCCTTTTGCCAATTCCACAAGAACAGCCTTAGCGAAAGGCTTCTTGAAGGGAAAGATGTAACTCTGTGAGATGAATTAACAGAACACAGAGCAATTTCTCCGAAAGCTTCTTTCCAGTTTTGAACGGAAGATATTTCCTTTTTCACAATAGCGCTCTATGGGCTTAAACTATCCCTTTGCCAATTCCCCAAGAACAGCCTTAGCGAAAGGCTTCTTGAAGGGAAAGATGTAACTCTGTGAGATGAATTAACAGAACACAGAGCAGTTTCTCAGAAAGCTTCTTTCCAGTTTTGAACGGAAGATATTTCCTTTTTCACCATAGCCCTCTAAGGATTCCAAATATAGCTTTGCCAATTCCACAAGAACAGCCTTAGCGAAAGGCTTCTTGAAGGGAAAGATGTAACTCTGTGAGATGAATTAACAGAACACAGAGGAGTTTCTCAGAAAGCTTCTTTCCAGTTTTGAACGGAAGATATTTCCTTTTTCACCATAGCCCTCTAAGGGCTTAAAAATATCCCTTTGCCAATTCCACAAGAACAGCCTTAGCGAAAGGCTTCTTGAAGGGAAAGATGTAACTGTGTGAGATGAAATAACAGAACACAAAGCAGTTTCTCAGAAAGCTTCTTTCCAGTTTTGAACGGAAGATATTTCCTTTTTCACCACAGCCCTCTATGGGCTTCCAAATATCCCTTTGCCAATTCCACAAGAACAGCCTTAGCGAAAGGCTTCTTGAAGGGAAAGCTGTAACTCTGTGAGATGAATTAACAGAACACGGAGCAGTTTCTCAGAAAGCTTCTTTCCAGTTTTGAACGGAAGATATTTCCTTTTTCACCATAGCCCTCTATGGGCTTCCAAATATCCCTTTGCCAATTCCACAAGAACAGCCTTAGCGAAAGGATTCTTGAAGGGAAAGATGTAACTCTGTGAGATGAATTAACAGAACAGAGAGCAGTTTCTCAGAATGCGTCTTTCCAGTTTTGAACGGAAGATGTTTCCTTTTTCATCATAGCCCTCTATGGGTTTCCAAATATCCCTTTGCCAATTACCCAAGAACAGCCTTAGCGAAAGGCTTCTTGAAGGGAAAGATGTAACTCTGTGAGATGAATTAACAGAACATAGAACACTTTCTCAGAAAGATTCTTTCCAGTTTTGAACGGAAGATATTTCCTTTTTCACCATAGCCCTCTATGGGCTTCCAAATATCCCTTTGCCAATTCCACAAGAACAGCCTTAGCGAAAGGCTTCTTGAAGGGAAAGATGTAACTCTGTGAGATGAATTAACAGAACACAGAGCAGTTTCTCAGAAAGCTTCTTTCCAGTTTTGAAAGGAAGATATTTCCTTTTTCACCATAGCCCTCTATGGGCTTCCAAATATCCCTTTGCCAATTCCACAAGAACAGCCTTATCGAAAGCCTTCTTGAAGGGAAAGATGTAACTCTGTGAGACGAATTAACAGAACACAGAGCAGTTTCTCAGAAAGCTTCTTTCCAGTTTTGAACGGAAGATAATTCCTTTTTCACCATAGCCCTCTACGGGCTTCCAAATATCCCTTTGCCAATTCCACAAGAACAGCCTTAGCGAAAGGCTTCTTGAAGGGAAAGATGTAACTCTGTGAGATGAATTAAGAGAACACAGAGCAGTTTCTCAGAAAGCTTCTTTCCAGTTTTGAACGGAAGATATTTCCTTTTTCACCATAGCCCTCTATGGGCTTAAACTATCCCTTTGCCAATTCCCCAAGAACAGCCTTAGCGAAAGGCTTCTTGAAGGGAAAGATGTAACTCTGTGAGATGAATTAACAGAACACAGAGCAGTTTCTCAGAAAGCTTCTTTCCAGTTTTGAACGGAAGATATTTCCTTTTTCACCATAGCCCTCTAAGGATTCCAAATATAGCTTTGCCAATTCCACAAGAACAGCCTTAGCGAAAGGCTTCTTGAAGGGAAAGATGTAACTCTGTGAGATGAATTAACAGAACACAGAGCAGTTTCTCAGAAAGCTTCTTTCCAGTTTTGAACGGAAGATATTTCCTTTTTCACCATAGCCCTCTATGGGCTTCCAAATATCCCTTTGCCAATTCCACAAGAACAGCCTTAGCGAAAGGCTTCTTGAAGGGAAAGATGTAACTTTGTGAGATGAATACCAGAACACAGAGCAGTTTCTCAGAAAGCTTCTTTCCAGTTTTGAACGGAAGATATTTCCTTTTTCACCATAACCCTCTATGGGCTTCCAAATATCCCTTTGCCAATTCCACAAGAACAGCCTTAGCGAGAGGCTTCTTGAAGGGAAAGATGTAACTCTGTGAGATGAATTTACAGAACATAGAACAGTTTCTCAGAAAGCTTCTTTCCAGTTTTTAACGGAAGATATTTCCTTTTTCGCCATAGCCCTCTATGGGCTTCCAAATATCCTTTTGCCAATTCCACAAGAACAGCCTTAGCGAAAGGCTTCTTGAAGGGAAAGATGTAACTCTGTGAGATGAATTAACAGAACACAGAGCAATTTCTCCGAAAGCTTCTTTCCAGTTTTGAACGGAAGATATTTCCTTTTTCACAATAGCGCTCTATGGGCTTAAACTATCCCTTTGCCAATTCCCCAAGAACAGCCTTAGCGAAAGGCTTCTTGAAGGGAAAGATGTAACTCTGTGAGATGAATTAACAGAACACAGAGCAGTTTCTCAGAAAGCTTCTTTCCAGTTTTGAACGGAAGATATTTCCTTTTTCACCATAGCCCTCTAAGGTTTCCAAATATAGCTTTGCCAATTCCACAAGAACAGCCTTAGCGAAAGGCTTCTTGAAGGGAAAGATGTAACTCTGTGAGATGAATTAACAGAACACAGAGGATTTTCTCAGAAAGCTTCTTTCCAGTTTTGAACGGAAGATATTTCCTTTTTCACCATAGCCCTCTATGGGCTTCCAAATATCCCTTTGCCAATTCCACAAGAACAGCCTTAGCGAAAGGCTTCTTGAAGGGAAAGATGTAACTGTGTGAGATGAAATAACAGAACACAAAGCAGTTTCTCAGAAAGCTTCTTTCCAGTTTTGAACGGAAGATATTTCCTTTTTCACCATAGCCCTCTATGGGCTTCCAAATATCCCTTTGCCAATTCCACAAGAACAGCCTTAGCGAAAGGCTTCTTGAAGGGAAAGATGTAACTCTGTGAGATGAGATAACAGAACACAGAACAATTTCTCTGAAAGCTTCTTTCCAGTTTTGAACGGAAGATATTTCCTTTTTCACCATAGCCCTCTATGGGCTTACAAATATCCCTTTGCCAATTCCTCAAGAACAGCCTTAGCGAAAGGCTTCTTGAAGGGAAAGATGTAACTCTGTGAGATGAAGTAACAGAACACAGAGCAGTTTCTCAGAAAGCTTCTTTCCAGTTTTGAACGGAAGATATTTCCTTTTTCACCATAACCCTCTATGGGCTTCTAAATATCCCTTTGCCAATTCCACAAGAACAGCCTTAGCGAGAGGCTTCTTGAAGGGAAAGATGTAACTCTGTGAGATGAATTAACAGAACATAGAACAGTTTCTCAGAAAGCTTCTTTCCAGTTTTGAACGGAAGATACTTCCTTTTTCACCATAGCCCTCTATGGGCTTCCAAATATCCCTTTGCCAATTCCACAAGAACAGCCTTAGCGAAAGGCTTCTTGAAGGAAAAGATGTAACTCTGTGAGATGAATTAACAGAACACAGAGCAGTTTCTCAGAAAGCTTCTTTCCAGTTTTGAACGGAAGATATTTCCTTTTTCACCATAGACCTCTATGGGCTTAAACTATCCCTTTGCCAATTCCCCAAGAACAGCCTTAGCGAAAGGCTTCTTGAAGGGAAAGATGTAACTCTGTGAGATGAATTAACAGAACACAGAGCAGTTTCTCAGAAAGCTTCTTTTCAGTTTTGAACGGAAGATATTTCCTTTTTCACCATAGCCCTCTATGGGCTTACAAATATCCCTTTGCCAATTCCACAAGAACAGCCTTAGCGAAAGGCTTCTTGAAGGGAAAGATGTAACTCTGTGAGATGAATTAACAGAACACAGAGCAGTTTCTCCGAAAGCTTCTTTCCAGTTTTGAACGGAAGATATTTCCTTTTTCACCATAGCCCTCTACGGGCTTCAAAATATCCCTTTGCCAATTCCACAAGAACAGCCTTAGCGAAAGGCTTCTTGAAGGGAAAGATGTAACTCTGTGAGATGAATTAACAGAACACAGAGCAGTTTCTCAGAAAGCTTCTTTCCAGTTTTGAATGGAAGATATTTCCTTTTTCACCATAGCCCTCTATGGGCTTAAACTATCCCTTTGCCAATTCCCCAAGAACAGTCTTAGCGAAAGGCTTCTTGAAGGGAAAGATGTAACTCTGTGAGATGAATTAACAGAACACAGAGCAGTTTCTCAGAAAGCTTCTTTCCAGTTTTGAACGGAAGATATTTCCTTTTTCACCATAGCCCTCTATGGGCTTCCAAATATCCCTTTGCCAATTCCACAAGAACAGCCTTAGCGAAAGGCTTCTTGAAGGGAAAGATGTAACTCTGTGAGATGAATTAACAGAACACAGAGCAGTTTCTCAGAAAGCTTCTTTCCAGTTTTGAACGGAAGATATTTCCTTTTTCACCATAGCCCTCTACGGGCTTCCAAATATCCCTTTGCCAATTCCACAAGAACAGCTTTAGCGAAGGGCTTCTTGAAGGGAAAGATGTAACTCTGTGAGATGAATTAACAGAACACAGAGCAGTTTCTCAGAAAGCTTCTTTCCAGTTTTGAACGGAAGATATTTCCTTTTTCACCATAGCCCTCTATGGGCTTAAACTATCCCTTTGCCAATTCCCCAAGAACATCCTTAGCGAAAGGCTTCTTGAAGGGAAAGATGTAACTCTGTGAGATGAATTAACAGAACACAGAGCAGTTTCTCAGAAAGCTTCTTTCCAATTTTGAACGGAAGATATTTCCTTTTTCACCATAGCCCTCTATGGGCTTCCAAATATCCCTTTGCCAATTCCACAAGAACAGCCTTAGGGAAAGGCTTCTTGAAGGGAAAGATGTAACTCTGTGAGATGAATTAACAGAACACAGAGCAGTTTCTCAGAAAGCTTCTTTCCAGTTTTGAACGGAAGATATGTCCTTTTTCACCATAGCCCTCTTTGGGCTTCCAAATATCCCTTTGCCAATTCCACAAGAACAGCCTTAGCGAAAGGCTTCTTGAAGGGAAAGATGTAACTCTGTGAGATGAATTAACAGAACACAGAGCAGTTTCTCAGAAAGCTTCTTTCCAGTTTTGAACGGAAGATATTTCCTTTTTCACCATAGCCCTCTATGGGCTTCCAAATATCCCTTTGCCAATTCCCCAAGAACAGCCTTAGCGAAAGGCTTCTTGAAGGGAAAGATGTAACTCTGTGAGATGAATTAACAGAACACAGAACAGTTTCTCAGAAAGCTTCTTTCCAGTTTTGAACGGAAGATATTTCCTTTTTCACCATAGCCCTCTATGGGCTTCCAAATATCCCTTTGCCAATTCCACAAGAACAGCCTTAGCGAAAGGCTTCTTGAAGAGAAATATGTAACTCTGTGAGACGAATTAACAGAACACAGAGCAGTTTCTCAGAATGCTTCTTTCCAGTTTTGAACGGAAGATAATTCCTTTTTCACCATAGCCCTCTACGGGCTTCCAAATATCCCTTTGCCAATTCCACAAGAACAGCCTTAGCGAAAGGCTTCTTGAAGGGAAAGATGTAACTCTGTGAGATGAATTAACAGAACACAGAGCAGTTTCTCAGAAAGCTTCTTTCCAGTTTTGAACGGAAGATATTTCCTTTTTCACCATAGCCCTCTATGGGCTTCCAAATATCCCTTTGCCAATTCCCCAAGAACAGCCTTAGCGAAAGGCTTCTTGAAGGGAAAGATGTAACACTGTGAGATGAATTAACAGAACACAGAGCAGTTTCTCAGAAAGCTTCTTTCCAGTTTTGAACGGAAGATATTTCCTTTTTCACCATAGCCCTCTATGGGCTTCCAAATATCCCTATGCCAATTCCACAAGAACAGCCTTAGCGAAAGGCTTATTGAAGGGAAAGATGTAACTCTGTGAGATGAATTAACAGAACACACAGCAGTTTCTCAGAAAGCTTCTTTCCAGTTTTGAACGGAAGATATTTCCTTTTTCACCATAGCCCTCTATGGGCTTCCAAATATCCCTTTGCCAATTCCACAAGAACAGCCTTAGCGAAAGGCTTCTTGAAGGGAAAGATGTAACTCTGTGAGACGAATTAGCAGAACACAGAGCAGTTTCTCAGAAAGCTTCTTTCCACTTTTGAACGGAAGATAATTCCTTTTTCACCATAGCCCTCTACGGGCTTCCAAATATCCCTTTGCCAATTCCACAAGAACACCCTTAGCGAAAGGCTTCTTGAAGGGAAAGATGTAACTCTGTGAGATGAATTAACCGAACACAGAGCAGTTTCTCAGAAAGCTTCTTTCCAGTTTTGAACGGAAGATATTTCCTTTTTCACCATAGCCCTCTATGGGCTTAAACTATCCCTTAGCCAATTCCCCAAGAACAGCCTTAGCGAAAGGCTTCTTGAAGGGAAAGATGTAACTCTGTGAGATGAATTAACAGAACACAGAGCAGTTTCTCAGAAAGCTTCTTTCCAGTTTTGAACGGAAGATATTTCCTTTTTCAACGTAGCCCACTATGGGCTTCCAAATATCCCTTTGCCAATTCCACAAGAACAGCCTTAGCGAAAGGCTTCTTGAAGGGAAAGATGTAACTCTGTGAGATGAATTAACAGAACACAGAGCAGTTTCTCAAAAAGCTTCTTTCCAGTTTTGAACGGAAGATATTTTCTTTTTCACCATAGCCCTCTAAGGATTCCAAATATAGCTTTGCCAATTCCACAAGAACAGCCTTAGCGAAAGGCTTCTTGAAGGGAAAGATGTAACTCTGTGAGATGAATTAACAGAACACAGAGCAGTTTCTCAGAAAGCTTCTTTCCAGTTTTGAACGGAAGATATTTCCTTTTTCACCATAGCCCTCTATGGGCTTCCAAATATCCCTTTGCCAATTCCACAAGAACAGCCTTAGCGAAAGGCTTCTTGAAGGGAAAGATGTAACTCTGTGAGATGAATTAACAGAACACAGAGCAGTTTCTCAGAAAGCTTCTTTCCAGTTTTGAACGGAAGATATTTCCTTTTTCACCATAGCCCTCTAAGGATTCCAAATATAGCTTTGCCAATTCCAGAAGAACAGCCTTAGCGAAAGGCTTCTTGAAGGGAAAGATGTAACTCTGTGAGATGAATTAACAGAACACAGAGCAGTTTCTCAGAAAGCTTCTTTCCAGTTTTGATCGGAAGATATTTCCTTTTTCACCATAGCCCCCTATGGGCTTCCAAATATCCCTTTGCCAATTCCACAAGAACAGCCTTAGCGAAAGGCTTCTTGAAGGGAAAGATGTAACTCTGTGAGATGAATTAACAGAACACAGAGCAGTTTCTCCGAAAGCTTCTTTCCAGTTTTGAACGGAAGATATTTCCTTTTTCAACATAGCCCTCTACGGGCTTCAAAATATCCCTTTGCCAATTCCACAAGAACAGCCTTAGCGAAAGGCTTCTTGAAGGGAAAGATGTAACTCTGTGAGATGAATTAACAGAACACAGAGCAGTTTCTCAGAAAGCTTCTTTCCAGTTTTGAACGGAAGATATTTCCTTTTTCACCATAGCCCTCTATGGGCTTCCAAATATCCCGTTGCCAATTCCTCAAGAACAGCCTTAGCGAAAGGCTTCTTGAAGGGAAAGATGTAACTGTGTGAGATGAATTAACAGAACACAGAGCAGTTTCTCAGAAAGCTTCTTTCAAGTTTTGAACGGAAGATATTTCCTTTTTCACCATAGCCCTCTATGGGCTTCCAAATATCCCTTTGCCAATTCCAGAAGAACAGCCTTAGCGAAAGGCTTCTTGAAGGGAAAGATGTAACTCTGTGAGATGAATTAACAGAACACAGAGCAGTTTCTCAGAAAGCTTCTTTCCAGTTTTGAACGGAAGATATTTCCTTTTTCACCATAGCCCTCTATGGGCTTCCAAATATCCCTTTGCCAATTCCACAAGAACAGCCTTAGCGAAAGGCTTCTTGAAGGGAAAGATGTAACTCTGTGAGATCAATTAACAGAACACAGAGCAGTTTCTCAGAAAGCTTCTTTCCTGTTTTGAACGGAAGATATTTCCTTTTTCACCATAGCCCTCTATGGGCTTCCAAATATCCCTTTGCCAATTCCCCAAGAACAGCCTTAGCGAAAGGCTTCTTGAAGGGAAAGATGTAACTCTGTGAGATGAATTAACAGAACACAGAGCAGTTTCTCAGAAAGCTTCTTTCCAGTTTTGAACGGAAGATATTTCCTTTTTCACCATAGCCCTCTATGGGCTTCCAAATATCCCTTTGCCAATTCCACAAGAACAGCCTTAGCGAAAGGCTTCTTGAAGGGAAAGATGTAACTCTGTGAGATGAGATAACAGAACACAGAACAGTTTCTCAGAAAGCTTCTTTCCAGTTTTGAACGGAAGATATTTCCTTTTTCACCATAGCCCTCTATGGGCTTACAAATATCCCTTTGCCAATTCCACAAGAACAGCCTTAGCGAAAGGCTTCTTGAAGGGAAAGGTGTAACTCTGTGAGATGAAGTAACAGAACACAGAGCAGTTTCTCAGAAAGCTTCTTTCCAGTTTTGAACGGAAGATATTTCCTTTTTCACCATAACCCTCTATGGGCTTCTAAATATCCCTTTGCCAATTCCACAAGAACAGCCTTAGCGAGAGGCTTCTTGAAGGGAAAGATGTAACTCTGTGAGATGAATTAACAGAACATAGAACAGTTTCTCAGAAAGCTTCTTTCCAGTTTTGAACGGAAGATATTTCCTTTTTCACCATAGCCCTCTATGGGCTTCCAAATATCCCTTTGCCAATTCCACAAGAACAGCCTTAGCGAAAGGCTTCTTGAAGGAAAAGATGTAACTCTGTGAGATGAATTAACAGAACACAGAGCAGTTTCTCAGAAAGCTTCTTTCCAGTTTTGAACGGAAGATATTTCCTTTTCCACCATAGCCCTCTATGGGCTTAAACTATCCCTTTGCCAATTCCCCAAGAACAGCCTTAGCGAAAGGCTTCTTGAAGGGAAAGATGTAACTCTGTGAGAAGAATTAACAGAACACAGAGCAGTTTCTCAGAAAGCTTCTTTCCAGTTTTGAACGGAAGATATTTCCTTTTTCACCATAGCCCTCTATGGGCTTCCAAATATCCCTTTGCCAATTCCACAAGAACAGCCTTAGCGAAAGACTTCTTGAAGGGAAAGATGTAACTCTGTGAGATGAATTAACAGAACACAGAGCAGTTTCTCAGAAAGCTTCTTTCCAGTTTTGAACGGAAGATATTTCCTTTTTCACCATAGCCCTCTATGGGCTTCCAAATATCCCTTTGCCAATTCCACAAGAACAGCCTTAGCGAAAGGCTTCTTGAAGGGAAAGATGTAACTCTGTGAGATGAATTAACAGAACACAGAGCAGTTTCTCCGAAAGCTTCTTTCCAGTTTTGAACGGAAGATATTTCCTTTTTCACCATAACCCTCTATGGGCTTCCAAATATCCCTTTGCCAATTCCACAAGAACAGCCTTAGCGAGAGGCTTCTTGAAGGGAAAGATGTAACTCTGTGAGATGAATTAACAGAACATAGAACAGTTTCTCAGAAAGCTTCTTTCCAGTTTTGAACGGAAGATATTTCCTTTTTCACCATAGCCCTCTATGGGCTTCCAAATATCCCTTTGCCATTTCCACAAGAACAGCCTTAGCGAAAGGCTTCTTGAAGGGAAAGATGTAACTCTGTGAGATGAATTAACAGAACACAGAGCAGTTTCTCAGAAAGCTTCTTTCCAGTTTTGAACGGAAGATATTTCCTTTTTCACCATAGCCCTCTACGGGCTTCAAAATATCCCTTTGCCAATTCCACAAGAACAGCCTTAGCGAAAGGCTTCTTGAAGGGAAAGATGTAACGCTGTGAGATGAATTAACAGAACACAGAGCAGTTTCTCAGAAAGCTTCTTTCCAGTTTTGAACGGAAGATATTTCCTTTTTCACCATAGCCCTCTATGGGCTTCCAAATATCCCTTTGCCAATTCCACAAGAACAGCCTTAGCGAAAGGCTTCTTGAAGGGAAAGCTGTAACTCTGTGAGATGAATTAACAGAACACGGAGCAGTTTCTCAGAAAGCTTCTTTCCAGTTTTGAACGGAAGATATTTCCTTTTTCACCATAGCCCTCTATGGGCTTCCAAATATCCCTTTGCCAATTCCACAAGAACAGCCTTAGCGAAAGGATTCTTGAAGGGAAAGATGTAACTCTGTGAGATGAATTAACAGAACAGAGAGCAGTTTCTCAGAATGCGTCTTTCCAGTTTTGAACGGAAGATATTTCCTTTTTCATCATAGCCCTCTATGGGTTTCCAAATATCCCTTTGCCAATTACCCAAGAACAGCCTTAGCGAAAGGCTTCTTGAAGGGAAAGATGTAACTCTGTGAGATGCATTAACAGAACATAGAACACTTTCTCAGAAAGATTCTTTCCAGTTTTGAACGGAAGATATTTCCTTTTTCACCATGGCCCTCTATGGGCTTCCAAATATCCCTTTGCCAATTCCACAAGAACAGCCTTAGCGAAAGGCTTCTTGAAGGGAAAGATGTAACTCTGTGAGATGAATTAACAGAACACAGAGCAGTTTCTCAGAAAGCTTCTTTCCAGTTTTGAAAGGAAGATATTTCCTTTTTCACCATAGCCCTCTATGGGCTTCCAAATATCCCTTTGCCAATTCCACAAGAACAGCCTTAGTGAAAGCCTTCTTGAAGGGAAAGATGTAACTCTGTGAGACGAATTAACAGAACACAGAGCAGTTTCTCAGAAAGCTTCTTTCCAGTTTTGAACGGAAGATAATTCCTTTTTCACCATAGCCCTCTACGGGCTTCCAAATATCCCTTTGCCAATTCCACAAGAACAGCCTTAGCGAAAGGCTTCTTGAAGGGAAAGATGTAATTCTGTGAGATGAATTAAGAGAACACAGAGCAGTTTCTCAGAAAGCTTCTTTCCAGTTTTGAACGGAAGATATTTCCTTTTTCACCATAGCCCTCTATGGGCTTAAACTATCCCTTTGCCAATTCCCCAAGAACAGCCTTAGCGAAAGGCTTCTTGAAGGGAAAGATGTAACTCTGTGAGATGAATTAACAGAACACAGAGCAGTTTCTCAGAAAGCTTCTTTCCAGTTTTGAACGGAAGATATTTCCTTTTTCACCATAGCCCTCTATGGGCTTCCAAATATCCCTTTGCCAATTCCACAAGAACAGCCTTAGCGAAAGGCTTCTTGAAGGGAAAGATGTAACTCTGTGAGATGAATTAACAGAACACAGAGCAGTTTCTCAGAAAGCTTCTTTCCAGTTTTGAACGGAAGATATTTCCTTTTTCACCATAGCCCTCTATGGGCTTCCAAATATCCCTGTGCCAATTCCACAGGAACAGCCTTAGCGAAAGGCTTCTTGAAGGGAAAGATGTAACTCTGTGAGATGAATTAACAGAACACAGAGCAGTTTCTCAGAAAGCTTCTTTCCAGTTTTGAACGGAAGATATTTCCTTTTTCACCATAGCCCTCTAAGGATTCCAAATATAGCTTTGCCAATTCCACAAGAACAGCCTTAGCGAAAGGCTTCTTGAAGGGAAAGATGTAACTCTGTGAGATGAATTAACAGAACACAGAGCAGTTTCTCAGAAAGCTTCTTTCCAGTTTTGAACGGAAGATATTTCCTTTTTCACCATAGCCCTCTATGGGCTTCCAAATATCCCTTTGCCAATTCCTCAAGAACAGCCTTAGCGAAAGGCTTCTTGAAGGGAAAGATGTAACTCTGTGAGAAGAATTAACAGAACACAGAGCAGTTTCTCAGAAAGCTTCTTTCCAGTTTTGAACGGAAGATATTTCCTTTTTCACCATAGCGCTCTATGGGCTTCCAAATATCCCTTTGCCAATTCCACAAGAACAGCCTTAGCGAAAGGCTTCTTGAAGGGAAAGATGTAACTCTGTGAGATGAATTAACAGAACACAGAGCAGTTTCTCAGAAAGCTTCTTTCCAGTTTTGAACAGAAGATATTTCCTTTTTCACCATAGCCCTCTATGAGCTTCCAAATATCCCTTTGCCAATTCCACAAGAACAGCCTTAGCGAAAGGATTATTGAAGGGAAAGATGTAACTCTGTGAGATGAATTAACAGAACACAGAGCAGTTTCTCCGAAAGCTTCTTTCCAGTTTTGAACGGAAGATATTTCCTTTTTCACCATAACCCTCTATGGGCTTCCAAATATCCCTTTGCCAATTCCACAAGAACAGCCTTAGCGAGAGGCTTCTTGAAGGGAAATGTAACTCTGTGAGATAAATTAACAGAACATAGAACAGTTTCTCAGAAAGCTTCTTTCCAGTTTTGAACGGAAGATATTTCCTTTTTCACCATAGCCCTCTATGGGCTTCCAAATATCCCTTTGCCAATTCCACAAGAACAGCCTTAGCGAAAGGCTTCTTGAAGGGAAAGATGTAACTCTGTGAGATGAATTAAGAGAACACAGAGCAGTTTCTCAGAAAGCTTCTTTCCAGTTTTGAACGGAAGATATTTCCTTTTTCACCATAGCCCTCTACGGGCTTCAAAATATCCCTTTGCCAATTCCACAAGAACAGCCTTAGCGAAAGGCTTCTTGAAGGGAAAGATGTAACGCTGTGAGATGAATTAAAAGAACACAGAGCAGTTTCTCAGAAAGCTTCTTTCCTGTTTTGAACGGAAGATATTTCCTTTTTCACCATAGCCCTCTATGGGCTTCCAAATATCCCTTTGCCAATTCCACAAGAACAGCCTTAGCGAAAGGCTTCTTGAAGGGAAAGCTGTAACTCTGTGAGATGAATTAACAGAACACGGAGCAGTTTCTCAGAAAGCTTCTTTCCAGTTTTGAACGGAAGATATTTCCTTTTTCACCATAGCCCTCTATGGGCTTCCAAATATCCCTTTGCCAATTCCACAAGAACAGCCTTAGCGAAAGGATTCTTGAAGGGAAAGATGTAACTCTGTGAGATGAATTAACAGAACAGAGAGCAGTTTCTCAGAATGCGTCTTTCCAGTTTTGAACGGAAGATATTTCCTTTTTCATCATAGCCCTCTATGGGTTTCCAAATATCCCTTTGCCAATTACCCAAGAACAGCCTTAGCGAAAGGCTTCTTGAAGGGAAAGATGTAACTCTGTGAGATGAATTAACAGAACATAGAACACTTTCTCAGAAAGATTCTTTCCAGTTTTGAGCGGAAGATATTTCCTTTTTCACCATAGCCCTCTATGGGCTTCCAAATATCCCTTTGCCAATTCCACAAGAACAGCCTTAGCGAAAGGCTTCTTTAAGGGAAAGATGTAACTCTGTGAGATGAATTAACAGAACACAGAGCAGTTTCTCAGAAAGCTTCTTTCCAGTTTTGAAAGGAAGATATTTCCTTTTTCACCATAGCCCTCTATGGGCTTCCAAATATCCCTTTGCCAATTCCACAAGAACAGCCTTAGCGAAAGCCTTCTTGAAGGGAAAGATGTAACTCTGTGAGACGAATTAACAGAACACAGAGCAGTTTCTCAGAAAGCTTCTTTCCAGTTTTGAACGGAAGATAATTCCTTTTTCACCATAGCCCTCTACGGGCTTCCAAATATCCCTTTGCCAATTCCACAAGAACAGCCTTAGCGAAAGGCTTCTTGAAGGGAAAGATGTAACTCTGTGAGATGAATTAACAGAACACAGAGCAGTTTCTCAGAAAGCTTCTTTCCAGTTTTGAACGGAAGATATTTCCTTTTTCACCATAGCCCTCTATGGGCTTAAACTATCCCTTTGCCAATTCCCCAAGAACAGCCTTAGCGAAAGGCTTCTTGAAGGGAAAGATGTAACTCTGTGAGATGAATTAACAGAACACAGAGCAGTTTCTCAGAAAGCTTCTTTCCAGTTTTGAACGGAAGATATTTCCTTTTTCACCATAGCCCTCTATGGGCTTCCAAATATCCCTTTGCCAATTCCACAAGAACAGCCTTAGCGAAAGGCTTCTTGAAGGGAAAGATGTAACTCTGTGAGATGAATTAACAGAACACAGAGCAGTTTCTCAGAAAGCTTCTTTCCAGTTTTCAACGGAAGATATTTCCTTTTTCACCATAGCCCTCTAAGGATTCCAAATATAGCTTTGCCAATTCCAGAAGAACAGCCTTAGCGAAAGGCTTCTTGAAGGGAAAGATGTAACTCTGTGAGATGAATTAACAGAACACAGAGCAGTTTCTCAGAAAGCTTCTTTCCAGTTTTGATCGGAAGATAGTTCCTTTTTCACCATAGCCCCCTATGGGCTTCCAAATATCCCTTTGCCAATTCCACAAGAACAGCCTTAGCGAAAGGCTTCTTGAAGGGAAAGATGTAACTCTGTGAGATGAATTAACAGAACACAGAGCAGTTTCTCCGAAAGCTTCTTTCCAGTTTTGAACGGAAGATATTTCCTTTTTCACCATAGCCCTCTACGGGCTTCAAAATATCCCTTTGCCAATTCCACAAGAACAGCCTTAGCGAAAGGCTTCTTGAAGGGAAAGATGTAACTCTGTGAGATGAATTAACAGAACACAGAGCAGTTTCTCAGAAAGCTTCTTTCCAGTTTTGAACGGAAGATATTTCCTTTTTCACCATAGACCTCTATGGGCTTAAACTATCCTTTTGCCAATTCCCAAAGAACAGCCTTAGCGAAAGGCTTCTGGAAGGGAAAGATGTAACTCTGTGAGATGAATTAACAGAACACAGAGCAGTTTCTCAGAAAGCTTCTTTCCAGTTTTGAACGGAAGATATTTCCTTTTTCACCATAGCCCTCTATGGGCTTCCAAATATCCCTTTGCCAATTCCACAAGAACAGCCTTAGCGAAAGGCTTCTTGAAGGGAAAGATGTAACTCTGTAAGATGAGATAACAGAACACAGAACAGTTTCTCAGAAAGCTTCTTTCCAGTTTTGAACGGAAGATATTTCCTTTTTCACCATAGCCCTCTATGGGCTTCCAAATATCCCTTTGCCAATTCCACAAGAACAGCCTTAGCGAAAGGCTTCTTGAAGGAAAAGATGTAACTCTGTGAGATGAATTAATAGAACACAGAGCAGTTTCTCAGAAAGCTTCTTTCCAGTTTTGAACGGAAGATATTTCCTTTTTCACCATAGCCCTCTATGGGCTTAAACTATCCCTTTGCCAATTCCCCAAGAACAGCCTTAGCGAAAGGCTTCTTGAAGGGAAAGATGTAACTCTGTGAGATGAATTAACAGAACACAGAGCAGTTTCTCAGAAAGCTTCTTTCCAGTTTTGAACGGAAGATATTTCCTTTTTCACCATAGCCCTCTATGGGCTTCCAAATATCCCTTTGCCAATTCCACAAGAACAGCCTTAGCGAAAGGCTTCTCGAAGGGAAAGATGTAACTCTGTGAGATGAATTAACAGAACACAGAGCAGTTTCTCAGAAAGCTTCTTTCCAGTTTTGAACGGAAGATATTTCCTTTTTCACCATAGCCCTCTAAGGATTCCAAATATAGCTTAGCCAATTCCACAAGAACAGCCTTAACGAAAGGCTTCTTAAAGGGAAAGATGTAACTCTGTGAGATGAATTAACAGAACACAGAGGAGTTTCTCAGAAAGCTTCTTTCCAGTTTTGAACGGAAGGTATTTCCTTTTTCACCATAGCCCTCTACGGGCTTCCAAATATCCCTTTGCCAATTCCACAAGAACAGCCTTAGCGAAAGGCTTCTTGAAGGGAAAGATGTAACTCTGTGAGATGAAATAACAGAACACAAAGCAGTTTCTCAGAAAGCTTCTTTCCAGTTTTGAACGGAAGATATTTCCTTTTTCACCATAGCCCTCTATGGGCTTCCAAATATCCCTTTGCCAATTCAACAAGAACAGCCTTAGCGAAAGGCTTCTTGAAGGGAAAGATGTAACTCTGTGAGATGAATTAACAGAACACAGAGCAGTTTCTCAGAAAGCTTCTTTCCAGTTTTGAACGGAAGATACTTCCTTTTTCACCATAACCCTCTATGGGCTTCCAAATATCCCTTTGCCAATTCCACAAGAACAGCCTTAGCGAGAGGCTTCTTGAAGGGAAAGATGTAACTCTGTGAGATGAATTTACAGAACATAGAACAGTTTCTCAGAAAGCTTCTTTCCAGTTTTGAACGGAAGATATTTCCTTTTTCGCCATAGCCCTCTATGGGCTTCCAAATATCCCTTTGCCAATTCCACAAGAACAGCCTTAGCGAAAGGCTTCTTGAAGGGAAAGATGTAACTCTGTGAGATGAATTAAGAGAACACAGAGCAGTTTCTCAGAAAGCTTCTTTCCAGTTTTGAACGGAAGATATTTCCTTTTTCACCATAGCCCTCTACGGGCTTAAACTATCCCTTTGCCAATTCCCCAAGAACATCCTTAGCGAAAGGCTTCTTGAAGGGAAAGATGTAACTCTGTGAGATGAATTAACAGAACACAGAGCAGTTTCTCAGAAAGCTTCTTTCCAATTTTGAACGGAAGATATTTCCTTTTTCACCATAGCCCTCTATGGGCTTCCAAATATCCCTTTGCCAATTCCACAAGAACAGCCTTAGGGAAAGGCTTCTTGAAGGGAAAGATGTAACTCTGTGAGATGAATTAACAGAACACAGAGCAGTTTCTCAGAAAGTTTCTTTCCAGTTTTGAACGGAAGATATGTCCTTTTTCACCATAGCCCTCTTTGGGCTTCCAAATATCCCTTTGCCAATTCCACAAGAACAGCCTTAGCGAAAGGCTTCTTGAAGGGAAAGATGTAACTCTGTGAGATGAATTAACAGAACACAGAGCAGTTTCTCAGAAAGCTTCTTTCCAGTTTTGAACGGAAGATATTTCCTTTTTCACCATAGCCCTCTATGGGCTTCCAAATATCCCTTTGCCAATTCCCCAAGAACAGCCTTAGCGAAAGGCTTCTTGAAGGGAAAGATGTAACTCTGTGAGATGAATTAACAGAACACAGAACAGTTTCTCAGAAAGCTTCTTTCCAGTTTTGAACGGAAGATATTTCCTTTTTCACCATAGCCCTCTATGGGCTTCCAAATATCCCTTTGCCAATTCCACAAGAACAGCCTTAGCGAAAGGCTTCTTGAAGAGAAATATGTAACTCTGTGAGACGAATTAACAGAACACAGAGCAGTTTCTCAGAATGCTTCTTTCCAGTTTTGAACGGAAGATAATTCCTTTTTCACCATAGCCCTCTACGGGCTTCCAAATATCCCTTTGCCAATTCCACAAGAACAGCCTTAGCGAAAGGCTTCTTGAAGGGAAAGATGTAACTCTGTGAGATGAATTAACAGAACACAGAGCAGTTTCTCAGAAAGCTTCTTTCCAGTTTTGAACGGAAGATATTTCCTTTTTCACCATAGCCCTCTATGGGCTTCCAAATATCCCTTTGCCAATTCCCCAAGAACAGCCTTAGCGAAAGGCTTCTTGAAGGGAAAGATGTAACACTGTGAGATGAATTAACAGAACACAGAGCAGTTTCTCAGAAAGCTTCTTTCTAGTTTTGAACGGAAGATATTTCCTTTTTCACCATAGCCCTCTATGGGCTTCCAAATATCCCTATGCCAATTCCACAAGAACAGCCTTAGCGAAA
The DNA here is from genome assembly GCF_047675955.1 of Chlorocebus sabaeus. Classification (NCBI taxonomy): domain Eukaryota; kingdom Metazoa; phylum Chordata; class Mammalia; order Primates; family Cercopithecidae; genus Chlorocebus; species Chlorocebus sabaeus. The sequence continues at coordinate 589,117 of NW_027327459.1, forward strand.
GGCTTATTGAAGGGAAAGATGTAACTCTGTGAGATGAATTAACAGAACACACAGCAGTTTCTCAGAAAGCTTCTTTCCAGTTTTGAACGGAAGATATTTCCTTTTTCACCATAGCCCTCTATGGGCTTCCAAATATCCCTTTGCCAATTCCACAAGAACAGCCTTAGCGAAAGGCTTCTTGAAGGGAAAGATGTAACTCTGTGAGACGAATTAGCAGAACACAGAGCAGTTTCTCAGAAAGCTTCTTTCCACTTTTGAACGGAAGATAATTCCTTTTTCACCATAGCCCTCTACGGGCTTCCAAATATCCCTTTGCCAATTCCACAAGAACACCCTTAGCGAAAGGCTTCTTGAAGGGAAAGATGTAACTCTGTGAGATGAATTAACCGAACACAGAGCAGTTTCTCAGAAAGCTTCTTTCCAGTTTTGAACGGAAGATATTTCCTTTTTCACCATAGCCCTCTATGGGCTTAAACTATCCCTTAGCCAATTCCCCAAGAACAGCCTTAGCGAAAGGCTTCTTGAAGGGAAAGATGTAACTCTGTGAGATGAATTAACAGAACACAGAGCAGTTTCTCAGAAAGCTTCTTTCCAGTTTTGAACGGAAGATATTTCCTTTTTCAACGTAGCCCACTATGGGCTTCCAAATATCCCTTTGCCAATTCCACAAGAACAGCCTTAGCGAAAGGCTTCTTGAAGGGAAAGATGTAACTCTGTGAGATGAATTAACAGAACACAGAGCAGTTTCTCAAAAAGCTTCTTTCCAGTTTTGAACGGAAGATATTTTCTTTTTCACCATAGCCCTCTAAGGATTCCAAATATAGCTTTGCCAATTCCACAAGAACAGCCTTAGCGAAAGGCTTCTTGAAGGGAAAGATGTAACTCTGTGAGATGAATTAACAGAACACAGAGCAGTTTCTCAGAAAGCTTCTTTCCAGTTTTGAACGGAAGATATTTCCTTTTTCACCATAGCCCTCTATGGGCTTCCAAATATCCCTTTGCCAATTCCACAAGAACAGCCTTAGCGAAAGGCTTCTTGAAGGGAAAGATGTAACTCTGTGAGATGAATTAACAGAACACAGAGCAGTTTCTCAGAAAGCTTCTTTCCAGTTTTGAACGGAAGATATTTCCTTTTTCACCATAGCCCTCTAAGGATTCCAAATATAGCTTTGCCAATTCCAGAAGAACAGCCTTAGCGAAAGGCTTCTTGAAGGGAAAGATGTAACTCTGTGAGATGAATTAACAGAACACAGAGCAGTTTCTCAGAAAGCTTCTTTCCAGTTTTGATCGGAAGATATTTCCTTTTTCACCATAGCCCCCTATGGGCTTCCAAATATCCCTTTGCCAATTCCACAAGAACAGCCTTAGCGAAAGGCTTCTTGAAGGGAAAGATGTAACTCTGTGAGATGAATTAACAGAACACAGAGCAGTTTCTCCGAAAGCTTCTTTCCAGTTTTGAACGGAAGATATTTCCTTTTTCAACATAGCCCTCTACGGGCTTCAAAATATCCCTTTGCCAATTCCACAAGAACAGCCTTAGCGAAAGGCTTCTTGAAGGGAAAGATGTAACTCTGTGAGATGAATTAACAGAACACAGAGCAGTTTCTCAGAAAGCTTCTTTCCAGTTTTGAACGGAAGATATTTCCTTTTTCACCATAGCCCTCTATGGGCTTCCAAATATCCCGTTGCCAATTCCTCAAGAACAGCCTTAGCGAAAGGCTTCTTGAAGGGAAAGATGTAACTGTGTGAGATGAATTAACAGAACACAGAGCAGTTTCTCAGAAAGCTTCTTTCAAGTTTTGAACGGAAGATATTTCCTTTTTCACCATAGCCCTCTATGGGCTTCCAAATATCCCTTTGCCAATTCCAGAAGAACAGCCTTAGCGAAAGGCTTCTTGAAGGGAAAGATGTAACTCTGTGAGATGAATTAACAGAACACAGAGCAGTTTCTCAGAAAGCTTCTTTCCAGTTTTGAACGGAAGATATTTCCTTTTTCACCATAGCCCTCTATGGGCTTCCAAATATCCCTTTGCCAATTCCACAAGAACAGCCTTAGCGAAAGGCTTCTTGAAGGGAAAGATGTAACTCTGTGAGATCAATTAACAGAACACAGAGCAGTTTCTCAGAAAGCTTCTTTCCTGTTTTGAACGGAAGATATTTCCTTTTTCACCATAGCCCTCTATGGGCTTCCAAATATCCCTTTGCCAATTCCCCAAGAACAGCCTTAGCGAAAGGCTTCTTGAAGGGAAAGATGTAACTCTGTGAGATGAATTAACAGAACACAGAGCAGTTTCTCAGAAAGCTTCTTTCCAGTTTTGAACGGAAGATATTTCCTTTTTCACCATAGCCCTCTATGGGCTTCCAAATATCCCTTTGCCAATTCCACAAGAACAGCCTTAGCGAAAGGCTTCTTGAAGGGAAAGATGTAACTCTGTGAGATGAGATAACAGAACACAGAACAGTTTCTCAGAAAGCTTCTTTCCAGTTTTGAACGGAAGATATTTCCTTTTTCACCATAGCCCTCTATGGGCTTACAAATATCCCTTTGCCAATTCCACAAGAACAGCCTTAGCGAAAGGCTTCTTGAAGGGAAAGGTGTAACTCTGTGAGATGAAGTAACAGAACACAGAGCAGTTTCTCAGAAAGCTTCTTTCCAGTTTTGAACGGAAGATATTTCCTTTTTCACCATAACCCTCTATGGGCTTCTAAATATCCCTTTGCCAATTCCACAAGAACAGCCTTAGCGAGAGGCTTCTTGAAGGGAAAGATGTAACTCTGTGAGATGAATTAACAGAACATAGAACAGTTTCTCAGAAAGCTTCTTTCCAGTTTTGAACGGAAGATATTTCCTTTTTCACCATAGCCCTCTATGGGCTTCCAAATATCCCTTTGCCAATTCCACAAGAAAAGCCTTAGCGAAAGGCTTCTTGAAGGAAAAGATGTAACTCTGTGAGATGAATTAACAGAACACAGAGCAGTTTCTCAGAAAGCTTCTTTCCAGTTTTGAACGGAAGATATTTCCTTTTCCACCATAGCCCTCTATGGGCTTAAACTATCCCTTTGCCAATTCCCCAAGAACAGCCTTAGCGAAAGGCTTCTTGAAGGGAAAGATGTAACTCTGTGAGAAGAATTAACAGAACACAGAGCAGTTTCTCAGAAAGCTTCTTTCCAGTTTTGAACGGAAGATATTTCCTTTTTCACCATAGCCCTCTATGGGCTTCCAAATATCCCTTTGCCAATTCCACAAGAACAGCCTTAGCGAAAGGCTTCTTGAAGGGAAAGATGTAACTCTGTGAGATGAATTAACAGAACACAGAGCAGTTTCTCAGAAAGCTTCTTTCCAGTTTTGAACGGAAGATATTTCCTTTTTCACCATAGCCCTCTATGGGCTTCCAAATATCCCTTTGCCAATTCCACAAGAACAGCCTTAGCGAAAGGCTTCTTGAAGGGAAAGATGTAACTCTGTGAGATGAATTAACAGAACACAGAGCAGTTTCTCCGAAAGCTTCTTTCCAGTTTTGAACGGAAGATATTTCCTTTTTCACCATAACCCTCTATGGGCTTCCAAATATCCCTTTGCCAATTCCACAAGAACAGCCTTAGCGAGAGGCTTCTTGAAGGGAAAGATGTAACTCTGTGAGATGAATTAACAGAACATAGAACAGTTTCTCAGAAAGCTTCTTTCCAGTTTTGAACGGAAGATATTTCCTTTTTCACCATAGCCCTCTATGGGCTTCCAAATATCCCTTTGCCATTTCCACAAGAACAGCCTTAGCGAAAGGCTTCTTGAAGGGAAAGATGTAACTCTGTGAGATGAATTAACAGAACACAGAGCAGTTTCTCAGAAAGCTTCTTTCCAGTTTTGAACGGAAGATATTTCCTTTTTCACCATAGCCCTCTACGGGCTTCAAAATATCCCTTTGCCAATTCCACAAGAACAGCCTTAGCGAAAGGCTTCTTGAAGGGAAAGATGTAACGCTGTGAGATGAATTAACAGAACACAGAGCAGTTTCTCAGAAAGCTTCTTTCCAGTTTTGAACGGAAGATATTTCCTTTTTCACCATAGCCCTCTATGGGCTTCCAAATATCCCTTTGCCAATTCCACAAGAACAGCCTTAGCGAAAGGCTTCTTGAAGGGAAAGCTGTAACTCTGTGAGATGAATTAACAGAACACGGAGCAGTTTCTCAGAAAGCTTCTTTCCAGTTTTGAACGGAAGATATTTCCTTTTTCACCATAGCCCTCTATGGGCTTCCAAATATCCCTTTGCCAATTCCACAAGAACAGCCTTAGCGAAAGGATTCTTGAAGGGAAAGATGTAACTCTGTGAGATGAATTAACAGAACAGAGAGCAGTTTCTCAGAATGCGTCTTTCCAGTTTTGAACGGAAGATATTTCCTTTTTCATCATAGCCCTCTATGGGTTTCCAAATATCCCTTTGCCAATTACCCAAGAACAGCCTTAGCGAAAGGCTTCTTGAAGGGAAAGATGTAACTCTGTGAGATGCATTAACAGAACATAGAACACTTTCTCAGAAAGATTCTTTCCAGTTTTGAACGGAAGATATTTCCTTTTTCACCATGGCCCTCTATGGGCTTCCAAATATCCCTTTGCCAATTCCACAAGAACAGCCTTAGCGAAAGGCTTCTTGAAGGGAAAGATGTAACTCTGTGAGATGAATTAACAGAACACAGAGCAGTTTCTCAGAAAGCTTCTTTCCAGTTTTGAAAGGAAGATATTTCCTTTTTCACCATAGCCCTCTATGGGCTTCCAAATATCCCTTTGCCAATTCCACAAGAACAGCCTTAGTGAAAGCCTTCTTGAAGGGAAAGATGTAACTCTGTGAGACGAATTAACAGAACACAGAGCAGTTTCTCAGAAAGCTTCTTTCCAGTTTTGAACGGAAGATAATTCCTTTTTCACCATAGCCCTCTACGGGCTTCCAAATATCCCTTTGCCAATTCCACAAGAACAGCCTTAGCGAAAGGCTTCTTGAAGGGAAAGATGTAATTCTGTGAGATGAATTAAGAGAACACAGAGCAGTTTCTCAGAAAGCTTCTTTCCAGTTTTGAACGGAAGATATTTCCTTTTTCACCATAGCCCTCTATGGGCTTAAACTATCCCTTTGCCAATTCCCCAAGAACAGCCTTAGCGAAAGGCTTCTTGAAGGGAAAGATGTAACTCTGTGAGATGAATTAACAGAACACAGAGCAGTTTCTCAGAAAGCTTCTTTCCAGTTTTGAACGGAAGATATTTCCTTTTTCACCATAGCCCTCTATGGGCTTCCAAATATCCCTTTGCCAATTCCACAAGAACAGCCTTAGCGAAAGGCTTCTTGAAGGGAAAGATGTAACTCTGTGAGATGAATTAACAGAACACAGAGCAGTTTCTCAGAAAGCTTCTTTCCAGTTTTGAACGGAAGATATTTCCTTTTTCACCATAGCCCTCTATGGGCTTCCAAATATCCCTGTGCCAATTCCACAGGAACAGCCTTAGCGAAAGGCTTCTTGAAGGGAAAGATGTAACTCTGTGAGATGAATTAACAGAACACAGAGCAGTTTCTCAGAAAGCTTCTTTCCAGTTTTGAACGGAAGATATTTCCTTTTTCACCATAGCCCTCTAAGGATTCCAAATATAGCTTTGCCAATTCCACAAGAACAGCCTTAGCGAAAGGCTTCTTGAAGGGAAAGATGTAACTCTGTGAGATGAATTAACAGAACACAGAGCAGTTTCTCAGAAAGCTTCTTTCCAGTTTTGAACGGAAGATATTTCCTTTTTCACCATAGCCCTCTATGGGCTTCCAAATATCCCTTTGCCAATTCCTCAAGAACAGCCTTAGCGAAAGGCTTCTTGAAGGGAAAGATGTAACTCTGTGAGAAGAATTAACAGAACACAGAGCAGTTTCTCAGAAAGCTTCTTTCCAGTTTTGAACGGAAGATATTTCCTTTTTCACCATAGCGCTCTATGGGCTTCCAAATATCCCTTTGCCAATTCCACAAGAACAGCCTTAGCGAAAGGCTTCTTGAAGGGAAAGATGTAACTCTGTGAGATGAATTAACAGAACACAGAGCAGTTTCTCAGAAAGCTTCTTTCCAGTTTTGAACAGAAGATATTTCCTTTTTCACCATAGCCCTCTATGAGCTTCCAAATATCCCTTTGCCAATTCCACAAGAACAGCCTTAGCGAAAGGATTATTGAAGGGAAAGATGTAACTCTGTGAGATGAATTAACAGAACACAGAGCAGTTTCTCCGAAAGCTTCTTTCCAGTTTTGAACGGAAGATATTTCCTTTTTCACCATAACCCTCTATGGGCTTCCAAATATCCCTTTGCCAATTCCACAAGAACAGCCTTAGCGAGAGGCTTCTTGAAGGGAAATGTAACTCTGTGAGATAAATTAACAGAACATAGAACAGTTTCTCAGAAAGCTTCTTTCCAGTTTTGAACGGAAGATATTTCCTTTTTCACCATAGCCCTCTATGGGCTTCCAAATATCCCTTTGCCAATTCCACAAGAACAGCCTTAGCGAAAGGCTTCTTGAAGGGAAAGCTGTAACTCTGTGAGATGAATTAACAGAACACGGAGCAGTTTCTCAGAAAGCTTCTTTCCAGTTTTGAACGGAAGATATTTCCTTTTTCACCATAGCCCTCTATGGGCTTCCAAATATCCCTTTGCCAATTCCACAAGAACAGCCTTAGCGAAAGGATTCTTGAAGGGAAAGATGTAACTCTGTGAGATGAATTAACAGAACAGAGAGCAGTTTCTCAGAATGCGTCTTTCCAGTTTTGAACGGAAGATATTTCCTTTTTCATCATAGCCCTCTATGGGTTTCCAAATATCCCTTTGCCAATTACCCAAGAACAGCCTTAGCGAAAGGATTCTTGAAGGGAAAGATGTAACTCTGTGAGATGAATTAACAGAACATAGAACACTTTCTCAGAAAGATTCTTTCCAGTTTTGAGCGGAAGATATTTCCTTTTTCACCATAGCCCTCTATGGGCTTCCAAATATCCCTTTGCCAATTCCACAAGAACAGCCTTAGCGAAAGGCTTCTTTAAGGGAAAGATGTAACTCTGTGAGATGAATTAACAGAACACAGAGCAGTTTCTCAGAAAGCTTCTTTCCAGTTTTGAAAGGAAGATATTTCCTTTTTCACCATAGCCCTCTATGGGCTTCCAAATATCCCTTTGCCAATTCCACAAGAACAGCCTTAGCGAAAGCCTTCTTGAAGGGAAAGATGTAACTCTGTGAGACGAATTAACAGAACACAGAGCAGTTTCTCAGAAAGCTTCTTTCCAGTTTTGAACGGAAGATAATTCCTTTTTCACCATAGCCCTCTACGGGCTTCCAAATATCCCTTTGCCAATTCCACAAGAACAGCCTTAGCGAAAGGCTTCTTGAAGGGAAAGATGTAACTCTGTGAGATGAATTAACAGAACACAGAGCAGTTTCTCAGAAAGCTTCTTTCCAGTTTTGAACGGAAGATATTTCCTTTTTCACCATAGCCCTCTATGGGCTTAAACTATCCCTTTGCCAATTCCCCAAGAACAGCCTTAGCGAAAGGCTTCTTGAAGGGAAAGATGTAACTCTGTGAGATGAATTAACAGAACACAGAGCAGTTTCTCAGAAAGCTTCTTTCCAGTTTTGAACGGAAGATATTTCCTTTTTCACCATAGCCCTCTATGGGCTTCCAAATATCCCTTTGCCAATTCCACAAGAACAGCCTTAGCGAAAGGCTTCTTGAAGGGAAAGATGTAACTCTGTGAGATGAATTAACAGAACACAGAGCAGTTTCTCAGAAAGCTTCTTTCCAGTTTTCAACGGAAGATATTTCCTTTTTCACCATAGCCCTCTAAGGATTCCAAATATAGCTTTGCCAATTCCAGAAGAACAGCCTTAGCGAAAGGCTTCTTGAAGGGAAAGATGTAACTCTGTGAGATGAATTAACAGAACACAGAGCAGTTTCTCAGAAAGCTTCTTTCCAGTTTTGATCGGAAGATAGTTCCTTTTTCACCATAGCCCCCTATGGGCTTCCAAATATCCCTTTGCCAATTCCACAAGAACAGCCTTAGCGAAAGGCTTCTTGAAGGGAAAGATGTAACTCTGTGAGATGAATTAACAGAACACAGAGCAGTTTCTCCGAAAGCTTCTTTCCAGTTTTGAACGGAAGATATTTCCTTTTTCACCATAGCCCTCTACGGGCTTCAAAATATCCCTTTGCCAATTCCACAAGAACAGCCTTAGCGAAAGGCTTCTTGAAGGGAAAGATGTAACTCTGTGAGATGAATTAACAGAACACAGAGCAGTTTCTCAGAAAGCTTCTTTCCAGTTTTGAACGGAAGATATTTCCTTTTTCACCATAGACCTCTATGGGCTTAAACTATCCTTTTGCCAATTCCCAAAGAACAGCCTTAGCGAAAGGCTTCTGGAAGGGAAAGATGTAACTCTGTGAGATGAATTAACAGAACACAGAGCAGTTTCTCAGAAAGCTTCTTTCCAGTTTTGAACGGAAGATATTTCCTTTTTCACCATAGCCCTCTATGGGCTTCCAAATATCCCTTTGCCAATTCCACAAGAACAGCCTTAGCGAAAGGCTTCTTGAAGGGAAAGATGTAACTCTGTAAGATGAGATAACAGAACACAGAACAGTTTCTCAGAAAGCTTCTTTCCAGTTTTGAACGGAAGATATTTCCTTTTTCACCATAGCCCTCTATGGGCTTCCAAATATCCCTTTGCCAATTCCACAAGAACAGCCTTAGCGAAAGGCTTCTTGAAGGAAAAGATGTAACTCTGTGGGATGAATTAATAGAACACAGAGCAGTTTCTCAGAAAGCTTCTTTCCAGTTTTGAACGGAAGATATTTCCTTTTTCACCATAGCCCTCTATGGGCTTAAACTATCCCTTTGCCAATTCCCCAAGAACAGCCTTAGCGAAAGGCTTCTTGAAGGGAAAGATGTAACTCTGTGAGATGAATTAACAGAACACAGAGCAGTTTCTCAGAAAGCTTCTTTCCAGTTTTGAACGGAAGATATTTCCTTTTTCACCATAGCCCTCTATGGGCTTCCAAATATCCCTTTGCCAATTCCACAAGAACAGCCTTAGCGAAAGGCTTCTCGAAGGGAAAGATGTAACTCTGTGAGATGAATTAACAGAACACAGAGCAGTTTCTCAGAAAGCTTCTTTCCAGTTTTGAACGGAAGATATTTCCTTTTTCACCATAGCCCTCTAAGGATTCCAAATATAGCTTAGCCAATTCCACAAGAACAGCCTTAACGAAAGGCTTCTTAAAGGGAAAGATGTAACTCTGTGAGATGAATTAACAGAACACAGAGGAGTTTCTCAGAAAGCTTCTTTCCAGTTTTGAACGGAAGGTATTTCCTTTTTCACCATAGCCCTCTATGGGCTTCCAAGTATCCCTTTGCCAATTCCACAAGAACAGCCTTAGCGAAAGGCTTCTTGAAGGGAAAGATGTAACTCTGTGAGATGAAATAACAGAACACAAAGCAGTTTCTCAGAAAGCTTCTTTCCAGTTTTGAACGGAAGATATTTCCTTTTTCACCATAGCCCTCTATGGGCTTCCAAATATCCCTTTGCCAATTCAACAAGAACAGCCTTAGCGAAAGGCTTCTTGAAGGGAAAGATGTAACTCTGTGAGATGAATTAACAGAACACAGAGCAGTTTCTCAGAAAGCTTCTTTCCAGTTTTGAACGGAAGATACTTCCTTTTTCACCATAACCCTCTATGGGCTTCCAAATATCCCTTTGCCAATTCCACAAGAACAGCCTTAGCGAGAGGCTTCTTGAAGGGAAAGATGTAACTCTGTGAGATGAATTTACAGAACATAGAACAGTTTCTCAGAAAGCTTCTTTCCAGTTTTGAACGGAAGATATTTCCTTTTTCGCCATAGCCCTCTATGGGCTTCCAAATATCCCTTTGCCAATTCCACAAGAACAGCCTTAGCGAAAGGCTTCTTGAAGGGAAAGATGTAACTCTGTGAGATGAATTAAGAGAACACAGAGCAGTTTCTCAGAAAGCTTCTTTCCAGTTTTGAACGGAAGATATTTCCTTTTTCACCATAGCCCTCTACGGGCTTCAAAATATCCCTTTGCCAATTCCACAAGAACAGCCTTAGCGAAAGGCTTCTTGAAGGGAAAGATGTAACGCTGTGAGATGAATTAAAAGAACACAGAGCAGTTTCTCAGAAAGCTTCTTTCCAGTTTTGAACGGAAGATATTTCCTTTTTCACCATAGCCCTCTATGGGCTTCCAAATATCCCTTTGCCAATTCCACAAGAACAGCCTTAGCGAAAGGCTTCTTGAAGGGAAAGCTGTAACTCTGTGAGATGAATTAACAGAACACGGAGCAGTTTCTCAGAAAGCTTCTTTCCAGTTTTGAACGGAAGATATTTCCTTTTTCACCATAGCCCTCTATGGGCTTCCAAATATCCCTTTGCCAATTCCACAAGAACAGCCTTAGCGAAAGGATTCTTGAAGGGAAAGATGTAACTCTGTGAGATGAATTAACAGAACAGAGAGCAGTTTCTCAGAATGCGTCTTTCCAGTTTTGAACGGAAGATATTTCCTTTTTCATCATAGCCCTCTATGGGTTTCCAAATATCCCTTTGCCAATTACCCAAGAACAGCCTTAGCGAAAGGCTTCTTGAAGGGAAAGATGTAACTCTGTGAGATGAATTAACAGAACATAGAACACTTTCTCAGAAAGATTCTTTCCAGTTTTGAACGGAAGATATTTCCTTTTTCACCATAGCCCTCTATGGGCTTCCAAATATCCCTTTGCCAATTCCACAAGAACAGCCTTAGCGAAAGGCTTCTTTAAGGGAAAGATGTAACTCTGTGAGATGAATTAACAGAACACAGAGCAGTTTCTCAGAAAGCTTCTTTCCAGTTTTGAAAGGAAGATATTTCCTTTTTCACCATAGCCCTCTATGGGCTTCCAAATATCCCTTTGCCAATTCCACAAGAACAGCCTTAGCGAAAGCCTTCTTGAAGGGAAAGATGTAACTCTGTGAGACGAATTAACAGAACACAGAGCAGTTTCTCAGAAAGCTTCTTTCCAGTTTTGAACGGAAGATAATTCCTTTTTCACCATAGCCCTCTACGGGCTTCCAAATATCCCTTTGCCAATTCCACAAGAACAGCCTTAGCGAAAGGCTTCTTGAAGGGAAAGATGTAACTCTGTGAGATGAATTAACAGAACACAGAGCAGTTTCTCAGAAAGCTTCTTTCCAGTTTTGAACGGAAGATATTTCCTTTTTCACCATAGCCCTCTATGGGCTTAAACTATCCCTTTGCCAATTCCCCAAGAACAGCCTTAGCGAAAGGCTTCTTGAAGGGAAAGATGTAACTCTGTGAGATGAATTAACAGAACACAGAGCAGTTTCTCAGAAAGCTTCTTTCCAGTTTTGAACGGAAGATATTTCCTTTTTCACCATAGCCCTCTATGGGCTTCCAAATATCCCTTTGCCAATTCCACAAGAACAGCCTTAGCGAAAGGCTTCTTGAAGGGAAAGATGTAACTCTGTGAGATGAATTAACAGAACACAGAGCAGTTTCTCCGAAAGCTTCTTTCCAGTTTTGAACGGAAGATATTTCCTTTTTCACCATAGCCCTCTACGGCCTTCAAAATATCCCTTTGCCAATTCCACAAGAACAGCCTTAGCGAAAGGCTTCTTGAAGGGAAAGATGTAACTCTGTGAGATGAATTAACAGAACACAGAGCAGTTTCTCAGAAAGCTTCTTTCCAGTTTTGAATGGAAGATATTTCCTTTTTCACCATAGCCCTCTATGGGCTTAAACTATCCCTTTGCCAATTCCCCAAGAACAGCCTTAGCGAAAGGCTTCTTGAAGGGAAAGATGTAACTCTGTGAGATGAATTAACAGAACACAGAGCAGTTTCTCAGAAAGCTTCTTTCCAGTTTTGAACGGAAGATATTTCCTTTTTCACCATAGCCCTCTATGGGCTTCCAAATATCCCTTTGCCAATTCCACAAGAACAGCCTTAGCGAAAGGCTTCTTGAAGGGAAAGATGTTACTCTGTGAGATGAGATAACAGAACACAGAACAGTTTCTCAGAAAGCTTCTTTCCAGTTTTGAACGGAAGATATTTCCTTTTTCACCATAGCCCTCTATGGGCTTACAAATATCCCTTTGCCAATTCCTCAAGAACAGCCTTAGCGAAAGGCTTCTTGAAGGGAAAGATGTAACTCTGTGAGATGAAGTAACAGAACACAGAGCAGTTTCTCAGAAAGCTTCTTTCCAGTTTTGAACGGAAGATATTTCCTTTTTCACCATAACCCTCTATGGGCTTCTAAATATCCCTTTGCCAATTCCACAAGAACAGCCTTAGCGAGAGGCTTCTTGAAGGGAAAGATGTAACTCTGTGAGATGAATTAACAGAACATAGAACAGTTTCTCAGAAAGCTTCTTTCCAGTTTTGAACGGAAGATATTTCCTTTTTCACCATAGCCCTCTACGGGCTTCCAAATATCCCTTTGTCAATTCCACAAGAACAGCTTTAGCGAAAGGCTTCTTGAAGGGAAAGATGTAACTCTGTGAGATGAATTAACAGAACACAGAGCAGTTTCTCAGAAAGCTTCTTTCCAGTTTTGAACGGAAGATATTTCCTTTTTCACCATAGACCTCTATGGGCTTAAACTATCCCTTTGCCAATTCCCCAAGAACAGCCTTAGCGAAAGGCTTCTTGAAGGGAAAGATGTAACTCTGTGAGATGAATTAACAGAACACAGAGCAGTTTCTCAGAAAGCTTCTTTCCAGTTTTGAACGGAAGATATTTCCTTTTTCACCATAGCCCTCTATGGGCTTACAAATATCCCTTTGCCAATTCCACAAGAACAGCCTTAGCGAAAGGCTTCTTGAAGGGAAAGATGTAACTCTGTGAGATGAATTAACAGAACACAGAGCAGTTTCTCAGAAAGCTTCTTTTCAGTTTTGAACGGAAGATATTTCCTTTTTCACCATAACCCTCTATGGGCTTCTAAATATCCCTTTGCCAATTCCACAAGAACAGCCTTAGCGAGAGGCTTCTTGCAGGGAAAGATGTAACTCTGTGAGATGAATTAACAGAACATGGAACAGTTTCTCAGAAAGCTTCTTTCCAGTTTTGAACGGAAGATATTTCCTTTTTCACCATAGCCCTCTAAGGGCTTCCAAATATCCCTTTGCCAATTCCACAAGAACAGCCTTAGCGAAAGGCTTCTTGAAGGAAAAGATGTAACACTGTGAGATGAATTAACAGAACACAGAGCAGTTTCTCAGAAAGCTTCTTTCCAGTTTTGAACGGAAGATATTTCCTTTTTCACCATAGCCCTCTATGGGCTTCCAAATATCCCTTTGCCAATTCCCCAAGAACAGCCTTAGCGAAAGGCTTCTTGAAGGGAAAGATGTAACTCTGTGAGATGAATTAACAGAACACAGAGCAGTTTCTCAGAATGCTTCTTTCCAGTTTTGAACGGAAGATATTTCCTTTTTCACCATAGCCCTCTATGGGCTTCCAAATATCCCTTTGCCAATTCCACAAGAACAGCCTTAGCGAAAGGCTTCTTGAAGGGAAAGATGTAACTCTGTGAGATGAATTAACAGAACACAGAGCAGTTTCTCAGAAAGCTTCTTTCCAGTTTTGAACGGAAGATATTTCCTTTTTCACCATAACCCTCTATGGGCTTCTAAATATCCCTTTGCCAATTCCACAAGAACAGCCTTAGCGAGAGGCTTCTTGAAGGGAAAGATGTAACTCTGTGAGATGAATTAACAGAACACAGAGCAGTTTCTCAGAAAGCTTCTTTCCAGTTTTGAACGGAAGATATTTCCTTTTTCACCATAGCCCTCTACGGGCTTCCAAATATCCCTTTGCCAATTCCACAAGAACAGCCTTAGCGAAAGGCTTCTTGAAGGGAAAGATGTAACTCTGTGAGATGAATTAACAGAACACAGAGCAGTTTCTCAGAAAGCTTCTTTCCAGTTTTGAACGGAAGATATTTCCTTTTTCACCATAGCCCTCTATGGGCTTAAACTATCCCTTAGCCAATTCCCCAAGAACAGCCTTAGCGAAAGGCTTCTTGAAGGGAAAGATGTAACTCTGTGAGATGAATTAACAGAACACAGAGCAGTTTCTCAGAAAGCTTCTTTCCAGTTTTGAACGGAAGATATTTCCTTTTTCACCATAGCCCTCTATGGGCTTACAAATATCCCTTTGCCAATTCCACAAGAACAGCCTTAGCGAAAGGCTTCTTGAAGGGAAAGGTGTAACTCTGTGAGATGAAGTAACAGAACACAGAGCAGTTTCTCAGAAAGCTTCTTTCCAGTTTTGAACGGAAGATATTTCCTTTTTCACCATAACCCTCTATGGGCTTCTAAATATCCCTTTGCCAATTCCACAAGAACAGCCTTAGCGAGAGGCTTCTTGAAGGGAAAGATGTAACTCTGTGAGATGAATTAACAGAACACAGAGCAGTTTCTCAGAAAGCTTCTTTCCAGTTTTGAACGGAAGATATTTCCTTTTTCACCATAGCCCTCTATGGGCTTCCAAATATCCCTTTGCCAATTCCACAAGAACAGCCTTAGCGAAAGGCTTCTTGAAGGGAAAGATGTAACTCTGTGAGATGAATTAACAGAACACAGAGCAGTTTCTCAGAAAGCTTCTTTCCAGTTTTGAACGGAAGATGTTTCCTTTTTCACCATAACCCTCTATGGGCTTCTAAATATCCCTTTGCCAATTCCACAAGAACAGCCTTAGCGAGAGGCTTCTTGAAGGGAAAGATGTAACTCTGTGAGATGAATTAACAGAACACAGAGCAGTTTCTCAGAAAGCTTCTTTCCAGTTTTGAACGGAAGATATTTCCTTTTTCACCATAGCCCTCTACGGGCTTCCAAATATCCCTTTGCCAATTCCACAAGAACAGCCTTAGCGAAAGGCTTCTTGAAGGGAAAGATGTAACTCTGTGAGATGAATTAACAGAACACAGAGCAGTTTCTCAGAAAGCTTCTTTCCAGTTTTGAACGGAAGATATTTCCTTTTTCACCATAGCCCTCTATGGGCTTAAACTATCCCTTAGCCAATTCCCCAAGAACAGCCTTAGCGAAAGGCTTCTTGAAGGGAAAGATGTAACTCTGTGAGATGAATTAACAGAACACAGAGCAGTTTCTCAGAAAGCTTCTTTCCAGTTTTGAACGGAAGATATTTCCTTTTTCACCATAGCCCTCTATGGGCTTACAAATATCCCTTTGCCAATTCCACAAGAACAGCCTTAGCGAAAGGCTTCTTGAAGGGAAAGGTGTAACTCTGTGAGATGAAGTAACAGAACACAGAGCAGTTTCTCAGAAAGCTTCTTTCCAGTTTTGAACGGAAGATATTTCCTTTTTCACCATAACCCTCTATGGGCTTCTAAATATCCCTTTGCCAATTCCACAAGAACAGCCTTAGCGAGAGGCTTCTTGAAGGGAAAGATGTAACTCTGTGAGATGAATTAACAGAACATAGAACAGTTTCTCAGAAAGCTTCTTTCCAGTTTTGAACGGAAGATATTTCCTTTTTCACCATAGCCCTCTATGGGCTTCCAAATATCCCTTTGCCAATTCCACAAGAACAGCCTTAGCGAAAGGCTTCTTGAAGGAAAAGATGTAACTCTGTGAGATGAATTAACAGAACACAGAGCAGTTTCTCAGAAAGCTTCTTTCCAGTTTTGAACGGAAGATATTTCCTTTTCCACCATAGCCCTCTATGGGCTTAAACTATCCCTTTGCCAATTCCCCAAGAACAGCCTTAGCGAAAGGCTTCTTGAAGGGAAAGATGTAACTCTGTGAGAAGAATTAACAGAACACAGAGCAGTTTCTCAGAAAGCTTCTTTCCAGTTTTGAACGGAAGATATTTCCTTTTTCACCATAGCGCTCTATGGGCTTCCAAATATCCCTTTGCCAATTCCACAAGAACAGCCTTAGCGAAAGGCTTCTTGAAGGGAAAGATGTAACTCTGTGAGATGAATTAACAGAACACAGAGCAGTTTCTCAGAAAGCTTCTTTCCAGTTTTGAACGGAAGATATTTCCTTTTTCACCATAGCCCTCTATGAGCTTCCAAATATCCCTTTGCCAAATCCACAAGAACAGCCTTAGCGAAAGGCTTCTTGAAGGGAAAGATGTAACTCTGTGAGATGAATTAACAGAACACAGAGCAGTTTCTCCGAAAGCTTCTTTCCAGTTTTGAACGGAAGATATTTCCTTTTTCACCATAACCCTCTATGGGCTTCCAAATATCCCTTTGCCAATTCCACAAGAACAGCCTTAGCGAGAGGCTTCTTGAAGGGAAAGATGTAACTCTGTAAGATGAGACAACAGAACACAGAACAGTTTCTCAGAAAGCTTCTTTCCAGTTTTGAACGGAAGATATTTCCTTTTTCACCATAGCCCTCTACGGGCTTCAAAATATCCCTTTGCCAATTCCACAAGAACAGCCTTAGCGAAAGGCTTCTTGAAGGGAAAGATGTAACGCTGTGAGATGAATTAAAAGAACACAGAGCAGTTTCTCAGAAAGCTTCTTTCCAGTTCTGAACGGAAGATATTTCCTTTTTCACCATAGCTCTCTATGGGCTACCAAATATCCCTTTGCCAATTCCACAAGAACAGCCTTAGCGAAAGGCTTCTTGAAGGGAAAGCTGTAACTCTGTGAGATGAATTAACAGAACACGGAGCAGTTTCTCAGAAAGATTCTTTCCAGTTTTGAACGGAAGATATTTCCTTTTTCACCATAGCCCTCTATGGGCTTCCAAATATCCCTTTGCCAATTCCACAAGAACAGCCTTAGCGAAAGGATTCTTGAAGGGAAAGATGTAACTCTGTGAGATGAATTAACAGAACAGAGAGCAGTTTCTCAGAATGCGTCTTTCCAGTTTTGAACGGAAGATATTTCCTTTTTCATCATAGCCCTCTATGGGTTTCCAAATATCCCTTTGCCAATTACCCAAGAACAGCCTTAGCGAAAGGCTTCTTGAAGGGAAAGATGTAACTCTGTGAGATGAATTAACAGAACATAGAACACTTTCTCAGAAAGATTCTTTCCAGTTTTGAACGGAAGATATTTCCTTTTTCACCAAAGCCCTCTATGGGCTTCCAAATATCCCTTTGCCAATTCCACAAGAACAGCCTTAGCGAAAGGCCTCTTTAAGGGAAAGATGTAACTCTGTGAGATGAATTAACAGAACACAGAGCAGTTTCTCAGAAAGCTTCTTTCCAGTTTTGAAAGGAAGATATTTCCTTTTTCACCATAGCCCTCTATGGGCTTCCAAATATCCCTTTGCCAATTCCACAAGAACAGCCTTAGCGAAAGGCTTCTTGAAGGGAAAGATGTAACTCTGTGAGACGAATTAACAGAACACAGAGCAGTTTCTCAGAAAGCTTCTTTCCAGTTTTGAACGGAAGATAATTCCTTTTTCACCATAGCCCTCTACGGGCTTCCAAATATCCCTTTGCCAATTCCACAAGAACAGCCTTAGCGAAAGGCTTCTTGAAGGGAAAGATGTAACTCTGTGAGATGAATTAACAGAACACAGAGCAGTTTCTCAGAAAGCTTCTTTCCAGTTTTGAACGGAAGATATTTCCTTTTTCACCATAGCCCTCTATGGGCTTAAACTATCCCTTTGCCAATTCCCCAAGAACAGCCTTAGCGAAAGGCTTCTTGAAGGGAAAGATGTAACTCTGTGAGATGAATTAACAGAACACAGAGCAGTTTCTCAGAAAGCTTCTTTCCAGTTTTGAACGGAAGATATTTCCTTTTTCACCATAGCCCTCTATGGGCTTCCAAATATCCCTTTGCCAATTCCACAAGAACAGCCTTAGCGAAAGGCTTCTTGAAGGGAAAGATGTAACTCTGTGAGATGAATTAACAGAACACAGAGCAGTTTCTCAGAAAGCTTCTTTCCAGTTTTGAACGGAAGATATTTCCTTTTTCACCATAGCCCTCTAAGGATTCCAAATATAGCTTTGCCAATTCCAGAAGAACAGCCTTAGCGAAAGGCTTCTTGAAGGGAAAGATGTAACTCTGTGAGATGAATTAACAGAACACAGAGCAGTTTCTCAGAAAGCTTCTTTCCAGTTTTGATCGGAAGATATTTCCTTTTTCACCATAGCCCCCTATGGGCTTCCAAATATCCCTTTGCCAATTCCACAAGAACAGCCTTAGCGAAAGGCTTCTTGAAGGGAAAGATGTAACTCTGTGAGATGAATTAACAGAACACAGAGCAGTTTCTCCGAAAGCTTCTTTCCAGTTTTGAACGGAAGATATTTCCTTTTTCACCATAGCCCTCTACGGGCTTCAAAATATCCCTTTGCCAATTCCACAAGAACAGCCTTAGCGAAAGGCTTCTTGAAGGGAAAGATGTAACTCTGTGAGATGAATTAACAGAACACAGAGCAGTTTCTCAGAAAGCTTCTTTCCAGTTTTGAACGGAAGATATTTCCTTTTTCACCATAGACCTCTATGGGCTTAAACTATCCCTTTGCCAATTCCCAAAGAACAGCCTTAGCGAAAGGCTTCTGGAAGGGAAAGATGTAACTCTGTGAGATGAATTAACAGAACACAGAGCAGTTTCTCAGAAAGCTTCTTTCCAGTTTTGAACGGAAGATATTTCCTTTTTCACCATAGCCCTCTATGGGCTTCCAAATATCCCTTTGCCAATTCCACAAGAACAGCCTTAGCGAAAGGCTTCTTGAAGGGAAAGATGTAACTCTGTAAGATGAGACAACAGAACACAGAACAGTTTCTCAGAAAGCTTCTTTCCAGTTTTGAACGGAAGATATTTCCTTTTTCACCATAGCCCTCTATGGGCTTCCAAATATCCCTTTGCCAATTCCACAAGAACAGCCTTAGCGAAAGGCTTCTTGAAGGAAAAGATGTAACTCTGTGAGATGAATTAATACAACACAGAGCAGTTTCTCAGAAAGCTTCTTTCCAGTTTTGAACGGAAGATATTTCCTTTTTCACCATAGCCCTCTATGGGCTTAAACTATCCCTTTGCCAATTCCCCAAGAACAGCCTTAGCGAAAGGCTTCTTGAAGGGAAAGATGTAACTCTGTGAGATGAATTAACAGAACACAGAGCAGTTTCTCAGAAAGCTTCTTTCCAGTTTTGAACGGAAGATATTTCCTTTTTCACCATAGCCCTCTATGGGCTTCCAAATATCCCTTTGCCAATTCCACAAGAACAGCCTTAGCGAAAGGCTTCTTGAAGGGAAAGATGTAACTCTGTGAGATGAATTAACAGAACACAGAGCAGTTTCTCAGAAAGCTTCTTTCCAGTTTTGAACGGAAGATATTTCCTTTTTCACCATAGCCCTCTATGGATTCCAAATATAGCTTAGCCAATTCCACAAGAACAGCCTTAGCGAAAGGCTTCTTGAAGGGAAAGATGTAACTCTGTGAGATGAATTAACAGAACACAGAGCAGTTTCTCAGAAAGCTTCTTTCCAGTTTTGAACGGAAGATATTTCCTTTTTCACCATAGCCCTCTAAGGATTCCAAATATAGCTTTGCCAATTCCACAAGAACAGCCTTAGCGAAAGGCTTCTTGAAGGGAAAGATGTAACTCTGTGAGATGAAGTAACAGAACACAGAGCAGTTTCTCAGAAAGCTTCTTTCCAGTTTTGAACGGAAGATATTTCCTTTTTCACCATAACCCTCTATGGGCTTCTAAATATCCCTTTGCCAATTCCACAAGAACAGCCTTAGCGAGAGGCTTCTTGAAGGGAAAGATGTAACTCTGTGAGATGAATTAACAGAACATAGAACAGTTTCTCAGAAAGCTTCTTTCCAGTTTTGAACGGAAGATATTTCCTTTTTCACCATAGCCCTCTATGGGCTTCCAAATATCCCTTTGCCAATTCCACTAGAACAGCCTTAGCGAAAGGCTTCTTGAAGGAAAAGATGTAACTCTGTGAGATGAATTAACAGAACACAGAGCAGTTTCTCAGAAAGCTTCTTTCCAGTTTTGAACAGAAGTTATTTCCTTTTTCACCATAGCCCTCTACGGGCTTCCAAATATCCCTTTGTCAATTCCACAAGAACAGCTTTAGCGAAAGGCTTCTTGAAGGGAAAGATGTAACTCTGTGAGATGAATTAACAGAACACAGAGCAGTTTCTCAGAAAGCTTCTTTCCAGTTTTGAACGGAAGATATTTCCTTTTTCACCATAGACCTCTATGGGCTTAAACTATCCCTTTGCCAATTCCCCAAGAACAGCCTTAGCGAAAGGCTTCTTGAAGGGAAAGATGTAACTCTGTGAGATGAATTAACAGAACACAGAGCAGTTTCTCAGAAAGCTTCTTTCCAGTTTTGAACGGAAGATATTTCCTTTTTCACCATAGCCCTCTATGGGCTTACAAATATCCCTTTGCCAATTCCACAAGAACAGCCTTAGCGAAAGGCTTCTTGAAGGGAAAGATGTAACTCTGTGAGATGAATTAACAGAACACAGAGCAGTTTCTCCGAAAGTTTCTTTCCAGTTTTGAACGGAAGATATTTCCTTTTTCACCATAGCCCTCTACGGCCTTCAAAATATCCCTTTGCCAATTCCACAAGAACAGCCTTAGCGAAAGGCTTCTTGAAGGGAAAGATGTAACTCTGTGAGATGAATTAACAGAACACAGAGCAGTTTCTCAGAAAGCTTCTTTCCAGTTTTGAATGGAAGATATTTCCTTTTTCACCATAGCCCTCTATGGGCTTAAACTATCCCTTTGCCAATTCCCCAAGAACAGCCTTAGCGAAAGGCTTCTTGAAGGGAAAGATGTAACTCTGTGAGATGAATTAACAGAACACAGAGCAGTTTCTCAGAAAGCTTCTTTCCAGTTTTGAACGGAAGATATTTCCTTTTTCACCATAGCCCTCTATGGGCTTCCAAATATCCCTTTGCCAATTCCACAAGAACAGCCTTAGCGAAAGGCTTCTTGAAGGGAAAGATGTTACTCTGTGAGATGAGATAACAGAACACAGAACAGTTTCTCAGAAAGCTTCTTTCCAGTTTTGAACGGAAGATATTTCCTTTTTCACCATAGCCCTCTATGGGCTTACAAATATCCCTTTGCCAATTCCTCAAGAACAGCCTTAGCGAAAGGCTTCTTGAAGGGAAAGATGTAACTCTGTGAGATGAAGTAACAGAACACAGAGCAGTTTCTCAGAAAGCTTCTTTCCAGTTTTGAACGGAAGATATTTCCTTTTTCACCATAACCCTCTATGGGCTTCTAAATATCCCTTTGCCAATTCCACAAGAACAGCCTTAGCGAGAGGCTTCTTGAAGGGAAAGATGTAACTCTGTGAGATGAATTAACAGAACATAGAACAGTTTCTCAGAAAGCTTCTTTCCAGTTTTGAACGGAAGATATTTCCTTTTTCACCATAGCCCTCTACGGGCTTCCAAATATCCCTTTGTCAATTCCACAAGAACAGCTTTAGCGAAAGGCTTCTTGAAGGGAAAGATGTAACTCTGTGAGATGAATTAACAGAACACAGAGCAGTTTCTCAGAAAGCTTCTTTCCAGTTTTGAACGGAAGATATTTCCTTTTTCACCATAGACCTCTATGGGCTTAAACTATCCCTTTGCCAATTCCCCAAGAACAGCCTTAGCGAAAGGCTTCTTGAAGGGAAAGATGTAACTCTGTGAGATGAATTAACAGAACACAGAGCAGTTTCTCAGAAAGCTTCTTTCCAGTTTTGAACGGAAGATATTTCCTTTTTCACCATAGCCCTCTATGGGCTTACAAATATCCCTTTGCCAATTCCACAAGAACAGCCTTAGCGAAAGGCTTCTTGAAGGGAAAGATGTAACTCTGTGAGATGAATTAACAGAACACAGAGCAGTTTCTCAGAAAGCTTCTTTCCAGTTTTGAACGGAAGATATTTCCTTTTTCACCATAACCCTCTATGGGCTTCTAAATATCCCTTTGCCAATTCCACAAGAACAGCCTTAGCGAGAGGCTTCTTGCAGGGAAAGATGTAACTCTGTGAGATGAATTAACAGAACATGGAACAGTTTCTCAGAAAGCTTCTTTCCAGTTTTGAACGGAAGATATTTCCTTTTTCACCATAGCCCTCTAAGGGCTTCCAAATATCCCTTTGCCAATTCCACAAGAACAGCCTTAGCGAAAGGCTTCTTGAAGGAAAAGATGTAACACTGTGAGATGAATTAACAGAACACAGAGCAGTTTCTCAGAAAGCTTCTTTCCAGTTTTGAACGGAAGATATTTCCTTTTTCACCATAGCCCTCTACGGGCTTCCAAATATCCCTTTGCTAATTCCACAAGAACAGCTTTAGCGAAGGGCTTCTTGAAGGGAAAGATGTAACTCTGTGAGATGAATTAACAGAACACAGAGCAGTTTCTCAGAAAGCTTCTTTCCAGTTTTGAACGGAAGATATTTCCTTTTTCAGCATAGCCCTCTATGGGCTTAAACTATCCCTTTGCCAATTCCCCAAGAACATCCTTAGCGAAAGGCTTCTTGAAGGGAAAGATGTAACTCTGTGAGATGAATTAACAGAACACAGAGCAGTTTCTCAGAAAGCTTCTTTCCAATTTTGAACGGAAGATATTTCCTTTTTCACCATAGCCCTCTATGGGCTTCCAAATATCCCTTTGCCAATTACACAAGAACAGCCTTAGCGAAAGGCTTCTTGAAGGGAAAGATGTAACTCTGTGAGATGAATTAACAGATCACAGAGCAGTTTCTCAGAAAGCTTCTTTCCAGTTTTGAACGGAAGATATGTCCTTTTTCACCATAGCCCTCTTTGGGCTTCCAAATATCCCTTTGCCAATTCCACAAGAACAGCCTTAGCGAAAGGCTTCTTGAAGGGAAAGATGTAACTCTGTGAGATGAATTAACAGAACACAGAGCAGTTTCTCAGAAAGCTTCTTTCCAGTTTTGAACGGAAGATATTTCCTTTTTCACCATAGCCCTCTATGGGCTTCCAAATATCCCATTGCCAATTCCACAAGAACAGCCTTAGCGAAAGGCTTCTTGAAGGGAAAGATGTAACTCTGTGAGATGAATTAACAGAACACAGAGCAGTTTCTCAGAAAGCTTCTTTCCAGTTTTGAACGGAAGATATTTCCTTTTTCACCATAGCCCTCTAAGGATTCCAAATATAGCTTTGCCAATTCCACAAGAACAGCCTTAGCGAAAGGCTTCTTGAAGGGAAAGATGTAACTCTGTGAGATGAATTAACAGAACACAGAGCAGTTTCTCAGAAAGCTTCTTTCCAGTTTTGAACGGAAGATATTTCCTTTTTCACCATAGCCCTCTATGGGCTTCCAAATATCCCTTTGCCAATTCCTCAAGAACAGCCTTAGCGAAAGGCTTCTTGAAGGGAAAGATGTAACTGTGTGAGATGAATTAACAGAACACAGAGCAGTTTCTCAGAAAGCTTCTTTCCAGTTTTGAACGGAAGATATTTCCTTTTTCACCATAGCCCTCTATGGGCTTCCAAATATCCCTTTGCCAATTCCAGAAGAACAGCCTTAGCGAAAGGCTTCTTGAAGGGAAAGATGTAACTCTGTGAGATGAATTAACAGAACACAGAGCAGTTTCTCAGAAAGCTTCTTTCCAGTTTTGAACGGAAGATATTTCCTTTTTCACCATAGCCCTCTATGGGCTTCCAAATATCCCTTTGCCAATTCCACAAGAACAGCCTTAGCGAAAGGCTTCTTGAAGGGAAAGATGTAACTCTGTGAGATGAATTAACAGAACACAGAGCAGTTTCTCAGAAAGCTTCTTTCCTGTTTTGAACGGAAGATATTTCCTTTTTCACCATAGCCCTCTATGGGCTTCCAAATATCCCTTTGCCAATTCCCCAAGAACAGCCTTAGCGAAAGGCTTCTTGAAGGGAAAGATGTAACTCTGTGAGATGAATTAACAGAACACAGAGCAGTTTCTCAGAAAGCTTCTTTCCAGTTTTGAACGGAAGATATTTCCTTTTTCACCATAGCCCTCTATGGGCTTCCAAATATCCCTTTGCCAATTCCACAAGAACAGCCTTAGCGAAAGGCTTCTTGAAGGGAAAGATGTAACTCTGTGAGATGAATTAACAGAACACAGAGCAGTTTCTCAGAAAGCTTCTTTCCAGTTTTGAATGGAAGATATTTCCTTTTTCACCATAACCCTCTATGGGCTTCCAAATATCCCTTTGCCAATTCCACAAGAACAGCCTTAGCGAGAGGCTTCTTGAAGGGAAAGATGTAACACTGTGAGATGAATTTACAGAACATAGAACAGTTTCTCAGAAAGCTTCTTTCCAGTTTTGAACGGAAGATATTTCCTTTTTCACCATAGCCCTCTATGGGCTTCCAAATATCCCTTTGCCAATTCCACAAGAACAGCCTTAGCGAAAGGCTTCTTGAAGGGAAAGATGTAACTCTGTGAGATGAATTAACAGAACACAGAGCAGTTTCTCAGAAAGCTTCTTTCCAGTTTTGAACGGAAGATATTTCCTTTTTCACCATAGCCCTCTATGGGCTTAAACTATCCCTTTGCCAATTCCCCAAGAACAGCCTTAGCGAAAGGCTTCTTGAAGGGAAAGATGTAACTCTGTGAGATGAATTAACAGAACACAGAGCAGTTTCTCAGAAAGCTTCTTTCCAGTTTTGAACGGAAGATATTTCCTTTTTCACCATAGCCCTCTATGGGCTTCCAAATATCCCTTTGCCAATTCCACAAGAACAGCCTTAGCGAAAGGCTTCTTGAAGGGAAAGATGTAACTCTGTGAGATGAGATAACAGAACACAGAACAGTTTCTCAGAAAGCTTCTTTCCAGTTTTGAACGGAAGATATTTCCTTTTTCACCATAGCCCTCTATGGGCTTACAAATATCCCTTTGCCAATTCCTCAAGAACAGCCTTAGCGAAAGGCTTCTTGAAGGGAAAGATGTAACTCTGTGAGATGAAGTAACAGAACACAGAGCAGTTTCTCAGAAAGCTTCTTTCCAGTTTTGAACGGAAGATATTTCCTTTTTCACCATAACCCTCTATGGGCTTCTAAATATCCCTTTGCCAATTCCACAAGAACAGCCTTAGCGAGAGGCTTCTTGAAGGGAAAGATGTAAGTCTGTGAGATGAATTAACAGAACATAGAACAGTTTCTCAGAAAGCTTCTTTCCAGTTTTGAACGGAAGATATTTCCTTTTTCACCATAGCCCTCTATGGGCTTCCAAATATCCCTTTGCCAATTCCACAAGAACAGCCTTAGCGAAAGGCTTCTTGAAGGAAAAGATGTAACTCTGTGAGATGAATTAACAGAACACAGAGCAGTTTCTCAGAAAGCTTCTTTCCAGTTTTGAACAGAAGATATTTCCTTTTTCACCATAGCCCTCTACGGGCTTCCAAATATCCCTTTGTCAATTCCACAAGAACAGCTTTAGCGAAAGGCTTCTTGAAGGGAAAGATGTAACACTGTGAGATGAATTAACAGAACACAGAGCAGTTTCTCAGAAAGCTTCTTTCCAGTTTTGAACGGAAGATATTTCCTTTTTCACCATAGACCTCTATGGGCTTAAACTATCCCTTTGCCAATTCCCCAAGAACAGCCTTAGCGAAAGGCTTCTTGAAGGGAAAGATGTAACTCTGTGAGATGAATTAACAGAACACAGAGCAGTTTCTCAGAAAGCTTCTTTCCAGTTTTGAACGGAAGATATTTCCTTTTTCACCATAGCCCTCTATGGGCTTACAAATATCCCTTTGCCAATTCCACAAGAACAGCCTTAGCGAAAGGCTTCTTGAAGGGAAAGATGTAACTCTGTGAGATGAATTAACAGAACACAGAGCAGTTTCTCCGAAAGCTTCTTTCCAGTTTTGAACGGAAGATATTTCCTTTTTCACCATAGCCCTCTACGGGCTTCAAAATATCCCTTTGCCAATTCCACAAGAACAGCCTTAGCGAAAGGCTTCTTGAAGGGAAAGATGTAACTCTGTGAGATGAATTAACAGAACACAGAGCAGTTTCTCAGAAAGCTTCTTTCCAGTTTTGAATGGAAGATATTTCCTTTTTCACCATAGCCCTCTATGAGCTTAAACTATCCCTTTGCCAATTCCCCAAGAACAGCCTTAGCGAAAGGCTTCTTGAAGGGAAAGATGTAACTCTGTGAGATGAATTAACAGAACACAGAGCAGTTTCTCAGAAAGCTTCTTTCCAGTTTTGAACGGAAGATATTTCCTTTTTCACCATAGCCCTCTAAGGGCTTCCAAATATCCCTTTGCCAATTCCACAAGAACAGCCTTAGCGAAAGGCTTCTTGAAGGAAAAGATGTAACTCTGTGAGATGAATTAACAGAACACAGAGCAGTTTCTCAGAAAGCTTCTTTCCAGTTTTGAACGGAAGATATTTCCTTTTTCACCATAGCCCTCTACGGGCTTCCAAATATCCCTTTGCCAATTCCACAAGAACAGCTTTAGCGAAGGGCTTCTTGAAGGGAAAGATGTAACTCTGTGAGATGAATTAACAGAACACAGAGCAGTTTCTCAGAAAGCTTCTTTCCAGTTTTGAACGGAAGATATTTCCTTTTTCACCATAGCCCTCTATGGGCTTAAACTATCCCTTTGCCAATTCCCCAAGAACATCCTTAGCGAAAGGCTTCTTGAAGGGAAAGATGTAACTCTGTGAGATGAATTAACAGAACACAGAGCAGTTTCTCAGAAAGCTTCTTTCCAATTTTGAACGGAAGATATTTCCTTTTTCACCATAGCCCTCTATGGGCTTCCAAATATCCCTTTGCCAATTCCACAAGAACAGCCTTAGCGAAAGGCTTCTTGAAGGGAAAGATGTAACTCTGTGAGATGAATTAACAGAACACAGAGCAGTTTCTCAGAAAGCTTCTTTCCAGTTTTGAATGGAAGATATGTCCTTTTTCACCATAGCCCTCTTTGGGCTTCCAAATATCCCTTTGCCAATTCCACAAGAACAGCCTTAGCGAAAGGCTTCTTGAAGGGAAAGATGTAACTCTGTGAGATGAATTAACAGAACACAGAGCAGTTTCTCAGAAAGCTTCTTTCCAGTTTTGAACGGAAGATATTTCCTTTTTCACCATAGCCCTCTATGGGCTTCCAAATATCCCTTTGCCAATTCCCCAAGAACAGCCTTAGCGAAAGGCTTCTTGAAGGGAAAGATGTAACTCTGTGAGATGAATTAACAGAACACAGAACAGTTTCTCAGAAAGCTTCTTTCCAGTTTTGAACGGAAGATATTTCCTTTTTCACCATAGCCCTCTATGGGCTTCCAAATATCCCTTTGCCAATTCCACAAGAACAGCCTTAGCGAAAGGCTTCTTGAAGAGAAATATGTAACTCTGTGAGACGAATTAACAGAACACAAAGCAGTTTCTCAGAATGCTTCTTTCCAGTTTTGAACGGAAGATAATTCCTTTTTCACCATAGCCCTCTACGGGCTTCCAAATATCCCTTTGCCAATTCCACAAGAACAGCCTTAGCGAAAGGCTTCTTGAAGGGAAAGATGTAACTCTGTGAGATGAATTTACAGAACACAGAGCAGTTTCTCAGAAAGCTTCTTTCCAGTTTTGAACGGAAGATATTTCCTTTTTCAACGTAGCCCACTATGGGCTTCCAAATATCCCTTTGCCAATTCCACAAGAACAGCCTTAGCGAAAGGCTTCTTGAAGGGAAAGATGTAACTCTGTGAGATGAATTAACAGAACACAGAGCAGTTTCTCAAAAAGCTTCTTTCCAGTTTTGAACGGAAGATATTTTCTTTTTCACCATAGCCCTCTAAGGATTCCAAATATAGCTTTGCCAATTCCACAAGAACAGCCTTAGCGAAAGGCTTCTTGAAGGGAAAGATGTAACTCTGTGAGATGAATTAACAGAACACAGAGCAGTTTCTCAGAAAGCTTCTTTCCAGTTTTGAACGGAAGATATTTCCTTTTTCACCATAGCCCTCTATGGGCTTCCAAATATCCGTTTGCCAATTCCACAAGAACAGCCTTAGCGAAAGGCTTCTTGAAGGGAAAGATGTAACTCTGTGAGATGAATTAACAGAACACAGAGCAGTTTCTCAGAAAGCTTCTTTCCAGTTTTGAACGGAAGATATTTCCTTTTTCACCATAGCCCTCTATGGGCTTCCAAATATCCCTTTGCCAATTCCACAAGAACAGCCTTAGCGAAAGGCTTCTTGAAGGGAAAGATGTAACTCTGTGAGATGAATTAACAGAACACAGAGCAGTTTCTCAGAAAGCTTCTTTCCAGTTTTGAACGGAAGATATTTCCTTTTTCACCATAGCCTTCTAAGGATTCCAAATATAGCTTTGCCAATTCCACAAGAACAGCATTAGCGAAAGGCTTCTTGAAGGGAAAGATGTAACTCTGTGAGATGAATTAACAGAACACAGAGCAGTTTCTCAGAAAGCTTCTTTCCAGTTTTGAACGGAAGATATTTCCTTTTTCACCATAGCCCTCTATGGGCTTCCAAATATCCCTTTGCCAATTCCTCAAGAACAGCCTTAGCGAAAGGCTTCTTGAAGGGAAAGATGTAACTGTGTGAGATGAATTAACAGAACACAGAGCAGTTTCTCAGAAAGCTTCTTTCCAGTTTTGAACGGAAGATATTTCCTTTTTCACCATAGCCCTCTACGGGCTTCAAAATATCCCTTTGCCAATTCCACAAGAACAGCCTTAGCGAAAGGCTTCTTGAAGGGAAAGATGTAACTCTGTGAGATGAATTAACAGAACACAGAGCAGTTTCTCAGAAAGCTTCTTTCCAGTTTTGAATGGAAGATATTTCCTTTTTCACCATAGCCCTCTATGAGCTTAAACTATCCCTTTGCCAATTCCCCAAGAACAGCCTTAGCGAAAGGCTTCTTGAAGGGAAAGATGTAACTCTGTGAGATGAATTAACAGAACACAGAGCAGTTTCTCAGAAAGCTTCTTTCCAGTTTTGAACGGAAGATATTTCCTTTTTCACCATAGCCCTCTAAGGGCTTCCAAATATCCCTTTGCCAATTCCACAAGAACAGCCTTAGCGAAAGGCTTCTTGAAGGAAAAGATGTAACTCTGTGAGATGAATTAACAGAACACAGAGCAGTTTCTCAGAAAGCTTCTTTCCAGTTTTGAACGGAAGATATTTCCTTTTTCACCATAGCCCTCTATGGGCTTCCAAATATCCCTTTGCCAATTCCACAAGAACAGCTTTAGCGAAGGGCTTCTTGAAGGGAAAGATGTAACTCTGTGAGATGAATTAACAGAACACAGAGCAGTTTCTCAGAAAGCTTCTTTCCAGTTTTGAACGGAAGATATTTCCTTTTTCACCATAGCCCTCTATGGGCTTAAACTATCCCTTTGCCAATTCCCCAAGAACATCCTTAGCGAAAGGCTTCTTGAAGGGAAAGATGTAACTCTGTGAGATGAATTAACAGAACACAGAGCAGTTTCTCAGAAAGCTTCTTTCCAATTTTGAACGGAAGATATTTCCTTTTTCACCATAGCCCTCTATGGGCTTCCAAATATCCCTTTGCCAATTCCACAAGAACAGCCTTAGCGAAAGGCTTCTTGAAGGGAAAGATGTAACTCTGTGAGATGAATTAACAGAACACAGAGCAGTTTCTCAGAAAGCTTCTTTCCAGTTTTGAATGGAAGATATGTCCTTTTTCACCATAGCCCTCTTTGGGCTTCCAAATATCCCTTTGCCAATTCCACAAGAACAGCCTTAGCGAAAGGCTTCTTGAAGGGAAAGATGTAACTCTGTGAGATGAATTAACAGAACACAGAGCAGTTTCTCAGAAAGCTTCTTTCCAGTTTTGAACGGAAGATATTTCCTTTTTCACCATAGCCCTCTATGGGCTTCCAAATATCCCTTTGCCAATTCCCCAAGAACAGCCTTAGCGAAAGGCTTCTTGAAGGGAAAGATGTAACTCTGTGAGATGAATTAACAGAACACAGAACAGTTTCTCAGAAAGCTTCTTTCCAGTTTTGAACGGAAGATATTTCCTTTTTCACCATAGCCCTCTATGGGCTTCCAAATATCCCTTTGCCAATTCCACAAGAACAGCCTTAGCGAAAGGCTTCTTGAAGAGAAATATGTAACTCTGTGAGACGAATTAACAGAACACAAAGCAGTTTCTCAGAATGCTTCTTTCCAGTTTTGAACGGAAGATAATTCCTTTTTCACCATAGCCCTCTACGGGCTTCCCAATATCCCTTTGCCAATTCCACAAGAACAGCCTTAGCGAAAGGCTTCTTGAAGGGAAAGATGTAACTCTGTGAGATGAATTTACAGAACACAGAGCAGTTTCTCAGAAAGCTTCTTTCCAGTTTTGAACGGAAGATATTTCCTTTTTCAACGTAGCCCACTATGGGCTTCCAAATATCCCTTTGCCAATTCCACAAGAACAGCCTTAGCGAAAGGCTTCTTGAAGGGAAAGATGTAACTCTGTGAGATGAATTAACAGAACACAGAGCAGTTTCTCAAAAAGCTTCTTTCCAGTTTTGAACGGAAGATATTTTCTTTTTCACCATAGCCCTCTAAGGATTCCAAATATAGCTTTGCCAATTCCACAAGAACAGCCTTAGCGAAAGGCTTCTTGAAGGGAAAGATGTAACTCTGTGAGATGAATTAACAGAACACAGAGCAGTTTCTCAGAAAGCTTCTTTCCAGTTTTGAACGGAAGATATTTCCTTTTTCACCATAGCCCTCTATGGGCTTCCAAATATCCGTTTGCCAATTCCACAAGAACAGCCTTAGCGAAAGGCTTCTTGAAGGGAAAGATGTAACTCTGTGAGATGAATTAACAGAACACAGAGCAGTTTCTCAGAAAGCTTCTTTCCAGTTTTGAACGGAAGATATTTCCTTTTTCACCATAGCCCTCTATGGGCTTCCAAATATCCCTTTGCCAATTCCACAAGAACAGCCTTAGCGAAAGGCTTCTTGAAGGGAAAGATGTAACTCTGTGAGATGAATTAACAGAACACAGAGCAGTTTCTCAGAAAGCTTCTTTCCAGTTTTGAACGGAAGATATTTCCTTTTTCACCATAGCCTTCTAAGGATTCCAAATATAGCTTTGCCAATTCCACAAGAACAGCATTAGCGAAAGGCTTCTTGAAGGGAAAGATGTAACTCTGTGAGATGAATTAACAGAACACAGAGCAGTTTCTCAGAAAGCTTCTTTCCAGTTTTGAACGGAAGATATTTCCTTTTTCACCATAGCCCTCTATGGGCTTCCAAATATCCCTTTGCCAATTCCTCAAGAACAGCCTTAGCGAAAGGCTTCTTGAAGGGAAAGATGTAACTGTGTGAGATGAATTAACAGAACACAGAGCAGTTTCTCAGAAAGCTTCTTTCCAGTTTTGAACGGAAGATATTTCCTTTTTCACCATAGCCCTCTATGGGCTTCCAAATATCCCTTTGCCAATTCCAGAAGAACAGCCTTAGCGAAAGGCTTCTTGAAGGGAAAGATGTAACTCTGTGAGATGAATTAACAGAACACAGAGCAGTTTCTCAGAAAGCTTCTTTCCAGTTTTGAACTTAAGATATTTCCTTTTTCACCATAGCCCTCTATGGGCTTCCAAATATCCCTTTGCCAATTCCACAAGAACAGCCTTAGCGAAAGGCTTCTTGAAGGGAAAGATGTAACTCTGTGAGATGAATTAACAGAACACAGAGCAGTTTCTCAGAAAGCTTCTTTCCAGTTTTGAACGGAAGATATTTCCTTTTTCACCATAGCCCTCTATGGGCTTCCAAATATCCCTTTGCCAATTCCACAAGAACAGCCTTAGCGAAAGGCTTCTTGAAGGGAAAGATGTAACTCTGTGAGATGAATTAACAGAACACAGAGCAGTTTCTCAGAAAGCTTCTTTCCAGTTTTGAACGGAAGATATTTCCTTTTTCACCATAGCCCTCTATGGGCTTCCCAATATCCCTTTGCCAATTCCACAAGAACAGCCTTAGCGAAAGGCTTCTTGAAGGGAAAGATGTAACTCTGTGAGATGAATTAACAGAACACAGAGCAGTTTCTCAGAAAGCTTCTTTCCAGTTTTGAACGGAAGATATTTCCTTTTTCACCATAACCCTCTATGGGCTTCCAAATATCCCTTTGCCAATTCCACAAGAACAGCCTTAGCGAGAGGCTTCTTGAAGGGAAAGATGTAACTCTGTGACATGAATTTACAGAACATAGAACAGTTTCTCAGAAAGCTTCTTTCCAGTTTTGAACGGAAGATATTTCCTTTTTCGCCATAGCCCTCTATGGGCTTCCAAATATCCCTTTGCCAATTCCACAAGAACAGCCTTAGCGAAAGGCTTCTTGAAGGGAAAGATGTAACTCTGTGAGATGAATTAACAGAACACAGAGCAGTTTCTCAGAAAGCTTCTTTCCAGTTTTGAACGGAAGATATTTCCTTTTTCACCATAGCCCTATACGGGCTTCAAAATATCCCTTTGCCAATTCCACAAGAAAAGCCTTAGCGAAAGGCTTCTTGAAGGGAAAGATGTAACTCTGTGAGATGAATTAACAGAACACAGAGCAGTTTCTCAGAAAGCTTCTTTCCAGTTTTGAACGGAAGATATTTCCTTTTTCACCATAGCCCTCTATGGGCTTAAACTATCCCTTTGCCAATTCCCCAAGAACAGCCTTAGCGAAAGGCTTCTTGAAGGGAAAGATGTAACTCTGTGAGATGAATTAACAGAACACAGAGCAGTTTCTCAGAAAGCTTCTTTCCGGTTTTGAACGGAAGATATTTCCTTTTTCACCATAGCCCTCTATGGGCTTCCAAATATCCCTTTGCCAATTCCACAAGAACAGCCTTAGCGAAAGGCTTCTTGAAGGGAAAGATGTAACTCTGTGAGATGAGATAAAAGAACACAGAACAGTTTCTCAGAAAGCTTCTTTCCAGTTTTGAACGGAAGATATTTCCTTTTTCACCATAGCCGTCTATGGGCTTACAAATATCCCTTTGCCAATTCCACAAGAACAGCCTTAGCGAAAGGCTTCTTGAAGGGAAAGATGTAACTCTGTGAGATGAAGTAACAGAACACAGAGCAGTTTCTCAGAAAGCTTCTTTCCAGTTTTGAACGGAAGATATTTCCTTTTTCACCATAACCCTCTATGGGCTTCAAAATATCCCTTTGCCAATTCCACAAGAACAGCCTTAGCGGGAGGCTTCTTGAAGGGAAAGATGTAACTCTGTTAGATGAATTAACAGAACATAGAACAGTTTCTCAGAAAGCGTCTTTCCAGTTTTGAACGGAAGATATTTCCTTTTTCACCATAGACCTCTATGGGCTTAAACTATCCCTTTGCCAATTCCCCAAGAACAGCCTTAGCGAAAGGCTTCTTGAAGGGAAAGATGTAACTCTGTGAGATGAATTAACAGAACACAGAGCAGTTTCTCAGAAAGCTTCTTTCCAGTTTTGAACGGAAGATATTTCCTTTTTCACCATAGCCCTCTATGGGCTTACAAATATCCCTTTGCCAATTCCACAAGAACAGCCTTAGCGAAAGGCTTCTTGAAGGGAAAGATGTAACTCTGTGAGATGAATTAACAGAACACAGAGCAGTTTCTCCGAAAGCTTCTTTCCAGTTTTGAACGGAAGATATTTCCTTTTTCACCATAGCCCTCTACGGGCTTCAAAATATCCCTTTGCCAATTCCACAAGAACAGCCTTAGCGAAAGGCTTCTTGAAGGGAAAGATGTAACTCTGTGAGATGAATTAACAGAACACAGAGCAGTTTCTCAGAAAGCTTCTTTCCAGTTTTGAATGGAAGATATTTCCTTTTTCACCATAGCCCTCTATGGGCTTAAACTATCCCTTTGCCAATTCCCCAAGAACAGCCTTAGCGAAAGGCTTCTTGAAGGGAAAGATGTAACTCTGTGAGATGAATTAACAGAACACAGAGCAGTTTCTCAGAAAGCTTCTTTCCAGTTTTGAACGGAAGATATTTCCTTTTTCACCATAGCCCTCTAAGGGCTTCCAAATATCCCTTTGCCAATTCCACAAGAACAGCCTTAGCGAAAGGCTTCTTGAAGGAAAAGATGTAACTCTGTGAGATGAATTAACAGAACACAGAGCAGTTTCTCAGAAAGCTTCTTTCCAGTTTTGAACGGAAGATATTTCCTTTTTCACCATAGCCCTCTACGGGCTTCCAAATATCCCTTTGCCAATTCCACAAGAACAGCTTTAGCGAAGGGCTTCTTGAAGGGAAAGATGTAACTCTGTGAGATGAATTAACAGAACACAGAGCAGTTTCTCAGAAAGCTTCTTTCCAGTTTTGAACGGAAGATATTTCCTTTTTCACCATAGCCCTCTATGGGCTTAAACTATCCCTTTGCCAATTCCCCAAGAACATCCTTAGCGAAAGGCTTCTTGAAGGGAAAGATGTAACTCTGTGAGATGAATTAACAGAACACAGAGCAGTTTTTTCAGAAAGCTTCTTTCCAATTTTGAACGGAAGATATTTCCTTTTTCACCATAGCCCTCTATGGGCTTCCAAATATCCCTTTGCCAATTACACAAGAACAGCCTTAGCGAAAGGCTTCTTGAAGGGAAAGATGTAACTCTGTGAGATGAATTAACAGAACACAGAGCAGTTTCTCAGAAAGCTTCTTTCCAGTTTTGAACGGAAGATATGTCCTTTTTCACCATAGCCCTCTTTGGGCTTCCAAATATCCCTTTGCCAATTCCACAAGAACAGCCTTAGCGAAAGGCTTCTTGAAGGGAAAGATGTAACTCTGTGAGATGAATTAACAGAACACAGAGCAGTTTCTCAGAAAGCTTCTTTCCAGTTTTGAACGGAAGATATTTCCTTTTTCACCATAGCCCTCTATGGGCTTCCAAATATCCCTTTGCCAATTCCCCAAGAACAGCCTTAGCGAAAGGCTTCTTGAAGGGAAAGATGTAACTCTGTGAGATGAATTAACAGAACACAGAACAGTTTCTCAGAAAGCTTCTTTCCAGTTTTGAACGGAAGATATTTCCTTTTTCACCATAGCCCTCTATGGGCTTCCAAATATCCCTTTGCCAATTCCACAAGAACAGCCTTAGCGAAAGGCTTCTTGAAGAGAAATATGTAACTCTGTGAGACGAATTAACAGAACACAGAGCAGTTTCTCAGAATGCTTCTTTCCAGTTTTGAACGGAAGATAATTCCTTTTTCACCATAGCCCTCTACGGGCTTCCAAATATCCCTTTGCCAATTCCACAAGAACAGCCTTAGCGAAAGGCTTCTTGAAGGGAAAGATGTAACTCTGTGAGATGAATTTACAGAACACAGAGCAGTTTCTCAGAAAGCTTCTTTCCAGTTTTGAACGGAAGATATTTCCTTTTTCAACGTAGCCCACTATGGGCTTCCAAATATCCCTTTGCCAATTCCACAAGAACAGCCTTAGCGAAAGGCTTCTTGAAGGGAAAGATGTAACTCTGTGAGATGAATTAACAGAACACAGAGCAGTTTCTCAAAAAGCTTCTTTCCAGTTTTGAAAGGAAGATATTTTCTTTTTCACCATAGCCCTCTAAGGATTCCAAATATAGCTTTGCCAATTCCACAAGAACAGCCTTAGCGAAAGGCTTCTTGAAGGGAAAGATGTAACTCTGTGAGATGAATTAACAGAACCCAGAGCAGTTTCTCAGAAAGCTTCTTTCCAGTTTTGAACGGAAGATATTTCCTTTTTCACCATAGCCCTCTATGGGCTTCCAAATATCCCTTTGCCAATTCCACAAGAACAGCCTTAGCGAAAGGCTTCTTGAAGGGAAAGATGTAACTCTGTGAGATGAATTAACAGAACACAGAGCAGTTTCTCAGAAAGCTTCTTTCCAGTTTTGAACGGAAGATATTTCCTTTTTCACCATAGCCCTCTATGGGCTTCCAAATATCCGTTTGCCAATTCCACAAGAACAGCCTTAGCGAAAGGCTTCTTGAAGGGAAAGATGTAACTCTGTGAGATGAATTAACAGAACACAGAGCAGTTTCTCAGAAAGCTTCTTTCCAGTTTTGAACGGAAGATATTTCCTTTTTCACCATAGCCCTCTATGGGCTTCCAAATATCCCTTTGCCAATTCCACAA
The DNA here is from genome assembly GCF_047675955.1 of Chlorocebus sabaeus. Taxonomy (NCBI): domain Eukaryota; kingdom Metazoa; phylum Chordata; class Mammalia; order Primates; family Cercopithecidae; genus Chlorocebus; species Chlorocebus sabaeus. The sequence continues at coordinate 625,176 of NW_027327459.1, forward strand.
GAACAGCCTTAGCGAAAGGCTTCTTGAAGGGAAAGATGTAACTCTGTGAGATGAATTAACAGAACACAGAGCAGTTTCTCAGAAAGCTTCTTTCCAGTTTTGAACGGAAGATATTTCCTTTTTCACCATAGCCCTCTAAGGATTCCAAATATAGCTTTGCCAATTCCACAAGAACAGCCTTAGCGAAAGGCTTCTTGAAGGGAAAGATGTAACTCTGTGAGATGAATTAACAGAACACAGAGCAGTTTCTCAGAAAGCTTCTTTCCAGTTTTGAACGGAAGATATTTCCTTTTTCACCATAGCCCTCTATGGGCTTCCAAATATCCCTTTGCCAATTCCTCAAGAACAGCCTTAGCGAAAGGCTTCTTGAAGGGAAAGATGTAACTGTGTGAGATGAATTAACAGAACACAGAGCAGTTTCTCAGAAAGCTTCTTTCCAGTTTTGAACGGAAGATATTTCCTTTTTCACCATAGCCCTCTAAGGGCTTCCAAATATCCCTTTGCCAATTCCAGAAGAACAGCCTTAGCGAAAGGCTTCTTGAAGGGAAAGATGTAACTCTGTGAGATGAATTAACAGAACACAGAGCAGTTTCTCAGAAAGCTTCTTTCCAGTTTTGAACGGAAGATATTTCCTTTTTCACCATAGCCCTCTATGGGCTTCCAAATATCCCTTTGCCAATTCCACAAGAACAGCCTTAGCGAAAGGCTTCTTGAAGGGAAAGATGTAACTCTGTGAGATGAATTAACAGAACACAGAGCAGTTTCTCAGAAAGCTTCTTTCCAGTTTTGAACGGAAGATATTTCCTTTTTCACCATAGCCCTCTATGGGCTTCCAAATATCCCTTTGCCAATTCCACAAGAACAGCCTTAGCGAAAGGCTTCTTGAAGGGAAAGATGTAACTCTGTGAGATGAATTAACAGAACACAGAGCAGTTTCTCAGAAAGCTTCTTTCCAGTTTTGAACGGAAGATATTTCCTTTTTCACCATAGCCCTCTATGGGCTTCCAAATATCCCTTTGCCAATTCCCCAAGAACAGCCTTAGCGAAAGGCTTCTTGAAGGGAAAGATGTAACTCTGTGAGATGAATTAACAGAACACAGAGCAGTTTCTCAGAAAGCTTCTTTCCAGTTTTGAACGGAAGATATTTCCTTTTTCACCATAACCCTCTATGGGCTTCCAAATATCCCTTTGCCAATTCCACAAGAACAGCCTTAGCGAGAGGCTTCTTGAAGGGAAAGATGTAACTCTGTGACATGAATTTACAGAACATAGAACAGTTTCTCAGAAAGCTTCTTTCCAGTTTTGAACGGAAGATATTTCCTTTTTCGCCATAGCCCTCTATGGGCTTCCAAATATCCCTTTGCCAATTCCACTAGAACAGCCTTAGCGAAAGGCTTCTTGAAGGGAAAGATGTAACTCTGTGAGATGAATTAACAGAACACAGAGCAGTTTCTCAGAAAGCTTCTTTCCAGTTTTGAACGGAAGATATTTCCTTTTTCACCATAGCCCTCTACGGGCTTCAAAATATCCCTTTGCCAATTCCACAAGAACAGCCTTAGCGAAAGGCTTCTTGAAGGGAAAGATGTAACTCTGTGAGATGAATTAACAGAACACAGAGCAGTTTCTCAGAAAGCTTCTTTCCAGTTTTGAACGGAAGATATTTCCTTTTTCACCATAGCCCTCTATGGGCTTAAACTATCCCTTTGCCAATTCCCCAAGAACAGCCTTAGCGAAAGGCTTCTTGAAGGGAAAGATGTAACTCTGTGAGATGAATTAACAGAACACAGAGCAGTTTCTCAGAAAGCTTCTTTCCGGTTTTGAACGGAAGATATTTCCTTTTTCACCATAGCCCTCTATGGGCTTCCAAATATCCCTTTGCCAATTCCACAAGAACAGCCTTAGCGAAAGGCTTCTTGAAGGGAAAGATGTAACTCTGTGAGATGAGATAACAGAACACAGAACAGTTTCTCAGAAAGCTTCTTTCCAGTTTTGAACGGAAGATATTTCCTTTTTCACCATAGCCCTCTATGGGCTTACAAATATCCCTTTGCCAATTCCACAAGAACAGCCTTAGCGAAAGGCTTCTTGAAGGGAAAGATGTAACTCTGTGAGATGAAGTAACAGAACACAGAGCAGTTTCTCAGAAAGCTTCTTTCCAGTTTTGAACGGAAGATATTTCCTTTTTCACCATAACCCTCTATGGGCTTCTAAATATCCCTTTGCCAATTCCACAAGAACAGCCTTAGCGGGAGGCTTCTTGAAGGGAAAGATTTAACTCTGTGAGATGAATTAACAGAACATAGAACAGTTTCTCAGAAAGCTTCTTTCCAGTTTTGAACGGAAGATATTTCCTTTTTCACCATAGCCCTCTATGGGCTTCCAAATATCCCTTTGCCAATTCCACAAGAACAGCCTTAGTGAAAGGCTTCTTGAAGGAAAAGATGTAACTCTGTGAGATGAATTAACAGAACACAGAGCAGTTTCTCAGAAAGCTTCTTTCCAGTTTTGAACGGAAGATATTTCCTTTTTCACCATAGCACTCTATCGGCTTAAACTATCCCTTTGCCAATTCCCCAAGAACAGCCTTAGCGAAAGGCTTCTTGAAGGGAAAGATGTAACTCTGTGAGATGAATTAACAGAACACAGAGCAGTTTCTCAGAAAGCTTCTTTCCAGTTTTGAACGGAAGATATTTCCTTTTTCACCATAGCCCTCTATGGGCTTCCAAATATCCCTTTGCCAATTCCACAAGAACAGCCTTAGCGAAAGGCTTCTTGAAGGGAAAGATGTAACTCTGTGAGATGAATTAACAGAACACAGAGCAGTTTCTCAGAAAGCTTCTTTCCAGTTTTGAACGGAAGATATTTCCTTTTTCACCATAACCCTCTATGGGCTTCTAAATATCCCTTTGCCAATTCCACAAGAACAGCCTTAGCGAGAGGCTTCTTGAAGGGAAAGATGTAACTCTGTGAGATGAATTAACAGAACACAGAGCAGTTTCTCCGAAAGCTTCTTTCCAGTTTTGAACGGAAGATATTTCCTTTTTCACCATAGCCCTCTACGGGCTTCCAAATATCCCTTTGCCAATTCCACAAGAACAGCCTTAGCGAAAGGCTTCTTGAAGGGAAAGATGTAACTCTGTGAGATGAATTAACAGAACACAGAGCAGTTTCTCAGAAAGCTTCTTTCCAGTTTTGAACGGAAGATATTTCCTTTTTCACCATAGCCCTCTATGGGCTTAAACTATCCCTTAGCCAATTCCCCAAGAACAGCCTTAGCGAAAGGCTTCTTGAAGGGAAAGATGTAACTCTGTGAGATGAATTAACAGAACACAGAGTAGTTTCTCAGAAAGCTTCTTTCCAGTTTTGAACGGAAGATATTTCCTTTTTCAACGTAGCCCACTATGGGCTTCCAAATATCCCTTTGCCAATTCCACAAGAACAGCCTTAGCGAAAGGCTTCTTGAAGGGAAAGATGTAACTCTGTGAGATGAATTAACAGAACACAGAGCAGTTTCTCAAAAAGCTTCTTTCCAGTTTTGAACGGAAGATATTTTCTTTTTCACCATAGCCCTCTAAGGATTCCAAATATAGCTCTGCCAATTCCACAAGAACAGCCTTAGCGAAAGGCTTCTTGAAGGGAAAGATGTAACTCTGTGAGATGAATTAACAGAACACAGAGCAGTTTCTCAGAAAGCTTCTTTCCAGTTTTGAACGGAAGATATTTCCTTTTTCACCATAGCCCTCTATGGGCTTCCAAATATCCCTTTGCCAATTCCACAAGAACAGCCTTAGCGAAAGGCTTCTTGAAGGGAAAGATGTAACTCTGTGAGATGAATTAACAGAACACAGAGCAGTTTCTCAGAAAGCTTCTTTCCAGTTTTGAACGGAAGATATTTCCTTTTTCACCATAGCCCTCTATGGGCTTCCAAATATCCCTTTGCCAATTCCCCAAGAACAGCCTTAGCGAAAGGCTTCTTGAAGGGAAAGATGTAACTCTGTGAGATGAATTAACAGAACACAGAGCAGTTTCTCAGAAAGCTTCTTTCCAGTTTTGAACGGAAGATATTTCCTTTTTCACCGTAGCCCTCTATGGGCTTCCAAATATCCCTTTGCCAATTCCACAAGAACAGCCTTAGCGAAAGGCTTCTTGAAGGGAAAGATGTAACTCTGTGAGATGAATTAACAGAACACAGAGCAGTTTCTCAGAAAGCTTCTTTCCAGTTTTGAACGGAAGATATTTCCTTTTTCACCATAGCCCTCTAAGGATTCCAAATATAGCTTTGCCAATTCCACAAGAACAGCCTTAGCGAAAGGCTTCTTGAAGGGAAAGATGTAACTCTGTGAGATGAATTAACAGAACACAGAGCCGTTTCTCAGAAAGCTTCTTTCCAGTTTTGAACGGAAGATATTTCCTTTTTCACCATAGCCCTCTATGGGCTTCCAAATATCCCTTTGCCAATTCCACAAGAACAGCCTTAGCGAAAGGCTTCTTGAAGGGAAAGATGTAACTGTGTGAGATGAATTAACAGAACACAGAGCTGTTTCTCAGAAAGCTTCTTTCCAGTTTTGAACGGAAGGTATTTCCTTTTTCACCATAGCCCTCTATGGGCTTCCAAATATCCCTTTGCCAATTCCAGAAGAACAGCCTTAGCGAAAGGCTTCTTGAAGGGAAAGATGTAACTCTGTGAGATGAATTAACAGAACACAGAGCAGTTTCTCAGAAAGCTTCTTTCCAGTTTTGAACGGAAGATATTTCCTTTTTCACCATAGCCCTCTATGGGCTTCCAAATATCCCTTTGCGAATCCCACAAGAACAGCCTTAGCGAAAGGCTTCTTGAAGGGAAAGATGTAACTCTGTGAGATGAATTAACAGAACACAGAGCAGTTTCTCAGAAAGCTTCTTTCCAGTTTTGAACGGAAGATATTTCCTTTTTCACCATAGCCCTCTAAGGGCTTCCAAATATCCCTTTGCCAATTCCACAAGAACAGCCTTATCGAAAGGCTTCTTGAAGGGAAAGATGTAACACTGTGAGATGAATTAACAGAACACAGAGCAGTTTCTCAGAAAGCTTCTTTCCAGTTTTGAACGGAAGATATTTCCTTTTTCACCATAGCCCTCTATGGGCTTCCAAATATCCCTTTGCCAATTCCACAAGAACAGCCTTAGCGAAAGGCTTCTTGAAGGGAAAGATGTAACTCTGTGAGATGAATTAACAGAACACAGAGCAGTTTCTCAGAAAGCTTCTTTCCAGTTTTGAATGGAAGATATTTCCTTTTTCACCATAACCCTCTATGGGCTTCCAAATATCCCTTTGCCAATTCCACAAGAACAGCCTTAGCGAGAGGCTTCTTGAAGGGAAAGATGTAACTCTGTGAGATGAATTTACAGAACATAGAACAGTTTCTCAGAAAGCTTCTTTCCAGTTTTGAACGGAAGATATTTCCTTTTTCGCCATAGCCCTCTATGGGCTTCCAAATATCCCTTTGCCAATTCCACAAGAACAGCCTTAGCGAAAGGCTTCTTGAAGGGAAAGATGTAACTGTGTGAGATGAATTAACAGAACACAGAGCAGTTTCTCAGAAAGCTTCTTTCCAGTTTTGAACGGAAGATATTTCCTTTTTCACCATAGCCCTCTATGGGCTTCCAAATATCCCTTTGCCAATTCCACAAGAACAGCCTTAGCGAAAGGCTTCTTGAAGGGAAAGATGTAACTCTGTGAGATGAATTAACAGAACACAGAGCAGTTTCTCAGAAAGCTTCTTTCCAGTTTTGAACGGAAGATATTTCCTTTTTCACCATAACCCTCTATGGGCTTCTAAATATCCCTTTGCCAATTCCACAAGAACAGCCTTAGCGAGAGGCTTCTTGAAGGGAAAGATGTAACTCTGTGAGATGAATTAACAGAACACAGAGCAGTTTCTCAGAAAGCTTCTTTCCAGTTTTGAACGGAAGATATTTCCTTTTTCACCATAGCCCTCTACGGGCTTCCAAATATCCCTTTGCCAATTCCACAAGAACAGCCTTAGCGAAAGGCTTCTTGAAGGGAAAGATGTAACTCTGTGAGATGAATTAACAGAACACAGAGCAGTTTCTCAGAAAGCTTCTTTCCAGTTTTGAACGGAAGATATTTCCTTTTTCACCATAGCCCTCTATGGGCTTAAACTATCCCTTAGCCAATTCCCCAAGAACAGCCTTAGCGAAAGGCTTCTTGAAGGGAAAGATGTAACTCTGTGAGATGAATTAACAGAACACAGAGTAGTTTCTCAGAAAGCTTCTTTCCAGTTTTGAACGGAAGATATTTCCTTTTTCAACGTAGCCCACTATGGGCTTCCAAATATCCCTTTGCCAATTCCACAAGAACAGCCTTAGCGAAAGGCTTCTTGAAGGGAAAGATGTAACTCTGTGAGATGAATTAACAGAACACAGAGCAGTTTCTCAAAAAGCTTCTTTCCAGTTTTGAACGGAAGATATTTTCTTTTTCACCATAGCCCTCTAAGGATTCCAAATATAGCTCTGCCAATTCCACAAGAACAGCCTTAGCGAAAGGCTTCTTGAAGGGAAAGATGTAACTCTGTGAGATGAATTAACAGAACACAGAGCAGTTTCTCAGAAAGCTTCTTTCCAGTTTTGAACGGAAGATATTTCCTTTTTCACCATAGCCCTCTATGGGCTTCCAAATATCCCTTTGCCAATTCCACAAGAACAGCCTTAGCGAAAGGCTTCTTGAAGGGAAAGATGTAACTCTGTGAGATGAATTAACAGAACACAGAGCAGTTTCTCAGAAAGCTTCTTTCCAGTTTTGAACGGAAGATATTTCCTTTTTCACCATAGCCCTCTATGGGCTTCCAAATATCCCTTTGCCAATTCCACAAGAACAGCCTTAGCGAAAGGCTTCTTGAAGGGAAAGATGTAACTCTGTGAGATGAATTAACAGAACACAGAGCAGTTTCTCAGAAAGCTTCTTTCCAGTTTTGAACGGAAGATATTTCCTTTTTCACCATAGCCCTCTATGGGCTTCCAAATATCCCTTTGCCAATTCCACAAGAACAGCCTTAGCGAAAGGCTTCTTGAAGGGAAAGATGTAACTCTGTGAGATGAATTAACAGAACACAGAGCAGTTTCTCAGAAAGCTTCTTTCCAGTTTTGAACGGAAGATATTTCCTTTTTCACCATAGCCCTCTAAGGATTCCAAATATAGCTTTGCCAATTCCACAAGAACAGCCTTAGCGAAAGGCTTCTTGAAGGGAAAGATGTAACTCTGTGAGATGAATTAACAGAACACAGAGCAGTTTCTCAGAAAGCTTCTTTCCAGTTTTGAACGGAAGATATTTCCTTTTTCACCATAGCCCTCTATGGGCTTCCAAATATCCCTTTGCCAATTCCACAAGAACAGCCTTAGCGAAAGGCTTCTTGAAGGGAAAGATGTAACTGTGTGAGATGAATTAACAGAACACAGAGCTGTTTCTCAGAAAGCTTCTTTCCAGTTTTGAACGGAAGATATTTCCTTTTTCACCATAGCCCTCTATGGGCTTCCAAATATCCCTTTGCCAATTCCAGAAGAACAGCCTTAGCGAAAGGCTTCTTGAAGGGAAAGATGTAACTCTGTGAGATGAATTAACAGAACACAGAGCAGTTTCTCAGAAAGCTTCTTTCCAGTTTTGAACGGAAGATATTTCCTTTTTCACCATAGCCCTCTATGGGCTTCCAAATATCCCTTTGCGAATCCCACAAGAACAGCCTTAGCGAAAGGCTTCTTGAAGGGAAAGATGTAACTCTGTGAGATGAATTAACAGAACACAGAGCAGTTTCTCAGAAAGCTTCTTTCCAGTTTTGAACGGAAGATATTTCCTTTTTCACCATAGCCCTCTAAGGGCTTCCAAATATCCCTTTGCCAATTCCACAAGAACAGCCTTATCGAAAGGCTTCTTGAAGGGAAAGATGTAACACTGTGAGATGAATTAACAGAACACAGAGCAGTTTCTCAGAAAGCTTCTTTCCAGTTTTGAACGGAAGATATTTCCTTTTTCACCATAGCCCTCTATGGGCTTCCAAATATCCCTTTGCCAATTCCACAAGAACAGCCTTAGCGAAAGGCTTCTTGAAGGGAAAGATGTAACTCTGTGAGATGAATTAACAGAACACAGAGCAGTTTCTCAGAAAGCTTCTTTCCAGTTTTGAATGGAAGATATTTCCTTTTTCACCATAACCCTCTATGGGCTTCCAAATATCCCTTTGCCAATTCCACAAGAACAGCCTTAGCGAGAGGCTTCTTGAAGGGAAAGATGTAACTCTGTGAGATGAATTTACAGAACATAGAACAGTTTCTCAGAAAGCTTCTTTCCAGTTTTGAACGGAAGATATTTCCTTTTTCGCCATAGCCCTCTATGGGCTTCCAAATATCCCTTTGCCAATTCCACAAGAACAGCCTTAGCGAAAGGCTTCTTGAAGGGAAAGATGTAACTGTGTGAGATGAATTAACAGAACACAGAGCAGTTTCTCAGAAAGCTTCTTTCCAGTTTTGAACGGAAGATATTTCCTTTTTCACCATAGCCCTCTATGGGCTTCCAAATATCCCTTTGCCAATTCCACAAGAACAGCCTTAGCGAAAGGCTTCTTGAAGGGAAAGATGTAACTCTGTGAGATGAATTAACAGAACACAGAGCAGTTTCTCAGAAAGCTTCTTTCCAGTTTTGAACGGAAGATATTTCCTTTTTCACCATAGCCCTCTATGGGCTTCCAAATATCCCTTTGCCAATTCCACAAGAACAGCCTTAGCGAAAGGCTTCTTGAAGGGAAAGATGTAACTCTGTGAGATGAATTAACAGAACACAGAGCAGTTTCTCAGAAAGCTTCTTTCCAGTTTTGAACGGAAGATATTTCCTTTTTCACCATAGCCCTCTATGGGCTTCCAAATATCCCTTTGCCAATTCCCCAAGAACAGCCTTAGCGAAAGGCTTCTTGAAGGGAAAGATGTAACTCTGTGAGATGAATTAACAGAACACAGAGCAGTTTCTCAGAAAGTTTCTTTCCAGTTTTGAACGGAAGATATTTTCTTTTTCACCATAGCCCTCTATGGGCTTCCAAATATCCCTTTGCCAATTCCACAAGAACAGCCTTAGCGAAAGGCTTCTTGAAGGGAAAGATGTAACTCTGTGAGATGAATTAACAGAACACAGAGCAGTTTCTCAGAAAGCTTCTTTCCAGTTTTGAACGGAAGATATTTCCTTTTTCACCATAACCCTCTATGGGCTTCCAAATATCCCTTTGCCAATTCCACAAGAACAGCCTTAGCGAGAGGCTTCTTGAAGGGAAAGATGTAACTCTGTGTGATGAATTTACAGATCATAGAACAGTTTCTCAGAAAGCTTCTTTCCAGTTTTGAACGGAAGATATTTCCTTTTTCGCCATAGCCCTCTACGGGCTTCAAAATATCCCTTTGCCAATTCCACAAGAACAGCCTTAGCGAAAGGCTTCTTGAAGGGAAAGATGTAACTCTGTGAGATGAATTAACAGAACACAGAGCAGTTTCTCAGAAAGCTTCTTTCCAGTTTTGAACGGAAGATATTTCCTTTTTCACCATAGCCCTCTATGGGCTTAAACTATCCCTTTGCCAATTCCCCAAGAACAGCCTTAGCGAAAGGCTTCTTGAAGGGAAAGATGTAACTCTGTGAGATGAATTAACAGAACACAGAGCAGTTTCTCAGAAAGCTTCTTTCCGGTTTTGAACGGAAGATATTTCCTTTTTCACCATAGCCCTCTATGGGCTTCCAAATATCCCTTTGCCAATTCCACAAGAACAGCCTTAGCGAAAGGCTTCTTGAAGGGAAAGATGTAACTCTGTGAGATGAGATAACAGAACACAGAACAGTTTCTCAGAAAGCTTCTTTCCAGTTTTGAACGGAAGATATTTCCTTTTTCACCATAGCCCTCTATGGGCTTACAAATATCCCTTTGCCAATTCCACAAGAACAGCCTTAGCGAAAGGCTTCTTGAAGGGAAAGATGTAACTCTGTGAGATGAAGTAACAGAACACAGAGCAGTTTCTCAGAAAGCTTCTTTCCAGTTTTGAACGGAAGATATTTCCTTTTTCACCATAACCCTCTATGGGCTTCTAAATATCCCTTTGCCAATTCCACAAGAACAGCCTTAGCGGGAGGCTTCTTGAAGGGAAAGATGTAACTCTGTGAGATGAAGTAACAGAACATAGAACAGTTTCTCAGAAAGCTTCTTTCCAGTTTTGAACGGAAGATATTTCCTTTTTCACCATAGCCCTCTATGGGCTTCCAAATATCCCTTTGCCAATTCCACAAGAACAGCCTTAGCGAAAGGCTTCTTGAAGGAAAAGATGTAACTCTGTGAGATGAATTAACAGAACACAGAGCAGTTTCTCAGAAAGCTGCTTTCCAGTTTTGAACGGAAGATATTTCCTTTTTCACCATAGCCCTCTACGGGCTTCCAAATATCCCTTTGTCAATTCCACAAGAACAGCTTTAGCGAAAGGCTTCTTGAAGGGAAAGATGTAACTCTGTGAGATGAATTAACAGAACACAGAGCAGTTTCTCAGAAAGCTTCTTTCCAGTTTTGAACGGAAGATATTTCCTTTTTCACCATAGCACTCTATCGGCTTAAACTATCCCTTTGCCAATTCCCCAAGAACAGCCTTAGCGAAAGGCTTCTTGAAGGGAAAGATGTAACTCTGTGAGATGAATTAACAGAACACAGAGCAGTTTCTCAGAAAGCTTCTTTCCAGTTTTGAACGGAAGATATTTCCTTTTTCACCATAGCCCTCTATGGGCTTCCAAATATCCCTTTGCCAATTCCACAAGAACAGCCTTAGCGAAAGGCTTCTTGAAAGGAAAGATGTAACTCTGTGAGATGAATTAACAGAACACAGAGCAGTTTCTCAGAAAGCTTCTTTCCAGTTTTGAACGGAAGATATTTCCTTTTTCACCATAACCCTCTATGGGCTTCTAAATATCCCTTTGCCAATTCCACAAGAACAGCCTTAGCGAGAGGCTTCTTGAAGGGAAAGATGTAACTCTGTGGGATGAATTAACAGAATACAGAGCAGTTTCTCAGAAAGCTTCTTTCCAGTTTTGAACGGAAGATATTTCCTTTTTCACCATAGCCCTCTACGGGCTTCCAAATATCCCTTTGCCAATTCCACAAGAACAGCCTTAGCGAAAGGCTTCTTGAAGGGAAAGATGTAACTCTGTGAGATGAATTAACAGAACACAGAGCAGTTTCTCAGAAAGCTTCTTTCCAGTTTTGAACAGAAGATATTTCCTTTTTCACCATAGCCCTCTATGGGCTTAAACTATCCCTTAGCCAATTCCCCAAAAACAGCCTTAGCGAAAGGCTTATTGAAGGGAAAGATGTAACTCTGTGAGATGAATTAACAGAACACAGAGTAGTTTCTCAGAAAGCTTCTTTCCAGTTTTGAACGGAAGATATTTCCTTTTTCAACGTAGCCCACTATGGGCTTCCAAATATCCCTTTGCCAATTCCACAAGAACAGCCTTAGCGAAAGGCTTCTTGAAGGGAAAGATGTAACTCTGTGAGATGAATTAACAGAACACAGAGCAGTTTCTCAAAAAGCTTCTTTCCAGTTTTGAACGGAAGATATTTTCTTTTTCACCATAGCCCTCTAAGGATTCCAAATATAGCTCTGCCAATTCCACAAGAACAGCCTTAGCGAAAGGCTTCTTGAAGGGAAAGATGTAACTCTGTGAGATGAATTAACAGAACACAGAGCAGTTTCTCAGAAAGCTTCTTTCCAGTTTTGAACGGAAGATATTTCCTTTTTCACCATAGCCCTCTATGGGCTTCCAAATATCCCTATGCCAATTCCACAAGAACAGCCTTAGCGAAAGGCTTCTTGAAGGGAAAGATGTAACTCTGTGAGATGAATTAACAGAACACAGAGCAGTTTCTCAGAAAGCTTCTTTCCAGTTTTGAACGGAAGATATTTCCTTTTTCACCATAGCCCTCTATGGGCTTCCAAATATCCGTTTGCCAATTCCACAAGAACAGCCTTAGCGAAAGGCTTCTTGAAGGGAAAGATGTAACTCTGTGAGATGAATTAACAGAACACAGAGCAGTTTCTCAGAAAGCTTCTTTCCAGTTTTGAACGGAAGATATTTCCTTTTTCACCATAGCCCTCTATGGGCTTCCAAATATCCCTTTGCCAATTCCACAAGAACAGCCTTAGCGAAAGGCTTCTTGAAGGGAAAGATGTAACTCTGTGAGATGAATTAACAGAACACAGAGCAGTTTCTCAGAAAGCTTCTTTCCAGTTTTGAACGGAAGATATTTCCTTTTTCACCATAGCCCTCTAAGGATTCCAAATATAGCTTTGCCAATTCCACAAGAACAGCCTTAGCGAAAGGCTTCTTGAAGGGAAAGATGTAACTCTGTGAGATGAATTAACAGAACACAGAGCAGTTTCTCAGAAAGCTTCTTTCCAGTTTTGAACGGAAGATATTTCCTTTTTCACCATAGCCCTCTATGGGCTTCCAAATATCCCTTTGCCAATTCCACAAGAACAGTCTTAGCGAAAGGCTTCTTGAAGGGAAAGATGTAAGTGTGTGAGATGAATTAACAGAACACAGAGCTGTTTCTCAGAAAGCTTCTTTCCAGTTTTGAACGGAAGATATTTCCTTTTTCACCATAGCCCTCTATGGGCTTCCAAATATCCCTTTGCCAATTCCAGAAGAACAGCCTTAGCGAAAGGCTTCTTGAAGGGAAAGATGTAACTCTGTGAGATGAATTAACAGAACACAGAGCAGTTTCTCAGAAAGCTTCTTTCCAGTTTTGAACGGAAGATATTTCCTTTTTCACCATAGCCCTCTATGGGCTTCCAAATATCCCTTTGCCAATTCCACAAGAACAGCCTTAGCGAAAGGCTTCTTGAAGGGAAAGATGTAACTCTGTGAGATGAATTAACAGAACACAGAGCAGTTTCTCAGAAAGCTTCTTTCCAGTTTTGAACGGAAGATATTTCCTTTTTCACCGTAGCCCTCTATGGGCTTCCAAATATCCCTTTGCCAATTCCACAAGAACAGCCTTAGCGAAAGGCTTCTTGAAGGGAAAGATGTAACTCTGTGAGATGAATTAACAGAACACAGAGCAGTTTCTCAGAAAGCTTCTTTCCAGTTTTGAACGGAAGATATTTCCTTTTTCACCATAGCCCTCTATGGGCTTCCAAATATCCCTTTGCCAATTCCACAAGAACAGCCTTAGCGAAAGGCTTCTTGAAGGGAAAGATGTAACTCTGTGAGATGAATTAACAGAACACAGAGCAGTTTCTCAGAAAGCTTCTTTCCAGTTTTGAACGGAAGATATTTCCTTTTTCACCACAGCCCTCTATGGGCTTAAACTATCCCTTAGCCAATTCCCCAAGAACAGCCTTAGCGAAAGGCTTCTTGAAGGGAAAGATGTAACTCTGTGAGATGAATTAACAGAACACAGAGTAGTTTCTCAGAAAGCTTCTTTCCAGTTTTGAAAGGAAGATATTTCCTTTTTCAACGTAGCCCACTATGGGCTTCCAAATATCCCTTTGCCAATTCCACAAGAACAGCCTTAGCGAAAGGCTTCTTGAAGGGAAAGATGTAACTCTGTGAGATGAATTAACAGAACACACAGCAGTTTCTCAAAAAGCTTCTTTCCAGTTTTGAACGGAAGATATTTTCTTTTTCACCATAGCCCTCTAAGGATTCCAAATATAGCTCTGCCAATTCCACAAGAACAGCCTTAGCGAAAGGCTTCTTGAAGGGAAAGATGTAACTCTGTGAGATGAATTAACAGAACACAGAGCAGTTTCTCAGAAAGCTTCTTTCCAGTTTTGAACGGAAGATATTTCCTTTTTCACCATAGCCCTCTATGGGCTTCCAAATATCCCTTTGCCAATTCCACAAGAACAGCCTTAGCGAAAGGCTTCTTGAAGGGAAAGATGTAACTCTGTGAGATGAATTAACAGAACACAGAGCAGTTTCTCAGAAAGCTTCTTTCCAGTTTTGAACGGAAGATATTTCCTTTTTCACCATAGCCCTCTATGGGCTTAAACTATCCCTTAGCCAATTCCCCAAGAACAGCCTTAGCGAAAGGCTTCTTGAAGGGAAAGATGTAACTCTGTGAGATGAATTAACAGAACACAGAGTAGTTTCTCAGAAAGCTTCTTTCCAGTTTTGAAAGGAAGATATTTCCTTTTTCAACGTAGCCCACTATGGGCTTCCAAATATCCCTTTGCCAATTCCACAAGAACAGCCTTAGCGAAAGGCTTCTTGAAGGGAAAGATGTAACTCTGTGAGATGAATTAACAGAACACACAGCAGTTTCTCAAAAAGCTTCTTTCCAGTTTTGAACGGAAGATATTTTCTTTTTCACCATAGCCCTCTAAGGATTCCAAATATAGCTCTGCCAATTCCACAAGAACAGCCTTAGCGAAAGGCTTCTTGAAGGGAAAGATGTAACTCTGTGAGATGAATTAACAGAACACAGAGCAGTTTCTCAGAAAGCTTCTTTCCAGTTTTGAACGGAAGATATTTCCTTTTTCACCATAGCCCTCTATGGGCTTCCAAATATCCCTTTGCCAATTCCACAAGAACAGCCTTAGCGAAAGGCTTCTTGAAGGGAAAGATGTAACTCTGTGAGATGAATTAACAGAACACAGAGCAGTTTCTCAGAAAGCTTCTTTCCAGTTTTGAACGGAAGATATTTCCTTTTTCACCATAGCCCTCTATGGGCTTCCAAATATCCCTTTGCCAATTCCACAAGAACAGCCTTAGCGAAAGGCTTCTTGAAGGGAAAGATGTAACTCTGTGAGATGAATTAACAGAACACAGAGCAGTTTCTCAGAAAGCTTCTTTCCAGTTTTGAACGGAAGATATTTCCTTTTTCACCGTAGCCCTCTATGGGCTTCCAAATATCCCTTTGCCAATTCCACAAGAACAGCCTTAGCGAAAGGCTTCTTGAAGGGAAAGATGTAACTCTGTGAGATGAATTAACAGAACACAGAGCAGTTTCTCAGAAAGCTTCTTTCCAGTTTTGAACGGAAGATATTTCCTTTTTCACCATAGCCCTCTATGGGCTTCCAAATATCCCTTTGCCAATTCCAGAAGAACAGCCTTAGCGAAAGGCTTCTTGAAGGGAAAGATGTAACTCTGTGAGATGAATTAACAGAACACAGAGCAGTTTCTCAGAAAGCTTCTTTCCAGTTTTGAACGGAAGATATTTCCTTTTTCACCATAGCCCTCTATGGGCTTCCAAATATCCCTTTGCCAATTCCACAAGAACAGCCTTAGCGAAAGGCTTCTTGAAGGGAAAGATGTAACTCTGTGAGATGAATTAACAGAACACAGAGCAGTTTCTCAGAAAGCTTCTTTCCAGTTTTGAACGGAAGATATTTCCTTTTTCACCGTAGCCCTCTATGGGCTTCCAAATATCCCTTTGCCAATTCCACAAGAACAGCCTTAGCGAAAGGCTTCTTGAAGGGAAAGATGTAACTCTGTGAGATGAATTAACAGAACACAGAGCAGTTTCTCAGAAAGCTTCTTTCCAGTTTTGAACGGAAGATATTTCCTTTTTCACCATAGCCCTCTATGGGCTTCCAAATATCCCTTTGCCAATTCCACAAGAACAGCCTTAGCGAAAGGCTTCTTGAAGGGAAAGATGTAACTCTGTGAGATGAATTAACAGAACACAGAGCAGTTTCTCAGAAAGCTTCTTTCCAGTTTTGAACGGAAGATATTTCCTTTTTCACCATAGCCCTCTATGGGCTTAAACTATCCCTTAGCCAATTCCCCAAGAACAGCCTTAGCGAAAGGCTTCTTGAAGGGAAAGATGTAACTCTGTGAGATGAATTAACAGAACACAGAGTAGTTTCTCAGAAAGCTTCTTTCCAGTTTTGAAAGGAAGATATTTCCTTTTTCAACGTAGCCCACTATGGGCTTCCAAATATCCCTTTGCCAATTCCACAAGAACAGCCTTAGCGAAAGGCTTCTTGAAGGGAAAGATGTAACTCTGTGAGATGATTTAACAGAACACACAGCAGTTTCTCAAAAAGCTTCTTTCCAGTTTTGAACGGAAGATATTTTCTTTTTCACCATAGCCCTCTAAGGATTCCAAATATAGCTCTGCCAATTCCACAAGAACAGCCTTAGCGAAAGGCTTCTTGAAGGGAAAGATGTAACTCTGTGAGATGAATTAACAGAACACAGAGCAGTTTCTCAGAAAGCTTCTTTCCAGTTTTGAACGGAAGATATTTCCTTTTTCACCATAGCCCTCTATGGGCTTCCAAATATCCCTTTGCCAATTCCACAAGAACAGCCTTAGCGAAAGGCTTCTTGAAGGGAAAGATGTAACTCTGTGAGATGAATTAACAGAACACAGAGCAGTTTCTCAGAAAGCTTCTTTCCAGTTTTGAACGGAAGATATTTCCTTTTTCACCATAGCCCTCTATGGGCTTCCAAATATCCCTTTGCCAATTCCACAAGAACAGCCTTAGCGAAAGGCTTCTTGAAGGGAAAGATGTAACTCTGTGAGATGAATTAACAGAACACAGAGCAGTTTCTCAGAAAGCTTCTTTCCAGTTTTGAACGGAAGATATTTCCTTTTTCACCATAGCCCTCTATGGGCTTCCAAATATCCCTTTGCCAATTCCACAAGAACAGCCTTAGCGAAAGGCTTCTTGAAGGGAAAGATGTAACTCTGTGAGATGAATTAACAGAACACAGAGCAGTTTCTCAGAAAGCTTCTTTCCAGTTTTGAACGGAAGATATTTCCTTTTTCACCATAGCCCTCTAAGGATTCCAAATATAGCTTTGCCAATTCCACAAGAACAGCCTTAGCGAAAGGCTTCTTGAAGGGAAAGATGTAACTCTGTGAGATGAATTAACAGAACACAGAGCAGTTTCTCAGAAAGCTTCTTTCCAGTTTTGAACGGAAGATATTTCCTTTTTCACCATAGCCCTCTATGGGCTTCCAAATATCCCTTTGCCAATTGCACAAGAACAGCCTTAGCGAAAGGCTTCTTGAAGGGAAAGATGTAACTCTGTGAGATGAATTAACAGAACATAGAACAGTTTCTCAGAATGCTTCTTTCCAGTTTTGAACGGAAGATATTTCCTTTTTCACCATAGCCCTCTATGGGCTTCCAAATATCCCTTTGCCAATTCCCCAAGAACAGCCTTAGCGAAAGGCTTCTTGAAGGGAAAGATGTAACTCTGTGAGATGAATTAACAGAACACAGAGCAGTTTCTCAGAAAGCTTCTTTCCAGTTTTGAACGGAAGATATTTCCTTTTTCACCATAGCCCTCTATGGGCTTCCAAATATCCCTTTGCCAATTCCACAAGAACAGCCTTAGCGAAAGGCTTCTTGAAAGGAAATATGTAACTCTGTGAGATGAATTAACAGAACATAGAACAGTTTCTCAGAAAGCTTCTTTCCAGTTTTGAACGGAAGATATTTCCTTTTTCACCATAGCCCTCTATGGGCTTCCAAATATCCCTTTGCCAATTCCACAAGAACAGCCTTAGCGAAAGGCTTCTTGAAGGGAAAGATGTAACTCTGTGAGATGAATTAACAGAACACAGAGCAGTTTCTCAGAAAGCTTCTTTCCAGTTTTGAACGGAAGATATGTCCTTTTTCACCATAGCCCTCTTTGGGCTTCCAAATATCCCTTTGCCAATTCCACAAGAACTGCCTTAGCGAAAGGCTTCTTGAAGGGAAAGATGTAACTCTGTGAGATGAATTAACAGAACACAGAGCAGTTTCTCAGAAAGCTTCTTTCCAGTTTTGAACGGAAGATATTTCCTTTTTCACCATAGCCCTCTATGGGCTTCCAAATATCCCTTTGCCAATTCCCCAAGAACAGCCTTAGCGAAAGGCTTCTTGAAGGGAAAGATGTAACTCTGTGAGATGAATTAACAGAACACAGAGCAGTTTCTCAGAAAGCTTCTTTCCAGTTTTGAACGGAAGATATTTCCTTTTTCACCATAGCCCTCTATGGGCTTCCAAATATCCCTTTGCCAATTGCACAAGAACAGCCTTAGCGAAAGGCTTCTTGAAGGGAAAGATGTAACTCTGTGAGATGAATTAACAGAACATAGAACAGTTTCTCAGAAAGCTTCTTTCCAGTTTTGAACGGAAGATATTTCCTTTTTCACCATAGCCCTCTATGGGCTTCCAAATATCCCTTTGCCAATTCCACAAGAACAGCCTTAGAGAAAGGCTTCTTGAAGGGAAAGATGTAACTCTGTGAGATGAATTAACAGAACACAGAGCACTTTCTCAGAAAGCTTCTTTCCAGTTTTGAACGGAAGATATTTCCTTTTTCACCATAGCCCTCTATGGGCTTCCAAATATCCCTATGCCAATTCCACAAGAACAGCCTTAGCGAAAGGCTTCTTGAAGGGAAAGATGTAACTCTGTGAGATGAATTAACAGAACACACAGCAGTTTCTCAGAAAGCTTCTTTCCAGTTTTGAACGGAAGATATTTCCTTTTTCACCATAGCCCTCTATGGGCTTCCAAATATCCCTTTGCCAATTCCACAAGAACAGCCTTAGCGAAAGGCTTCTTGAAGGGAAAGATGTAACTCTGTGAGACGAATTAACAGAACACAGAGCAGTTTCTCAGAAAGCTTCTTTCTAGTTTTGAACGGAAGATAATTCCTTTTTCACCATAGCCCTCTACGGGCTTCCAAATATCCCTTTGCCAATTCCACAAGAACAGCCTTAGCGAAAGGCTTCTTGAAGGGAAAGATGTAACTCTGTGAGATGAATTAACAGAACACAGAGCAGTTTCTCAGAAAGCTTCTTTCCAGTTTTGAACGGAAGATATTTCCTTTTTCACCTTAGCCCTCTATGGGCTTAAACTATCCCTTAGCCAATTCCCCAAGAACAGCCTTAGCGAAAGGCTTCTTGAAGGGAAAGATGTAACTCTGTGAGATGAATTAACAGAACACAGAGCAGTTTCTCAGAAAGCTTCTTTCCAGTTTTGAACGGAAGATATTTCCTTTTTCAACATAGCCCACTATGGGCTTCCAAATATCCCTTTGCCAATTCCACAAGAACAGCCTTAGCGAAAGGCTTCTTGAAGGGAAAGATGTAACTCTGTGAGATGAATTAACAGAACACAGAGCAGTTTCTCAAAAAGCTTCTTTCCAATTTTGAACGGAAGATATTTTCTTTTTCACCATAGCCCTCTAAGGATTCCAAATATAGCTTTGCCAATTCCACAAGAACAGCCTTAGCGAAAGGCTTCTTGAAGGGAAAGATGTAACTCTGTGAGATGAATTAACAGAACACAGAGCAGTTTCTCAGAAAGCTTCTTTCCAGTTTTGAACGGAAGATATTTCCTTTTTCACCATAGCCCTCTATGGGCTTCCAAATATCCCTTTGCCAATTCCACAAGAACAGCCTTAGCGAAAGGCTTCTTGAAGGGAAAGATGTAACTCTGTTGGATGAATTAACAGAACACAGAGCAGTTTCTCAGAAAGCTTCTTTCCAGTTTTGAACGGAAGATATTTCCTTTTTCACCATAGCCCTCTATGGGCTTCCAAATATCCCTTTGCCAATTCCACAAGAACAGCCTTAGCGAAAGGCTTCTTGAAGAGAAAGATGTAACTCTGTGAGATGAATTAACAGAACACAGAGCAGTTTCTCAGAAAGCTTCTTTCCAGTTTTGAACGGAAGATATTTCCTTTTTCACCATAGCCCTCTATGGGCTTCCAAATATCCCTTTGCCAATTCCACAAGAACAGCCTTAGCGAAAGGCTTCTTGAAGGGAAAGATGTAACTCTGTGAGATGAATTAACAGAACACAGAGCAGTTTCTCAGAAAGCTTCTTTCCAGTTTTGAACGGAAGATATTTCCTTTTTCACCATAGCCCTCTATGGGCTTCCAAATATCCCTTTGCCAATTCCACAAGAACAGCCTTAGCGAAAGGCTTCTTGAAGGGAAAGATGTAACTCTGTGAGATGAATTAACAGAACACAGAGCAGTTTCTCAGAAAGCTTCTTTCCAGTTTTGAACGGAAGATATTTCCTTTTTCACCATAGCCCTCTATGGGCTTCCAAATATCCCTTTGCTAATACCACAATAACAGCCTTAGCGAAAGGCTTCTTGAAGGGAAAGATGTAACTCTGTGAGATGAATTAACAGAACACAGAGCAGTTTCTGAGAAAGCTTCTTTCCAGTTTTGAACGGAAGATATTTCCTTTTTCACGATAGCCCTCTATGGGCTTCCAAATATCCCTTTGCCAATTCCACAAGAACAGCCTTAGCGAAAGGCTTCTTGAAGGGAAAGATGTAACTCTGTGAGATGAATTAACAGAACACAGAGCAGTTTCACAGAAAGCTTCTTTCCAGTTTTGAACGGAAGATATTTCCTTTTTCACCATAGCCCTCTAGGGATTCCAAATATCCCTTTGCCAATTCCCCAAGAACAGCCTTAGCGAAAGGCTTCTTGAAGGGAAAGATGTAACACTGTGAGATGAATTAACAGAACACAGAGCAGTTTCTCAGAAAGCTTCTTTCCAGTTTTGAACGGAAGATATTTCCTTTTTCACCATAGCCCTCTATGGGCTTCCAAATATCCCTTTGCCAATTCCACAAGAACAGAATTAGCGAAAGGCTACTTGAAGGGAAAGACATAACTCTGTGAGATGAATTAACAGAACACAGAGCAGTTTCTCAGAAAGCTTTTTTCCAGTTTTGAACGGAAGATATTTCCTTTTTCACCATAGCCCTCTATGGGCTTCCAAATATCCCTTTGCCAATTCCACAAGAACAGCCTTAGCGAAAGGCTTCTTGAAGGGAAAGATGTAACTCTGTGAGATGAATTAACAGAACATAGAACAGTTTCTCAGAAAGCTTCTTTCCAGTTTTGAACGGAAGATATTTCCTTTTTCACCATAGCCCTCTAAGGGCTTCCAAATATCCCTTTACCAATTCCACAAGAACAGCCTTAGCGAAAGGCTTCTTGAAGGGAAAGATGTAACTCTGTGAGATGAATTAACAGAACACAGAGCAGTTTCTCAGAAAGCTTCTTTCCAGTTTTGAACGGAAGATATTTCCTTTTTCACCATAGCCCTCTTTGGGCTTCCAAATATCCCTTTGCCAATTCCACAAGAACAGCCTTAGCGAAAGGCTTCTTGAAGGGAAAGATGTAACTCTGTGAGATGAATTAACAGAACACAGAGCAGTTTCTCAGAAAGCTTCTTTCCAGTTTTGAACGGAAGATATTTCCTTTTTCACCATAGCCCTCTATGGGCTTCCAAATATCCCTTTGCCAATTCCACAAGAACAGCCTTAGCGAAAGGCTTCTTGAAGGGAAAGATGTAACTCTGTGAGATGAATTAACAGAACACAGAGCAGTTTCTCAGAAAGCTTCTTTCCAGTTTTGAACGGAAGATATTTCCTTTTTCACCGTAGCCCTCTATGGGCTTCCAAATATCCCTTTGCCAATTCCACAAGAACAGCCTTAGCGAAAGGCTTCTTGAAGGGAAAGATGTAACTCTGTGAGATGAATTAACAGAACACAGAGCAGTTTCTCAGAAAGCTTCTTTCCAGTTTTGAACGGAAGATATTTCCTTTTTCACCATAGCCCTCTATGGGCTTCCAAATATCCCTTTGCCAATTCCACAAGAACAGCCTTAGCGAAAGGCTTCTTGAAGGGAAAGATGTAACTCTGTGAGATGAATTAACAGAACACAGAGCAGTTTCTCAGAAAGCTTCTTTCCAGTTTTGAACGGAAGATATTTCCTTTTTCACCATAGCCCTCTATGGGCTTAAACTATCCCTTAGCCAATTCCCCAAGAACAGCCTTAGCGAAAGGCTTCTTGAAGGGAAAGATGTAACTCTGTGAGATGAATTAACAGAACACAGAGTAGTTTCTCAGAAAGCTTCTTTCCAGTTTTGAAAGGAAGATATTTCCTTTTTCAACGTAGCCCACTATGGGCTTCCAAATATCCCTTTGCCAATTCCACAAGAACAGCCTTAGCGAAAGGCTTCTTGAAGGGAAAGATGTAACTCTGTGAGATGAATTAACAGAACACACAGCAGTTTCTCAAAAAGCTTCTTTCCAGTTTTGAACGGAAGATATTTTCTTTTTCACCATAGCCCTCTAAGGATTCCAAATATAGCTCTGCCAATTCCACAAGAACAGCCTTAGCGAAAGGCTTCTTGAAGGGAAAGATGTAACTCTGTGAGATGAATTAACAGAACACAGAGCAGTTTCTCAGAAAGCTTCTTTCCAGTTTTGAACGGAAGATATTTCCTTTTTCACCATAGCCCTCTATGGGCTTCCAAATATCCCTTTGCCAATTCCACAAGAACAGCCTTAGCGAAAGGCTTCTTGAAGGGAAAGATGTAACTCTGTGAGATGAATTAACAGAACACAGAGCAGTTTCTCAGAAAGCTTCTTTCCAGTTTTGAACGGAAGATATTTCCTTTTTCACCATAGCCCTCTATGGGCTTCCAAATATCCCTTTGCCAATTCCACAAGAACAGCCTTAGCGAAAGGCTTCTTGAAGGGAAAGATGTAACTCTGTGAGATGAATTAACAGAACACAGAGCAGTTTCTCAGAAAGCTTCTTTCCAGTTTTGAACGGAAGATATTTCCTTTTTCACCATAGCCCTCTATGGGCTTCCAAATATCCCTTTGCCAATTCCACAAGAACAGCCTTAGCGAAAGGCTTCTTGAAGGGAAAGATGTAACTCTGTGAGATGAATTAACAGAACACAGAGCAGTTTCTCAGAAAGCTTCTTTCCAGTTTTGAACGGAAGATATTTCCTTTTTCACCATAGCCCTCTAAGGATTCCAAATATAGCTTTGCCAATTCCACAAGAACAGCCTTAGCGAAAGGCTTCTTGAAGGGAAAGATGTAACTCTGTGAGATGAATTAACAGAACACAGAGCAGTTTCTCAGAAAGCTTCTTTCCAGTTTTGAACGGAAGATATTTCCTTTTTCACCATAGCCCTCTATGGGCTTCCAAATATCCCTTTGCCAATTCCACAAGAACAGCCTTAGCGAAAGGCTTCTTGAAGGGAAAGATGTAACTGTGTGAGATGAATTAACAGAACACAGAGCTGTTTCTCAGAAAGCTTCTTTCCAGTTTTGAACGGAAGATATTTCCTTTTTCACCATAGCCCTCTATGGGCTTCCAAATATCCCTTTGCCAATTCCAGAAGAACAGCCTTAGCGAAAGGCTTCTTGAAGGGAAAGATGTAACTCTGTGAGATGAATTAACAGAACACAGAGCAGTTTCTCAGAAAGCTTCTTTCCAGTTTTGAACGGAAGATATTTCCTTTTTCACCATAGCCCTCTATGGGCTTCCAAATATCCCTTTGCCAATTCCACAAGAACAGCCTTAGCTAAAGGCTTCTTGAAGGGAAAGATGTAACTCTGTGAGATGAATTAACAGAACACAGAGCAGTTTCTCAGAAAGCTTCTTTCCAGTTTTGAACGGAAGATATTTCTTTTTTCACCATAGCCCTCTATGGGCTTCCAAATATCCCTTTGCCAATTCCACAAGAACAGCCTTAGCGAAAGGCTTCTTGAAGGGAAAGATGTAACTCTGTGAGATGAATTAACAGAACACAGAGCAGTTTCTCAGAAAGCTTCTTTCCAGTTTTGAACGGAAGATATTTCCTTTTTCACCATAGCCCTCTATGGGCTTAAACTATCCCTTTGCCAATTCCCCAAGAACAGCCTTAGCGAAAGGCTTCTTGAAGGGAAAGATGTAACTCTGTGAGATGAACTAACAGAACACAGAGCAGTTTCTCAGAAAGCTTCTTTCCAGTTTTGAACGGAAGATATTTCCTTTTTCACCATAGCCCTCTATGGGATTCCAAATATCCCTTTGCCAATTCCACAAGAACAGCCTTAGCGAAAGGCTTCTTGAAGGGAAAGATGTAACTCTGTGAGATGAGATAACAGAACACAGAACAGTTTCTCAGAAAGCTTCTTTCCAGTTTTGAACGGAAGATATTTCCTTTTTCACCATAGCCCTCTATGGGCTTCTAAATATCCCTTTGCCAATTCCACAAGAACAGCCTTAGCGGGAGGCTTCTTGAAGGGAAAGATGTAACTCTGTGAGATGAATTAACAGAACATAGAACAGTTTCTCAGAAAGCTTCTTTCCAGTTTTGAACGGAAGATATTTCCTTTTTCACCATAGCCCTCTATGGGCTTCCAAATATCCCTTTGCCAATTCCACAAGAACAGCCTTAGCGAAAGGCTTCTTGAAGGAAAAGATGTAACTCTGTGAGATGAATTAACAGAACACAGAGCAGTTTCTCAGAAAGCTTCTTTCCAGTTTTGAACGGAAGATATTTCCTTTTTCACCATAGCCCTCTACGGGCTTCCAAATATCCCTTTGTCAATTCCACAAGAACAGCTTTAGCGAAAGGCTTCTTGAAGGGAAAGATGTAACTCTGTGAGATGAATTAACAGAACACAGAGCAGTTTCTCAGAAAGCTTCTTTCCAGTTTTGAACGGAAGATATTTCCTTTTTCACCTTAGCACTCTATGGACTTAAACTATCCCTTTGCCAATTCCCCAAGAACAGCCTTAGCGAAAGGCTTCTTGAAGGGAAAGATGTAACTCTGTGAGATGAATTAACAGAACACAGAGCAGTTTCTCAGAAAGCTTCTTTCCAGTTTTGAACGGAAGATATTTCCTTTTTCACCATAGCCCTCTATGGGCTTCCAAATATCCCTTTGCCAATTCCACAAGAACAGCCTTAGCGAAAGGCTTCTTGAAGGGAAAGATGTAACTCTGTGAGATGAATTAACAGAACACAGAGCAGTTTCTCAGAAAGCTTCTTTCCAGTTTTGAACGGAAGATATTTCCTTTTTCACCATAACCCTCTATGGGCTTCTAAATATCCCTTTGCCAATTCCACAAGAACAGCCTTAGCGAGAGGCTTCTTGAAGGGAAAGATGTAACTCTGTGAGATGAATTAACAGAACACAGAGCAGTTTCTCAGAAAGCTTCTTTCCAGTTTTGAACGGAAGATATTTCCTTTTTCACCATAGCCCTCTACGGGCTTCCAAATATCCCTTTGCCAATTCCACAAGAACAGCCTTAGCGAAGGGCTTCTTGAAGGGAAAGATGTAACTCTGTGAGATGAATTAACAGAACACAGAGCAGTTTCTCAGAAAGCTTCTTTCCAGTTTTGAACGGAAGATATTTCCTTTTTCACCATAGCCCTCTATGGGCTTCCAAATATCCCTTTGCCAATTCCACAAGAACAGCCTTAGCGAAAGGCTTCTTGAAGGGAAAGATGTAACTCTGTGAGATGAATTAACAGAACACAGAGCAGTTTCTCAGAAAGCTTCTTTCCAGTTTTGAACGGAAGATATTTCCTTTTTCACCATAGCCCTCTATGGGCTTCCAAATATCCCTTTGCCAATTGCACAAGAACAGCCTTAGCGAAAGGCTTCTTGAAGGGAAAGATGTAACTCTGTGAGATGAATTAACAGAACATAGAACAGTTTCTCAGAATGCTTCTTTCCAGTTTTGAACGGAAGATATTTCCTTTTTCACCATAGCCCTCTATGGGCTTCCAAATATCCCTTTGCCAATTCCCCAAGAACAGCCTTAGCGAAAGGCTTCTTGAAGGGAAAGATGTAACTCTGTGAGATGAATTAACAGAACACAGAGCAGTTTCTCAGAAAGCTTCTTTCCAGTTTTGAACGGAAGATATTTCCTTTTTCACCATAGCCCTCTATGGGCTTCCAAATATCCCTTTGCCAATTCCACAAGAACAGCCTTAGCGAAAGGCTTCTTGAAAGGAAATATGTAACTCTGTGAGATGAATTAACAGAACATAGAACAGTTTCTCAGAAAGCTTCTTTCCAGTTTTGAACGGAAGATATTTCCTTTTTCACCATAGCCCTCTATGGGCTTCCAAATATCCCTTTGCCAATTCCACAAGAACAGCCTTAGCGAAAGGCTTCTTGAAGGGAAAGATGTAACTCTGTGAGATGAATTAACAGAACACAGAGCAGTTTCTCAGAAAGCTTCTTTCCAGTTTTGAACGGAAGATATTTCCTTTTTCACCATAGCCCTCTATGGGCTTCCAAATATCCCTTTGCCAATTCCCCAAGAACAGCCTTAGCGAAAGGCTTCTTGAAGGGAAAGATGTAACTCTGTGAGATGAATTAACAGAACACAGAGCAGTTTCTCAGAAAGCTTCTTTCCAGTTTTGAACGGAAGATATTTCCTTTTTCACCATAGCCCTCTATGGGCTTCCAAATATCCCTTTGCCAATTGCACAAGAACAGCCTTAGCGAAAGGCTTCTTGAAGGGAAAGATGTAACTCTGTGAGATGAATTAACAGAACATAGAACAGTTTCTCAGAAAGCTTCTTTCCAGTTTTGAACGGAAGATATTTCCTTTTTCACCATAGCCCTCTATGGGCTTCCAAATATCCCTTTGCCAATTCCACAAGAACAGCCTTAGAGAAAGGCTTCTTGAAGGGAAAGATGTAACTCTGTGAGATGAATTAACAGAACACAGAGCACTTTCTCAGAAAGCTTCTTTCCAGTTTTGAACGGAAGATATTTCCTTTTTCACCATAGCCCTCTATGGGCTTCCAAATATCCCTATGCCAATTCCACAAGAACAGCCTTAGCGAAAGGCTTCTTGAAGGGAAAGATGTAACTCTGTGAGATGAATTAACAGAACACACAGCAGTTTCTCAGAAAGCTTCTTTCCAGTTTTGAACGGAAGATATTTCCTTTTTCACCATAGCCCTCTATGGGCTTCCAAATATCCCTTTGCCAATTCCACAAGAACAGCCTTAGCGAAAGGCTTCTTGAAGGGAAAGATGTAACTCTGTGAGACGAATTAACAGAACACAGAGCAGTTTCTCAGAAAGCTTCTTTCTAGTTTTGAACGGAAGATAATTCCTTTTTCACCATAGCCCTCTACGGGCTTCCAAATATCCCTTTGCCAATTCCACAAGAACAGCCTTAGCGAAAGGCTTCTTGAAGGGAAAGATGTAACTCTGTGAGATGAATTAACAGAACACAGAGCAGTTTCTCAGAAAGCTTCTTTCCAGTTTTGAACGGAAGATATTTCCTTTTTCACCTTAGCCCTCTATGGGCTTAAACTATCCCTTAGCCAATTCCCCAAGAACAGCCTTAGCGAAAGGCTTCTTGAAGGGAAAGATGTAACTCTGTGAGATGAATTAACAGAACACAGAGCAGTTTCTCAGAAAGCTTCTTTCCAGTTTTGAACGGAAGATATTTCCTTTTTCAACATAGCCCACTATGGGCTTCCAAATATCCCTTTGCCAATTCCACAAGAACAGCCTTAGCGAAAGGCTTCTTGAAGGGAAAGATGTAACTCTGTGAGATGAATTAACAGAACACAGAGCAGTTTCTCAAAAAGCTTCTTTCCAATTTTGAACGGAAGATATTTTCTTTTTCACCATAGCCCTCTAAGGATTCCAAATATAGCTTTGCCAATTCCACAAGAACAGCCTTAGCGAAAGGCTTCTTGAAGGGAAAGATGTAACTCTGTGAGATGAATTAACAGAACACAGAGCAGTTTCTCAGAAAGCTTCTTTCCAGTTTTGAACGGAAGATATTTCCTTTTTCACCATAGCCCTCTATGGGCTTCCAAATATCCCTTTGCCAATTCCACAAGAACAGCCTTAGCGAAAGGCTTCTTGAAGGGAAAGATGTAACTCTGTTGGATGAATTAACAGAACACAGAGCAGTTTCTCAGAAAGCTTCTTTCCAGTTTTGAACGGAAGATATTTCCTTTTTCACCATAGCCCTCTATGGGCTTCCAAATATCCCTTTGCCAATTCCACAAGAACAGCCTTAGCGAAAGGCTTCTTGAAGAGAAAGATGTAACTCTGTGAGATGAATTAACAGAACACAGAGCAGTTTCTCAGAAAGCTTCTTTCCAGTTTTGAACGGAAGATATTTCCTTTTTCACCATAGCCCTCTATGGGCTTCCAAATATCCCTTTGCCAATTCCACAAGAACAGCCTTAGCGAAAGGCTTCTTGAAGGGAAAGATGTAACTCTGTGAGATGAATTAACAGAACACAGAGCAGTTTCACAGAAAGCTTCTTTCCAGTTTTGAACGGAAGATATTTCCTTTTTCACCATAGCCCTCTATGGGCTTCCAAATATCCCTTTGCCAATTCCACAAGAACAGCCTTAGCGAAAGGCTTCTTGAAGGGAAAGATGTAACTCTGTGAGATGAATTAACAGAACACAGAGCAGTTTCTCAGAAAGCTTCTTTCCAGTTTTGAACGGAAGATATTTCCTTTTTCACCATAGCCCTCTATGGGCTTCCAAATATCCCTTTGCTAATACCACAATAACAGCCTTAGCGAAAGGCTTCTTGAAGGGAAAGATGTAACTCTGTGAGATGAATTAACAGAACACAGAGCAGTTTCTCAGAAAGCTTCTTTCCAGTTTTGAACGGAAGATATTTCCTTTTTCACGATAGCCCTCTATGGGCTTCCAAATATCCCTTTGCCAATTCCACAAGAACAGCCTTAGCGAAAGGCTTCTTGAAGGGAAAGATGTAACTCTGTGAGATGAATTAACAGAACACAGAGCAGTTTCACAGAAAGCTTCTTTCCAGTTTTGAACGGAAGATATTTCCTTTTTCACCATAGCCCTCTAGGGATTCCAAATATCCCTTTGCCAATTCCCCAAGAACAGCCTTAGCGAAAGGCTTCTTGAAGGGAAAGATGTAACACTGTGAGATGAATTAACAGAACACAGAGCAGTTTCTCAGAAAGCTTCTTTCCAGTTTTGAACGGAAGATATTTCCTTTTTCACCATAGCCCTCTATGGGCTTCCAAATATCCCTTTGCCAATTCCACAAGAACAGAATTAGCGAAAGGCTACTTGAAGGGAAAGACATAACTCTGTGAGATGAATTAACAGAACACAGAGCAGTTTCTCAGAAAGCTTTTTTCCAGTTTTGAACGGAAGATATTTCCTTTTTCACCATAGCCCTCTATGGGCTTCCAAATATCCCTTTGCCAATTCCACAAGAACAGCCTTAGCGAAAGGCTTCTTGAAGGGAAAGATGTAACTCTGTGAGATGAATTAACAGAACATAGAACAGTTTCTCAGAAAGCTTCTTTCCAGTTTTGAACGGAAGATATTTCCTTTTTCACCATAGCCCTCTAAGGGCTTCCAAATATCCCTTTACCAATTCCACAAGAACAGCCTTAGCGAAAGGCTTCTTGAAGGGAAAGATGTAACTCTGTGAGATGAATTAACAGAACACAGAGCAGTTTCTCAGAAAGCTTCTTTCCAGTTTTGAACGGAAGATATTTCCTTTTTCACCATAGCCCTCTTTGGGCTTCCAAATATCCCTTTGCCAATTCCACAAGAACAGCCTTAGCGAAAGGCTTCTTGAAGGGAAAGATGTAACTCTGTGAGATGAATTAACAGAACACAGAGCAGTTTCTCAGAAAGCTTCTTTCCAGTTTTGAACGGAAGATATTTCCTTTTTCACCATAGCCCTCTATGGGCTTCCAAATATCCCTATGCCAATTCCACAAGAACAGCCTTAGCGAAAGGCTTCTTGAAGGGAAAGATGTAACTCTGTGAGATGAATTAACAGAACACAGAGCAGTTTCTCAGAAAGCTTCTTTCCAGTTTTGAACGGAAGATATTTCCTTTTTCACCATAGCCCTCTATGGGCTTCCAAATATCCCTTTGCCAATTTCACAAGAACAGCCTTAGCGAAAGGCTTCTTGAAGGGAAAGATGTAACTCTGTGAGACGAATTAACAGAACACAGAGCAGTTTCTCAGAAAGCTTCTTTCCAGTTTTGAACGGAAGATATTTCCTTTTTCACCATAGCCCTCTATGGGCTTCCAAATATCCCTTTGCCAATTCCACAAGAACAGCCTTAGCGAAAGGCTTCTTGAAGGGAAAGATGTAACTCTGTGAGATGAATTAACAGAACACAGAGCAGTTTCTCAGAAAGCTTCTTTCCAGTTTTGAACGGAAGATATTTCCTTTTTCACCATAGCCCTCTATGGGCTTCCAAATATCCCTTTGCCAATTCCACAAGAACAGCCTTAGCGAAAGGCTTCTTGAAGGGAAAGATGTAACTCTGTGAGATGAATTAACAGAACACAGAGCAGTTTCTCAGAAAGCTTCTTTCCAGTTTTGAACGGAAGATATTTCCTTTTTCACCATAGCCCTCTATGGGCTTCCAAATATCCCTATGCCAATTCCACAAGAACAGCCTCAACGAAAGGCTTCTTGAAGGGAAAGATGTAACTCTGTGAGATGAATTAACAGAACACAGAGCAGTTTCTCAGAAAGCTTCTTTCCAGTTTTGAACGGAAGATATTTCCTTTTTCACCATAGCCCTCTATGGGCTTCCAAATATCCCTTTGCCAATTCCACAAGAACAGCCTTAGCGAAAGGCTTCTTGAAGGGAAAGATGTAACTCTGTGAGACGAATTAACAGAACACAGAGCAGTTTCTCAGAAAGCTTCTTTCCAGTTTTGAACGGAAGATATTTCCTTTTTCACCATAGCCCTCTATGGGCTTCCAAATATCCCTTTGCCAATTCCACAAGAACAGCCTTAGCGAAAGGCTTCTTGAAGGGAAAGATGTAACTCTGTGAGATGAATTAACAGAACACAGAGCAGTTTCTCAGAAAGCTTCTTTCCACTTTTGAACGGAAGATATTTCCTTTTTCACCATAGCCCTCTATGGGCTTCCAAATATCCCTTTGCCAATTCCACAAGAACAGCCTTAGCGAAAGGCTTCTTGAAGGGAAAGATGTAACTCTGTGAGATGAATTAACAGAACACAGAGCAGTTTCTCAGAAAGCTTCTTTCCAGTTTTTAACGGAAGATATTTCCTTTTTCACCATAGCCCTCTATGGGCTTCCAAATATCCCTTTGCCAATTCCACAAGAACAGCCTTAGCGAAAGGCTTCTTGAAGGGAAAGATGTAACTCTGTGAGATGAATTAACAGAACACAGAGCAGTTTCTCAGAAAGCTTCTTTCCAGTTTTGAACGGAAGATATTTCCTTTTTCACCATAGCCCTCTATGGGCTTCCAAATATCCCTTTGCCAATTCCACAAGAACAGCCTTAGCGAAAGGCTTCTTGAAGGGAAAGATGTAACTCTGTGAGATGAATTAACAGAACACAGAGCAGTTTCTCAGAAAGCTTCTTTCCAGTTTTGAACGGAAGATATTTCCTTTTTCACCATAGCCATCTATGGGCTTCCAAATATCCCTATGCCAATTCCACAAGAACAGCCTTAGCGAAAGGCTTCTTGAAGGGAAAGATGTAACTCTGTGAGATGAATTAACAGAACACAGAGCAGTTTCTCAGAAAGCTTCTTTCCAGTTTTGAACGGAAGATATTTCCTTTTTCACCATAGCCCTCTATGGGCTTCCAAATATCCCTTTGCCAATTCCACAAGAACAGCCTTAGCGAAAGGCTTCTTGAAGGGAAAGATGTAACTCTGTGAGATGAATTAACAGAACACAGAGCAGTTTCTCAGAAAGCTTCTTTCCAGTTTTGAACGGAAGATATTTCCTTTTTCACCATAGCCCTCTATGGGCTTCCAAATATCCCTTTGCCAATTCCACAAGAACAGCCTTAGCGAAAGGCTTCTTGAAGGGAAAGATGTAACTCTGTGAGATGAATTAACAGAACACAGAGCAGTTTCTCAGAAAGCTTCTTTCCAGTTTTGAA
Source organism: Chlorocebus sabaeus (assembly GCF_047675955.1). Classification (NCBI taxonomy): domain Eukaryota; kingdom Metazoa; phylum Chordata; class Mammalia; order Primates; family Cercopithecidae; genus Chlorocebus; species Chlorocebus sabaeus. The sequence continues at coordinate 656,896 of NW_027327459.1, forward strand.
CGGAAGATAATTCCTTTTTCACCATAGCCCTCTATGGGCTTCCAAATATCCCTTTGCCAATTCCACAAGAACAGCCTTAGCGAAAGGCTTCTTGAAGGGAAAGATGTAACTCTGTGAGATGAATTAACAGAACACAGAGCAGTTTCTCAGAAAGCTTCTTTCCAGTTTTGAACGGAAGATATTTCCTTTTTCACCATAGCCCTCTATGGGCTTCCAAATATCCCTTTGCCAATTCCACAAGAACAGGCTTAGCGAAAGGCTTCTTGAAGGGAAAGATGTAACTCTGTGAGATGAATTAACAGAACAGAGAGCAGGTTCTCAGAAAGCGTCTTTCCAATTTTGAACGGAAGATATTTCCTTTTTCATCATAGCCCTCTATGGGCTTCCAAATATCCCTTTGCAAATTACCCAAGAACAGCCTTAGCGAAAGGCTTCTTGAAGGGAAAGATGTAACTCTGTGAGATGAATTAACAGAACATAGAACAGTTTCTCAGAAAGCTTCTTTCCAGTTTTGAACGGAAGATATTTCCTTTTTCACCATAGCCCTCTAAGGGCTTCCAAATATCCCTTTACCAATTCCACAAGAACAGCCTTAGCGAAAGGCTTCTTGAAGGGAAAGATGTAACTCTGTGAAATGAATTAACAGAACACGGAGCAGTTTCTCAGAAAGCTTCTTTCCAGTTTTGAAGGGAAGATATTTCCTTTTTCACCATAGCCCTCTATGGGCTTCCAAATATCCCTTTGCCAATTCCACAAGAACAGGCTTAGCGAAAGGCTTCTTGAAGGGAAAGATGTAACTCTGTGAGATGAATTAACAGAACAGAGAGCAGTTTCTCAGAAAGCGTCTTTCCAATTTTGAACGGAAGATATTTCCTTTTTCATCATAGCCCTCTATGGGCTTCCAAATATCCCTTTGCCAATTACCCAAGAACAGCCTTAGCGAAAGGCTTCTTGAAGGGAAAGATGTAACTCTGTGAGATGAATTAACAGAACATAGAACAGTTTCTCAGAAAGCTTCTTTCCAGTTTTGAACGGAAGATATTTCCTTTTTCACCATAGCCCTCTAAGGGATTCCAAATATCCCTTTACCAATTCCACAAGAACAGCCTTAGCGAAAGGCTTCTTGAAGGGAAAGATGTAACTCTGTGAGATGAATTAACAGAACACAGAGCAGTTTCTCAGAAAGCTTCTTTCCAGTTTTGAACGGAAGATATTTCCTTTTTCACCATAGCCCTCTTTGGGCTTCCAAATATCCCTTTGCCAATTCCACAAGAACAGCCTTAGCGAAAGGCTTCTTGAAGGGAAAGATGTAACTCTGTGAGATGAATTAACAGAACACAGAGCAGTTTCTCAGAAAGCTTCTTTCCACTTTTGAACGGAAGATATTTCCTTTTTCACCATAGCCCTCTATGGGCTTCCAAATATCCCTTTGCCAATTCCACAAGAACAGCCTTAGCGAAAGGCTTCTTGAAGGGAAAGATGTAACTCTGTGAGATGAATTAACAGAACACAGAGCAGTTTCTCAGAAAGCTTCTTTCCAGTTTTGAACGGAAGATATTTCCTTTTTCACCATAGCCCTCTATGGGCTTCCAAATATCCCTTTGCCAATTCCACAAGAACAGCCTTAGCGAAAGGCTTCTTGAAGGGAAAGATGTAACTCTGTGAGATGAATTAACAGAACACAGAGCAGTTTCTCAGAAAGCTTCTTTCCAGTTTTGAACGGAAGATATTTCCTTTTTCACCATAGCCCTCTATGGGCTTCCAAATATCCCTATGCCAATTCCACAAGAACAGCCTTAGCGAAAGGCTTCTTGAAGGGAAAGATGTAACTCTGTGAGACGAATTAACAGAACACAGAGCAGTTTCTCAGAAAGCTTCTTTCCAGTTTTGAACGGAAGATATTTCCTTTTTCACCATAGCCCTCTATGGGCTTCCAAATATCCCTTTGCCAATTCCACAAGAACAGCCTTAGCGAAAGGCTTCTTGAAGGGAAAGATGTAACTCTGTGAGACGAATTAACAGAACACAGAGCAGTTTCTCAGAAAGCTTCTTTCCAGTTTTGAACGGAAGATATTTCCTTTTTCACCATAGCCCTCTATGGGCTTCCAAATATCCCTTTGCCAATTCCACAAGAACAGCCTTAGCGAAAGGCTTCTTGAAGGGAAAGATGTAACTCTGTGAGATGAATTAACAGAACACAGAGCAGTTTCTCAGAAAGCTTCTTTCCACTTTTGAACGGAAGATATTTCCTTTTTCACCATAGCCCTCTATGGGCTTCCAAATATCCCTTTGCCAATTCCACAAGAACAGCCTTAGCGAAAGGCTTCTTGAAGGGAAAGATGTAACTCTGTGAGATGAATTAACAGAACACTGAGCAGTTTCTCAGAAAGCTTCTTTCCACTTTTGAACGGAAGATATTTCCTTTTTCACCATAGCCCTCTATGGGCTTCCAAATATCCCTTTGCCAATTCCACAAGAACAGCCTTAGCGAAAGGCTTCTTGAAGGGAAAGATGTAACTCTGTGAGATGAATTAACAGAACACAGAGCAGTTTCTCAGAAAGCTTCTTTCCAGTTTTGAACGGAAGATATTTCCTTTTTCACCATAGCCCTCTATGGGCTTCCAAATATCCCTTTGCCAATTCCACAAGAACAGCCTTAGCGAAAGGCTTCTTGAAGGGAAAGATGTAACTCTGTGAGATGAATTAACAGAACACAGAGCAGTTTCTCAGAAAGCTTCTTTCCAGTTTTGAACGGAAGATATTTCCTTTTTCACCATAGCCCTCTATGGGCTTCCAAATATCCCTATGCCAATTCCACAAGAACAGCCTTAGCGAAAGGCTTCTTGAAGGGAAAGATGTAACTCTGTGAGATGAATTAACAGAACACAGAGCAGTTTCTCAGAAAGCTTCTTTCCAGTTTTGAACGGAAGATATTTGGTTTTTCACCATAGCCCTCTATGGGCTTCCAAATATCCCTTTGCCAATTCCACAAGAACAGCCTTAGCGAAAGGCTTCTTGAAGGGAAAGATGTAACTCTGTGAGACGAATTAACAGAACACAGAGCAGTTTCTCAGAAAGCTTCTTTCCAGTTTTGAACGGAAGATATTTCCTTTTTCACCATAGCCCTCTATGGGCTTCCAAATATCCCCCTGCCAATTCCACAAGAACAGCCTGAGCGAAAGGCTTCTTGAAGGGAAAGATGTAACTCTGTGAGATGAATTAACAGAACACAGAGCAGTTTCTCAGAAAGCTTCTTTCCAGTTTTGAACGGAAGATATTTCCTTTTTCACCATAGCCCTCTATGGGCTTCCAAATATCCCCCTGCCAATTCCACAAGAACAGCCTTAGCGAAAGGCTTCTTGAAGGGAAAGATGTAACTCTGTGAGATGAATTAACGGAACACAGAGCAGTTTCTCAGAAAGCTTCTTTCCAGTTTTGAACGGAAGATATTTCCTTTTTCACCATAGCCCTCTTTGTGCTTCCAAATATCCCTTTGCCAATTCCACAAGAACAGCCTTAGCGAAAGGCTTCTTGAAGGGAAAGATGTAACTCTGTGAGATGAATTAACAGAACACAGAGCAGTTTCTCAGAAAGCTTCTTTCCAGTTTTGAACGGAAGATATTTCCTTTTTCACCATAGCCCTCTATGGGCTTCCAAATATCCCTTTGCCAATTCCCCAAGAACAGCCTTAGCGAAAGGCTTCTTGAAGGGAAAGATGTAACTCTGTGAGATGAATTAACAGAACACAGAGCAGTTTCTCAGAAAGCTTCTTTCCAGTTTTGAACGGAAGATATTTCCTTTTTCACCATAGCCCTCTATGGGCTTCCAAATATCCCTTTGCCAATTCCACAAGAACAGCCTTAGCGAAAGGCTTCTTGAAGGGAAAGATGTAACTCTGTGAAATGAATTAACAGAACACGGAGCAGTTTCTCAGAAAGCTTCTTTCCAGTTTTGAACGGAAGATATTTCCTTTTTCACCATAGCCCTCTAAGGGCTTCCAAATATCCCTTTGCCAATTCCACAAGAACAGGCTTAGCGAAAGGCTTCTTGAAGGGAAAGATGTAACTCTGTGAGATGAATTAACAGAACAGAGAGCAGTTTCTCAGAAAGCGTCTTTCAAATTTTGAACGGAAGATATTTCCTTTTTCATCATAGCCCTCTATGGGCTTCCAAATATCCCTTTGCCAATTACCCAAGAACAGCCTTAGCGAAAGGCTTCTTGAAGGGAAAGATGTAACTCTGTGAGATGAATTAACAGAACACAGAGCAGTTTCTCAGAAAGCTTCTTTCCAGTTTTGAACGGAAGATATTTCCTTTTTCACCATAGCCCTCTATGGGCTTCCAAATATCCCTATGCCAATTCCACAAGAACAGCCTTAGCGAAAGGCTTCTTGAAGGGAAAGATGTAACTCTGTGAGATGAATTAACAGAACACAGAGCAGTTTCTCAGAAAGCTTCTTTCCAGTTTTGAACGGAAGATATTTCCTTTTTCACCATAGCCCTCTATGGGCTTCCAAATATCCCTTTGCCAATTCCACAAGAACAGCCTTAGCGAAAGGCTTCTTGAAGGGAAAGATGTAACTCTGTGAGACGAATTAACAGAACACAGAGCAGTTTCTCAGAAAGCTTCTTTCCAGTTTTGAACGGAAGATATTTCCTTTTTCACCATAGCCCTCTATGGGCTTCCAAATATCCCTTTGCCAATTCCACAAGAACAGCCTTAGCGAAAGGCTTCTTGAAGGGAAAGATGTAACTCTGTGAGATGAATTAACAGAACACAGAGCAGTTTCTCAGAAAGCTTCTTTCCAGTTTTGAACGGAAGATATTTCCTTTTTCACCATAGCCCTCTATGGGCTTCCAAATATCCCTATGACAATTCCACAAGAACAGCCTTAGCGAAAGGCTTCTTGAAGGGAAAGATGTAACTCTGTGAGATGAATTAACAGAACACAGAGCAGTTTCTCAGAAAGCTTCTTTCCAGTTTTGAACGGAAGATATTTCCTTTTTCACCATAGCCCTCTATGGGCTTCCAAATATCCCTTTGCCAATTCCACAAGAACAGCCTTAGCGAAAGGCTTCTTGAAGGGAAAGATGTAACTCTGTGAGACGAATTAACAGAACACAGAGCAGTTTCTCAGAAAGCTTCTTTCCAGTTTTGAACGGAAGATATTTCCTTTTTCACCATAGCCCTCTATGGGCTTCCAAATATCCCTTTGCCAATTCCACAAGAACAGCCTTAGCGAAAGGCTTCTTGAAGGGAAAGATGTAACTCTGTGAGATGAATTAACAGAACACAGAGCAGTTTCTCAGAAAGCTTCTTTCCAGTTTTGAACGGAAGATATTTCCTTTTTCACCATAGCCATCTATGGGCTTCCAAATATCCCCCTGCCAATTCCACAAGAACAGCCTTAGCGAAAGGCTTCTTGAAGGGAAAGATGTAACTCTGTGAGATGAATTAACGGAACACAGAGCAGTTTCTCAGAAAGCTTCTTTCCAGTTTTGAACGGAAGATATTTCCTTTTTCACCATAGCCCTCTTTGGGCTTCCAAATATCCCTTTGCCAATTCCACAAGAACAGCCTTAGCGAAAGGCTTCTTGAAGGGAGAGATGTAACTCTGTGAGATGAATTAACAGAACACAGAGCAGTTTCTCAGAAAGCTTCTTTCCAGTTTTGAACGGAAGATATTTCCTTTTTCACCGTAGCCCTCTATGGGCTTCCAAATATCCCTTTGCCAATTCCCCAAGAACAGCCTTAGCGAAAGGCTTCTTGAAGGGAAAGATGTAACTCTGTGAGATGAATTAACAGAACACAGAGCAATTTCTCAGAAAGCTTCTTTCCAGTTTTGAACGGAAGATATTTCCTTTTTCACCATAGCACTCTATGGGCTTCCAAATATCCCTTTGCCAATTCCACAAGAACAGCCTTAGCGAAAGGCTTCTTGAAGGGAAAGATGTAACTCTGTGAAATGAATTAACAGAACACGGAGCAGTTTCTCAGAAAGCTTCTTTCTAGTATTGAACGGAAGATATTTCCTTTTTCACCATAGCCCTCTATGGGCTTCCAAATATCCCTTTGCCAATTCCACAAGAACAGGCTTAGCGAAAGGCTTCTTGAAGGGAAAGATGTAACTCTGTGAGATGAATTAACAGAACAGAGAGCAGTTTCTCAGAAAGCGTCTTTCCAATTTTGGACGGAAGATATTTCCTTTTTCATCATAGCCCTCTATGGGCTTCCAAATATCCCTTTGCCAATTACCCAAGAACAGCCTTAGCGAAAGGCTTCTTGAAGGGAAAGATGTAACTCTGTGAGATGAATTAACAGAACACAGAGCAGTTTCTCAGAAAGCTTCTTTCCAGTTTTGAACGGAAGATATTTCCTTTTTCACCATAGCCCTCTTTGGGCTTCCAAATATCCCTTTGCCAATTCCACAAGAACAGCCTTAGCGAAAGACTTCTTGAAGGGAAAGATGTAACTCTGTGAGATGAATTAACAGAACACAGAGCAGTTTCTCAGAAAGCTTCTTTCCAGTTTTGAGCGGAAGATATTTCCTTTTTCACCATAGCCCTCTATGGGCTTCCAAATATCCCTATGCCAATTCCACAAGAACAGCCTTAGCGAAAGGCTTCTTGAAGGGAAAGATGTAACTCTGTGAGATGAATTAACAGAACACAGAGCAGTTTCTCAGAAATCTTCTTTCCAGTTTTGAACGGAAGATATTTCCCTTTTCACCATAGCCCTCTATGGGCTTCCAAATATCCCTTTGCCAATTCCACAAGAACAGCCTTAGCGAAAGGCTTCTTGAAGGGAAAGATGTAACTCTGTGAGACGAATTAACAGAACACAGAGCAGTTTCTCAGAAAGCTTCTTTCCAGTTTTGAACGGAAGATATTTCCTTTTTCACCATAGCCCTCTATGGGCTTCCAAATATCCCTTTGCCAATTCCACAAGAACAGCCTTAGCGAAAGGCTTCTTGAAGGGAAAGATGTAACTCTGTGAGATGAATTAACAGAACACAGAGCAGTTTCTCAGAAAGCTTCTTTCCAGTTTTGAACGGAAGATATTTCCTTTTTCACCATAGCCCTCTATGGGCTTCCAAATATCCCTTTGCCAATTCCACAAGAACAGCCTTAGCGAAAGGCTTCTTGAAGGGAAAGATGTAACTCTGTGAGATGAATTAACAGAACACAGAGCAGTTTCTCAGAAAGCTTCTTTCCAGTTTTGAACGGAAGATATTTCCTTTTTCACCATAGCCCTCTATGGGCTTCCAAATATCCCTTTGCCAATTCCACAAGAACAGCCTTAGCGAAAGGCTTCTTGAAGGGAAAGATGTAACTCTGTGAGATGAATTAACAGAACACAGAGCAGTTTCTCAGAAAGCTTCTTTCCAGTTTTGAACGGAAGATATTTCCTTTTTCACCATAGCCCTCTATGGGCTTCCAAATATCCCTATGCCAATTCCACAAGAACAGCCTTAGCGAAAGGCTTCTTGAAGGGAAAGATGTAACTCTGTGAGATGAATTAACAGAACACAGAGGAGTTTCTCAGAAAGCTTCTTTCCAGTTTTGAACGGAAGATATTTCCTTTTTCACCATAGCCCTCTATGGGCTTCCAAATATCCCTTTGCCAATTCCACAAGAACAGCCTTAGCGAAAGGCTTCTTGAAGGGAAACATGTAACTCTGTGAGACGAATTAACAGAACACAGAGCAGTTTCTCAGAAAGCTTCTTTCCAGTTTTGAACGGAAGATATTTCCTTTTTCACCATAGCCCTCTATGGGCTTCCAAATATCCCTTTGCCAATTCCACAAGAACAGCCTTAGCGAAAGGCTTCTTGAAGGGAAAGATGTAACTCTGTGAGATGAATTAACAGAACACAGAGCAGTTTCTCAGAAAGCTTCTTTCCACTTTTGAACGGAAGATATTTCCTTTTTCACCATAGCCCTCTATGGGCTTCCAAATATCCCTTTGCCAATTCCACAAGAACAGCCTTAGCGAAAGGCTTCTTGAAGGGAAAGATGTAACTCTGTGAGATGAATTAACAGAACACAGAGCAGTTTCTCAGAAAGCTTCTTTCCAGTTTTGAACGGAAGATATTTCCTTTTTCACCATAGCCCTCTATGGGCTTCCAAATATCCCTTTGCCAATTCCACAAGAACAGCCTTAGCGAAAGGCTTCTTGAAGGGAAAGATGTAACTCTGTGAGATGAATTAACAGAACACAGAGCAGTTTCTCAGAAAGCTTCTTTCCAGTTTTGAACGGAAGATATTTCCTTTTTCACCATAGCCCTCTATGGGCTTCCAAATATCCCTTTGCCAATTCCACAAGAACAGCCTTAGCGAAAGGCTTCTTGAAGGGAAAGATGTAACTCTGTGAGATGAATTAACAGAACACAGAGCAGTTTCTCAGAAAGCTTCTTTCCAGTTTTGAACGGAAGATATTTCCTTTTTCACCATAGCCCTCTATGGGCTTCCAAATATCCCTATGCCAATTCCACAAGAACAGCCTTAGCGAAAGGCTTCTTGAAGGGAAAGATGTAACTCTGTGAGATGAATTAACAGAACACAGAGCAGTTTCTCAGAAAGCTTCTTTCCAGTTTTGAACGGAAGATATTTCCTTTTTCACCATAGCCCTCTATGGGCTTCCAAATATCCCTTTGCCAATTCCAAAAGAACAGCCTTAGCGAAAGGCTTCTTGAAGGGAAAGATGTAACTCTGTGAGACGAATTAACAGAACACAGAGCAGTTTCTCAGAAAGCTTCTTTCCAGTTTTGAACGGAAGATATTTCCTTTTTCACCATAGCCCTCTATGGGCTTCCAAATATCCCCCTGCCAATTCCACAAGAACAGCCTTAGCGAAAGGCTTCTTGAAGGGAAAGATGTAACTCTGTGAGATGAATTAACAGAACACAGAGCAGTTTCTCAGAAAGCTTCTTTCCAGTTTTGAACGGAAGATAATTCCTTTTTCACCATAGCCCTCTATGGGCTTCCAAATATCCCTTTGCCAATTCCACAAGAACAGCCTTAGCGAAAGGCTTCTTGAAGGGAAAGATGTAACTCTGTGAGATGAATTAACAGAACACAGAGCAGTTTCTCAGAAAGCTTCTTTCCAGTTTTGAACGGAAGATATTTCCTTTTTCACCATAGCCCTCTATGGGCTTCCAAATATCCCTTTGCCAATTCCACAAGAACAGGCTTAGCGAAAGGCTTCTTGAAGGGAAAGATGTAACTCTGTGAGATGAATTAACAGAACAGAGAGCAGGTTCTCAGAAAGCGTCTTTCCAATTTTGAACGGAAGATATTTCCTTTTTCATCATAGCCCTCTATGGGCTTCCAAATATCCCTTTGCAAATTACCCAAGAACAGCCTTAGCGAAAGGCTTCTTGAAGGGAAAGATGTAACTCTGTGAGATGAATTAACAGAACATAGAACAGTTTCTCAGAAAGCTTCTTTCCAGTTTTGAACGGAAGATATTTCCTTTTTCACCATAGCCCTCTAAGGGCTTCCAAATATCCCTTTACCAATTCCACAAGAACAGCCTTAGCGAAAGGCTTCTTGAAGGGAAAGATGTAACTCTGTGAAATGAATTAACAGAACACGGAGCAGTTTCTCAGAAAGCTTCTTTCCAGTTTTGAAGGGAAGATATTTCCTTTTTCACCATAGCCCTCTATGGGCTTCCAAATATCCCTTTGCCAATTCCACAAGAACAGGCTTAGCGAAAGGCTTCTTGAAGGGAAAGATGTAACTCTGTGAGATGAATTAACAGAACAGAGAGCAGTTTCTCAGAAAGCGTCTTTCCAATTTTGAACGGAAGATATTTCCTTTTTCATCATAGCCCTCTATGGGCTTCCAAATATCCCTTTGCCAATTACCCAAGAACAGCCTTAGCGAAAGGCTTCTTGAAGGGAAAGATGTAACTCTGTGAGATGAATTAACAGAACATAGAACAGTTTCTCAGAAAGCTTCTTTCCAGTTTTGAACGGAAGATATTTCCTTTTTCACCATAGCCCTCTAAGGGATTCCAAATATCCCTTTACCAATTCCACAAGAACAGCCTTAGCGAAAGGCTTCTTGAAGGGAAAGATGTAACTCTGTGAGATGAATTAACAGAACACAGAGCAGTTTCTCAGAAAGCTTCTTTCCAGTTTTGAACGGAAGATATTTCCTTTTTCACCATAGCCCTCTTTGGGCTTCCAAATATCCCTTTGCCAATTCCACAAGAACAGCCTTAGCGAAAGGCTTCTTGAAGGGAAAGATGTAACTCTGTGAGATGAATTAACAGAACACAGAGCAGTTTCTCAGAAAGCTTCTTTCCACTTTTGAACGGAAGATATTTCCTTTTTCACCATAGCCCTCTATGGGCTTCCAAATATCCCTTTGCCAATTCCACAAGAACAGCCTTAGCGAAAGGCTTCTTGAAGGGAAAGATGTAACTCTGTGAGATGAATTAACAGAACACAGAGCAGTTTCTCAGAAAGCTTCTTTCCAGTTTTGAACGGAAGATATTTCCTTTTTCACCATAGCCCTCTATGGGCTTCCAAATATCCCTTTGCCAATTCCACAAGAACAGCCTTAGCGAAAGGCTTCTTGAAGGGAAAGATGTAACTCTGTGAGATGAATTAACAGAACACAGAGCAGTTTCTCAGAAAGCTTCTTTCCAGTTTTGAACGGAAGATATTTCCTTTTTCACCATAGCCCTCTATGGGCTTCCAAATATCCCTATGCCAATTCCACAAGAACAGCCTTAGCGAAAGGCTTCTTGAAGGGAAAGATGTAACTCTGTGAGACGAATTAACAGAACACAGAGCAGTTTCTCAGAAAGCTTCTTTCCAGTTTTGAACGGAAGATATTTCCTTTTTCACCATAGCCCTCTATGGGCTTCCAAATATCCCTTTGCCAATTCCACAAGAACAGCCTTAGCGAAAGGCTTCTTGAAGGGAAAGATGTAACTCTGTGAGACGAATTAACAGAACACAGAGCAGTTTCTCAGAAAGCTTCTTTCCAGTTTTGAACGGAAGATATTTCCTTTTTCACCATAGCCCTCTATGGGCTTCCAAATATCCCTTTGCCAATTCCACAAGAACAGCCTTAGCGAAAGGCTTCTTGAAGGGAAAGATGTAACTCTGTGAGATGAATTAACAGAACACAGAGCAGTTTCTCAGAAAGCTTCTTTCCACTTTTGAACGGAAGATATTTCCTTTTTCACCATAGCCCTCTATGGGCTTCCAAATATCCCTTTGCCAATTCCACAAGAACAGCCTTAGCGAAAGGCTTCTTGAAGGGAAAGATGTAACTCTGTGAGATGAATTAACAGAACACTGAGCAGTTTCTCAGAAAGCTTCTTTCCACTTTTGAACGGAAGATATTTCCTTTTTCACCATAGCCCTCTATGGGCTTCCAAATATCCCTTTGCCAATTCCACAAGAACAGCCTTAGCGAAAGGCTTCTTGAAGGGAAAGATGTAACTCTGTGAGATGAATTAACAGAACACAGAGCAGTTTCTCAGAAAGCTTCTTTCCAGTTTTGAACGGAAGATATTTCCTTTTTCACCATAGCCCTCTATGGGCTTCCAAATATCCCTTTGCCAATTCCACAAGAACAGCCTTAGCGAAAGGCTTCTTGAAGGGAAAGATGTAACTCTGTGAGATGAATTAACAGAACACAGAGCAGTTTCTCAGAAAGCTTCTTTCCAGTTTTGAACGGAAGATATTTCCTTTTTCACCATAGCCCTCTATGGGCTTCCAAATATCCCTATGCCAATTCCACAAGAACAGCCTTAGCGAAAGGCTTCTTGAAGGGAAAGATGTAACTCTGTGAGATGAATTAACAGAACACAGAGCAGTTTCTCAGAAAGCTTCTTTCCAGTTTTGAACGGAAGATATTTGGTTTTTCACCATAGCCCTCTATGGGCTTCCAAATATCCCTTTGCCAATTCCACAAGAACAGCCTTAGCGAAAGGCTTCTTGAAGGGAAAGATGTAACTCTGTGAGACGAATTAACAGAACACAGAGCAGTTTCTCAGAAAGCTTCTTTCCAGTTTTGAACGGAAGATATTTCCTTTTTCACCATAGCCCTCTATGGGCTTCCAAATATCCCCCTGCCAATTCCACAAGAACAGCCTGAGCGAAAGGCTTCTTGAAGGGAAAGATGTAACTCTGTGAGATGAATTAACAGAACACAGAGCAGTTTCTCAGAAAGCTTCTTTCCAGTTTTGAACGGAAGATATTTCCTTTTTCACCATAGCCCTCTATGGGCTTCCAAATATCCCCCTGCCAATTCCACAAGAACAGCCTTAGCGAAAGGCTTCTTGAAGGGAAAGATGTAACTCTGTGAGATGAATTAACGGAACACAGAGCAGTTTCTCAGAAAGCTTCTTTCCAGTTTTGAACGGAAGATATTTCCTTTTTCACCATAGCCCTCTTTGTGCTTCCAAATATCCCTTTGCCAATTCCACAAGAACAGCCTTAGCGAAAGGCTTCTTGAAGGGAAAGATGTAACTCTGTGAGATGAATTAACAGAACACAGAGCAGTTTCTCAGAAAGCTTCTTTCCAGTTTTGAACGGAAGATATTTCCTTTTTCACCATAGCCCTCTATGGGCTTCCAAATATCCCTTTGCCAATTCCCCAAGAACAGCCTTAGCGAAAGGCTTCTTGAAGGGAAAGATGTAACTCTGTGAGATGAATTAACAGAACACAGAGCAGTTTCTCAGAAAGCTTCTTTCCAGTTTTGAACGGAAGATATTTCCTTTTTCACCATAGCCCTCTATGGGCTTCCAAATATCCCTTTGCCAATTCCACAAGAACAGCCTTAGCGAAAGGCTTCTTGAAGGGAAAGATGTAACTCTGTGAAATGAATTAACAGAACACGGAGCAGTTTCTCAGAAAGCTTCTTTCCAGTTTTGAACGGAAGATATTTCCTTTTTCACCATAGCCCTCTAAGGGCTTCCAAATATCCCTTTGCCAATTCCACAAGAACAGGCTTAGCGAAAGGCTTCTTGAAGGGAAAGATGTAACTCTGTGAGATGAATTAACAGAACAGAGAGCAGTTTCTCAGAAAGCGTCTTTCAAATTTTGAACGGAAGATATTTCCTTTTTCATCATAGCCCTCTATGGGCTTCCAAATATCCCTTTGCCAATTACCCAAGAACAGCCTTAGCGAAAGGCTTCTTGAAGGGAAAGATGTAACTCTGTGAGATGAATTAACAGAACACAGAGCAGTTTCTCAGAAAGCTTCTTTCCAGTTTTGAACGGAAGATATTTCCTTTTTCACCATAGCCCTCTATGGGCTTCCAAATATCCCTATGCCAATTCCACAAGAACAGCCTTAGCGAAAGGCTTCTTGAAGGGAAAGATGTAACTCTGTGAGATGAATTAACAGAACACAGAGCAGTTTCTCAGAAAGCTTCTTTCCAGTTTTGAACGGAAGATATTTCCTTTTTCACCATAGCCCTCTATGGGCTTCCAAATATCCCTTTGCCAATTCCACAAGAACAGCCTTAGCGAAAGGCTTCTTGAAGGGAAAGATGTAACTCTGTGAGACGAATTAACAGAACACAGAGCAGTTTCTCAGAAAGCTTCTTTCCAGTTTTGAACGGAAGATATTTCCTTTTTCACCATAGCCCTCTATGGGCTTCCAAATATCCCTTTGCCAATTCCACAAGAACAGCCTTAGCGAAAGGCTTCTTGAAGGGAAAGATGTAACTCTGTGAGATGAATTAACAGAACACAGAGCAGTTTCTCAGAAAGCTTCTTTCCAGTTTTGAACGGAAGATATTTCCTTTTTCACCATAGCCCTCTATGGGCTTCCAAATATCCCTATGACAATTCCACAAGAACAGCCTTAGCGAAAGGCTTCTTGAAGGGAAAGATGTAACTCTGTGAGATGAATTAACAGAACACAGAGCAGTTTCTCAGAAAGCTTCTTTCCAGTTTTGAACGGAAGATATTTCCTTTTTCACCATAGCCCTCTATGGGCTTCCAAATATCCCTTTGCCAATTCCACAAGAACAGCCTTAGCGAAAGGCTTCTTGAAGGGAAAGATGTAACTCTGTGAGACGAATTAACAGAACACAGAGCAGTTTCTCAGAAAGCTTCTTTCCAGTTTTGAACGGAAGATATTTCCTTTTTCACCATAGCCCTCTATGGGCTTCCAAATATCCCTTTGCCAATTCCACAAGAACAGCCTTAGCGAAAGGCTTCTTGAAGGGAAAGATGTAACTCTGTGAGATGAATTAACAGAACACAGAGCAGTTTCTCAGAAAGCTTCTTTCCAGTTTTGAACGGAAGATATTTCCTTTTTCACCATAGCCATCTATGGGCTTCCAAATATCCCCCTGCCAATTCCACAAGAACAGCCTTAGCGAAAGGCTTCTTGAAGGGAAAGATGTAACTCTGTGAGATGAATTAACGGAACACAGAGCAGTTTCTCAGAAAGCTTCTTTCCAGTTTTGAACGGAAGATATTTCCTTTTTCACCATAGCCCTCTTTGGGCTTCCAAATATCCCTTTGCCAATTCCACAAGAACAGCCTTAGCGAAAGGCTTCTTGAAGGGAGAGATGTAACTCTGTGAGATGAATTAACAGAACACAGAGCAGTTTCTCAGAAAGCTTCTTTCCAGTTTTGAACGGAAGATATTTCCTTTTTCACCGTAGCCCTCTATGGGCTTCCAAATATCCCTTTGCCAATTCCCCAAGAACAGCCTTAGCGAAAGGCTTCTTGAAGGGAAAGATGTAACTCTGTGAGATGAATTAACAGAACACAGAGCAATTTCTCAGAAAGCTTCTTTCCAGTTTTGAACGGAAGATATTTCCTTTTTCACCATAGCACTCTATGGGCTTCCAAATATCCCTTTGCCAATTCCACAAGAACAGCCTTAGCGAAAGGCTTCTTGAAGGGAAAGATGTAACTCTGTGAAATGAATTAACAGAACACGGAGCAGTTTCTCAGAAAGCTTCTTTCTAGTATTGAACGGAAGATATTTCCTTTTTCACCATAGCCCTCTATGGGCTTCCAAATATCCCTTTGCCAATTCCACAAGAACAGGCTTAGCGAAAGGCTTCTTGAAGGGAAAGATGTAACTCTGTGAGATGAATTAACAGAACAGAGAGCAGTTTCTCAGAAAGCGTCTTTCCAATTTTGGACGGAAGATATTTCCTTTTTCATCATAGCCCTCTATGGGCTTCCAAATATCCCTTTGCCAATTACCCAAGAACAGCCTTAGCGAAAGGCTTCTTGAAGGGAAAGATGTAACTCTGTGAGATGAATTAACAGAACACAGAGCAGTTTCTCAGAAAGCTTCTTTCCAGTTTTGAACGGAAGATATTTCCTTTTTCACCATAGCCCTCTTTGGGCTTCCAAATATCCCTTTGCCAATTCCACAAGAACAGCCTTAGCGAAAGACTTCTTGAAGGGAAAGATGTAACTCTGTGAGATGAATTAACAGAACACAGAGCAGTTTCTCAGAAAGCTTCTTTCCAGTTTTGAGCGGAAGATATTTCCTTTTTCACCATAGCCCTCTATGGGCTTCCAAATATCCCTATGCCAATTCCACAAGAACAGCCTTAGCGAAAGGCTTCTTGAAGGGAAAGATGTAACTCTGTGAGATGAATTAACAGAACACAGAGCAGTTTCTCAGAAATCTTCTTTCCAGTTTTGAACGGAAGATATTTCCCTTTTCACCATAGCCCTCTATGGGCTTCCAAATATCCCTTTGCCAATTCCACAAGAACAGCCTTAGCGAAAGGCTTCTTGAAGGGAAAGATGTAACTCTGTGAGACGAATTAACAGAACACAGAGCAGTTTCTCAGAAAGCTTCTTTCCAGTTTTGAACGGAAGATATTTCCTTTTTCACCATAGCCCTCTATGGGCTTCCAAATATCCCTTTGCCAATTCCACAAGAACAGCCTTAGCGAAAGGCTTCTTGAAGGGAAAGATGTAACTCTGTGAGATGAATTAACAGAACACAGAGCAGTTTCTCAGAAAGCTTCTTTCCAGTTTTGAACGGAAGATATTTCCTTTTTCACCATAGCCCTCTATGGGCTTCCAAATATCCCTTTGCCAATTCCACAAGAACAGCCTTAGCGAAAGGCTTCTTGAAGGGAAAGATGTAACTCTGTGAGATGAATTAACAGAACACAGAGCAGTTTCTCAGAAAGCTTCTTTCCAGTTTTGAACGGAAGATATTTCCTTTTTCACCATAGCCCTCTATGGGCTTCCAAATATCCCTTTGCCAATTCCACAAGAACAGCCTTAGCGAAAGGCTTCTTGAAGGGAAAGATGTAACTCTGTGAGATGAATTAACAGAACACAGAGCAGTTTCTCAGAAAGCTTCTTTCCAGTTTTGAACGGAAGATATTTCCTTTTTCACCATAGCCCTCTATGGGCTTCCAAATATCCCTATGCCAATTCCACAAGAACAGCCTTAGCGAAAGGCTTCTTGAAGGGAAAGATGTAACTCTGTGAGATGAATTAACAGAACACAGAGGAGTTTCTCAGAAAGCTTCTTTCCAGTTTTGAACGGAAGATATTTCCTTTTTCACCATAGCCCTCTATGGGCTTCCAAATATCCCTTTGCCAATTCCACAAGAACAGCCTTAGCGAAAGGCTTCTTGAAGGGAAACATGTAACTCTGTGAGACGAATTAACAGAACACAGAGCAGTTTCTCAGAAAGCTTCTTTCCAGTTTTGAACGGAAGATATTTCCTTTTTCACCATAGCCCTCTATGGGCTTCCAAATATCCCTTTGCCAATTCCACAAGAACAGCCTTAGCGAAAGGCTTCTTGAAGGGAAAGATGTAACTCTGTGAGATGAATTAACAGAACACAGAGCAGTTTCTCAGAAAGCTTCTTTCCACTTTTGAACGGAAGATATTTCCTTTTTCACCATAGCCCTCTATGGGCTTCCAAATATCCCTTTGCCAATTCCACAAGAACAGCCTTAGCGAAAGGCTTCTTGAAGGGAAAGATGTAACTCTGTGAGATGAATTAACAGAACACAGAGCAGTTTCTCAGAAAGCTTCTTTCCAGTTTTGAACGGAAGATATTTCCTTTTTCACCATAGCCCTCTATGGGCTTCCAAATATCCCTTTGCCAATTCCACAAGAACAGCCTTAGCGAAAGGCTTCTTGAAGGGAAAGATGTAACTCTGTGAGATGAATTAACAGAACACAGAGCAGTTTCTCAGAAAGCTTCTTTCCAGTTTTGAACGGAAGATATTTCCTTTTTCACCATAGCCCTCTATGGGCTTCCAAATATCCCTTTGCCAATTCCACAAGAACAGCCTTAGCGAAAGGCTTCTTGAAGGGAAAGATGTAACTCTGTGAGATGAATTAACAGAACACAGAGCAGTTTCTCAGAAAGCTTCTTTCCAGTTTTGAACGGAAGATATTTCCTTTTTCACCATAGCCCTCTATGGGCTTCCAAATATCCCTATGCCAATTCCACAAGAACAGCCTTAGCGAAAGGCTTCTTGAAGGGAAAGATGTAACTCTGTGAGATGAATTAACAGAACACAGAGCAGTTTCTCAGAAAGCTTCTTTCCAGTTTTGAACGGAAGATATTTCCTTTTTCACCATAGCCCTCTATGGGCTTCCAAATATCCCTTTGCCAATTCCAAAAGAACAGCCTTAGCGAAAGGCTTCTTGAAGGGAAAGATGTAACTCTGTGAGACGAATTAACAGAACACAGAGCAGTTTCTCAGAAAGCTTCTTTCCAGTTTTGAACGGAAGATATTTCCTTTTTCACCATAGCCCTCTATGGGCTTCCAAATATCCCCCTGCCAATTCCACAAGAACAGCCTTAGCGAAAGGCTTCTTGAAGGGAAAGATGTAACTCTGTGAGATGAATTAACAGAACACAGAGCAGTTTCTCAGAAAGCTTCTTTCCAGTTTTGAACGGAAGATATTTCCTTTTTCACCATAGCCCTCTATGGGCTTCCAAATATCCCCCTGCCAATTCCACAAGAACAGCCTTAGCGAAAGGCTTCTTGAAGGGAAAGATGTAACTCTGTGAGATGAATTAACGGAACACAGAGCAGTTTCTCAGAAAGCTTCTTTCCAGTTTTGAACGGAAGATATTTCCTTTTTCACCATAGCCCTCTTTGGGCTTCCAAATATCCCTTTGCCAATTCCACAAGAACAGCCTTAGCGAAAGGCTTCTTGAAGGGAAAGATGTAACTCTGTGAGATGAATTAACAGAACACAGAGCAGTTTCTCAGAAAGCTTCTTTCCAGTTTTGAACGGAAGATATTTCCTTTTTCACCATAGCCCTCTATGGGCTTCCAAATATCCCTTTGCCAATTCCCCAAGAACAGCCTTAGCGAAAGGCTTCTTGAAGGGAAAGATGTAACTCTGTGAGATGAATTAACAGAACACAGAGCAGTTTCTCAGAAAGCTTCTTTCCAGTTTTGAACGGAAGATATTTCCTTTTTCACCATAGCACTCTATGGGCTTCCAAATATCCCTTTGCCAATTCCACAAGAACAGCCTTAGCGAAAGGCTTCTTGAAGGGAAAGATGTAACTCTGTGAAATGAATTAACAGAACACGGAGCAGTTTCTCAGAAAGCTTCTTTCCAGTTTTGAACGGAAGATATTTCCTTTTTCACCATAGCCCTCTATGGGCTTCCAAATATCCCTTTGCCAATTCCACAAGAACAGGCTTAGCGAAAGGCTTCTTGAAGGGAAAGATGTAACTCTGTGAGATGAATTAACAGAACAGAGAGCAGTTTCTCAGAAAGCGTCTTTCCAATTTTGAACGGAAGATATTTCCTTTTTCATCATAGCCCTCTATGGGCTTCCAAATATCCCTTTGCCAATTACCCAAGAACAGCCTTAGCGAAAGGCTTCTTGAAGGGAAAGATGTAACTCTGTGAGATGAATTAACAGAACATAGAACAGTTTCTCAGAAAGCTTCTTTCCAGTTTTGAACGGAAGATATTTCCTTTTTCACCATAGCCCTCTAAGGGCTTCCAAATATCCCTTTACCAATTCCACAAGAACAGCCTTAGCGAAAGGCTTCTTGAAGGGAAAGATGTAACTCTGTGAGATGAATTAACAGAACACAGAGCAGTTTCTCAGAAAGCTTCTTTCCAGTTTTGAACGGAAGATATTTCCTTTTTCACCATAGCCCTCTTTGGGCTTCCAAATATCCCTTTGCCAATTCCATAAGAACAGCCTTAGCGAAAGGCTTCTTGAAGGGAAAGATGTAACTCTGTGAGATGAATTAACAGAACACAGAGCAGTTTCTCAGAAAGCTTCTTTCCAGTTTTGAACGGAAGATATTCCTTTTTCACCATAGCCCTCTATGGGCTTCCAAATATCCCTATGCCAATTCCACAAGAACAGCCTTAGCGAAAGGCTTCTTGAAGGGAAAGATGTAACTCTGTGAGATGAATTAACAGAACACAGAGCAGTTTCTCAGAAAGCTTCTTTCCAGTTTTGAACGGAAGATATTTCCTTTTTCACCATAGCCCTCTATGGGCTTCCAAATATCCCTTTGCCAATTCCACAAGAACAGCCTTAGCGAAAGGCTTCTTGAAGGGAAAGATGTAACTCTGTGAGACGAATTAACAGAACACAGAGCAGTTTCTCAGAAAGCTTCTTTCCAGTTTTGAACGGAAGATATTTCCTTTTTCACCATAGCCCTCTATGGGCTTCCAAATATCCCTTTGCCAATTCCACAAGAACAGCCTTAGCGAAAGGCTTCTTGAAGGGAAAGATGTAACTCTGTGAGATGAATTAACAGAACACAGAGCAGTTTCTCAGAAAGCTTCTTTCCAGTTTTGAACGGAAGATATTTCCTTTTTCACCATAGCCCTCTATGGGCTTCCAAATATTCCTTTGCCAATTCCACAAGAACAGCCTTAGCGAAAGGCTTCTTGAAGGGAAAGATGTAACTCTGTGAGATGAATTAACAGAACACAGAGCAGTTTCTCAGAAAGCTTCTTTCCAGTTTTGAACGGAAGATATTTCCTTTTTCACCATAGCCCTCTATGGGCTTCCAAATATCCCTTTGCCAATTCAACAAGAACAGCCTTAGCGAAAGGCTTCTTGAAGGGTAAGATGTAACTCTGTGAGATGAATTAACAGAACACAGAGCAGTTTCTCAGAAAGCTTCTTTCCAGTTTTGAACGGAAGATATTTCCTTTTTCACCATAGCCCTCTATGGGCTTCCAAATATCCCTTTGCCAATTCCACAAGAACAGCCTTAGCGAAAGGCTTCTTGAAGGGAAAGATGTAACTCTGTGAGATGAATTAACAGAACACAGAGCAGTTTCTCAGAAAGCTTCTTTCCAGTTTTGAACGGAAGATATTTCCTTTTTCACCATAGCCCTCTATGGGCTTCCAAATATCCCTATGCCAATTCCACAAGAACAGCCTTAGCGAAAGGCTTCTTGAAGGGAAAGATGTAACTCTGTGAGATGAATTAACAGAACACAGAGCAGTTTCTCAGAAAGCTTCTTTCCAGTTTTGAACGGAAGATATTTCCTTTTTCACCATAGCCCTCTATGGGCTTCCAAATATCCCTTTGCCAATTCCACAAGAACAGCCTTAGCGAAAGGCTTCTTGAAGGGAAAGATGTAACTCTGTGAGACGAATTAACAGAACACAGAGCAGTTTCTCAGAAAGCTTCTTTCCAGTTTTGAACGGAAGATATTTCCTTTTTCACCATAGCCCTCTATGGGCTTCCAAATATCCCTTTGCCAATTCCACAAGAACAGCCTTAGCGAAAGGCTTCTTGAAGGGAAAGATGTAACTCTGTGAGATGAATTAACAGAACACAGAGCAGTTTCTCAGAAAGCTTCTTTCCAGTTTTGAACGGAAGATATTTCCTTTTTCACCATAGCCCTCTATGGGCTTCCAAATATCCCCCTGCCAATTCCACAAGAACAGCCTAAGCGAAAGGCTTCTTGAAGGGAAAGATGTAACTCTGTGAGATGAATTAACGGAACACAGAGCAGTTTCTCAGAAAGCTTCTTTCCAGTTTTGAACGGAAGATATTTCCTTTTTCACCATAGCCCTCTTTGGGCTTCCAAATATCCCTTTGCCAATTCCACAAGAACAGCCTTAGCGAAAGGCTTCTTGAAGGGAAAGATGTAACTCTGTGAGATGAATTAACAGAACACAGAGCAGTTTCTCAGAAAGCTTCTTTCCAGTTTTGAACGGAAGATATTTCCTTTTTCACCGTAGCCCTCTATGGGCTTCCAAATATCCCTTTGCCAATTCCCCAAGAACAGCCTTAGCGAAAGGCTTCTTGAAGGGAAAGATGTAACTCTGTGAGATGAATTAACAGAACACAGAGCAGTTTCTCAGAAAGCTTCTTTCCAGTTTTGAACTGAAGATATTTCCTTTTTCACCATAGCACTCTATGGGCTTCCAAATATCCCTTTGCCAATTCCACAAGAACAGCCTTAGCGAAAGGCTTCTTGAAGGGAAAGATGTAACTCTGTGAAATGAATTAACAGAACACGGAGCAGTTTCTCAGAAAGCTTCTTTCCAGTTTTGAACAGAAGATATTTCCTTTTTCACCATAGCCCTCTATGGGCTTCCAAATATCCCTTTGCCAATTCCACAAGAACAGGCTTAGCGAAAGGCTTCTTGAAGGGAAAGATGTAACTCTGTGAGATGAATTAACAGAACAGAGAGCAGTTTCTCAGAAAGCGTCTTTCCAATTTTGAACGGAAGATATTTCCTTTTTCATCATAGCCCTCTATGGGCTTCCAAATATCCCTTTGCCAATTACCCAAGAACAGCCTTAGCGAAAGGCTTCTTGAAGGGAAAGATGTAACTCTGTGAGATGAATTAACAGAACATAGAACAGTTTCTCAGAAAGCTTCTTTCCAGTTTTGAACGGAAGATATTTCCTTTTTCACCATAGCCCTCTTGGGGCTTCCAAATATCCCTTTGCCAATTCCATAAGAACAGCCTTAGCGAAAGGCTTCTTGAAGGGAAAGATGTAACTCTGTGAGATGAATTAACAGAACACAGAGCAGTTTCTCAGAAAGCTTCTTTCCAGTTTTGAACGGAAGATATTTCCTTTTTCACCATAGCCCTCTAAGGGCTTCCAAATATCCCTTTACCAATTCCACAAGAACAGCCTTAGCGAAAGGCTTCTTGAAGGGAAAGATGTAACTCTGTGAGATGAATTAACAGAACACAGAGCAGTTTCTCAGAAAGCTTCTTTCCAGTTTTGAACGGAAGATATTTCCTTTTTCACCATAGCCCTCTATGGGCTTCCAAATATCCCTATGCCAATTCCACAAGAACAGCCTTAGCGAAAGGCTTCTTGAAGGGAAAGATGTAACTCTGTGAGATGAATTAACAGAACACAGAGCAGTTTCTCAGAAAGCTTCTTTCCAGTTTTGAACGGAAGATATTTCCTTTTTCACCATAGCCCTCTATGGGCTTCCAAATATCCCTTTGCCAATTCCAAAAGAACAGCCTTAGCGAAAGGCTTCTTGAAGGGAAAGATGTAACTCTGTGAGACGAATTAACAGAACACAGAGCAGTTTCTCAGAAAGCTTCTTTCCAGTTTTGAACGGAAGATATTTCCTTTTTCACCATAGCCCTCTATGGGCTTCCAAATATCCCTTTGCCAATTCCACAAGAACAGCCTTAGTGAATGGCTTCTTGAAGGGAAAGATGTAACTCTGTGAGATGAATTAACAGAACACAGAGCAGTTTCTCAGAAAGCTTCTTTCCAGTTTTGAACGGAAGATATTTCCTTTTTCACCATAGCCCTCTATGGGCTTCCAAATATCCCCCTGCCAATTCCACAAGAACAGCCTTAGCGAAAGGCTTCTTGAAGGGAAAGATGTAACTCTGTGAGATGAATTAACAGAACACAGAGCAGTTTCTCAGAAAGCTTCTTTCCAGTTTTGAACGGAAGATATTTCCTTTTTCACCATAGCCCTCTATGGGCTTCCAAATATCCCCCTGCCAATTCCACAAGAACAGCCTAAGCGAAAGGCTTCTTGAAGGGAAAGATGTAACTCTGTGAGATGAATTAACGGAACACAGAGCAGTTTCTCAGAAAGCTTCTTTCCAGTTTTGAACGGAAGATATTTCCTTTTTCACCATAGCCCTCTTTGGGCTTCCAAATATCCCTTTGCCAATTCCACAAGAACAGCCTTAGCGAAAGGCTTCTTGAAGGGAAAGATGTAACTCTGTGAGATGAATTAACAGAACACAGAGCAGTTTCTCAGAAAGCTTCTTTCCAGTTTTGAACGGAAGATATTTCCTTTTTCACCGTAGCCCTCTATGGGCTTCCAAATATCCCTTTGCCAATTCCCCAAGAACAGCCTTAGCGAAAGGCTTCTTGAAGGGAAAGATGTAACTCTGTGAGATGAATTAACAGAACACAGAGCAGTTTCTCAGAAAGCTTCTTTCCAGTTTTGAACTGAAGATATTTCCTTTTTCACCATAGCACTCTATGGGCTTCCAAATATCCCTTTGCCAATTCCACAAGAACAGCCTTAGCGAAAGGCTTCTTGAAGGGAAAGATGTAACTCTGTGAAATGAATTAACAGAACACGGAGCAGTTTCTCAGAAAGCTTCTTTCCAGTTTTGAACAGAAGATATTTCCTTTTTCACCATAGCCCTCTATGGGCTTCCAAATATCCCTTTGCCAATTCCACAAGAACAGGCTTAGCGAAAGGCTTCTTGAAGGGAAAGATGTAACTCTGTGAGATGAATTAACAGAACAGAGAGCAGTTTCTCAGAAAGCGTCTTTCCAATTTTGAACGGAAGATATTTCCTTTTTCATCATAGCCCTCTATGGGCTTCCAAATATCCCTTTGCCAATTACCCAAGAACAGCCTTAGCGAAAGGCTTCTTGAAGGGAAAGATGTAACTCTGTGAGATGAATTAACAGAACATAGAACAGTTTCTCAGAAAGCTTCTTTCCAGTTTTGAACGGAAGATATTTCCTTTTTCACCATAGCCCTCTTGGGGCTTCCAAATATCCCTTTGCCAATTCCATAAGAACAGCCTTAGCGAAAGGCTTCTTGAAGGGAAAGATGTAACTCTGTGAGATGAATTAACAGAACACAGAGCAGTTTCTCAGAAAGCTTCTTTCCAGTTTTGAACGGAAGATATTTCCTTTTTCACCATAGCCCTCTAAGGGCTTCCAAATATCCCTTTACCAATTCCACAAGAACAGCCTTAGCGAAAGGCTTCTTGAAGGGAAAGATGTAACTCTGTGAGATGAATTAACAGAACACAGAGCAGTTTCTCAGAAAGCTTCTTTCCAGTTTTGAACGGAAGATATTTCCTTTTTCACCATAGCCCTCTATGGGCTTCCAAATATCCCTATGCCAATTCCACAAGAACAGCCTTAGCGAAAGGCTTCTTGAAGGGAAAGATGTAACTCTGTGAGATGAATTAACAGAACACAGAGCAGTTTCTCAGAAAGCTTCTTTCCAGTTTTGAACGGAAGATATTTCCTTTTTCACCATAGCCCTCTATGGGCTTCCAAATATCCCTTTGCCAATTCCAAAAGAACAGCCTTAGCGAAAGGCTTCTTGAAGGGAAAGATGTAACTCTGTGAGACGAATTAACAGAACACAGAGCAGTTTCTCAGAAAGCTTCTTTCCAGTTTTGAACGGAAGATATTTCCTTTTTCACCATAGCCCTCTATGGGCTTCCAAATATCCCTTTGCCAATTCCACAAGAACAGCCTTAGTGAATGGCTTCTTGAAGGGAAAGATGTAACTCTGTGAGATGAATTAACAGAACACAGAGCAGTTTCTCAGAAAGCTTCTTTCCAGTTTTGAACGGAAGATATTTCCTTTTTCACCATAGCCCTCTATGGGCTTCCAAATATCCCCCTGCCAATTCCACAAGAACAGCCTTAGCGAAAGGCTTCTTGAAGGGAAAGATGTAACTCTGTGAGATGAATTAACGGAACACAGAGCAGTTTCTCAGAAAGCTTCTTTCCAGTTTTGAACGGAAGATATTTCCTTTTTCACCATAGCCCTCTTTGGGCTTCCAAATATCCCTTTGCCAATTCCACAAGAACAGCCTTAGCGAAAGGCTTCTTGAAGGGAAAGATGTAACTCTGTGAGATGAATTAACAGAACACAGAGCAGTTTCTCAGAAAGCTTCTTTCCAGTTTTGAACGGAAGATATTTCCTTTTTCACCATAGCCCTCTATGGGCTTCCAAATATCCCTTTGCCAATTCCCCAAGAACAGCCTTAGCGAAAGGCTTCTTGAAGGGAAAGATGTAACTCTGTGAGATGAATTAACAGAACACAGAGCAGTTTCTCAGAAAGCTTCTTTCCAGTTTTGAACGGAAGATATTTCCTTTTTCACCATAGCCCTCTATGGGCTTCCAAATATCCCTTTGCAATTCCACAAGAACAGCCTTAGCGAAAGGCTTCTTGAAGGGAAAGATGTAACTCTGTGAGACGAATTAACAGAACACAGAGCAGTTTCTCAGAAAGCTTCTTTCCAGTTTTGAACGGAAGATATTTCCTTTTTCACCATAGCCCTCTATGGGCTTCCAAATATCCCTTTGCCAATTCCACAAGAACAGCCTTAGCGAAAGGCTTCTTGAAGGGAAAGATGTAACTCTGTGAGATGAATTAACAGAACACAGAGCAGTTTCTCAGAAAGCTTCTTTCCAGTTTTGAACGGAAGATATTTCCTTTTTCACCATAGCCCTCTATGGGCTTCCAAATATCCCCCTGCCAATTCCACAAGAACAGCCTTAGCGAAAGGCTTCTTGAAGGGAAAGATGTAACTCTGTGAGATGAATTAACGGAACACAGAGCAGTTTCTCAGAAAGCTTCTTTCCAGTTTTGAACGGAAGATATTTCCTTTTTCACCATAGCCCTCTTTGGGCTTCCAAATATCCCTTTGCCAATTCCACAAGAACAGCCTTAGCGAAAGGCTTCTTGAATTGAAAGATGTAACTCTGTGAGATGAATTAACAGAACACAGAGCAGTTTCTCAGAAAGCTTCTTTCCAGTTTTGAACGGAAGATATTTCCTTTTTCACCGTAGCCCTCTATGGGCTTCCAAATATCCCTTTGCCAATTCCCCAAGAACAGCGTTAGCGAAAGGCTTCTTGAAGGGAAAGATGTAACTCTGTGAGATGAATTAACAGAACACAGAGCAGTTTCTCAGAAAGCTTCTTTCCAGTTTTGAACTGAAGATATTTCCTTTTTCACCTTAGCACTCTATGGGCTTCCAAATATCCCTTTGCCAATTCCACAAGAACAGCCTTAGCGAAAGGCTTCTTGAAGGGAAAGATGTAACTCTGTGAAATGAATTAACAGAACACGGAGCAGTTTCTCAGAAAGCTTCTTTCCAGTTTTGAACGGAAGATATTTCCTTTTTCACCATAGCCCTCTATGGGCTTCCAAATATCCCTTTGCCAATTCCACAAGAACAGGCTTAGCGAAAGGCTTCTTGAAGGGAAAGATGTAACTCTGTGAGATGAATTAACAGAACAGAGAGCAGTTTCTCAGAAAGCGTCTTTCCAATTTTGAACGGAAGATATTTCCTTTTTCATCATAGCCCTCTATGGGCTTCCAAATATCCCTTTGCCAATTACCCAAGAACAGCCTTAGCGAAAGGCTTCTTGAAGGGAAAGATGTAACTCTGTGAGATGAATTAACAGAACATAGAACAGTTTCTCAGAAAGCTTCTTTCCAGTTTTGAACGGAAGATATTTCCTTTTTCACCATAGCCCTCTTTGGGCTTCCAAATATCCCTTTGCCAATTCCATAAGAACAGCCTTAGCGAAAGGCTTCTTGAAGGGAAAGATGTAACTCTGTGAGATGAATTAACAGAACACAGAGCAGTTTCTCAGAAAGCTTCTTTCCAGTTTTGAACGGAAGATATTTCCTTTTTCACCATAGCCCTCTAAGGGCTTCCAAATATCCCTTTACCAATTCCACAAGAACAGCCTTAGCGAAAGGCTTCTTGAAGGGAAAGATGTAACTCTGTGAGATGAATTAACAGAACACAGAGCAGTTTCTCAGAAAGCTTCTTTCCAGTTTTGAACGGAAGATATTTCCTTTTTCACCATAGCCCTCTTTGGGCTTCCAAATATCCCTTTGCCAATTCCATAAGAACAGCCTTAGCGAAAGGCTTCTTGAAGGGAAAGATGTAATTCTGTGAGATGAATTAACAGAACACAGAGCAGTTTCTCAGAAAGCTTCTTTCCAGTTTTGAACGGAAGATATTTCCTTTTTCACCATAGCCCTCTATGGGCTTCCAAATATCCCTATGCCAATTCCACAAGAACAGCCTTAGCGAAAGGCTTCTTGAAGGGAAAGATGTAACTCTGTGAGATGAATTAACAGAACACAGAGCAGTTTCTCAGAAAGCTTCTTTCTAGTTTTGAACGGAAGATATTTCCTTTTTCACCATAGCCCTCTATGGGCTTCCAAATATCCCTTTGCCAATTTCACAAGAACAGCCTTAGCGAAAGGCTTCTTGAAGGGAAAGATGTAACTCTGTGAGACGAATTAACAGAACACAGAGCAGTTTCTCAGAAAGCTTCTTTCCAGTTTTGAACGGAAGATATTTCCTTTTTCACCATAGCCCTCTATGGGCTTCCAAATATCCCTTTGCCAATTCCACAAGAACATCCTTAGCGAAAGGCTTCTTGAAGGGAAAGATGTAACTCTGTGAGATGAATTAACAGAACACAGAGCAGTTTCTCAGAAAGCTTCTTTCCAGTTTTGAACGGAAGATATTTCCTTTTTCACCATAGCCCTCTATGGGCTTCCAAATATCCCTATGCCAATTCCACAAGAACAGCCTTAGCGAAAGGCTTCTTGAAGGGAAAGATGTAACTCTGTGAGATGAATTAACAGAACACAGAGCAGTTTCTCAGAAAGCTTCTTTCCAGTTTTGAACGGAAGATATTTCCTTTTTCACCATAGCCCTCTATGGGCTTCCAAATATCCCTTTGCCAATTCCACAAGAACAGCCTTAGCGAAAGGCTTCTTGAAGGGAAAGATGTAACTCTGTGAGACGAATTAACAGAACACAGAGCAGTTTCTCAGAAAGCTTCTTTCCAGTTTTGAACGGAAGATATTTCCTTTTTCACCATAGCCCTCTATGGGCTTCCAAATATCCCTTTGCCAATTCCACAAGAACAGCCTTAGCGAAAGGCTTCTTGAAGGGAAAGATGTAACTCTGTGAGATGAATTAACAGAACACAGAGCAGTTTCTCAGAAAGCTTCTTTCCAGTTTTGAACGGAAGATATTTCCTTTTTCACCATAGCCCTCTTTGGGCTTCCAAATATCCCTTTGCCAATTCCACAAGAACAGCCTTAGCGAAAGGCTTCTTGAAGGGAAAGATGTAACTCTGTGAGATGAATTAACAGAACACAGAGCAGTTTCTCAGAAAGCTTCTTTCCAGTTTTGAACGGAAGATATTTCCTTTTTCACCATAGCCCTCTATGGGCTTCCAAATATCCCTTTGCCAATTCCCCAAGAACAGCCTTAGCGAAAGGCTTCTTGAAGGGAAAGATGTAACTCTGTGAGATGAATTAACAGAACACAGAGCAGTTTCTCAGAAAGCTTCTTTCCAGTTTTGAACGGAAGATATTTCCTTTTTCACCATAGCACTCTATGGGCTTCCAAATATCCCTTTGCCAATTCCACAAGAACAGCCTTAGCGAAAGGCTTCTTGAAGGGAAAGATATAACTCTGTGAAATGAATTAACAGAACACGGAGCAGTTTCTCAGAAAGCTTCTTTCCAGTTTTGAACGGAAGATATTTCCTTTTTCACCATAGCCCTCTATGGGCTTCCAAATATCCCTTTGCCAATTCCACAAGAACAGGCTTAGCGAAAGGCTTCTTGAAGGGAAAGATGTAACTCTGTGAGATGAATTAACAGAACAGAGAGCAGTTTCTCAGAAAGCGTCTTTCCAATTTTGAACGGAAGATATTTCCTTTTTCATCATAGCCCTCTATGGGCTTCCAAATATCCCTTTGCCAATTACCCAAGAACAGCCTTAGCGAAAGGCTTCTTGAAGGGAAAGATGTAACTCTGTGAGATGAATTAACAGAACATAGAACAGTTTCTCAGAAAGCTTCTTTCCAGTTTTGAACGGAAGATATTTCCTTTTTCACCATAGCCCTCTTTGGGCTTCCAAATATCCCTTTGCCAATTCCATAAGAACAGCCTTAGCGAAAGGCTTCTTGAAGGGAAAGATGTAACTCTGTGAGATGAATTAACAGAACACAGAGCAGTTTCTCAGAAAGCTTCTTTCCAGTTTTGAACGGAAGATATTTCCTTTTTCACCATAGCCCTCTAAGGGCTTCCAAATATCCCTTTACCAATTCCACAAGAACAGCCTTAGCGAAAGGCTTCTTGAAGGGAAAGATGTAACTCTGTGAGATGAATTAACAGAACACAGAGCAGTTTCTCAGAAAGCTTCTTTCCAGTTTTGAACGGAAGATATTTCCTTTTTCACCATAGCCCTCTTTGGGCTTCCAAATATCCCTTTGCCAATTCCATAAGAACAGCCTTAGCGAAAGGCTTCTTGAAGGGAAAGATGTAACTCTGTGAGATGAATTAACAGAACACAGAGCAGTTTCTCAGAAAGCTTCTTTCCAGTTTTGAACGGAAGATATTTCCTTTTTCACCATAGCCCTCTATGGGCTTCCAAATATCCCTATGCCAATTCCACAAGAACAGCCTTAGCGAAAGGCTTCTTGAAGGGAAAGATGTAACTCTGTGAGATGAATTAACAGAACACAGAGCAGTTTCTCAGAAAGCTTCTTTCCAGTTTTGAACGGAAGATATTTCCTTTTTCACCATAGCCCTCTATGGGCTTCCAAATATCCCTTTGCCAATTTCACAAGAACAGCCTTAGCGAAAGGCTTCTTGAAGGGAAAGATGTAACTCTGTGAGACGAATTAACAGAACACAGAGCAGTTTCTCAGAAAGCTTCTTTCCAGTTTTGAACGGAAGATATTTCCTTTTTCACCATAGCCCTCTATGGGCTTCCAAATATCCCTTTGCCAATTCCACAAGAACATCCTTAGCGAAAGGCTTCTTGAAGGGAAAGATGTAACTCTGTGAGATGAATTAACAGAACACAGAGCAGTTTCTCAGAAAGCTTCTTTCCAGTTTTGAACGGAAGATATTTCCTTTTTCACCATAGCCCTCTATGGGCTTCCAAATATCCCTATGCCAATTCCACAAGAACAGCCTTAGCGAAAGGCTTCTTGAAGGGAAAGATGTAACTCTGTGAGATGAATTAACAGAACACAGAGCAGTTTCTCAGAAAGCTTCTTTCCAGTTTTGAACGGAAGATATTTCCTTTTTCACCATAGCCCTCTATGGGCTTCCAAATATCCCTAGGCCAATTCCACAAGAACAGCCTTAGCGAAAGGCTTCTTGAAGGGAAAGATGTAACTCTGTGAGACGAATTAACAGAACACAGAGCAGTTTCTCAGAAAGCTTCTTTCCAGTTTTGAACGGAAGATATTTCCTTTTTCACCATAGCCCTCTATGGGCTTCCAAATATCCCTTTGCCAATTCCACAAGAACAGCCTTAGCGAAAGGCTTCTTGAAGGGAAAGATGTAACTCTGTGAGATGAATTAACAGAACACAGAGCAGTTTCTCAGAAAGCTTCTTTCCAGTTTTGAACGGAAGATATTTCCTTTTTCACCATAGCCCTCTTTGGGCTTCCAAATATCCCTTTGCCAATTCCACAAGAACAGCCTTAGCGAAAGGCTTCTTGAAGGGAAAGATGTAACTCTGTGAGATGAATTAACAGAACACAGAGCAGTTTCTCAGAAAGCTTCTTTCCAGTTTTGAACGGAAGATATTTCCTTTTTCACCATAGCCCTCTATGGGCTTCCAAATATCCCTTTGCCAATTCCCCAAGAACAGCCTTAGCGAAAGGCTTCTTGAAGGGAAAGATGTAACTCTGTGAGATGAATTAACAGAACACAGAGCAGTTTCTCAGAAAGCTTCTTTCCAGTTTTGAACGGAAGATATTTCCTTTTTCACCATAGCACTCTATGGGCTTCCAAATATCCCTTTGCCAATTCCACAAGAACAGCCTTAGCGAAAGGCTTCTTGAAGGGAAAGATGTAACTCTGTGAAATGAATTAACAGAACACGGAGCAGTTTCTCAGAAAGCTTCTTTCCAGTTTTGAACGGAAGATATTTCCTTTTTCACCATAGCCCTCTATGGGCTTCCAAATATCCCTTTGCCAATTCCAAAAGAACAGCATTAGCGAAAGGCTTCTTGAAGGGAAAGATGTAACTCTGTGAGATGAATTAACAGAACACAGAGCAGTTTCTCAGAAAGCGTCTTTCCAATTTTGAACGGAAGATATTTCCTTTTTCATCATAGCCCTCTATGGGCTTCCAAATATCCCTTTGCCAATTACCCAAGAACAGCCTTAGCGAAAGGCTTCTTGAAGGGAAAGATGTAACTCTGTGAGATGAATTAACAGAACATAGAACAGTTTCTCAGAAAGCTTCTTTCCAGTTTTGAACGGAAGATATTTCCTTTTTCACCATAGCCCTCTAAGGGCTTCCAAATATCCCTTTACCAATTCCACAAGAAGAGCCTTAGCGAAAGGCTTCTTGAAGGGAAAGATGTAACTCTGTGAGATGAATTAACAGAACACAGAGCAGTTTCTCAGAAAGCTTCTTTCCAGTTTTGAACGGAAGATATTTCCTTTTTCTCCATAGCCCTCTTTGGGCTTCCAAATATCCCTTTGCCAATTCCACAAGAACAGCCTTAGCGAAAGGCTTCTTGAAGGGAAAGATGTAACTCTGTGAGATGAATTAACAGAACACAGAGCAGTTTCTCAGAAAGCTTCTTTCCAGTTTTGAACGGAAGATATTTCCTTTTTCACCATAGCCCTCTATGGGCTTCCAAATATCCCTATGCCAATTCCACAAGAACAGCCTTAGCGAAAGGCTTCTTGAAGGGAAAGATGTAACTCTGTGAGATGAATTAACAGAACACAGAGCAGTTTCTCAGAAAGCTTCTTTCCAGTTTTGAACGGAAGATATTTCCTTTTTCACCATAGCCCTCTATGGGCTTCCAAATATCCCTTTGCCAATTTCACAAGAACAGCCTTAGCGAAAGGCTTCTTGAAGGGAAAGATGTAACTCTGTGAGACGAATTAACAGAACACAGAGCAGTTTCTCAGAAAGCTTCTTTCCAGTTTTGAACGGAAGATATTTCCTTTTTCACCATAGCCCTCTATGGGCTTCCAAATATCCCTTTGCCAATTCCACAAGAACAGCCTTAGCGAAAGGCTTCTTGAAGGGAAAGATGTAACTCTGTGAGATGAATTAACAGAACACAGAGCAGTTTCTCAGAAAGCTTCTTTCCAGTTTTGAACGGAAGATATTTCCTTTTTCACCATAGCCCTCTATGGGCTTCCAAATCTCCCTTTGCCAATTCCACAAGAACAGCCTTAGCGAAAGGCTTCTTGAAGGGAAAGATGTAACTCTGTGAGATGAATTAACAGAACACAGAGCAGTTTCTCAGAAAGCTTCTTTCCAGTTTTGATCGGAAGATATTTCCTTTTTCACCATAGCCCTCTATGGGCTTCCAAATATCCCTTTGCCAATTCCACAAGAACAGCCTTAGCGAAAGGCTTCTTGAAGGGAAAGATGTAACTCTGTGAGATGAATTAACAGAACACAGAGCAGTTTCTCAGAAAGCTTCTTTCCAGTTTTGAACGGAAGATATTTCCTTTTTCACCATAGCCCTCTATGGGCTTCCAAATATCCCTTTGCCAATTCCACAAGAACAGCCTTAGCGAAAGGCTTCTTGAAGGGAAAGATGTAACTCTGTGAGATGAATTAACAGAACACAGAGCAGTTTCTCAGAAAGCTTCTTTCCAGTTTTGAACGGAAGATATTTCCTTTTTCACCATAGCCCTCTATGGGCTTCCAAATATCCCTTTGCCAATTCCACAAGAACAGCCTTAGCGAAAGGCTTCTTGAAGGGAAAGATGTAACTCTGTGAGACGAATTAACAGAACACAGAGCAGTTTCTCAGAAAGCTTCTTTCCAGTTTTGAACGGAAGATATTTCCTTTTTCACCATAGCCCTCTATGGGCTTCCAAATATCCCTTTGCCAATTCCACAAGAACAGCCTTAGCGAAAGGCTTCTTGAATGGAAAGATGTAACTCTGTGAGATGAATTAACAGAACACAGAGCAGTTTCTCAGAAAGCTTCTTTCCACTTTTGAACGGAAGATATTTCCTTTTTCACCATAGCCCTCTATGGGCTTCCAAATATCCCTTTGCCAATTCCACAAGAACAGCCTTAGCGAAAGGCTTCTTGAAGGGAAAGATGTAACTCTGTGAGATGAATTAACAGAACACAGAGCAGTTTCTCAGAAAGCTTCTTTCCAGTTTTGAACGGAAGATATTTCCTTTTTCACCATAGCCCTCTATGGGCTTCCAAATATCCCTAGGCCAATTCCACAAGAACAGCCTTAGCGAAAGGCTTCTTGAAGGGAAAGATGTAACTCTGTGAGACGAATTAACAGAACACAGAGCAGTTTCTCAGAAAGCTTCTTTCCAGTTTTGAACGGAAGATATTTCCTTTTTCACCATAGCCCTCTATGGGCTTCCAAATATCCCTTTGCCAATTCCACAAGAACAGCCTTAGCGAAAGGCTTCTTGAAGGGAAAGATGTAACTCTGTGAGATGAATTAACAGAACACAGAGCAGTTTCTCAGAAAGCTTCTTTCCAGTTTTGAACGGAAGATATTTCCTTTTTCACCATAGCCCTCTTTGGGCTTCCAAATATCCCTTTGCCAATTCCACAAGAACAGCCTTAGCGAAAGGCTTCTTGAAGGGAAAGATGTAACTCTGTGAGATGAATTAACAGAACACAGAGCAGTTTCTCAGAAAGCTTCTTTCCAGTTTTGAACGGAAGATATTTCCTTTTTCACCATAGCCCTCTATGGGCTTCCAAATATCCCTTTGCCAATTCCCCAAGAACAGCCTTAGCGAAAGGCTTCTTGAAGGGAAAGATGTAACTCTGTGAGATGAATTAACAGAACACAGAGCAGTTTCTCAGAAAGCTTCTTTCCAGTTTTGAACGGAAGATATTTCCTTTTTCACCATAGCACTCTATGGGCTTCCAAATATCCCTTTGCCAATTCCACAAGAACAGCCTTAGCGAAAGGCTTCTTGAAGGGAAAGATGTAACTCTGTGAAATGAATTAACAGAACACGGAGCAGTTTCTCAGAAAGCTTCTTTCCAGTTTTGAACGGAAGATATTTCCTTTTTCACCATAGCCCTCTATGGGCTTCCAAATATCCCTTTGCCAATTCCAAAAGAACAGCATTAGCGAAAGGCTTCTTGAAGGGAAAGATGTAACTCTGTGAGATGAATTAACAGAACACAGAGCAGTTTCTCAGAAAGCGTCTTTCCAATTTTGAACGGAAGATATTTCCTTTTTCATCATAGCCCTCTATGGGCTTCCAAATATCCCTTTGCCAATTACCCAAGAACAGCCTTAGCGAAAGGCTTCTTGAAGGGAAAGATGTAACTCTGTGAGATGAATTAACAGAACATAGAACAGTTTCTCAGAAAGCTTCTTTCCAGTTTTGAACGGAAGATATTTCCTTTTTCACCATAGCCCTCTAAGGGCTTCCAAATATCCCTTTACCAATTCCACAAGAAGAGCCTTAGCGAAAGGCTTCTTGAAGGGAAAGATGTAACTCTGTGAGATGAATTAACAGAACACAGAGCAGTTTCTCAGAAAGCTTCTTTCCAGTTTTGAACGGAAGATATTTCCTTTTTCTCCATAGCCCTCTTTGGGCTTCCAAATATCCCTTTGCCAATTCCACAAGAACAGCCTTAGCGAAAGGCTTCTTGAAGGGAAAGATGTAACTCTGTGAGATGAATTAACAGAACACAGAGCAGTTTCTCAGAAAGCTTCTTTCCAGTTTTGAACGGAAGATATTTCCTTTTTCACCATAGCCCTCTATGGGCTTCCAAATATCCCTATGCCAATTCCACAAGAACAGCCTTAGCGAAAGGCTTCTTGAAGGGAAAGATGTAACTCTGTGAGATGAATTAACAGAACACAGAGCAGTTTCTCAGAAAGCTTCTTTCCAGTTTTGAACGGAAGATATTTCCTTTTTCACCATAGCCCTCTATGGGCTTCCAAATATCCCTTTGCCAATTTCACAAGAACAGCCTTAGCGAAAGGCTTCTTGAAGGGAAAGATGTAACTCTGTGAGACGAATTAACAGAACACAGAGCAGTTTCTCAGAAAGCTTCTTTCCAGTTTTGAACGGAAGATATTTCCTTTTTCACCATAGCCCTCTATGGGCTTCCAAATATCCCTTTGCCAATTCCACAAGAACAGCCTTAGCGAAAGGCTTCTTGAAGGGAAAGATGTAACTCTGTGAGATGAATTAACAGAACACAGAGCAGTTTCTCAGAAAGCTTCTTTCCAGTTTTGAACGGAAGATATTTCCTTTTTCACCATAGCCCTCTATGGGCTTCCAAATCTCCCTTTGCCAATTCCACAAGAACAGCCTTAGCGAAAGGCTTCTTGAAGGGAAAGATGTAACTCTGTGAGATGAATTAACAGAACACAGAGCAGTTTCTCAGAAAGCTTCTTTCCAGTTTTGATCGGAAGATATTTCCTTTTTCACCATAGCCCTCTATGGGCTTCCAAATATCCCTTTGCCAATTCCACAAGAACAGCCTTAGCGAAAGGCTTCTTGAAGGGAAAGATGTAACTCTGTGAGATGAATTAACAGAACACAGAGCAGTTTCTCAGAAAGCTTCTTTCCAGTTTTGAACGGAAGATATTTCCTTTTTCACCATAGCCCTCTATGGGCTTCCAAATATCCCTTTGCCAATTCCACAAGAACAGCCTTAGCGAAAGGCTTCTTGAAGGGAAAGATGTAACTCTGTGAGATGAATTAACAGAACACAGAGCAGTTTCTCAGAAAGCTTCTTTCCAGTTTTGAACGGAAGATATTTCCTTTTTCACCATAGCCCTCTATGGGCTTCCAAATATCCCTTTGCCAATTCCACAAGAACAGCCTTAGCGAAAGGCTTCTTGAAGGGAAAGATGTAACTCTGTGAGACGAATTAACAGAACACAGAGCAGTTTCTCAGAAAGCTTCTTTCCAGTTTTGAACGGAAGATATTTCCTTTTTCACCATAGCCCTCTATGGGCTTCCAAATATCCCTTTGCCAATTCCACAAGAACAGCCTTAGCGAAAGGCTTCTTGAATGGAAAGATGTAACTCTGTGAGATGAATTAACAGAACACAGAGCAGTTTCTCAGAAAGCTTCTTTCCACTTTTGAACGGAAGATATTTCCTTTTTCACCATAGCCCTCTATGGGCTTCCAAATATCCCTTTGCCAATTCCACAAGAACAGCCTTAGCGAAAGGCTTCTTGAAGGGAAAGATGTAACTCTGTGAGATGAATTAACAGAACACAGAGCAGTTTCTCAGAAAGCTTCTTTCCAGTTTTGAACGGAAGATATTTCCTTTTTCACCATAGCCCTCTATGGGCTTCCAAATATCCCTTTGCCAATTCCACAAGAACAGCCTTAGCGAAAGGCTTCTTGAAGGGAAAGATGTAACTCTGTGAGATGAATTAACAGAACACAGAGCAGTTTCTCAGAAAGCTTCTTTCCAGTTTTGAACGGAAGATATTTCCTTTTTCACCATAGCCCTCTATGGGCTTCCAAATATCCCTTTGCCAATTCCACAAGAACAGCCTTAGCGAAAGGCTTCTTGAAGGGTAAGATGTAACTCTGTGAGATGAATTAACAGAACACAGAGCAGTTTCTCAGAAAGCTTCTTTCCAGTTTTGAACGGAAGATATTTCCTTTATCACCATAGCCCTCTATGGGCTTCCAAATATCCCTTTGCCAATTCCACAAGAACAGCCATAGCGAAAGGCTTCTTGAAGGGAAAGATGTAACTCTGTGAGATGAGATAACAGACCACAGAACAGTTTCTCAGAAAGCTTCTTTCCAGTTTTGAACGGAAGATATTTCCTTTTTCACCATAGCCCTCTATGGGCTTCCAAATATCCCCCTGCCAATTCCACAAGAACAGCCTTAGCGAAAGGCTTCTTGAAGGGAAAGATGTAACTCTGTGAGATGAATTAACGGAACACAGAGCAGTTTCTCAGAAAGCTTCTTTCCAGTTTTGAACGGAAGATATTTCCTTTTTCACCATAGCCCTCTTTGGGCTTCCAAATATCCCTTTGCCAATTCCACAAGAACAGCCTTAGCGAAAGGCTTCTTGAAGGGAAAGATGTAACTCTGTGAGATGAATTAACAGAACACAGAGCAGTTTCTCAGAAAGCTTCTTTCCAGTTTTGAACGGAAGATATTTCCTTTTTCACCATAGCCCTCTATGGGCTTCCAAATATCCCTTTGCCAATTCCCCAAGAACAGCCTTAGCGAAAGGCTTCTTGAAGGGAAAGATGTAACTCTGTGAGATGAATTAACAGAACACAGAGTAGTTTCTCAGAAAGCTTCTTTCCAGTTTTGAACGGAAGATATTTCCTTTTTCACCATAGCACTCTATGGGCTTCCAAATATCCCTTTGCCAATTCCACAAGAACAGCCTTAGCGAAAGGCTTCTTGAAGGGAAAGATGTAACTCTGTGAGATGAATTAACAGAACACAGAGCAGTTTCTCAGAAAGCTTCTTTCCAGTTTTGAACGGAAGATATTTCCTTTTTCACCATAGCCCTCTATGGGCTTCCAAATATCCCTTTGCCAATTCCACAAGAACAGCCATAGCGAAAGGCTTCTTGAAGGGAAAGATGTAACTCTGTGAGATGAGATAACAGAACACAGAACAGTTTCTCAGAAAGCTTCTTTCCAGTTTTGTACGGAAGATATTTCCTTTTTCACCATAGCCCTCTATGGGCTTCCAAATATCCCTTTGCCAATTCCACAAGAACAGCCTTAGCGAAAGGCTTCTTGAAGTGAAAGATGTAACTCTGTGAAATGAATTAACAGAACACGGAGCAATTTCTCAGAAAGCTTCTTTCCAGTTTTGAACGGAAGATATTTCCTTTTTCACCATAGCCCTCTATGGGCTTCCAAATATCCCTTTGCCAATTCCACAAGAACAGGCTTAGCGAAAGGCTTCTTGAAGGGAAAGATGTAACTCTGTGAGATGAATTAACAGAACAGAGAGCAGTTTCTCAGAAAGCGTCTTTCCAATTTTGAACGGAAGATATTTCCTTTTTCATCATAGCCCTCTATGGGCTTCCAAATATCCCTTTGCCAATTACCCAAGAACAGCCTTAGCAAAAGGCTTCTTGAAGGGAAAGATGTAACTCTGTGAGATGAATTAACAGAACATAGAACAGTTTCTCAGAAAGCTTCTTTCCAGTTTTGAACGGAAGATATTTCCTTTTTCACCATAGCCCTCTATGGGCTTCCAAATATCCCTTTACCAATTCCACAAGAACAGCCTTAGCGAAAGGCTTCTTGAAGGGAAAGATGTAACTCTGTGAGATGAATTAACAGAACACAGAGCAGTTTCTCAGAAAGCTTCTTTCCAGTTTTGAACGGAAGATATTTCCTTTTTCACCATAGCCCTCTTTGGGCTTCCAAATATCCCTTTGCCAATTCCACAAGAACAGCCTTAGCGAAAGGCTTCTTGAAGGGAAAGATGTAACTCTGTGAGATGAATTAACAGAACACAGAGCAGTTTCTCAGAAAGCTTCTTTCCAGTTTTGAACGGAAGATATTTCCTTTTTCACCATAGCCCTCTATGGGCTTCCAAATATCCCTATGCCAATTCCACAAGAACAGCCTTAGCGAAAGGCTTCTTGAAGGGAAAGATGTAACTCTGTGAGATGAATTAACAGAACACAGAGCCGTTTCTCAGAAAGCTTCTTTCCAGTTTTGAACGGAAGATATTTCCTTTTTCACCATAGCCCTCTATGGGCTTCCAAATATCCCTTTGCCAATTCCACAAGAACAGCCTTAGCAAAAGGCTTCTTGAAGGGAAAGATGTAACTCTGTGAGACGAATTAACAGAACACAGAGCAGTTTCTCAGAAACCTTCTTTCCAGTTTTGAACGGAAGATATTTCCTTTTTCACCATAGCCCTCTATGGGCTTCCAAATATCCCTTTGCCAATTCCACAAGAACAGCCTTAGCGAAAGGCTTCTTGAAGGGAAAGATGTAACCCTGTGAGATGAATTAACAGAACACAGAGCAATTTCTCAGAAAGCTTCTTTCCAGTTTTGAACGGAAGATATTTCCTTTTTCACCATAGCCCTCTATGGGCTTCCAAATATCCCTTTGCCAATTCCACAAGAACAGCCTTAGCGAAAGGCTTCTTGAAGGGAAAGATGTAACTCTGTGAGATGAATTAACAGAACACAGAGCAGTTTCTCAGAAAGCTTCTTTCCAGTTTTGAACGGAAGATATTTCCTTTTTCACCATAGCCCTCTATGGGCTTCCAAATATCCCTTTGCCAATTCCACAAGAACAGCCTTAGCGAAAGGCTTCTTGAAAGGAAAGATGTAACTCTGTGAGATGAATTAACAGAACACAGAGCAGTTTCTCAGAAAGCTTCTTTCCAGTTTTGAACGGAAGATATTTCCTTTTTCACCATAGCCCTCTATGGGCTTCCAAATATCCCTTTGCCAATTCCACAAGAACAGCCTTAGCGAAAGGCTTCTTGAAGGGTAAGATGTAACTCTGTGAGATGAATTAACAGAACACAGAGCAGTTTCTCAGAAAGCTTCTTTCCAGTTTTGAACGGAAGATATTTTCTTTTTCACCATAGCCCTCTGAGGATTCCAAATATAGCTTTGCCAATTCCACAAGAACAGCCTTAGCGAAAGGCTTCTTGAAGGGAAAGATGTAACTCTGTGAGATGAATTAACAGAACACAGAGCAGTTTCTCAGAAAGCTTCTTTCCAGTTTTGAACGGAAGATATTTCCTTTTTCACCATAGCCCTCTATGGGCTTCCAAATATCCCTTTGCCAATTCCACAAGAACAGCCTTAGCGAA
Organism: Chlorocebus sabaeus; assembly: GCF_047675955.1. Classification (NCBI taxonomy): domain Eukaryota; kingdom Metazoa; phylum Chordata; class Mammalia; order Primates; family Cercopithecidae; genus Chlorocebus; species Chlorocebus sabaeus. Next base: position 696,881 of record NW_027327459.1, read on the forward strand.
AGGCTTCTTGAAGGGTAAGATGTAACTCTGTGAGATGAATTAACAGAACACAGAGCAGTTTCTCAGAAAGCTTCTTTCCAGTTTTGAACGGAAGATATTTTCTTTTTCACCATAGCCCTCTGAGGATTCCAAATATAGCTTTGCCAATTCCACAAGAACAGCCTTAGCGAAAGGCTTCTTGAAGGGAAAGATGTAACTCTGTGAGATGAATTAACAGAACACAGAGCAGTTTCTCAGAAAGCTTCTTTCCAGTTTTGAACGGAAGATATTTCCTTTTTCACCATAGCCCTCTATGGGCTTCCCAATATCCCTTTGCCAATTCCACAAGAACAGCCTTAGCAAAAGGCTTCTTGAAGGGTAAGATGTAACTCTGTGAGATGAATTAACAGAACACAGAGCAGTATCTCAGAAAGCTTCTTTCCAGTTTTGAACGGAAGATATTTCCTTTTTCACCATAGCCCTCTATGGGCTTCCAAATATCCCTTTGCCAATTGCACAAGAACAGCCTTAGCGAAAGGCTTCTTGAAGGGAAAGATGTAACTCTGTGAGATGAATTAACAGAACACAGAGCAGTTTCTCAGAAAGCTTCTTTCCAGTTTTGAACGGAAGATATTTCCTTTTTCACCATAGCCCTCTATGGGCTTCCAAATATCCCTGTGCCAATTCCACAAGAACAGCCTTAGCGAAAGGCTTCTTGAAGGGAAAGATGTAACTCTGTGAGACGAATTAACAGAACACAGAGCAGTTTCTCAGAAAGCTTCTTTCCAGTTTTGAACGGAAGATATTTCCTTTTTCACCATAGCCCTCTATGGGCTTCCAAATATCCCTTTGCCAATTCCACAAGAACAGCCTTAGCGAAAGGCTTCTTGAATGGAAAGATGTAACTCTGTGAGATGAATTAACAGAACACAGAGCAGTTTCTCAGAAAGCTTCTTTCCACTTTTGAACGGAAGATATTTCCTTTTTCACCATAGCCCTCTATGGGCTTCCAAATATCCCTTTGCCAATTCCACAAGAACAGCCTTAGCGAAAGGCTTCTTGAAGGGAAAGATGTAACTCTGTGAGATGAATTAACAGAACACAGAGCAGTTTCTCAGAAAGCTTCTTTCCAGTTTTGAACGGAAGATATTTCCTTTTTCACCATAGCCCTCTATGGGCTTCCAAATATCCCTTTGCCAATTCCACAAGAACAGCCTTAGCGAAAGGCTTCTTGAAGGGAAAGATGTAACTCTGTGAGATGAATTAACAGAACACAGAGCAGTTTCTCAGAAAGCTTCTTTCCAGTTTTGAACGGAAGATATTTCCTTTTTCACCATAGCCCTCCATGGGCTTCCAAATATCCCTTTGCCAATTCCACAAGAACAGCCTTAGCGAAAGGCTTCTTGAAGGGTAAGATGTAACTCTGTGAGATGAATTAACAGAACACAGAGCAGTTTCTCAGAAAGCTTCTTTCCAGTTTTGAACGGAAGATATTTCCTTTTTCACCATAGCCCTCTATGGGCTTCCAAATATCCCTTTGCCAATTCCACAAGAACAGCCATAGCGAAAGGCTTCTTGAAGGGAAAGATGTAACTCTGTGAGATGAGATAACAGAACACAGAACAGTTTCTCAGAAGCTTCTTTCCAGTTTTGAACGGAAGATATTTCCTTTTTCACCATAGCCCTCTATGGGCTTCCAAATATCCCCCTGCCAATTCCACAAGAACAGCCTTAGCGAAAGGCTTCTTGAAGGGAAAGATGTAACTCTGTGAGATGAATTAACGGAACACAGAGCAGTTTCTCAGAAAGCTTCTTTCCAGTTTTGAACGGAAGATATTTCCTTTTTCACCATAGCCCTCTTTGGGCTTCCAAATATCCCTTTGCCAATTCCACAAGAACAGCCTTAGCGAAAGGCTTCTTGAAGGGAAAGATGTAACTCTGTGAGATGAATTAACAGAACACAGAGCAGTTTCTCAGAAAGCTTCTTTCCAGTTTTGAACGGAAGATATTTCCTTTTTCACCATAGCCCTCTATGGGCTTCCCAATATCCCTTTGCCAATTCCACAAGAACAGCCTTAGCGAAAGGCTTCTTGAAGGGTAAGATGTAACTCTGTGAGATGAATTAACAGAACACAGAGCAGTATCTCAGAAAGCTTCTTTCCAGTTTTGAACGGAAGATATTTCCTTTTTCACCATAGCCCTCTATGGGCTTCCAAATATACCTTTGCCAATTGCACAAGAACAGCCTTAGCGAAAGGCTTCTTGAAGGGAAAGATGTAACTCTGTGAGATGAATTAACAGAACACAGAGCAGTTTCTCAGAAAGCTTCTTTCCAGTTTTGAACGGAAGATATTTCCTTTTTCACCATAGCCCTCTATGGGCTTCCAAATATCCCTGTGCCAATTCCACAAGAACAGCCTTAGCGAAAGGCTTCTTGAAGGGAAAGATGTAACTCTGTGAGATGAATTAACAGAACACAGAGCAGTTTCTCAGAAAGCTTCTTTCCAGTTTTGAACGGAAGATATTTCCTTTTTCACCATAGCCCTCTATGGGCTTCCAAATATCCCTTTGCCAATTCCACAAGAACAGCCTTAACGAAAGGCTTCTTGAAGGGAAAGATGTAACTCTGTGAGATGAATTAACAGAACACAGAGCAGTTTCTCAGAAAGCTTCTTTGCAGTTTTGAACGGAAGATATTTCCTTTTTCACCATAGCCCTCTATGGGCTTCCAAATATCCCTTTGCCAATTCCACAAGAACAGCCTTAGCGAAAGGCTTCTTGAAGGGAAAGATGTAACTCTGTGAGACGAATTAACAGAACACAGAGCAGTTTCTCAGAAAGCTTCTTTCCAGTTTTGAACGGAACATAATTCCTTTTTCACCATAGCCCTCTATGGGCTTCCAAATATCCCTTTGCCAATTCCACAAGAACAGCCTTAGCGAAAGGATTCTTGAAGGGAAAGATGTAACTCTGTGAGATGAATTAACAGAACACAGAGCAGTTTCTCAAAAAGCTTCTTTTCAGTTTTGAAGGGAAGATAATTTCTTTTTCACCATAGCCCTCTAAGGATTTCAAATATAGCTTTGCCAAATCCACAAGAACAGCCTTAGCGAAAGGCTTCTTGAAGGGAAAGATGTAACTCTGTGCGATGAATTAACAGAACACAGAGAAGTTTCTCAGAAAGCTTCTTTCCAGTTTTGAACGGAAGATATTTCCTTTTTCAACATAGCCCTCTATGGGCTTCCAAATATCCCTTTGCCAATTCCACAAGAACAGCCTTAGCGAAAGGCTTCTTGAAGGGTAAGATGTAACTCTGTGAGATGAATTAACAGAACACAGAGCAGCTTCTCAGAAAGCTTCTTTCCAGTTTTCAACGGAAGATATTTCCTTTTTCACCATAGCCCTCTATGGGCTTCCAAATATCCCTTTGCCAATTCCACAAGAACAGCCTTAGCGAAAGGCTTCTTGAAGGGAAAGATGTAACTCTGTGAGATGAATTAACAGAACACAGAGCAGTTTCTCAGAAAGCTTCTTTCCAGTTTTGAACGGAAGATATTTCCTTTTTCACCATAGCCCTCTATGGGCTTCCAAATATCCCTTTGCCAATTCCACAAGAACAGCCTTAGCGAAAGGCTTCTTGAAGGGAAAGATGTAACTCTGTGAGATGAATTAACAGAACACAGAGCAGTTTCTCAGAAAGCTTCTTTCCAGTTTTGAACGGAAGATATTTCCTTTTTCACCATAGCCCTCTATGGGCTTCCAAATATCCCTATGCCAATTCCACAAGAACAGCCTTATCGAAAGGCTTCTTGAAGGGAAACATGTAACTCTGTGAGATGAATTAACAGAACACAGAGCCGTTTCTCAGAAAGCTTCTTTCCAGTTTTGAACGGAAGATATTTCCTTTTTCACCATAGCCCTCTATGGGCTTCCAAATATCCCTTTGCCAATTCCACAAGAACAGCCTTAGCAAAAGGCTTCTTGAAGGGAAAGATGTATCTCTGTGAGACGAATTAACAGAACACAGAGCAGTTTCTCAGAAAGCTTCTTTCCAGTTTTGAACGGAAGATATTTCCTTTTTCACCATAGCCCTCTATGGGCTTCCAAATATCCCTTTGCCAATTCCCCAAGAACAGCCTTAGCGAAAGGCTTCTTGAAGGGAAAGATGTAACTCTGTGAGATGAATTAACAGAACACAGAGCAGTTTCTCAGAAAGCTTCTTTCCAGTTTTGAACGGAAGATATTTCCTTTTTCACCATAGCCCTCTATGGGCTTCCAAATATCCCTTTGCCAATTCCACAAGAACAGCCTTAGCGAAAGGCTTCTTGAAGGGAAAGATGTAACTCTGTAAGATGAATTAACAGAACACAGAGCAGTTTCTCAGAAAGCTTCTTTCCAGTTTTGAACGGAAGATATTTCCTTTTTCACCATAGCCCTCTATGGGCTTCCAAATATCCCTTTGCCAATTCCACAAGAACAGCCTTAGCGAAAGGCTTCTTGAAGGGAAAGATGTAACTCTGTGAGATGAATTAACAGAACACAGAGCAGTTTCTCAGAAAGCTTCTTTCCAGTTTTGAACGGAAGATATTTCCTTTTTCACCATAGCCCTCTATGGGCTTCCAAATATCCCTTTGCCAATTCCACAAGAACAGCCTTAGCGAAAGGCTTTTGAAGGGTAAGATGTAACTCTGTGAGATGAATTAACAGAACACAGAGCAGTTTCTCAGAAAGCTTCTTTCCAGTTTTGAACGGAACATAATTCCTTTTTCACCATAGCCCTCTATGGGCTTCCAAATATCCCTTTGCCAATTCCACAAGAACAGCCTTAGCGAAAGGCTTCTTGAAGGGAAAGATGTAACTCTGTGAGATGAATTAACAGAACACAGAGCAGTTTCTCAAAAAGCTTCTTTTCAGTTTTGAACGGAAGATATTTTCTTTTTCACCATAGCCCTCTAAGGATTCCAAATATAGCTTTGCCAAATCCACAAGAACAGCCTTAGCGAAAGGCTTCTTGAAGGGAAAGATGTAACTCTGTGCGATGAATTAACGGAACACAGAGAAGTTTCTCAGAAAGCTTCTTTCCAGTTTTGAACGGAAGATATTTCCTTTTTCACCATAGCCCTCTATGGGCTTCCAAATCTCCCTTTGCCAATTCCACAAGAACAGCCTTAGCGAAAGGCTTCTTGAAGGGTAAGATGTAACTCTGTGAGATGAATTAACAGAACACAGAGCAGCTTCTCAGAAAGCTTCTTTCCAGTTTTCAACGGAAGATATTTCCTTTTTCACCATAGCCCTCTATGGGCTTCCAAATATCCCTTTGCCAATTCCACAAGAACAGCCTTAGCGAAAGGCTTCTTGAAGGGAAAGATGTAACTCTGTGAGATGAATTAACAGAACACAGAGCAGTTTCTCAGAAAGCTTCTTTCCAGTTTTGAACGGAAGATATTTCCTTTTTCACCATAGCCCTCTATGGGCTTCCAAATATCCCTTTGCCAATTCCACAAGAACAGCCTTAGCGAAAGGCTTCTTGAAGGGAAAGATGTAACTCTGTGAGATGAAATAACAGAACACAGAGCAGTTTCTCAGAAAGTTTCTTTCCAGTTTTGAACGGAAGATATTTCCTTTTTCACCGTAGCCCTCTATGGGCTTCCAAATATCCCTTTGCCAATTCCCCAAGAACAGCCTTAGTGAAAGGCTTCTTGAAGGGAAAGATGTAACTCTGTGAGATGAATTAACAGAACACAGAGCAGTTTCTCAGAAAGCTTCTTTCCAGTTTTGAACGGAAGATATTTCCTTTTTCACCATAGCCTCTATGGGCTTCCAAATATCCCTTTGCCAATTCCACAAGAACAGCCTTATCGAAAGGCTTCTTGAAGGGAAAGATGTAACTCTGTGAGATGAATTAACAGAACACAGAGCAGTTTCTCAGAAAGCTTCTTTCCAGTTTTGAACGGAAGTTATTTCCTTTTTCACCATAGCCCTCTAGGGATTCCAAATATCCCTTTGCCAATTCCACAAGAACAGCCTTAGCGAAAGGCTTCTTGAAGGGAAAGATGTAACTCTGTGAGATGAATTAACAGAACACAGAGCAGTTTCTCAGAAAGCTTCTTTCCAGTTTTGAACGGAAGATATTTCCTTTTTCACCATAGCCCACTATGGGCTTCCAAATATCCCTTTACCAATTCCACAAGAACAGCCTTAGCGAAAGGCTTCTTGAAGGGAAAGATGTAACTCTGTGAGATGAATTAAGAGAACACAGAGCAGTTTCTCAGAAAGCTTCTTTCCAGTTTTGAACGGAAGATATTTCCTTTTTCACCATAGCCCTCTATGGGCTTAAACTATCCCTTAGCCAATTCCCCAAGAACAGCCTTAGCGAAAGGCTTCTTGAAGGGAAAGATGTAACTCTGTGAGATGAATTAACAGAACACAGAGCAGTTTCTCAGAAAGCTTCTTTCCAGTTTTGAACGGAAGATATTTCCTTTTTCACCATAGCCCTCTTTGGGCTTCCAAATATCCCTTTGCCAATTCCACAAGAACAGCCTTAGCGAAAGGCTTCTTGAAGGGAAAGATGTAACTCTGTGAGATGAATTAACAGAACACAGAGCAGTTTCTCAGAAAGCTTCTTTCCAGTTTTGAACGGAAGATATTTCCTTTTTCACCATAGCCCTCTATGGGCTTCCAAATATCCCTTTGCCAATTCCCCAAGAACAGCCTTAGCGAAAGGCTTCTTGAAGGGAAAGATGTAACTCTGTGAGATGAATTAACAGAACACAGAGCAGTTTCTCAGAAAGCTTCTTTCCAGTTTTGAACGGAAGATATTTCCTTTTTCACCATAGCCCTCTATGGGCTTCCAAATATCCCTTTGCAATTCCACAAGAACAGCCTTAGCGAAAGGCTTCTTGAAGGGAAAGATGTAACTCTGTGAGACGAATTAACAGAACACAGAGCAGTTTCTCAGAAAGCTTCTTTCCAGTTTTGAACGGAAGATATTTCCTTTTTCACCATAGCCCTCTATGGGCTTCCAAATATCCCTTTGCCAATTCCACAAGAACAGCCTTAGCGAAAGGCTTCTTGAAGGGAAAGATGTAACTCTGTGAGATGAATTAACAGAACACAGAGCAGTTTCTCAGAAAGCTTCTTTCCAGTTTTGAACGGAAGATATTTCCTTTTTCACCATAGCCCTCTATGGGCTTCCAAATATCCCCCTGCCAATTCCACAAGAACAGCCTTAGCGAAAGGCTTCTTGAAGGGAAAGATGTAACTCTGTGAGATGAATTAACGGAACACAGAGCAGTTTCTCAGAAAGCTTCTTTCCAGTTTTGAACGGAAGATATTTCCTTTTTCACCATAGCCCTCTTTGGGCTTCCAAATATCCCTTTGCCAATTCCACAAGAACAGCCTTAGCGAAAGGCTTCTTGAATTGAAAGATGTAACTCTGTGAGATGAATTAACAGAACACAGAGCAGTTTCTCAGAAAGCTTCTTTCCAGTTTTGAACGGAAGATATTTCCTTTTTCACCGTAGCCCTCTATGGGCTTCCAAATATCCCTTTGCCAATTCCCCAAGAACAGCCTTAGCGAAAGGCTTCTTGAAGGGAAAGATGTAACTCTGTGAGATGAATTAACAGAACACAGAGCAGTTTCTCAGAAAGCTTCTTTCCAGTTTTGAACTGAAGATATTTCCTTTTTCACCATAGCACTCTATGGGCTTCCAAATATCCCTTTGCCAATTCCACAAGAACAGCCTTAGCGAAAGGCTTCTTGAAGGGAAAGATGTAACTCTGTGAAATGAATTAACAGAACACGGAGCAGTTTCTCAGAAAGCTTCTTTCCAGTTTTGAACGGAAGATATTTCCTTTTTCACCATAGCCCTCTATGGGCTTCCAAATATCCCTTTGCCAATTCCACAAGAACAGGCTTAGCGAAAGGCTTCTTGAAGGGAAAGATGTAACTCTGTGAGATGAATTAACAGAACAGAGAGCAGTTTCTCAGAAAGCGTCTTTCCAATTTTGAACGGAAGATATTTCCTTTTTCATCATAGCCCTCTATGGGCTTCCAAATATCCCTTTGCCAATTACCCAAGAACAGCCTTAGCGAAAGGCTTCTTGAAGGGAAAGATGTAACTCTGTGAGATGAATTAACAGAACATAGAACAGTTTCTCAGAAAGCTTCTTTCCAGTTTTGAACGGAAGATATTTCCTTTTTCACCATAGCCCTCTTTGGGCTTCCAAATATCCCTTTGCCAATTCCATAAGAACAGCCTTAGCGAAAGGCTTCTTGAAGGGAAAGATGTAACTCTGTGAGATGAATTAACAGAACACAGAGCAGTTTCTCAGAAAGCTTCTTTCCAGTTTTGAACGGAAGATATTTCCTTTTTCACCATAGCCCTCTAAGGGCTTCCAAATATCCCTTTACCAATTCCACAAGAACAGCCTTAGCGAAAGGCTTCTTGAAGGGAAAGATGTAACTCTGTGAGATGAATTAACAGAACACAGAGCAGTTTCTCAGAAAGCTTCTTTCCAGTTTTGAACGGAAGATATTTCCTTTTTCACCATAGCCCTCTTTGGGCTTCCAAATATCCCTTTGCCAATTCCATAAGAACAGCCTTAGCGAAAGGCTTCTTGAAGGGAAAGATGTAACTCTGTGAGATGAATTAACAGAACACAGAGCAGTTTCTCAGAAAGCTTCTTTCCAGTTTTGAACGGAAGATATTTCCTTTTTCACCATAGCCCTCTATGGGCTTCCAAATATCCCTATGCCAATTCCACAAGAAGAGCCTTAGCGAAAGGCTTCTTGAAGGGAAAGATGTAACTCTGTGAGATGAATTAACAGAACACAGAGCAGTTTCTCAGAAAGCTTCTTTCTAGTTTTGAACGGAAGATATTTCCTTTTTCACCATAGCCCTCTATGGGCTTCCAAATATCCCTTTGCCAATTTCACAAGAACAGCCTTAGCGAAAGGCTTCTTGAAGGGAAAGATGTAACTCTGTGAGACGAATTAACAGAACACAGAGCAGTTTCTCAGAAAGCTTCTTTCCAGTTTTGAACGGAAGATATTTCCTTTTTCACCATAGCCCTCTATGGGCTTCCAAATATCCCTTTGCCAATTCCACAAGAACATCCTTAGCGAAAGGCTTCTTGAAGGGAAAGATGTAACTCTGTGAGATGAATTAACAGAACACAGAGCAGTTTCTCAGAAAGCTTCTTTCCAGTTTTGAACGGAAGATATTTCCTTTTTCACCATAGCCCTCTATGGGCTTCCAAATATCCCTATGCCAATTCCACAAGAACAGCCTTAGCGAAAGGCTTCTTGAAGGGAAAGATGTAACTCTGTGAGATGAATTAACAGAACACAGAGCAGTTTCTCAGAAAGCTTCTTTCCAGTTTTGAACGGAAGATATTTCCTTTTTCACCATAGCCCTCTATGGGCTTCCAAATATCCCTTTGCCAATTCCACAAGAACAGCCTTAGCGAAAGGCTTCTTGAAGGGAAAGATGTAACTCTGTGAGACGAATTAACAGAACACAGAGCAGTTTCTCAGAAAGCTTCTTTCCAGTTTTGAACGGAAGATATTTCCTTTTTCACCATAGCCCTCTATGGGCTTCCAAATATCCCTTTGCCAATTCCACAAGAACAGCCTTAGCGAAAGGCTTCTTGAAGGGAAAGATGTAACTCTGTGAGATGAATTAACAGAACACAGAGCAGTTTCTCAGAAAGCTTCTTTCCAGTTTTGAACGGAAGATATTTCCTTTTTCACCATAGCCCTCTTTGGGCTTCCAAATATCCCTTTGCCAATTCCACAAGAACAGCCTTAGCGAAAGGCTTCTTGAAGGGAAAGATGTAACTCTGTGAGATGAATTAACAGAACACAGAGCAGTTTCTCAGAAAGCTTCTTTCCAGTTTTGAACGGAAGATATTTCCTTTTTCACCATAGCCCTCTATGGGCTTCCAAATATCCCTTTGCCAATTCCCCAAGAACAGCCTTAGCGAAAGGCTTCTTGAAGGGAAAGATGTAACTCTGTGAGATGAATTAACAGAACACAGAGCAGTTTCTCAGAAAGCTTCTTTCCAGTTTTGAACGGAAGATATTTCCTTTTTCACCATAGCACTCTATGGGCTTCCAAATATCCCTTTGCCAATTCCACAAGAACAGCCTTAGCGAAAGGCTTCTTGAAGGGAAAGATATAACTCTGTGAAATGAATTAACAGAACACGGAGCAGTTTCTCAGAAAGCTTCTTTCCAGTTTTGAACGGAAGATATTTCCTTTTTCACCATAGCCCTCTATGGGCTTCCAAATATCCCTTTGCCAATTCCACAAGAACAGGCTTAGCGAAAGGCTTCTTGAAGGGAAAGATGTAACTCTGTGAGATGAATTAACAGAACAGAGAGCAGTTTCTCAGAAAGCGTCTTTCCAATTTTGAACGGAAGATATTTCCTTTTTCATCATAGCCCTCTATGGGCTTCCAAATATCCCTTTGCCAATTACCCAAGAACAGCCTTAGCGAAAGGCTTCTTGAAGGGAAAGATGTAACTCTGTGAGATGAATTAACAGAACATAGAACAGTTTCTCAGAAAGCTTCTTTCCAGTTTTGAACGGAAGATATTTCCTTTTTCACCATAGCCCTCTTTGGGCTTCCAAATATCCCTTTGCCAATTCCATAAGAACAGCCTTAGCGAAAGGCTTCTTGAAGGGAAAGATGTAACTCTGTGAGATGAATTAACAGAACACAGAGCAGTTTCTCAGAAAGCTTCTTTCCAGTTTTGAACGGAAGATATTTCCTTTTTCACCATAGCCCTCTAAGGGCTTCCAAATATCCCTTTACCAATTCCACAAGAACAGCCTTAGCGAAAGGCTTCTTGAAGGGAAAGATGTAACTCTGTGAGATGAATTAACAGAACACAGAGCAGTTTCTCAGAAAGCTTCTTTCCAGTTTTGAACGGAAGATATTTCCTTTTTCACCATAGCCCTCTTTGGGCTTCCAAATATCCCTTTGCCAATTCCATAAGAACAGCCTTAGCGAAAGGCTTCTTGAAGGGAAAGATGTAACTCTGTGAGATGAATTAACAGAACACAGAGCAGTTTCTCAGAAAGCTTCTTTCCAGTTTTGAACGGAAGATATTTCCTTTTTCACCATAGCCCTCTATGGGCTTCCAAATATCCCTATGCCAATTCCACAAGAACAGCCTTAGCGAAAGGCTTCTTGAAGGGAAAGATGTAACTCTGTGAGATGAATTAACAGAACACAGAGCAGTTTCTCAGAAAGCTTCTTTCCAGTTTTGAACGGAAGATATTTCCTTTTTCACCATAGCCCTCTATGGGCTTCCAAATATCCCTTTGCCAATTTCACAAGAACAGCCTTAGCGAAAGGCTTCTTGAAGGGAAAGATGTAACTCTGTGAGACGAATTAACAGAACACAGAGCAGTTTCTCAGAAAGCTTCTTTCCAGTTTTGAACGGAAGATATTTCCTTTTTCACCATAGCCCTCTATGGGCTTCCAAATATCCCTTTGCCAATTCCACAAGAACATCCTTAGCGAAAGGCTTCTTGAAGGGAAAGATGTAACTCTGTGAGATGAATTAACAGAACACAGAGCAGTTTCTCAGAAAGCTTCTTTCCAGTTTTGAACGGAAGATATTTCCTTTTTCACCATAGCCCTCTATGGGCTTCCAAATATCCCTATGCCAATTCCACAAGAACAGCCTTAGCGAAAGGCTTCTTGAAGGGAAAGATGTAACTCTGTGAGATGAATTAACAGAACACAGAGCAGTTTCTCAGAAAGCTTCTTTCCAGTTTTGAACGGAAGATATTTCCTTTTTCACCATAGCCCTCTATGGGCTTCCAAATATCCCTTTGCCAATTCCACAAGAACAGCCTTAGCGAAAGGCTTCTTGAAGGGAAAGATGTAACTCTGTGAGATGAATTAACAGAACACAGAGCAGTTTCTCAGAAAGCTTCTTTCCAGTTTTGAACGGAAGATATTTCCTTTTTCACCATAGCCCTCTTTGGGCTTCCAAATATCCCTTTGCCAATTCCACAAGAACAGCCTTAGCGAAAGGCTTCTTGAAGGGAAAGATGTAACTCTGTGAGATGAATTAACAGAACACAGAGCAGTTTCTCAGAAAGCTTCTTTCCAGTTTTGAACGGAAGATATTTCCTTTTTCACCATAGCCCTCTATGGGCTTCCAAATATCCCTTTGCCAATTCCCCAAGAACAGCCTTAGCGAAAGGCTTCTTGAAGGGAAAGATGTAACTCTGTGAGATGAATTAACAGAACACAGAGCAGTTTCTCAGAAAGCTTCTTTCCAGTTTTGAACGGAAGATATTTCCTTTTTCACCATAGCACTCTATGGGCTTCCAAATATCCCTTTGCCAATTCCACAAGAACAGCCTTAGCGAAAGGCTTCTTGAAGGGAAAGATGTAACTCTGTGAAATGAATTAACAGAACACGGAGCAGTTTCTCAGAAAGCTTCTTTCCAGTTTTGAACGGAAGATATTTCCTTTTTCACCATAGCCCTCTATGGGCTTCCAAATATCCCTTTGCCAATTCCAAAAGAACAGCATTAGCGAAAGGCTTCTTGAAGGGAAAGATGTAACTCTGTGAGATGAATTAACAGAACACAGAGCAGTTTCTCAGAAAGCGTCTTTCCAATTTTGAACGGAAGATATTTCCTTTTTCATCATAGCCCTCTATGGGCTTCCAAATATCCCTTTGCCAATTACCCAAGAACAGCCTTAGCGAAAGGCTTCTTGAAGGGAAAGATGTAACTCTGTGAGATGAATTAACAGAACATAGAACAGTTTCTCAGAAAGCTTCTTTCCAGTTTTGAACGGAAGATATTTCCTTTTTCACCATAGCCCTCTAAGGGCTTCCAAATATCCCTTTACCAATTCCACAAGAAGAGCCTTAGCGAAAGGCTTCTTGAAGGGAAAGATGTAACTCTGTGAGATGAATTAACAGAACACAGAGCAGTTTCTCAGAAAGCTTCTTTCCAGTTTTGAACGGAAGATATTTCCTTTTTCTCCATAGCCCTCTTTGGGCTTCCAAATATCCCTTTGCCAATTCCACAAGAACAGCCTTAGCGAAAGGCTTCTTGAAGGGAAAGATGTAACTCTGTGAGATGAATTAACAGAACACAGAGCAGTTTCTCAGAAAGCTTCTTTCCAGTTTTGAACGGAAGATATTTCCTTTTTCACCATAGCCCTCTATGGGCTTCCAAATATCCCTATGCCAATTCCACAAGAACAGCCTTAGCGAAAGGCTTCTTGAAGGGAAAGATGTAACTCTGTGAGATGAATTAACAGAACACAGAGCAGTTTCTCAGAAAGCTTCTTTCCAGTTTTGAACGGAAGATATTTCCTTTTTCACCATAGCACTCTATGGGCTTCCAAATATCCCTTTGCCAATTTCACAAGAACAGCCTTAGCGAAAGGCTTCTTGAAGGGAAAGATGTAACTCTGTGAGACGAATTAACAGAACACAGAGCAGTTTCTCAGAAAGCTTCTTTCCAGTTTTGAACGGAAGATATTTCCTTTTTCACCATAGCCCTCTATGGGCTTCCAAATATCCCTTTGCCAATTCCACAAGAACAGCCTTAGCGAAAGGCTTCTTGAAGGGAAAGATGTAACTCTGTGAGATGAATTAACAGAACACAGAGCAGTTTCTCAGAAAGCTTCTTTCCAGTTTTGAACGGAAGATATTTCCTTTTTCACCATAGCCCTCTATGGGCTTCCAAATCTCCCTTTGCCAATTCCACAAGAACAGCCTTAGCGAAAGGCTTCTTGAAGGGAAAGATGTAACTCTGTGAGATGAATTAACAGAACACAGAGCAGTTTCTCAGAAAGCTTCTTTCCAGTTTTGAACGGAAGATATTTCCTTTTTCACCATAGCCCTCTATGGGCTTCCAAATATCCCTTTGCCAATTCCACAAGAACAGCCTTAGCGAAAGGCTTCTTGAAGGGAAAGATGTAACTCTGTGAGATGAATTAACAGAACACAGAGCAGTTTCTCAGAAAGCTTCTTTCCAGTTTTGAACGGAAGATATTTCCTTTTTCACCATAGCCCTCTATGGGCTTCCAAATATCCCTTTGCCAATTCCACAAGAACAGCCTTAGCGAAAGGCTTCTTGAAGGGAAAGATGTAACTCTGTGAGATGAATTAACAGAACACAGAGCAGTTTCTCAGAAAGCTTCTTTCCAGTTTTGAACGGAAGATATTTCCTTTTTCACCATAGCCCTCTATGGGCTTCCAAATATCCCTTTGCCAATTCCACAAGAACAGCCTTAGCGAAAGGCTTCTTGAAGGGAAAGATGTAACTCTGTGAGACGAATTAACAGAACACAGAGCAGTTTCTCAGAAAGCTTCTTTCCAGTTTTGAACGGAAGATATTTCCTTTTTCACCATAGCCCTCTATGGGCTTCCAAATATCCCTTTGCCAATTCCACAAGAACAGCCTTAGCGAAAGGCTTCTTGAATGGAAAGATGTAACTCTGTGAGATGAATTAACAGAACACAGAGCAGTTTCTCAGAAAGCTTCTTTCCACTTTTGAACGGAAGATATTTCCTTTTTCACCATAGCCCTCTATGGGCTTCCAAATATCCCTTTGCCAATTCCACAAGAACAGCCTTAGCGAAAGGCTTCTTGAAGGGAAAGATGTAACTCTGTGAGATGAATTAACAGAACACAGAGCAGTTTCTCAGAAAGCTTCTTTCCAGTTTTGAACGGAAGATATTTCCTTTTTCACCATAGCCCTCTATGGGCTTCCAAATATCCCTTTGCCAATTCCACAAGAACAGCCTTAGCGAAAGGCTTCTTGAAGGGAAAGATGTAACTCTGTGAGATGAATTAACAGAACACAGAGCAGTTTCTCAGAAAGCTTCTTTCCAGTTTTGAACGGAAGATATTTCCTTTTTCACCATAGCCCTCTATGGGCTTCCAAATATCCCTTTGCCAATTCCACAAGAACAGCCTTAGCGAAAGGCTTCTTGAAGGGTAAGATGTAACTCTGTGAGATGAATTAACAGAACACAGAGCAGTTTCTCAGAAAGCTTCTTTCCAGTTTTGAACGGAAGATATTTCCTTTATCACCATAGCCCTCTATGGGCTTCCAAATATCCCTTTGCCAATTCCACAAGAACAGCCATAGCGAAAGGCTTCTTGAAGGGAAAGATGTAACTCTGTGAGATGAGATAACAGACCACAGAACAGTTTCTCAGAAAGCTTCTTTCCAGTTTTGAACGGAAGATATTTCCTTTTTCACCATAGCCCTCTATGGGCTTCCAAATATCCCCCTGCCAATTCCACAAGAACAGCCTTAGCGAAAGGCTTCTTGAAGGGAAAGATGTAACTCTGTGAGATGAATTAACGGAACACAGAGCAGTTTCTCAGAAAGCTTCTTTCCAGTTTTGAACGGAAGATATTTCCTTTTTCACCATAGCCCTCTTTGGGCTTCCAAATATCCCTTTGCCAATTCCACAAGAACAGCCTTAGCGAAAGGCTTCTTGAAGGGAAAGATGTAACTCTGTGAGATGAATTAACAGAACACAGAGCAGTTTCTCAGAAAGCTTCTTTCCAGTTTTGAACGGAAGATATTTCCTTTTTCACCATAGCCCTCTATGGGCTTCCAAATATCCCTTTGCCAATTCCCCAAGAACAGCCTTAGCGAAAGGCTTCTTGAAGGGAAAGATGTAACTCTGTGAGATGAATTAACAGAACACAGAGTAGTTTCTCAGAAAGCTTCTTTCCAGTTTTGAACGGAAGATATTTCCTTTTTCACCATAGCACTCTATGGGCTTCCAAATATCCCTTTGCCAATTCCACAAGAACAGCCTTAGCGAAAGGCTTCTTGAAGGGAAAGATGTAACTCTGTGAGATGAATTAACAGAACACAGAGCAGTTTCTCAGAAAGCTTCTTTCCAGTTTTGAACGGAAGATATTTCCTTTTTCACCATAGCCCTCTATGGGCTTCCAAATATCCCTTTGCCAATTCCACAAGAACAGCCATAGCGAAAGGCTTCTTGAAGGGAAAGATGTAACTCTGTGAGATGAGATAACAGAACACAGAACAGTTTCTCAGAAAGCTTCTTTCCAGTTTTGTACGGAAGATATTTCCTTTTTCACCATAGCCCTCTATGGGCTTCCAAATATCCCTTTGCCAATTCCACAAGAACAGCCTTAGCGAAAGGCTTCTTGAAGGGAAAGATGTAACTCTGTGAAATGAATTAACAGAACACGGAGCAATTTCTCAGAAAGCTTCTTTCCAGTTTTGAACGGAAGATATTTCCTTTTTCACCATAGCCCTCTATGGGCTTCCAAATATCCCTTTGCCAATTCCACAAGAACAGCCTTAGCGAAAGGCTTCTTGAAGGGAAAGATGTAACTCTGTGAGATGAATTAACAGAACACAGAGCAGTTTCTCAGAAAGCTTCTTTCCAGTTTTGAACGGAAGATATTTCCTTTTTCACCATAGCCCTCTATGGGCTTCCAAATATCCCTTTGCCAATTCCACAAGAACAGCCTTAGCGAAAGGCTTCTTGAAAGGAAAGATGTAACTCTGTGAGATGAATTAACAGAACACAGAGCAGTTTCTCAGAAAGCTTCTTTCCAGTTTTGAACGGAAGATATTTCCTTTTTCACCATAGCCCTCTATGGGCTTCCAAATATCCCTTTGCCAATTCCACAAGAACAGCCTTAGCGAAAGGCTTCTTGAAGGGTAAGATGTAACTCTGTGAGATGAATTAACAGAACACAGAGCAGTTTCTCAGAAAGCTTCTTTCCAGTTTTGAACGGAAGATATTTTCTTTTTCACCATAGCCCTCTGAGGATTCCAAATATAGCTTTGCCAATTCCACAAGAACAGCCTTAGCGAAAGGCTTCTTGAAGGGAAAGATGTAACTCTGTGAGATGAATTAACAGAACACAGAGCAGTTTCTCAGAAAGCTTCTTTCCAGTTTTGAACGGAAGATATTTCCTTTTTCACCATAGCCCTCTATGGGCTTCCCAATATCCCTTTGCCAATTCCACAAGAACAGCCTTAGCAAAAGGCTTCTTGAAGGGTAAGATGTAACTCTGTGAGATGAATTAACAGAACACAGAGCAGTATCTCAGAAAGCTTCTTTCCAGTTTTGAACGGAAGATATTTCCTTTTTCACCATAGCCCTCTATGGGCTTCCAAATATCCCTTTGCCAATTGCACAAGAACAGCCTTAGCGAAAGGCTTCTTGAAGGGAAAGATGTAACTCTGTGAGATGAATTAACAGAACACAGAGCAGTTTCTCAGAAAGCTTCTTTCCAGTTTTGAACGGAAGATATTTCCTTTTTCACCATAGCCCTCTATGGGCTTCCAAATATCCCTGTGCCAATTCCACAAGAACAGCCTTAGCGAAAGGCTTCTTGAAGGGAAAGATGTAACTCTGTGAGACGAATTAACAGAACACAGAGCAGTTTCTCAGAAAGCTTCTTTCCAGTTTTGAACGGAAGATATTTCCTTTTTCACCATAGCCCTCTATGGGCTTCCAAATATCCCTTTGCCAATTCCACAAGAACAGCCTTAGCGAAAGGCTTCTTGAATGGAAAGATGTAACTCTGTGAGATGAATTAACAGAACACAGAGCAGTTTCTCAGAAAGCTTCTTTCCACTTTTGAACGGAAGATATTTCCTTTTTCACCATAGCCCTCTATGGGCTTCCAAATATCCCTTTGCCAATTCCACAAGAACAGCCTTAGCGAAAGGCTTCTTGAAGGGAAAGATGTAACTCTGTGAGATGAATTAACAGAACACAGAGCAGTTTCTCAGAAAGCTTCTTTCCAGTTTTGAACGGAAGATATTTCCTTTTTCACCATAGCCCTCTATGGGCTTCCAAATATCCCTTTGCCAATTCCACAAGAACAGCCTTAGCGAAAGGCTTCTTGAAGGGAAAGATGTAACTCTGTGAGATGAATTAACAGAACACAGAGCAGTTTCTCAGAAAGCTTCTTTCCAGTTTTGAACGGAAGATATTTCCTTTTTCACCATAGCCCTCCATGGGCTTCCAAATATCCCTTTGCCAATTCCACAAGAACAGCCTTAGCGAAAGGCTTCTTGAAGGGTAAGATGTAACTCTGTGAGATGAATTAACAGAACACAGAGCAGTTTCTCAGAAAGCTTCTTTCCAGTTTTGAACGGAAGATATTTCCTTTTTCACCATAGCCCTCTATGGGCTTCCAAATATCCCTTTGCCAATTCCACAAGAACAGCCATAGCGAAAGGCTTCTTGAAGGGAAAGATGTAACTCTGTGAGATGAGATAACAGAACACAGAACAGTTTCTCAGAAGCTTCTTTCCAGTTTTGAACGGAAGATATTTCCTTTTTCACCATAGCCCTCTATGGGCTTCCAAATATCCCCCTGCCAATTCCACAAGAACAGCCTTAGCGAAAGGCTTCTTGAAGGGAAAGATGTAACTCTGTGAGATGAATTAACGGAACACAGAGCAGTTTCTCAGAAAGCTTCTTTCCAGTTTTGAACGGAAGATATTTCCTTTTTCACCATAGCCCTCTTTGGGCTTCCAAATATCCCTTTGCCAATTCCACAAGAACAGCCTTAGCGAAAGGCTTCTTGAAGGGAAAGATGTAACTCTGTGAGATGAATTAACAGAACACAGAGCAGTTTCTCAGAAAGCTTCTTTCCAGTTTTGAACGGAAGATATTTCCTTTTTCACCATAGCCCTCTATGGGCTTCCCAATATCCCTTTGCCAATTCCACAAGAACAGCCTTAGCGAAAGGCTTCTTGAAGGGTAAGATGTAACTCTGTGAGATGAATTAACAGAACACAGAGCAGTATCTCAGAAAGCTTCTTTCCAGTTTTGAACGGAAGATATTTCCTTTTTCACCATAGCCCTCTATGGGCTTCCAAATATACCTTTGCCAATTGCACAAGAACAGCCTTAGCGAAAGGCTTCTTGAAGGGAAAGATGTAACTCTGTGAGATGAATTAACAGAACACAGAGCAGTTTCTCAGAAAGCTTCTTTCCAGTTTTGAACGGAAGATATTTCCTTTTTCACCATAGCCCTCTATGGGCTTCCAAATATCCCTGTGCCAATTCCACAAGAACAGCCTTAGCGAAAGGCTTCTTGAAGGGAAAGATGTAACTCTGTGAGATGAATTAACAGAACACAGAGCAGTTTCTCAGAAAGCTTCTTTCCAGTTTTGAACGGAAGATATTTCCTTTTTCACCATAGCCCTCTATGGGCTTCCAAATATCCCTTTGCCAATTCCACAAGAACAGCCTTAACGAAAGGCTTCTTGAAGGGAAAGATGTAACTCTGTGAGATGAATTAACAGAACACAGAGCAGTTTCTCAGAAAGCTTCTTTGCAGTTTTGAACGGAAGATATTTCCTTTTTCACCATAGCCCTCTATGGGCTTCCAAATATCCCTTTGCCAATTCCACAAGAACAGCCTTAGCGAAAGGCTTCTTGAAGGGAAAGATGTAACTCTGTGAGACGAATTAACAGAACACAGAGCAGTTTCTCAGAAAGCTTCTTTCCAGTTTTGAACGGAACATAATTCCTTTTTCACCATAGCCCTCTATGGGCTTCCAAATATCCCTTTGCCAATTCCACAAGAACAGCCTTAGCGAAAGGCTTCTTGAAGGGAAAGATGTAACTCTGTGAGATGAATTAACAGAACACAGAGCAGTTTCTCAAAAAGCTTCTTTTCAGTTTTGAAGGGAAGATAATTTCTTTTTCACCATAGCCCTCTAAGGATTTCAAATATAGCTTTGCCAAATCCACAAGAACAGCCTTAGCGAAAGGCTTCTTGAAGGGAAAGATGTAACTCTGTGCGATGAATTAACAGAACACAGAGAAGTTTCTCAGAAAGCTTCTTTCCAGTTTTGAACGGAAGATATTTCCTTTTTCAACATAGCCCTCTATGGGCTTCCAAATATCCCTTTGCCAATTCCACAAGAACAGCCTTAGCGAAAGGCTTCTTGAAGGGTAAGATGTAACTCTGTGAGATGAATTAACAGAACACAGAGCAGCTTCTCAGAAAGCTTCTTTCCAGTTTTCAACGGAAGATATTTCCTTTTTCACCATAGCCCTCTATGGGCTTCCAAATATCCCTTTGCCAATTCCACAAGAACAGCCTTAGCGAAAGGCTTCTTGAAGGGAAAGATGTAACTCTGTGAGATGAATTAACAGAACACAGAGCAGTTTCTCAGAAAGCTTCTTTCCAGTTTTGAACGAAAGATATTTCCTTTTTCACCATAGCCCTCTATGGGCTTCCAAATATCCCTTTGCCAATTCCACAAGAACAGCCTTAGCGAAAGGCTTCTTGAAGGGAAAGATGTAACTCTGTGAGATGAATTAACAGAACACAGAGCAGTTTCTCAGAAAGCTTCTTTCCAGTTTTGAACGGAAGATATTTCCTTTTTCACCATAGCCCTCTATGGGCTTCCAAATATCCCTATGCCAATTCCACAAGAACAGCCTTATCGAAAGGCTTCTTGAAGGGAAACATGTAACTCTGTGAGATGAATTAACAGAACACAGAGCCGTTTCTCAGAAAGCTTCTTTCCAGTTTTGAACGGAAGATATTTCCTTTTTCACCATAGCCCTCTATGGGCTTCCAAATATCCCTTTGCCAATTCCACAAGAACAGCCTTAGCAAAAGGCTTCTTGAAGGGAAAGATGTATCTCTTTGAGACGAATTAACAGAACACAGAGCAGTTTCTCAGAAAGCTTCTTTCCAGTTTTGAACGGAAGATATTTCCTTTTTCACCATAGCCCTCTATGGGCTTCCAAATATCCCTTTGCCAATTCCCCAAGAACAGCCTTAGCGAAAGGCTTCTTGAAGGGAAAGATGTAACTCTGTGAGATGAATTAACAGAACACAGAGCAGTTTCTCAGAAAGCTTCTTTCCAGTTTTGAACGGAAGATATTTCCTTTTTCACCATAGCCCTCTATGGGCTTGCAAATATCCCTTTGCCAATTCCACAAGAACAGCCTTAGCGAAAGGCTTCTTGAAGGGAAAGATGTAACTCTGTAAGATGAATTAACAGAACACAGAGCAGTTTCTCAGAAAGCTTCTTTCCAGTTTTGAACGGAAGATATTTCCTTTTTCACCATAGCCCTCTATGGGCTTCCAAATATCCCTTTGCCAATTCCACAAGAACAGCCTTAGCGAAAGGCTTCTTGAAGGGAAAGATGTAACTCTGTGAGATGAATTAACAGAACACAGAGCAGTTTCTCAGAAAGCTTCTTTCCAGTTTTGAACGGAAGATATTTCCTTTTTCACCATAGCCCTCTATGGGCTTCCAAATATCCCTTTGCCAATTCCACAAGAACAGCCTTAGCGAAAGGCTTTTGAAGGGTAAGATGTAACTCTGTGAGATGAATTAACAGAACACAGAGCAGTTTCTCAGAAAGCTTCTTTCCAGTTTTGAACGGAACATAATTCCTTTTTCACCATAGCCCTCTATGGGCTTCCAAATATCCCTTTGCCAATTCCACAAGAACAGCCTTAGCGAAAGGCTTCTTGAAGGGAAAGATGTAACTCTGTGAGATGAATTAACAGAACACAGAGCAGTTTCTCAAAAAGCTTCTTTTCAGTTTTGAACGGAAGATATTTTCTTTTTCACCATAGCCCTCTAAGGATTCCAAATATAGCTTTGCCAAATCCACAAGAACAGCCTTAGCGAAAGGCTTCTTGAAGGGAAAGATGTAACTCTGTGCGATGAATTAACGGAACACAGAGAAGTTTCTCAGAAAGCTTCTTTCCAGTTTTGAACGGAAGATATTTCCTTTTTCACCATAGCCCTCTATGGGCTTCCAAATATCCCTTTGCCAATTCCACAAGAACAGCCTTAGCGAAAGGCTTCTTGAAGGGTAAGATGTAACTCTGTGAGATGAATTAACAGAACACAGAGCAGCTTCTCAGAAAGCTTCTTTCCAGTTTTCAACGGAAGATATTTCCTTTTTCACCATAGCCCTCTATGGGCTTCCAAATATCCCTTTGCCAATTCCACAAGAACAGCCTTAGCGAAAGGCTTCTTGAAGGGAAAGATGTAACTCTGTGAGATGAATTAACAGAACACAGAGCAGTTTCTCAGAAAGCTTCTTTCCAGTTTTGAACGGAAGATATTTCCTTTTTCACCATAGCCCTCTATGGGCTTCCAAATATCCCTTTGCCAATTCCACAAGAACAGCCTTAGCGAAAGGCTTCTTGAAGGGAAAGATGTAACTCTGTGAGATGAAATAACAGAACACAGAGCAGTTTCTCAGAAAGCTTCTTTCCAGTTTTGAACGGAAGATATTTCCTTTTTCACCGTAGCCCTCTATGGGCTTCCAAATATCCCTTTGCCAATTCCCCAAGAACAGCCTTAGTGAAAGGCTTCTTGAAGGGAAAGATGTAACTCTGTGAGATGAATTAACAGAACACAGAGCAGTTTCTCAGAAAGCTTCTTTCCAGTTTTGAACGGAAGATATTTCCTTTTTCACCATAGCCTCTATGGGCTTCCAAATATCCCTTTGCCAATTCCACAAGAACAGCCTTATCGAAAGGCTTCTTGAAGGGAAAGATGTAACTCTGTGAGATGAATTAACAGAACACAGAGCAGTTTCTCAGAAAGCTTCTTTCCAGTTTTGAACGGAAGTTATTTCCTTTTTCACCATAGCCCTCTAGGGATTCCAAATATCCCTTTGCCAATTCCACAAGAACAGCCTTAGCGAAAGGCTTCTTGAAGGGAAAGATGTAACTCTGTGAGATGAATTAACAGAACACAGAGCAGTTTCTCAGAAAGCTTCTTTCCAGTTTTGAACGGAAGATATTTCCTTTTTCACCATAGCCCACTATGGGCTTCCAAATATCCCTTTACCAATTCCACAAGAACAGCCTTAGCGAAAGGCTTCTTGAAGGGAAAGATGTAACTCTGTGAGATGAATTAAGAGAACACAGAGCAGTTTCTCAGAAAGCTTCTTTCCAGTTTTGAACGGAAGATATTTCCTTTTTCACCATAGCCCTCTATGGGCTTAAACTATCCCTTAGCCAATTCCCCAAGAACAGCCTTAGCGAAAGGCTTCTTGAAGGGAAAGATGTAACTCTGTGAGATGAATTAACAGAACACAGAGCAGTTTCTCAGAAAGCTTCTTTCCAGTTTTGAACGGAAGATATTTCCTTTTTCACCATAGCCCTCTATGGGCTTCCAAATATCCCTTTGCCAATTCCACAAGAACAGCCTTAGCGAAAGGCTACTTGAAGGGAAAGATGTAACTCTGTGAGATGAATTAACAGAACACAGAGCAGTTTCTCAGAAAGCTTCTTTCCAGTTTTGAACGGAAGATATTTCCTTTTTCACCATAGTCCTCTATGGGCTTCCAAATATCCCTTTGCCAATTCCAGAAGAACAGCCTTAACGAAAGGCTTCTTGAAGGGAAAGATGTAACTCTGTGAGATGAATTAACAGAACACAGAGCAGTTTCTCAGAAAGCTTCTTTCCAGTTTTGAACGGAAGATATTTCCTTTTTCACCATAGCCCTCTATGGGCTTCCAAATATCCCTTTGCCAATTCCACAAGAACAGCCTTAGCGAAAGGCTTCTTGAAGGGAAAGATGTAACTCTGTGAGACGAATTAACAGAACACAGAGCAGTTTCTCAGAAAGCTTCTTTCCAGTTTTGAACGGAACATAATTCCTTTTTCACCATAGCCCTCTAAGGGCTTCCAAATATCCCTTTGCCAATTCCACAAGAACAGCCTTAGCGAAAGGCTTCTTGAAGGGAAAGATGTAACTCTGTGAGATGAATTAACAGAACACAGAGCAGTTTCTCAAAAAGCTTCTTTTCAGTTTTGAACGGAAGATATTTTCTTTTTCACCATAGCCCTCTAAGGATTCCAAATATAGCTTTGCCAAATCCACAAGAACAGCCTTAGCGAAAGGCTTCTTGAAGGGAAAGATGTAACTCTGTGCGATGAATTAACGGAACACAGAGAAGTTTCTCAGAAAGCTTCTTTCCAGTTCTGAACGGAAGATATTTCCTTTTTCACCATAGCCCTCTATGGGCTTCCAAATATCCCTTTGCCAATTCCACAAGAACAGCCTTAGCGAAAGGCTTCTTGAAGGGTAAGATGTAACTCTGTGAGATGAATTAACAGAACACAGAGCAGCTTCTCAGAAAGCTTCTTTCCAGTTTTCAACGGAAGATATTTCCTTTTTCACCATAGCCCTCTATGGGCTTCCAAATATCCCTTTGCCAATTCCACAAGAACAGCCTTAGCGAAAGGCTTCTTGAAGGGAAAGATGTAACTCTGTGAGATGAATTAACAGAACACAGAGCAGTTTCTCAGAAAGCTTCTTTCCAGTTTTGAACGGAAGATATTTCCTTTTTCACCATAGCCCTCTATGGGCTTCCAAATATCCCTTTGCCAATTCCACAAGAACAGCCTTAGCGAAAGGCTTCTTGAAGGGAAAGATGTAACTCTGTGAGATGAAATAACAGAACACAGAGCAGTTTCTCAGAAAGCTTCTTTCCAGTTTTGAACGGAAGATATTTCCTTTTTCACCATAGCCCTCTATGGGCTTCCAAATATCCCTTTGCCAATTCCCCAAGAACAGCCTTAGTGAAAGGCTTCTTGAAGGGAAAGATGTAACTCTGTGAGATGAATTAACAGAACACAGAGCAGTTTCTCAGAAAGCTTCTTTCCAGTTTTGAACGGAAGATATTTCCTTTTTCACCATAGCCTCTATGGGCTTCCAAATATCCCTTTGCCAATTCCACAAGAACAGCCTTATCGAAAGGCTTCTTGAAGGGAAAGATGTAACTCTGTGAGATGAATTAACAGAACACAGAGCAGTTTCTCAGAAAGCTTCTTTCCAGTTTTGAACGGAAGTTATTTCCTTTTTCACCATAGCCCTCTAGGGATTCCAAATATCCCTTTGCCAATTCCACAAGAACAGCCTTAGCGAAAGGCTTCTTGAAGGGAAAGATGTAACTCTGTGAGATGAATTAACAGAACACAGAGCAGTTTCTCAGAAAGCTTCTTTCCAGTTTTGAACGGAAGATATTTCCTTTTTCACCATAGCCCTCTATGGGCTTCCAAATATCCCTTTGCCAATTCCACAAGAACAGCCTTAGCGAAAGGCTTCTTGAAGGGAAAGATGTAACTCTGTGAAATGAATTAACAGAACACGGAGCAATTTCTCAGAAAGCTTCTTTCCAGTTTTGAACGGAAGATATTTCCTTTTTCACCATAGCCCTCTATGGGCTTCCAAATATCCCTTTGCCAATTCCACAAGAACAGGCTTAGCGAAAGGCTTCTTGAAGGGAAAGATGTAACTCTGTGAGATGAATTAACAGAACAGAGAGCAGTTTCTCAGAAAGCGTCTTTCCAATTTTGAACGGAAGATATTTCCTTTTTCATCATAGCCCTCTATGGGCTTCCAAATATCCCTTTGCCAATTACCCAAGAACAGCCTTAGCAAAAGGCTTCTTGAAGGGAAAGATGTAACTCTGTGAGATGAATTAACAGAACATAGAACAGTTTCTCAGAAAGCTTCTTTCCAGTTTTGAACGGAAGATATTTCCTTTTTCACCATAGCCCTCTATGGGCTTCCAAATATCCCTTTACCAATTCCACAAGAACAGCCTTAGCGAAAGGCTTCTTGAAGGGAAAGATGTAACTCTGTGAGATGAATTAACAGAACACAGAGCAGTTTCTCAGAAAGCTTCTTTCCAGTTTTGAACGGAAGATATTTCCTTTTTCACCATAGCCCTCTTTGGGCTTCCAAATATCCCTTTGCCAATTCCACAAGAACAGCCTTAGCGAAAGGCTTCTTGAAGGGAAAGATGTAACTCTGTGAGATGAATTAACAGAACACAGAGCAGTTTCTCAGAAAGCTTCTTTCCAGTTTTGAACGGAAGATATTTCCTTTTTCACCATAGCCCTCTATGGGCTTCCAAATATCCCTATGCCAATTCCACAAGAACAGCCTTAGCGAAAGGCTTCTTGAAGGGAAAGATGTAACTCTGTGAGATGAATTAACAGAACACAGAGCCGTTTCTCAGAAAGCTTCTTTCCAGTTTTGAACGGAAGATATTTCCTTTTTCACCATAGCCCTCTATGGGCTTCCAAATATCCCTTTGCCAATTCCACAAGAACAGCCTTAGCAAAAGGCTTCTTGAAGGGAAAGATGTAACTCTGTGAGACGAATTAACAGAACACAGAGCAGTTTCTCAGAAACCTTCTTTCCAGTTTTGAACGGAAGATATTTCCTTTTTCACCATAGCCCTCTATGGGCTTCCAAATATCCCTTTGCCAATTCCACAAGAACAGCCTTAGCGAAAGGCTTCTTGAAGGGAAAGATGTAACCCTGTGAGATGAATTAACAGAACACAGAGCAGTTTCTCAGAAAGCTTCTTTCCAGTTTTGAACGGAAGATATTTCCTTTTTCACCATAGCCCTCTATGGGCTTCCAAATATCCCTTTGCCAATTCCACAAGAACAGCCTTAGCGAAAGGCTTCTTGAAGGGAAAGATGTAACTCTGTGAGATGAATTAACAGAACACAGAGCAGTTTCTCAGAAAGCTTCTTTCCAGTTTTGAACGGAAGATATTTCCTTTTTCACCATAGCCCTCTATGGGCTTCCAAATATCCCTTTGCCAATTCCACAAGAACAGCCTTAGCGAAAGGCTTCTTGAAAGGAAAGATGTAACTCTGTGAGATGAATTAACAGAACACAGAGCAGTTTCTCAGAAAGCTTCTTTCCAGTTTTGAACGGAAGATATTTCCTTTTTCACCATAGCCCTCTATGGGCTTCCAAATATCCCTTTGCCAATTCCACAAGAACAGCCTTAGCGAAAGGCTTCTTGAAGGGTAAGATGTAACTCTGTGAGATGAATTAACAGAACACAGAGCAGTTTCTCAGAAAGCTTCTTTCCAGTTTTGAACGGAAGATATTTTCTTTTTCACCATAGCCCTCTGAGGATTCCAAATATAGCTTTGCCAATTCCACAAGAACAGCCTTAGCGAAAGGCTTCTTGAAGGGAAAGATGTAACTCTGTGAGATGAATTAACAGAACACAGAGCAGTTTCTCAGAAAGCTTCTTTCCAGTTTTGAACGGAAGATATTTCCTTTTTCACCATAGCCCTCTATGGGCTTCCCAATATCCCTTTGCCAATTCCACAAGAACAGCCTTAGCAAAAGGCTTCTTGAAGGGTAAGATGTAACTCTGTGAGATGAATTAACAGAACACAGAGCAGTATCTCAGAAAGCTTCTTTCCAGTTTTGAACGGAAGATATTTCCTTTTTCACCATAGCCCTCTATGGGCTTCCAAATATCCCTTTGCCAATTGCACAAGAACAGCCTTAGCGAAAGGCTTCTTGAAGGGAAAGATGTAACTCTGTGAGATGAATTAACAGAACACAGAGCAGTTTCTCAGAAAGCTTCTTTCCAGTTTTGAACGGAAGATATTTCCTTTTTCACCATAGCCCTCTATGGGCTTCCAAATATCCCTGTGCCAATTCCACAAGAACAGCCTTAGCGAAAGGCTTCTTGAAGGGAAAGATGTAACTCTGTGAGACGAATTAACAGAACACAGAGCAGTTTCTCAGAAAGCTTCTTTCCAGTTTTGAACGGAAGATATTTCCTTTTTCACCATAGCCCTCTATGGGCTTCCAAATATCCCTTTGCCAATTCCACAAGAACAGCCTTAGCGAAAGGCTTCTTGAATGGAAAGATGTAACTCTGTGAGATGAATTAACAGAACACAGAGCAGTTTCTCAGAAAGCTTCTTTCCACTTTTGAACGGAAGATATTTCCTTTTTCACCATAGCCCTCTATGGGCTTCCAAATATCCCTTTGCCAATTCCACAAGAACAGCCTTAGCGAAAGGCTTCTTGAAGGGAAAGATGTAACTCTGTGAGATGAATTAACAGAACACAGAGCAGTTTCTCAGAAAGCTTCTTTCCAGTTTTGAACGGAAGATATTTCCTTTTTCACCATAGCCCTCTATGGGCTTCCAAATATCCCTTTGCCAATTCCACAAGAACAGCCTTAGCGAAAGGCTTCTTGAAGGGAAAGATGTAACTCTGTGAGATGAATTAACAGAACACAGAGCAGTTTCTCAGAAAGCTTCTTTCCAGTTTTGAACGGAAGATATTTCCTTTTTCACCATAGCCCTCCATGGGCTTCCAAATATCCCTTTGCCAATTCCACAAGAACAGCCTTAGCGAAAGGCTTCTTGAAGGGTAAGATGTAACTCTGTGAGATGAATTAACAGAACACAGAGCAGTTTCTCAGAAAGCTTCTTTCCAGTTTTGAACGGAAGATATTTCCTTTTTCACCATAGCCCTCTATGGGCTTCCAAATATCCCTTTGCCAATTCCACAAGAACAGCCATAGCGAAAGGCTTCTTGAAGGGAAAGATGTAACTCTGTGAGATGAGATAACAGAACACAGAACAGTTTCTCAGAAGCTTCTTTCCAGTTTTGAACGGAAGATATTTCCTTTTTCACCATAGCCCTCTATGGGCTTCCAAATATCCCCCTGCCAATTCCACAAGAACAGCCTTAGCGAAAGGCTTCTTGAAGGGAAAGATGTAACTCTGTGAGATGAATTAACGGAACACAGAGCAGTTTCTCAGAAAGCTTCTTTCCAGTTTTGAACGGAAGATATTTCCTTTTTCACCATAGCCCTCTATGGGCTTCCCAATATCCCTTTGCCAATTCCACAAGAACAGCCTTAGCGAAAGGCTTCTTGAAGGGTAAGATGTAACTCTGTGAGATGAATTAACAGAACACAGAGCAGTATCTCAGAAAGCTTCTTTCCAGTTTTGAACGGAAGATATTTCCTTTTTCACCATAGCCCTCTATGGGCTTCCAAATATACCTTTGCCAATTGCACAAGAACAGCCTTAGCGAAAGGCTTCTTGAAGGGAAAGATGTAACTCTGTGAGATGAATTAACAGAACACAGAGCAGTTTCTCAGAAAGCTTCTTTCCAGTTTTGAACGGAAGATATTTCCTTTTTCACCATAGCCCTCTATGGGCTTCCAAATATCCCTGTGCCAATTCCACAAGAACAGCCTTAGCGAAAGGCTTCTTGAAGGGAAAGATGTAACTCTGTGAGATGAATTAACAGAACACAGAGCAGTTTCTCAGAAAGCTTCTTTCCAGTTTTGAACGGAAGATATTTCCTTTTTCACCATAGCCCTCTATGGGCTTCCAAATATCCCTTTGCCAATTCCACAAGAACAGCCTTAACGAAAGGCTTCTTGAAGGGAAAGATGTAACTCTGTGAGATGAATTAACAGAACACAGAGCAGTTTCTCAGAAAGCTTCTTTGCAGTTTTGAACGGAAGATATTTCCTTTTTCACCATAGCCCTCTATGGGCTTCCAAATATCCCTTTGCCAATTCCACAAGAACAGCCTTAGCGAAAGGCTTCTTGAAGGGAAAGATGTAACTCTGTGAGACGAATTAACAGAACACAGAGCAGTTTCTCAGAAAGCTTCTTTCCAGTTTTGAACGGAACATAATTCCTTTTTCACCATAGCCCTCTATGGGCTTCCAAATATCCCTTTGCCAATTCCACAAGAACAGCCTTAGCGAAAGGCTTCTTGAAGGGAAAGATGTAACTCTGTGAGATGAATTAACAGAACACAGAGCAGTTTCTCAAAAAGCTTCTTTTCAGTTTTGAAGGGAAGATAATTTCTTTTTCACCATAGCCCTCTAAGGATTTCAAATATAGCTTTGCCAAATCCACAAGAACAGCCTTAGCGAAAGGCTTCTTGAAGGGAAAGATGTAACTCTGTGCGATGAATTAACAGAACACAGAGAAGTTTCTCAGAAAGCTTCTTTCCAGTTTTGAACGGAAGATATTTCCTTTTTCAACATAGCCCTCTATGGGCTTCCAAATATCCCTTTGCCAATTCCACAAGAACAGCCTTAGCGAAAGGCTTCTTGAAGGGTAAGATGTAACTCTGTGAGATGAATTAACAGAACACAGAGCAGCTTCTCAGAAAGCTTCTTTCCAGTTTTCAACGGAAGATATTTCCTTTTTCACCATAGCCCTCTATGGGCTTCCAAATATCCCTTTGCCAATTCCACAAGAACAGCCTTAGCGAAAGGCTTCTTGAAGGGAAAGATGTAACTCTGTGAGATGAATTAACAGAACACAGAGCAGTTTCTCAGAAAGCTTCTTTCCAGTTTTGAACGGAAGATATTTCCTTTTTCACCATAGCCCTCTATGGGCTTCCAAATATCCCTTTGCCAATTCCACAAGAACAGCCTTAGCGAAAGGCTTCTTGAAGGGAAAGATGTAACTCTGTGAGATGAATTAACAGAACACAGAGCAGTTTCTCAGAAAGCTTCTTTCCAGTTTTGAACGGAAGATATTTCCTTTTTCACCATAGCCCTCTATGGGCTTCCAAATATCCCTATGCCAATTCCACAAGAACAGCCTTATCGAAAGGCTTCTTGAAGGGAAACATGTAACTCTGTGAGATGAATTAACAGAACACAGAGCCGTTTCTCAGAAAGCTTCTTTCCAGTTTTGAACGGAAGATATTTCCTTTTTCACCATAGCCCTCTATGGGCTTCCAAATATCCCTTTGCCAATTCCACAAGAACAGCCTTAGCAAAAGGCTTCTTGAAGGGAAAGATGTATCTCTGTGAGACGAATTAACAGAACACAGAGCAGTTTCTCAGAAAGCTTCTTTCCAGTTTTGAACGGAAGATATTTCCTTTTTCACCATAGCCCTCTATGGGCTTCCAAATATCCCTTTGCCAATTCCCCAAGAACAGCCTTAGCGAAAGGCTTCTTGAAGGGAAAGATGTAACTCTGTGAGATGAATTAACAGAACACAGAGCAGTTTCTCAGAAAGCTTCTTTCCAGTTTTGAACGGAAGATATTTCCTTTTTCACCATAGCCCTCTATGGGCTTCCAAATATCCCTTTGCCAATTCCACAAGAACAGCCTTAGCGAAAGGCTTCTTGAAGGGAAAGATGTAACTCTGTAAGATGAATTAACAGAACACAGAGCAGTTTCTCAGAAAGCTTCTTTCCAGTTTTGAACGGAAGATATTTCCTTTTTCACCATAGCCCTCTATGGGCTTCCAAATATCCCTTTGCCAATTCCACAAGAACAGCCTTAGCGAAAGGCTTCTTGAAGGGAAAGATGTAACTCTGTGAGATGAATTAACAGAACACAGAGCAGTTTCTCAGAAAGCTTCTTTCCAGTTTTGAACGGAAGATATTTCCTTTTTCACCATAGCCCTCTATGGGCTTCCAAATATCCCTTTGCCAATTCCACAAGAACAGCCTTAGCGAAAGGCTTTTGAAGGGTAAGATGTAACTCTGTGAGATGAATTAACAGAACACAGAGCAGTTTCTCAGAAAGCTTCTTTCCAGTTTTGAACGGAACATAATTCCTTTTTCACCATAGCCCTCTATGGGCTTCCAAATATCCCTTTGCCAATTCCACAAGAACAGCCTTAGCGAAAGGCTTCTTGAAGGGAAAGATGTAACTCTGTGAGATGAATTAACAGAACACAGAGCAGTTTCTCAAAAAGCTTCTTTTCAGTTTTGAACGGAAGATATTTTCTTTTTCACCATAGCCCTCTAAGGATTCCAAATATAGCTTTGCCAAATCCACAAGAACAGCCTTAGCGAAAGGCTTCTTGAAGGGAAAGATGTAACTCTGTGCGATGAATTAACGGAACACAGAGAAGTTTCTCAGAAAGCTTCTTTCCAGTTTTGAACGGAAGATATTTCCTTTTTCACCATAGCCCTCTATGGGCTTCCAAATATCCCTTTGCCAATTCCACAAGAACAGCCTTAGCGAAAGGCTTCTTGAAGGGTAAGATGTAACTCTGTGAGATGAATTAACAGAACACAGAGCAGCTTCTCAGAAAGCTTCTTTCCAGTTTTCAACGGAAGATATTTCCTTTTTCACCATAGCCCTCTATGGGCTTCCAAATATCCCTTTGCCAATTCCACAAGAACAGCCTTAGCGAAAGGCTTCTTGAAGGGAAAGATGTAACTCTGTGAGATGAATTAACAGAACACAGAGCAGTTTCTCAGAAAGCTTCTTTCCAGTTTTGAACGGAAGATATTTCCTTTTTCACCATAGCCCTCTATGGGCTTCCAAATATCCCTTTGCCAATTCCACAAGAACAGCCTTAGCGAAAGGCTTCTTGAAGGGAAAGATGTAACTCTGTGAGATGAAATAACAGAACACAGAGCAGTTTCTCAGAAAGCTTCTTTCCAGTTTTGAACGGAAGATATTTCCTTTTTCACCGTAGCCCTCTATGGGCTTCCAAATATCCCTTTGCCAATTCCCCAAGAACAGCCTTAGTGAAAGGCTTCTTGAAGGGAAAGATGTAACTCTGTGAGATGAATTAACGGAACACAGAGCAGTTTCTCAGAAAGCTTCTTTCCAGTTTTGAACGGAAGATATTT
Organism: Chlorocebus sabaeus; assembly: GCF_047675955.1. Classification (NCBI taxonomy): domain Eukaryota; kingdom Metazoa; phylum Chordata; class Mammalia; order Primates; family Cercopithecidae; genus Chlorocebus; species Chlorocebus sabaeus. Next base: position 729,292 of record NW_027327459.1, read on the forward strand.
CCTTTTTCACCATAGCCTCTATGGGCTTCCAAATATCCCTTTGCCAATTCCACAAGAACAGCCTTATCGAAAGGCTTCTTGAAGGGAAAGATGTAACTCTGTGAGATGAATTAACAGAACACAGAGCAGTTTCTCAGAAAGCTTCTTTCCAGTTTTGAACGGAAGTTATTTCCTTTTTCACCATAGCCCTCTAGGGATTCCAAATATCCCTTTGCCAATTCCACAAGAACAGCCTTAGCGAAAGGCTTCTTGAAGGGAAAGATGTAACTCTGTGAGATGAATTAACAGAACACAGAGCAGTTTCTCAGAAAGCTTCTTTCCAGTTTTGAACGGAAGATATTTCCTTTTTCACCATAGCCCACTATGGGCTTCCAAATATCCCTTTACCAATTCCACAAGAACAGCCTTAGCGAAAGGCTTCTTGAAGGGAAAGATGTAACTCTGTGAGATGAATTAAGAGAACACAGAGCAGTTTCTCAGAAAGCTTCTTTCCAGTTTTGAACGGAAGATATTTCCTTTTTCACCATAGCCCTCTATGGGCTTAAACTATCCCTTAGCCAATTCCCCAAGAACAGCCTTAGCGAAAGGCTTCTTGAAGGGAAAGATGTAACTCTGTGAGATGAATTAACAGAACACAGAGCAGTTTCTCAGAAAGCTTCTTTCCAGTTTTGAACGGAAGATATTTCCTTTTTCACCATAGCCCTCTATGGGCTTCCAAATATCCCTGTGCCAATTCCACAAGAACAGCCTTAGCGAAAGGCTACTTGAAGGGAAAGATGTAACTCTGTGAGATGAATTAACAGAACACAGAGCAGTTTCTCAGAAAGCTTCTTTCCAGTTTTGAACGGAAGATATTTCCTTTTTCACCATAGTCCTCTATGGGCTTCCAAATATCCCTTTGCCAATTCCAGAAGAACAGCCTTAACGAAAGGCTTCTTGAAGGGAAAGATGTAACTCTGTGAGATGAATTAACAGAACACAGAGCAGTTTCTCAGAAAGCTTCTTTCCAGTTTTGAACGGAAGATATTTCCTTTTTCACCATAGCCCTCTATGGGCTTCCAAATATCCCTTTGCGAATTCCACAAGAACAGCCTTAGCGAAAGGCTTCTTGAAGGGAAAGATGTAACTCTGTGAGACGAATTAACAGAACACAGAGCAGTTTCTCAGAAAGCTTCTTTCCAGTTTTGAACGGAACATAATTCCTTTTTCACCATAGCCCTCTAAGGGCTTCCAAATATCCCTTTGCCAATTCCACAAGAACAGCCTTAGCGAAAGGCTTCTTGAAGGGAAAGATGTAACTCTGTGAGATGAATTAACAGAACACAGAGCAGTTTCTCAAAAAGCTTCTTTTCAGTTTTGAACGGAAGATATTTTCTTTTTCACCATAGCCCTCTAAGGATTCCAAATATAGCTTTGCCAAATCCACAAGAACAGCCTTAGCGAAAGGCTTCTTGAAGGGAAAGATGTAACTCTGTGCGATGAATTAACGGAACACAGAGAAGTTTCTCAGAAAGCTTCTTTCCAGTTCTGAACGGAAGATATTTCCTTTTTCACCATAGCCCTCTATGGGCTTCCAAATATCCCTTTGCCAATTCCACAAGAACAGCCTTAGCGAAAGGCTTCTTGAAGGGTAAGATGTAACTCTGTGAGATGAATTAACAGAACACAGAGCAGCTTCTCAGAAAGCTTCTTTCCAGTTTTCAACGGAAGATATTTCCTTTTTCACCATAGCCCTCTATGGGCTTCCAAATATCCCTTTGCCAATTCCACAAGAACAGCCTTAGCGAAAGGCTTCTTGAAGGGAAAGATGTAACTCTGTGAGATGAATTAACAGAACACAGAGCAGTTTCTCAGAAAGCTTCTTTCCAGTTTTGAACGGAAGATATTTCCTTTTTCACCATAGCCCTCTATGGGCTTCCAAATATCCCTTTGCCAATTCCACAAGAACAGCCTTAGCGAAAGGCTTCTTGAAGGGAAAGATGTAACTCTGTGAGATGAAATAACAGAACACAGAGCAGTTTCTCAGAAAGCTTCTTTCCAGTTTTGAACGGAAGATATTTCCTTTTTCACCATAGCCCTCTATGGGCTTCCAAATATCCCTTTGCCAATTCCCCAAGAACAGCCTTAGTGAAAGGCTTCTTGAAGGGAAAGATGTAACTCTGTGAGATGAATTAACAGAACACAGAGCAGTTTCTCAGAAAGCTTCTTTCCAGTTTTGAACGGAAGATATTTCCTTTTTCACCATAGCCTCTATGGGCTTCCAAATATCCCTTTGCCAATTCCACAAGAACAGCCTTATCGAAAGGCTTCTTGAAGGGAAAGATGTAACTCTGTGAGATGAATTAACAGAACACAGAGCAGTTTCTCAGAAAGCTTCTTTCCAGTTTTGAACGGAAGTTATTTCCTTTTTCACCATAGCCCTCTAGGGATTCCAAATATCCCTTTGCCAATTCCACAAGAACAGCCTTAGCGAAAGGCTTCTTGAAGGGAAAGATGTAACTCTGTGAGATGAATTAACAGAACACAGAGCAGTTTCTCAGAAAGCTTCTTTCCAGTTTTGAACGGAAGATATTTCCTTTTTCACCATAGCCCACTATGGGCTTCCAAATATCCCTTTGCCAATTCCACAAGAACAGCCTTAGCGAAAGGCTTCTTGAAGGGAAAGATGTAACTCTGTGAGATGAATTAAGAGAACACAGAGCAGTTTCTCAGAAAGCTTCTTTCCAGTTTTGAACGGAAGATATTTCCTTTTTCACCATAGCCCTCTATGGGCTTAAACTATCCCTTAGCCAATTCCCCAAGAACAGCCTTAGCGAAAGGCTTCTTGAAGGGAAAGATGTAACTCTGTGAGATGAATTAACAGAACACAGAGCAGTTTCTCAGAAAGCTTCTTTCCAGTTTTGAACGGAAGATATTTCCTTTTTCACCATAGCCCTCTATGGGCTTCCAAATATCCCTTTGCCATTTCCACAAGAACAGCCTTAGCGAAAGGCTTCTTGAAGGGAAAGATGTAACTCTGTGAGATGAATTAACAGAACACAGAGCAGTTTCTCAAAAAGCTTCTTTCCAGTTTTGAACGGAAGTTATTTTCTTTTTCACCATAGCCCTCTAAGGATTCCAAATATAGCTTTGCCAAATCCACAAGAACAGCCTTAGCGAAAGGCTTCTTGAAGGGAAAGATGTAACTCTGTGAGATGAATTAACGGAACACAGAGAAGTTTCTCAGAAAGCTTCTTTCCAGTTTTGAACGGAAGATATTTCCTTTTTCACCATAGCCCTCTATGGGCTTCCAAATATCCCATTGCCAATTCCACAAGAACAGCCTTAGCGAAAGGCTTCTTGAAGGGTAAGATGTAACTCTGTGAGAAGAATTAACAGAACACAGAGCAGCTTCTCAGAAAGCTTCTTTCCAGTTTTGAACGGAAGATATTTCCTTTTTCACCATAGCCCTCTATGGGCTTCCAAATATCCCTTTGCCAATTCCACAAGAACAGCCTTAGCGAAAGGCTTCTTGAAGGGAAAGATGTAACTCTGTGAGATGAATTAACAGAACACAGAGCAGTTTCTCAGAAAGCTTCTTTCCAGTTTTGAACGGAAGATATTTCCTTTTTCACCATAGCCCTCTATGGGCTTAAACTATCCCTTAGCCAATTCCCCAAGAACAGCCTTAGCGAAAGGCTTCTTGAAGGGAAAGATGTAACTCTGTGAGATGAATTAACAGAACACAGAGCAGTTTCTCAGAAAGCTTCTTTCCAGTTTTGAACGGAAGATATTTCCTTTTTCACCATAGCCCTCTATGGGCTTCCAAATATCCCTGTGCCAATTCCACAAGAACAGCCTTAGCGAAAGGCTACTTGAAGGGAAAGATGTAACTCTGTGAGATGAATTAACAGAACACAGAGCAGTTTCTCAGAAAGCTTCTTTCCAGTTTTGAACGGAAGATATTTCCTTTTTCACCATAGCCCTCTATGGGCTTCCAAATATCCCTTTGCCAATTCCAGAAGAACAGCCTTAACGAAAGGCTTCTTGAAGGGAAAGATGTAACTCTGTGAGATGAATTAACAGAACACAGAGCAGTTTCTCAGAAAGCTTCTTTCCAGTTTTGAACGGAAGATATTTCCTTTTTCACCATAGCCCTCTATGGGCTTCCAAATATCCCTTTGCCAATTCCACAAGAACAGCCTTAGCGAAAGGCTTCTTGAAGGAAAAGATGTAACTCTGTGAGACGAATTAACAGAACACAGAGCAGTTTCTCAGAAAGCTTCTTTCCAGTTTTGAACGGAACATAATTCCTTTTTCACCATAGCCCTCTATGGGCTTCCAAATATCCCTTTGCCAATTCCACAAGAACAGCCTTAGCGAAAGGCTTCTTGAAGGGAAAGATGTAACTCTGTGAGATGAATTAACAGAACACAGAGCAGTTTCTCAAAAAGCTTCTTTTCAGTTTTGAACGGAAGATATTTTCTTTTTCACCATAGCCCTCTAAGGATTCCAAATATAGCTTTGCCAAATCCACAAGAACAGCCTTAGCGAAAGGCTTCTTGAAGGGAAAGATGTAACTCTGTGCGATGAATTAACGGAACACAGAGAAGTTTCTCAGAAAGCTTCTTTCCAGTTTTGAACGGAAGATATTTCCTTTTTCACCATAGCCCTCTATGGGCTTCCAAATATCCCTTTGCCAATTCCACAAGAACAGCCTTAGCGAAAGGCTTCTTGAAGGGTAAGATGTAACTCTGTGAGATGAATTAACAGAACACAGAGCAGCTTCTCAGAAAGCTTCTTTCCAGTTTTCAACGGAAGATATTTCCTTTTTCACCATAGCCCTCTATGGGCTTCCAAATATCCCTTTGCCAATTCCACAAGAACAGCCTTAGCGAAAGGCTTCTTGAAGGGAAAGATGTAACTCTGTGAGATGAATTAACAGAACACAGAGCAGTTTCTCCGAAAGCTTCTTTCCAGTTTTGAACGGAAGATATTTCCTTTTTCACCATAGCCCTCTATGGGCTTCCAAATATCCCTTTGCCAATTCCACAAGAACAGCGTTAGCGAAAGGCTTCTTGAAGGGAAAGATGTAACTCTGTGAGATGAAATAACAGAACACAGAGCAGTTTCTCAGAAAGCTTCTTTCCAGTTTTGAACGGAAGATATTTCCTTTTTCACCATAGCCCTCTATGGGCTTCCAAATATCCCTTTGCCAATTCCCCAAGAACAGCCTTAGTGAAAGGCTTCTTGAAGGGAAAGATGTAACTCTGTGAGATGAATTAACAGAACACAGAGCAGTTTCTCAGAAAGCTTCTTTCCAGTTTTGAACGGAAGATATTTCCTTTTTCACCATAGCCTCTATGGGCTTCCAAATATCCCTTTGCCAATTCCACAAGAACAGCCTTATCGAAAGGCTTCTTGAAGGGAAAGATGTAACTCTGTGAGATGAATTAACAGAACACAGAGCAGTTTCTCAGAAAGCTTCTTTCCAGTTTTGAACGGAAGTTATTTCCTTTTTCACCATAGCCCTCTAGGGATTCCAAATATCCCTTTGCCAATTCCACAAGAACAGCCTTAGCGAAAGGCTTCTTGAAGGGAAAGATGTAACTCTGTGAGATGAATTAACAGAACACAGAGCAGTTTCTCAGAAAGCTTCTTTCCAGTTTTGAACGGAAGATATTTCCTTTTTCACCATAGCCCACTATGGGCTTCCAAATATCCCTTTGCCAATTCCACAAGAACAGCCTTAGCGAAAGGCTTCTTGAAGGGAAAGATGTAACTCTGTGAGATGAATTAAGAGAACACAGAGCAGTTTCTCAGAAAGCTTCTTTCCAGTTTTGAACGGAAGATATTTCCTTTTTCACCATAGCCCTCTATGGGCTTAAACTATCCCTTAGCCAATTCCCCAAGAACAGCCTTAGCGAAAGGCTTCTTGAAGGGAAAGATGTAACTCTGTGAGATGAATTAACAGAACACAGAGCAGTTTCTCAGAAAGCTTCTTTCCAGTTTTGAACGGAAGATATTTCCTTTTTCACCATAGCCCTCTATGGGCTTCCAAATATCCCTTTGCCAATTCCACAAGAACAGCCTTAGCGAAAGGCTTCTTGAAGGGAAAGATGTAACTCTGTGAGATGAATTAACAGAACACAGAGCAGTTTCTCAAAAAGCTTCTTTCCAGTTTTGAACGGAAGTTATTTTCTTTTTCACCATAGCCCTCTAAGGATTCCAAATATAGCTTTGCCAAATCCACAAGAACAGCCTTAGCGAAAGGCTTCTTGAAGGGAAAGATGTAACTCTGTGAGATGAATTAACGGAACACAGAGAAGTTTCTCAGAAAGCTTCTTTCCAGTTTTGAACGGAAGATATTTCCTTTTTCACCATAGCCCTCTATGGGCTTCCAAATATCCCATTGCCAATTCCACAAGAACAGCCTTAGCGAAAGGCTTCTTGAAGGGTAAGATGTAACTCTGTGAGAAGAATTAACAGAACACAGAGCAGCTTCTCAGAAAGCTTCTTTCCAGTTTTGAACGGAAGATATTTCCTTTTTCACCATAGCCCTCTATGGGCTTCCAAATATCCCTTTGCCAATTCCACAAGAACAGCCTTAGCGAAAGGCTTCTTGAAGGGAAAGATGTAACTCTGTGAGATGAATTAACAGAACACAGAGCAGTTTCTCAGAAAGCTTCTTTTCAGTTTTGAACGGAAGATATTTCCTTTTTCACCATAGCCCTCTATGGGCTTCCAAATATCCCTTTGCCAATTCCACAAGAACAGCCTTAGAGAAAGGCTTCTTGAAGGGAAAGATGTAACTCTGTGAGATGAATTAACAGAACACAGAGCAGTTTCTCAGAAAGCTTCTTTCCAGTTTTGAACGGAAGATATTTCCTTTTTCACCATAGCCTCTATGGGCTTCCAAATATCCCTTTGCCAATTCCACAAGAACAGCCTTAGCGAAAGTCTTCTTGAAGGGAAAGATGTAACTCTGTGAGATGAATTAACAGAACACAGAGCAGTTTCTCAGAAAGCTTCTTTCCAGTTTTGAACGGAAGATATTTCCTTTTTCACCATAGCCCTCTTTGGGCTTCCAAATATCCATTTGCCAATTCCACAAGAACAGCCTTCGCGAAAGGCTTCTGGAAGGGAAAGATGTAACTCTGTGAGATGAATTAACAGAACACAGAGCAGTTTCTCAGAAAGCTTCTTTCCATTTTTAAACGGAAGTTATTTCCTTTTTCACCCTAATCCTCTATGGGCTTCCAGATATCCCTTTGCCAATTCCCCAAGAACAGCCTTAGCGAAAGGCTTCTTGAAGGGAAAGATGTAACTCTGTGAGATGAATTGACAGAACACAGAGCAGTTTCTCAGAAAGCTTCTTTCCAGTTTTGAACGGAAGATATTTCCTTTTTCACCATAGCCCTCTATGGGCTTCCAAATATCCCTTTGCCAATTCCACAAGAACAGCATTAGCGAAAGGCTTCTTGAAGGGAAAGATGTAACTCTGTGAGATGAATTAACAGAACACAGAGCAGTTTCTCAGAAAGCTTCTTTCCAGTTTTGAACGGAAGATATTTCCTTTTTCACCATAACCCTCTATGGGCTTCTAAATATCCCTTTGCCAATTCCACAAGAACAGCCTTATCGAGAGGCTTCTTGAAGGGAAAGATGTAACTCTGTGTGATGCATTAACAGAACATAGAACAGTTTCTCAGAAAGCTTCTTTCCAGTTTTGAACGGAAGATATTTCCTTTTTCACCATAGCCCTCTATGGGCTTCCAAATATCCCTTTGCCAATTCCACAAGAACAGCCTTAGCGAAAGGCTTCTTGAAGGGAAAGATGTAACTCTGTGAGACGAATTAACAGAACACAGAGCAGTTTCTCAGAATGCTTCTTTCCAGTTTTGAACGGAAGATATTTCCTTTTTCACCATAGCCCTCTATGGGCTTCCAAATATCCCTTTGCCAATTCCACAAGAACAGCCTTAGCGAAAGGCTTCTTGAAGGGTAAGATGTAACTCTGTGAGATGAATTAACAGAACACAGAGCAGCTTCTCAGAAAGCTTCTTTCCAGTTTTCAACGGAAGATATTTCCTTTTTCACCATAGCCCTCTATGGGCTTCCAAATATCCCTTTGCCAATTCCACAAGAACAGCCTTAGCGAAAGGCTTCTTGAAGGGAAAGATGTAACTCTGTGAGATGAATTAACAGAACACAGAGCAGTTTCTCAGAAAGCTTCTTTCCAGTTTTGAACGGAAGATATTTCCTTTTTCACCATAGCCCTCTATGGGCTTCCAAATATCCCTTTGCCAATTCCACAAGAACAGCCTTAGCGAAAGGCTTCTTGAAGGGAAAGATGTAACTCTGTGAGATGAATTAACAGAACACAGAGCAGTTTCTCAGAAAGCTTCTTTCCAGTTTTGAACGGAAGATATTTCCTTTTTCACCATAGCCCTCTATGGGCTTCCAAATATCCCTATGCCAATTCCACAAGAACAGCCTTAGCGAAAGGCTTCTTGAAGGGAAAGATGTAACTCTGTGAGATGAATTAACAGAACACAGAGCAGTTTCTCAAAAAGCTTCTTTTCAGTTTTGAACGGAAGATATTTTCTTTTTCACCATAGCCCTCTAAGGATTCCAAATATAGCTTTGCCAAATCCACAAGAACAGCCTTAGCGAAAGGCTTCTTGAAGGGAAAGATGTAACTCTGTGCGACGAATTAACGGAACACAGAGAAGTTTCTCAGAAAGCTTCTTTCCAGTTTTGAACGGAAGATATTTCCTTTTTCACCATAGCCCTCTATGGGCTTCCAAATATCCCTTTGCCAATTCCACAAGAACAGCCTTAGCGAAAGGCTTCTTGAAGGGAAAGATGTAACTCTGTGAGATGAATTAACAGAACACAGAGCAGTTTCTCAGAAAGCTTCTTTCCAGTTTTGAACGGAAGATATTTCCTTTTTCACCATAGCCCTCTATGGGCTTCCAAATATCCCTTTGCCAATTCCACAAGAACAGCCTTAGCGAAAGGCTTCTTGAAGGGAAAGATGTAACTCTGTGAGATGAATTAACAGAACACAGAGCAGTTTCTCAGAAAGCTTCTTTCCAGTTTTGAACGGAAGATATTTCCTTTTTCACCATAGCCCTCTATGGGCTTCCAAATATCCCTTTGCCAATTCCACAAGAACAGCCTTAGCGAAAGGCTTCTTGAAGGGAAAGATGTAACTCTGTGAGATGAATTAACAGAACACAGAGCAGTTTCTCAGAAAGCTTCTTTCCAGTTTTGAACGGAAGATATTTCCTTTTTCACCATAGCCCTCTATGGGCTTCCAAATATCCCTTTGCCAATTCCACAAGAACAGCCTTAGCGAAAGGCTTTTGAAGGGTAAGATGTAACTCTGTGAGATGAATTAACAGAACACAGAGCAGTTTCTCAGAAAGCTTCTTTCCAGTTTTGAACGGAAGATATTTTCTTTTTCACCATAGCCCTCTGAGGATTCCAAATATAGCTTTGCCAATTCCACAAGAACAGCCTTAGCGAAAGGCTTCTTGAAGGCAAAGATGTAACTCTGTGAGATGAATTAACAGAACACAGAGCAGTTTCTCAGAAAGCTTCTTTCCAGTTTTGAACGGAAGATATTTCCTTTTTCACCATAGCCCTCTATGGGCTTCCCAATATCCCTTTGCCAATTCCACAAGAACAGCCTTAGCGAAAGGCTTCTTGAAGGGTAAGATGTAACTCTGTGAGATGAATTAACAGAACACAGAGCAGTTTCTCAGAAAGCTTCTTTCCAGTTTTGAACGGAAGATATTTCCTTTTTCACCATAGCCCTCTATGGGCTTCCAAATATCCCTTTGCCAATTCCACAAGAACAGCCTTAGCGAAAGGCTTCTTGAAGGGAAAGATGTAACTCTGTGAGGTGAATTAACAGAACACAGAGCAGTTTCTCAGAAAGCTTCTTTACAGTTTTGAACGGAAGATATTTCCTTTTTCACCATAGCCCTCTATGGGCTTCCAAATATCCCTGTGCCAATTCCACAAGAACAGCCTTAGCGAAAGGCTTCTTGAAGGGAAAGATGTAACTCTGTGAGATGAATTAACAGAACACAGAGCAGTTTCTCAGAAAGCTTCTTTCCAGTTTTGAACGGAAGATATTTCCTTTTTCACCATAGCCCTCTATGGGCTTCCAAATATCCCTTTGCCAATTCCAGAAGAACAGCCTTAACGAAAGGCTTCTTGAAGGGAAAGATGTAACTCTGTGAGATGAATTAACAGAACACAGAGCAGTTTCTCAGAAAGCTTCTTTCCAGTTTTGAACGGAAGATATTTCCTTTTTCACCATAGCCCTCTATGGGCTTCCAAATATCCCTTTGCCAATTCCACAAGAACAGCCTTAGCGAAAGGCTTCTTGAAGGGAAAGATGTAACTCTGTGAGACGAATTAACAGAACACAGAGCAGTTTCTCAGAAAGCTTCTTTCCAGTTTTGAACGGAACATAATTCCTTTTTCACCATAGCCCTCTATGGGCTTCCAAATATCCCTTTGCCAATTCCACAAGAACAGCCTTAGCGAAAGGCTTCTTGAAGGGAAAGATGTAACTCTGTGAGACGAATTAACAGAACACAGAGCAGTTTCTCAGAATGCTTCTTTCCAGTTTTGAACGGAAGATATTTCCTTTTTCACCATAGCCCTCTATGGGCTTCCAAATATCCCTTTGCCAATTCCACAAGAACAGCCTTAGCGAAAGGCTTCTTGAAGGGTAAGATGTAACTCTGTGAGATGAATTAACAGAACACAGAGCAGCTTCTCAGAAAGCTTCTTTCCAGTTTTCAACGGAAGATATTTCCTTTTTCACCATAGCCCTCTATGGGCTTCCAAATATCCCTTTGCCAATTCCACAAGAACAGCCTTAGCGAAAGGCTTCTTGAAGGGAAAGATGTAACTCTGTGAGATGAATTAACAGAACACAGAGCAGTTTCTCAGAAAGCTTCTTTCCAGTTTTGAACGGAAGATATTTCCTTTTTCACCATAGCCCTCTATGGGCTTCCAAATATCCCTTTGCCAATTCCACAAGAACAGCCTTAGCGAAAGGCTTCTTGAAGGGAAAGATGTAACTCTGTGAGATGAATTAACAGAACACAGAGCAGTTTCTCAGAAAGCTTCTTTCCAGTTTTGAACGGAAGATATTTCCTTTTTCACCATAGCCCTCTATGGGCTTCCAAATATCCCTATGCCAATTCCACAAGAACAGCCTTAGCGAAAGGCTTCTTGAAGGGAAAGATGTAACTCTGTGAGATGAATTAACAGAACACAGAGCCGTTTCTCAGAAAGCTTCTTTCCAGTTTTGAACGGAAGATATTTCCTTTTTCACCATAGCCCTCTATGGGCTTCCAAATATCCCTTTGCCAATTCCACAAGAACAGCCTTAGCAAAAGGCTTCTTGAAGGGAAAGATGTATCTCTGTGAGACGAATTAACAGAACACAGAGCAGTTTCTCAGAAAGCTTCTTTCCAGTTTTGAACGGAAGATATTTCCTTTTTCACCATAGCCCTCTATGGGCTTCCAAATATCCCTTTGCCAATTCCACAAGAACAGCCTTAGCGAAAGGCTTCTTGAAGGGAAAGATGTAACTCTGTGAGATGAATTAACAGAACACAGAGCAGTTTCTCAGAAAGCTTCTTTCCAGTTTTGAACGGAAGATATTTCCTTTTTCACCATAGCCCTCTATGGGCTTCCAAATATCCCTTTGCCAATTCCACAAGAACAGCCTTAGCGAAAGGCTTCTTGAAGGGAAAGATGTAACTCTGTGAGATGAATTAACAGAACACAGAGCAGTTTCTCAGAAAGCTTCTTTCCAGTTTTGAACGGAAGATATTTCCTTTTTCACCATAGCCCTCTATGGGCTTCCAAATATCCCTTTGCCAATTCCACAAGAACAGCCTTAGCGAAAGGCTTCTTGAAGGGAAAGATGTAACTCTGTGAGATGAATTAACAGAACACAGAGCAGTTTCTCAGAAAGCTTCTTTCCAGTTTTGAACGGAAGATATTTCCTTTTTCACCATAGCCCTCTATGGGCTTCCAAATATCCCTTTGCCAATTCCACAAGAACAGCCTTAGCGAAAGGCTTTTGAAGGGTAAGATGTAACTCTGTGAGATGAATTAACAGAACACAGAGCAGTTTCTCAGAAAGCTTCTTTCCAGTTTTGAACGGAAGATATTTTCTTTTTCACCATAGCCCTCTGAGGATTCCAAATATAGCTTTGCCAATTCCCCAAGAACAGCCTTAGTGAAAGGCTTCTTGAAGGGAAAGATGTAACTCTGTGAGATGAATTAACGGAACACAGAGCAGTTTCTCAGAAAGCTTCTTTCCAGTTTTGAACGGAAGATATTTCCTTTTTCACCATAGCCTCTATGGGCTTCCAAATATCCCTTTGCCAATTCCACAAGAACAGCCTTATCGAAAGGCTTCTTGAAGGGAAAGATGTAACTCTGTGAGATGAATTAACAGAACACAGAGCAGTTTCTCAGAAAGCTTCTTTCCAGTTTTGAACGGAAGTTATTTCCTTTTTCACCATAGCCCTCTAGGGATTCCAAATATCCCTTTGCCAATTCCACAAGAACAGCCTTAGCGAAAGGCTTCTTGAAGGGAAAGATGTAACTCTGTGAGATGAATTAACAGAACACAGAGCAGTTTCTCAGAAAGCTTCTTTCCAGTTTTGAACGGAAGATATTTCCTTTTTCACCATAGCCCACTATGGGCTTCCAAATATCCCTTTACCAATTCCACAAGAACAGCCTTAGCGAAAGGCTTCTTGAAGGGAAAGATGTAACTCTGTGAGATGAATTAAGAGAACACAGAGCAGTTTCTCAGAAAGCTTCTTTCCAGTTTTGAACGGAAGATATTTCCTTTTTCACCATAGCCCTCTATGGGCTTAAACTATCCCTTAGCCAATTCCCCAAGAACAGCCTTAGCGAAAGGCTTCTTGAAGGGAAAGATGTAACTCTGTGAGATGAATTAACAGAACACAGAGCAGTTTCTCAGAAAGCTTCTTTCCAGTTTTGAACGGAAGATATTTCCTTTTTCACCATAGCCCTCTATGGGCTTCCAAATATCCCTGTGCCAATTCCACAAGAACAGCCTTAGCGAAAGGCTACTTGAAGGGAAAGATGTAACTCTGTGAGATGAATTAACAGAACACAGAGCAGTTTCTCAGAAAGCTTCTTTCCAGTTTTGAACGGAAGATATTTCCTTTTTCACCATAGTCCTCTATGGGCTTCCAAATATCCCTTTGCCAATTCCAGAAGAACAGCCTTAACGATAGGCTTCTTGAAGGGAAAGATGTAACTCTGTGAGATGAATTAACAGAACACAGAGCAGTTTCTCAGAAAGCTTCTTTCCAGTTTTGAACGGAAGATATTTCCTTTTTCACCATAGCCCTCTATGGGCTTCCAAATATCCCTTTGCCAATTCCACAAGAACAGCCTTAGCGAAAGGCTTCTTGAAGGGAAAGATGTAACTCTGTGAGACGAATTAACAGAACACAGAGCAGTTTCTCAGAAAGCTTCTTTCCAGTTTTGAACGGAACATAATTCCTTTTTCACCATAGCCCTCTAAGGGCTTCCAAATATCCCTTTGCCAATTCCACAAGAACAGCCTTAGCGAAAGGCTTCTTGAAGGGAAAGATGTAACTCTGTGAGATGAATTAACAGAACACAGAGCAGTTTCTCAAAAAGCTTCTTTTCAGTTTTGAACGGAAGATATTTTCTTTTTCACCATAGCCCTCTAAGGATTCCAAATATAGCTTTGCCAAATCCACAAGAACAGCCTTAGCGAAAGGCTTCTTGAAGGGAAAGATGTAACTCTGTGCGATGAATTAACGGAACACAGAGAAGTTTCTCAGAAAGCTTCTTTCCAGTTCTGAACGGAAGATATTTCCTTTTTCACCATAGCCCTCTATGGGCTTCCAAATATCCCTTTGCCAATTCCACAAGAACAGCCTTAGCGAAAGGCTTCTTGAAGGGTAAGATGTAACTCTGTGAGATGAATTAACAGAACACAGAGCAGCTTCTCAGAAAGCTTCTTTCCAGTTTTCAACGGAAGATATTTCCTTTTTCACCATAGCCCTCTATGGGCTTCCAAATATCCCTTTGCCAATTCCACAAGAACAGCCTTAGCGAAAGGCTTCTTGAAGGGAAAGATGTAACTCTGTGAGATGAATTAACAGAACACAGAGCAGTTTCTCAGAAAGCTTCTTTCCAGTTTTGAACGGAAGATATTTCCTTTTTCACCATAGCCCTCTATGGGCTTCCAAATATCCCTTTGCCAATTCCACAAGAACAGCCTTAGCGAAAGGCTTCTTGAAGGGAAAGATGTAACTCTGTGAGATGAAATAACAGAACACAGAGCAGTTTCTCAGAAAGCTTCTTTCCAGTTTTGAACGGAAGATATTTCCTTTTTCACCATAGCCCTCTATGGGCTTCCAAATATCCCTTTGCCAATTCCCCAAGAACAGCCTTAGTGAAAGGCTTCTTGAAGGGAAAGATGTAACTCTGTGAGATGAATTAACAGAACACAGAGCAGTTTCTCAGAAAGCTTCTTTCCAGTTTTGAACGGAAGATATTTCCTTTTTCACCATAGCCTCTATGGGCTTCCAAATATCCCTTTGCCAATTCCACAAGAACAGCCTTATCGAAAGGCTTCTTGAAGGGAAAGATGTAACTCTGTGAGATGAATTAACAGAACACAGAGCAGTTTCTCAGAAAGCTTCTTTCCAGTTTTGAACGGAAGTTATTTCCTTTTTCACCATAGCCCTCTAGGGATTCCAAATATCCCTTTGCCAATTCCACAAGAACAGCCTTAGCGAAAGGCTTCTTGAAGGGAAAGATGTAACTCTGTGAGATGAATTAACAGAACACAGAGCAGTTTCTCAGAAAGCTTCTTTCCAGTTTTGAACGGAAGATATTTCCTTTTTCACCATAGCCCACTATGGGCTTCCAAATATCCCTTTGCCAATTCCACAAGAACAGCCTTAGCGAAAGGCTTCTTGAAGGGAAAGATGTAACTCTGTGAGATGAATTAAGAGAACACAGAGCAGTTTCTCAGAAAGCTTCTTTCCAGTTTTGAACGGAAGATATTTCCTTTTTCACCATAGCCCTCTATGGGCTTAAACTATCCCTTAGCCAATTCCCCAAGAACAGCCTTAGCGAAAGGCTTCTTGAAGGGAAAGATGTAACTCTGTGAGATGAATTAACAGAACACAGAGCAGTTTCTCAGAAAGCTTCTTTCCAGTTTTGAACGGAAGATATTTCCTTTTTCACCATAGCCCTCTATGGGCTTCCAAATATCCCTTTGCCATTTCCACAAGAACAGCCTTAGCGAAAGGCTTCTTGAAGGGAAAGATGTAACTCTGTGAGATGAATTAACAGAACACAGAGCAGTTTCTCAAAAAGCTTCTTTCCAGTTTTGAACGGAAGTTATTTTCTTTTTCACCATAGCCCTCTAAGGATTCCAAATATAGCTTTGCCAAATCCACAAGAACAGCCTTAGCGAAAGGCTTCTTGAAGGGAAAGATGTAACTCTGTGAGATGAATTAACGGAACACAGAGAAGTTTCTCAGAAAGCTTCTTTCCAGTTTTGAACGGAAGATATTTCCTTTTTCACCATAGCCCTCTATGGGCTTCCAAATATCCCATTGCCAATTCCACAAGAACAGCCTTAGCGAAAGGCTTCTTGAAGGGTAAGATGTAACTCTGTGAGAAGAATTAACAGAACACAGAGCAGCTTCTCAGAAAGCTTCTTTCCAGTTTTCAACGGAAGATATTTCCTTTTTCACCATAGCCCTCTATGGGCTTCCAAATATCCCTTTGCCAATTCCACAAGAACAGCCTTAGCGAAAGGCTTCTTGAAGGGAAAGATGTAACTCTGTGAGATGAATTAACAGAACACAGAGCAGTTTCTCAGAAAGCTTCTTTCCAGTTTTGAACGGAAGATATTTCCTTTTTCACCATAGCCCTCTATGGGCTTAAACTATCCCTTAGCCAATTCCCCAAGAACAGCCTTAGCGAAAGGCTTCTTGAAGGGAAAGATGTAACTCTGTGAGATGAATTAACAGAACACAGAGCAGTTTCTCAGAAAGCTTCTTTCCAGTTTTGAACGGAAGATATTTCCTTTTTCACCATAGCCCTCTATGGGCTTCCAAATATCCCTGTGCCAATTCCACAAGAACAGCCTTAGCGAAAGGCTACTTGAAGGGAAAGATGTAACTCTGTGAGATGAATTAACAGAACACAGAGCAGTTTCTCAGAAAGCTTCTTTCCAGTTTTGAACGGAAGATATTTCCTTTTTCACCATAGCCCTCTATGGGCTTCCAAATATCCCTTTGCCAATTCCAGAAGAACAGCCTTAACGAAAGGCTTCTTGAAGGGAAAGATGTAACTCTGTGAGATGAATTAACAGAACACAGAGCAGTTTCTCAGAAAGCTTCTTTCCAGTTTTGAACGGAAGATATTTCCTTTTTCACCATAGCCCTCTATGGGCTTCCAAATATCCCTTTGCCAATTCCACAAGAACAGCCTTAGCGAAAGGCTTCTTGAAGGAAAAGATGTAACTCTGTGAGACGAATTAACAGAACACAGAGCAGTTTCTCAGAAAGCTTCTTTCCAGTTTTGAACGGAACATAATTCCTTTTTCACCATAGCCCTCTATGGGCTTCCAAATATCCCTTTGCCAATTCCACAAGAACAGCCTTAGCGAAAGGCTTCTTGAAGGGAAAGATGTAACTCTGTGAGATGAATTAACAGAACACAGAGCAGTTTCTCAAAAAGCTTCTTTTCAGTTTTGAACGGAAGATATTTTCTTTTTCACCATAGCCCTCTAAGGATTCCAAATATAGCTTTGCCAAATCCACAAGAACAGCCTTAGCGAAAGGCTTCTTGAAGGGAAAGATGTAACTCTGTGCGATGAATTAACGGAACACAGAGAAGTTTCTCAGAAAGCTTCTTTCCAGTTTTGAACGGAAGATATTTCCTTTTTCACCATAGCCCTCTATGGGCTTCCAAATATCCCTTTGCCAATTCCACAAGAACAGCCTTAGCGAAAGGCTTCTTGAAGGGTAAGATGTAACTCTGTGAGATGAATTAACAGAACACAGAGCAGCTTCTCAGAAAGCTTCTTTCCAGTTTTCAACGGAAGATATTTCCTTTTTCACCATAGCCCTCTATGGGCTTCCAAATATCCCTTTGCCAATTCCACAAGAACAGCCTTAGCGAAAGGCTTCTTGAAGGGAAAGATGTAACTCTGTGAGATGAATTAACAGAACACAGAGCAGTTTCTCCGAAAGCTTCTTTCCAGTTTTGAACGGAAGATATTTCCTTTTTCACCATAGCCCTCTATGGGCTTCCAAATATCCCTTTGCCAATTCCACAAGAACAGCGTTAGCGAAAGGCTTCTTGAAGGGAAAGATGTAACTCTGTGAGATGAAATAACAGAACACAGAGCAGTTTCTCAGAAAGCTTCTTTCCAGTTTTGAACGGAAGATATTTCCTTTTTCACCATAGCCCTCTATGGGCTTCCAAATATCCCTTTGCCAATTCCCCAAGAACAGCCTTAGTGAAAGGCTTCTTGAAGGGAAAGATGTAACTCTGTGAGATGAATTAACAGAACACAGAGCAGTTTCTCAGAAAGCTTCTTTCCAGTTTTGAACGGAAGATATTTCCTTTTTCACCATAGCCTCTATGGGCTTCCAAATATCCCTTTGCCAATTCCACAAGAACAGCCTTATCGAAAGGCTTCTTGAAGGGAAAGATGTAACTCTGTGAGATGAATTAACAGAACACAGAGCAGTTTCTCAGAAAGCTTCTTTCCAGTTTTGAACGGAAGTTATTTCCTTTTTCACCATAGCCCTCTAGGGATTCCAAATATCCCTTTGCCAATTCCACAAGAACAGCCTTAGCGAAAGGCTTCTTGAAGGGAAAGATGTAACTCTGTGAGATGAATTAACAGAACACAGAGCAGTTTCTCAGAAAGCTTCTTTCCAGTTTTGAACGGAAGATATTTCCTTTTTCACCATAGCCCACTATGGGCTTCCAAATATCCCTTTGCCAATTCCACAAGAACAGCCTTAGCGAAAGGCTTCTTGAAGGGAAAGATGTAACTCTGTGAGATGAATTAAGAGAACACAGAGCAGTTTCTCAGAAAGCTTCTTTCCAGTTTTGAACGGAAGATATTTCCTTTTTCACCATAGCCCTCTATGGGCTTAAACTATCCCTTAGCCAATTCCCCAAGAACAGCCTTAGCGAAAGGCTTCTTGAAGGGAAAGATGTAACTCTGTGAGATGAATTAACAGAACACAGAGCAGTTTCTCAGAAAGCTTCTTTCCAGTTTTGAACGGAAGATATTTCCTTTTTCACCATAGCCCTCTATGGGCTTCCAAATATCCCTTTGCCAATTCCACAAGAACAGCCTTAGCGAAAGGCTTCTTGAAGGGAAAGATGTAACTCTGTGAGATGAATTAACAGAACACAGAGCAGTTTCTCAAAAAGCTTCTTTCCAGTTTTGAACGGAAGTTATTTTCTTTTTCACCATAGCCCTCTAAGGATTCCAAATATAGCTTTGCCAAATCCACAAGAACAGCCTTAGCGAAAGGCTTCTTGAAGGGAAAGATGTAACTCTGTGAGATGAATTAACGGAACACAGAGAAGTTTCTCAGAAAGCTTCTTTCCAGTTTTGAACGGAAGATATTTCCTTTTTCACCATAGCCCTCTATGGGCTTCCAAATATCCCATTGCCAATTCCACAAGAACAGCCTTAGCGAAAGGCTTCTTGAAGGGTAAGATGTAACTCTGTGAGAAGAATTAACAGAACACAGAGCAGCTTCTCAGAAAGCTTCTTTCCAGTTTTGAACGGAAGATATTTCCTTTTTCACCATAGCCCTCTATGGGCTTCCAAATATCCCTTTGCCAATTCCACAAGAACAGCCTTAGCGAAAGGCTTCTTGAAGGGAAAGATGTAACTCTGTGAGATGAATTAACAGAACACAGAGCAGTTTCTCAGAAAGCTTCTTTTCAGTTTTGAACGGAAGATATTTCCTTTTTCACCATAGCCCTCTATGGGCTTCCAAATATCCCTTTGCCAATTCCACAAGAACAGCCTTAGAGAAAGGCTTCTTGAAGGGAAAGATGTAACTCTGTGAGATGAATTAACAGAACACAGAGCAGTTTCTCAGAAAGCTTCTTTCCAGTTTTGAACGGAAGATATTTCCTTTTTCACCATAGCCTCTATGGGCTTCCAAATATCCCTTTGCCAATTCCACAAGAACAGCCTTAGCGAAAGTCTTCTTGAAGGGAAAGATGTAACTCTGTGAGATGAATTAACAGAACACAGAGCAGTTTCTCAGAAAGCTTCTTTCCAGTTTTGAACGGAAGATATTTCCTTTTTCACCATAGCCCTCTAGGGATTCCAAATATCCATTTGCCAATTCCACAAGAACAGCCTTCGCGAAAGGCTTCTGGAAGGGAAAGATGTAACTCTGTGAGATGAATTAACAGAACACAGAGCAGTTTCTCAGAAAGCTTCTTTCCATTTTTAAACGGAAGTTATTTCCTTTTTCACCCTAATCCTCTATGGGCTTCCAGATATCCCTTTGCCAATTCCCCAAGAACAGCCTTAGCGAAAGGCTTCTTGAAGGGAAAGATGTAACTCTGTGAGATGAATTGACAGAACACAGAGCAGTTTCTCAGAAAGCTTCTTTCCAGTTTTGAACGGAAGATATTTCCTTTTTCACCATAGCCCTCTATGGGCTTCCAAATATCCCTTTGCCAATTCCACAAGAACAGCCTTAGCGAAAGGCTTCTTGAAGGGAAAGATGTAACTCTGTGAGATGAATTAACAGAACACAGAGCAGTTTCTCAGAAAGCTTCTTTCCAGTTTTGAACGGAAGATATTTCCTTTTTCACCATAACCCTCTATGGGCTTCTAAATATCCCTTTGCCAATTCCACAAGAACAGCCTTAGCGAGAGGCTTCTTGAAGGGAAAGATGTAACTCTGTGTGATGCATTAACAGAACATAGAACAGTTTCTCAGAAAGCTTCTTTCCAGTTTTGAACGGAAGATATTTCCTTTTTCACCATAGCCCTCTATGGGCTTCCAAATATCCCTTTGCCAATTCCACAAGAACAGCCTTAGCGAAAGGCTTCTTGAAGGGAAAGATGTAACTCTGTGAGACGAATTAACAGAACACAGAGCAGTTTCTCAGAATGCTTCTTTCCAGTTTTGAACGGAAGATATTTCCTTTTTCACCATAGCCCTCTATGGGCTTCCAAATATCCCTTTGCCAATTCCACAAGAACAGCCTTAGCGAAAGGCTTCTTGAAGGGTAAGATGTAACTCTGTGAGATGAATTAACAGAACACAGAGCAGCTTCTCAGAAAGCTTCTTTCCAGTTTTCAACGGAAGATATTTCCTTTTTCACCATAGCCCTCTATGGGCTTCCAAATATCCCTTTGCCAATTCCACAAGAACAGCCTTAGCGAAAGGCTTCTTGAAGGGAAAGATGTAACTCTGTGAGATGAATTAACAGAACACAGAGCAGTTTCTCAGAAAGCTTCTTTCCAGTTTTGAACGGAAGATATTTCCTTTTTCACCATAGCCCTCTATGGGCTTCCAAATATCCCTTTGCCAATTCCACAAGAACAGCCTTAGCGAAAGGCTTCTTGAAGGGAAAGATGTAACTCTGTGAGATGAATTAACAGAACACAGAGCAGTTTCTCAGAAAGCTTCTTTCCAGTTTTGAACGGAAGATATTTCCTTTTTCACCATAGCCCTCTATGGGCTTCCAAATATCCCTATGCCAATTCCACAAGAACAGCCTTAGCGAAAGGCTTCTTGAAGGGAAAGATGTAACTCTGTGAGATGAATTAACAGAACACAGAGCCGTTTCTCAGAAAGCTTCTTTCCAGTTTTGAACGGAAGATATTTCCTTTTTCACCATAGCCCTCTATGGGCTTCCAAATATCCCTTTGCCAATTCCACAAGAACAGCCTTAGCAAAAGGCTTCTTGAAGGGAAAGATGTATCTCTGTGAGACGAATTAACAGAACACAGAGCAGTTTCTCAGAAAGCTTCTTTCCAGTTTTGAACGGAAGATATTTCCTTTTTCACCATAGCCCTCTATGGGCTTCCAAATATCCCTTTGCCAATTCCACAAGAACAGCCTTAGCGAAAGGCTTCTTGAAGGGAAAGATGTAACTCTGTGAGATGAATTAACAGAACACAGAGCAGTTTCTCAGAAAGCTTCTTTCCAGTTTTGAACGGAAGATATTTCCTTTTTCACCATAGCCCTCTATGGGCTTCCAAATATCCCTTTGCCAATTCCACAAGAACAGCCTTAGCGAAAGGCTTCTTGAAGGGAAAGATGTAACTCTGTGAGATGAATTAACAGAACACAGAGCAGTTTCTCAGAAAGCTTCTTTCCAGTTTTGAACGGAAGATATTTCCTTTTTCACCATAGCCCTCTATGGGCTTCCAAATATCCCTTTGCCAATTCCACAAGAACAGCCTTAGCGAAAGGCTTCTTGAAGGGAAAGATGTAACTCTGTGAGATGAATTAACAGAACACAGAGCAGTTTCTCAGAAAGCTTCTTTCCAGTTTTGAACGGAAGATATTTCCTTTTTCACCATAGCCCTCTATGGGCTTCCAAATATCCCTTTGCCAATTCCACAAGAACAGCCTTAGCGAAAGGCTTTTGAAGGGTAAGATGTAACTCTGTGAGATGAATTAACAGAACACAGAGCAGTTTCTCAGAAAGCTTCTTTCCAGTTTTGAACGGAAGATATTTTCTTTTTCACCATAGCCCTCTGAGGATTCCAAATATAGCTTTGCCAATTCCACAAGAACAGCCTTAGCGAAAGGCTTCTTGAAGGCAAAGATGTAACTCTGTGAGATGAATTAACAGAACACAGAGCAGTTTCTCAGAAAGCTTCTTTCCAGTTTTGAACGGAAGATATTTCCTTTTTCACCATAGCCCTCTATGGGCTTCCCAATATCCCTTTGCCAATTCCACAAGAACAGCCTTAGCGAAAGGCTTCTTGAAGGGTAAGATGTAACTCTGTGAGATGAATTAACAGAACACAGAGCAGTTTCTCAGAAAGCTTCTTTCCAGTTTTGAACGGAAGATATTTCCTTTTTCACCATAGCCCTCTATGGGCTTCCAAATATCCCTTTGCCAATTCCACAAGAACAGCCTTAGCGAAAGGCTTCTTGAAGGGAAAGATGTAACTCTGTGAGGTGAATTAACAGAACACAGAGCAGTTTCTCAGAAAGCTTCTTTACAGTTTTGAACGGAAGATATTTCCTTTTTCACCATAGCCCTCTATGGGCTTCCAAATATCCCTGTGCCAATTCCACAAGAACAGCCTTAGCGAAAGGCTTCTTGAAGGGAAAGATGTAACTCTGTGAGATGAATTAACAGAACACAGAGCAGTTTCTCAGAAAGCTTCTTTCCAGTTTTGAACGGAAGATATTTCCTTTTTCACCATAGCCCTCTATGGGCTTCCAAATATCCCTTTGCCAATTCCAGAAGAACAGCCTTAACGAAAGGCTTCTTGAAGGGAAAGATGTAACTCTGTGAGATGAATTAACAGAACACAGAGCAGTTTCTCAGAAAGCTTCTTTCCAGTTTTGAACGGAAGATATTTCCTTTTTCACCATAGCCCTCTATGGGCTTCCAAATATCCCTTTGCCAATTCCACAAGAACAGCCTTAGCGAAAGGCTTCTTGAAGGGAAAGATGTAACTCTGTGAGACGAATTAACAGAACACAGAGCAGTTTCTCAGAAAGCTTCTTTCCAGTTTTGAACGGAACATAATTCCTTTTTCACCATAGCCCTCTATGGGCTTCCAAATATCCCTTTGCCAATTCCACAAGAACAGCCTTAGCGAAAGGCTTCTTGAAGGGAAAGATGTAACTCTGTGAGACGAATTAACAGAACACAGAGCAGTTTCTCAGAATGCTTCTTTCCAGTTTTGAACGGAAGATATTTCCTTTTTCACCATAGCCCTCTATGGGCTTCCAAATATCCCTTTGCCAATTCCACAAGAACAGCCTTAGCGAAAGGCTTCTTGAAGGGTAAGATGTAACTCTGTGAGATGAATTAACAGAACACAGAGCAGCTTCTCAGAAAGCTTCTTTCCAGTTTTCAACGGAAGATATTTCCTTTTTCACCATAGCCCTCTATGGGCTTCCAAATATCCCTTTGCCAATTCCACAAGAACAGCCTTAGCGAAAGGCTTCTTGAAGGGAAAGATGTAACTCTGTGAGATGAATTAACAGAACACAGAGCAGTTTCTCAGAAAGCTTCTTTCCAGTTTTGAACGGAAGATATTTCCTTTTTCACCATAGCCCTCTATGGGCTTCCAAATATCCCTTTGCCAATTCCACAAGAACAGCCTTAGCGAAAGGCTTCTTGAAGGGAAAGATGTAACTCTGTGAGATGAATTAACAGAACACAGAGCAGTTTCTCAGAAAGCTTCTTTCCAGTTTTGAACGGAAGATATTTCCTTTTTCACCATAGCCCTCTATGGGCTTCCAAATATCCCTATGCCAATTCCACAAGAACAGCCTTAGCGAAAGGCTTCTTGAAGGGAAAGATGTAACTCTGTGAGATGAATTAACAGAACACAGAGCCGTTTCTCAGAAAGCTTCTTTCCAGTTTTGAACGGAAGATATTTCCTTTTTCACCATAGCCCTCTATGGGCTTCCAAATATCCCTTTGCCAATTCCACAAGAACAGCCTTAGCAAAAGGCTTCTTGAAGGGAAAGATGTATCTCTGTGAGACGAATTAACAGAACACAGAGCAGTTTCTCAGAAAGCTTCTTTCCAGTTTTGAACGGAAGATATTTCCTTTTTCACCATAGCCCTCTATGGGCTTCCAAATATCCCTTTGCCAATTCCACAAGAACAGCCTTAGCGAAAGGCTTCTTGAAGGGAAAGATGTAACTCTGTGAGATGAATTAACAGAACACAGAGCAGTTTCTCAGAAAGCTTCTTTCCAGTTTTGAACGGAAGATATTTCCTTTTTCACCATAGCCCTCTATGGGCTTCCAAATATCCCTTTGCCAATTCCACAAGAACAGCCTTAGCGAAAGGCTTCTTGAAGGGAAAGATGTAACTCTGTGAGATGAATTAACAGAACACAGAGCAGTTTCTCAGAAAGCTTCTTTCCAGTTTTGAACGGAAGATATTTCCTTTTTCACCATAGCCCTCTATGGGCTTCCAAATATCCCTTTGCCAATTCCACAAGAACAGCCTTAGCGAAAGGCTTCTTGAAGGGAAAGATGTAACTCTGTGAGATGAATTAACAGAACACAGAGCAGTTTCTCAGAAAGCTTCTTTCCAGTTTTGAACGGAAGATATTTCCTTTTTCACCATAGCCCTCTATGGGCTTCCAAATATCCCTTTGCCAATTCCACAAGAACAGCCTTAGCGAAAGGCTTTTGAAGGGTAAGATGTAACTCTGTGAGATGAATTAACAGAACACAGAGCAGTTTCTCAGAAAGCTTCTTTCCAGTTTTGAACGGAAGATATTTTCTTTTTCACCATAGCCCTCTGAGGATTCCAAATATAGCTTTGCCAATTCCACAAGAACAGCCTTAGCGAAAGGCTTCTTGAAGGGAAAGATGTAACTCTGTGAGATGAATTAACAGAACACAGAGCAGTTTCTCAGAAAGCTTCTTTCCAGTTTTGAACGGAAGATATTTCCTTTTTCACCATAGCCCTCTATGGGCTTCCCAATATCCCTTTGCCAATTCCACAAGAACAGCCTTAGCGAAAGGCTTCTTGAAGGGTAAGATGTAACTCTGTGAGATGAATTAACAGAACACAGAGCAGTTTCTCAGAAAGCTTCTTTCCAGTTTTGAACGGAAGATATTTCCTTTTTCACCATAGCCCTCTATGGGCTTCCAAATATCCCTTTGCCAATTCCACAAGAACAGCCTTAGCGAAAGGCTTCTTGAAGGGAAAGATGTAACTCTGTGAGGTGAATTAACAGAACACAGAGCAGTTTCTCAGAAAGCTTCTTTCCAGTTTTGAACGGAAGATATTTCCTTTTTCACCATAGCCCTCTATGGGCTTCCAAATATCCCTGTGCCAATTCCACAAGAACAGCCTTAGCGAAAGGCTTCTTGAAGGGAAAGATGTAACTCTGTGAGATGAATTAACAGAACACAGAGCAGTTTCTCAGAAAGCTTCTTTCCAGTTTTGAACGGAAGATATTTCCTTTTTCACCATAGCCCTCTATGGGCTTCCAAATATCCCTTTGCCAATTCCAGAAGAACAGCCTTAACGAAAGGCTTCTTGAAGGGAAAGATGTAACTCTGTGAGATGAATTAACAGAACACAGAGCAGTTTCTCAGAAAGCTTCTTTCCAGTTTTGAACGGAAGATATTTCCTTTTTCACCATAGCCCTCTATGGGCTTCCAAATATCCCTTTGCCAATTCCACAAGAACAGCCTTAGCGAAAGGCTTCTTGAAGGGAAAGATGTAACTCTGTGAGACGAATTAACAGAACACAGAGCAGTTTCTCAGAAAGCTTCTTTCCAGTTTTGAACGGAACATAATTCCTTTTTCACCATAGCCCTCTATGGGCTTCCAAATATCCCTTTGCCAATTCCACAAGAACAGCCTTAGCGAAAGGCTTCTTGAAGGGAAAGATGTAACTCTGTGAGATGAATTAACAGAACACAGAGCAGTTTCTCAAAAAGCTTCTTTTCAGTTTTGAACGGAAGATATTTTCTTTTTCACCATAGCCCTCTAAGGATTCCAAATATAGCTTTGCCAAATCCACAAGAACAGCCTTAGCGAAAGGCTTCTTGAAGGGAAAGATGTAACTCTGTGCGATGAATTAACGGAACACAGAGAAGTTTCTCAGAAAGCTTCTTTCCAGTTTTGAACGGAAGATATTTCCTTTTTCACCATAGCCCTCTATGGGCTTCCAAATATCCCTTTGCCAATTCCACAAGAACAGCCTTAGCGAAAGGCTTCTTGAAGGGTAAGATGTAACTCTGTGAGATGAATTAACAGAACACAGAGCAGCTTCTCAGAAAGCTTCTTTCCAGTTTTCAACGGAAGATATTTCCTTTTTCACCATAGCCCTCTATGGGCTTCCAAATATCCCTTTGCCAATTCCACAAGAACAGCCTTAGCGAAAGGCTTCTTGAAGGGAAAGATGTAACTCTGTGAGATGAATTAACAGAACACAGAGCAGTTTCTCAGAAAGCTTCTTTCCAGTTTTGAACGGAAGATATTTCCTTTTTCACCATAGCCCTCTATGGGCTTCCAAATATCCCTTTGCCAATTCCACAAGAACAGCCTTAGCGAAAGGTTTCTTGAAGGGAAAGATGTAACTCTGTGAGATGAAATAACAGAACACAGAGCAGTTTCTCAGAAAGCTTCTTTCCAGTTTTGAACGGAAGATATTTCCTTTTTCACCATAGCCCTCTATGGGCTTCCAAATATCCCTTTGCCATTTCCCCAAGAACAGCCTTAGTGAAAGGCTTCTTGAAGGGAAAGATGTAACTCTGTGAGATGAATTAACAGAACACAGAGCAGTTTCTCAGAAAGCTTCTTTCCAGTTTTGAACGGAAGATATTTCCTTTTTCACCATAGCCTCTATGGGTTTCCAAATATCCCTTTGCCAATTCCACAAGAACAGCCTTATCGAAAGGCTTCTTGAAGGGAAAGATGTAACTCTGTGAGATGAATTAACAGAACACAGAGCAGTTTCTCAGAAAGCTTCTTTCCAGTTTTGAACGGAAGTTATTTCCTTTTTCACCATAGCCCTCTAGGGATTCCAAATATCCCTTTGCCAATTCCACAAGAACAGCCTTAGCGAAAGGCTTCTTGAAGGGAAAGATGTAACTCTGTGAGATGAATTAACAGAACACAGAGCAGTTTCTCAGAAAGCTTCTTTCCAGTTTTGAACGGAAGATATTTCCTTTTTCACCATAGCCCACTATGGGCTTCCAAATATCCCTTTGCCAATTCCACAAAAACAGCCTTAGCGAAAGGCTTCTTGAAGGGAAAGATGTAACTCTGTGAGATGAATTAAGAGAACACAGAGCAGTTTCTCAGAAAGCTTCTTTCCAGTTTTGAACGGAAGATATTTCCTTTTTCACCATAGCCCTCTATGGGCTTAAACTATCCCTTAGCCAATTCCCCAAGAACAGCCTTAGCGAGAGGCTTCTTGAAGGGAAAGATGTAACTCTGTGAGATGAATTAACAGAACACAGAGCAGTTTCTCAGAAAGCTTCTTTCCAGTTTTGAACGGAAGATATTTCCTTTTTCACCATAGCCCTCTATGGGCTTCCAAATATCCCTTTGCCAATTCCACAAGAACAGCCTTAGCGAAAGGCTTCTTGAAGGGAAAGATGTAACTCTGTGAGATGAATTAACAGAACACAGAGCAGTTTCTCAAAAAGCTTCTTTCCAGTTTTGAACGGAAGTTATTTTCTTTTTCACCATAGCCCTCTAAGGATTCCAAATATAGCTTTGCCAAATCCACAAGAACAGCCTTAGCGAAAGGCTTCTTGAAGGGAAAGATGTAACTCTGTGAGATGAATTAACGGAACACAGAGAAGTTTCTCAGAAAGCTTCTTTCCAGTTTTGAACGGAAGATATTTCCTTTTTCACCATAGCCCTCTATGGGCTTCCAAATATCCCATTGCCAATTCCACAAGAACAGCCTTAGCGAAAGGCTTCTTGAAGGGTAAGATGTAACTCTGTGAGATGAATTAACAGAACACAGAGCAGCTTCTCAGAAAGCTTCTTTCCAGTTTTGAACGGAAGATATTTCCTTTTTCACCATAGCCCTCTATGGGCTTCCAAATATCCCTTTGCCAATTCCACAAGAACAGCCTTAGCGAAAGGCTTCTTGAAGGGAAAGATGTAACTCTGTGAGATGAATTAACAGAACACAGAGCAGTTTCTCAGAAAGCTTCTTTCCAGTTTTGAACGGAAGATATTTCCTTTTTCACCATAGCCCTCTATGGGCTTCCAAATATCCCTTTGCCAATTGCACAAGAACAGCCTTAGAGAAAGGCTTCTTGAAGGGAAAGATGTAACTCTGTGAGATGAATTAACAGAACACAGAGCAGTTTCTCAGAAAGCTTCTTTCCAGTTTTGAACGGAAGATATTTCCTTTTTCACCATAGCCTCTATGGGCTTCCAAATATCCCTTTGCCAATTCCACAAGAACAGCCTTAGCGAAAGGCTTCTTGAAGGGAAAGATGTAACTCTGTGAGATGAATTAACAGAACACAGAGCAGTTTCTCAGAAAGCTTCTTTCCAGTTTTGAACGGAAGATATTTCCTTTTTCACCATAGCCCTCTAGGGATTCCAAATATCCCTTTGCCAATTCCACAAGAACAGCCTTAGCGAAAGGCTTCTTGAAGGGAAAGATGTAACTCTGTGAGATGAATTAACAGAACACAGAGCAGTTTCTCAGAAAACTTCTTTCCAGTTTTGAACCTAAGATATTTCCTTTTTCACCATAACCCTCTATGGGCTTCCAAATATCCCTTTGCCAATTCCACAAGAACAGCCTTAGCGAAAGGCTTCTTGAAGGGAAAGATGTAACTCTGTGAGATGAATTAACAGAACACAGAGCAGTTTCTCAGAAAGCTTCTTTCCAGTTTTGAACGGAAGATATTTCCTTTTTCACCATAGCCCTCTATGGGCTTCCAAATATCCCTTTGCCAATTCCACAAGAACAGCCTTAGCGAAAGGCTTCTTGAAGGGAAAGATGTAACTCTGTGAGATGAATTAACAGAACACAGAGCAGTTACTCAGAAGGCTTCTTTCCTGTTTTGAACGGAAGATATTTCCTTTTTCACCATAGCCCTCTATGGGCTTCCAAATATCCCTTTGCCAATTCACCAAGAACAGCCTTAGCGAAAGGCTTCTTGAAGGGAAAGATGTAACACTGTGAGATGAATTAACAGAACACAGAGCAGTTTCTCAGAAAGCTTCTTTCCAGTTTTGAACGGAAGATATTTCCTTTTTCATCATAGCCCTCTATGGGCTTCCAAATATCCCTTTGCCAATTCCACAAGAACAGCCTTAGCGAAAGGCTTCTTGAAGGGAAAGATGTAACTCTGTGAGATGAATTAACAGAACACAGAGCAGTTTCTCAGAAAGCTTCTTTCTAGTTTTGAACGGAAGATATTTCCTTTTTCACCATAGCCCTCTATGGGCTTCCAAATATCCCTTTGCCAATTCCACAAGAACAGCCTTAGCGAAAGGCTTCTTGAAGGGAAAGATGTAACTCTGTGAGATGAATTAAGAGAACACAGAGTAGTTTCTCAGAAAGCTTCTTTCCAGTTTTGAACGGAAGATATTTCCTTTTTCACCATAGTCCTCTATGGGCTTAAACTATCCCTTTGCCAATTTCCCAAGAACAGCCTTAGCGAAAGGCTTCTTGAAGGGAAAGATGTAACTCTGTGAGATGAATTAACAGAACACAGAACAGTTTCTCAGAAAGCTTCTTTCCAGTTTTGAACGGAAGATATTTCCTTTTTCACCATAGCACTCTTTGGGCTTCCTAATATCCCTTTGCCAATTCCACAAGAACAGCCTTAGCGAAAAGCTTCTTGAAGGGAAAGATGTAACTCTGTGAGATGAATTAACAGAACACAGAGCAGTTTCTCAGAAAGCTTCTTTCCAGTTTTGAACGGAAGATATTTCCTTTTTCACCATAGCCCTCTATGGGCTTCCAAATATCCCTTTGCCAATTCCACAAGAACAGCCTTAGCGAAAGGCTTCTTGAAGGGAAAGATGTAACTCTGTGAGATGAATTAACAGAACACAGAGCAGTTTCTCAGAAAGCTTCTTTCCAGTTTTGAACGGAAGATATTTCCTTTTTCACCATAGAACTCTAAGGGCTTCCAAATATCCCTTTGCCAATTCCACAAGAACAGCCTTAGCGAAAGGCTTCTGGAAGGGAAAGATGTAACTCGGTGAGATGAATTAACAGAACACAGAGCAGTTTCTCAGAAAGCTTCTTTCCATTTTTAAACGGAAGATATTTCCTTTTTCACCCTAACCCTCTATGGGCTTCCAGATATCCCTTTGCCAATTCCACAAGAACAGCCTTAGCGAAAGGCTTCTTGAAGGGAAAGATGTAACTCTGTGAGATGAATTAACAGAACACAGAGCAGTTTCTCAGAAAGCTTCTTTCCAGTTTTGAACGGAAGATATTTCCTTTTTCACCATAGCCCTCTATGGGCTTCCAAATATCCCTTTGCCAATTCCACAAGAACAGCCTTAGCGAAAGGCTTCTTGAAGGGAAAGATGTAACTCTGTGAGATGAATTAACAGAACACAGAGCAGTTTCTCAGAAAGCTTCTTTCCAGTTTTGAACGGAAGATATTTCCTTTTTCCCCATAACCCTCTATGGGCTTCTAAATATCCCTTTGCCAATTCCACAAGAACAGCCTTAGCGAGAGGCTTCTTGAAGGGAAAGATGTAACTCTGTGTGATGCATTAACAGAACATAGAACAGTTTCTCAGAAAGCTTCTTTCCAGTTTTGAACGGAAGATATTTCCTTTTTCACCATAGCCCTCTATGGGCTTCCAAATATCCCTTTGCCAATTCCACAAGAACAGCCTTAGCGAAAGGCTTCTTGAAGGGAAAGATGTAACTCTGTGAGACGAATTAACAGAACACAGAGCAGTTTCTCAGAATGCTTCTTTCCAGTTTTAAACGGAAGATAATTCCTTTTTCACCATAGCCCTCTACGGGCTTCCAAATATCCCTTTGCCAATTCCACAAGAACAGCCTTAGCGAAAGGCTTCTTGAGGGAAAGATGTAACTCTGTGAGATGAATTAAGAGAACACAGAGTAGTTTCTCAGAAAGCTTCTTTCCAGTTTTGAACGGAAGATATTTCCTTTTTCACCATAGTCCTCTATGGGCTTAAACTATCCCTTTGCCAATTCCCCAAGAACAGCCTTAGGGAAAGGCTTCTTGAAGGGAAAGATGTAACTCTGTGAGATGAATTAGCAGAACACAGAGAAGTTTCTCAGAAAGCTTCTTTCCAGTTTTGAACGGAAGATATTTCCTTTTTCACCATAGCCCTCTTTGGGC
This sequence comes from Chlorocebus sabaeus, assembly GCF_047675955.1. Taxonomy (NCBI): domain Eukaryota; kingdom Metazoa; phylum Chordata; class Mammalia; order Primates; family Cercopithecidae; genus Chlorocebus; species Chlorocebus sabaeus. The sequence goes on from NW_027327459.1 coordinate 760,401, forward strand.
TTCCAAATATCCCTTTGCCAATTCCACAAGAACAGCCTTAGCGAAAGGCTTCTTGAAGGGAAAGATGTACCTCTGTGAGATGAATTAACAGAACACAGAGCAGTTTCTCAGAAAGCTTCTTTCCAGTTTTGAACGGAAGATATTTCCTTTTTCACCATAGCCCTCTATGGGCTTCCAAATATCCCTTTGCCAATTCCACAAGAACAGCCTTAGCGAAAGGCTTCTTGAAGGGAAAGATGTAACTCTGTGAGATGAATTAACAGAACACAGAGCAGTTTCTCAGAAAGCTTCTTTCCAGTTTTGAACGGAAGATATTTCCTTTTTCACCATAGCCCTCTATGGGCTTCCAAATATCCCTTTGCCAATTCCACAAGAACAGCCTTAGCGAAAGGCTTCTGGAAGGGAAAGATGTAACTCGGTGAGATGAATTAACAGAACACAGAGCAGTTTCTCAGAAAGCTTCTTTCCATTTTTAAACGGAAGATATTTCCTTTTTCACCCTAACCCTCTATGGGCTTCCAGATATCCCTTTGCCAATTCCACCAGAACAGCCTTAGCGAAAGGATTCTTGAAGGGAAAGATGTAACTCTGTGAGATGAATTAACAGAACACAGAGCAGTTTCTCAGAAAGCTTCTTTCCAGTTTTGAACGGAAGATATTTCCTTTTTCACCATAGCCCTCTATGGGCTTCCAAATATCCCTTTGCCAATTCCACAAGAACAGCCTTAGCGAAAGGCTTCTTGAAGGGAAAGATGTAACTCTGTGAGATGAATTAACAGAACACAGAGCAGTTTCTCAGAAAGCTTCTTTCCAGTTTTGAACGGAAGATATTTCCTTTTTCACCATAGCCCTCTATGGGCTTCCAAATATCCCTTTGCCAATTCCACAAGAACAGCCTTAGTGAAAGGCTTCTTGAGGGAAAAGATGTAACTCTGTGAGATGAATTAACAGAACACAGAGCAGTTTCTCAGAAAGCTTCTTTCCAGTTTTGAACGGAAGATATTTCCTTTTTCACCATAGCCCTCTATGTGCTTCCAAATATCCCTTTGCCAATTCACCAAGAACAGCCTTAGCCAAAGGCTTCTTGAAGGGAAAGATGTAACTCTGTGAGATGAATTAACAGAACACAGAGCAGTTTCTCAGAAAGCTTCTTTCCAGTTTTGAACGGAAGATATTTCCTTTTTCACCATAGCCCTCTATGGGCTTCCAAATATCCCTTTGCCAATTCCACAAGAACAGCCTTAGCGAAAGGCTTCTTGAAGGGTAAGATGTAACTCTGTGAGATGAATTAACAGAACACAGAGCAGCTTCTCAGAAAGCTTCTTTCCAGTTTTCAACGGAAGATATTTCCTTTTTCACCATAGCCCTCTATGGGCTTCCAAATATCCCTTTGCCAATTCCACAAGAACAGCCTTAGCGAAAGGCTTCTTGAAGGGAAAGATGTAACTCTGTGAGATGAATTAACAGAACACAGAGCAGTTTCTCAGAAAGCTTCTTTCCAGTTTTGAACGGAAGATATTTCCTTTTTCACCATAGCCCTCTATGGGCTTCCAAATATCCCTTTGCCAATTCCACAAGAACAGCCTTAGCGAAAGGCTTCTTGAAGGGAAAGATGTAACTCTGTGAGATGAAATAACAGAACACAGAGCAGTTTCTCAGAAAGCTTCTTTCCAGTTTTGAACGGAAGATATTTCCTTTTTCACCATAGCCCTCTATGGGCTTCCAAATATCCCTTTGCCATTTCCCCAAGAACAGCCTTAGTGAAAGGCTTCTTGAAGGGAAAGATGTAACTCTGTGAGATGAATTAACAGAACACAGAGCAGTTTCTCAGAAAGCTTCTTTCCAGTTTTGAACGGAAGATATTTCCTTTTTCACCATAGCCTCTATGGGCTTCCAAATATCCCTTTGCCAATTCCACAAGAACAGCCTTATCGAAAGGCTTCTTGAAGGGAAAGATGTAACTCTGTGAGATGAATTAACAGAACACAGAGCAGTTTCTCAGAAAGCTTCTTTCCAGTTTTGAACGGAAGTTATTTCCTTTTTCACCATAGCCCTCTAGGGATTCCAAATATCCCTTTGCCAATTCCACAAGAACAGCCTTAGCGAAAGGCTTCTTGAAGGGAAAGATGTAACTCTGTGAGATGAATTAACAGAACACAGAGCAGTTTCTCAGAAAGCTTCTTTCCAGTTTTGAACGGAAGATATTTCCTTTTTCACCATAGCCCACTATGGGCTTCCAAATATCCCTTTGCCAATTCCACAAGAACAGCCTTAGCGAAAGGCTTCTTGAAGGGAAAGATGTAACTCTGTGAGATGAATTAAGAGAACACAGAGCAGTTTCTCAGAAAGCTTCTTTCCAGTTTTGAACGGAAGATATTTCCTTTTTCACCATAGCCCTCTATGGGCTTAAACTATCCCTTAGCCAATTCCCCAAGAACAGCCTTAGCGAAAGGCTTCTTGAAGGGAAAGATGTAACTCTGTGAGATGAATTAACAGAACACAGAGCAGTTTCTCAGAAAGCTTCTTTCCAGTTTTGAACGGAAGATATTTCCTTTTTCACCATAGCCCTCTATGGGCTTCCAAATATCCCTTTGCCAATTCCACAAGAACAGCCTTAGCGAAAGGCTTCTTGAAGGGAAAGATGTAACTCTGTGAGATGAATTAACAGAACACAGAGCAGTTTCTCAAAAAGCTTCTTTCCAGTTTTGAACGGAAGTTATTTTCTTTTTCACCATAGCCCTCTAAGGATTCCAAATATAGCTTTGCCAAATCCACAAGAACAGGCTTAGCGAAAGGCTTCTTGAAGGGAAAGATGTAACTCTGTGAGATGAATTAACGGAACACAGAGAAGTTTCTCAGAAAGCTTCTTTCCAGTTTTGAACGGAAGATATTTCCTTTTTCACCATAGCCCTCTATGGGCTTCCAAATATCCCATTGCCAATTCCACAAGAACAGCCTTAGCGAAAGGCTTCTTGAAGGGTAAGATGTAACTCTGTGAGATGAATTAACAGAACACAGAGCAGCTTCTCAGAAAGCTTCTTTCCAGTTTTGAACGGAAGATATTTCCTTTTTCACCATAGCCCTCTATGGGCTTCCAAATATCCCTTTGCCAATTCCACAAGAACAGCCTTAGCGAAAGGCTTCTTGAAGGGAAAGATGTAACTCTGTGAGATGAATTAACAGAACACAGAGCAGTTTCTCAGAAAGCTTCTTTCCAGTTTTGAACGGAAGATATTTCCTTTTTCACCATAGCCCTCTATGGGCTTCCAAATATCCCTTTGCCAATTGCACAAGAACAGCCTTAGAGAAAGGCTTCTTGAAGGGAAAGATGTAACTCTGTGAGATGAATTAACAGAACACAGAGCAGTTTCTCAGAAAGCTTCTTTCCAGTTTTGAACGGAAGATATTTCCTTTTTCACCATAGCCTCTATGGGCTTCCAAATATCCCTTTGCCAATTCCACAAGAACAGCCTTAGCGAAAGGCTTCTTGAAGGGAAAGATGTAACTCTGTGAGATGAATTAACAGAACACAGAGCAGTTTCTCAGAAAGCTTCTTTCCAGTTTTGAACGGAAGATATTTCCTTTTTCACCATAGCCCTCTAGGGATTCCAAATATCCCTTTGCCAATTCCACAAGAACAGCCTTAGCGAAAGGCTTCTTGAAGGGAAAGATGTAACTCTGTGAGATGAATTAACAGAACACAGAGCAGTTTCACAGAAAACTTCTTTCCAGTTTTGAACGGAAGATATTTCCTTTTTCACCATAACCCTCTATGGGCTTCTAAATATCCCTTTGCCAATTCCACAAGAACAGACTTAGCGAGAGGCTTCCTGAAGGGAAAGATGTAACTCTGTGAGATGAATTAACAGAACATAGAACAGTTTCTCAGAAAGCTTCTTTCCAGTTTTGAAGGGAAGATATTTCCTTTTTCACCATAGCCCTCTATGGGCTTCCAAATATCCCTTTGCCAATTCCACAAGAACAGCCTTAGCGAAAGGCTTCTTGAAGGAAAAGATGTAACTCTGTGAGATGAATTAACAGAACACAGAGCAGTTTCTCAGAAAGCTTCTTTCCAGTTTTGAACCGAAGATATTTCCTTTTTCACCATAGCCCTCTATGGGCTTCCAAATATCCCTTTGCCAATTCCACAAGAACAGCCTTAGCGAAAGGCTTCTTGAAGGGTAAGATGTAACTCTGTGAGATGAATTAACAGAACACAGAGCAGTTTCTCAGAAAGCTTCTTTCCAGTTTTGAACGGAAGATATTTTCTTTTTCACCATAGCCCTCTGAGGATTCCAAATATAGCTTTGCCAATTCCACAAGAACAGCCTTAGCGAAAGGCTTCTTGAAGGGAAAGATGTAACTCTGTGAGATGAATTAACAGAACACAGAGCAGTTTCTCAGAAAGCTTCTTTCCAGTTTTGAACGGAAGATATTTCCTTTTTCACCATAGCCCTCTATGGGCTTCCCAATATCCCTTTGCCAATTCCACAAGAACAGCCTTAGCGAAAGGCTTCTTGAAGGGTAAGATGTAACTCTGTGAGATGAATTAACAGAACACAGAGCAGTTTCTCAGAAAGCTTCTTTCCAGTTTTGAACGGAAGATATTTCCTTTTTCACCATAGCCCTCTTTGGGCTTCCAAATATCCCTTTGCCAATTCCACAAGAACAGCCTTAGCGAAAGGCTTCTTGAAGGGAAAGATGTAACTCTGTGAGATGAATTAACAGAACACAGAGCAGTTTCTCAGAAAGCTTCTTTCCAGTTTTGAACGGAAGATATTTCCTTTTTCACCATAGCCCTCTATGGGCTTCCAAATATCCCTTTGCCAATTCCACAAGAACAGCCTTAGCGAAAGGCTTCTTGAAGGGAAAGATGTAACTCTGTGAGATGAATTAACAGAACACAGAGCAGTTTCTCAGAAAGCTTCTTTCCAGTTTTGAACGGAAGATATTTCCTTTTTCACCATAGCCCTCTATGGGCTTCCAAATATCCCTTTGCCAATTCCACAAGAACAGCCTTAGCGAAAGGCTTCTGGAAGGGAAAGATGTAACTCGGTGAGATGAATTAACAGAACACAGAGCAGTTTCTCAGAAAGCTTCTTTCCATTTTTAAACGGAAGATATTTCCTTTTTCACCCTAACCCTCTATGGGCTTCCAGATATCCCTTTGCCAATTCCACAAGAACAGCCTTAGCGAAAGGCTTCTTGAAGGGAAAGATGTAACTCTGTGAGATGAATTAACAGAACACAGAGCAGTTTCTCAGAAAGCTTCTTTCCAGTTTTGAACGGAAGATATTTCCTTTTTCACCATAGCCCTCTATGGGCTTCCAAATATCCCTTTGCCAATTCCACAAGAACAGCCTTAGCGAAAGGCTTCTTGAAGGGAAAGATGTAACTCTGTGAGATGAATTAACAGAACACAGAGCAGTTTCTCAGAAAGCTTCTTTCCAGTTTTGAACGTAAGATATTTCCTTTTTCACCATAGCCCTCTATGGGCTTCCAAATATCCCTTTGCCAATTCCACAAGAACAGCCTTAGCGAAAGGCTTCTTGAAGGGAAAGATGTAACTCTGTGAGATGAATTAACAGAACACAGAGCAGTTACTCAGAAGGCTTCTTTCCTGTTTTGAACGGAAGATATTTCCTTTTTCACCATAGCCCTCTATGGGCTTCCAAATATCCCTTTGCCAATTCACCAAGAACAGCCTTAGCGAAAGGCTTCTTGAAGGGAAAGATGTAACACTGTGAGATGAATTAACAGAACACAGAGCAGTTTCTCAGAAAGCTTCTTTCCAGTTTTGAACGGAAGATATTTCCTTTTTCATCATAGCCCTCTATGGGCTTCCAAATATCCCTTTGCCAATTCCACAAGAACAGCCTTAGCGAAAGGCTTCTGGAAGGGAAAGATGTAACTCTGTGAGATGAATTAACAGAACACAGAGCAGTTTCTCAGAAAGCTTCTTTCCAGTTTTAAACGGAAGATATTTCCTTTTTCACCATAGCCCTCTATGGGCTTCCAAATATCCCTTTGCCAATTCCACAAGAACAGCCTTAGCGAAAGGCTTCTTGAAGGGAAAGATGTAACTCTGTGAGATGAATTAAGAGAACACAGAGTAGTTTCTCAGAAAGCTTCTTTCCAGTTTTGAACGGAAGATATTTCCTTTTTCACCATAGTCCTCTATGGGCTTAAACTATCCCTTTGCCAATTCCCCAAGAACAGCCTTAGCGAAAGGCTTCTTGAAGGGAAAGATGTAACTCTGTGAGATGAATTAACAGAACACAGAACAGTTTCTCAGAAAGCTTCTTTCCAGTTTTGAACGGAAGATATTTCCTTTTTCACCATAGCACTCTTTGGGCTTCCAAATATCCCTTTGCCAATTCCACAAGAACAGCCTTAGCGAAAAGCTTCTTGAAGGGAAAGATGTAACTCTGTGAGATGAATTAACAGAACACAGAGCAGTTTCTCAGAAAGCTTCTTTCCAGTTTTGAACGGAAGATATTTCCTTTTTCACCATAGCCCTCTATGGGCTTCCAAATATCCCTTTGCCAATTCCACAAGAACAGCCTTAGCGAAAGGCTTCTTGAAGGGAAAGATGTAACTCTGTGAGATGAATTAACAGAACACAGAGCAGTTTCTCAGAAAGCTTCTTTCCAGTTTTGAACGGAAGATATTTCCTTTTTCACCATAGAACTCTAAGGGCTTCCAAATATCCCTTTGCCAATTCCACAAGAACAGCCTTAGCGAAAGGCTTCTGGAAGGGAAAGATGTAACTCGGTGAGATGAATTAACAGAACACAGAGCAGTTTCTCAGAAAGCTTCTTTCCATTTTTAAACGGAAGATATTTCCTTTTTCACCCTAACCCTCTATGGGCTTCCAGATATCCCTTTGCCAATTCCACAAGAACAGCCTTAGCGAAAGGCTTCTTGAAGGGAAAGATGTAACTCTGTGAGATGAATTAACAGAACACAGAGCAGTTTCTCAGAAAGCTTCTTTCCAGTTTTGAACGGAAGATATTTCCTTTTTCACCATAGCCCTCTATGGGCTTCCAAATATCCCTTTGCCAATTCCACAAGAACAACCTTAGCGAAAGGCTTCTTGAAGGGAAAGATGTAACTCTGTGAGATGAATTAAAAGAACACAGAGCAGTTTCTCAGAAAGCTTCTTTCCAGTTTTGAACGGAAGATATTTCCTTTTTCACCATAACCTTCTATGGGCTTCTAAATATCCCTTTGCCAATTCCACAAGAACAGCCTTAGCGAGAGGCTTCTTGAAGGGAAAGATGTAACTCTGTGTGATGCATTAACAGAACATAGAACAGTTTCTCAGAAAGCTTCTTTCCAGTTTTGAACGGAAGATATTTCCTTTTTCACCATAGCCCTCTATGGGCTTCCAAATATCCCTTTGCCAATTCCACAAGAACAGCCTTAGCGAAAGGCTTCTTGAAGGGAAAGATGTAACTCTGTGAGACGAATTAACAGAACACAGAGCAGTTTCTCAGAATGCTTCTTTCCAGTTTTAAACGGAAGATAATTCCTTTTTCACCATAGCCCTCTACGGGCTTCCAAATATCCCTTTGCCAATTCCACAAGAACAGCCTTAGCGAAAGGCTTCTTGAGGGAAAGATGTAACTCTGTGAGATGAATTAAGAGAACACAGAGTAGTTTCTCAGAAAGCTTCTTTCCAGTTTTGAACGGAAGATATTTCCTTTTTCACCATAGTCCTCTATGGGCTTAAACTATCCCTTTGCCAATTCCCCAAGAACAGCCTTAGGGAAAGGCTTCTTGAAGGGAAAGATGTAACTCTGTGAGATGAATTAGCAGAACACAGAGAAGTTTCTCAGAAAGCTTCTTTCCAGTTTTGAACGGAAGATATTTCCTTTTTCACCATAGCCCTCTTTGGGCTTCCAAATATCCCTTTGCCAATTCCACAAGAACAGCCTTAGCGAAAGGCTTCTTGAAGGGAAAGATGTACCTCTGTGAGATGAATTAACAGAACACAGAGCAGTTTCTCAGAAAGCTTCTTTCCAGTTTTGAACGGAAGATATTTCCTTTTTCACCATAGCCCTCTATGGGCTTCCAAATATCCCTTTGCCAATTCCACAAGAACAGCCTTAGCGAAAGGCTTCTTGAAGGGAAAGATGTAACTCTGTGAGATGAATTAACAGAACACAGAGCAGTTTCTCAGAAAGCTTCTTTCCAGTTTTGAACGGAAGATATTTCCTTTTTCACCATAGCCCTCTATGGGCTTCCAAATATCCCTTTGCCAATTCCACAAGAACAGCCTTAGCGAAAGGCTTCTGGAAGGGAAAGATGTAACTCGGTGAGATGAATTAACAGAACACAGAGCAGTTTCTCAGAAAGCTTCTTTCCATTTTTAAACGGAAGATATTTCCTTTTTCACCCTAACCCTCTATGGGCTTCCAGATATCCCTTTGCCAATTCCACCAGAACAGCCTTAGCGAAAGGATTCTTGAAGGGAAAGATGTAACTCTGTGAGATGAATTAACAGAACACAGAGCAGTTTCTCAGAAAGCTTCTTTCCAGTTTTGAACGGAAGATATTTCCTTTTTCACCATAGCCCTCTATGGGCTTCCAAATATCCCTTTGCCAATTCCACAAGAACAGCCTTAGCGAAAGGCTTCTTGAAGGGAAAGATGTAACTCTGTGAGATGAATTAACAGAACACAGAGCAGTTTCTCAGAAAGCTTCTTTCCAGTTTTGAACGGAAGATATTTCCTTTTTCACCATAGCCCTCTATGGGCTTCCAAATATCCCTTTGCCAATTCCACAAGAACAGCCTTAGTGAAAGGCTTCTTGAAGGGAAAGATGTAACTCTGTGAGATGAATTAACAGAACACAGAGCAGTTTCTCAGAAAGCTTCTTTCCAGTTTTGAACGGAAGATATTTCCTTTTTCACCATAGCCCTCTATGTGCTTCCAAATATCCCTTTGCCAATTCACCAAGAACAGCCTTAGCCAAAGGCTTCTTGAAGGGAAAGATGTAACACTGTGAGATGAATTAACAGAACACAGAGCAGTTTCTCAGAAAGCTTCTTTCCAGTTTTGAACGGAAGATATTTCCTTTTTCATCATAGCCCTCTATGGGCTTCCAAATATCCCTTTGCCAATTCCACAAGAACAGCCTTAGCGAAAGGCTTCTTGAAGGGAAAGATGTAACTCTGTGAGATGAATTACAGAACACAGAGCAGTTTCTCAGAAAGCTTCTTTCCAGTTTTGAACGGAAGATATTTCCTTTTTCACCATAGCCCTCTATGGGCTTCCAAATATCCCTTTGCCAATTCCACAAGAACAGCCTTAGCGAAAGGCTTCTTGAAGGGAAAGATGTAACTCTGTGAGATGAATTAACAGAACACAGTACAGTTTCTCAGAAAGCTTCTTTCCAATTTTGAACGGAAGATGTTTCCTTTTTCAACATAGCCCTCTATGGGCTTCCAAATATCCCTTTGCCAATTCCACAAGAACAGCCTTAGCGAAAGGCTTCTTGAAGGGAAAGGTGTAACTCTGTGAGATGAATTAACAGAACACAGAGCAGTTTCTCAGAAAGCTTCTTTCCATTTTTAAACGGAAGATATTTCCTTTTTCACCATAGCCCTCTATGGGCTTCCAAATATCCCTTTGCCAATTCCACAAGAACAGCCTTAGCGAAAGGCTTCTTGAAGGGAAAGATGTAACTCTGTGAGATGAATTAACAGAACACAGAGCAGTTTCTCAGAAAGCTTCTTTCCAGTTTTGAACGGAAGATATTTCCATTTTCACCATAGCCCTCTTTGGGCTTCCCAATATCCCATTGCCAATTCCACAAGAACAGCCTTAGCGAAAGGCTTCTTGAAGGGAAAGATGTAACGCTGTGAGATGAATTAACAGAACACAGAGCAGTTTCTCAGAAACCTTCTTTCCAGTTTTGAACGGAAGATATTTCCTTTTTCACCATAGCCCTCTATGGGCTTCCAAATATCCCTTTGCCAATTCCACAAGAACAGCCTTAGCGAAAGGCTTCTTGAAGGGAAAGATGTAACTCTGTGAGATGAATTAACAGAACACTGAGCAGTTTCTCCGAAAGCTTCTTTCCAGTTTTGAACGGAAGATATTTCCTTTTTCAACATAGCCCTCTATGGGCTTCCAAATATCCCTTTGCCAATTCCCCAAGAACAGCCTTAGCGAAAGGCTTCTTGAAGGGAAAGATGTAACTCTGTGAGATGAATTAACAGAACACAGAGCAGTTTCTCAGAAAGCTTCTTTCCAGTTTTGAACGGAAGATATTTCCTTTTTCACCATAGCCCTCTTTGGGCTTCCAAATATCCCTTTGCCAATTCCACAAGAACAGCCTTAGCGAAAGGCTTCTTGAAGGGAAAGATGTAACTCTGTGAGATGAATTAACAGAACACAGAGCAGTTTCTCAGAAAGCTTCTTTCCAGTTTTGAACGGAAGATATTTCCTTTTTCACCATAGCCCTCTATGGGCTTCCAAATATCCCTTTGCCAATTCCACAAGAACAGCCTTAGCGAAAGGATTCTTGAAGGGAAAGATGTAACTCTGTGAGATGAATTAACAGAACAGAGAGCAGTTTCTCAGAAAGCGTCTTTCCAGTTTTGAACGGAAGATATTGCTTTTTCACCATAGCCCCCTATGGGCTTCCAAATATCCCTTTGCCAATTCCCCAAAAACAGCCTTAGCGAAAGGCTTCTTGAAGGGAAAGATGTAACTCTGTGAGATGAATTAACAGAACACAGAGCAGTTTCTCAGAAAGCTTCTTTCCAGTTTTGAACCTAAGATATTTCCTTTTTCACCATAGCCCTCTATGGGCTTCCAAATATCCCTTTGCCAATTCCACAAGAACAGCCTTAGCCAAAGGCTTCTTGAAGGGAAAGATGTAACTCTGTGAGATGAATTAACAGAACACGGAGCAGTTTCTCAGAAAGCTTCTTTCCAGTTTTGAACGGAAGATATTTCCTTTTTCACAATAGCCCTCCACAGGTTTGCAAATATCCCTTTGCCAATTCCACAAGAACAGCCTTAGCGAAAGGCTTCTTGAAGGGAAAGATGTAACTCTGTGAGACGAATTAACAGAACACAGAACAGTTTCTCAGAAAGCTTCTTTCCAGTTTTGAACGGAAGATATTTCCTTTTTCACCATAGCCCTCTATGGGCTTCCAAATATCCCTTTGCCAATTCCACAAGAACAGCCTTAGCGAAAGGCTTCTTGAAGGGAAAGATGTAACTCTGTGAGATGAATTAACAGAACACAGAGCAGTTTCTCAGAAAGCTTCTTTCCAGTTTTGAACGGAAGATATTTCCTTTTTCACCATAGCCGTCTATGGGCTTCCAAATATCCCTTTGCCAATTCCACAAGAACAGCCTTAGCGAAAGGCTTCTTGAAGGGAAAGATGTAACACTGTGAGATGAGATAACAGAACACAGAACAGTTTCTCAGAAAGCTTCTTTCCAGTTTTGAACGGAAGATATTTCCTTTTTCACCATAGCCCTCTATGGGCTTCCAAATATCCCTTTGCCAATTCCACAAGAACAGCCTTAGCGAAAGGCTTCTTGAAGGGAAAGATGTAACTCTGTGAGATGAATTAACAGAACACGGAGCAGTTTCTCAGAAAGCTTCTTTCCAGTTTTGAACGGAAGATATTTCCTTTCTCACCATAGCCCTCTATGGGATTCCAAATATCCCTTTGCCAATTCCACAAGAACAGCCTTAGCGAAAGGCTTCTGGAAGGGAAAGATGTAACTCTGTGAGATGAATTAACAGAACAGAGAGCAGTTTCTCAGAAAGCGTCTTTCCAGTTTTGAACGGAAGATATTTCCTTTTTCACCATAGCCCCCTATGGGCTTCCAAATATCCCCTTGCCAATTCCCCAAAAACAGCCTTAGCGAAAGGCTTCTTGAAGGGAAAGATGTAACTCTGTGAGATGAATTAACAGAACACAGAGCAGTTTCTCAGAAAGCTTCTTTCCAGTTTTGAACGGAAGATATTTTCTTTTTCACCATAGCCCTCTTTGGGCTTCCAAATATCCCTTTGCCAATTCCACAAGAACAGCCTTAGCGAAAGGCTTCTTGAAGGGAAAGATGTAACTCTGTAAGATGAATTAACAGAACACGGAGCAGTTTCTCCGAAAGCTTCTTTCCAGTTTTGAACGGAAGATATTTCCTTTCTCACCATAGCCCTCTATGGGCTTCCAAATATCCCTTTGCCAATTCCACAAGAACAGACTTAGCGAAAGGATTCTTGAAGGAAAAGATGTAACTCTGTGAGATGAATTAACAGAACAGAGAGCAGTTTCTCAGAAAGCGTCTTTCCAGTTTTGAACGGAAGATATTTCCTTTTTCACCATAGCCCCCTATGGGCTTCCAAATATCCCTTTGCCAATTCCCCAAAAACAGCCTTAGCGAAAGGCTTCTTGAAGGGAAAGATGTAACTCTGTGAGATGAATTAACAGAACACAGAGCAGTTTCTCAGAAAGCTTCTTTCCAGTTTTGAACGGAAGATATTTCCTTTTCCACCATAGCCCTCTATGGGCTTCCAAATATCCCTTTGCCAATTCCACAAGAACAGCCTTAGCGAAAGGCTTCTTGAAGGGAAAGATGTAACTCTGTGAGATGAATTAACAGAACACTGAGCAGTTTCTCCGAAAGCTTCTTTCCAGTTTTGAACGGAAGATATTTCCTTTTTCACCATAGCCCTCTATGGGCTTCCAAATATCCCTTTGCCAATTCCACAAGAACAGCCTTAGCGAAAGGCTTCTTGAAGGGAAAGATGTAACTCTGTGAGATGAATTAACAGAACACAGAGCAGTTTCTCAGAAAGCTTCTTTCCAGTTTTGAACGGAAGATATTTCCTTTTTCACCATAGCCCTCTTTGGGCTTCCAAATATCCCTTTGCCAATTCCACAAGAACAGCCTTAGCGAAAGGCTTCTTGAAGGGAAAGATGTAACTCTGTGAGATGAATTAACAGAACACAGAGCAGTTTCTCAGAAAGCTTCTTTCCAGTTTTGAACGGAAGATATTTCCTTTTTCACCATAGCCCTCTATGGGCTTCCAAATATCCCTTTGCCAATTCCACAAGAACAGCCTTAGCGAAAGGATTCTTGAAGGGAAAGATGTAACTCTGTGAGATGAATTAACAGAACACAGAGCAGTTTCTCAGAAAGCTTCTTTCCAGTTTTGAACGGAAGATATTTCCTTTTTCACCATAGCCGTCTATGGGCTTCCAAATATCCCTTTGCCAATTCCACAAGAACAGCCTTAGTGAAAGGCTTCTTGAAGGGAAAGATGTAACTCTGTGAGATGAATTAACAGAACAGAGAGCAGTTTCTCAGAAAGCGTCTTTCCAGTTTTGAACGGAAGATATTTCCTTTTTCACCATAGCCCCCTATGGGCTTCCAAATATCCCTTTGCCAATTCCCCAAAAACAGCCTTAGCGAAAGGCTTCTTGAAGGGAAAGATGTAACTCTGTGAGATGAATTAACAGAACACAGAGCAGTTTCTCAGAAAGCTTCTTTCCAGTTTTGAACCTAAGATATTTCCTTTTTCACCATAGCCCTCTATGGGCTTCCAAATATCCCTTTGCCAATTCCACAAGAACAGCCTTAGCGAAAGGCTTCTTGAAGGGAAAGATGTAACTCTGTGAGATGAATTAACAGAACACGGAGCAGTTTCTCAGAAAGCTTCTTTCCAGTTTTGAACGGAAGATATTTCCTTTTTCACCATAGCCCTCCACAGGTTTCCAAATATCCCTTTGCCAATTCCACAAGAACAGCCTTAGCGAAAGGCTTCTTGAAGGGAAAGATGTAACTCTGTGAGACGAATTCACAGAACACAGAGCAGTTTCTCAGAAAGCTTCTTTCCAGTTTTGAACGGAAGATATTTCCTTTTTCACCATAGCCCTCTATGGGCTTCCAAATATCCCTTTGCCAATTCCACAAGAACAGCCTTAGCGAAAGGCTTCTTGAAGGGAAAGATGTAACTCTGTGAGATGAATTAACAGAACACAGAGCAGTTTCTCAGAAAGCTTCTTTCCAGTTTTGAACGGAAGATATTTCCTTTTTCACCATAGCCGTCTATGGGCTTCCAAATATCCCTTTGCCAATTCCACAAGAACAGCCTTAGCGAAAGGCTTCTTGAAGGGAAAGATGTAACACTGTGAGATGAGATAACAGAACACAGAACAGTTTCTCAGAAAGCTTCTTTCCAGTTTTGAACGGAAGATATTTCCTTTTTCACCATAGCCCTCTATGGGCTTCCAAATATCCCTTTGCCAATTCCACAAGAACAGCCTTAGCGAAAGGCTTCTTGAAGGGAAAGATGTAACTCTGTGAGATGAATTAACAGAACACGGAGCAGTTTCTCAGAAAGCTTCTTTCCAGTTTTGAACGGAAGATATTTCCTTTCTCACCATAGCCCTCTATGGGATTCCAAATATCCCTTTGCCAATTCCACAAGAACAGCCTTAGCGAAAGGCTTCTGGAAGGGAAAGATGTAACTCTGTGAGATGAATTAACAGAACAGAGAGCAGTTTCTCAGAAAGCGTCTTTCCAGTTTTGAACGGAAGATATTTCCTTTTTCACCATAGCCCCCTATGGGCTTCCAAATATCCCTTTGCCAATTCCCCAAAAACAGCCTTAGCGAAAGGCTTCTTGAAGGGAAAGATGTAACTCTGTGAGATGAATTAACAGAACACAGAGCAGTTTCTCAGAAAGCTTCTTTCCAGTTTTGAACGGAAGATATTTTCTTTTTCACCATAGCCCTCTTTGGGCTTCCAAATATCCCTTTGCCAATTCCACAAGAACAGGCTTAGCGAAAGGCTTCTTGAAGGGAAAGATGTAACTCTGTGAGATGAATTAACAGAACACGGAGCAGTTTCTCAGAAAGCTTCTTTGCAGTTTTGAACGGAAGATATTTCCTTTCTCACCATAGCCCTCTATGGGATTCCAAATATCCCTTTGCCAATTCCACAAGAACAGCCTTAGCGAAAGGCTTCTGGAAGGGAAAGATGTAACTCTGTGAGATGAATTAACAGAACAGAGAGCAGTTTCTCAGAAAGCGTCTTTCCAGTTTTGAACGGAAGATATTTCCTTTTTCACCATAGCCGTCTATGGGCTTCCAAATATCCCTTTGCCAATTCCACAAGAACAGCCTTAGCGAAAGGCTTCTTGAAGGGAAAGATGTAACACTGTGAGATGAGATAACAGAACACAGAACAGTTTCTCAGAAAGCTTCTTTCCAGTTTTGAACGGAAGATATTTCCTTTTTCACCATAGCCCTCTATGGGCTTCCAAATATCCCTTTGCCAATTCCACAAGAACAGCCTTAGCGAAAGGCTTCTTGAAGGGAAAGATGTAACTCTGTGAGATGAATTAACAGAACACGGAGCAGTTTCTCAGAAAGCTTCTTTCCAGTTTTGAACGGAAGATATTTCCTTTCTCACCATAGCCCTCTATGGGATTCCAAATATCCCTTTGCCAATTCCACAAGAACAGCCTTAGCGAAAGGCTTCTGGAAGGGAAAGATGTAACTCTGTGAGATGAATTAACAGAACAGAGAGCAGTTTCTCAGAAAGCGTCTTTCCAGTTTTGAACGGAAGATATTTCCTTTTTCACCATAGCCCCCTATGGGCTTCCAAATATCCCCTTGCCAATTCCCCAAAAACAGCCTTAGCGAAAGGCTTCTTGAAGGGAAAGATGTAACTCTGTGAGATGAATTAACAGAACACAGAGCAGTTTCTCAGAAAGCTTCTTTCCAGTTTTGAACGGAAGATATTTTCTTTTTCACCATAGCCCTCTTTGGGCTTCCAAATATCCCTTTGCCAATTCCACAAGAACAGCCTTAGCGAAAGGCTTCTTGAAGGGAAAGATGTAACTCTGTAAGATGAATTAACAGAACACGGAGCAGTTTCTCCGAAAGCTTCTTTCCAGTTTTGAACGGAAGATATTTCCTTTCTCACCATAGCCCTCTATGGGCTTCCAAATATCCCTTTGCCAATTCCACAAGAACAGCCTTAGCGAAAGGATTCTTGAAGGAAAAGATGTAACTCTGTGAGATGAATTAACAGAACAGAGAGCAGTTTCTCAGAAAGCGTCTTTCCAGTTTTGAACGGAAGATATTTCCTTTTTCACCATAGCCCCCTATGGGCTTCCAAATATCCCTTTGCCAATTCCCCAAAAACAGCCTTAGCGAAAGGCTTCTTGAAGGGAAAGATGTAACTCTGTGAGATGAATTAACAGAACACAGAGCAGTTTCTCAGAAAGCTTCTTTCCAGTTTTGAACGGAAGATATTTCCTTTTCCACCATAGCCCTCTATGGGCTTCCAAATATCCCTTTGCCAATTCCACAAGAACAGCCTTAGCGAAAGGCTTCTTGAAGGGAAAGATGTAACTCTGTGAGATGAATTAACAGAACACTGAGCAGTTTCTCCGAAAGCTTCTTTCCAGTTTTGAACGGAAGATATTTCCTTTTTCACCATAGCCCTCTATGGGCTTCCAAATATCCCTTTGCCAATTCCACAAGAACAGCCTTAGCGAAAGGCTTCTTGAAGGGAAAGATGTAACTCTGTGAGATGAATTAACAGAACACAGAGCAGTTTCTCAGAAAGCTTCTTTCCAGTTTTGAACGGAAGATATTTCCTTTTTCACCATAGCCCTCTTTGGGCTTCCAAATATCCCTTTGCCAATTCCACAAGAACAGCCTTAGCGAAAGGCTTCTTGAAGGGAAAGATGTAACTCTGTGAGATGAATTAACAGAACACAGAGCAGTTTCTCAGAAAGCTTCTTTCCAGTTTTGAACGGAAGATATTTCCTTTTTCACCATAGCCCTCTATGGGCTTCCAAATATCCCTTTGCCAATTCCACAAGAACAGCCTTAGCGAAAGGATTCTTGAAGGGAAAGATGTAACTCTGTGAGATGAATTAACAGAACACAGAGCAGTTTCTCAGAAAGCTTCTTTCCAGTTTTGAACGGAAGATATTTCCTTTTTCACCATAGCCGTCTATGGGCTTCCAAATATCCCTTTGCCAATTCCACAAGAACAGCCTTAGTGAAAGGCTTCTTGAAGGGAAAGATGTAACTCTGTGAGATGAATTAACAGAACAGAGAGCAGTTTCTCAGAAAGCGTCTTTCCAGTTTTGAACGGAAGATATTTCCTTTTTCACCATAGCCCCCTATGGGCTTCCAAATATCCCTTTGCCAATTCCCCAAAAACAGCCTTAGCGAAAGGCTTCTTGAAGGGAAAGATGTAACTCTGTGAGATGAATTAACAGAACACAGAGCAGTTTCTCAGAAAGCTTCTTTCCAGTTTTGAACCTAAGATATTTCCTTTTTCACCATAGCCCTCTATGGGCTTCCAAATATCCCTTTGCCAATTCCACAAGAACAGCCTTAGCGAAAGGCTTCTTGAAGGGAAAGATGTAACTCTGTGAGATGAATTAACAGAACACGGAGCAGTTTCTCAGAAAGCTTCTTTCCAGTTTTGAACGGAAGATATTTCCTTTTTCACCATAGCCCTCCACAGGTTTCCAAATATCCCTTTGCCAATTCCACAAGAACAGCCTTAGCGAAAGGCTTCTTGAAGGGAAAGATGTAACTCTGTGAGACGAATTCACAGAACACAGAGCAGTTTCTCAGAAAGCTTCTTTCCAGTTTTGAACGGAAGATATTTCCTTTTTCACCATAGCCCTCTATGGGCTTCCAAATATCCCTTTGCCAATTCCACAAGAACAGCCTTAGCGAAAGGCTTCTTGAAGGGAAAGATGTAACTCTGTGAGATGAATTAACAGAACACAGAGCAGTTTCTCAGAAAGCTTCTTTCCAGTTTTGAACGGAAGATATTTCCTTTTTCACCATAGCCGTCTATGGGCTTCCAAATATCCCTTTGCCAATTCCACAAGAACAGCCTTAGCGAAAGGCTTCTTGAAGGGAAAGATGTAACACTGTGAGATGAGATAACAGAACACAGAACAGTTTCTCAGAAAGCTTCTTTCCAGTTTTGAACGGAAGATATTTCCTTTTTCACCATAGCCCTCTATGGGCTTCCAAATATCCCTTTGCCAATTCCACAAGAACAGCCTTAGCGAAAGGCTTCTTGAAGGGAAAGATGTAACTCTGTGAGATGAATTAACAGAACACGGAGCAGTTTCTCAGAAAGCTTCTTTCCAGTTTTGAACGGAAGATATTTCCTTTCTCACCATAGCCCTCTATGGGATTCCAAATATCCCTTTGCCAATTCCACAAGAACAGCCTTAGCGAAAGGCTTCTGGAAGGGAAAGATGTAACTCTGTGAGATGAATTAACAGAACAGAGAGCAGTTTCTCAGAAAGCGTCTTTCCAGTTTTGAACGGAAGATATTTCCTTTTTCACCATAGCCCCCTATGGGCTTCCAAATATCCCTTTGCCAATTCCCCAAAAACAGCCTTAGCGAAAGGCTTCTTGAAGGGAAAGATGTAACTCTGTGAGATGAATTAACAGAACACAGAGCAGTTTCTCAGAAAGCTTCTTTCCAGTTTTGAACGGAAGATATTTTCTTTTTCACCATAGCCCTCTTTGGGCTTCCAAATATCCCTTTGCCAATTCCACAAGAACAGGCTTAGCGAAAGGCTTCTTGAAGGGAAAGATGTAACTCTGTGAGATGAATTAACAGAACACGGAGCAGTTTCTCAGAAAGCTTCTTTGCAGTTTTGAACGGAAGATATTTCCTTTCTCACCATAGCCCTCTATGGGCTTCCAAATATCCCTTTGCCAATTCCACAAGAACAGCCTTAGCGAAAGGATTCTTGAAGGAAAAGATGTAACTCTGTGAGATGAATTAACAGAACAGAGAGCAGTTTCTCAGAAAGCGTCTTTCCAGTTTTGAACGGAAGATATTTCCTTTTTCACCATAGCCCCCTATGGGCTTCCAAATATCCCTTTGCCAATTCCCCAAAAACAGCCTTAGCGAAAGGCTTCTTGAAGGGAAAGATGTAACTCTGTGAGATGAATTAACAGAACACAGAGCAGTTTCTCAGAAAGCTTCTTTCCAGTTTTGAACGGAAGATATTTCCTTTTTCACCATAGCCCTCTATGGGCTTCCAAATATCCCTTTGCCAATTCCACAAGAACAGCCTTAGCGAAAGGCTTCTTGAAGGGAAAGATGTAACTCTGTGAGATGAATTAACAGAACACTGAGCAGTTTCTCCGAAAGCTTCTTTCCAGTTTTGAACGGAAGATATTTCCTTTTTCACCATAGCCCTCTATGGGCTTCCAAATATCCCTTTGCCAAGTCCACAAGAACAGCCTTAGCGAAAGGCTTCTTGAAGGGAAAGATGTAACTCTGTGAGATGAATTAACAGAACACAGAGCAGTTTCTCAGAAAGCTTCTTTCCAGTTTTGAACGGAAGATATTTCCTTTTTCACCATAGCCCTCTTTGGGCTTCCAAATATCCCTTTGCCAATTCCACAAGAACAGCCTTAGCGAAAGGCTTCTTGAAGGGAAAGATGTAACTCTGTGAGATGAATTAACAGAACAGAGAGCAGTTTCTCAGAAAGCGTCTTTCCAGTTTTGAACGGAAGATATTTCCTTTTTCACCATAGCCCCCTATGGGCTTCCAAATATCCCTTTGCCAATTCCCCAAAAACAGCCTTAGCGAAAGGCTTCTTGAAGGGAAAGATGTAACTCTGTGAGATGAATTAACAGAACACAGAGCAGTTTCTCAGAAAGCTTCTTTCCAGTTTTGAACGGAAGATATTTTCTTTTTCACCATAGCCCTCTTTGGGCTTCCAAATATCCCTTTGCCAATTCCACAAGAACAGCCTTAGCGAAAGGCTTCTTGAAGGGAAAGATGTAACTCTGTGAGATGAATTAACAGAACACGGAGCAGTTTCTCAGAAAGCTTCTTTGCAGTTTTGAACGGAAGATATTTCCTTTCTCACCATAGCCCTCTATGGGCTTCCAAATATCCCTTTGCCAATTCCACAAGAACAGCCTTAGCGAAAGGATTCTTGAAGGAAAAGATGTAACTCTGTGAGATGAATTAACAGAACAGAGAGCAGTTTCTCAGAAAGCGTCTTTCCAGTTTTGAACGGAAGATATTTCCTTTTTCACCATAGCCCCCTATGGGCTTCCAAATATCCCTTTGCCAATTCCCCAAAAACAACCTTAGCGAAAGGCTTCTTGAAGGGAAAGATGTAACTCTGTGAGATGAATTAACAGAACACAGAGCAGTTTCTCAGAAAGCTTCTTTCCAGTTTTGAACGGAAGATATTTCCTTTTTCACCATAGCCCTCTATGGGCTTCCAAATATCCCTTTGCCAATTCCACAAGAACAGCCTTAGCGAAAGGCTTCTTGAAGGGAAAGATGTAACTCTGTGAGATGAATTAACAGAACACTGAGCAGTTTCTCCGAAAGCTTCTTTCCAGTTTTGAACGGAAGATATTTCCTTTTTCACCATAGCCCTCTATGGGCTTCCAAATATCCCTTTGCCAAGTCCACAAGAACAGCCTTAGCGAAAGGCTTCTTGAAGGGAAAGATGTAACTCTGTGAGATGAATTAACAGAACACAGAGCAGTTTCTCAGAAAGCTTCTTTCCAGTTTTGAACGGAAGATATTTCCTTTTTCACCATAGCCCTCTTTGGGCTTCCAAATATCCCTTTGCCAATTCCACAAGAACAGCCTTAGCGAAAGGCTTCTTGAAGGGAAAGATGTAACTCTGTGAGATGAATTAACAGAACACAGAGCAGTTTCTCAGAAAGCTTCTTTCCAGTTTTGAACGGAAGATATTTCCTTTTTCACCATAGCCGTCTATGGGCTTCCAAATATCCCTTTGCCAATTCCACAAGAACAGCCTTAGTGAAAGGCTTCTTGAAGGGAAAGATGTAACTCTGTGAGATGAATTAACAGAACAGAGAGCAGTTTCTCAGAAAGCGTCTTTCCAGTTTTGAACGGAAGATATTTCCTTTTTCACCATAGCCCCCTATGGGCTTCCAAATATCCCTTTGCCAATTCCCCAAAAACAGCCTTAGCGAAAGGCTTCTTGAAGGGAAAGATGTAACTCTGTGAGATGAATTAACAGAACACAGAGCAGTTTCTCAGAAAGCTTCTTTCCAGTTTTGAACCTAAGATATTTCCTTTTTCACCATAGCCCTCTATGGGCTTCCAAATATCCCTTTGCCAATTCCACAAGAACAGCCTTAGCGAAAGGCTTCTTGAAGGGAAAGATGTAACTCTGTGAGATGAATTAACAGAACACGGAGCAGTTTCTCAGAAAGCTTCTTTCCAGTTTTGAACGGAAGATATTTCCTTTTTCACCATAGCCCTCCACAGGTTTCCAAATATCCCTTTGCCAATTCCACAAGAACAGCCTTAGCGAAAGGCTTCTTGAAGGGAAAGATGTAACTCTGTGAGACGAATTCACAGAACACAGAGCAGTTTCTCAGAAAGCTTCTTTCCAGTTTTGAACGGAAGATATTTCCTTTTTCACCATAGCCCTCTATGGGCTTCCAAATATCCCTTTGCCAATTCCACAAGAACAGCCTTAGCGAAAGGCTTCTTGAAGGGAAAGATGTAACTCTGTGAGATGAATTAACAGAACACAGAGCAGTTTCTCAGAAAGCTTCTTTCCAGTTTTGAACGGAAGATATTTCCTTTTTCACCATAGCCGTCTATGGGCTTCCAAATATCCCTTTGCCAATTCCACAAGAACAGCCTTAGCGAAAGGCTTCTTGAAGGGAAAGATGTAACACTGTGAGATGAGATAACAGAACACAGAACAGTTTCTCAGAAAGCTTCTTTCCAGTTTTGAACGGAAGATATTTCCTTTTTCACCATAGCCCTCTATGGGCTTCCAAATATCCCTTTGCCAATTCCACAAGAACAGCCTTAGCGAAAGGCTTCTTGAAGGGAAAGATGTAACTCTGTGAGATGAATTAACAGAACACGGAGCAGTTTCTCAGAAAGCTTCTTTCCAGTTTTGAACGGAAGATATTTCCTTTCTCACCATAGCCCTCTATGGGATTCCAAATATCCCTTTGCCAATTCCACAAGAACAGCCTTAGCGAAAGGCTTCTGGAAGGGAAAGATGTAACTCTGTGAGATGAATTAACAGAACAGAGAGCAGTTTCTCAGAAAGCGTCTTTCCAGTTTTGAACGGAAGATATTTCCTTTTTCACCATAGCCCCCTATGGGCTTCCAAATATCCCTTTGCCAATTCCCCAAAAACAGCCTTAGCGAAAGGCTTCTTGAAGGGAAAGATGTAACTCTGTGAGATGAATTAACAGAACACAGAGCAGTTTCTCAGAAAGCTTCTTTCCAGTTTTGAACGGAAGATATTTTCTTTTTCACCATAGCCCTCTTTGGGCTTCCAAATATCCCTTTGCCAATTCCACAAGAACAGCCTTAGCGAAAGGCTTCTTGAAGGGAAAGATGTAACTCTGTGAGATGAATTAACAGAACACGGAGCAGTTTCTCAGAAAGCTTCTTTCCAGTTTTGAACGGAAGATATTTCCTTTCTCACCATAGCCCTCTATGGGATTCCAAATATCCCTTTGCCAATTCCACAAGAACAGCCTTAGCGAAAGGCTTCTGGAAGGGAAAGATGTAACTCTGTGAGATGAATTAACAGAACAGAGAGCAGTTTCTCAGAAAGCGTCTTTCCAGTTTTGAACGGAAGATATTTCCTTTTTCACCATAGCCCCCTATGGGCTTCCAAATATCCCTTTGCCAATTCCCCAAAAACAGCCTTAGCGAAAGGCTTCTTGAAGGGAAAGATGTAACTCTGTGAGATGAATTAACAGAACACAGAGCAGTTTCTCAGAAAGCTTCTTACCAGTTTTGAACGGAAGATATTTTCTTTTTCACCATAGCCCTCTTTGGGCTTCCAAATATCCCTTTGCCAATTCCACAAGAACAGCCTTAGCGAAAGGCTTCTTGAAGGGAAAGATGTAACTCTGTGAGATGAATTAACAGAACACGGAGCAGTTTCTCAGAAAGCTTCTTTGCAGTTTTGAACGGAAGATATTTCCTTTCTCACCATAGCCCTCTATGGGCTTCCAAATATCCCTTTGCCAATTCCACAAGAACAGCCTTAGCGAAAGGATTCTTGAAGGAAAAGATGTAACTCTGTGAGATGAATTAACAGAACAGAGAGCAGTTTCTCAGAAAGCGTCTTTCCAGTTTTGAACGGAAGATATTTCCTTTTTCACCATAGCCCCCTATGGGCTTCCAAATATCCCTTTGCCAATTCCCCAAAAACAGCCTTAGCGAAAGGCTTCTTGAAGGGAAAGATGTAACTCTGTGAGATGAATTAACAGAACACAGAGCAGTTTCTCAGAAAGCTTCTTTCCAGTTTTGAACGGAAGATATTTCCTTTTTCACCATAGCCCTCTATGGGCTTCCAAATATCCCTTTGCCAATTCCACAAGAACAGCCTTAGCGAAAGGCTTCTTGAAGGGAAAGATGTAACTCTGTGAGATGAATTAACAGAACACTGAGCAGTTTCTCCGAAAGCTTCTTTCCAGTTTTGAACGGAAGATATTTCCTTTTTCACCATAGCCCTCTATGGGCTTCCAAATATCCCTTTGCCAAGTCCACAAGAACAGCCTTAGCGAAAGGCTTCTTGAAGGGAAAGATGTAACTCTGTGAGATGAATTAACAGAACACAGAGCAGTTTCTCAGAAAGCTTCTTTCCAGTTTTGAACGGAAGATATTTCCTTTTTCACCATAGCCCTCTTTGGGCTTCCAAATATCCCTTTGCCAATTCCACAAGAACAGCCTTAGCGAAAGGCTTCTTGCAGGGAAAGATGTAACTCTGTGAGATGAATTAACAGAACACAGAGCAGTTTCTCAGAAAGCTTCTTTCCAGTTTTGAACGGAAGATATTTCCTTTTTCACCATAGCCGTCTATGGGCTTCCAAATATCCCTTTGCCAATTCCACAAGAACAGCCTTAGTGAAAGGCTTCTTGAAGGGAAAGATGTAACTCTGTGAGATGAATTAACAGAACACAGAGCAGTTTCTCAGAAAGCTTCTTTCCAGTTTTGAACGGAAGATATTTCCTTTTTCACCATAGCCCTCTATGGGCTTCCAAATATCCCTTTGCCAATTCCACAAGAACAGCCTTAGTGAAAGGCTTCTTGAGGGAAAAGATGTAACTCTGTGAGATGAATTAACAGAACACAGAGCAGTTTCTCAGAAAGCTTCTTTCCAGTTTTGAACGGAAGATATTTCCTTTTTCACCATAGCCCTCTATGTGCTTCCAAATATCCCTTTGCCAATTCACCAAGAACAGCCTTAGCCAAAGGCTTCTTGAAGGGAAAGATGTAACTCTGTGAGATGAATTAACAGAACACAGAGCAGTTTCTCAGAAAGCTTCTTTCCAGTTTTGAACGGAAGATATTTCCTTTTTCACCATAGCCCTCTATGGGCTTCCAAATATCCCTTTGCCAATTCCACAAGAACAGCCTTAGCGAAAGGCTTCTTGAAGGGTAAGATGTAACTCTGTGAGATGAATTAACAGAACACAGAGCAGCTTCTCAGAAAGCTTCTTTCCAGTTTTCAACGGAAGATATTTCCTTTTTCACCATAGCCCTCTATGGGCTTCCAAATATCCCTTTGCCAATTCCACAAGAACAGCCTTAGCGAAAGGCTTCTTGAAGGGAAAGATGTAACTCTGTGAGATGAATTAACAGAACACAGAGCAGTTTCTCAGAAAGCTTCTTTCCAGTTTTGAACGGAAGATATTTCCTTTTTCACCATAGCCCTCTATGGGCTTCCAAATATCCCTTTGCCAATTCCACAAGAACAGCCTTAGCGAAAGGCTTCTTGAAGGGAAAGATGTAACTCTGTGAGATGAAATAACAGAACACAGAGCAGTTTCTCAGAAAGCTTCTTTCCAGTTTTGAACGGAAGATATTTCCTTTTTCACCATAGCCCTCTATGGGCTTCCAAATATCCCTTTGCCATTTCCCCAAGAACAGCCTTAGTGAAAGGCTTCTTGAAGGGAAAGATGTAACTCTGTGAGATGAATTAACAGAACACAGAGCAGTTTCTCAGAAAGCTTCTTTCCAGTTTTGAACGGAAGATATTTCCTTTTTCACCATAGCCTCTATGGGCTTCCAAATATCCCTTTGCCAATTCCACAAGAACAGCCTTATCGAAAGGCTTCTTGAAGGGAAAGATGTAACTCTGTGAGATGAATTAACAGAACACAGAGCAGTTTCTCAGAAAGCTTCTTTCCAGTTTTGAACGGAAGTTATTTCCTTTTTCACCATAGCCCTCTAGGGATTCCAAATATCCCTTTGCCAATTCCACAAGAACAGCCTTAGCGAAAGGCTTCTTGAAGGGAAAGATGTAACTCTGTGAGATGAATTAACAGAACACAGAGCAGTTTCTCAGAAAGCTTCTTTCCAGTTTTGAACGGAAGATATTTCCTTTTTCACCATAGCCCACTATGGGCTTCCAAATATCCCTTTGCCAATTCCACAAGAACAGCCTTAGCGAAAGGCTTCTTGAAGGGAAAGATGTAACTCTGTGAGATGAATTAAGAGAACACAGAGCAGTTTCTCAGAAAGCTTCTTTCCAGTTTTGAACGGAAGATATTTCCTTTTTCACCATAGCCCTCTATGGGCTTAAACTATCCCTTAGCCAATTCCCCAAGAACAGCCTTAGCGAAAGGCTTCTTGAAGGGAAAGATGTAACTCTGTGAGATGAATTAACAGAACACAGAGCAGTTTCTCAGAAAGCTTCTTTCCAGTTTTGAACGGAAGATATTTCCTTTTTCACCATAGCCCTCTATGGGCTTCCAAATATCCCTTTGCCAATTCCACAAGAACAGCCTTAGCGAAAGGCTTCTTGAAGGGAAAGATGTAACTCTGTGAGATGAATTAACAGAACACAGAGCAGTTTCTCAAAAAGCTTCTTTCCAGTTTTGAACGGAAGTTATTTTCTTTTTCACCATAGCCCTCTAAGGATTCCAAATATAGCTTTGCCAAATCCACAAGAACAGGCTTAGCGAAAGGCTTCTTGAAGGGAAAGATGTAACTCTGTGAGATGAATTAACGGAACACAGAGAAGTTTCTCAGAAAGCTTCTTTCCAGTTTTGAACGGAAGATATTTCCTTTTTCACCATAGCCCTCTATGGGCTTCCAAATATCCCATTGCCAATTCCACAAGAACAGCCTTAGCGAAAGGCTTCTTGAAGGGTAAGATGTAACTCTGTGAGATGAATTAACAGAACACAGAGCAGCTTCTCAGAAAGCTTCTTTCCAGTTTTGAACGGAAGATATTTCCTTTTTCACCATAGCCCTCTAAGGGCTTCCAAATATCCCTTTGCCAATTCCACAAGAACAGCCTTAGCGAAAGGCTTCTTGAAGGGAAAGATGTAACTCTGTGAGATGAATTAACAGAACACAGAGCAGTTTCTCAGAAAGCTTCTTTCCAGTTTTGAACGGAAGATATTTCCTTTTTCACCATAGCCCTCTATGGGCTTCCAAATATCCCTTTGCCAATTGCACAAGAACAGCCTTAGAGAAAGGCTTCTTGAAGGGAAAGATGTAACTCTGTGAGATGAATTAACAGAACACAGAGCAGTTTCTCAGAAAGCTTCTTTCCAGTTTTGAACGGAAGATATTTCCTTTTTCACCATAGCCTCTATGGGCTTCCAAATATCCCTTTGCCAATTCCACAAGAACAGCCTTAGCGAAAGGCTTCTTGAAGGGAAAGATGTAACTCTGTGAGATGAATTAACAGAACACAGAGCAGTTTCTCAGAAAGCTTCTTTCCAGTTTTGAACGGAAGATATTTCCTTTTTCACCATAGCCCTCTAGGGATTCCAAATATCCCTTTGCCAATTCCACAAGAACAGCCTTAGCGAAAGGCTTCTTGAAGGGAAAGATGTAACTCTGTGAGATGAATTAACAGAACACAGAGCAGTTTCACAGAAAACTTCTTTCCAGTTTTGAACGGAAGATATTTCCTTTTTCACCATAACCCTCTATGGGCTTCTAAATATCCCTTTGCCAATTCCACAAGAACAGACTTAGCGAGAGGCTTCCTGAAGGGAAAGATGTAACTCTGTGAGATGAATTAACAGAACATAGAACAGTTTCTCAGAAAGCTTCTTTCCAGTTTTGAAGGGAAGATATTTCCTTTTTCACCATAGCCCTCTATGGGCTTCCAAATATCCCTTTGCCAATTCCACAAGAACAGCCTTAGCGAAAGGCTTCTTGAAGGAAAAGATGTAACTCTGTGAGATGAATTAACAGAACACAGAGCAGTTTCTCAGAAAGCTTCTTTCCAGTTTTGAACCGAAGATATTTCCTTTTTCACCATAGCCCTCTATGGGCTTCCAAATATCCCTTTGCCAATTCCACAAGAACAGCCTTAGCGAAAGGCTTCTTGAAGGGTAAGATGTAACTCTGTGAGATGAATTAACAGAACACAGAGCAGTTTCTCAGAAAGCTTCTTTCCAGTTTTGAACGGAAGATATTTTCTTTTTCACCATAGCCCTCTGAGGATTCCAAATATAGCTTTGCCAATTCCACAAGAACAGCCTTAGCGAAAGGCTTCTTGAAGGGAAAGATGTAACTCTGTGAGATGAATTAACAGAACACAGAGCAGTTTCTCAGAAAGCTTCTTTCCAGTTTTGAACGGAAGATATTTCCTTTTTCACCATAGCCCTCTATGGGCTTCCCAATATCCCTTTGCCAATTCCACAAGAACAGCCTTAGCGAAAGGCTTCTTGAAGGGTAAGATGTAACTCTGTGAGATGAATTAACAGAACACAGAGCAGTTTCTCAGAAAGCTTCTTTCCAGTTTTGAACGGAAGATATTTCCTTTTTCACCATAGCCCTCTTTGGGCTTCCAAATATCCCTTTGCCAATTCCACAAGAACAGCCTTAGCGAAAGGCTTCTTGAAGGGAAAGATGTAACTCTGTGAGATGAATTAACAGAACACAGAGCAGTTTCTCAGAAAGCTTCTTTCCAGTTTTGAACGGAAGATATTTCCTTTTTCACCATAGCCCTCTATGGGCTTCCAAATATCCCTTTGCCAATTCCACAAGAACAGCCTTAGCGAAAGGCTTCTTGAAGGGAAAGATGTAACTCTGTGAGATGAATTAACAGAACACAGAGCAGTTTCTCAGAAAGCTTCTTTCCAGTTTTGAACGGAAGATATTTCCTTTTTCACCATAGCCCTCTATGGGCTTCCAAATATCCCTTTGCCAATTCCACAAGAACAGCCTTAGCGAAAGGCTTCTGGAAGGGAAAGATGTAACTCTGTGAGATGAATTAACAGAACACAGAGCAGTTTCTCAGAAAGCTTCTTTCCAGTTTTGAACGGAAGATATTTCCTTTTTCACCATAGCCCTCTATGGGCTTCCAAATATCCCTTTGCCAATTCCACAAGAACAGCCTTAGCGAAAGGCTTCTTGAAGGGAAAGATGTAACTCTGTGAGATGAATTAACAGAACACAGAGCAGTTTCTCAGAAAGCTTCTTTCCAGTTTTGAACGTAAGATATTTCCTTTTTCACCATAGCCCTCTATGGGCTTCCAAATATCCCTTTGCCAATTCCACAAGAACAGCCTTAGCGAAAGGCTTCTTGAAGGGAAAGATGTAACTCTGTGCGATGAATTAACAGAACACAGAGCAGTTACTCAGAAGGCTTCTTTCCTGTTTTGAACGGAAGATATTTCCTTTTTCACCATAGCCCTCTATGGGCTTCCAAATATCCCTTTGCCAATTCACCAAGAACAGCCTTAGCGAAAGGCTTCTTGAAGGGAAAGATGTAACACTGTGAGATGAATTAACAGAACACAGAGCAGTTTCTCAGAAAGCTTCTTTCCAGTTTTGAACGGAAGATATTTCCTTTTTCATCATAGCCCTCTATGGGCTTCCAAATATCCCTTTGCCAATTCCACAAGAACAGCCTTAGCGAAAGGCTTCTGGAAGGGAAAGATGTAACTCTGTGAGATGAATTAACAGAACACAGAGCAGTTTCTCAGAAAGCTTCTTTCCAGTTTTAAACGGAAGATATTTCCTTTTTCACCATAGCCCTCTATGGGCTTCCAAATATCCCTTTGCCAATTCCACAAGAACAGCCTTAGCGAAAGGCTTCTTGAAGGGAAAGATGTAACTCTGTGAGATGAATTAAGAGAACACAGAGTAGTTTCTCAGAAAGCTTCTTTCCAGTTTTGAACGGAAGATATTTCCTTTTTCACCATAGTCCTCTATGGGCTTAAACTATCCCTTTGCCAATTCCCCAAGAACAGCCTTAGCGAAAGGCTTCTTGAAGGGAAAGATGTAACTCTGTGAGATGAATTAACAGAACACAGAACAGTTTCTCAGAAAGCTTCTTTCCAGTTTTGAACGGAAGATATTTCCTTTTTCACCATAGCACTCTTTGGGCTTCCAAATATCCCTTTGCCAATTCCACAAGAACAGCCTTAGCGAAAAGCTTCTTGAAGGGAAAGATGTAACTCTGTGAGATGAATTAACAGAACACAGAGCAGTTTCTCAGAAAGCTTCTTTCCAGTTTTGAACGGAAGATATTTCCTTTTTCACCATAGCCCTCTATGGGCTTCCAAATATCCCTTTGCCAATTCCACAAGAACAGCCTTAGCGAAAGGCTTCTTGAAGGGAAAGATGTAACTCTGTGAGATGAATTAACAGAACACAGAGCAGTTTCTCAGAAAGCTTCTTTCCAGTTTTGAACGGAAGATATTTCCTTTTTCACCATAGAACTCTAAGGGCTTCCAAATATCCCTTTGCCAATTCCACAAGAACAGCCTTAGCGAAAGGCTTCTGGAAGGGAAAGATGTAACTCGGTGAGATGAATTAACAGAACACAGAGCAGTTTCTCAGAAAGCTTCTTTCCATTTTTAAACGGAAGATATTTCCTTTTTCACCCTAACCCTCTATGGGCTTCCAGATATCCCTTTGCCAATTCCACAAGAACAGCCTTAGCGAAAGGCTTCTTGAAGGGAAAGATGTAACTCTGTGAGATGAATTAACAGAACACAGAGCAGTTTCTCAGAAAGCTTCTTTCCAGTTTTGAACGGAAGATATTTCCTTTTTCACCATAGCCCTCTATGGGCTTCCAAATATCCCTTTGCCAATTCCACAAGAACAACCTTAGCGAAAGGCTTCTTGAAGGGAAAGATGTAACTCTGTGAGATGAATTAAAAGAACACAGAGCAGTTTCTCAGAAAGCTTCTTTCCAGTTTTGAACGGAAGATATTTCCTTTTTCACCATAACCTTCTATGGGCTTCTAAATATCCCTTTGCCAATTCCACAAGAACAGCCTTAGCGAGAGGCTTCTTGAAGGGAAAGATGTAACTCTGTGTGATGCATTAACAGAACATAGAACAGTTTCTCAGAAAGCTTCTTTCCAGTTTTGAACGGAAGATATTTCCTTTTTCACCATAGCCCTCTATGGGCTTCCAAATATCCCTTTGCCAATTCCACAAGAACAGCCTTAGCGAAAGGCTTCTTGAAGGGAAAGATGTAACTCTGTGAGACGAATTAACAGAACACAGAGCAGTTTCTCAGAATGCTTCTTTCCAGTTTTAAACGGAAGATAATTCCTTTTTCACCATAGCCCTCTACGGGCTTCCAAATATCCCTTTGCCAATTCCACAAGAACAGCCTTAGCGAAAGGCTTCTTGAGGGAAAGATGTAACTCTGTGAGATGAATTAAGAGAACACAGAGTAGTTTCTCAGAAAGCTTCTTTCCAGTTTTGAACGGAAGATATTTCCTTTTTCACCATAGTCCTCTATGGGCTTAAACTATCCCTTTGCCAATTCCCCAAGAACAGCCTTAGGGAAAGGCTTCTTGAAGGGAAAGATGTAACTCTGTGAGATGAATTAGCAGAACACAGAGAAGTTTCTCAGAAAGCTTCTTTCCAGTTTTGAACGGAAGATATTTCCTTTTTCACCATAGCCCTCTTTGGGCTTCCAAATATCCCTTTGCCAATTCCACAAGAACAGCCTTAGCGAAAGGCTTCTTGAAGGGAAAGATGTACCTCTGTGAGATGAATTAACAGAACACAGAGCAGTTTCTCAGAAAGCTTCTTTCCAGTTTTGAACGGAAGATATTTCCTTTTTCACCATAGCCCTCTATGGGCTTCCAAATATCCCTTTGCCAATTCCACAAGAACAGCCTTAGCGAAAGGCTTCTTGAAGGGAAAGATGTAACTCTGTGAGATGAATTAACAGAACACAGAGCAGTTTCTCAGAAAGCTTCTTTCCAGTTTTGAACGGAAGATATTTCCTTTTTCACCACAGCCCTCTATGGGCTTCCAAATATCCCTTTGCCAATTCCACAAGAACAGCCTTAGCGAAAGGCTTCTGGAAGGGAAAGATGTAACTCGGTGAGATGAATTAACAGAACACAGAGCAGTTTCTCAGAAAGCTTCTTTCCATTTTTAAACGGAAGATATTTCCTTTTTCACCCTAACCCTCTATGGGCTTCCAGATATCCCTTTGCCAATTCCACCAGAACAGCCTTAGCGAAAGGATTCTTGAAGGGAAAGATGTAACTCTGTGAGATGAATTAACAGAACACAGAGCAGTTTCTCAGAAAGCTTCTTTCCAGTTTTGAACGGAAGATATTTCCTTTTTCACCATAGCCCTCTATGGGCTTCCAAATATCCCTTTGCCAATTCCACAAGAACAGCCTTAGCGAAAGGCTTCTTGAAGGGAAAGATGTAACTCTGTGAGATGAATTAACAGAACACAGAGCAGTTTCTCAGAAAGCTTCTTTCCAGTTTTGAACGGAAGATATTTCCTTTTTCACCATAGCCCTCTATGGGCTTCCAAATATCCCTTTGCCAATTCCACAAGAACAGCCTTAGTGAAAGGCTTCTTGAAGGGAAAGATGTAACTCTGTGAGATGAATTAACAGAACACAGAGCAGTTTCTCAGAAAGCTTCTTTCCAGTTTTGAACGGAAGATATTTCCTTTTTCACCATAGCCCTCTATGTGCTTCCAAATATCCCTTTGCCAATTCACCAAGAACAGCCTTAGCCAAAGGCTTCTTGAAGGGAAAGATGTAACACTGTGAGATGAATTAACAGAACACAGAGCAGTTTCTCAGAAAGCTTCTTTCCAGTTTTGAACGGAAGATATTTCCTTTTTCATCATAGCCCTCTATGGGCTTCCAAATATCCCTTTGCCAATTCCACAAGAACAGCCTTAGCGAAAGGCTTCTTGAAGGGAAAGATGTAACTCTGTGAGATGAATTACAGAACACAGAGCAGTTTCTCAGAAAGCTTCTTTCCAGTTTTGAACGGAAGATATTTCCTTTTTCACCATAGCCCTCTATGGGCTTCCAAATATCCCTTTGCCAATTCCACAAGAACAGCCTTAGCGAAAGGCTTCTTGAAGGGAAAGATGTAACTCTGTGAGATGAATTAACAGAACACAGTACAGTTTCTCAGAAAGCTTCTTTCAAATTTTGAACGGAAGATGTTTCCTTTTTCAACATAGCCCTCTATGGGCTTCCAAATATCCCTTTGCCAATTCCACAAGAACAGCCTTAGCGAAAGGCTTCTTGAAGGGAAAGGTGTAACTCTGTGAGATGAATTAACAGAACACAGAGCAGTTTCTCAGAAAGCTTCTTTCCATTTTTAAACGGAAGATATTTCCTTTTTCACCATAGCCCTCTATGGGCTTCCAAATATCCCTTTGCCAATTCCACAAGAACAGCCTTAGCGAAAGGCTTCTTGAAGGGAAAGATGTAACTCTGTGAGATGAATTAACAGAACACAGAGCAGTTTCTCAGAAAGCTTCTTTCCAGTTTTGAACGGAAGATATTTCCATTTTCACCATAGCCCTCTTTGGGCTTCCCAATATCCCATTGCCAATTCCACAAGAACAGCCTTAGCGAAAGGCTTCTTGAAGGGAAAGATGTAACGCTGTGAGATGAATTAACAGAACACAGAGCAGTTTCTCAGAAACCTTCTTTCCAGTTTTGAACGGAAGATATTTCCTTTTTCACCATAGCCCTCTATGGGCTTCCAAATATCCCTTTGCCAATTCCACAAGAACAGCCTTAGCGAAAGGCTTCTTGAAGGGAAAGATGTAACTCTGTGAGATGAATTAACAGAACACTGAGCAGTTTCTCCGAAAGCTTCTTTCCAGTTTTGAACGGAAGATATTTCCTTTTTCAACATAGCCCTCTATGGGCTTCCAAATATCCCTTTGCCAATTCCCCAAGAACAGCCTTAGCGAAAGGCTTCTTGAAGGGAAAGATGTAACTCTGTGAGATGAATTAACAGAACACAGAGCAGTTTCTCAGAAAGCTTCTTTCCAGTTTTGAACGGAAGATATTTCCTTTTTCACCATAGCCCTCTTTGGGCTTCCAAATATCCCTTTGCCAATTCCACAAGAACAGCCTTAGCGAAAGGCTTCTTGAAGGGAAAGATGTAACTCTGTGAGATGAATTAACAGAACACAGAGCAGTTTCTCAGAAAGCTTCTTTCCAGTTTTGAACGGAAGATATTTCCTTTTTCACCATAGCCCTCTATGGGCTTCCAAATATCCCTTTGCCAATTCCACAAGAACAGCCTTAGCGAAAGGATTCTTGAAGGGAAAGATGTAACTCTGTGAGATGAATTAACAGAACAGAGAGCAGTTTCTCAGAAAGCGTCTTTCCAGTTTTGAACGGAAGATATTGCTTTTTCACCATAGCCCCCTATGGGCTTCCAAATATCCCTTTGCCAATTCCCCAAAAACAGCCTTAGCGAAAGGCTTCTTGAAGGGAAAGATGTAACTCTGTGAGATGAATTAACAGAACACAGAGCAGTTTCTCAGAAAGCTTCTTTCCAGTTTTGAACCTAAGATATTTCCTTTTTCACCATAGCCCTCTATGGGCTTCCAAATATCCCTTTGCCAATTCCACAAGAACAGCCTTAGCGAAAGGCTTCTTGAAGGGAAAGATGTAACTCTGTGAGATGAATTAACAGAACACGGAGCAGTTTCTCAGAAAGCTTCTTTCCAGTTTTGAACGGAAGATATTTCCTTTTTCACAATAGCCCTCCACAGGTTTGCAAATATCCCTTTGCCAATTCCACAAGAACAGCCTTAGCGAAAGGCTTCTTGAAGGGAAAGATGTAACTCTGTGAGACGAATTAACAGAACACAGAGCAGTTTCTCAGAAAGCTTCTTTCCAGTTTTGAACGGAAGATATTTCCTTTTTCACCATAGCCCTCTATGGGCTTCCAAATATCCCTTTGCCAATTCCACAAGAACAGCCTTAGCGAAAGGCTTCTTGAAGGGAAAGATGTAACTCTGTGAGATGAATTAACAGAACACAGAGCAGTTTCTCAGAAAGCTTCTTTCCAGTTTTGAACGGAAGATATTTCCTTTTTCACCATAGCCGTCTATGGGCTTCCAAATATCCCTTTGCCAATTCCACAAGAACAGCCTTAGCGAAAGGCTTCTTGAAGGGAAAGATGTAACACTGTGAGATGAGATAACAGAACACAGAACAGTTTCTCAGAAAGCTTCTTTCCAGTTTTGAACGGAAGATATTTCCTTTTTCACCATAGCCCTCTATGGGCTTCCAAATATCCCTTTGCCAATTCCACAAGAACAGCCTTAGCGAAAGGCTTCTTGAAGGGAAAGATGTAACTCTGTGAGATGAATTAACAGAACACGGAGCAGTTTCTCAGAAAGCTTCTTTCCAGTTTTGAACGGAAGATATTTCCTTTCTCACCATAGCCCTCTATGGGATTCCAAATATCCCTTTGCCAATTCCACAAGAACAGCCTTAGCGAAAGGCTTCTGGAAGGGAAAGATGTAACTCTGTGAGATGAATTAACAGAACAGAGAGCAGTTTCTCAGAAAGCGTCTTTCCAGTTTTGAACGGAAGATATTTCCTTTTTCACCATAGCCCCCTATGGGCTTCCAAATATCCCCTTGCCAATTCCCCAAAAACAGCCTTAGCGAAAGGCTTCTTGAAGGGAAAGATGTAACTCTGTGAGATGAATTAACAGAACACAGAGCAGTTTCTCAGAAAGCTTCTTTCCAGTTTTGAACGGAAGATATTTTCTTTTTCACCATAGCCCTCTTTGGGCTTCCAAATATCCCTTTGCCAATTCCACAAGAACAGCCTTAGCGAAAGGCTTCTTGAAGGGAAAGATGTAACTCTGTAAGATGAATTAACAGAACACGGAGCAGTTTCTCCGAAAGCTTCTTTCCAGTTTTGAACGGAAGATATTTCCTTTCTCACCATAGCCCTCTATGGGCTTCCAAATATCCCTTTGCCAATTCCACAAGAACAGCCTTAGCGAAAGGATTCTTGAAGGAAAAGATGTAACTCTGTGAGATGAATTAACAGAACAGAGAGCAGTTTCTCAGAAAGCGTCTTTCCAGTTTTGAACGGAAGATATTTCCTTTTTCACCATAGCCCCCTATGGGCTTCCAAATATCCCTTTGCCAATTCCCCAAAAACAGCCTTAGCGAAAGGCTTCTTGAAGGGAAAGATGTAACTCTGTGAGATGAATTAACAGAACACAGAGCAGTTTCTCAGAAAGCTTCTTTCCAGTTTTGAACGGAAGATATTTCCTTTTCCACCATAGCCCTCTATGGGCTTCCAAATATCCCTTTGCCAATTCCACAAGAACAGCCTTAGCGAAAGGCTTCTTGAAGGGAAAGATGTAACTCTGTGAGATGAATTAACAGAACACTGAGCAGTTTCTCCGAAAGCTTCTTTCCAGTTTTGAACGGAAGATATTTCCTTTTTCACCATAGCCCTCTATGGGCTTCCAAATATCCCTTTGCCAATTCCACAAGAACAGCCTTAGCGAAAGGCTTCTTGAAGGGAAAGATGTAACTCTGTGAGATGAATTAACAGAACACAGAGCAGTTTCTCAGAAAGCTTCTTTCCAGTTTTGAACGGAAGATATTTCCTTTTTCACCATAGCCCTCTTTGGGCTTCCAAATATCCCTTTGCCAATTCCACAAGAACAGCCTTAGCGAAAGGCTTCTTGAAGGGAAAGATGTAACTCTGTGAGATGAATTAACAGAACACAGAGCAGTTTCTCAGAAAGCTTCTTTCCAGTTTTGAACGGAAGATATTTCCTTTTTCACCATAGCCCTCTATGGGCTTCCAAATATCCCTTTGCCAATTCCACAAGAACAGCCTTAGCGAAAGGATTCTTGAAGGGAAAGATGTAACTCTGTGAGATGAATTAACAGAACACAGAGCAGTTTCTCAGAAAGCTTCTTTCCAGTTTTGAACGGAAGATATTTCCTTTTTCACCATAGCCGTCTATGGGCTTCCAAATATCCCTTTGCCAATTCCACAAGAACAGCCTTAGTGAAAGGCTTCTTGAAGGGAAAGATGTAACTCTGTGAGATGAATTAACAGAACAGAGAGCAGTTTCTCAGAAAGCGTCTTTCCAGTTTTGAACGGAAGATATTTCCTTTTTCACCATAGCCCCCTATGGGCTTCCAAATATCCCTTTGCCAATTCCCCAAAAACAGCCTTAGCGAAAGGCTTCTTGAAGGGAAAGATGTAACTCTGTGAGATGAATTAACAGAACACAGAGCAGTTTCTCAGAAAGCTTCTTTCCAGTTTTGAACCTAAGATATTTCCTTTTTCACCATAGCCCTCTATGGGCTTCCAAATATCCCTTTGCCAATTCCACAAGAACAGCCTTAGCGAAAGGCTTCTTGAAGGGAAAGATGTAACTCTGTGAGATGAATTAACAGAACACGGAGCAGTTTCTCAGAAAGCTTCTTTCCAGTTTTGAACGGAAGATATTTCCTTTTTCACCATAGCCCTCCACAGGTTTCCAAATATCCCTTTGCCAATTCCACAAGAACAGCCTTAGCGAAAGGCTTCTTGAAGGGAAAGATGTAACTCTGTGAGACGAATTCACAGAA
The DNA here is from genome assembly GCF_047675955.1 of Chlorocebus sabaeus. Lineage (NCBI taxonomy): Eukaryota > Metazoa > Chordata > Mammalia > Primates > Cercopithecidae > Chlorocebus > Chlorocebus sabaeus. Next base: position 797,278 of record NW_027327459.1, read on the forward strand.
CACAGAGCAGTTTCTCAGAAAGCTTCTTTCCAGTTTTGAACGGAAGATATTTCCTTTTTCACCATAGCCCTCTATGGGCTTCCAAATATCCCTTTGCCAATTCCACAAGAACAGCCTTAGCGAAAGGCTTCTTGAAGGGAAAGATGTAACTCTGTGAGATGAATTAACAGAACACAGAGCAGTTTCTCAGAAAGCTTCTTTCCAGTTTTGAACGGAAGATATTTCCTTTTTCACCATAGCCGTCTATGGGCTTCCAAATATCCCTTTGCCAATTCCACAAGAACAGCCTTAGCGAAAGGCTTCTTGAAGGGAAAGATGTAACACTGTGAGATGAGATAACAGAACACAGAACAGTTTCTCAGAAAGCTTCTTTCCAGTTTTGAACGGAAGATATTTCCTTTTTCACCATAGCCCTCTATGGGCTTCCAAATATCCCTTTGCCAATTCCACAAGAACAGCCTTAGCGAAAGGCTTCTTGAAGGGAAAGATGTAACTCTGTGAGATGAATTAACAGAACACGGAGCAGTTTCTCAGAAAGCTTCTTTCCAGTTTTGAACGGAAGATATTTCCTTTCTCACCATAGCCCTCTATGGGATTCCAAATATCCCTTTGCCAATTCCACAAGAACAGCCTTAGCGAAAGGCTTCTGGAAGGGAAAGATGTAACTCTGTGAGATGAATTAACAGAACAGAGAGCAGTTTCTCAGAAAGCGTCTTTCCAGTTTTGAACGGAAGATATTTCCTTTTTCACCATAGCCCCCTATGGGCTTCCAAATATCCCTTTGCCAATTCCCCAAAAACAGCCTTAGCGAAAGGCTTCTTGAAGGGAAAGATGTAACTCTGTGAGATGAATTAACAGAACACAGAGCAGTTTCTCAGAAAGCTTCTTTCCAGTTTTGAACGGAAGATATTTTCTTTTTCACCATAGCCCTCTTTGGGCTTCCAAATATCCCTTTGCCAATTCCACAAGAACAGGCTTAGCGAAAGGCTTCTTGAAGGGAAAGATGTAACTCTGTGAGATGAATTAACAGAACACGGAGCAGTTTCTCAGAAAGCTTCTTTGCAGTTTTGAACGGAAGATATTTCCTTTCTCACCATAGCCCTCTATGGGCTTCCAAATATCCCTTTGCCAATTCCACAAGAACAGCCTTAGCGAAAGGATTCTTGAAGGAAAAGATGTAACTCTGTGAGATGAATTAACAGAACAGAGAGCAGTTTCTCAGAAAGCGTCTTTCCAGTTTTGAACGGAAGATATTTCCTTTTTCACCATAGCCCCCTATGGGCTTCCAAATATCCCTTTGCCAATTCCCCAAAAACAGCCTTAGCGAAAGGCTTCTTGAAGGGAAAGATGTAACTCTGTGAGATGAATTAACAGAACACAGAGCAGTTTCTCAGAAAGCTTCTTTCCAGTTTTGAACGGAAGATATTTCCTTTTTCACCATAGCCCTCTATGGGCTTCCAAATATCCCTTTGCCAATTCCACAAGAACAGCCTTAGCGAAAGGCTTCTTGAAGGGAAAGATGTAACTCTGTGAGATGAATTAACAGAACACTGAGCAGTTTCTCCGAAAGCTTCTTTCCAGTTTTGAACGGAAGATATTTCCTTTTTCACCATAGCCCTCTATGGGCTTCCAAATATCCCTTTGCCAAGTCCACAAGAACAGCCTTAGCGAAAGGCTTCTTGAAGGGAAAGATGTAACTCTGTGAGATGAATTAACAGAACACAGAGCAGTTTCTCAGAAAGCTTCTTTCCAGTTTTGAACGGAAGATATTTCCTTTTTCACCATAGCCCTCTTTGGGCTTCCAAATATCCCTTTGCCAATTCCACAAGAACAGCCTTAGCGAAAGGCTTCTTGAAGGGAAAGATGTAACTCTGTGAGATGAATTAACAGAACAGAGAGCAGTTTCTCAGAAAGCGTCTTTCCAGTTTTGAACGGAAGATATTTCCTTTTTCACCATAGCCCCCTATGGGCTTCCAAATATCCCTTTGCCAATTCCCCAAAAACAGCCTTAGCGAAAGGCTTCTTGAAGGGAAAGATGTAACTCTGTGAGATGAATTAACAGAACACAGAGCAGTTTCTCAGAAAGCTTCTTTCCAGTTTTGAACGGAAGATATTTTCTTTTTCACCATAGCCCTCTTTGGGCTTCCAAATATCCCTTTGCCAATTCCACAAGAACAGCCTTAGCGAAAGGCTTCTTGAAGGGAAAGATGTAACTCTGTGAGATGAATTAACAGAACACGGAGCAGTTTCTCAGAAAGGTTCTTTGCAGTTTTGAACGGAAGATATTTCCTTTCTCACCATAGCCCTCTATGGGCTTCCAAATATCCCTTTGCCAATTCCACAAGAACAGCCTTAGCGAAAGGATTCTTGAAGGAAAAGATGTAACTCTGTGAGATGAATTAACAGAACAGAGAGCAGTTTCTCAGAAAGCGTCTTTCCAGTTTTGAACGGAAGATATTTCCTTTTTCACCATAGCCCCCTATGGGCTTCCAAATATCCCTTTGCCAATTCCCCAAAAACAGCCTTAGCGAAAGGCTTCTTGAAGGGAAAGATGTAACTCTGTGAGATGAATTAACAGAACACAGAGCAGTTTCTCAGAAAGCTTCTTTCCAGTTTTGAACGGAAGATATTTCCTTTTTCACCATAGCCCTCTATGGGCTTCCAAATATCCCTTTGCCAATTCCACAAGAACAGCCTTAGCGAAAGGCTTCTTGAAGGGAAAGATGTAACTCTGTGAGATGAATTAACAGAACACTGAGCAGTTTCTCCGAAAGCTTCTTTCCAGTTTTGAACGGAAGATATTTCCTTTTTCACCATAGCCCTCTATGGGCTTCCAAATATCCCTTTGCCAAGTCCACAAGAACAGCCTTAGCGAAAGGCTTCTTGAAGGGAAAGATGTAACTCTGTGAGATGAATTAACAGAACACAGAGCAGTTTCTCAGAAAGCTTCTTTCCAGTTTTGAACGGAAGATTTTTCCTTTTTCACCATAGCCCTCTTTGGGCTTCCAAATATCCCTTTGCCAATTCCACAAGAACAGCCTTAGCGAAAGGCTTCTTGAAGGGAAAGATGTAACTCTGTGAGATGAATTAACAGAACACAGAGCAGTTTCTCAGAAAGCTTCTTTCCAGTTTTGAACGGAAGATATTTCCTTTTTCACCATAGCCGTCTATGGGCTTCCAAATATCCCTTTGCCAATTCCACAAGAACAGCCTTAGTGAAAGGCTTCTTGAAGGGAAAGATGTAACTCTGTGAGATGAATTAACAGAACAGAGAGCAGTTTCTCAGAAAGCGTCTTTCCAGTTTTGAACGGAAGATATTTCCTTTTTCACCATAGCCCCCTATGGGCTTCCAAATATCCCTTTGCCAATTCCCCAAAAACAGCCTTAGCGAAAGGCTTCTTGAAGGGAAAGATGTAACTCTGTGAGATGAATTAACAGAACACAGAGCAGTTTCTCAGAAAGCTTCTTTCCAGTTTTGAACCTAAGATATTTCCTTTTTCACCATAGCCCTCTATGGGCTTCCAAATATCCCTTTGCCAATTCCACAAGAACAGCCTTAGCGAAAGGCTTCTTGAAGGGAAAGATGTAACTCTGTGAGATGAATTAACAGAACACGGAGCAGTTTCTCAGAAAGCTTCTTTCCAGTTTTGAACGGAAGATATTTCCTTTTTCACCATAGCCCTCCACAGGTTTCCAAATATCCCTTTGCCAATTCCACAAGAACAGCCTTAGCGAAAGGCTTCTTGAAGGGAAAGATGTAACTCTGTGAGACGAATTCACAGAACACAGAGCAGTTTCTCAGAAAGCTTCTTTCCAGTTTTGAACGGAAGATATTTCCTTTTTCACCATAGCCCTCTATGGGCTTCTAAAATATCCCTTTGCCAATTCCACAAGAACAGCCTTAGCGAAAGGCTTCTTGAAGGGAAAGATGTAACTCTGTGAGATGAATTAACAGAACACAGAGCAGTTTCTCAGAAAGCTTCTTTCCAGTTTTGAACGGAAGATATTTCCTTTTTCACCATAGCCGTCTATGGGCTTCCAAATATCCCTTTGCCAATTCCACAAGAACAGCCTTAGCGAAAGGCTTCTTGAAGGGAAAGATGTAACACTGTGAGATGAGATAACAGAACACAGAACAGTTTCTCAGAAAGCTTCTTTCCAGTTTTGAACGGAAGATATTTCCTTTTTCACCATAGCCCTCTATGGGCTTCCAAATATCCCTTTGCCAATTCCACAAGAACAGCCTTAGCGAAAGGCTTCTTGAAGGGAAAGATGTAACTCTGTGAGATGAATTAACAGAACACGGAGCAGTTTCTCAGAAAGCTTCTTTCCAGTTTTGAACGGAAGATATTTCCTTTCTCACCATAGCCCTCTATGGGATTCCAAATATCCCTTTGCCAATTCCACAAGAACAGCCTTAGCGAAAGGCTTCTGGAAGGGAAAGATGTAACTCTGTGAGATGAATTAACAGAACAGAGAGCAGTTTCTCAGAAAGCGTCTTTCCAGTTTTGAACGGAAGATATTTCCTTTTTCACCATAGCCCCCTATGGGCTTCCAAATATCCCTTTGCCAATTCCCCAAAAACAGCCTTAGCGAAAGGCTTCTTGAAGGGAAAGATGTAACTCTGTGAGATGAATTAACAGAACACAGAGCAGTTTCTCAGAAAGCTTCTTTCCAGTTTTGAACGGAAGATATTTTCTTTTTCACCATAGCCCTCTTTGGGCTTCCAAATATCCCTTTGCCAATTCCACAAGAACAGCCTTAGCGAAAGGCTTCTTGAAGGGAAAGATGTAACTCTGTGAGATGAATTAACAGAACACGGAGCAGTTTCTCAGAAAGCTTCTTTCCAGTTTTGAACGGAAGATATTTCCTTTCTCACCATAGCCCTCTATGGGATTCCAAATATCCCTTTGCCAATTCCACAAGAACAGCCTTAGCGAAAGGCTTCTGGAAGGGAAAGATGTAACTCTGTGAGATGAATTAACAGAACAGAGAGCAGTTTCTCAGAAAGCGTCTTTCCAGTTTTGAACGGAAGATATTTCCTTTTTCACCATAGCCGTCTATGGGCTTCCAAATATCCCTTTGCCAATTCCACAAGAACAGCCTTAGCGAAAGGCTTCTTGAAGGGAAAGATGTAACACTGTGAGATGAGATAACAGAACACAGAACAGTTTCTCAGAAAGCTTCTTTCCAGTTTTGAACGGAAGATATTTCCTTTTTCACCATAGCCCTCTATGGGCTTCCAAATATCCCTTTGCCAATTCCACAAGAACAGCCTTAGCGAAAGGCTTCTTGAAGGGAAAGATGTAACTCTGTGAGATGAATTAACAGAACACGGAGCAGTTTCTCAGAAAGCTTCTTTCCAGTTTTGAACGGAAGATATTTCCTTTCTCACCATAGCCCTCTATGGGATTCCAAATATCCCTTTGCCAATTCCACAAGAACAGCCTTAGCGAAAGGCTTCTGGAAGGGAAAGATGTAACTCTGTGAGATGAATTAACAGAACAGAGAGCAGTTTCTCAGAAAGCGTCTTTCCAGTTTTGAACGGAAGATATTTCCTTTTTCACCATAGCCCCCTATGGGCTTCCAAATATCCCCTTGCCAATTCCCCAAAAACAGCCTTAGCGAAAGGCTTCTTGAAGGGAAAGATGTAACTCTGTGAGATGAATTAACAGAACACAGAGCAGTTTCTCAGAAAGCTTCTTTCCAGTTTTGAACGGAAGATATTTTCTTTTTCACCATAGCCCTCTTTGGGCTTCCAAATATCCCTTTGCCAATTCCACAAGAACAGCCTTAGCGAAAGGCTTCTTGAAGGGAAAGATGTAACTCTGTAAGATGAATTAACAGAACACGGAGCAGTTTCTCCGAAAGCTTCTTTCCAGTTTTGAACGGAAGATATTTCCTTTCTCACCATAGCCCTCTATGGGCTTCCAAATATCCCTTTGCCAATTCCACAAGAACAGCCTTAGCGAAAGGATTCTTGAAGGAAAAGATGTAACTCTGTGAGATGAATTAACAGAACAGAGAGCAGTTTCTCAGAAAGCGTCTTTCCAGTTTTGAACGGAAGATATTTCCTTTTTCACCATAGCCCCCTATGGGCTTCCAAATATCCCTTTGCCAATTCCCCAAAAACAGCCTTAGCGAAAGGCTTCTTGAAGGGAAAGATGTAACTCTGTGAGATGAATTAACAGAACACAGAGCAGTTTCTCAGAAAGCTTCTTTCCAGTTTTGAACGGAAGATATTTCCTTTTCCACCATAGCCCTCTATGGGCTTCCAAATATCCCTTTGCCAATTCCACAAGAACAGCCTTAGCGAAAGGCTTCTTGAAGGGAAAGATGTAACTCTGTGAGATGAATTAACAGAACACTGAGCAGTTTCTCCGAAAGCTTCTTTCCAGTTTTGAACGGAAGATATTTCCTTTTTCACCATAGCCCTCTATGGGCTTCCAAATATCCCTTTGCCAATTCCACAAGAACAGCCTTAGCGAAAGGCTTCTTGAAGGGAAAGATGTAACTCTGTGAGATGAATTAACAGAACACAGAGCAGTTTCTCAGAAAGCTTCTTTCCAGTTTTGAACGGAAGATATTTCCTTTTTCACCATAGCCCTCTTTGGGCTTCCAAATATCCCTTTGCCAATTCCACAAGAACAGCCTTAGCGAAAGGCTTCTTGAAGGGAAAGATGTAACTCTGTGAGATGAATTAACAGAACACAGAGCAGTTTCTCAGAAAGCTTCTTTCCAGTTTTGAACGGAAGATATTTCCTTTTTCACCATAGCCCTCTATGGGCTTCCAAATATCCCTTTGCCAATTCCACAAGAACAGCCTTAGCGAAAGGATTCTTGAAGGGAAAGATGTAACTCTGTGAGATGAATTAACAGAACACAGAGCAGTTTCTCAGAAAGCTTCTTTCCAGTTTTGAACGGAAGATATTTCCTTTTTCACCATAGCCGTCTATGGGCTTCCAAATATCCCTTTGCCAATTCCACAAGAACAGCCTTAGTGAAAGGCTTCTTGAAGGGAAAGATGTAACTCTGTGAGATGAATTAACAGAACAGAGAGCAGTTTCTCAGAAAGCGTCTTTCCAGTTTTGAACGGAAGATATTTCCTTTTTCACCATAGCCCCCTATGGGCTTCCAAATATCCCTTTGCCAATTCCCCAAAAACAGCCTTAGCGAAAGGCTTCTTGAAGGGAAAGATGTAACTCTGTGAGATGAATTAACAGAACACAGAGCAGTTTCTCAGAAAGCTTCTTTCCAGTTTTGAACCTAAGATATTTCCTTTTTCACCATAGCCCTCTATGGGCTTCCAAATATCCCTTTGCCAATTCCACAAGAACAGCCTTAGCGAAAGGCTTCTTGAAGGGAAAGATGTAACTCTGTGAGATGAATTAACAGAACACGGAGCAGTTTCTCAGAAAGCTTCTTTCCAGTTTTGAACGGAAGATATTTCCTTTTTCACCATAGCCCTCCACAGGTTTCCAAATATCCCTTTGCCAATTCCACAAGAACAGCCTTAGCGAAAGGCTTCTTGAAGGGAAACATGTAACTCTGTGAGACGAATTCACAGAACACAGAGCAGTTTCTCAGAAAGCTTCTTTCCAGTTTTGAACGGAAGATATTTCCTTTTTCACCATAGCCCTCTATGGGCTTCCAAATATCCCTTTGCCAATTCCACAAGAACAGCCTTAGCGAAAGGCTTCTTGAAGGGAAAGATGTAACTCTGTGAGATGAATTAACAGAACACAGAGCAGTTTCTCAGAAAGCTTCTTTCCAGTTTTGAACGGAAGATATTTCCTTTTTCACCATAGCCGTCTATGGGCTTCCAAATATCCCTTTGCCAATTCCACAAGAACAGCCTTAGCGAAAGGCTTCTTGAAGGGAAAGATGTAACACTGTGAGATGAGATAACAGAACACAGAACAGTTTCTCAGAAAGCTTCTTTCCAGTTTTGAACGGAAGATATTTCCTTTTTCACCATAGCCCTCTATGGGCTTCCAAATATCCCTTTGCCAATTCCACAAGAACAGCCTTAGCGAAAGGCTTCTTGAAGGGAAAGATGTAACTCTGTGAGATGAATTAACAGAACACGGAGCAGTTTCTCAGAAAGCTTCTTTCCAGTTTTGAACGGAAGATATTTCCTTTCTCACCATAGCCCTCTATGGGATTCCAAATATCCCTTTGCCAATTCCACAAGAACAGCCTTAGCGAAAGGCTTCTGGAAGGGAAAGATGTAACTCTGTGAGATGAATTAACAGAACAGAGAGCAGTTTCTCAGAAAGCGTCTTTCCAGTTTTGAACGGAAGATATTTCCTTTTTCACCATAGCCCCCTATGGGCTTCCAAATATCCCTTTGCCAATTCCCCAAAAACAGCCTTAGCGAAAGGCTTCTTGAAGGGAAAGATGTAACTCTGTGAGATGAATTAACAGAACACAGAGCAGTTTCTCAGAAAGCTTCTTTCCAGTTTTGAACGGAAGATATTTTCTTTTTCACCATAGCCCTCTTTGGGCTTCCAAATATCCCTTTGCCAATTCCACAAGAACAGGCTTAGCGAAAGGCTTCTTGAAGGGAAAGATGTAACTCTGTGAGATGAATTAACAGAACACGGAGCAGTTTCTCAGAAAGCTTCTTTGCAGTTTTGAACGGAAGATATTTCCTTTCTCACCATAGCCCTCTATGGGCTTCCAAATATCCCTTTGCCAATTCCACAAGAACAGCCTTAGCGAAAGGATTCTTGAAGGAAAAGATGTAACTCTGTGAGATGAATTAACAGAACAGAGAGCAGTTTCTCAGAAAGCGTCTTTCCAGTTTTGAACGGAAGATATTTCCTTTTTCACCATAGCCCCCTATGGGCTTCCAAATATCCCTTTGCCAATTCCCCAAAAACAGCCTTAGCGAAAGGCTTCTTGAAGGGAAAGATGTAACTCTGTGAGATGAATTAACAGAACACAGAGCAGTTTCTCAGAAAGCTTCTTTCCAGTTTTGAACGGAAGATATTTCCTTTTTCACCATAGCCCTCTATGGGCTTCCAAATATCCCTTTGCCAATTCCACAAGAACAGCCTTAGCGAAAGGCTTCTTGAAGGGAAAGATGTAACTCTGTGAGATGAATTAACAGAACACTGAGCAGTTTCTCCGAAAGCTTCTTTCCAGTTTTGAACGGAAGATATTTCCTTTTTCACCATAGCCCTCTATGGGCTTCCAAATATCCCTTTGCCAAGTCCACAAGAACAGCCTTAGCGAAAGGCTTCTTGAAGGGAAAGATGTAACTCTGTGAGATGAATTAACAGAACACAGAGCAGTTTCTCAGAAAGCTTCTTTCCAGTTTTGAACGGAAGATATTTCCTTTTTCACCATAGCCCTCTTTGGGCTTCCAAATATCCCTTTGCCAATTCCACAAGAACAGCCTTAGCGAAAGGCTTCTTGAAGGGAAAGATGTAACTCTGTGAGATGAATTAACAGAACAGAGAGCAGTTTCTCAGAAAGCGTCTTTCCAGTTTTGAACGGAAGATATTTCCTTTTTCACCATAGCCCCCTATGGGCTTCCAAATATCCCTTTGCCAATTCCCCAAAAACAGCCTTAGCGAAAGGCTTCTTGAAGGGAAAGATGTAACTCTGTGAGATGAATTAACAGAACACAGAGCAGTTTCTCAGAAAGCTTCTTTCCAGTTTTGAACGGAAGATATTTTCTTTTTCACCATAGCCCTCTTTGGGCTTCCAAATATCCCTTTGCCAATTCCACAAGAACAGCCTTAGCGAAAGGCTTCTTGAAGGGAAAGATGTAACTCTGTGAGATGAATTAACAGAACACGGAGCAGTTTCTCAGAAAGGTTCTTTGCAGTTTTGAACGGAAGATATTTCCTTTCTCACCATAGCCCTCTATGGGCTTCCAAATATCCCTTTGCCAATTCCACAAGAACAGCCTTAGCGAAAGGATTCTTGAAGGAAAAGATGTAACTCTGTGAGATGAATTAACAGAACAGAGAGCAGTTTCTCAGAAAGCGTCTTTCCAGTTTTGAACGGAAGATATTTCCTTTTTCACCATAGCCCCCTATGGGCTTCCAAATATCCCTTTGCCAATTCCCCAAAAACAGCCTTAGCGAAAGGCTTCTTGAAGGGAAAGATGTAACTCTGTGAGATGAATTAACAGAACACAGAGCAGTTTCTCAGAAAGCTTCTTTCCAGTTTTGAACGGAAGATATTTCCTTTTTCACCATAGCCCTCTATGGGCTTCCAAATATCCCTTTGCCAATTCCACAAGAACAGCCTTAGCGAAAGGCTTCTTGAAGGGAAAGATGTAACTCTGTGAGATGAATTAACAGAACACTGAGCAGTTTCTCCGAAAGCTTCTTTCCAGTTTTGAACGGAAGATATTTCCTTTTTCACCATAGCCCTCTATGGGCTTCCAAATATCCCTTTGCCAAGTCCACAAGAACAGCCTTAGCGAAAGGCTTCTTGAAGGGAAAGATGTAACTCTGTGAGATGAATTAACAGAACACAGAGCAGTTTCTCAGAAAGCTTCTTTCCAGTTTTGAACGGAAGATTTTTCCTTTTTCACCATAGCCCTCTTTGGGCTTCCAAATATCCCTTTGCCAATTCCACAAGAACAGCCTTAGCGAAAGGCTTCTTGAAGGGAAAGATGTAACTCTGTGAGATGAATTAACAGAACACAGAGCAGTTTCTCAGAAAGCTTCTTTCCAGTTTTGAACGGAAGATATTTCCTTTTTCACCATAGCCGTCTATGGGCTTCCAAATATCCCTTTGCCAATTCCACAAGAACAGCCTTAGTGAAAGGCTTCTTGAAGGGAAAGATGTAACTCTGTGAGATGAATTAACAGAACAGAGAGCAGTTTCTCAGAAAGCGTCTTTCCAGTTTTGAACGGAAGATATTTCCTTTTTCACCATAGCCCCCTATGGGCTTCCAAATATCCCTTTGCCAATTCCCCAAAAACAGCCTTAGCGAAAGGCTTCTTGAAGGGAAAGATGTAACTCTGTGAGATGAATTAACAGAACACAGAGCAGTTTCTCAGAAAGCTTCTTTCCAGTTTTGAACCTAAGATATTTCCTTTTTCACCATAGCCCTCTATGGGCTTCCAAATATCCCTTTGCCAATTCCACAAGAACAGCCTTAGCGAAAGGCTTCTTGAAGGGAAAGATGTAACTCTGTGAGATGAATTAACAGAACACGGAGCAGTTTCTCAGAAAGCTTCTTTCCAGTTTTGAACGGAAGATATTTCCTTTTTCACCATAGCCCTCCACAGGTTTCCAAATATCCCTTTGCCAATTCCACAAGAACAGCCTTAGCGAAAGGCTTCTTGAAGGGAAAGATGTAACTCTGTGAGACGAATTCACAGAACACAGAGCAGTTTCTCAGAAAGCTTCTTTCCAGTTTTGAACGGAAGATATTTCCTTTTTCACCATAGCCCTCTATGGGCTTCTAAAATATCCCTTTGCCAATTCCACAAGAACAGCCTTAGCGAAAGGCTTCTTGAAGGGAAAGATGTAACTCTGTGAGATGAATTAACAGAACACAGAGCAGTTTCTCAGAAAGCTTCTTTCCAGTTTTGAACGGAAGATATTTCCTTTTTCACCATAGCCGTCTATGGGCTTCCAAATATCCCTTTGCCAATTCCACAAGAACAGCCTTAGCGAAAGGCTTCTTGAAGGGAAAGATGTAACACTGTGAGATGAGATAACAGAACACAGAACAGTTTCTCAGAAAGCTTCTTTCCAGTTTTGAACGGAAGATATTTCCTTTTTCACCATAGCCCTCTATGGGCTTCCAAATATCCCTTTGCCAATTCCACAAGAACAGCCTTAGCGAAAGGCTTCTTGAAGGGAAAGATGTAACTCTGTGAGATGAATTAACAGAACACGGAGCAGTTTCTCAGAAAGCTTCTTTCCAGTTTTGAACGGAAGATATTTCCTTTCTCACCATAGCCCTCTATGGGATTCCAAATATCCCTTTGCCAATTCCACAAGAACAGCCTTAGCGAAAGGCTTCTGGAAGGGAAAGATGTAACTCTGTGAGATGAATTAACAGAACAGAGAGCAGTTTCTCAGAAAGCGTCTTTCCAGTTTTGAACGGAAGATATTTCCTTTTTCACCATAGCCCCCTATGGGCTTCCAAATATCCCTTTGCCAATTCCCCAAAAACAGCCTTAGCGAAAGGCTTCTTGAAGGGAAAGATGTAACTCTGTGAGATGAATTAACAGAACACAGAGCAGTTTCTCAGAAAGCTTCTTTCCAGTTTTGAACGGAAGATATTTTCTTTTTCACCATAGCCCTCTTTGGGCTTCCAAATATCCCTTTGCCAATTCCACAAGAACAGCCTTAGCGAAAGGCTTCTTGAAGGGAAAGATGTAACTCTGTGAGATGAATTAACAGAACACGGAGCAGTTTCTCAGAAAGCTTCTTTCCAGTTTTGAACGGAAGATATTTCCTTTCTCACCATAGCCCTCTATGGGATTCCAAATATCCCTTTGCCAATTCCACAAGAACAGCCTTAGCGAAAGGCTTCTGGAAGGGAAAGATGTAACTCTGTGAGATGAATTAACAGAACAGAGAGCAGTTTCTCAGAAAGCGTCTTTCCAGTTTTGAACGGAAGATATTTCCTTTTTCACCATAGCCGTCTATGGGCTTCCAAATATCCCTTTGCCAATTCCACAAGAACAGCCTTAGCGAAAGGCTTCTTGAAGGGAAAGATGTAACACTGTGAGATGAGATAACAGAACACAGAACAGTTTCTCAGAAAGCTTCTTTCCAGTTTTGAACGGAAGATATTTCCTTTTTCACCATAGCCCTCTATGGGCTTCCAAATATCCCTTTGCCAATTCCACAAGAACAGCCTTAGCGAAAGGCTTCTTGAAGGGAAAGATGTAACTCTGTGAGATGAATTAACAGAACACGGAGCAGTTTCTCAGAAAGCTTCTTTCCAGTTTTGAACGGAAGATATTTCCTTTCTCACCATAGCCCTCTATGGGATTCCAAATATCCCTTTGCCAATTCCACAAGAACAGCCTTAGCGAAAGGCTTCTGGAAGGGAAAGATGTAACTCTGTGAGATGAATTAACAGAACAGAGAGCAGTTTCTCAGAAAGCGTCTTTCCAGTTTTGAACGGAAGATATTTCCTTTTTCACCATAGCCCCCTATGGGCTTCCAAATATCCCCTTGCCAATTCCCCAAAAACAGCCTTAGCGAAAGGCTTCTTGAAGGGAAAGATGTAACTCTGTGAGATGAATTAACAGAACACAGAGCAGTTTCTCAGAAAGCTTCTTTCCAGTTTTGAACGGAAGATATTTTCTTTTTCACCATAGCCCTCTTTGGGCTTCCAAATATCCCTTTGCCAATTCCACAAGAACAGCCTTAGCGAAAGGCTTCTTGAAGGGAAAGATGTAACTCTGTAAGATGAATTAACAGAACACGGAGCAGTTTCTCCGAAAGCTTCTTTCCAGTTTTGAACGGAAGATATTTCCTTTCTCACCATAGCCCTCTATGGGCTTCCAAATATCCCTTTGCCAATTCCACAAGAACAGCCTTAGCGAAAGGATTCTTGAAGGAAAAGATGTAACTCTGTGAGATGAATTAACAGAACAGAGAGCAGTTTCTCAGAAAGCGTCTTTCCAGTTTTGAACGGAAGATATTTCCTTTTTCACCATAGCCCCCTATGGGCTTCCAAATATCCCTTTGCCAATTCCCCAAAAACAGCCTTAGCGAAAGGCTTCTTGAAGGGAAAGATGTAACTCTGTGAGATGAATTAACAGAACACAGAGCAGTTTCTCAGAAAGCTTCTTTCCAGTTTTGAACGGAAGATATTTCCTTTTCCACCATAGCCCTCTATGGGCTTCCAAATATCCCTTTGCCAATTCCACAAGAACAGCCTTAGCGAAAGGCTTCTTGAAGGGAAAGATGTAACTCTGTGAGATGAATTAACAGAACACTGAGCAGTTTCTCCGAAAGCTTCTTTCCAGTTTTGAACGGAAGATATTTCCTTTTTCACCATAGCCCTCTATGGGCTTCCAAATATCCCTTTGCCAATTCCACAAGAACAGCCTTAGCGAAAGGCTTCTTGAAGGGAAAGATGTAACTCTGTGAGATGAATTAACAGAACACAGAGCAGTTTCTCAGAAAGCTTCTTTCCAGTTTTGAACGGAAGATATTTCCTTTTTCACCATAGCCCTCTTTGGGCTTCCAAATATCCCTTTGCCAATTCCACAAGAACAGCCTTAGCGAAAGGCTTCTTGAAGGGAAAGATGTAACTCTGTGAGATGAATTAACAGAACACAGAGCAGTTTCTCAGAAAGCTTCTTTCCAGTTTTGAACGGAAGATATTTCCTTTTTCACCATAGCCCTCTATGGGCTTCCAAATATCCCTTTGCCAATTCCACAAGAACAGCCTTAGCGAAAGGATTCTTGAAGGGAAAGATGTAACTCTGTGAGATGAATTAACAGAACACAGAGCAGTTTCTCAGAAAGCTTCTTTCCAGTTTTGAACGGAAGATATTTCCTTTTTCACCATAGCCGTCTATGGGCTTCCAAATATCCCTTTGCCAATTCCACAAGAACAGCCTTAGTGAAAGGCTTCTTGAAGGGAAAGATGTAACTCTGTGAGATGAATTAACAGAACAGAGAGCAGTTTCTCAGAAAGCGTCTTTCCAGTTTTGAACGGAAGATATTTCCTTTTTCACCATAGCCCCCTATGGGCTTCCAAATATCCCTTTGCCAATTCCCCAAAAACAGCCTTAGCGAAAGGCTTCTTGAAGGGAAAGATGTAACTCTGTGAGATGAATTAACAGAACACAGAGCAGTTTCTCAGAAAGCTTCTTTCCAGTTTTGAACCTAAGATATTTCCTTTTTCACCATAGCCCTCTATGGGCTTCCAAATATCCCTTTGCCAATTCCACAAGAACAGCCTTAGCGAAAGGCTTCTTGAAGGGAAAGATGTAACTCTGTGAGATGAATTAACAGAACACGGAGCAGTTTCTCAGAAAGCTTCTTTCCAGTTTTGAACGGAAGATATTTCCTTTTTCACCATAGCCCTCCACAGGTTTCCAAATATCCCTTTGCCAATTCCACAAGAACAGCCTTAGCGAAAGGCTTCTTGAAGGGAAACATGTAACTCTGTGAGACGAATTCACAGAACACAGAGCAGTTTCTCAGAAAGCTTCTTTCCAGTTTTGAACGGAAGATATTTCCTTTTTCACCATAGCCCTCTATGGGCTTCCAAATATCCCTTTGCCAATTCCACAAGAACAGCCTTAGCGAAAGGCTTCTTGAAGGGAAAGATGTAACTCTGTGAGATGAATTAACAGAACACAGAGCAGTTTCTCAGAAAGCTTCTTTCCAGTTTTGAACGGAAGATATTTCCTTTTTCACCATAGCCGTCTATGGGCTTCCAAATATCCCTTTGCCAATTCCACAAGAACAGCCTTAGCGAAAGGCTTCTTGAAGGGAAAGATGTAACACTGTGAGATGAGATAACAGAACACAGAACAGTTTCTCAGAAAGCTTCTTTCCAGTTTTGAACGGAAGATATTTCCTTTTTCACCATAGCCCTCTATGGGCTTCCAAATATCCCTTTGCCAATTCCACAAGAACAGCCTTAGCGAAAGGCTTCTTGAAGGGAAAGATGTAACTCTGTGAGATGAATTAACAGAACACGGAGCAGTTTCTCAGAAAGCTTCTTTCCAGTTTTGAACGGAAGATATTTCCTTTCTCACCATAGCCCTCTATGGGATTCCAAATATCCCTTTGCCAATTCCACAAGAACAGCCTTAGCGAAAGGCTTCTGGAAGGGAAAGATGTAACTCTGTGAGATGAATTAACAGAACAGAGAGCAGTTTCTCAGAAAGCGTCTTTCCAGTTTTGAACGGAAGATATTTCCTTTTTCACCATAGCCCCCTATGGGCTTCCAAATATCCCTTTGCCAATTCCCCAAAAACAGCCTTAGCGAAAGGCTTCTTGAAGGGAAAGATGTAACTCTGTGAGATGAATTAACAGAACACAGAGCAGTTTCTCAGAAAGCTTCTTTCCAGTTTTGAACGGAAGATATTTTCTTTTTCACCATAGCCCTCTTTGGGCTTCCAAATATCCCTTTGCCAATTCCACAAGAACAGGCTTAGCGAAAGGCTTCTTGAAGGGAAAGATGTAACTCTGTGAGATGAATTAACAGAACACGGAGCAGTTTCTCAGAAAGCTTCTTTGCAGTTTTGAACGGAAGATATTTCCTTTCTCACCATAGCCCTCTATGGGCTTCCAAATATCCCTTTGCCAATTCCACAAGAACAGCCTTAGCGAAAGGATTCTTGAAGGAAAAGATGTAACTCTGTGAGATGAATTAACAGAACAGAGAGCAGTTTCTCAGAAAGCGTCTTTCCAGTTTTGAACGGAAGATATTTCCTTTTTCACCATAGCCCCCTATGGGCTTCCAAATATCCCTTTGCCAATTCCCCAAAAACAGCCTTAGCGAAAGGCTTCTTGAAGGGAAAGATGTAACTCTGTGAGATGAATTAACAGAACACAGAGCAGTTTCTCAGAAAGCTTCTTTCCAGTTTTGAACGGAAGATATTTCCTTTTTCACCATAGCCCTCTATGGGCTTCCAAATATCCCTTTGCCAATTCCACAAGAACAGCCTTAGCGAAAGGCTTCTTGAAGGGAAAGATGTAACTCTGTGAGATGAATTAACAGAACACTGAGCAGTTTCTCCGAAAGCTTCTTTCCAGTTTTGAACGGAAGATATTTCCTTTTTCACCATAGCCCTCTATGGGCTTCCAAATATCCCTTTGCCAAGTCCACAAGAACAGCCTTAGCGAAAGGCTTCTTGAAGGGAAAGATGTAACTCTGTGAGATGAATTAACAGAACACAGAGCAGTTTCTCAGAAAGCTTCTTTCCAGTTTTGAACGGAAGATATTTCCTTTTTCACCATAGCCCTCTTTGGGCTTCCAAATATCCCTTTGCCAATTCCACAAGAACAGCCTTAGCGAAAGGCTTCTTGAAGGGAAAGATGTAACTCTGTGAGATGAATTAACAGAACAGAGAGCAGTTTCTCAGAAAGCGTCTTTCCAGTTTTGAACGGAAGATATTTCCTTTTTCACCATAGCCCCCTATGGGCTTCCAAATATCCCTTTGCCAATTCCCCAAAAACAGCCTTAGCGAAAGGCTTCTTGAAGGGAAAGATGTAACTCTGTGAGATGAATTAACAGAACACAGAGCAGTTTCTCAGAAAGCTTCTTTCCAGTTTTGAACGGAAGATATTTTCTTTTTCACCATAGCCCTCTTTGGGCTTCCAAATATCCCTTTGCCAATTCCACAAGAACAGCCTTAGCGAAAGGCTTCTTGAAGGGAAAGATGTAACTCTGTGAGATGAATTAACAGAACACGGAGCAGTTTCTCAGAAAGCTTCTTTGCAGTTTTGAACGGAAGATATTTCCTTTCTCACCATAGCCCTCTATGGGCTTCCAAATATCCCTTTGCCAATTCCACAAGAACAGCCTTAGCGAAAGGATTCTTGAAGGAAAAGATGTAACTCTGTGAGATGAATTAACAGAACAGAGAGCAGTTTCTCAGAAAGCGTCTTTCCAGTTTTGAACGGAAGATATTTCCTTTTTCACCATAGCCCCCTATGGGCTTCCAAATATCCCTTTGCCAATTCCCCAAAAACAGCCTTAGCGAAAGGCTTCTTGAAGGGAAAGATGTAACTCTGTGAGATGAATTAACAGAACACAGAGCAGTTTCTCAGAAAGCTTCTTTCCAGTTTTGAACGGAAGATATTTCCTTTTTCACCATAGCCCTCTATGGGCTTCCAAATATCCCTTTGCCAATTCCACAAGAACAGCCTTAGCGAAAGGCTTCTTGAAGGGAAAGATGTAACTCTGTGAGATGAATTAACAGAACACTGAGCAGTTTCTCCGAAAGCTTCTTTCCAGTTTTGAACGGAAGATATTTCCTTTTTCACCATAGCCCTCTATGGGCTTCCAAATATCCCTTTGCCAAGTCCACAAGAACAGCCTTAGCGAAAGGCTTCTTGAAGGGAAAGATGTAACTCTGTGAGATGAATTAACAGAACACAGAGCAGTTTCTCAGAAAGCTTCTTTCCAATTTTGAACGGAAGATATTTCCTTTTTCACCATAGCCCTCTTTGGGCTTCCAAATATCCCTTTGCCAATTCCACAAGAACAGCCTTAGCGAAAGGCTTCTTGAAGGGAAAGATGTAACTCTGTGAGATGAATTAACAGAACACAGAGCAGTTTCTCAGAAAGCTTCTTTCCAGTTTTGAACGGAAGATATTTCCTTTTTCACCATAGCCGTCTATGGGCTTCCAAATATCCCTTTGCCAATTCCACAAGAACAGCCTTAGTGAAAGGCTTCTTGAAGGGAAAGATGTAACTCTGTGAGATGAATTAACAGAACAGAGAGCAGTTTCTCAGAAAGCGTCTTTCCAGTTTTGAACGGAAGATATTTCCTTTTTCACCATAGCCCCCTATGGGCTTCCAAATATCCCTTTGCCAATTCCCCAAAAACAGCCTTAGCGAAAGGCTTCTTGAAGGGAAAGATGTAACTCTGTGAGATGAATTAACAGAACACAGAGCAGTTTCTCAGAAAGCTTCTTTCCAGTTTTGAACCTAAGATATTTCCTTTTTCACCATAGCCCTCTATGGGCTTCCAAATATCCCTTTGCCAATTCCACAAGAACAGCCTTAGCGAAAGGCTTCTTGAAGGGAAAGATGTAACTCTGTGAGATGAATTAACAGAACACGGAGCAGTTTCTCAGAAAGCTTCTTTCCAGTTTTGAACGGAAGATATTTCCTTTTTCACCATAGCCCTCCACAGGTTTCCAAATATCCCTTTGCCAATTCCACAAGAACAGCCTTAGCGAAAGGCTTCTTGAAGGGAAAGATGTAACTCTGTGAGACGAATTCACAGAACACAGAGCAGTTTCTCAGAAAGCTTCTTTCCAGTTTTGAACGGAAGATATTTCCTTTTTCACCATAGCCCTCTATGGGCTTCCAAATATCCCTTTGCCAATTCCACAAGAACAGCCTTAGCGAAAGGCTTCTTGAAGGGAAAGATGTAACTCTGTGAGATGAATTAACAGAACACAGAGCAGTTTCTCAGAAAGCTTCTTTCCAGTTTTGAACGGAAGATATTTCCTTTTTCACCATAGCCGTCTATGGGCTTCCAAATATCCCTTTGCCAATTCCACAAGAACAGCCTTAGCGAAAGGCTTCTTGAAGGGAAAGATGTAACACTGTGAGATGAGATAACAGAACACAGAACAGTTTCTCAGAAAGCTTCTTTCCAGTTTTGAACGGAAGATATTTCCTTTTTCACCATAGCCCTCTATGGGCTTCCAAATATCCCTTTGCCAATTCCACAAGAACAGCCTTAGCGAAAGGCTTCTTGAAGGGAAAGATGTAACTCTGTGAGATGAATTAACAGAACACGGAGCAGTTTCTCAGAAAGCTTCTTTCCAGTTTTGAACGGAAGATATTTCCTTTCTCACCATAGCCCTCTATGGGATTCCAAATATCCCTTTGCCAATTCCACAAGAACAGCCTTAGCGAAAGGCTTCTGGAAGGGAAAGATGTAACTCTGTGAGATGAATTAACAGAACAGAGAGCAGTTTCTCAGAAAGCGTCTTTCCAGTTTTGAACGGAAGATATTTCCTTTTTCACCATAGCCCCCTATGGGCTTCCAAATATCCCTTTGCCAATTCCCCAAAAACAGCCTTAGCGAAAGGCTTCTTGAAGGGAAAGATGTAACTCTGTGAGATGAATTAACAGAACACAGAGCAGTTTCTCAGAAAGCTTCTTTCCAGTTTTGAACGGAAGATATTTTCTTTTTCACCATAGCCCTCTTTGGGCTTCCAAATATCCCTTTGCCAATTCCACAAGAACAGCCTTAGCGAAAGGCTTCTTGAAGGGAAAGATGTAACTCTGTGAGATGAATTAACAGAACACGGAGCAGTTTCTCAGAAAGCTTCTTTCCAGTTTTGAACGGAAGATATTTCCTTTCTCACCATAGCCCTCTATGGGATTCCAAATATCCCTTTGCCAATTCCACAAGAACAGCCTTAGCGAAAGGCTTCTGGAAGGGAAAGATGTAACTCTGTGAGATGAATTAACAGAACAGAGAGCAGTTTCTCAGAAAGCGTCTTTCCAGTTTTGAACGGAAGATATTTCCTTTTTCACCATAGCCCCCTATGGGCTTCCAAATATCCCTTTGCCAATTCCCCAAAAACAGCCTTAGCGAAAGGCTTCTTGAAGGGAAAGATGTAACTCTGTGAGATGAATTAACAGAACACAGAGCAGTTTCTCAGAAAGCTTCTTTCCAGTTTTGAACGGAAGATATTTTCTTTTTCACCATAGCCCTCTTTGGGCTTCCAAATATCCCTTTGCCAATTCCACAAGAACAGCCTTAGCGAAAGGCTTCTTGAAGGGAAAGATGTAACTCTGTGAGATGAATTAACAGAACACGGAGCAGTTTCTCAGAAAGCTTCTTTGCAGTTTTGAACGGAAGATATTTCCTTTCTCACCATAGCCCTCTATGGGCTTCCAAATATCCCTTTGCCAATTCCACAAGAACAGCCTTAGCGAAAGGATTCTTGAAGGAAAAGATGTAACTCTGTGAGATGAATTAACAGAACAGAGAGCAGTTTCTCAGAAAGCGTCTTTCCAGTTTTGAACGGAAGATATTTCCTTTTTCACCATAGCCCCCTATGGGCTTCCAAATATCCCTTTGCCAATTCCCCAAAAACAGCCTTAGCGAAAGGCTTCTTGAAGGGAAAGATGTAACTCTGTGAGATGAATTAACAGAACACAGAGCAGTTTCTCAGAAAGCTTCTTTCCAGTTTTGAACGGAAGATATTTCCTTTTTCACCATAGCCCTCTATGGGCTTCCAAATATCCCTTTGCCAATTCCACAAGAACAGCCTTAGCGAAAGGCTTCTTGAAGGGAAAGATGTAACTCTGTGAGATGAATTAACAGAACACTGAGCAGTTTCTCCGAAAGCTTCTTTCCAGTTTTGAACGGAAGATATTTCCTTTTTCACCATAGCCCTCTATGGGCTTCCAAATATCCCTTTGCCAAGTCCACAAGAACAGCCTTAGCGAAAGGCTTCTTGAAGGGAAAGATGTAACTCTGTGAGATGAATTAACAGAACACAGAGCAGTTTCTCAGAAAGCTTCTTTCCAGTTTTGAACGGAAGATATTTCCTTTTTCACCATAGCCCTCTTTGGGCTTCCAAATATCCCTTTGCCAATTCCACAAGAACAGCCTTAGCGAAAGGCTTCTTGCAGGGAAAGATGTAACTCTGTGAGATGAATTAACAGAACACAGAGCAGTTTCTCAGAAAGCTTCTTTCCAGTTTTGAACGGAAGATATTTCCTTTTTCACCATAGCCGTCTATGGGCTTCCAAATATCCCTTTGCCAATTCCACAAGAACAGCCTTAGTGAAAGGCTTCTTGAAGGGAAAGATGTAACTCTGTGAGATGAATTAACAGAACAGAGAGCAGTTTCTCAGAAAGCGTCTTTCCAGTTTTGAACGGAAGATATTTCCTTTTTCACCATAGCCCTCTATGGGCTTCCAAATATCCCTTTGCCAATTCCCCAAAAACAGCCTTAGTGAAAGGCTTCTTGAAGGGAAAGATGTAACTCTGTGAGATGAATTAACAGAACACAGAGCAGTTTCTCAGAAAGCTTCTTTCCAGTTTTGAACCTAAGATATTTCCTTTTTCACCATAGCCCTCTATGGGCTTCCAAATATCCCTTTGCCAATTCCACAAGAACAGCCTTAGCGAAAGGCTTCTTGAAGGGAAAGATGTAACTCTGTGAGATGAATTAACAGAACACGGAGCAGTTTCTCAGAAAGCTTCTTTCCAGTTTTGAACGGAAGATATTTCCTTTTTCACCATAGCCCTCCACAGGTTTCCAAATATCCCTTTGCCAATTCCACAAGAACAGCCTTAGCGAAAGGCTTCTTGAAGGGAAAGATGTAACTCTGTGAGACGAATTCACAGAACACAGAGCAGTTTCTCAGAAAGCTTCTTTCCAGTTTTGAACGGAAGATATTTCCTTTTTCACCATAGCCCTCTATGGGCTTCCAAATATCCCTTTGCCAATTCCACAAGAACAGCCTTAGCGAAAGGCTTCTTGAAGGGAAAGATGTAACTCTGTGAGATGAATTAACAGAACACAGAGCAGTTTCTCAGAAAGCTTCTTTCCAGTTTTGAACGGAAGATATTTCCTTTTTCACCATAGCCGTCTATGGGCTTCCAAATATCCCTTTGCCAATTCCACAAGAACAGCCTTAGCGAAAGGCTTCTTGAAGGGAAAGATGTAACACTGTGAGATGAGATAACAGAACACAGAACAGTTTCTCAGAAAGCTTCTTTCCAGTTTTGAACGGAAGATATTTCCTTTTTCACCATAGCCCTCTATGGGCTTCCAAATATCCCTTTGCCAATTCCACAAGAACAGCCTTAGCGAAAGGCTTCTTGAAGGGAAAGATGTAACTCTGTGAGATGAATTAACAGAACACGGAGCAGTTTCTCAGAAAGCTTCTTTCCAGTTTTGAACGGAAGATATTTCCTTTCTCACCATAGCCCTCTATGGGATTCCAAATATCCCTTTGCCAATTCCACAAGAACAGCCTTAGCGAAAGGCTTCTGGAAGGGAAAGATGTAACTCTGTGAGATGAATTAACAGAACAGAGAGCAGTTTCTCAGAAAGCGTCTTTCCAGTTTTGAACGGAAGATATTTCCTTTTTCACCATAGCCCCCTATGGGCTTCCAAATATCCCTTTGCCAATTCCCCAAAAACAGCCTTAGCGAAAGGCTTCTTGAAGGGAAAGATGTAACTCTGTGAGATGAATTAACAGAACACAGAGCAGTTTCTCAGAAAGCTTCTTTCCAGTTTTGAACGGAAGATATTTTCTTTTTCACCATAGCCCTCTTTGGGCTTCCAAATATCCCTTTGCCAATTCCACAAGAACAGCCTTAGCGAAAGGCTTCTTGAAGGGAAAGATGTAACTCTGTGAGATGAATTAACAGAACACGGAGCAGTTTCTCAGAAAGCTTCTTTCCAGTTTTGAACGGAAGATATTTCCTTTCTCACCATAGCCCTCTATGGGATTCCAAATATCCCTTTGCCAATTCCACAAGAACAGCCTTAGCGAAAGGCTTCTGGAAGGGAAAGATGTAACTCTGTGAGATGAATTAACAGAACAGAGAGCAGTTTCTCAGAAAGCGTCTTTCCAGTTTTGAACGGAAGATATTTCCTTTTTCACCATAGCCCCCTATGGGCTTCCAAATATCCCTTTGCCAATTCCCCAAAAACAGCCTTAGCGAAAGGCTTCTTGAAGGGAAAGATGTAACTCTGTGAGATGAATTAACAGAACACAGAGCAGTTTCTCAGAAAGCTTCTTTCCAGTTTTGAACGGAAGATATTTTCTTTTTCACCATAGCCCTCTTTGGGCTTCCAAATATCCCTTTGCCAATTCCACAAGAACAGCCTTAGCGAAAGGCTTCTTGAAGGGAAAGATGTAACTCTGTGAGATGAATTAACAGAACACGGAGCAGTTTCTCAGAAAGCTTCTTTGCAGTTTTGAACGGAAGATATTTCCTTTCTCACCATAGCCCTCTATGGGCTTCCAAATATCCCTTTGCCAATTCCACAAGAACAGCCTTAGCGAAAGGATTCTTGAAGGAAAAGATATAACTCTGTGAGATGAATTAACAGAACAGAGAGCAGTTTCTCAGAAAGCGTCTTTCCAGTTTTGAACGGAAGATATTTCCTTTTTCACCATAGCCCCCTATGGGCTTCCAAATATCCCTTTGCCAATTCCCCAAAAACAGCCTTAGCGAAAGGCTTCTTGAAGGGAAAGATGTAACTCTGTGAGATGAATTAACAGAACACAGAGCAGTTTCTCAGAAAGCTTCTTTCCAGTTTTGAACGGAAGATATTTCCTTTTTCACCATAGCCCTCTATGGGCTTCCAAATATCCCTTTGCCAATTCCACAAGAACAGCCTTAGCGAAAGGCTTCTTGAAGGGAAAGATGTAACTCTGTGAGATGAATTAACAGAACACTGAGCAGTTTCTCCGAAAGCTTCTTTCCAGTTTTGAACGGAAGATATTTCCTTTTTCACCATAGCCCTCTATGGGCTTCCAAATATCCCTTTGCCAAGTCCACAAGAACAGCCTTAGCGAAAGGCTTCTTGAAGGGAAAGATGTAACTCTGTGAGATGAATTAACAGAACACAGAGCAGTTTCTCAGAAAGCTTCTTTCCAGTTTTGAACGGAAGATATTTCCTTTTTCACCATAGCCGTCTATGGGCTTCCAAATATCCCTTTGCCAATTCCACAAGAACAGCCTTAGTGAAAGGCTTCTTGAAGGGAAAGATGTAACTCTGTGAGATGAATTAACAGAACAGAGAGCAGTTTCTCAGAAAGCGTCTTTCCAGTTTTGAACGGAAGATATTTCCTTTTTCACCATAGCCCTCTATGGGCTTCCAAATATCCCTTTGCCAATTCCCCAAAAACAGCCTTAGTGAAAGGCTTCTTGAAGGGAAAGATGTAACTCTGTGAGATGAATTAACAGAACACAGAGCAGTTTCTCAGAAAGCTTCTTTCCAGTTTTGAACCTAAGATATTTCCTTTTTCACCATAGCCCTCTATGGGCTTCCAAATATCCCTTTGCCAATTCCACAAGAACAGCCTTAGCGAAAGGCTTCTTGAAGGGAAAGATGTAACTCTGTGAGATGAATTAACAGAACACGGAGCAGTTTCTCAGAAAGCTTCTTTCCAGTTTTGAACGGAAGATATTTCCTTTTTCACCATAGCCCTCCACAGGTTTCCAAATATCCCTTTGCCAATTCCACAAGAACAGCCTTAGCGAAAGGCTTCTTGAAGGGAAAGATGTAACTCTGTGAGACGAATTCACAGAACACAGAGCAGTTTCTCAGAAAGCTTCTTTCCAGTTTTGAACGGAAGATATTTCTATTTCACCATAGCCCTCTATGGGCTTCCAAATATCCCTTTGCCAATTCCACAAGAACAGCCCTAGCGAAAGGCTTCTGGAAGGGAAAGATGTAACTCTGTGAGATGAATTAACAGAACACAGAGCAGTTTCTCAGAAAGCTTCTTTCCAGTTTTGAACGGAAGATATTTCCTTTTTCACCATAGCCGTCTATGGGCTTCCAAATATCCCTTTGCCAATTCCACAAGAACAGCCTTAGCGAAAGGCTTCTTGAAGGGAAAGATGTAACACTGTGAGATGAGATAACAGAACACAGAACAGTTTCTCAAAAAGCTTCTTTCCAGTTTTGAACGGAAGATATTTCCTTTTTCACCATAGCCCTCTATGGGCTTCCAAATATCCCTTTGCCAATTCCACAAGAACAGCCTTAGCGAAAGGCTTCTTGAAGGGAAAGATGTAACTCTGTGAGATGAATTAACAGAACACGGAGCAGTTTCTCAGAAAGCTTCTTTACAGTTTTGAACGGAAGATATTTCCTTTCTCACCATAGCCCTCTATGGGATTCCAAATATCCCTTTGCCAATTCCACAAGAACAGCCTTAGCGAAAGGCTTCTGGAAGGGAAAGATGTAACTCTGTGAGATGAATTAACAGAACAGAGAGCAGTTTCTCAGAAAGCGTCTTTCCAGTTTTGAACGGAAGATATTTCCTTTTTCACCATAGCCCCCTATGGGCTTCCAAATATCCCTTTGCCAATTCCCCAAAAACAGCCTTAGCGAAAGGCTTCTTGAAGGGAAAGATGTAACTCTGTGAGATGAATTAACAGAACACAGAGCAGTTTCTCAGAAAGCTTCTTTCCAGTTTTGAACGGAAGATATTTTCTTTTTCACCATAGCCCTCTTTGGGCTTCCAAATATCCCTTTGCCAATTCCACAAGAACAGCCTTAGCGAAAGGCTTCTTGAAGGGAAAGATGTAACTCTGTGAGATGAATTAACAGAACACGGAGCAGTTTCTCAGAAAGCTTCTTTGCAGTTTTGAACGGAAGATATTTCCTTTCTCACCATAGCCCTCTATGGGCTTCCAAATATCCCTTTGCCAATTCCACAAGAACAGCCTTAGCGAAAGGATTCTTGAAGGAAAAGATGTAACTCTGTGAGATGAATTAACAGAACAGAGAGCAGTTTCTCAGAAAGCGTCTTTCCAGTTTTGAACGGAAGATATTTCCTTTTTCACCATAGCCCCCTATGGGCTTCCAAATATCCCTTTGCCAATTCCCCAAAAACAGCCTTAGCGAAAGGCTTCTTGAAGGGAAAGATGTAACTCTGTGAGATGAATTAACAGAACACAGAGCAGTTTCTCAGAAAGCTTCTTTCCAGTTTTGAACGGAAGATATTTCCTTTTTCACCATAGCCCTCTATGGGCTTCCAAATATCCCTTTGCCAATTCCACAAGAACAGCCTTAGCGAAAGGCTTCTTGAAGGGAAAGATGTAACTCTGTGAGATGAATTAACAGAACACGGAGCAGTTTCTCAGAAAGCTTCTTTCCAGTTTTGAACGGAAGATATTTCCTTTTTCACCATAGCCCTCCACAGGTTTCCAAATATCCCTTTGCCAATTCCACAAGAACAGCCTTAGCGAAAGGATTCTTGAAGGGAAAGATGTAACTCTGTGAGACGAATTCACAGAACACAGAGCAGTTTCTCAGAAAGCTTCTTTCCAGTTTTGAACGGAAGATATTTCCTTTTTCACCATAGCCCTCTATGGGCTTCCAAATATCCCTTTGCCAATTCCACAAGAACAGCCTTAGCGAAAGGCTTCTTGAAGGGAAAGATGTAACACTGTGAGATGAGATAACAGAACACAGAACAGTTTCTCAGAAAGCTTCTTTCCAGTTTTGAACGGAAGATATTTCCTTTTTCACCATAGCCCTCTATGGGCTTCCAAATATCCCTTTGCCAATTCCACAAGAACAGCCTTAGCGAAAGGCTTCTTGAAGGGAAAGATGTAACTCTGTGAGATGAATTAACAGAACACGGAGCAGTTTCTCAGAAAGCTTCTTTCCAGTTTTGAACGGAAGATATTTCCTTTCTCACCATAGCCCTCTATGGGCTTCCAAATATCCCTTTGCCAATTCCACAAGAACAGCCTTAGTGAAAGGCTTCTTGAAGGGAAAGATGTAACTCTGTGAGATGAATTAACAGAACAGAGAGCAGTTTCTCAGAAAGCGTCTTTCCAGTTTTGAACGGAAGATATTTCCTTTTTCACCATAGCCCCCTATGGGCTTCCAAATATCCCTTTGCCAATTCCCCAAAAACAGCCTTAGCGAAAGGCTTCTTGAAGGGAAAGATGTAACTCTGTGAGATGAATTAACAGAACACAGAGCAGTTTCTCAGAAAGCTTCTTTCCAGTTTTGAACCTAAGATATTTCCTTTTTCACCATAGCCCTCTATGGGCTTCCAAATATCCCTTTGCCAATTCCACAAGAACAGCCTTAGCGAAAGGCTTCTTGAAGGGAAAGATGTAACTCTGTGAGATGAATTAACAGAACACGGAGCAGTTTCTCAGAAAGCTTCTTTCCAGTTTTGAACGGAAGATATTTCCTTTTTCACCATAGCCCTCCACAGGTTTCCAAATATCCCTTTGCCAATTCCACAAGAACAGCCTTAGCGAAAGGCTTCTTGAAGGGAAAGATGTAACTCTGTGAGACGAATTCACAGAACACAGAGCAGTTTCTCAGAAAGCTTCTTTCCAGTTTTGAACGGAAGATATTTCCTTTTTCACCATAGCCCTCTATGGGCTTCCAAATATCCCTTTGCCAATTCCACAAGAACAGCCTTAGCGAAAGGCTTCTTGAAGGGAAAGATGTAACTCTGTGAGATGAATTAACAGAACACAGAGCAGTTTCTCAGAAAGCTTCTTTCCAGTTTTGAACGGAAGATATTTCCTTTTTCACCATAGCCCTCTATGGGCTTCCAAATATCCCTTTGCCAATTCCACAAGAACAGCCTTAGCGAAAGGATTCTTGAAGGGAAAGATGTAACTCTGTGAGATGAATTAACAGAACACAGAGCAGTTTCTCAGAAAGCTTCTTTCCAGTTTTGAACGGAAGATATTTCCTTTTTCACCATAGCCGTCTATGGGCTTCCAAATATCCCTTTGCCAATTCCACAAGAACAGCCTTAGTGAAAGGCTTCTTGAAGGGAAAGATGTAACTCTGTGAGATGAATTAACAGAACAGAGAGCAGTTTCTCAGAAAGCGTCTTTCCAGTTTTGAACGGAAGATATTTCCTTTTTCACCATAGCCCCCTATGGGCTTCCAAATATCCCTTTGCCAATTCCCCAAAAACAGCCTTAGCGAAAGGCTTCTTGAAGGGAAAGATGTAACTCTGTGAGATGAATTAACAGAACACAGAGCAGTTTCTCAGAAAGCTTCTTTCCAGTTTTGAACCTAAGATATTTCCTTTTTCACCATAGCCCTCTATGGGCTTCCAAATATCCCTTTGCCAATTCCACAAGAACAGCCTTAGCGAAAGGCTTCTTGAAGGGAAAGATGTAACTCTGTGAGATGAATTAACAGAACACGGAGCAGTTTCTCAGAAAGCTTCTTTCCAGTTTTGAACGGAAGATATTTCCTTTTTCACCATAGCCCTCCACAGGTTTCCAAATATCCCTTTGCCAATTCCACAAGAACAGCCTTAGCGAAAGGCTTCTTGAAGGGAAAGATGTAACTCTGTGAGACGAATTCACAGAACACAGAGCAGTTTCTCGGAAAGCTTCTTTCCAGTTTTGAACGGAAGATATTTCCTTTTTCACCATAGCCCTCTATGGGCTTCCAAATATCCCTTTGCCAATTCCACAAGAACAGCCTTAGCGAAAGGCTTCTTGAAGGGAAAGATGTAACACTGTGAGATGAGATAACAGAACACAGAACAGTTTCTCAGAAAGCTTCTTTCCAGTTTTGAACGGAAGATATTTCCTTTTTCACCATAGCCCTCTATGGGCTTCCAAATATCCCTTTGCCAATTCCACAAGAACAGCCTTAGCGAAAGGCTTCTTGAAGGGAAAGATGTAACTCTGTGAGATGAATTAACAGAACACGGAGCAGTTTCTCAGAAAGCTTCTTTCCAGTTTTGAACGGAAGATATTTCCTTTCTCACCATAGCCCTCTATGGGATTCCAAATATCCCTTTGCCAATTCCACAAGAACAGCCTTAGCGAAAGGCTTCTGGAAGGGAAAGATGTAACTCTGTGAGATGAATTAACAGAACAGAGGGTAGTTTCTCAGAAAGCGTCTTTCCAGTTTTGAACGGAAGATATTTCCTTTTTCACCATAGCCCCCTATGGGCTTCCAAATATCCCTTTGCCAATTCCCCAAAAACAGCCTTAGCGAAAGGCTTCTTGAAGGGAAAGATGTAACTCTGTGAGATGAATTAACAGAACACAGAGCAGTTTCTCAGAAAGCTTCTTTCCAGTTTTGAACGGAAGATATTTTCTTTTTCACCATAGCCCTCTTTGGGCTTCCAAATATCCCTTTGCCAATTCCACAAGAACAGCCTTAGCGAAAGGCTTCTTGAAGGGAAAGATGTAACTCTGTGAGATGAATTAACAGAACACGGAGCAGTTTCTCAGAAAGCTTCTTTGCAGTTTTGAACGGAAGATATTTCCTTTCTCACCATAGCCCTCTATGGGCTTCCAAATATCCCTTTGCCAATTCCACAAGAACAGCCTTAGCGAAAGGATTCTTGAAGGAAAAGATGTAACTCTGTGAGATGAATTAACAGAACAGAGAGCAGTTTCTCAGAAAGCGTCTTTCCAGTTTTGAACGGAAGATATTTCCTTTTTCACCATAGCCCCCTATGGGCTTCCAAATATCCCTTTGCCAATTCCCCAAAAACAGCCTTAGCGAAAGGCTTCTTGAAGGGAAAGATGTAACTCTGTGAGATGAATTAACAGAACACAGAGCAGTTTCTCAGAAAGCTTCTTTCCAGTTTTGAACGGAAGATATTTCCTTTTTCACCATAGCCCTCTATGGGCTTCCAAATATCCCTTTGCCAATTCCACAAGAACAGCCTTAGCGAAAGGCTTCTTGAAGGGAAAGATGTAACTCTGTGAGATGAATTAACAGAACACTGAGCAGTTTCTCCGAAAGCTTCTTTCCAGTTTTGAACGGAAGATATTTCCTTTTTCACCATAGCCCTCTATGGGCTTCCAAATATCCCTTTGCCAAGTCCACAAGAACAGCCTTAGCGAAAGGCTTCTTGAAGGGAAAGATGTAACTCTGTGAGATGAATTAACAGAACACAGAGCAGTTTCTCAGAAAGCTTCTTTCCAGTTTTGAACGGAAGATATTTCCTTTTTCACCATAGCCCTCTTTGGGCTTCCAAATATCCCTTTGCCAATTCCACAAGAACAGCCTTAGCGAAAGGCTTCTTGAAGGGAAAGATGTAACTCTGTGAGATGAATTAACAGAACACAGAGCAGTTTCTCAGAAAGCTTCTTTCCAGTTTTGAACGGAAGATATTTCCTTTTTCACCATAGCCGTCTATGGGCTTCCAAATATCCCTTTGCCAATTCCACAAGAACAGCCTTAGTGAAAGGCTTCTTGAAGGGAAAGATGTAACTCTGTGAGATGAATTAACAGAACAGAGAGCAGTTTCTCAGAAAGCGTCTTTCCAGTTTTGAACGGAAGATATTTCCTTTTTCACCATAGCCCCCTATGGGCTTCCAAATATCCCTTTGCCAATTCCCCAAAAACAGCCTTAGCGAAAGGCTTCTTGAAGGGAAAGATGTAACTCTGTGAGATGAATTAACAGAACACAGAGCAGTTTCTCAGAAAGCTTCTTTCCAGTTTTGAACCTAAGATATTTCCTTTTTCACCATAGCCCTCTATGGGCTTCCAAATATCCCTTTGCCAATTCCACAAGAACAGCCTTAGCGAAAGGCTTCTTGAAGGGAAAGATGTAACTCTGTGAGATGAATTAACAGAACACGGAGCAGTTTCTCAGAAAGCTTCTTTCCAGTTTTGAACGGAAGATATTTCCTTTTTCACCATAGCCCTCCACAGGTTTCCAAATATCCCTTTGCCAATTCCACAAGAACAGCCTTAGCGAAAGGCTTCTTGAAGGGAAAGATGTAACTCTGTGAGACGAATTCACAGAACACAGAGCAGTTTCTCAGAAAGCTTCTTTCCAGTTTTGAACGGAAGATATTTCCTTTTTCACCATAGCCCTCTATGGGCTTCCAAATATCCCTTTGCCAATTCCACAAGAACAGCCTTAGCGAAAGGCTTCTTGAAGGGAAAGATGTAACTCTGTGAGATGAATTAACAGAACACAGAGCAGTTTCTCAGAAAGCTTCTTTCCAGTTTTGAACGGAAGATATTTCCTTTTTCACCATAGCCGTCTATGGGCTTCCAAATATCCCTTTGCCAATTCCACAAGAACAGCCTTAGCGAAAGGCTTCTTGAAGGGAAAGATGTAACACTGTGAGATGAGATAACAGAACACAGAACAGTTTCTCAGAAAGCTTCTTTCCAGTTTTGAACGGAAGATATTTCCTTTTTCACCATAGCCCTCTATGGGCTTCCAAATATCCCTTTGCCAATTCCACAAGAACAGCCTTAGCGAAAGGCTTCTTGAAGGGAAAGATGTAACTCTGTGAGATGAATTAACAGAACACGGAGCAGTTTCTCAGAAAGCTTCTTTCCAGTTTTGAACGGAAGATATTTCCTTTCTCACCATAGCCCTCTATGGGATTCCAAATATCCCTTTGCCAATTCCACAAGAACAGCCTTAGCGAAAGGCTTCTGGAAGGGAAAGATGTAACTCTGTGAGATGAATTAACAGAACAGAGAGCAGTTTCTCAGAAAGCGTCTTTCCAGTTTTGAACGGAAGATATTTCCTTTTTCACCATAGCCCCCTATGGGCTTCCAAATATCCCTTTGCCAATTCCCCAAAAACAGCCTTAGCGAAAGGCTTCTTGAAGGGAAAGATGTAACTCTGTGAGATGAATTAACAGAACACAGAGCAGTTTCTCAGAAAGCTTCTTTCCAGTTTTGAACGGAAGATATTTTCTTTTTCACCATAGCCCTCTTTGGGCTTCCAAATATCCCTTTGCCAATTCCACAAGAACAGCCTTAGCGAAAGGCTTCTTGAAGGGAAAGATGTAACTCTGTGAGATGAATTAACAGAACACGGAGCAGTTTCTCAGAAAGCTTCTTTGCAGTTTTGAACGGAAGATATTTCCTTTCTCACCATAGCCCTCTATGGGCTTCCAAATATCCCTTTGCCAATTCCACAAGAACAGCCTTAGCGAAAGGATTCTTGAAGGAAAAGATGTAACTCTGTGAGATGAATTAACAGAACAGAGAGCAGTTTCTCAGAAAGCGTCTTTCCAGTTTTGAACGGAAGATATTTCCTTTTTCACCATAGCCCCCTATGGGCTTCCAAATATCCCTTTGCCAATTCCCCAAAAACAGCCTTAGCGAAAGGCTTCTTGAAGGGAAAGATGTAACTCTGTGAGATGAATTAACAGAACACAGAGCAGTTTCTCAGAAAGCTTCTTTCCAGTTTTGAACGGAAGATATTTCCTTTTTCACCATAGCCCTCTATGGGCTTCCAAATATCCCTTTGCCAATTCCACAAGAACAGCCTTAGCGAAAGGCTTCTTGAAGGGAAAGATGTAACTCTGTGAGATGAATTAACAGAACACTGAGCAGTTTCTCCGAAAGC
This sequence comes from Chlorocebus sabaeus, assembly GCF_047675955.1. Lineage (NCBI taxonomy): Eukaryota > Metazoa > Chordata > Mammalia > Primates > Cercopithecidae > Chlorocebus > Chlorocebus sabaeus. The sequence continues at coordinate 829,982 of NW_027327459.1, forward strand.
TTCTTTCCAGTTTTGAACGGAAGATATTTCCTTTTTCACCATAGCCCTCTATGGGCTTCCAAATATCCCTTTGCCAAGTCCACAAGAACAGCCTTAGCGAAAGGCTTCTTGAAGGGAAAGATGTAACTCTGTGAGATGAATTAACAGAACACAGAGCAGTTTCTCAGAAAGCTTCTTTCCAGTTTTGAACGGAAGATATTTCCTTTTTCACCATAGCCCTCTATGGGCTTCCAAATATCCCTTTGCCAATTCCACAAGAACAGCCTTAGCGAAAGGCTTCTTGAAGGGAAAGATGTAACTCTGTGAGATGAATTAACAGAACACAGAGCAGTTTCTCAGAAAGCTTCTTTCCAGTTTTGAACGGAAGATATTTCTTTTTTCACCATAGCCCTCTATGGGCTTCCAAATATCCCTTTGCCAATTCCACAAGAACAGCCTTAGCGAAAGGATTCTTGAAGGGAAAGATGTAACTCTGTGAGATGAATTAACAGAACACAGAGCAGTTTCTCAGAAAGCTTCTTTCCAGTTTTGAACGGAAGATATTTCCTTTTTCACCATAGCCGTCTATGGGCTTCCAAATATCCCTTTGCCAATTCCACAAGAACAGCCTTAGTGAAAGGCTTCTTGAAGGGAAAGATGTAACTCTGTGAGATGAATTAACAGAACAGAGAGCAGTTTCTCAGAAAGCGTCTTTCCAGTTTTGAACGGAAGATATTTCCTTTTTCACCATAGCCCCCTATGGGCTTCCAAATATCCCTTTGCCAATTCCCCAAAAACAGCCTTAGCGAAAGGCTTCTTGAAGGGAAAGATGTAACTCTGTGAGATGAATTAACAGAACACAGAGCAGTTTCTCAGAAAGCTTCTTTCCAGTTTTGAACCTAAGATATTTCCTTTTTCACCATAGCCCTCTATGGGCTTCCAAATATCCCTTTGCCAATTCCACAAGAACAGACTTAGCGAAAGGCTTCTTGAAGGGAAAGATGTAACTCTGTGAGATGAATTAACAGAACACAGAGCAGTTTCTCAGAAAGCTTCTTTCCAGTTTTGAACGGAAGATATTTCCTTTTTCACCATAGCCCTCCACAGGTTTCCAAATATCCCTTTGCCAATTCCACAAGAACAGCCTTAGCGAAAGGCTTCTTGAAGGGAAAGATGTAACTCTGTGAGACGAATTCACAGAACACAGAGCAGTTTCTCAGAAAGCTTCTTTCCAGTTTTGAACGGAAGATATTTCCTTTTTCACCATAGCCCTCTATGGGCTTCCAAATATCCCTTTGCCAATTCCACAAGAACAGCCTTAGCGAAAGGCTTCTTGAAGGGAAAGATGTAACTCTGTGAGATGAATTAACAGAACAGAGAGCAGTTTCTCAGAAAGCGTCTTTCCAGTTTTGAACGGAAGATATTTCCTTTTTCACCATAGCCCCCTATGGGCTTCCAAATATCCCTTTGGCAATTCCCCAAAAACAGCCTTAGCGAAAGGCTTCTTGAAGGGAAAGATGTAACTCTGTGAGATGAATTAACAGAACACAGAGCAGTTTCTCTGAATGCTTCTTTCCAGTTTTGAACGGAAGATATTTTCTTTTTCACCATAGCCCTCTTTGGGCTTCCAAATATCCCTTTGCCAATTCCACAAGAACAGCCTTAGCGAAAGGCTTCTTGAAGGGAAAGATGTAACTCTGTGAGATGAATTAACAGAACACGGAGCAGTTTCTCAGAAAGCTTCTTTCCAGTTTTGAACGGAAGATATTTCCTTTCTCACCATAGCCCTCTATGGGCTTCCAAATATCCCTTTGCCAATTCCACAAGAACAGCCTTAGCGAAAGGCTTCTTGAAGGGAAAGATGTAACTCTGTGAGATGAATTAACAGAACACAGAGCAGTTTCTCTGAAAGCTTCTTTCCAGTTTTGAACAGAAGATATTTCCTTTTTCACCATAGCCCTCTACGGGCTTCCAAATATCCCTTTGCCAATTGCACAAGAACAGCCTTAGCCAAAGGCTTCTTGAAGGGAAAGATGTAACTCTGTGAGATGAATTAACAGAACACAGAGCAGTTTCTCAGAAAGCTTCTTTCCAGTTTTGAACGGAAGATATTTCCTTTTTCACCATAGCCCTCTATGGGCTGAAACTATCCCTTTGCCAATTCCCCAAGAACAGCCTTAGCGAAAGGCTTCTTGAAGGGAAAGATGTAACTCTGTGAGATGAATTAACAGAACACAGAGCAGTTTCTCAGAAAGTTTCTTTCCAGTTTTGAACGGAAGATATTTCCTTTTTCACCATGGCCCTCTATGGGCTTCCAAATATCCCTTTGCCAATTCCACAAGAACAGCCTTAGCGAAAGGCTTCTTGAAGGGAAAGATGTAACTCTGTGAGATGAATTAACAGAACACGGAGTAGTTTCTCAGAAAGCTTCTTTCCAGTTTTGAACGGAAGATATTTCCTTTCTCACCATAGCCCTCTATGGGCTTCCAAATATCCCTTTCCCAATTCCACAAGAACAGCCTTAGCGAAAGGATTCTTGAAGGGAAAGATGTAACTCTGTGAGATGAATTAACAGAACAGAGAGCAGTTTCTCAGAAAGCGTCTTTCCAGTTTTGAACGGAAGATATTTCCTTTTTCATCATAGCCCTCTATGGGCTTCCAAATATCCCTTTGCCAATTCCACAAGAACAGCCTTAGCGAAAGGCTTCTTGAAGGGAAAGATGTAACTCTCTGAGATGAATTAACAGAACACAGAGCAGTTTCTCAGAAAGCTTCTTTCCAGTTTTGAACAGAAGATATTTCCTTTTTCACCATAGCCCTCTACGGGCTTCCAAATATCCCTTTGCCAATTCCACAAGAACAGCCTTAGCGAAAGGCTTCTTGAAGGGAAAGATGTAACTCTGTGAGATGAATTAACAGAACACAGAGCAGTTTCTCAGAAAGCTTCTTTCCAGTTTTGAACGGAAGATATTTCCTTTTTCACCATAGCCCTCTATGGGCTTAAACTATCCCTTTGCCAATTCCACAAGTACAGCCTTAGCGAAAGGCTTCTGGAAGGGAAAGATGTAACTCGGTGAGATGAATTAACAGAACACAGAGCAGTTTCTCAGAAAGCTTCTTTCCATTTTTAAACGGAAGATATTTCCTTTTTCACCCTAACCCTCTATGGGCTTCCAGATATCCCTTTGCCAATTCCACAAGAACAGCCTTAGCGAAAGGCTTCTTGAAGGGAAAGATGTAACTCTGTGAGATGAATTAACAGAACACAGAGAAGTTTCTCAGAAAGCTTCTTTCCAGTTTTGAACGGAAGATATTTCCTTTTTCACCATAGCCCTCTTTGGGCTTCCAAATATCCCTTTGCCAATTCCACAAGAACAGCCTTAGCGAAAGGCTTCTTGAAGGGAAAGATTTACCTCTGTGAGATGAATTAACAGAACACAGAGCAGTTTCTCAGAAAGCTTCTTTCCAGTTTTGAACGGAAGATATTTCCTTTTTCACCATAGCCCTCTATGGGCTTCCAAATATCCCTTTGCCAATTCCACAAGAACAGCCTTAGCGAAAGGCTTCTTGAAGGGAAAGATGTAACTCTGTGAGATGAATTAACAGAACACAGAGCAGTTTCTCAGAAAGCTTCTTTCCAGTTTTGAACGGAAGATATTTCCTTTTTCACCATAGCCCTCTATGGGCTTCCAAATATCCCTTTGCCAATTCCACAAGAACAGCCTTAGCGAAAGGCTTCTGGAAGGGAAAGATGTAACTCGGTGAGATGAATTAACAGAACACAGAGCAGTTTCTCAGAAAGCTTCTTTCCATTTTTAAACGGAAGATATTTCCTTTTTCACCCTAACCCTCTATGGGCTTCCAGATATCCCTTTGCCAATTCCACCAGAACAGCCTTAGCTAAAGGATTCTTGAAGGGAAAGATGTAACTCTGTGAGATGAATTAACAGAACACAGAGCAGTTTCTCAGAAAGCTTCTTTCCAGTTTTGAACGGAAGATATTTCCTTTTTCACCATAGCCCCCTATGGGCTTCCAAATATCCCTTTGCCAATTCCCCAAAAACAGCCTTAGCGAAAGGCTTCTTGAAGGGAAAGATGTAACTCTGTGAGATGAATTAACAGAACACAAAGCAGTTTCTCAGAAAGCTTCTTTCCAGTTTTGAACGGAAGATATTTTCTTTTTCACCATAGCCCTCTTTGGGCTTCCAAATATCCCTTTGCCAATTCCACAAGAACAGCCTTAGCGAAAGGCTTCTTGAAGGGAAAGATGTAACTCTGTGAGATGAATTAACAGAACACGGAGCAGTTTCTCAGAAAGCTTCTTTCCAGTTTTGAACGGAAGATATTTCCTTTCTCACCATAGCCCTCTATGGGCTTCCAAATATCCCTTTGCCAATTCCACAAGAACAGCCTTAGCGAAAGGATTCTTGAAGGGAAAGATGTAACTCTGTGAGATGAATTAACAGAACAGAGAGCAGTTTCTCAGAAAGCGTCTTTCCAGTTTTGAACCGAAGATATTTCCTTTTTCACCATAGCCCCCTATGGGCTTCCAAATATCCCTTTGCCAATTCCCCAAAAACAGCCTCAGCGAAAGGCTTCTTGAAGGGAAAGATGTAACTCTGTGAGATGAATTAACCGAACACAGAGCAGTTTCTCAGAAAGCTTCTTTCCAGTTTTGAACGGAAGATATTTCCTTTTTCACCATAGCACTCTTTGGGCCTCCAAATATCCCTTTGCCAATTCCACAAGAACAGCCTTAGCGAGAGGCTTCTTGAAGGGAAAGATGTAACTCTGTGAGATGAATTAACAGAACACAGAGCAGTTTCTCAGAAAGCTTCTTTCCAGTTTTGAACGGAAGATATTTCCTTTTTCACCATAGCCCTCTATGGGCTTCCAAATATCCCTTTGCCAATTCCACAAGAACAGCGTTAGCGAAATGATTCTTGAAGGGAAAGATGTAACTCTGTGAGATGAATTAACAGAACACAGAGCAGTTTCTCAGAAAGCTTCTTTCCAGTTTTGAACGGAAGATATTTCCTTTTTCACCATAGCCCTCCACAGGTTTCCAAATATCCCTTTGCCAATTCCACAAGAACAGCCTTAGCGAAAGGCTTCTTGAAGGGAAAGATGTAACTCTGTGAGACGAATTCACAGAACACAGAGCAGTTTCTCAGAAAGCTTCTTTCCAGTTTTGAACGGAAGATATTTCCTTTTTCACCATAGCCCTCTATGGGCTTCCAAATATCCCTTTGCCAACTCCACAAGAACAGCCTTAGCGAAAGGCTTCTTGAAGGGAAAGATGTAACTCTGTGAGATGAATTAACAGAACACAGAGCAGTTTCTCAGAAAGCTTCTTTCCAGTTTTGAACGGAAGATATTTCCTTTTTCACCATAGCCGTCTATGGGCTTCCAAATATCCCTTTGCCAATTCCACAAGAACAGCCTTAGCGAAAGGCTTCTTGAAGGGAAAGATGTAACACTGTGAGATGAGATAACAGAACACAGAACAGGTTCTCAGAAAGCTTCTTTCCAGTTTTGAACGGAAGATATTTCCTTTTTCACCATAGCCCTCTATGGGCTTCCAAATATCCCTTTGCCAATTCCACAAGAACAGCCTTAGCGAAAGGCTTCTTGAAGGGAAAGATGTAACTCTGTGAGATGAATTAACAGAACACGGAGCAGTTTCTCAGAAAGCTTCTTTCCAGTTTTGAACGGAAGATATTTCCTTTCTCACCATAGCCCTCTATGGGCTTCCAAATATCCCTTTGCCAATTCCACAAGAACAGCCTTAGCGAAAGGCTTCTTGAAGGGAAAGATGTAACTCTGTGAGATGAATTAACAGAACAGAGAGCAGTTTCTCAGAAAGCGTCTTTCCAGTTTTGAACGGAAGATATTTCCTTTTTCACCATAGCCCCCTATGGGCTTCCAAATATCCCTTTGCCAATTCCCCAAAAACAGCCGTAGCGAAAGGCTTCTTGAAGGGAAAGATGTAACTCTGTGAGATGAATTAACAGAACACAGAGCAGTTTCTCAGAAAGCTTCTTTCCAGTTTTGAACGGAAGATATTTTCTTTTTCACCATAGCCCTCTTTGGGCTTCCAAATATCCCTTTGCCAATTCCACAAGAACAGCCTTAGCGAAAGGCTTCTTGAAGGGAAAGATGTAACTCTGTGAGACGAATTAACAGAACACGGAGCAGTTTCTCAGAAAGCTTCTTTCCAGTTTTGAACGGAAGATATTTCCTTTCTCACCATAGCCCTCTATGGGCTTCCAAATATCCCTTTGCCAATTCCACAAGAACAGCCTTAGCGAAAGGATTCTTGAAGGGAAAGATGTAACTCTGTGAGATGAATTAACAGAACAGAGAGCAGTTTCTCAGAAAGCGTCTTTCCAGTTTTGAACGGAAGATATTTCCTTTTTCACCATAGCCCCCTATGGGCTTCCAAATATCCCTTTGCCAATTCCCCAAAAACAGCCTTAGCGAAAGGCTTCTTGAAGGGAAAGATGTAACTCTGTGAGATGAATTAACAGAACACAGAGCAGTTTCTCAGAAAACTTCTTTCCAGTTTTGAACGGAATATATTTCCTTTTTCACCATAGCCCTCTATGGGCTTCCAAATATCCCTTTGCCAATTCCACAAGAACAGCCTTAGCGAAAGGCTTCTTGAAGGGAAAGATGTAACTCTGTGAGATGAATTAACAGAACACAGAGCAGTTTCTCAGAAAGCTTCTTTCCAGTTTTGAACGGAAGATATTTCCTTTTTCACCATAGCCCTCTATGGGCTTCCAAATATCCCTTTGCCAATTCCACAAGAACAGCCTTAGCGAAAGGCTTCTTGAAGGGAAAGATGTAACTCTGTGAGATGAATTAACAGAACACAGAGCAGTTTCTCAGAAAGCTTCTTTCCAGTTTTGAACGGAAGATATTTCCTTTTTCACCATAGCCCTCTATGGGCTTAAACTATCCCTTTGCCAATTCCCCAAGAACAGCCTTAGCGAAAGGCTTCTTGAAGGGAAAGATGTGACTCTGTGAGATGAATTAACAGAACACAGAGCAGTTTCTCTGAAAGCTTCTTTCCAGTTTTGGACGGAAGATATTTCCTTTTTCATCATAGCCCTCTTTGGGCTTCCAAATATCCCTTTGCCAATTCCACAAGAACAGCCTTAGCGAAAGGCTTCTTGAAGGGAAAGATGTAACTCTGTGAGATGAATTAACAGAACACAGAGCAGTTTCTCAGAAAGCTTCTTTCCAGTTTTGAACGGAAGATATTTCCTTTTTCACCATAGCCCTCTATGGGCTTAAACTATCCCTTTGCCAATTCCCCAAGAACAGCGTTAGCGAAAGGCTTCTTGAAGGGAAAGATGTGACTCTGTGAGATGAATTAACAGAACACAGAGCAGTTTCTCTGAAAGCTTCTTTCCAGTTTTGAACGGAAGATATTTCCTTTTTCACCATAGCCCTCTTTGGGCTTCCAAATATCCCTTTGCCAATTCCACAAGAACAGCCTTAGCGAAAGGCTTCTTGAAGGGAAAGATGTAACTCTGTGAGATGAATTAACAGAACACAGAGCAGTTTCTCAGAAAGCTTCTTTCCAGTTTTGAACGGAAGATATTTCCTTTTTCACCATAGCCCTCTATGGGCTTCCAAATATCCCTTTGCCAATTCCACAAGAACAGCCTTAGCGAAAGACTTCTTGAAGGGAAAGATGTAACTCTGTGAGATGAATTAACAGAACACAAAGCAGTTTCTCAGAAAGCTTCTTTCCAGTTTTGAACGGAAGATATTTCCTTTTTCACCATAGCCGTCTATGGGCTTCCAAATATCCCTTTGCCAATTCCACAAGAACAGCCTTAGCGAAAGGCTTCTTGAAGGGAAAGATGTAACACTGTGAGATGAGATAACAGAACACAGAACAGTTTCTCAGAAAGCTTCTTTCCAGTTTTGAACGGAAGATATTTCCTTTTTCACCATAGCCCTCTATGGGCTTCCAAATATCCCTTTGCCAATTCCACAAGAACAGCCTTAGCGAAAGGCTTCTTGAAGAGAAAGATGTAACTCTGTGAGATGAATTAACAGAACACGGAGCAGTTTCTCAGAAAGCTTCTTTCCAGTTTTGAACGGAAGATATTTCCTTTCTCACCATAGCCCTCTATGGGCTTCCAAATATCCCTTTGCCAATTCCACAAGAACAGCCTTAGCGAAAGGCTTCTTGAAGGGAAAGATGTAACTCTGTGAGATGAATTAACAGAACACAGAGCAGTTTCTCAGAAAGCTTCTTTCCAGTTTTGAACGGAAGATATTTCCTTTTTCACCATAGTCCTCTATGGGGTTAAACTATCCCTTTGCCAATTCCCCAAGAAAAGCCTTAGGGAAAGGCTTCTTGAAGGGAAAGATGTAACTCTGTGAGATGAATTAACAGAACACAGAGAAGTTTCTCAGAAAGCTTCTTTCCAGTTTTGAACGGAAGATATTTCCTTTTTCACCATAGCCCTCTTTGGGCTTCCAAATATCCCTTTGCCAATTCCACAAGAACAGCCTTAGCGAAAGGCTTCTTGAAGGGAAAGATGTACCTCTGTGAGATGAATTAACAGAACACAGAGCAGTTTCTCAGAAAGCTTCTTTCCAGTTTTGAACGGAAGATATTTCCTTTTTCACCATAGCCCTCTATGGGCTTCCAAATATCCCTTTGCCAATTCCACAAGAACAGCCTTAGCGAAAGGCTTCTTGAAGGGAAAGATGTAACTCTGTGAGATGAATTAACAGAACACAGAGCAGTTTCTCAGAAAGCTTCTTTCCAGTTTTGAACGGAAGATATTTCCTTTTTCACCATAGCCCTCTATGGGCTTCCAAATATCCCTTTGCCAATTCCACAAGAACAGCCTTAGCGAAAGGCTTCTGGAAGGGAAAGATGTAACTCGGTGAGATGAATTAACAGAACACAGAGCAGTTTCTCAGAAAGCTTCTTATCATTTTTAAACGGAAGATATTTCCTTTTTCACCCTAACCCTCTATGGGCTTCCAGATATCCCTTTGCCAATTCCACCAGAACAGCCTTAGCGAAAGGATTCTTGAAGGGAAAGATGTAACTCTGTGAGATGAATTAACAGAACACAAAGCAGTTTCTCAGAAAGCTTCTTTCCAGTTTTGAACGGAAGATATTTCCTTTTTCACCATAGCCGTCTATGGGCTTCCAAATATCCCTTTGCCAATTCCACAAGAACAGCCTTAGCGAAAGGCTTCTTGAAGGGAAAGATGTAACACTGTGAGATGAGATAACAGAACACAGAACAGTTTCTCAGAAAGCTTCTTTCCAGTTTTGAACGGAAGATATTTCCTTTTTCACCATAGCCCTCTATGGGCTTCCAAATATCCCTTTGCCAATTCCACAAGAACAGCCTTAGCGAAAGGCTTCTTGAAGAGAAAGATGTAACTCTGTGAGATGAATTAACAGAACACGGAGCAGTTTCTCAGAAAGCTTCTTTCCAGTTTTGAACGGAAGATATTTCCTTTCTCACCATAGCCCTCTATGGGCTTCCAAATATCCCTTTGCCAATTCCACAAGAACAGCCTTAGCGAAAGGCTTCTTGAAGGGAAAGATGTAACTCTGTGAGATGAATTAACAGAACACAGAGCAGTTTCTCAGAAAGCTTCTTTCCAGTTTTGAACGGAAGATATTTCCTTTTTCACCATAGTCCTCTATGGGGTTAAACTATCCCTTTGCCAATTCCCCAAGAAAAGCCTTAGGGAAAGGCTTCTTGAAGGGAAAGATGTAACTCTGTGAGATGAATTAACAGAACACAGAGAAGTTTCTCAGAAAGCTTCTTTCCAGTTTTGAACGGAAGATATTTCCTTTTTCACCATAGCCCTCTTTGGGCTTCCAAATATCCCTTTGCCAATTCCACAAGAACAGCCTTAGCGAAAGGCTTCTTGAAGGGAAAGATGTACCTCTGTGAGATGAATTAACAGAACACAGAGCAGTTTCTCAGAAAGCTTCTTTCCAGTTTTGAACGGAAGATATTTCCTTTTTCACCATAGCCCTCTATGGGCTTCCAAATATCCCTTTGCCAATTCCACAAGAACAGCCTTAGCGAAAGGCTTCTTGAAGGGAAAGATGTAACTCTGTGAGATGAATTAACAGAACACAGAGCAGTTTCTCAGAAAGCTTCTTTCCAGTTTTGAACGGAAGATATTTCCTTTTTCACCATAGCCCTCTATGGGCTTCCAAATATCCCTTTGCCAATTCCACAAGAACAGCCTTAGCGAAAGGCTTCTGGAAGGGAAAGATGTAACTCGGTGAGATGAATTAACAGAACACAGAGCAGTTTCTCAGAAAGCTTCTTATCATTTTTAAACGGAAGATATTTCCTTTTTCACCCTAACCCTCTATGGGCTTCCAGATATCCCTTTGCCAATTCCACCAGAACAGCCTTAGCGAAAGGATTCTTGAAGGGAAAGATGTAACTCTGTGAGATGAATTAACAGAACACAGAGCAGTTTCTCAGAAAGCTTCTTTCCAGTTTTGAACGGAAGATATTTCCTTTTTCAGCATAGCCCTCTATGGGCTTCCAAATATCCCTTTGCCAATTCCACAAGAACAGCCTTAGCGAAAGGCTTCTTGAAGGGAAAGATGTAACTCTCTGAGATGAATTAACAGAACACAGAGCAGTTTCTCAGAAAGCTTCTTTCCAGTTTTGAACGGAAGATATTTCCTTTTTCACCATAGCCCTCTATGGGCTTCCAAATATCCCTTTGCCAATTCCACAAGAACAGCCTTAGTGAAAGGCTTCTTGAAGGGAAAGATGTAACTCTGTGAGATGAATTAACAGAACACAGAGCAGTTTCTCAGAAAGCTTCTTTCCAGTTTTGAACGGAAGATATTTCCTTTTTCACCATAGCCCTCTATGTGCTTCCAAATATCCCTTTGCCAATTCACCAAGAACAGCCTTAGCGAAAGGCTTCTTGAAGGGAAAGATGTAACACTGTGAGATGAATTAACAGAACACAGAGCAGTTTCTCAGAAAGCTTCTTTCCAGTTTTGAACGGAAGATATTTCCTTTTTCATCATAGCCCTCTATGGGCTTCCAAATATCCCTTTGCCAATTCCACAAGAACAGCCTTAGCGAAAGGCTTCTTGAAGGGAAAGATGTAACTCTGTGAGATGAATTAACAGAACACAGAGCAGTTTCTCAGAAAGCTTCTTTCCAGTTTTGAACGGAAGATATTTCCTTTTTCACCATAGCCCTCTATGGGCTTCCAAATATCCCTTTGCCAATTCCACAAGAACAGCCTTAGCGAAAGGCTTCTTGAAGGGAAAGATGTAACTCTGTGAGATGAATTAACAGAACACAGAACAGTTTCTCAGAAAGCTTCTTTCCAATTTTGAACGGAAGATGTTTCCTTTTTCAACATAGCCCTATATGGGCTTCCAAATATCCCTTTGCCAATTCCACAAGAAGAGCCTTAGCTAAAGGCTTCTTGAAGGGAAAGGTGTAACTCTGTGAGATGAATTAACAGAACACAGAGCAGTTTCTCAGAAAGCTTCTTTCCAGTTTTGAACGGAAGATATTTCCTTTTTCACCATAGCCCTCTATGGGCTTCCAAATATCCCTTTGCCAATTCCACAAGAACAGCCTTTGCGAAAGGCTTCTTGAAGGGAAAGATGTAACTCTGTTAGATGAATTAACAGAACACAGAGCAGTTTCTCAGAAAGCTTCTTTCCAGTTTTGAACGGAAGATATTTCCATTTTCACCATAGCCCTCTTTGGGCTTCCCAATATCCCATTGCCAATTCCACAAGAACAGCCTTAGCGAAAGGCTTCTTGAAGGGAAAGATGTAACGCTGTGAGATGAATTAACAGAACACAGAGCAGTTTCTCAGAAAGCTTCTTTCCAGTTTTGAACGGAAGATATTTCCTTTTTCACCATAGCCCTCTATGGGCTTCCAAATATCCCTTTGCCAATTCCACAAGAACAGCCTTAGCGAAAGGCTTCTTGAAGGGAAAGATGTAACTCTGTGAGATGAATTAACAGAACACTGAGCAGTTTCTCCGAAAGCTTCTTTCCAGTTTTGAACGGAAGATAATTCCTTTTTCACCATAGCCCTCTATGGGCTGCCAAATATTCCTTTGCCAATTCCCCAAGAACAGCCTTAGCGAAAGGCTTCTTGAAGGGAAAGATGTAACTCTGTGAGATGAATTAACAGAACACAGAGCAGTTTCTCAGAAAGCTTCTTTCCAGTTTTGAACGGAAGATATTTCCTTTTTCACCATAGCCCTCTTTGGGCTTCCAAATATCCCTTTGCCAATTCCACAAGAACAGCCTTAGCGAAAGGCTTCTTGAAGGGAAAGATGTAACTCTGTGAGATGAATTAACAGAACACAGAGCAGTTTCTCAGAAAGCTTCTTTCCAGTTTTGAACGGAAGATATTTCCTTTTTCACCATTGCCCTCTATGGGCTTCCAAATATCCCTTTGCCAATTCCACAAGAACAGCCTTAGCGAAAGGATTCTTGAAGGGAAAGATGTAACTCTGTGAGATGAATTAACAGAACACAGAGCAGTTTCTCAGAAAGCTTCTTTCCAGTTTTGAACGGAAGATATTTCCTTTTTCACCATAGCCGTCTATGGGCTTCCAAATATCCCTTTGCCAATTCCACAAGAACAGCCTTAGTGAAAGGCTTCTTGAAGGGAAAGATGTAACTCTGTGAGATGAATTAACAGAACAGAGAGCAGTTTCTCAGAAAGCGTCTTTCCAGTTTTGAACGGAAGATATTCCTTTTTCACCATAGCCCCCTATGGGCTTCCAAATATCCCTTTGCCAATTCCCCAAAAACAGCCTTAGCGAAAGGCTTCTTGAAGGGAAAGATGTAACTCTGTGAGATGAATTAACGGAACACAGAGCAGTTTCTCAGAAAGCTTCTTTCCAGTTTTGAACCTAAGATATTTCCTTTTTCACCATAGCCCTCTATGGGCTTCCAAATATCCCTTTGCCAATTCCACAAGAACAGCCTTAGCGAAAGGCTTCTTGAAGGGAAAGATGTAACTCTGTGAGATGAATTAACAGAACACGGAGCAGTTTCTCAGAAAGCTTCTTTCCAGTTTTGAACGGAAGATATTTCCTTTTTCACCATAGCCCTCCACAGGTTTCCAAATATCCCTTTGCCAATTCCACAAGAACAGCCTTAGCGAAAGGCTTCTTGAAGGGAAAGATGTAACTCTGTGAGACGAATTAACAGAACACAGAGCAGTTTCTCAGAAAGCTTCTTTCCAGTTTTGAACGGAAGATATTTCCTTTTTCACCATAGCCCTCTATGGGCTTCCAAATATCCCTTTGCCAATTCCACAAGAACAGCCTTAGCGAAAGGCTTCTTGAAGGGAAAGATGTAACTCTGTGAGATGAATTAACAGACACAGAGCAGTTTCTCAGAAAGCTTCTTTCCAGTTTTGAACGGAAGATATTTCCTTTTTCACCATAGCCGTCTATGGGCTTCCAAATATCCCTTTGCCAATTCCACAAGAACAGCCTTAGCGAAAGGCTTCTTGAAGGGAAAGATGTAACTCTGTGAGATGAATTAACAGAACAGAGAGCAGTTTCTCAGAAAGCGTCTTTCCAGTTTTGAACGGAAGATATTTCCTTTTTCACCATAGCCCCCTATGGGCTTCCAAATATCCCTTTGCCAATTCCCCAAAAACAGCCTTAGCGAAAGGCTTCTTGAAGGGAAAGATGTAACTCTGTGAGATGAATTAACAGAACACAGAGCAGTTTCTCAGAAAGCTTCTTTCCAGTTTTGAACGGAAGATATTTCCTTTTTCACCATAGCCCTCTATGGGCTTCCAAATATCCCTTTGCCAATTCCACAAGAACAGCCTTAGCGAAAGGCTTCTTGAAGGGAAAGATGTAACTCTGTGAGATGAATTAACAGAACACTGAGCAGTTTCTCCGAAAGCTTCTTTCCAGTTTTGAACGGAAGATATTTCCTTTTTCACCATAGCCCTCTATGGGCTTCCAAATATCCCTTTGCCAATTCCCCAAGAACAGCCTTAGCGAAAGGCTTCTTGAAGGGAAAGATGTAACTCTGTAAGATGAATTAACAGAACACAGAGCAGTTTCTCAGAAAGCTTCTTTCCAGTTTTGAACGGAAGATATTTCCTTTTTCACCATAGCCCTCTTTGGGCTTCCAAATATCCCTTTGCCAATTCCACAAGAACAGCCTTAGCGAAAGGCTTCTTGAAGGGAAAGATGTAACTCTGTGAGATGAATTAACAGAACACAGAGCAGTTTCTCAGAAAGCTTCTTTCCAGTTTTGAACGGAAGATATTTCCTTTTTCGCCATAGCCCTCTATGGGCTTCCAAATATCCCTTTGCCAATTCCACAAGAACAGCCTTAGCGAAAGGCTTCTTGAAGGGAAAGATGTAACTCTGTGAGATGAATTAACAGAACAGAGAGCAGTTTCTCAGAAAGCGTCTTTCCAGTTTTGAACGGAAGATATTTCCTTTTTCACCATAGCCCCCTATGGGCTTCCAAATATCCCTTTTCCAAATTCCCAAAAACAGCCTTAGCGGAAGGCTTCTTGAAGGGAAAGATGTAACTCTGTGAGATGAATTAACAGAACACAGAGCAGTTTCTCAGAAAGCTTCTTTCCAGTTTTGAACCTAAGACATTTCCTTTTTCACCATAGCCCTCTATGGGCTTCCAAATATCCCTTTGCCAATTCCACAAGAACAGCCTTAGCGAAAGGCTTCTTGAAGGGAAAGATGTAACTCTGTGAGATGAATTAACAGAACACGGAGCAGTTTCTCAGAAAGCTTCTTTCCAGTTTTGAACGGAAGATATTTCCTTTTTCACCATAGCCCTCCACAGGTTTCCAAATATCCCTTTGCCAATTCCACAAGAACAGCCTTAGCAAAAGGTTTCTTGAAGGGAAAGATGTAACTCTGTGAGACGAATTCACAGAACACAGAGCAGTTTCTCAGAAAGCTTCTTTCCAGTTTTGAACGGAAGATATTTCCTTTTTCACCATAGCCCTCTATGGGCTTCCAAATATCCCTTTGCCAATTCCACAAGAACAGCCTTAGCGAAAGGCTTCTTGAAGGGAAAGATGTAACTCTGTGAGATGAATTAACAGAACACAGAGCAGTTTCTCAGAAAGCTTCTTTCCAGTTTTGAACGGAAGATATTTCCTTTTTCACCATAGCCGTCTATGGGCTTCCAAATATCCCTTTGCCAATTCCACAAGAACAGCCTTAGCGAAAGGCTTCTTGAAGGGAAAGATGTAACACTGTGAGATGAGATAACAGAACACAGAACAGTTTCTCAGAAAGCTTCTTTCCAGTTTTGAACGGAAGATATTTCCTTTCTCACCATAGCCCTCTATGGGCTTCCAAATATCCCTTTGCCAATTCCACAAGAACAGCCTTAGCGAAAGGCTTCTTGAAGGGAAAGATGTAACTCTGTGAGATGAATTAACAGAACAGAGAGCAGTTTCTCAGAAAGCGTCTTTCCAGTTTTGAACGGAAGATATTTCCTTTTTCACCATAGCCCCCTATGGGCTTCCAAATATCCCTTTGCCAATTCCCCAAAAACAGCCTTAGCGAAAGGCTTCTTGAAGGGAAAGATGTAACTCTGTGAGATGAATTAACAGAACACAGAGCAGTTTCTCAGAAAGCTTCTTTCCAGTTTTGAACGGAAGTTATTTTCTTTTTCACCATAGCCCTCTTTGGGCTTCCAAATATCCCTTTGCCAATTCCACAAGAACAGCCTTAGCGAAAGGCTTCTTGAAGGGAAAGATGTAACTCTGTGAGATGAATTAACAGAACACGGAGCAGTTTCTCAGAAAGCTTCTTTCCAGTTTTGAACGGAAGATATTTCCTTTCTCACCATAGCCCTCTATGGGCTTCCAAATATCCCTTTGCCAATTCCACAAGAACAGCCTTAGCGAAAGGATTCTTGAAGGGAAAGATGTAACTCTGTGAGATGAATTAACAGAACAGAGAGCAGTTTCTCAGAAAGCGTCTTTCCTGTTTTGAACGGAAGATATTTCCTTTTTCACCATAGCCCCCTATGGGCTTCCAAATATCCCTTTGCCAATTCCCCAAAAACAGCCTTAGCGAAAGGCTTCTTGAAGGGAAAGATGTAACTCTGTGAGATGAATTAACAGAACACAGAGCAGTTTCTCAGAAAACTTCTTTCCAGTTTTGAACGGAAGATATTTCCTTTTTCACCCTAGCCCTCTATGGGCTTCCAAATATCCCTTTGCCAATTCCACAAGAACAGCCTTAGCGAAAGGCTTCTTGAAGGGAAAGATGTAACTCTGTGAGATGAATTAACAGAACACAGAGCAGTTTCTCAGAAAGCTTCTTTCCAGTTTTGAACGGAAGATATTTCCTTTTTCACCATAGCCCTCTATGGGCTTCCAAATATCCCTTTGCCAATTCCACAAGAACAGCCTTAGCGAAAGGCTTCTTGAAGGGAAAGATGTAACTCTGTGAGATGAATTAACAGAACACGGAGCAGTTTCTCAGAAAGCTTCTTTCCAGTTTTGAACGGAAGATATTTCCTTTTTCACCATAGCCCTCCACGGGTTTCCAAATATCCCTTTGCCAATTCCACAAGAACAGCCTTAGCGAAAGGCTTCTTGAAGGGAAAGATGTAACTCTGTGAGACGAATTAACAGAACACAGAGCAGTTTCTCAGAAAGCTTCTTTCCAGTTTTGAACGGAAGATAATTCCTTTTTCACCATAGCCCTCTACGGTCTTCCAAATATCCCTTTGCCAATTCCACAAGAACAGCCTTAGCGAAAGGCTTCTTGAAGGGAAAGATGTAACTCTCTGAGATGAATTAACAGAACACAGAGCAGTTTCTCAGAAAGCTTCTTTCCAGTTTTGAACGGAAGATATTTCCTTTTTCACCATAGCCCTCTACGGGCTTAAACTATCCCTTTGCCAATTCCCCAAGAACAGCCTTAGCGAAAGGCTTCTTGAAGGGAAAGATGTGACTCTGTGAGATGAATTAACAGAACACAGAGCAGTTTCTCTGAAAGCTTCTTTCCAGTTTTGAACGGAAGATATTTCCTTTTTCACCATAGCCCTCTTTGGGCTTCCAAATATCCCTTTGCCAATTCCACAAGAACAGCCTTAGCGAAAGGCTTCTTGAAGGGAAAGATGTAACTCTGTGAGATGAATTAACTGAACACAGAGGAGTTTCTCAGAAAGCTTCTTTCCAGTTTTGAACGGAAGATATTTCCTTTTCACCATAGCCCTCTATGGGCTTCCAAATATCCCTTTGCCAATTCCACAAGAACAGCCTTAGCGAAAGACTTCTTGAAGGGAAAGATGTAACTCTGTGAGATGAATTAACAGAACACAAAGCAGTTTCTCAGAAAGCTTCTTTCCAGTTTTGAACGGAAAATATTTCCTTTTTCACCATAGCCATCTATGGGCTTCCAAATATCCCTTTGCCAATTCCACAAGAACAGCCTTAGCGAAAGGCTTCTTGAAGGGAAAGATGAAACACTGTGAGATGAGATAACAGAACACAGAACAGTTTCTCAGAAAGCTTCTTTCCAGTTTTGAACGGAAGATATTTCCTTTTTCACCATAGCCCTCTATGGGCTTCCAAATATTCGTTTGCCAATTCCACAAGAACAGCCTTAGCGAAAGGCTTCTTGTAGGGAAAGATGTAACTCTGTGAGATGAATTAACAGAACACGGAGCAGTTTCTCAGAAAGCTTCTTTCCAGTTTTGAACGGAAGATATTTCCTTTCTCACCATAGCCCTCTATGGGCTTCCAAATATCCCTTTGCCAATTCCACAAGAACAGCCTTAGCGAAAGGCTTCTTGAAGGGAAAGATGTAACTCTGTGAGATGAATTAACGGAACACAGAGCAGTTTCTCAGAAAGCTTCTTTCCAGTTTTGAACAGAAGATATTTCCTTTTTCACCATAGCCCTCTACGGGCTTCCAAATATCCCTTTGCCAATTCCACAAGAACAGCCTTAGCGAAAGGCTTCTTGAAAGGAAAGATGTAACTCTGTGAGATG
The DNA here is from genome assembly GCF_047675955.1 of Chlorocebus sabaeus. Lineage (NCBI taxonomy): Eukaryota > Metazoa > Chordata > Mammalia > Primates > Cercopithecidae > Chlorocebus > Chlorocebus sabaeus. Next base: position 847,998 of record NW_027327459.1, read on the forward strand.
AATTAACAGAACACAGAGCAGTTTCTCAGAAAGCTTCTTTCCAGTTTTGAACGGAAGATATTTCCTTTTTCACCATAGCCCTCTATGGGCTGAAACTATCCCTTTGCCAATTCCCCAAGAACAGCCTTAGCGAAAGGATTCTTGAAGGGAAAGATGTAACTCTGTGAGATGAATTAACAGAACACAGAGCAGTTTCTCAGAAAGTTTCTTTCCAGTTTTGAACGGAAGATATTTCCTTTTTCACCATAGCCCTCTATGGGCTTCCAAATATCCCTTTGCCAATTCCACAAGAACAGCCTTAGCGAAAGGCTTCTTGAAGGGAAAGATGTAACTCTGTGAGATGAATTAACAGAACACGGAGCAGTTTCTCAGAAAGCTTCTTTCCAGTTTTGAACGGAAGATATTTTCTTTTTCACCATAGCCCTCTACGGGCTTCCAAATATCCCTTTGCCAATTCCACAAGAACAGCCTTAGCCAAAGGCTTCTTGAAGGGAAAGATGTAACTCTGTGAGATGAATTAACAGAACACAGAGCAGTTTCTCAGAAAGCTTCTTTCCAGTTTTGAACGGAAGATATTTCCTTTTTCACCATAGCCCTCTATGGGCTTAAACTATCCCTTTGCCAATTCCCCAAGAACAGCCTTAGCGAAAGGCTTCTTGAAGGGAAAGATGTAACTCTGTGAGATGAATTAACAGAACACAGAGCAGTTTCTCAGAAAGTTTCTTTCCAGTTTTGAACGGAAGATATTTCCTTTTTCACCATAGCCCTCTATGGGCTTCCAAATATTCGTTTGCCAATTCCACAAGAACAGCCTTAGCGAAAGGCTTCTTGTAGGGAAAGATGTAACTCTGTGAGATGAATTAACAGAACACGGAGCAGTTTCTCAGAAAGCTTCTTTCCAGTTTTGAACGGAAGATATTTCCTTTCTCACCATAGCCCTCTATGGGCTTCCAAATATCCCTTTGCCAATTCCACAAGAACAGCCTTAGCGAAAGGCTTCTTGAAGGGAAAGATGTAACTCTGTGAGATGAATTAACGGAACACAGAGCAGTTTCTCAGAAAGCTTCTTTCCAGTTTTGAACAGAAGATATTTCCTTTTTCACCATAGCCCTCTACGGGCTTCCAAATATCCCTTTGCCAATTCCACAAGAACAGCCTTAGCGAAAGGCTTCTTGAAAGGAAAGATGTAACTCTGTGAGATGAATTAACAGAACACAGAGCAGTTTCTCAGAAAGCTTCTTTCCAGTTTTGAACGGAAGATATTTCCTTTTTCACCATAGCCCTCTATGGGCTGAAACTATCCCTTTGCCAATTCCCCAAGAACAGCCTTAGCGAAAGGATTCTTGAAGGGAAAGATGTAACTCTGTGAGATGAATTAACAGAACACAGAGCAGTTTCTCAGAAAGTTTCTTTCCAGTTTTGAACGGAAGATATTTCCTTTTTCACCATAGCCCTCTATGGGCTTCCAAATATCCCTTTGCCAATTCCACAAGAACAGCCTTAGCGAAAGGCTTCTTGAAGGGAAAGATGTAACTCTGTGAGATGAATTAACAGAACACGGAGCAGTTTCTCAGAAAGCTTCTTTCCAGTTTTGAACGGAAGATATTTTCTTTTTCACCATAGCCCTCTACGGGCTTCCAAATATCCCTTTGCCAATTCCACAAGAACAGCCTTAGCGAAAGGCTTCTTGAAGGGAAAGATGTAACTCTGTGAGATGAATTAACAGAACACAGAGCAGTTTCTCAGAAAGCTTCTTTCCAGTTTTGAACGGAAGATATTTCCTTTTTCACCATAGCCCTCTATGGGCTTAAACTATCCCTTTGCCAATTCCCCAAGAACAGCCTTAGCGAAAGGCTTCTTGAAGGGAAAGATGTAACTCTGTGAGATGAATTAACAGAACACAGAGCAGTTTCTCAGAAAGTTTCTTTCCAGTTTTGAACGGAAGATATTTCCTTTTTCACCATAGCCCTCTATGGGCTTCCAAATATCCCTTTGCCAATTCCACAAGAACAGCCTTAGCGAAAGGCTTCTTGAAGGGAAAGATGTAACTCTGTGAGATGAATTAACAGAACACGGAGCAGTTTCTCAGAAAGCTTCTTTCCAGTTTTGAACGGAAGATATTTCCTTTCTCACCATAGCCCTCTATGGGCTTCCAAATATCCCTTTGCCAATTCCACAAGAACAGCCTTAGCGAAAGGATTCTTGAAGGGAAAGATGTAACTCTTTGAGATGAATTAACAGAACAGAGAGCAGTTTCTCAGAAAGCGTCTTTCCAGTTTTGAACGGAAGATATTTCCTTTTTCATCATAGCCCTCTATGGGCTTCCAAATATCCCTTTGCCAATTCCACAAGAACAGCCTTAGCGAAAGGCTTCTTGAAGGGAAAGATGTAACTCTGTGAGATGAATTAACAGAACATAGAACAGTTTCTCAGAAAGTTTCTTTCCAATTTTGAACGGAAGATATTTCCTTTTTCACCGTAGCCCTCTATGGGCTTCCAAATATCCCTTTGCCAATTCCACAAGAACAGCCTTAGCGAAAGGCTTCTTGAAGGGAAAGATGTAACTCTGTGAGATGAATTAACAGAACACAGAGCAGTTTCTCAGAAAGTTTCTTTCCAGTTTTGAACGGAAGATATTTACTTTTTCACCATAGCCCTCTATAGGCTTCCAAATATCCCTTTGCCAATTCCACAAGAACAGCCTTAGCGAAAGGCTTCTTGAAGGGAAAGATGTAACTCTGTGAGATGAATTAACAGAACACAGAGCAGTTTCTCAGAAAGCTTCTTTCCAGTTTTGAACGGAAGATATTTCCTTTTTCACCATAGCCCTCTATGGGCTTAAACCCTCCCTTTGCCAATTCCCCAAGAACAGCCTTAGCGAAAGGCTTCTTGAAGGGAAAGATGTAACTCTGTGAGATGAATTAACGGAACACAGAGCAGTTTCTCAGAAAGTTTCTTTCCAGTTTTGAGCGGAAGACATTTCCTTTTTCACCATAGCCCTCTATGGGCTTCCAAATATCCCTTTGCCAATTCCACAAGAACAGCCTTAGCGAAAGGCTTCTTGAAGGGAAAGATGTAACTCTGTGAGATGAATTAACAGAACACAGAGCAGTTTCTCAGAAAGCTTCTTTCCAGTTTTGAACGGAAGATATTTCCTTTTTCACCATAGCCCTCTTTGGGCTTCCCAATATCCCATTGCCAATTCCACAAGAACAGCCTTAGCGAAAGGCTTCTTGAAGGGAAAGATGTAACTCTGTGAGATGAATTAACAGAACACAGAGCAGTTTCTCAGAAAGCTTCTTTCCAGTTTTGAACGGAAGATATTTCCTTTTTCACCATAGCCCTCTATGGGCTTCCAAATATCCCTTTGCCAATTCCACAAGAACAGCCTTAGCGAAAGGCTTCTTGAAGGGAAAGATGTAACTCTGTGAGATGAATTAACAGAACACAGAGCAGTTTCTCAGAAAGCTTCTTTCCAGTTTTGAACGGAAGATATTTCCTTTTTCACCATAGCCGTCTGTGGGCTTCCAAATATCCCTTTGCCTATTCCACAAGAACAGCCTTAGCGAAAGGCTTCTTGAAGGGAAAGATGTAACTCTGTGAGATGAATTAACAGAACACGGAGCAGTTTCTCAGAAAGCTTCTTTCCAGTTTTGAACGGAAGATATTTCCTTTCTCACCATAGCCCTCTATGGGCTTCCAAATATCCCTTTGCCAATTCCACAAGAACAGCCTTAGCGAAAGGCTTCTTGAAGGTAAAGATGTAACTCTGTGAGATGAATTAACAGAACAGAGAGCAGTTTCTCAGAAAGCGTCTTTCCAGTTTTGAACGGAAGATATTTCCTTTTTCACCATAGCCCCCTATGGGCTTCCAAATATCCCTTTGCCAATTCCCCAAAAACAGCCTTAGCGAAAGGCTTCTTGAAGGGAAAGATGTAACTCTGTGAGATGAATTAACAGAACACAGAGCAGTTTCTCAGAAAGCTTCTTTCCAGTTTTGAACGGAAGATATTTTCTTTTTCACCATAGCCGTCTTTGGGCTTCCAAATATCCCTTTGCCAATTCCACATGAACAGCCTTAGCGAAAGGCTTCTTGAAGGGAAAGATGTAACTCTGTGAGATGAATTAAGAGAACACAGAGCAGTTTCTCCGAAAGCTTCTTTCCAGTTTTGAACGGAAGATATTTCCTTTTTCACCATAGCCGTCTATGGGCTTCCAATATCCCTTTGCCAATTCCACAAGAACAGCCTTAGCGAAAGGCTTCTTGAAGGGAAAGATGTAACTCTGTGAGATGAATTAACAGAACACAGAGCAGTTTCTCAGAAAGCTTCTTTCCAGTTTTGAACGGAAGATATTTCCTTTTTCACCATAGCCCTCTATGGGCTTCCAAATATCCCTTTGCCAATTCCACAAGAACAGCCTTAGCGAAAGGCTTCTTGAAGTGAAAGATGTAACTCTGTGAGATGAGATAACAGAACACAGAGCAGTTTCTCAGAAAGCTTCTTTCCAGTTTTGAACGGAAGATAATTCCTTTTTCACCATAGCCCTCTACGGGCTTCCAAATATCCCTTTGCCAATTCTACAAGAACAGCCTTAGCGAAAGGCTTCTTGAAGGGAAAGATGTAACTCTGTGAGATGAATTAACAGAACACAGAGCAGTTTCTCAGAACGCTTCTTTCCAGTTTTGAACGGAAGATATTTCCTTTCTCACCATAGCCCTCTATGGGCTTCCAAATATCCCTTTGCCAATTCCACAAGAACAGCCTTAGCGAAAGGCTTCTTGAAGGGAAAGATGTAACTCTGTGAGATGAATTAACAGAACAGAGAGCAGTTTCTCAGAAAGCGTCTTTCCAGTTTTGAACGGAAGATATTTCCTTTTTCATCATAGCCCTCTATGGGCTTCCAAATATCCCTTTGCCAATTCCCCAAGGACAGCCTTAGCGAAAGGCTTCTTGAAGGGAAAGATGTAACTCTGTGAGATGAATTAACAGAACACAGAGCAGTTTCTCAGAAAGCTTCTTTCCAGCTTTGAACCGAAGATATTTCCTTTTTCACCATAGCCCACTATGGGCTTAAAATATCCCTTTGCCAATTCCCCAAGAACAGCCTTAGCGAAAGGCTTCTTGAAGGGAAAGATGTAACTCTGTGAGATGAATTAACAGAACACAGAGCAGTTTCTCAGAAAGCTTCTTTCCAGTTTTGAACGGAAGATATTTCCTTTTTCACCATAGCCCTCTTTGGGTTTCCCAATATCCCATTGCCAATTCCACAAGAACAGCCTTAGCGAAAGGCTTCTTGAAGGGAAAGATGTAACTCTGTGAGATGAATTAACAGAACACAGAGCAGTTTCTCAGAAAGCTTCTTTCCAGTTTTGAACAGAAGATATTTCCTTTTTCACCATAGCCCTCTACGGGCTTCCAAATATCCCTTTGCCAATTCCACAAGAACAGCCTTAGCGAAAGGCTTCTTGAAGGGAAAGATGTAACTCTGTGAGATGAATTAACAGAACACGGAGCAGTTTCTCAGAAAGCTTCTTTCCAGTTTTGAACGGAAGATAATTCCTTTCTCACCATAGCCCTCTATGGGCTTCCAAATATCCCTTTGCCAATTCCACAAGAACAGCCTTAGCGAAAGGATTCTTGAAGGGAAAGATGTAACTCTTTGAGATGAATTAACAGAACAGAGAGCAGTTTCTCAGAAAGCGTCTTTCCAGTTTTGAACGGAAGATATTTCCTTTTTCATCATAGCCCTCTATGGGCTTCCAAATATCCCTTTGCCAATTCCGCAAGAACAGCCTTAGCAAAAGGCTTCTTGAAGGGAAAGATGTAACTCTGTGAGATGGATTAACAGAACATAGAACAGTTTCTCAGAAAGCTTCTTTCCAGTTTTGAACGGAAGATATTTCCTTTTTCACCGTAGCCCTCTATGGGCTTCCAAATATCCCTTTGCCAATTCCACAAGAACAGCCTTAGCGAAAGGCTTCTTGAAGGGAAAGATGTAACTCTGTGAGATGAATTAACAGAACACAGAGCAGTTTCTCAGAAAGCTTCTTTCCAGTTTTGAACGGAAGATATTTCCTTTTTCACCATAGCCCTCTATAGGCTTCCAAATATCCCTTTGCCAATTCCACAAGAACAGCCTTAGCGAAAGGCTTCTTGAAGGGAAAGATGTAACTCTGTGAGATGAATTAACAGAACACAGAGCAGTTTCTCAGAAAGCTTCTTTCCAGTTTTGAACGGAAGATATTTCCTTTTTCACCATAGCCCTCTATGGGCTTAAACGATCCCTTTGCCAATTCCCCAAGAACAGCCTTAGCGAAAGGCTTCTTGAAGGGAAAGATGTAAGTCTGTGAGATGAATTAACGGAACACAGAGCAGTTTCTCAGAAAGCTTCTTTCCAGTTTTGAACGGAAGATATTTCCTTTTTCACCATAGCCCTCTATGGGCTTCCAAATATCCCTTTGCCAATTCCACAAGAACAGCCTTAGCGAAAGGCTTCTTGAAGGGAAAGATGTAACTCTGTGAGATGAATTAACAGAACACAGAGCAGTTTCTCAGAAAGCTTCTTTCCAGTTTTGAACGGAAGATATTTCCTTTTTCACCATAGCCGTCTAGGGGCTTCCAAATATCCCTTTGCCAATTCCACAAGAACAGCCTTAGCGAAAGGCTTCTTGAAGGGAAAGATGTAACTCTGTGAGATGAATTAACAGAACACAGAGCAGTTTCTCAGAAAGCTTCTTTCCAGTTTTGAACGGAAGATATTTCCTTTTTCACCATAGCCGTCTAGGGGCTTCCAAATATCCCTTTGCCAATTCCACAAGAACAGCCTTAGCGAAAGGCTTCTTGAAGGGAAAGATGTAACACTGTGAGATGAGATAACAGAACACAGAACAGTTTCTCAGAAAGCTTCTTTCCAGTTTTGAACGGAAGATATTTCCTTTTTCACCATAGCCCTCTATGGGCTTCCAAATATCCCTTTGCCAATTCCACAAGAACAGCCTTAGCGAAAGGCTTCTTGAAGGGAAAGATGTAACTCTGTGAGATGAATTAACAGAACACGGAGCAGTTTCTCAAAAAGCTTCTTTCCAGTTTTGAACGGAAGATATTTCCTTTTTCACCATAGCCCTCTATGGGCTTCCAAATATCCCTTTGCCAATTCCACAAGAACAGCCTTAGCGAAAGGATTCTTGAAGGGAAAGATGTAACTCTGTGAGATGAATTAACAGAACACAGAGCAGTTTCTCAGAAAGCTTCTTTCCAGTTTTGAACGGAAGATATTTCCTTTTTCACCATAGCCGTCTATGGGCTTCCAAATATCCCTTTGCCAATTCCACAAGAACAGCCTTAGTGAAAGGCTTCTTGAAGGGAAAGATGTAACTCTGTGAGATGAATTAACAGAACAGAGAGCAGTTTCTCAGAAAGCGTCTTTCCAGTTTTGAACGGAAGATATTTCCTTTTTCACCATAGCCCCCTATGGGCTTCCAAATATCCCTTTGCCAATTCCCCAAAAACAGCCTTAGCGAAAGGCTTCTTGAAGGGAAAGATGTAACTCTGTGAGATGAATTAACAGAACACAGAGCAGTTTCTCAGAAAGCTTCTTTCCAATTTTGAACCTAAGATATTTCCTTTTTCACCATAGCCCTCTATGGGCTTCCAAATATCCCTTTGCCAATTCCACAAGAACAGCCTTAGCGAAAGGCTTCTTGAAGGGAAAGATGTAACTCTGTGAGATGAATTAACAGAACACGGAGCAGTTTCTCAGAAAGCTTCTTTCCAGTTTTGAACGGAAGATATTTCCTTTTTCACCATAGCCCTCCACAGGTTTCCAAATATCCCTTTGCCAATTCCACAAGAACAGCCTTAGCGAAAGGCTTCTTGAAGGGAAAGATGTAACACTGTGAGATGAGATAACAGAACACAGAACAGTTTCTCAGAAAGCTTCTTTCCAGTTTTGTACGGAAGATATTTCCTTTTTCACCATAGCCCTCTATGGGCTTCCAAATATCCCTTTGCCAATTCCACAAGAACAGCCTTAGCGAAAGGCTTCTTGAAGGGAAAGATGTAACTCTGTGAGATGAATTAACAGACCACGGAGCAGTTTCTCAGAAAGCTTCTTTCCAGTTTTGAACGGAAGATATTTCCTTTCTCACCATAGCCCTCTATGGGCTTCCAAATATCCCTTTGCCAATTCCACAAGAACAGCCTTAGCGAAAGGCTTCTTGAAGGGAAAGATGTAACTCTGTGAGATGAATTAACAGAACAGAGAGCAGTTTCTCAGAAAGCGTCTTTCCAGTTTTGAACGGAAGATATTTCCTTTTTCACCATAGCCCCCTATGGGCTTCCAAATATCCCTTTGCCAATTCCCAAAAAACAGCCTTAGCGAAAGGCTTCTTGAAGGGAAAGATGTAACTCTGTGAGATGAATTAACAGAACACAGAGCAGTTTCTCAGAAAGCTTCTTTCCAGTTTTGAACGGAAGATATTTTCTTTTTCACCATAGCCCCCTTTGGGCTTCCAAATATCCCTTTGCCAATTCCACAAGAACAGCCTTAGCGAAAGGCTTCTTGAAGGGAAAGATGTAACTCTGTGAGATGAATTAACAGAACACAGAGCAGTTTCTCAGAAAACTTCTTTCCAGTTTTGAACGGAAGATATTTCCTTTTTCACCCTAGCCCTCTATGGGCTTCCAAATATCCCTTTGCCAATTCCACAAGAACAGCCTTAGCGAAAGGCTTCTTGAAGGGAAAGATGTAACTCTGTGAGATGAATTAACAGAACACAGAGCAGTTTCTCAGAAAGCTTCTTTCCAGTTTTGAACGGAAGATATTTCCTTTTTCACCATAGCCCTCTATGGGCTTCCAAATATCCCTTTGCCAATTCCACAAGAACAGCCTTAGCGAAAGGCTTCTTGAAGGGAAAGATGTAACTCTGTGAGATGAATTAACAGAACACGGAGCAGTTTCTCAGAAAGCTTCTTTCCAGTTTTGAACGGAAGATATTTCCTTTTTCACCATAGCCCTCCACGGGTTTCCAAATATCCCTTTGCCAATTCCACAAGAACAGCCTTAGCGAAAGGCTTCTTGAAGGGAAAGATGTAACTCTGTGAGATGAATTAACGGAACACAGAGCAGTTTCTCAGAAAGCTTCTTTCCAGTTTTGAACAGAAGATATTTCCTTTTTCACCATAGCCCTCTACGGGCTTCCAAATATCCCTTTGCCAATTCCACAAGAACAGCCTTAGCGAAAGGCTTCTTGAAAGGAAAGATGTAACTCTGTGAGATGAATTAACAGAACACAGAGCAGTTTCTCAGAAAGCTTCTTTCCAGTTTTGAACGGAAGATATTTCCTTTTTCACCATAGCCCTCTATGGGCTGAAACTATCCCTTTGCCAATTCCCCAAGAACAGCCTTAGCGAAAGGATTCTTGAAGGGAAAGATGTAACTCTGTGAGATGAATTAACAGAACACAGAGCAGTTTCTCAGAAAGTTTCTTTCCAGTTTTGAACGGAAGATATTTCCTTTTTCACCATAGCCCTCTATGGGCTTCCAAATATCCCTTTGCCAATTCCACAAGAACAGCCTTAGCGAAAGGCTTCTTGAAGGGAAAGATGTAACTCTGTGAGATGAATTAACAGAACACGGAGTAGTTTCTCAGAAAGCTTCTTTCCAGTTTTGAACGGAAGATATTTCCTTTCTCACCATAGCCCTCTATGGGCTTCCAAATATCCCTTTCCCAATTCCACAAGAACAGCCTTAGCGAAAGGATTCTTGAAGGGAAAGATGTAACTCTGTGAGATGAATTAACAGAACAGAGAGCAGTTTCTCAGAAAGCGTCTTTCCAGTTTTGAACGGAAGATATTTCCTTTTTCATCATAGCCCTCTATGGGCTTCCAAATATCCCTTTGCCAATTCCACAAGAACAGCCTTAGCGAAAGGCTTCTTGAAGGGAAAGATGTAACTCTGTGAGATGAATTAACAGAACACGGAGCAGTTTCTCAAAAAGCTTCTTTCCAGTTTTGAACGGAAGATATTTCCTTTTTCACCATAGCCCTCTATGGGCTTCCAAATATCCCTTTGCCAATTCCACAAGAACAGCCTTAGCGAAAGGATTCTTGAAGGGAAAGATGTAACTCTGTGAGATGAATTAACAGAACACAGAGCAGTTTCTCAGAAAGCTTCTTTCCAGTTTTGAACGGAAGATATTTCCTTTTTCACCATAGCCGTCTATGGGCTTCCAAATATCCCTTTGCCAATTCCACAAGAACAGCCTTAGTGAAAGGCTTCTTGAAGGGAAAGATGTAACTCTGTGAGATGAATTAACAGAACAGAGAGCAGTTTCTCAGAAAGCGTCTTTCCAGTTTTGAACGGAAGATATTTCCTTTTTCACCATAGCCCCCTATGGGCTTCCAAATATCCCTTTGCCAATTCCCCAAAAACAGCCTTAGCGAAAGGCTTCTTGAAGGGAAAGATGTAACTCTGTGAGATGAATTAACAGAACACAGAGCAGTTTCTCAGAAAGCTTCTTTCCAATTTTGAACCTAAGATATTTCCTTTTTCACCATAGCCCTCTATGGGCTTCCAAATATCCCTTTGCCAATTCCACAAGAACAGCCTTAGCGAAAGGCTTCTTGAAGGGAAAGATGTAACTCTGTGAGATGAATTAACAGAACACGGAGCAGTTTCTCAGAAAGCTTCTTTCCAGTTTTGAACGGAAGATATTTCCTTTTTCACCATAGCCCTCCACAGGTTTCCAAATATCCCTTTGCCAATTCCACAAGAACAGCCTTAGCGAAAGGCTTCTTGAAGGGAAAGATGTAACACTGTGAGATGAGATAACAGAACACAGAACAGTTTCTCAGAAAGCTTATTTCCAGTTTTGTACGGAAGATATTTCCTTTTTCACCATAGCCCTCTATGGGCTTCCAAATATCCCTTTGCCAATTCCACAAGAACAGCCTTAGCGAAAGGCTTCTTGAAGGGAAAGATGTAACTCTGTGAGATGAATTAACAGACCACGGAGCAGTTTCTCAGAAAGCTTCTTTCCAGTTTTGAACGGAAGATATTTCCTTTCTCACCATAGCCCTCTATGGGCTTCCAAATATCCCTTTGCCAATTCCACAAGAACAGCCTTAGCGAAAGGCTTCTTGAAGGGAAAGATGTAACTCTGTGAGATGAATTAACAGAACAGAGAGCAGTTTCTCAGAAAGCGTCTTTCCAGTTTTGAACGGAAGATATTTCCTTTTTCACCATAGCCCCCTATGGGCTTCCAAATATCCCTTTGCCAATTCCCAAAAAACAGCCTTAGCGAAAGGCTTCTTGAAGGGAAAGATGTAACTCTGTGAGATGAATTAACAGAACACAGAGCAGTTTCTCAGAAAGCTTCTTTCCAGTTTTGAACGGAAGATATTTTCTTTTTCACCATAGCCCCCTTTGGGCTTCCAAATATCCCTTTGCCAATTCCACAAGAACAGCCTTAGCGAAAGGCTTCTTGAAGGGAAAGATGTAACTCTGTGAGATGAATTAACAGAACACAGAGCAGTTTCTCAGAAAACTTCTTTCCAGTTTTGAACGGAAGATATTTCCTTTTTCACCCTAGCCCTCTATGGGCTTCCAAATATCCCTTTGCCAATTCCACAAGAACAGCCTTAGCGAAAGGCTTCTTGAAGGGAAAGATGTAACTCTGTGAGATGAATTAACAGAACACAGAGCAGTTTCTCAGAAAGCTTCTTTCCAGTTTTGAACGGAAGATATTTCCTTTTTCACCATAGCCCTCTATGGGCTTCCAAATATCCCTTTGCCAATTCCACAAGAACAGCCTTAGCGAAAGGCTTCTTGAAGGGAAAGATGTAACTCTGTGAGATGAATTAACAGAACACGGAGCAGTTTCTCAGAAAGCTTCTTTCCAGTTTTGAACGGAAGATATTTCCTTTTTCACCATAGCCCTCCACGGGTTTCCAAATATCCCTTTGCCAATTCCACAAGAACAGCCTTAGCGAAAGGCTTCTTGAAGGGAAAGATGTAACTCTGTGAGATGAATTAACGGAACACAGAGCAGTTTCTCAGAAAGCTTCTTTCCAGTTTTGAACAGAAGATATTTCCTTTTTCACCATAGCCCTCTACGGGCTTCCAAATATCCCTTTGCCAATTCCACAAGAACAGCCTTAGCGAAAGGCTTCTTGAAAGGAAAGATGTAACTCTGTGAGATGAATTAACAGAACACAGAGCAGTTTCTCAGAAAGCTTCTTTCCAGTTTTGAACGGAAGATATTTCCTTTTTCACCATAGCCCTCTATGGGCTGAAACTATCCCTTTGCCAATTCCCCAAGAACAGCCTTAGCGAAAGGATTCTTGAAGGGAAAGATGTAACTCTGTGAGATGAATTAACAGAACACAGAGCAGTTTCTCAGAAAGTTTCTTTCCAGTTTTGAACGGAAGATATTTCCTTTTTCACCATAGCCCTCTATGGGCTTCCAAATATCCCTTTGCCAATTCCACAAGAACAGCCTTAGCGAAAGGCTTCTTGAAGGGAAAGATGTAACTCTGTGAGATGAATTAACAGAACACGGAGTAGTTTCTCAGAAAGCTTCTTTCCAGTTTTGAACGGAAGATATTTCCTTTCTCACCATAGCCCTCTATGGGCTTCCAAATATCCCTTTCCCAATTCCACAAGAACAGCCTTAGCGAAAGGATTCTTGAAGGGAAAGATGTAACTCTGTGAGATGAATTAACAGAACAGAGAGCAGTTTCTCAGAAAGCGTCTTTCCAGTTTTGAACGGAAGATATTTCCTTTTTCATCATAGCCCTCTATGGGCTTCCAAATATCCCTTTGCCAATTCCACAAGAACAGCCTTAGCGAAAGGCTTCTTGAAGGGAAAGATGTAACTCTGTGAGATGAATTAACAGAACACGGAGCAGTTTCTCAGAAAGCTTCTTTCCAGTTTTGAACGGAAGATATTTTCTTTTTCACCATAGCCCTCTACGGGCTTCCAAATATCCCTTTGCCAATTCCACAAGAACAGCCTTATCGAAAGGCTTCTTGAAGGGAAAGATGTAACTCTGTGAGATGAATTAACAGAACACAGAGCAGTTTCTCAGAAAGCTTCTTTCCAGTTTTGAACGGAAGATATTTCCTTTTTCACCATAGCCCCCTATGGGCTTCCAAATATCCCTTTTCCAAATTCCCAAAAACAGCCTTAGCGGAAGGCTTCTTGAAGGGAAAGATGTAACTCTGTGAGATGAATTAACAGAACACAGAGCAGTTTCTCAGAAAGCTTCTTTCCAGTTTTGAACCTAAGACATTTCCTTTTTCACCATAGCCCTCTATGGGCTTCCAAATATCCCTTTGCCAATTCCACAAGAACAGCCTTAGCGAAAGGCTTCTTGAAGGGAAAGATGTAACTCTGTGAGATGAATTAACAGAACACGGAGCAGTTTCTCAGAAAGCTTCTTTCCAGTTTTGAACGGAAGATATTTCCTTTTTCACCATAGCCCTCCACAGGTTTCCAAATATCCCTTTGCCAATTCCACAAGAACAGCCTTAGCAAAAGGTTTCTTGAAGGGAAAGATGTAACTCTGTGAGACGAATTCACAGAACACAGAGCAGTTTCTCAGAAAGCTTCTTTCCAGTTTTGAACGGAAGATATTTCCTTTTTCACCATAGCCCTCTATGGGCTTCCAAATATCCCTTTGCCAATTCCACAAGAACAGCCTTAGCGAAAGGCTTCTTGAAGGGAAAGATGTAACTCTGTGAGATGAATTAACAGAACACAGAGCAGTTTCTCAGAAAGCTTCTTTCCAGTTTTGAACGGAAGATATTTCCTTTTTCACCATAGCCGTCTATGGGCTTCCAAATATCCCTTTGCCAATTCCACAAGAACAGCCTTAGCGAAAGGCTTCTTGAAGGGAAAGATGTAACACTGTGAGATGAGATAACAGAACACAGAACAGTTTCTCAGAAAGCTTCTTTCCAGTTTTGAACGGAAGATATTTCCTTTCTCACCATAGCCCTCTATGGGCTTCCAAATATCCCTTTGCCAATTCCACAAGAACAGCCTTAGCGAAAGGCTTCTTGAAGGGAAAGATGTAACTCTGTGAGATGAATTAACAGAACAGAGAGCAGTTTCTCAGAAAGCGTCTTTCCAGTTTTGAACGGAAGATATTTCCTTTTTCACCATAGCCCCCTATGGGCTTCCAAATATCCCTTTGCCAATTCCCCAAAAACAGCCTTAGCGAAAGGCTTCTTGAAGGGAAAGATGTAACTCTGTGAGATGAATTAACAGAACACAGAGCAGTTTCTCAGAAAGCTTCTTTCCAGTTTTGAACGGAAGTTATTTTCTTTTTCACCATAGCCCTCTTTGGGCTTCCAAATATCCCTTTGCCAATTCCACAAGAACAGCCTTAGCGAAAGGCTTCTTGAAGGGAAAGATGTAACTCTGTGAGATGAATTAACAGAACACGGAGCAGTTTCTCAGAAAGCTTCTTTCCAGTTTTGAACGGAAGATATTTCCTTTCTCACCATAGCCCTCTATGGGCTTCCAAATATCCCTTTGCCAATTCCACAAGAACAGCCTTAGCGAAAGGATTCTTGAAGGGAAAGATGTAACTCTGTGAGATGAATTAACAGAACAGAGAGCAGTTTCTCAGAAAGCTTCTTTCCTGTTTTGAACGGAAGATATTTCCTTTTTCACCATAGCCCCCTATGGGCTTCCAAATATCCCTTTGCCAATTCCCCAAAAACAGCCTTAGCGAAAGGCTTCTTGAAGGGAAAGATGTAACTCTGTGAGATGAATTAACAGAACACAGAGCAGTTTCTCAGAAAACTTCTTTCCAGTTTTGAACGGAAGATATTTCCTTTTTCACCCTAGCCCTCTATGGGCTTCCAAATATCCCTTTGCCAATTCCACAAGAACAGCCTTAGCGAAAGGCTTCTTGAAGGGAAAGATGTAACTCTGTGAGATGAATTAACAGAACACAGAGCAGTTTCTCAGAAAGCTTCTTTCCAGTTTTGAACGGAAGATATTTCCTTTTTCACCATAGCCCTCTATGGGCTTCCAAATATCCCTTTGCCAATTCCACAAGAACAGCCTTAGCGAAAGGCTTCTTGAAGGGAAAGATGTAACTCTGTGAGATGAATTAACAGAACACGGAGCAGTTTCTCAGAAAGCTTCTTTCCAGTTTTGAACGGAAGATATTTCCTTTTTCACCATAGCCCTCCACGGGTTTCCAAATATCCCTTTGCCAATTCCACAAGAACAGCCTTAGCGAAAGGCTTCTTGAAGGGAAAGATGTAACTCTGTGAGACGAATTAACAGAACACAGAGCAGTTTCTCAGAAAGCTTCTTTCCAGTTTTGAACGGAAGATAATTCCTTTTTCACCATAGCCCTGTACGGTCTTCCAAATATCCCTTTGCCAATTCCACAAGAACAGCCTTAGCGAAAGGCTTCTTGAAGGGAAAGATGTAACTCTCTGAGATGAATTAACAGAACACAGAGCAGTTTCTCAGAAAGCTTCTTTCCAGTTTTGAACGGAAGATATTTCCTTTTTCACCATAGCCCTCTACGGGCTTAAACTATCCCTTTGCCAATTCCCCAAGAACAGCCTTAGCGAAAGGCTTCTTGAAGGGAAAGATGTGACTCTGTGAGATGAATTAACAGAACACAGAGCAGTTTCTCTGAAAGCTTCTTTCCAGTTTTGAACGGAAGATATTTCCTTTTTCACCATAGCCCTCTTTGGGCTTCCAAATATCCCTTTGCCAATTCCACAAGAACAGCCTTAGCGAAAGGCTTCTTGAAGGGAAAGATGTAACTCTGTGAGATGAATTAACTGAACACAGAGCAGTTTCTCAGAAAGCTTCTTTCCAGTTTTGAACGGAAGATATTTCCTTTTCACCATAGCCCTCTATGGGCTTCCAAATATCCCTTTGCCAATTCCACAAGAACAGCCTTAGCGAAAGACTTCTTGAAGGGAAAGATGTAACTCTGTGAGATGAATTAACAGAACACAAAGCAGTTTCTCAGAAAGCTTCTTTCCAGTTTTGAACGGAAGATATTTCCTTTTTCACCATAGCCATCTATGGGCTTCCAAATATCCCTTTGCCAATTCCACAAGAACAGCCTTAGCGAAAGGCTTCTTGAAGGGAAAGATGAAACACTGTGAGATGAGATAACAGAACACAGAACAGTTTCTCAGAAAGCTTCTTTCCAGTTTTGAACGGAAGATATTTCCTTTTTCACCATAGCCCTCTATGGGCTTCCAAATATTCGTTTGCCAATTCCACAAGAACAGCCTTAGCGAAAGGCTTCTTGTAGGGAAAGATGTAACTCTGTGAGATGAATTAACAGAACACGGAGCAGTTTCTCAGAAAGCTTCTTTCCAGTTTTGAACGGAAGATATTTCCTTTCTCACCATAGCCCTCTATGGGCTTCCAAATATCCCTTTGCCAATTCCACAAGAACAGCCTTAGCGAAAGGCTTCTTGAAGGGAAAGATGTAACTCTGTGAGATGAATTAACGGAACACAGAGCAGTTTCTCAGAAAGCTTCTTTCCAGTTTTGAACAGAAGATATTTCCTTTTTCACCATAGCCCTCTACGGGCTTCCAAATATCCCTTTGCCAATTCCACAAGAACAGCCTTAGCGAAAGGCTTCTTGAAAGGAAAGATGTAACTCTGTGAGATGAATTAACAGAACACAGAGCAGTTTCTCAGAAAGCTTCTTTCCAGTTTTGAACGGAAGATATTTCCTTTTTCACCATAGCCCTCTATGGGCTGAAACTATCCCTTTGCCAATTCCCCAAGAACAGCCTTAGCGAAAGGATTCTTGAAGGGAAAGATGTAACTCTGTGAGATGAATTAACAGAACACAGAGCAGTTTCTCAGAAAGTTTCTTTCCAGTTTTGAACGGAAGATATTTCCTTTTTCACCATAGCCCTCTATGGGCTTCCAAATAT
Organism: Chlorocebus sabaeus; assembly: GCF_047675955.1. Classification (NCBI taxonomy): domain Eukaryota; kingdom Metazoa; phylum Chordata; class Mammalia; order Primates; family Cercopithecidae; genus Chlorocebus; species Chlorocebus sabaeus. The sequence continues at coordinate 864,941 of NW_027327459.1, forward strand.
CCCTTTGCCAATTCCACAAGAACAGCCTTAGCGAAAGGCTTCTTGAAGGGAAAGATGTAACTCTGTGAGATGAATTAACAGAACACGGAGTAGTTTCTCAGAAAGCTTCTTTCCAGTTTTGAACGGAAGATATTTCCTTTCTCACCATAGCCCTCTATGGGCTTCCAAATATCCCTTTCCCAATTCCACAAGAACAGCCTTAGCGAAAGGATTCTTGAAGGGAAAGATGTAACTCTGTGAGATGAATTAACAGAACAGAGAGCAGTTTCTCAGAAAGCGTCTTTCCAGTTTTGAACGGAAGATATTTCCTTTTTCATCATAGCCCTCTATGGGCTTCCAAATATCCCTTTGCCAATTCCACAAGAACAGCCTTAGCGAAAGGCTTCTTGAAGGGAAAGATGTAACTCTGTGAGATGAATTAACAGAACACGGAGCAGTTTCTCAGAAAGCTTCTTTCCAGTTTTGAACGGAAGATATTTTCTTTTTCACCATAGCCCTCTACGGGCTTCCAAATATCCCTTTGCCAATTCCACAAGAACAGCCTTAGCGAAAGGCTTCTTGAAGGGAAAGATGTAACTCTGTGAGATGAATTAACAGAACACAGAGCAGTTTCTCAGAAAGCTTCTTTCCAGTTTTGAACGGAAGATATTTCCTTTTTCACCATAGCCCTCTATGGGCTTAAACTATCCCTTTGCCAATTCCCCAAGAACAGCCTTAGCGAAAGGCTTCTTGAAGGGAAAGATGTAACTCTGTGAGATGAATTAACAGAACACAGAGCAGTTTCTCAGAAAGTTTCTTTCCAGTTTTGAACGGAAGATATTTCCTTTTTCACCATAGCCCTCTATGGGCTTCCAAATATCCCTTTGCCAATTCCACAAGAACAGCCTTAGCGAAAGGCTTCTTGAAGGGAAAGATGTAACTCTGTGAGATGAATTAACAGAACACGGAGCAGTTTCTCAGAAAGCTTCTTTCCAGTTTTGAACGGAAGATATTTCCTTTCTCACCATAGCCCTCTATGGGCTTCCAAATATCCCTTTGCCAATTCCACAAGAACAGCCTTAGCGAAAGGATTCTTGAAGGGAAAGATGTAACTCTTTGAGATGAATTAACAGAACAGAGAGCAGTTTCTCAGAAAGCGTCTTTCCAGTTTTGAACGGAAGATATTTCCTTTTTCATCATAGCCCTCTATGGGCTTCCAAATATCCCTTTGCCAATTCCACAAGAACAGCCTTAGCGAAAGGCTTCTTGAAGGGAAAGATGTAACTCTGTGAGATGAATTAACAGAACATAGAACAGTTTCTCAGAAAGTTTCTTTCCAATTTTGAACGGAAGATATTTCCTTTTTCACCGTAGCCCTCTATGGGCTTCCAAATATCCCTTTGCCAATTCCACAAGAACAGCCTTAGCGAAAGGCTTCTTGAAGGGAAAGATGTAACTCTGTGAGATGAATTAACAGAACACAGAGCAGTTTCTCAGAAAGTTTCTTTCCAGTTTTGAACGGAAGATATTTACTTTTTCACCATAGCCCTCTATAGGCTTCCAAATATCCCTTTGCCAATTCCACAAGAACAGCCTTAGCGAAAGGCTTCTTGAAGGGAAAGATGTAACTCTGTGAGATGAATTAACAGAACACAGAGCAGTTTCTCAGAAAGCTTCTTTCCAGTTTTGAACGGAAGATATTTCCTTTTTCACCATAGCCCTCTATGGGCTTAAACCATCCCTTTGCCAATTCCCCAAGAACAGCCTTAGCGAAAGGCTTCTTGAAGGGAAAGATGTAACTCTGTGAGATGAATTAACGGAACACAGAGCAGTTTCTCAGAAAGTTTCTTTCCAGTTTTGAGCGGAAGACATTTCCTTTTTCACCATAGCCCTCTATGGGCTTCCAAATATCCCTTTGCCAATTCCACAAGAACAGCCTTAGCGAAAGGCTTCTTGAAGGGAAAGATGTAACTCTGTGAGATGAATTAACAGAACACAGAGCAGTTTCTCAGAAAGCTTCTTTCCAGTTTTGAACGGAAGATATTTCCTTTTTCACCATAGCCCTCTTTGGGCTTCCCAATATCCCATTGCCAATTCCACAAGAACAGCCTTAGCGAAAGGCTTCTTGAAGGGAAAGATGTAACTCTGTGAGATGAATTAACAGAACACAGAGCAGTTTCTCAGAAAGCTTCTTTCCAGTTTTGAACGGAAGATATTTCCTTTTTCACCATAGCCCTCTATGGGCTTCCAAATATCCCTTTGCCAATTCCACAAGAACAGCCTTAGCGAAAGGCTTCTTGAAGGGAAAGATGTAACTCTGTGAGATGAATTAACAGAACACAGAGCAGTTTCTCAGAAAGCTTCTTTCCAGTTTTGAACGGAAGATATTTCCTTTTTCACCATAGCCCTCTATGGGCTGAAACTATCCCTTTGCCAATTCCCCAAGAACAGCCTTAGCGAAAGGATTCTTGAAGGGAAAGATGTAACTCTGTGAGATGAATTAACAGAACACAGAGCAGTTTCTCAGAAAGTTTCTTTCCAGTTTTGAACGGAAGATATTTCCTTTTTCACCATAGCCCTCTATGGGCTTCCAAATATCCCTTTGCCAATTCCACAAGAACAGCCTTAGCGAAAGGCTTCTTGAAGGGAAAGATGTAACTCTGTGAGATGAATTAACAGAACACGGAGTAGTTTCTCAGAAAGCTTCTTTCCAGTTTTGAACGGAAGATATTTCCTTTCTCACCATAGCCCTCTATGGGCTTCCAAATATCCCTTTCCCAATTCCACAAGAACAGCCTTAGCGAAAGGATTCTTGAAGGGAAAGATGTAACTCTGTGAGATGAATTAACAGAACAGAGAGCAGTTTCTCAGAAAGCGTCTTTCCAGTTTTGAACGGAAGATATTTCCTTTTTCATCATAGCCCTCTATGGGCTTCCAAATATCCCTTTGCCAATTCCACAAGAACAGCCTTAGCGAAAGGCTTCTTGAAGGGAAAGATGTAACTCTGTGAGATGAATTAACAGAACACGGAGCAGTTTCTCAGAAAGCTTCTTTCCAGTTTTGAACGGAAGATATTTTCTTTTTCACCATAGCCCTCTACGGGCTTCCAAATATCCCTTTGCCAATTCCACAAGAACAGCCTTATCGAAAGGCTTCTTGAAGGGAAAGATGTAACTCTGTGAGATGAATTAACAGAACACAGAGCAGTTTCTCAGAAAGCTTCTTTCCAGTTTTGAACGGAAGATATTTCCTTTTTCACCATAGCCCCCTATGGGCTTCCAAATATCCCTTTTCCAAATTCCCAAAAACAGCCTTAGCGGAAGGCTTCTTGAAGGGAAAGATGTAACTCTGTGAGATGAATTAACAGAACACAGAGCAGTTTCTCAGAAAGCTTCTTTCCAGTTTTGAACCTAAGACATTTCCTTTTTCACCATAGCCCTCTATGGGCTTCCAAATATCCCTTTGCCAATTCCACAAGAACAGCCTTAGCGAAAGGCTTCTTGAAGGGAAAGATGTAACTCTGTGAGATGAATTAACAGAACACGGAGCAGTTTCTCAGAAAGCTTCTTTCCAGTTTTGAACGGAAGATATTTCCTTTTTCACCATAGCCCTCCACAGGTTTCCAAATATCCCTTTGCCAATTCCACAAGAACAGCCTTAGCAAAAGGTTTCTTGAAGGGAAAGATGTAACTCTGTGAGACGAATTCACAGAACACAGAGCAGTTTCTCAGAAAGCTTCTTTCCAGTTTTGAACGGAAGATATTTCCTTTTTCACCATAGCCCTCTATGGGCTTCCAAATATCCCTTTGCCAATTCCACAAGAACAGCCTTAGCGAAAGGCTTCTTGAAGGGAAAGATGTAACTCTGTGAGATGAATTAACAGAACACAGAGCAGTTTCTCAGAAAGCTTCTTTCCAGTTTTGAACGGAAGATATTTCCTTTTTCACCATAGCCGTCTATGGGCTTCCAAATATCCCTTTGCCAATTCCACAAGAACAGCCTTAGCGAAAGGCTTCTTGAAGGGAAAGATGTAACACTGTGAGATGAGATAACAGAACACAGAACAGTTTCTCAGAAAGCTTCTTTCCAGTTTTGAACGGAAGATATTTCCTTTCTCACCATAGCCCTCTATGGGCTTCCAAATATCCCTTTGCCAATTCCACAAGAACAGCCTTAGCGAAAGGCTTCTTGAAGGGAAAGATGTAACTCTGTGAGATGAATTAACAGAACAGAGAGCAGTTTCTCAGAAAGCGTCTTTCCAGTTTTGAACGGAAGATATTTCCTTTTTCACCATAGCCCCCTATGGGCTTCCAAATATCCCTTTGCCAATTCCCCAAAAACAGCCTTAGCGAAAGGCTTCTTGAAGGGAAAGATGTAACTCTGTGAGATGAATTAACAGAACACAGAGCAGTTTCTCAGAAAGCTTCTTTCCAGTTTTGAACGGAAGTTATTTTCTTTTTCACCATAGCCCTCTTTGGGCTTCCAAATATCCCTTTGCCAATTCCACAAGAACAGCCTTAGCGAAAGGCTTCTTGAAGGGAAAGATGTAACTCTGTGAGATGAATTAACAGAACACGGAGCAGTTTCTCAGAAAGCTTCTTTCCAGTTTTGAACGGAAGATATTTCCTTTCTCACCATAGCCCTCTATGGGCTTCCAAATATCCCTTTGCCAATTCCACAAGAACAGCCTTAGCGAAAGGATTCTTGAAGGGAAAGATGTAACTCTGTGAGATGAATTAACAGAACAGAGAGCAGTTTCTCAGAAAGCGTCTTTCCTGTTTTGAACGGAAGATATTTCCTTTTTCACCATAGCCCCCTATGGGCTTCCAAATATCCCTTTGCCAATTCCCCAAAAACAGCCTTAGCGAAAGGCTTCTTGAAGGGAAAGATGTAACTCTGTGAGATGAATTAACAGAACACAGAGCAGTTTCTCAGAAAACTTCTTTCCAGTTTTGAACGGAAGATATTTCCTTTTTCACCCTAGCCCTCTATGGGCTTCCAAATATCCCTTTGCCAATTCCACAAGAACAGCCTTAGCGAAAGGCTTCTTGAAGGGAAAGATGTAACTCTGTGAGATGAATTAACAGAACACAGAGCAGTTTCTCAGAAAGCTTCTTTCCAGTTTTGAACGGAAGATATTTCCTTTTTCACCATAGCCCTCTATGGGCTTCCAAATATCCCTTTGCCAATTCCACAAGAACAGCCTTAGCGAAAGGCTTCTTGAAGGGAAAGATGTAACTCTGTGAGATGAATTAACAGAACACGGAGCAGTTTCTCAGAAAGCTTCTTTCCAGTTTTGAACGGAAGATATTTCCTTTTTCACCATAGCCCTCCACGGGTTTCCAAATATCCCTTTGCCAATTCCACAAGAACAGCCTTAGCGAAAGGCTTCTTGAAGGGAAAGATGTAACTCTGTGAGACGAATTAACAGAACACAGAGCAGTTTCTCAGAAAGCTTCTTTCCAGTTTTGAACGGAAGATAATTCCTTTTTCACCATAGCCCTCTACGGTCTTCCAAATATCCCTTTGCCAATTCCACAAGAACAGCCTTAGCGAAAGGCTTCTTGAAGGGAAAGATGTAACTCTCTGAGATGAATTAACAGAACACAGAGCAGTTTCTCAGAAAGCTTCTTTCCAGTTTTGAACGGAAGATATTTCCTTTTTCACCATAGCCCTCTACGGGCTTAAACTATCCCTTTGCCAATTCCCCAAGAACAGCCTTAGCGAAAGGCTTCTTGAAGGGAAAGATGTGACTCTGTGAGATGAATTAACAGAACACAGAGCAGTTTCTCTGAAAGCTTCTTTCCAGTTTTGAACGGAAGATATTTCCTTTTTCACCATAGCCCTCTTTGGGCTTCCAAATATCCCTTTGCCAATTCCACAAGAACAGCCTTAGCGAAAGGCTTCTTGAAGGGAAAGATGTAACTCTGTGAGATGAATTAACTGAACACAGAGCAGTTTCTCAGAAAGCTTCTTTCCAGTTTTGAACGGAAGATATTTCCTTTTCACCATAGCCCTCTATGGGCTTCCAAATATCCCTTTGCCAATTCCACAAGAACAGCCTTAGCGAAAGACTTCTTGAAGGGAAAGATGTAACTCTGTGAGATGAATTAACAGAACACAAAGCAGTTTCTCAGAAAGCTTCTTTCCAGTTTTGAACGGAAGATATTTCCTTTTTCACCATAGCCATCTATGGGCTTCCAAATATCCCTTTGCCAATTCCACAAGAACAGCCTTAGCGAAAGGCTTCTTGAAGGGAAAGATGAAACACTGTGAGATGAGATAACAGAACACAGAACAGTTTCTCAGAAAGCTTCTTTCCAGTTTTGAACGGAAGATATTTCCTTTTTCACCATAGCCCTCTATGGGCTTCCAAATATTCGTTTGCCAATTCCACAAGAACAGCCTTAGCGAAAGGCTTCTTGTAGGGAAAGATGTAACTCTGTGAGATGAATTAACAGAACACGGAGCAGTTTCTCAGAAAGCTTCTTTCCAGTTTTGAACGGAAGATATTTCCTTTCTCACCATAGCCCTCTATGGGCTTCCAAATATCCCTTTGCCAATTCCACAAGAACAGCCTTAGCGAAAGGCTTCTTGAAGGGAAAGATGTAACTCTGTGAGATGAATTAACGGAACACAGAGCAGTTTCTCAGAAAGCTTCTTTCCAGTTTTGAACAGAAGATATTTCCTTTTTCACCATAGCCCTCTACGGGCTTCCAAATATCCCTTTGCCAATTCCACAAGAACAGCCTTAGCGAAAGGCTTCTTGAAAGGAAAGATGTAACTCTGTGAGATGAATTAACAGAACACAGAGCAGTTTCTCAGAAAGCTTCTTTCCAGTTTTGAACGGAAGATATTTCCTTTTTCACCATAGCCCTCTATGGGCTGAAACTATCCCTTTGCCAATTCCCCAAGAACAGCCTTAGCGAAAGGATTCTTGAAGGGAAAGATGTAACTCTGTGAGATGAATTAACAGAACACAGAGCAGTTTCTCAGAAAGTTTCTTTCCAGTTTTGAACGGAAGATATTTCCTTTTTCACCATAGCCCTCTATGGGCTTCCAAATATCCCTTTGCCAATTCCACAAGAACAGCCTTAGCGAAAGGCTTCTTGAAGGGAAAGATGTAACTCTGTGAGATGAATTAACAGAACACGGAGTAGTTTCTCAGAAAGCTTCTTTCCAGTTTTGAACGGAAGATATTTCCTTTCTCACCATAGCCCTCTATGGGCTTCCAAATATCCCTTTCCCAATTCCACAAGAACAGCCTTAGCGAAAGGATTCTTGAAGGGAAAGATGTAACTCTGTGAGATGAATTAACAGAACAGAGAGCAGTTTCTCAGAAAGCGTCTTTCCAGTTTTGAACGGAAGATATTTCCTTTTTCATCATAGCCCTCTATGGGCTTCCAAATATCCCTTTGCCAATTCCACAAGAACAGCCTTAGCGAAAGGCTTCTTGAAGGGAAAGATGTAACTCTGTGAGATGAATTAACAGAACACGGAGCAGTTTCTCAGAAAGCTTCTTTCCAGTTTTGAACGGAAGATATTTTCTTTTTCACCATAGCCCTCTACGGGCTTCCAAATATCCCTTTGCCAATTCCACAAGAACAGCCTTAGCGAAAGGCTTCTTGAAGGGAAAGATGTAACTCTGTGAGATGAATTAACAGAACACAGAGCAGTTTCTCAGAAAGCTTCTTTCCAGTTTTGAACGGAAGATATTTCCTTTTTCACCATAGCCCTCTATGGGCTTAAACTATCCCTTTGCCAATTCCCCAAGAACAGCCTTAGCGAAAGGCTTCTTGAAGGGAAAGATGTAACTCTGTGAGATGAATTAACAGAACACAGAGCAGTTTCTCAGAAAGTTTCTTTCCAGTTTTGAACGGAAGATATTTCCTTTTTCACCATAGCCCTCTATGGGCTTCCAAATATCCCTTTGCCAATTCCACAAGAACAGCCTTAGCGAAAGGCTTCTTGAAGGGAAAGATGTAACTCTGTGAGATGAATTAACAGAACACGGAGCAGTTTCTCAGAAAGCTTCTTTCCAGTTTTGAACGGAAGATATTTCCTTTCTCACCATAGCCCTCTATGGGCTTCCAAATATCCCTTTGCCAATTCCACAAGAACAGCCTTAGCGAAAGGATTCTTGAAGGGAAAGATGTAACTCTTTGAGATGAATTAACAGAACAGAGAGCAGTTTCTCAGAAAGCGTCTTTCCAGTTTTGAACGGAAGATATTTCCTTTTTCATCATAGCCCTCTATGGGCTTCCAAATATCCCTTTGCCAATTCCACAAGAACAGCCTTAGCGAAAGGCTTCTTGAAGGGAAAGATGTAACTCTGTGAGATGAATTAACAGAACATAGAACAGTTTCTCAGAAAGTTTCTTTCCAATTTTGAACGGAAGATATTTCCTTTTTCACCGTAGCCCTCTATGGGCTTCCAAATATCCCTTTGCCAATTCCACAAGAACAGCCTTAGCGAAAGGCTTCTTGAAGGGAAAGATGTAACTCTGTGAGATGAATTAACAGAACACAGAGCAGTTTCTCAGAAAGTTTCTTTCCAGTTTTGAACGGAAGATATTTACTTTTTCACCATAGCCCTCTATAGGCTTCCAAATATCCCTTTGCCAATTCCACAAGAACAGCCTTAGCGAAAGGCTTCTTGAAGGGAAAGATGTAACTCTGTGAGATGAATTAACAGAACACAGAGCAGTTTCTCAGAAAGCTTCTTTCCAGTTTTGAACGGAAGATATTTCCTTTTTCACCATAGCCCTCTATGGGCTTAAACCATCCCTTTGCCAATTCCCCAAGAACAGCCTTAGCGAAAGGCTTCTTGAAGGGAAAGATGTAACTCTGTGAGATGAATTAACGGAACACAGAGCAGTTTCTCAGAAAGTTTCTTTCCAGTTTTGAGCGGAAGACATTTCCTTTTTCACCATAGCCCTCTATGGGCTTCCAAATATCCCTTTGCCAATTCCACAAGAACAGCCTTAGCGAAAGGCTTCTTGAAGGGAAAGATGTAACTCTGTGAGATGAATTAACAGAACACAGAGCAGTTTCTCAGAAAGCTTCTTTCCAGTTTTGAACGGAAGATATTTCCTTTTTCACCATAGCCCTCTTTGGGCCTCCCAATATCCCATTGCCAATTCCACAAGAACAGCCTTAGCGAAAGGCTTCTTGAAGGGAAAGATGTAACTCTGTGAGATGAATTAACAGAACACAGAGCAGTTTCTCAGAAAGCTTCTTTCCAGTTTTGAACGGAAGATATTTCCTTTTTCACCATAGCCCTCTATGGGCTTCCAAATATCCCTTTGCCAATTCCACAAGAACAGCCTTAGCGAAAGGCTTCTTGAAGGGAAAGATGTAACTCTGTGAGATGAATTAACAGAACACAGAGCAGTTTCTCAGAAAGCTTCTTTCCAGTTTTGAACGGAAGATATTTCCTTTTTCACCATAGCCGTCTGTGGGCTTCCAAATATCCCTTTGCCTATTCCACAAGAACAGCCTTAGCGAAAGGCTTCTTGAAGGGAAAGATGTAACTCTGTGAGATGAATTAACAGAACACGGAGCAGTTTCTCAGAAAGCTTCTTTCCAGTTTTGAACGGAAGATATTTCCTTTCTCACCATAGCCCTCTATGGGCTTCCAAATATCCCTTTGCCAATTCCACAAGAACAGCCTTAGCGAAAGGCTTCTTGAAGGTAAAGATGTAACTCTGTGAGATGAATTAACAGAACAGAGAGCAGTTTCTCAGAAAGCGTCTTTCCAGTTTTGAACGGAAGATATTTCCTTTTTCACCATAGCCCCCTATGGGCTTCCAAATATCCCTTTGCCAATTCCCCAAAAACAGCCTTAGCGAAAGGCTTCTTGAAGGGAAAGATGTAACTCTGTGAGATGAATTAACAGAACACAGAGCAGTTTCTCAGAAAGCTTCTTTCCAGTTTTGAACGGAAGATATTTTCTTTTTCACCATAGCCCTCTTTGGGCTTCCAAATATCCCTTTGCCAATTCCACATGAACAGCCTTAGCGAAAGGCTTCTTGAAGGGAAAGATGTAACTCTGTGAGATGAATTAAGAGAACACAGAGCAGTTTCTCCGAAAGCTTCTTTCCAGTTTTGAACGGAAGATATTTCCTTTTTCACCATAGCCGTCTATGGGCTTCCAATATCCCTTTGCCAATTCCACAAGAACAGCCTTAGCGAAAGGCTTCTTGAAGGGAAAGATGTAACTCTGTGAGATGAATTAACAGAACACAGAGCAGTTTCTCAGAAAGCTTCTTTCCAGTTTTGAACGGAAGATATTTCCTTTTTCACCATAGCCCTCTATGGGCTTCCAAATATCCCTTTGCCAATTCCACAAGAACAGCCTTAGCGAAAGGCTTCTTGAAGTGAAAGATGTAACTCTGTGAGATGAGATAACAGAACACAGAGCAGTTTCTCAGAAAGCTTCTTTCCAGTTTTGAACGGAAGATAATTCCTTTTTCACCATAGCCCTCCACAGGTTTCCAAATATCCCTTTGCCAATTCCACAAGAACAGCCTTAGCGAAAGGCTTCTTGAAGGGAAAGATGTAACACTGTGAGATGAGATAACAGAACACAGAACAGTTTCTCAGAAAGCTTCTTTCCAGTTTTGTACGGAAGATATTTCCTTTTTCACCATAGCCCTCTATGGGCTTCCAAATATCCCTTTGCCAATTCCACAAGAACAGCCTTAGCGAAAGGCTTCTTGAAGGGAAAGATGTAACTCTGTGAGATGAATTAACAGACCACGGAGCAGTTTCTCAGAAAGCTTCTTTCCAGTTTTGAACGGAAGATATTTCCTTTCTCACCATAGCCCTCTATGGGCTTCCAAATATCCCTTTGCCAATTCCACAAGAACAGCCTTAGCGAAAGGCTTCTTGAAGGGAAAGATGTAACTCTGTGAGATGAATTAACAGAACAGAGAGCAGTTTCTCAGAAAGCGTCTTTCCAGTTTTGAACGGAAGATATTTCCTTTTTCACCATAGCCCCCTATGGGCTTCCAAATATCCCTTTGCCAATTCCCAAAAAACAGCCTTAGCGAAAGGCTTCTTGAAGGGAAAGATGTAACTCTGTGAGATGAATTAACAGAACACAGAGCAGTTTCTCAGAAAGCTTCTTTCCAGTTTTGAACGGAAGATATTTTCTTTTTCACCATAGCCCCCTTTGGGCTTCCAAATATCCCTTTGCCAATTCCACAAGAACAGCCTTAGCGAAAGGCTTCTTGAAGGGAAAGATGTAACTCTGTGAGATGAATTAACAGAACACAGAGCAGTTTCTCAGAAAACTTCTTTCCAGTTTTGAACGGAAGATATTTCCTTTTTCACCCTAGCCCTCTATGGGCTTCCAAATATCCCTTTGCCAATTCCACAAGAACAGCCTTAGCGAAAGGCTTCTTGAAGGGAAAGATGTAACTCTGTGAGATGAATTAACAGAACACAGAGCAGTTTCTCAGAAAGCTTCTTTCCAGTTTTGAACGGAAGATATTTCCTTTTTCACCATAGCCCTCTATGGGCTTCCAAATATCCCTTTGCCAATTCCACAAGAACAGCCTTAGCGAAAGGCTTCTTGAAGGGAAAGATGTAACTCTGTGAGATGAATTAACAGAACACGGAGCAGTTTCTCAGAAAGCTTCTTTCCAGTTTTGAACGGAAGATATTTCCTTTTTCACCATAGCCCTCCACGGGTTTCCAAATATCCCTTTGCCAATTCCACAAGAACAGCCTTAGCGAAAGGCTTCTTGAAGGGAAAGATGTAACTCTGTGAGATGAATTAACGGAACACAGAGCAGTTTCTCAGAAAGCTTCTTTCCAGTTTTGAACAGAAGATATTTCCTTTTTCACCATAGCCCTCTACGGGCTTCCAAATATCCCTTTGCCAATTCCACAAGAACAGCCTTAGCGAAAGGCTTCTTGAAAGGAAAGATGCAACTCTGTGAGATGAATTAACAGAACACAGAGCAGTTTCTCAGAAAGCTTCTTTCCAGTTTTGAACGGAAGATATTTCCTTTTTCACCATAGCCCTCTATGGGCTGAAACTATCCCTTTGCCAATTCCCCAAGAACAGCCTTAGCGAAAGGATTCTTGAAGGGAAAGATGTAACTCTGTGAGATGAATTAACAGAACACAGAGCAGTTTCTCAGAAAGTTTCTTTCCAGTTTTGAACGGAAGATATTTCCTTTTTCACCATAGCCCTCTATGGGCTTCCAAATATCCCTTTGCCAATTCCACAAGAACAGCCTTAGCGAAAGGCTTCTTGAAGGGAAAGATGTAACTCTGTGAGATGAATTAACAGAACACGGAGTAGTTTCTCAGAAAGCTTCTTTCCAGTTTTGAACGGAAGATATTTCCTTTCTCACCATAGCCCTCTATGGGCTTCCAAATATCCCTTTCCCAATTCCACAAGAACAGCCTTAGCGAAAGGATTCTTGAAGGGAAAGATGTAACTCTGTGAGATGAATTAACAGAACAGAGAGCAGTTTCTCAGAAAGCGTCTTTCCAGTTTTGAACGGAAGATATTTCCTTTTTCATCATAGCCCTCTATGGGCTTCCAAATATCCCTTTGCCAATTCCACAAGAACAGCCTTAGCGAAAGGCTTCTTGAAGGGAAAGATGTAACTCTGTGAGATGAATTAACAGAACACGGAGCAGTTTCTCAGAAAGCTTCTTTCCAGTTTTGAACGGAAGATATTTTCTTTTTCACCATAGCCCTCTACGGGCTTCCAAATATCCCTTTGCCAATTCCACAAGAACAGCCTTATCGAAAGGCTTCTTGAAGGGAAAGATGTAACTCTGTGAGATGAATTAACAGAACACAGAGCAGTTTCTCAGAAAGCTTCTTTCCAGTTTTGAACGGAAGATATTTCCTTTTTCACCATAGCCCTCTATGGGCTTAAACTATCCCTTTGCCAATTCCACAAGAACAGCCTTAGCGAAAGGCTTCTTGAAGGGAAAGATGTAACTCTGTGAGATGAATTAACAGAACACAGAGCAGTTTCTCAGAAAGTTTCTTTCCAGTTTTGAACGGAAGATATTTCCTTTTTCACCATAGCCCTCTATGGGCTTCCAAATATCCCTTTGCCAATTCCACAAGAACAGCCTTAGCGAAAGGCTTCTTGAAGGGAAAGATGTAACTCTGTGAGATGAATTAACAGAACACGGAGCAGTTTCTCAGAAAGCTTCTTTCCAGTTTTGAACGGAAGATATTTCCTTTCTCACCATAGCCCTCTATGGGCTTCCAAATATCCCTTTGCCAATTCCACAAGAACAGCCTTAGCGAAAGGATTCTTGAAGGGAAAGATGTAACTCTTTGAGATGAATTAACAGAACAGAGAGCAGTTTCTCAGAAAGCGTCTTTCCAGTTTTGAACGGAAGATATTTCCTTTTTCATCATAGCCCTCTATGGGCTTCCAAATATCCCTTTGCCAATTCCACAAGAACAGCCTTAGCGAAAGGCTTCTTGAAGGGAAAGATGTAACTCTGTGAGATGAATTAACAGAACATAGAACAGTTTCTCAGAAAGTTTCTTTCCAATTTTGAACGGAAGATATTTCCTTTTTCACCGTAGCCCTCTATGGGCTTCCAAATATCCCTTTGCCAATTCCACAAGAACAGCCTTAGCGAAAGGCTTCTTGAAGGGAAAGATGTAACTCTGTGAGATGAATTAACAGAACACAGAGCAGTTTCTCAGAAAGTTTCTTTCCAGTTTTGAACGGAAGATATTTACTTTTTCACCATAGCCCTCTATAGGCTTCCAAATATCCCTTTGCCAATTCCACAAGAACAGCCTTAGCGAAAGGCTTCTTGAAGGGAAAGATGTAACTCTGTGAGATGAATTAACAGAACACAGAGCAGTTTCTCAGAAAGCTTCTTTCCAGTTTTGAACGGAAGATATTTCCTTTTTCAACATAGCCCTCTTTGGGCTTCCCAATATCCCATTGCCAATTCCACAAGAACAGCCTTAGCGAAAGGCTTCTTGAAGGGAAAGATGTAACTCTGTGAGATGAATTAACAGAACACAGAGCAGTTTCTCAGAAAGCTTCTTTCCAGTTTTGAACGGAAGATATTTCCTTTTTCAACATAGCCCTCTATGGGCTTCCAAATATCCCTTTGCCAATTCCACAAGAACAGCCTTAGCGAAAGGCTTCTTGAAGGGAAAGATGTAACTCTGTGAGATGAATTAACAGAACACAGAGCAGTTTCTCAGAAAGCTTCTTTCCAGTTTTGAACGGAAGATATTTCCTTTTTCACCATAGCCGTCTGCGGGCTTCCAAATATCCCTTTGCCAATTCCACAAGAACAGCCTTAGCGAAAGGCTTCTTGAAGGGAAAGATGTAACTCTGTGAGATGAATTAACAGAACACGGAGCAGGTTCTCAGAAAGCTTCTTTCCAGTTTTGAACGGAAGATATTTCCTTTCTCACCATAGCCCTCTATGGGCTTCCAAATATCCCTTTGCCAATTCCACAAGAACAGCCTTAGCGAAAGGCTTCTTGAAGGTAAAGATGTAACTCTGTGAGATGAATTAACAGAACAGAGAGCAGTTTCTCAGAAAGCGTCTTTCCAGTTTTAAACGGAAGATATTTCCTTTTTCACCATAGCCCCCTATGGGCTTCCAAATATCCCTTTGCCAATTCCCCAAAAACAGCCTTAGCGAAAGGCTTCTTGAAGGGAAAGATGTAACTCTGTGAGATGAATTAACAGAACACAGAGCAGTTTCTCAGAAAGCTTCTTTCCAGTTTTGAACGGAAGATATTTTCTTTTTCACCATAGCCCTCTTTGGGCTTCCAAATATCCCTTTGCCAATTCCACATGAACAGCCTTAGCGAAAGGCTTCTTGAAGGGAAAGATGTAACTCTGTGAGATGAATTAAGAGAACACAGAGCAGTTTCTCCGAAAGCTTCTTTCCAGTTTTGAACGGAAGATATTTCCTTTTTCACCATAGCCGTCTATGGGCTTCCAATATCCCTTTGCCAATTCCACAAGAACAGCCTTAGCGAAAGGCTTCTTGAAGGGAAAGATGTAACTCTGTGAGATGAATTAACAGAACACAGAGCAGTTTCTCAGAAAGCTTCTTTCCAGTTTTGAACTTAAGATATTTCCTTTTTCACCATAGCCCTCTATGGGCTTCCAAATATCCCTTTGCCAATTCCACAAGAACAGCCTTAGCGAAAGGCTTCTTGAAGTGAAAGATGTAACTCTGTGAGATGAGATAACAGAACACAGAGCAGTTTCTCAGAAAGCTTCTTTCCAGTTTTGAACGGAAGATAATTCCTTTTTCACCATAGCCCTCTACGGGCTTCCAAATATCCCTTTGCCAATTCCACAAGAACAGCCTTAGCGAAAGGCTTCTTGAAGGGAAAGATGTAACTCTGTGAGATGAATTAACAGAACACAGAGCAGTTTCTCAGAACGCTTCTTTCCAGTTTTGAACGGAAGATATTTCCTTTCTCACCATAGCCCTCTATGGGCTTCCAAATATCCCTTTGCCAATTCCACAAGAACAGCCTTAGCGAAAGGCTTCTTGAAGGGAAAGATGTAACTCTGTGAGATGAATTAACAGAACAGAGAGCAGTTTCTCAGAAAGCGTCTTTCCAGTTTTGAACGGAAGATATTTCCTTTTTCATCATAGCCCTCTATGGGCTTCCAAATATCCCTTTGCCAATTCCCCAAGGACAGCCTTAGCGAAAGGCTTCTTGAAGGGAAAGATGTAACTCTGTGAGATGAATTAACAGAACACAGAGCAGTTTCTCAGAAAGCTTCTTTCCAGCTTTGAACCGAAGATATTTCCTTTTTCACCATAGCCCACTATGGGCTTAAAATATCCCTTTGCCAATTCCCCAAGAACAGCCTTAGCGAAAGGCTTCTTGAAGGGAAAGATGTAACTCTGTGAGATGAATTAACAGAACACAGAGCAGTTTCTCAGAAAGCTTCTTTCCAGTTTTGAACGGAAGATATTTCCTTTTTCACCATAGCCCTCTTTGGGTTTCCCAATATCCCATTGCCAATTCCACAAGAACAGCCTTAGCGAAAGGCTTCTTGAAGGGAAAGATGTAACTCTGTGAGATGAATTAACAGAACACAGAGCAGTTTCTCAGAAAGCTTCTTTCCAGTTTTGAACAGAAGATATTTCCTTTTTCACCATAGCCCTCTACGGGCTTCCAAATATCCCTTTGCCAATTCCACAAGAACAGCCTTAGCGAAAGGCTCCTTGAAGGGAAAGATGTAACTCTGTGAGATGAATTAACAGAACACGGAGCAGTTTCTCAGAAAGCTTCTTTCCAGTTTTGAACGGAAGATATTTCCTTTCTCACCATAGCCCTCTATGGGCTTCCAAATATCCCTTTGCCAATTCCACAAGAACAGCCTTAGCGAAAGGATTCTTGAAGGGAAAGATGTAACTCTTTGAGATGAATTAACAGAACAGAGAGCAGTTTCTCAGAAAGCGTCTTTCCAGTTTTGAACGGAAGATATTTCCTTTTTCATCATAGCCCTCTATGGGCTTCCCAATATCCCTTTGCCAATTCCACAAGAACAGCCTTAGCAAAAGGCTTCTTGAAGGGAAAGATGTAACTCTGTGAGATGAATTAACAGAACATAGAACAGTTTCTCAGAAAGCTTCTTTCCAGTTTTGAACGGAAGATATTTCCTTTTTCACCGTAGCCCTCTATGGGCTTCCAAATATCCCTTTGCCAATTCCACAAGAACAGCCTTAGCGAAAGGCTTCTTGAAGGGAAAGATGTAACTCTGTGAGATGAATTAACAGAACACAGAGCAGTTTCTCAGAAAGCTTCTTTCCAGTTTTGAACGGAAGATATTTCCTTTTTCACCATAGCCCTCTATAGGCTTCCAAATATCCCTTTGCCAATTCCACAAGAACAGCCTTAGCGAAAGGCTTCTTGAAGGGAAAGATGTAACTCTGTGAGATGAATTAAGAGAACACAGAGCAGTTTCTCCGAAAGCTTCTTTCCAGTTTTGAACGGAAGATATTTCCTTTTTCACCATAGCCGTCTATGGGCTTCCAATATCCCTTTGCCAATTCCACAAGAACAGCCTTAGCGAAAGGCTTCTTGAAGGGAAAGATGTAACTCTGTGAGATGAATTAACAGAACACAGAGCAGTTTCTCAGAAAGCTTCTTTCCAGTTTTGAACGGAAGATATTTCCTTTTTCACCATAGCCCTCTATGGGCTTCCAAATATCCCTTTGCCAATTCCACAAGAACAGCCTTAGCGAAAGGCTTCTTGAAGTGAAAGATGTAACTCTGTGAGATGAGATAACAGAACACAGAGCAGTTTCTCAGAAAGCTTCTTTCCAGTTTTGAACGGAAGATAATTCCTTTTTCACCATAGCCCTCTACGGGCTTCCAAATATCCCTTTGCCAATTCCACAAGAACAGCCTTAGCGAAAGGCTTCTTGAAGGGAAAGATGTAACTCTGTGAGATGAATTAACAGAACACAGAGCAGTTTCTCAGAACGCTTCTTTCCAGTTTTGAACGGAAGATATTTCCTTTCTCACCATAGCCCTCTATGAGCTTCCAAATATCCCTTTGCCAATTCCACAAGAACAGCCTTAGCGAAAGGCTTCTTGAAGGGAAAGATGTAACTCTGTGAGATGAATTAACAGAACAGAGAGCAGTTTCTCAGAAAGCGTCTTTCCAGTTTTGAACGGAAGATATTTCCTTTTTCATCATAGCCCTCTATGGGCTTCCAAATATCCCTTTGCCAATTCCCCAAGGACAGCCTTAGCGAAAGGCTTCTTGAAGGGAAAGATGTAACTCTGTGAGATGAATTAACAGAACACAGAGCAGTTTCTCAGAAAGCTTCTTTCCAGCTTTGAACCGAAGATATTTCCTTTTTCACCATAGCCCACTATGGGCTTAAAATATCCCTTTGCCAATTCCCCAAGAACAGCCTTAGCGAAAGGCTTCTTGAAGGGAAAGATGTAACTCTGTGAGATGAATTAACAGAACACAGAGCAGTTTCTCAGAAAGCTTCTTTCCAGTTTTGAACGGAAGATATTTCCTTTTTCACCATAGCCCTCTTTGGGTTTCCCAATATCCCATTGCCAATTCCACAAGAACAGCCTTATCGAAAGGCTTCTTGAAGGGAAAGATGTAACTCTGTGAGATGAATTAACAGAACACAGAGCAGTTTCTCAGAAAGCTTCTTTCCAGTTTTGAACAGAAGATATTTCCTTTTTCACCATAGCCCTCTACGGGCTTCCAAATATCCCTTTGCCAATTCCACAAGAACAGCCTTAGCGAAAGGCTCCTTGAAGGGAAAGATGTAACTCTGTGAGATGAATTAACAGAACACGGAGCAGTTTCTCAGAAAGCTTCTTTCCAGTTTTGAACGGAAGATATTTCCTTTCTCACCATAGCCCTCTATGGGCTTCCAAATATCCCTTTGCCAATTCCACAAGAACAGCCTTAGCGAAAGGATTCTTGAAGGGAAAGATGTAACTCTTTGAGATGAATTAACAGAACAGAGAGCAGTTTCTCAGAAAGCGTCTTTCCAGTTTTGAACGGAAGATATTTCCTTTTTCATCATAGCCCTCTATGGGCTTCCCAATATCCCTTTGCCAATTCCACAAGAACAGCCTTAGCAAAAGGCTTCTTGAAGGGAAAGATGTAACTCTGTGAGATGAATTAACAGAACATAGAACAGTTTCTCAGAAAGCTTCTTTCCAGTTTTGAACGGAAGATATTTCCTTTTTCACCGTAGCCCTCTATGGGCTTCCAAATATCCCTTTGCCAATTCCACAAGAACAGCCTTAGCGAAAGGCTTCTTGAAGGGAAAGATGTAACTCTGTGAGATGAATTAACAGAACACAGAGCAGTTTCTCAGAAAGCTTCTTTCCAGTTTTGAACGGAAGATATTTCCTTTTTCACCATAGCCCTCTATAGGCTTCCAAATATCCCTTTGCCAATTCCACAAGAACAGCCTTAGCGAAAGGCTTCTTGAAGGGAAAGATGTAACTCTGTGAGATGAATTAACAGAACACAGAGCAGTTTCTCAGAAAGCTTCTTTCCAGTTTTGAACGGAAGATATTTCCTTTTTCACCATAGCCGTCTAGGGGCTTCCAAATATCCCTTTGCCAATTCCACAAGAACAGCCTTAGCGAAAGGCTTCTTGAAGGGAAAGATGTAACACTGTGAGATGAGATAATAGAACACAGAACAGTTTCTCAGAAAGCTTCTTTCCAGTTTTGAACGGAAGATATTTCCTTTTTCACCATAGCCCTCTATGGGCTTCCAAATATCCCTTTGCCAATTCCACAAGAACAGCCTTAGCGAAAGGCTTCTTGAAGGGAAAGATGTAACTCTGTGAGATGAATTAACAGAACACGGAGCAGTTTCTCAAAAAGCTTCTTTCCAGTTTTGAACGGAAGATATTTCCTTTTTCACCATAGCCCTCTATGGGCTTCCAAATATCCCTTTGCCAATTCCACAAGAACAGCCTTAGCGAAAGGATTCTTGAAGGGAAAGATGTAACTCTGTGAGATGAATTAACAGAACACAGAGCAGTTTCTCAGAAAGCTTCTTTCCAGTTTTGAACGGAAGATATTTCCTTTTTCACCATAGCCGTCTATGGGCTTCCAAATATCCCTTTGCCAATTCCACAAGAACAGCCTTAGTGAAAGGCTTCTTGAAGGGAAAGATGTAACTCTGTGAGATGAATTAACAGAACAGAGAGCAGTTTCTCAGAAAGCGTCTTTCCAGTTTTGAACGGAAGATATTTCCTTTTTCACCATAGCCCCCTATGGGCTTCCAAATATCCCTTTGCCAATTCCCCAAAAACAACCTTAGCGAAAGGCTTCTTGAAGGGAAAGATGTAACTCTGTGAGATGAATTAACAGAACACAGAGCAGTTTCTCAGAAAGCTTCTTTCCAATTTTGAACCTAAGATATTTCCTTTTTCACCATAGCCCTCTATGGGCTTCCAAATATCCCTTTGCCAATTCCACAAGAACAGCCTTAGCGAAAGGCTTCTTGAAGGGAAAGATGTAACTCTGTGAGATGAATTAACAGAACACGGAGCAGTTTCTCAGAAAGCTTCTTTCCAGTTTTGAACGGAAGATATTTCCTTTTTCACCATAGCCCTCCACAGGTTTCCAAATATCCCTTTGCCAATTCCACAAGAACAGCCTTAGCGAAAGGCTTCTTGAAGGGAAAGAGGTAACTCTGTGAGACGAATTCACAGAACACAGAGCAGTTTCTCAGAAAGCTTCTTTCCAGTTTTGAACGGAAGATATTTCCTTTTTCACCATAGCCCTCTATGGGCTTCCAAATATCCCTCTGCCAATTCCACAAGAACAGCCTTAGCGAAAGGCTTCTTGAAGGGAAAGATGTAACTCTGTGAGACGAATTAACAGAACACAGAGCAGTTTCTCAGAAAGCTTCTTTCCAGTTTTGAACGGAAGATATTTCCTTTTTCACCATAGCCGTCTATGGGCTTCCAAATATCCCTTTGCCAATTCCACAAGAACAGCCATAGCGAAAGGCTTCTTGAAGGGAAAGATGTAACACTGTGAGATGAGATAACAGAACACAGAACAGTTTCTCAGAAAGCTTCTTTCCAGTTTTGTACGGAAGATATTTCCTTTTTCACCATAGCCCTCTATGGGCTTCCAAATATCCCTTTGCCAATTCCACAAGAACAGCCTTAGCGAAAGGCTTCTTGAAGGGAAAGATGTAACTCTGTGAGATGAATTAACAGACCACGGAGCAGTTTCTCAGAAAGCTTCTTTCCAGTTTTGAACGGAAGATATTTCCTTTCTCACCATAGCCCTCTATGGGCTTCCAAATATCCCTTTGCCAATTCCACAAGAACAGCCTTAGCGAAAGGCTTCTTGAAGGGAAAGATGTAACTCTGTGCGATGAATTAACAGAACAGAGAGCAGTTTCTCAGAAAGCGTCTTTCCAGTTTTGAACGGAAGATATTTCCTTTTTCACCATAGCCCCCTATGGGCTTCCAAATATCCCTTTGCCAATTCCCAAAAAACAGCCTTAGCGAAAGGCTTCTTGAAGGGAAAGATGTAACTCTGTGAGATGAATTAACAGAACACAGAGCAGTTTCTCAGAAAGCTTCTTTCCAGTTTTGAACGGAAGATATTTTCTTTTTCACCATAGCCCTCTTTGGGCTTCCAAATATCCCTTTGCCAATTCCACAAGAACAGCCTTAGCGAAAGGCTTCTTGAAGGGAAAGATGTAACTCTGTGAGATGAATTAACAGAACACGGAGCAGTTTCTCAGAAAGCTTCTTTCCAGTTTTGAACGGAAGATATTTCCTTTCTCACCATAGCCCTCTATGGGCTTCCAAATATCCCTTTGCCAATTCCACAAGAGCAGCCTTAGCGAAAGGATTCTTGAAAGGGCTTCCAAATATCCCTTTGCCAGCTCCCCAAAAACAGCCTTAGCGAAAGGCTTCTTGAAGGGAAAGATGTAACTCTGTGAGATGAATTAACAGAACACAGAGCAGTTTCTCAGAAAACTTCTTTCCAGTTTTGAACGGAAGATATTTCCTTTTTCACCCTAGCCCTCTATGGGCTTCCAAATATCCCTTTGCCAATTCCACAAGAACAGCCTTAGCGAAAGGCTTCTTGAAGGGAAAGATGTAACTCTGTGAGATGAATTAACAGAACACAGAGCAGTTTCTCAGAAAGCTTCTTTCCAGTTTTGAACGGAAGATATTTCCTTTTTCACCATAGCCCTCTATGGGCTTCCAAATATCCCTTTGCCAATTCCACAAGAACAGCCTTAGCGAAAGGCTTCTTGAAGGGAAAGATGTAACTCTGTGAGATGAATTAACAGAACACGGAGCAGTTTCTCAGAAAGCTTCTTTCCAGTTTTGAACGGAAGATATTTCCTTTTTCACCATAGCCCTCCACGGGTTTCCAAATATCCCTTTGCCAATTCCACAAGAACAGCCTTAGCAAAAGGCTTCTTGAAGGGAAAGATGTAACTCTGTGAGATGAATTAACAGAACATAGAACAGTTTCTCAGAAAGCTTCTTTCCAGTTTTGAACGGAAGATATTTCCTTTTTCACCATAGCCCTCTATAGGCTTCCAAATATCCCTTTGCCAATTCCACAAGAACAGCCTTAGCGAAAGGCTTCTTGAAGGGAAAGATGTAACTCTGTGAGATGAATTAACAGAACACAGAGCAGTTTCTCAGAAAGCTTCTTTCCAGTTTTGAACGGAAGATATTTCCTTTTTCACCATAGCCCTCTATGGGCTTAAACGATCCCTTTGCCAATTCCCCAAGAACAGCCTTAGCGAAAGGCTTCTTGAAGGGAAAGATGTAAGTCTGTGAGATGAATTAACGGAACACAGAGCAGTTTCTCAGAAAGCTTCTTTCCAGTTTTGAACGGAAGATATTTCCTTTTTCACCATAGCCCTCTATGGGCTTCCAAATATCCCTTTGCCAATTCCACAAGAACAGCCTTAGCGAAAGGCTTCTTGAAGGGAAAGATGTAACTCTGTGAGATGAATTAACAGAACAGAGAGCAGTTTCTCAGAAAGCGTCTTTCCAGTTTTGAACGGAAGATATTTCCTTTTTCACCATAGCCCCCTATGGGCTTCCAAATATCCCTTTGCCAATTCCCCAAAAACAGCCTTAGCGAAAGGCTTCTTGAAGGGAAAGATGTAACTCTGTGAGATGAATTAACAGAACACAGAGCAGTTTCTCAGAAAGGTTCTTTCCAATTTTGAACCTAAGATATTTCCTTTTTCACCATAGCCCTCTATGGGCTTCCAAATATCCCTTTGCCAATTCCACAAGAACAGCCTTAGCGAAAGGCTTCTTGAAGGGAAAGATGTAACTCTGTGAGATGAATTAACAGAACACGGAGCAGTTTCTCAGAAAGCTTCTTTCCAGTTTTGAACGGAAGATATTTCCTTTTTCACCATAGCCCTCCACAGGTTTCCAAATATCCCTTTGCCAATTCCACAAGAACAGCCTTAGCGAAAGGCTTCTTGAAGGGAAAGATGTAACTCTGTGAGACGAATTCACAGAACACAGAGCAGTTTCTCAGAAAGCTTCTTTCCAGTTTTGAACGGAAGATATTTCCTTTTTCACCATAGCCGTCTATGGGCTTCCAAATATCCCTTTGCCAATTCCACAAGAACAGCCTTAGCGAAAGGCTTCTTGAAGGGAAAGATGTAACACTGTGAGATGAGATAACAGAACACAGAACAGTTTCTCAGAAAGCTTCTTTCCAGTTTTGTACGGAAGATATTTCCTTTTTCACCATAGCCCTCTATGGGCTTCCAAATATCCCTTTGCCAATTCCACAAGAACAGCCTTAGCGAAAGGCTTCTTGAAGGGAAAGATGTAACTCTGTGAGACGAATTAACAGAACACAGAGCAGTTTCTCAGAAAGCTTCTTTCCAGTTTTGAACGGAAGATATTTCCTTTTTCACCATAGCCGTCTATGGGCTTCCAAATATCCCTTTGCCAATTCCACAAGAACAGCCTTAGCGAAAGGCTTCTTGAAGGGAAAGATGTAACACTGTGAGATGAGATAACAGAACACAGAACAGTTTCTCAGAAAGCTTCTTTCCAGTTTTGTACGGAAGATATTTCCTTTTTCACCATAGCCCTCTATGGGCTTCCAAATATCCCTTTGCCAATTCCACAAGAACAGCCTTAGCGAAAGGCTTCTTGAAGGGAAAGATGTAACTCTGTGAGATGAATTAACAGAACACGGAGCAGTTTCTCAGAAAGCTTCTTTCCAGTTTTGAACGGAAGATATTTCCTTTTTCACCATAGCCCTCCACAGGTTTCCAAATATCCCTTTGCCAATTCCACAAGAACAGCCTTAGCGAAAGGCTTCTTGAAGGGAAAGATGTAACTCTGTGAGACGAATTCACAGAACACAGAGCAGTTTCTCAGAAAGCTTCTTTCCAGTTTTGAACGGAAGATATTTCCTTTTTCACCATAGCCGTCTATGGGCTTCCAAATATCCCTTTGCCAATTCCACAAGAACAGCCTTAGCGAAAGGCTTCTTGAAGGGAAAGATGTAACACTGTGAGATGAGATAACAGAACACAGAACAGTTTCTCAGAAAGCTTCTTTCCAGTTTTGTACGGAAGATATTTCCTTTTTCACCATAGCCCTCTATGGGCTTCCAAATATCCCTTTGCCAATTCCACAAGAACAGCCTTAGCGAAAGGCTTCTTGAAGGGAAAGATGTAACTCTGTGAGACGAATTAACAGAACACAGAGCAGTTTCTCAGAAAGCTTCTTTCCAGTTTTGAACGGAAGATATTTCCTTTTTCACCATAGCCGTCTATGGGCTTCCAAATATCCCTTTGCCAATTCCACAAGAACAGCCTTAGCGAAAGGCTTCTTGAAGGGAAAGATGTAACACTGTGAGATGAGATAACAGAACACAGAACAGTTTCTCAGAAAGCTTCTTTCCAGTTTTGTACGGAAGATATTTCCTTTTTCACCATAGCCCTCTATGGGCTTCCAAATATCCCTTTGCCAATTCCACAAGAACAGCCTTAGCGAAAGGCTTCTTGAAGGGAAAGATGTAACTCTGTGAGATGAATTAACAGACCACGGAGCAGTTTCTCAGAAAGCTTCTTTCCAGTTTTGAACGGAAGATATTTCCTTTCTCACCATAGCCCTCTATGGGCTTCCAAATATCCCTTTGCCAATTCCACAAGAACAGCCTTAGCGAAAGGCTTCTTGAAGGGAAAGATGTAACTCTGTGAGATGAATTAACAGAACAGAGAGCAGTTTCTCAGAAAGCGTCTTTCCAGTTTTGAACGGAAGATATTTCCTTTTTCACCATAGCCCCCTATGGGCTTCCAAATATCCCTTTGCCAATTCCCAAAAAACAGCCTTAGCGAAAGGCTTCTTGAAGGGAAAGATGTAACTCTGTGAGATGAATTAACAGAACACAGAGCAGTTTCTCAGAAAGCTTCTTTCCAGTTTTGAACGGAAGATATTTTCTTTTTCACCATAGCCCTCTTTGGGCTTCCAAATATCCCTTTGCCAATTCCACAAGAACAGCCTTAGCGAAAGGCTTCTTGAAGGGAAAGATGTAACTCTGTGAGATGAATTAACAGAACACGGAGCAGTTTCTCAGAAAGCTTCTTTCCAGTTTTGAACGGAAGATATTTCCTTTCTCACCATAGCCCTCTATGGGCTTCCAAATATCCCTTTGCCAATTCCACAAGAGCAGCCTTAGCGAAAGGATTCTTGAAAGGGCTTCCAAATATCCCTTTGCCAGCTCCCCAAAAACAGCCTTAGCGAAAGGCTTCTTGAAGGGAAAGATGTAACTCTGTGAGATGAATTAACAGAACACAGAGCAGTTTCTCAGAAAACTTCTTTCCAGTTTTGAACGGAAGATATTTCCTTTTTCACCCTAGCCCTCTATGGGCTTCCAAATATCCCTTTGCCAATTCCACAAGAACAGCCTTAGCGAAAGGCTTCTTGAAGGGAAAGATGTAACTCTGTGAGATGAATTAACAGAACACAGAGCAGTTTCTCAGAAAGCTTCTTTCCAGTTTTGAACGGAAGATATTTCCTTTTTCACCATAGACCTCTATGGGCTTCCAAATATCCCTTTGCCAATTCCACAAGAACAGCCTTAGCGAAAGGCTTCTTGAAGGGAAAGATGTAACTCTGTGAGATGAATTAACAGAACACGGAGCAGTTTCTCAGAAAGCTTCTTTCCAGTTTTGAACGGAAGATATTTCCTTTTTCACCATAGCCCTCCACGGGTTTCCAAATATCCCTTTGCCAATTCCACAAGAACAGCCTTAGCGAAAGGCTTCTTGAAGGGAAAGATGTAACTCTGTGAGATGAATTAACGGAACACAGAGCAGTTTCTCAGAAAGCTTCTTTCCAGTTTTGAACAGAAGATATTTCCTTTTTCACCATAGCCCTCTACGGGCTTCCAAATATCCCATTGCCAATTCCACAAGAACAGCCTTAGCGAAAGGCTTCTTGAAAGGAAAGATGTAACTCTGTGAGATGAATTAACAGAACACAGAGCAGTTTCTCAGAAAGCTTCTTTCCAGTTTTGAACGGAAGATATTTCCTTTTTCACCATAGCCCTCTATGGGCTGAAACTATCCCTTTGCCAATTCCCCAAGAACAGCCTTAGCGAAAGGATTCTTGAAGGGAAAGATGTAACTCTGTGAGATGAATTAACAGAACACAGAGCAGTTTCTCAGAAAGTTTCTTTCCAGTTTTGAACGGAAGATATTTCCTTTTTCACCATAGCCCTCTATGGGCTTCCAAATATCCCTTTGCCAATTCCACAAGAACAGCCTTAGCGAAAGGCTTCTTGAAGGGAAAGATGTAACTCTGTGAGATGAATTAACAGAACACGGAGTAGTTTCTCAGAAAGCTTCTTTCCAGTTTTGAACGGAAGATATTTCCTTTCTCACCATAGCCCTCTATGGGCTTCCAAATATCCCTTTCCCAATTCCACAAGAACAGCCTTAGCGAAAGGATTCTTGAAGGGAAAGATGTAACTCTGTGAGATGAATTAACAGAACAGAGAGCAGTTTCTCAGAAAGCGTCTTTCCAGTTTTGAACGGAAGATATTTCCTTTTTCATCATAGCCCTCTATGGGCTTCCAAATATCCCTTTGCCAATTCCACAAGAACAGCCTTAGCGAAAGGCTTCTTGAAGGGAAAGATGTAACTCTGTGAGATGAATTAACAGAACACGGAGCAGTTTCTCAGAAAGCTTCTTTCCAGTTTTGAACGGAAGATATTTTCTTTTTCACCATAGCCCTCTACGGGCTTCCAAATATCCCTTTGCCAATTCCACAAGAACAGCCTTAGCGAAAGGCTTCTTGAAGGGAAAGATGTAACTCTGTGAGATGAATTAACAGAACACAGAGCAGTTTCTCAGAAAGCTTCTTTCCAGTTTTGAACGGAAGATATTTCCTTTTTCACCATAGCCCTCTATGGGCTTAAACTATCCCTTTGCCAATTCCCCAAGAACAGCCTTAGCGAAAGGCTTCTTGAAGGGAAAGATGTAACTCTGTGAGATGATTTAACAGAACACAGAGCAGTTTCTCAGAAAGTTTCTTTCCAGTTTTGAACGGAAGATATTTCCTTTTTCACCATAGCCCTCTATGGGCTTCCAAATATCCCTTTGCCAATTCCACAAGAACAGCCTTAGCGAAAGGCTTCTTGAAGGGAAAGATGTAACTCTGTGAGATGAATTAACAGAACACGGAGCAGTTTCTCAGAAAGCTTCTTTCCAGTTTTGAACGGAAGATATTTCCTTTCTCACCATAGCCCTCTATGGGCTTCCAAATATCCCTTTGCCAATTCCACAAGAACAGCCTTAGCGAAAGGATTCTTGAAGGGAAAGATGTAACTCTTTGAGATGAATTAACAGAACAGAGAGCAGTTTCTCAGAAAGCGTCTTTCCAGTTTTGAACGGAAGATATTTCCTTTTTCATCATAGCCCTCTATGGGCTTCCAAATATCCCTTTGCCAATTCCACAAGAACAGCCTTAGCGAAAGGCTTCTTGAAGGGAAAGATGTAACTCTGTGAGATGAATTAACAGAACATAGAACAGTTTCTCAGAAAGTTTCTTTCCAATTTTGAACGGAAGATATTTCCTTTTTCACCATAGCCCTCTATGGGCTTCCAAATATCCCTTTGCCAATTCCACAAGAACAGCCTTAGCGAAAGGCTTCTTGAAGGGAAAGATGTAACTCTGTGAGATGAATTAACAGAACACAGAGCAGTTTCTCAGAAAGTTTCTTTCCAGTTTTGAACGGAAGATATTTACTTTTTCACCATAGCCCTCTATAGGCTTCCAAATATCCCTTTGCCAATTCCACAAGAACAGCCTTAGCGAAAGGCTTCTTGAAGGGAAAGATGTAACTCTGTGAGATGAATTAACAGAACACAGAGCAGTTTCTCAGAAAGCTTCTTTCCAGTTTTGAACGGAAGATATTTCCTTTTTCACCATAGCCCTCTATGGGCTTAAACCATCCCTTTGCCAATTCCCCAAGAACAGCCTTAGCGAAAGGCTTCTTGAAGGGAAAGATTTAACTCTGTGAGATGAATTAACGGAACACAGAGCAGTTTCTCAGAAAGCTTCTTTCCAGTTTTGAACGGAAGACATTTCCTTTTTCACCATAGCCCTCTATGGGCTTCCAAATATCCCTTTGCCAATTCCACAAGAACAGCCTTAGCGAAAGGCTTCTTGAAGGGAAAGATGTAACTCTGTGAGATGAATTAACAGAACACAGAGCAGTTTCTCAGAAAGCTTCTTTCCAGTTTTGAACGGAAGATATTTCCTTTTTCACCATAGCCCTCTTTGGGCTTCCCAATATCCCATTGCCAATTCCACAAGAACAGCCTTAGCGAAAGGCTTCTTGAAGGGAAAGATGTAACTCTGTGAGATGAATTAACAGAACACAGAGCAGTTTCTCAGAAAGCTTCTTTCCAGTTTTGAACGGAAGATATTTCCTTTTTCACCATAGCCCTCTATGGGCTTCCAAATATCCCTTTGCCAATTCCACAAGAACAGCCTTAGCGAAAGGCTTCTTGAAGGGAAAGATGTAACTCTGTGAGATGAATTAACAGAACACAGAGCAGTTTCTCAGAAAGCTTCTTTCCAGTTTTGAACGGAAGATATTTCCTTTTTCACCATAGCCGTCTGTGGGCTTCCAAATATCCCTTTGCCAATTCCACAAGAACAGCCTTAGCGAAAGGCTTCTTGAAGGGAAAGATGTAACTCTGTGAGATGAATTAACAGAACACGGAGCAGTTTCTCAGAAAGCTTCTTTCCAGTTTTGAACGGAAGATATTTCCTTTCTCACCATAGCCCTCTATGGGCTTCCAAATATCCCTTTGCCAATTCCACAAGAACAGCCTTAGCGAAAGGCTTCTTGAAGGTAAAGATGTAACTCTGTGAGATGAATTAACAGAACAGAGAGCAGTTTCTCAGAAAGCGTCTTTCCAGTTTTGAACGGAAGATATTTCCTTTTTCACCATAGCCCCCTATGGGCTTCCAAATATCCCTTTGCCAATTCCCCAAAAACAGCCTTAGCGAAAGGCTTCTTGAAGGGAAAGATGTAACTCTGTGAGATGAATTAACAGAACACAGAGCAGTTTCTCAGAAAGCTTCTTTCCAGTTTTGAACGGAAGATATTTTCTTTTTCACCATAGCCCTCTTTGGGCTTCCAAATATCCCTTTGCCAATTCCACATGAACAGCCTTAGCGAAAGGCTTCTTGAAGGGAAAGATGTAACTCTGTGAGATGAATTAAGAGAACACAGAGCAGTTTCTCCGAAAGTTTCTTTCCAGTTTTGAACGGAAGATATTTCCTTTTTCACCATAGCCGTCTATGGGCTTCCAATATCCCTTTGCCAATTCCACAAGAACAGCCTTAGCGAAAGGCTTCTTGAAGGGAAAGATGTAACTCTGTGAGATGAATTAACAGAACACAGAGCAGTTTCTCAGAAAGCTTCTTTCCAGTTTTGAACGGAAGATATTTCCTTTTTCACCATAGCCCTCTATGGGCTTCCAAATATCCCTTTGCCAATTCCACAAGAACAGCCTTAGCGAAAGACTTCTTGAAGTGAAAGATGTAACTCTGTGAGATGAGATAACAGAACACAGAGCAGTTTCTCAGAAAGCTTCTTTCCAGTTTTGAACGGAAGATAATTCCTTTTTCACCATAGCCCTCTACGGGCTTCCAAATATCCCTTTGCCAATTCCACAAGAACAGCCTTAGCGAAAGGCTTCTTGAAGGGAAAGATGTAACTCTGTGAGATGAATTAACAGAACACAGAGCAGTTTCTCAGAACGCTTCTTTCCAGTTTTGAACGGAAGATATTTCCTTTCTCACCATAGCCCTCTATGGGCTTCCAAATATCCCTTTGCCAATTCCACAAGAACAGCCTTAGCGAAAGGCTTCTTGAAGGGAAAGATGTAACTCTGTGAGATGAATTAACAGAACAGAGAGCAGTTTCTCAGAAAGCGTCTTTCCAGTTTTGAACGGAAGATATTTCCTTTTTCATCATAGCCCTCTATGGGCTTCCAAATATCCCTTTGCCAATTCCCCAAGGACAGCCTTAGCGAAAGGCTTCTTGAAGGGAAAGATGTAACTCTGTGAGATGAATTAACAGAACACAGAGCAGTTTCTCAGAAAGCTTCTTTCCAGCTTTGAACCGAAGATATTTCCTTTTTCACCATAGCCCACTATGGGCTTAAAATATCCCTTTGCCAATTCCCCAAGAACAGCCTTAGCGAAAGGCTTCTTGAAGGGAAAGATGTAACTCTGTGAGATGAATTAACAGAACACAGAGCAGTTTCTCAGAAAGCTTCTTTCCAGTTTTGAACGGAAGATATTTCCTTTTTCACCATAGCCCTCTTTGGGTTTCCGAATATCCCATTGCCAATTCCACAAGAACAGCCTTAGCGAAAGGCTTCTTGAAGGGAAAGATGTAACTCTGTGAGATGAATTAACAGAACACAGAGCAGTTTCTCAGAAAGCTTCTTTCCAGTTTTGAACAGAAGATATTTCCTTTTTCACCATAGCCCTCTACGGGCTTCCAAATATCCCTTTGCCAATTCCACAAGAACAGCCTTAGCGAAAGGCTCCTTGAAGGGAAAGATGTAACTCTGTGAGATGAATTAACAGAACACGGAGCAGTTTCTCAGAAAGCTTCTTTCCAGTTTTGAACGGAAGATATTTCCTTTTTCACCATAGCCCTCTAAGGGCTTCCAAATATCCCTTTGCCAATTCCACAAGAACAGCCTTAGCGAAAGGCTTCTTGAAGGGAAAGATGTAACACTGTGAGATGAGATAACAGAACACAGAACAGTTTCTCAGAAAGCTTCTTTCCAGTTTTGAACGGAAGATATTTCCTTTTTCACCATAGCCCTCTATGGGCTTCCAAATATCCCTTTGCCAATTCCACAAGAACAGCCTTAGCGAAAGGCTTCTTGAAGGTAAAGATGTAACTCTGTGAGATGAATTAACAGAACAGAGAGCAGTTTCTCAGAAAGCGTCTTTCCAGTTTTGAACGGAAGATATTTCCTTTTTCACCATAGCCCCCTATGGGCTTCCAAATATCCCTTTGCCAATTCCCCAAAAACAGCCTTAGCGAAAGGCTTCTTGAAGGGAAAGATGTAACTCTGTGAGATGAATTAACAGAACACAGAGCAGTTTCTCAGAAAGCTTCTTTCCAGTTTTGAACGGAAGATATTTCCTTTTTCACCATAGCCCTCTATAGGCTTCCAAATATCCCTTTGCCAATTCCACAAGAACAGCCTTAGCGAAAGGCTTCTTGAAGGGAAAGATGTAACTCTGTGAGATGAATTAACAGAACACAGAGCAGTTTCTCAGAAAGCTTCTTTCCAGTTTTGAACGGAAGATATTTTCTTTTTCACCATAGCCCTCTATGGGCTTAAACGATCCCTTTGCCAATTCCCCAAGAACAGCCTTAGCGAAAGGCTTCTTGAAGGGAAAGATGTAAGTCTGTGAGATGAATTAACGGAACACAGAGCAGTTTCTCAGAAAGCTTCTTTCCAGTTTTGAACGGAAGATATTTCCTTTTTCACCATAGCCCTCTATGGGCTTCCAAATATCCCTTTGCCAATTCCACAAGAACAGCCTTAGCGAAATGCTTCTTGAAGGGAAAGATGTAACTCTGTGAGATGAATTAACAGAACACAGAGCAGTTTCTCAGAAAGCTTCTTTCCAATTTTGAACCTAAGATATTTCCTTTTTCACCATAGCCCTCTATGGGCTTCCAAATATCCCTTTGCCAATTCCACAAGAACAGCCTTAGCGAAAGGCTTCTTGAAGGGAAAGATGTAACTCTGTGAGATGAATTAACAGAACACGGAGCAGTTTCTCAGAAAGCTTCTTTCCAGTTTTGAACGGAAGATATTTCCTTTTTCACCATAGCCCTCCACAGGTTTCCAAATATCCCTTTGCCAATTCCACAAGAACAGCCTTAGCGAAAGGCTTCTTGAAGGGAAAGATGTAACTCTGTGAGACGAATTCACAGAACACAGAGCAGTTTCTCAGAAAGCTTCTTTCCAGTTTTGAACGGAAGATATTTCCTTTTTCACCATAGCCCTCTATGGGCTTCCAAATATCCCTTTGCCAATTCCACAAGAACAGCCTTAGCGAAAGGCTTCTTGAAGGGAAAGATGTAACTCTGTGAGACGAATTAACAGAACACAGAGCAGTTTCTCAGAAAGCTTCTTTCCAGTTTTGAACGGAAGATATTTCCTTTTTCACCATAGCCGTCTATGGGCTTCCAAATATCCCTTTGCCAATTCCACAAGAACAGCCTTAGCGAAAGGCTTCTTGAAGGGAAAGATGTAACACTGTGAGATGAGATAACAGAACACAGAACAGTTTCTCAGAAAGCTTCTTTCCAGTTTTGTACGGAAGATATTTCCTTTTTCACCATAGCCCTCTATGGGCTTCCAAATATCCCTTTGCCAATTCCACAAGAACAGCCTTAGCGAAAGGCTTCTTGAAGGGAAAGATGTAACTCTGTGAGATGAATTAACAGACCACGGAGCAGTTTCTCAGAAAGCTTCTTTCCAGTTTTGAACGGAAGATATTTCCTTTCTCACCATAGCCCTCTATGGGCTTCCAAATATCCCTTTGCCAATTCCACAAGAACAGCCTTAGCGAAAGGCTTCTTGAAGGGAAAGATGTAACTCTGTGAGATGAATTAACAGAACAGAGAGCAGTTTCTCAGAAAGCGTCTTTCCAGTTTTGAACGGAAGATATTTCCTTTTTCACCATAGCCCCCTATGGGCTTCCAAATATCCCTTTGCCAATTCCCAAAAAACAGCCTTAGCGAAAGGCTTCTTGAAGGGAAAGATGTAACTCTGTGAGATGAATTAACAGAACACAGAGCAGTTTCTCAGAAAGCTTCTTTCCAGTTTTGAACGGAAGATATTTTCTTTTTCACCATAGCCCTCTTTGGGCTTCCAAATATCCCTTTGCCAATTCCACAAGAACAGCCTTAGCGAAAGGCTTCTTGAAGGGAAAGATGTAACTCTGTGAGATGAATTAACAGAACACAGAGCAGTTTCTCAGAAAGCTTCTTTCCAGTTTTGAACGGAAGATATTTCCTTTTTCACCATAGCCCTCTATGGGCTTAAACTATCCCTTTGCCAATTCCCCAAGAACAGCCTTAGCGAAAGGCTTCTTGAAGGGAAAGATGTAACTCTGTGAGATGAATTAACAGAACACAGAGCAGTTTCTCAGAAAGTTTCTTTCCAGTTTTGAACGGAAGATATTTCCTTTTTCACCATAGCCCTCTATGGGCTTCCAAATATCCCTTTGCCAATTCCACAAGAACAGCCTTAGCGAAAGGCTTCTTGAAGGGAAAGATGTAACTCTGTGAGATGAATTAACAGAACACGGAGCAGTTTCTCAGAAAGCTTCTTTCCAGTTTTGAACGGAAGATATTTCCTTTCTCACCATAGCCCTCTATGGGCTTCCATATATCCCTTTGCCAATTCCACAAGAACAGCCTTAGCGAAAGGATTCTTGAAGGGAAAGATGTAACTCTTTGAGATGAATTAACAGAACAGAGAGCAGTTTCTCAGAAAGCGTCTTTCCAGTTTTGAACGGAAGATATTTCCTTTTTCATCATAGCCCTCTATGGGCTTCCAAATATCCCTTTGCCAATTCCACAAGAACAGCCTTAGCGAAAGGCTTCTTGAAGGGAAAGATGTAACTCTGTGAGATGAATTAACAGAACATAGAACAGTTTCTCAGAAAGTTTCTTTCCAATTTTGAACGGAAGATATTTCCTTTTTCACCGTAGCCCTCTATGGGCTTCCAAATATCCCTTTGCCAATTCCACAAGAACAGCCTTAGCGAAAGGCTTCTTGAAGGGAAAGATGTAACTCTGTGAGATGAATTAACAGAACACAGAGCAGTTTCTCAGAAAGTTTCTTTCCAGTTTTGAACGGAAGATATTTACTTTTTCACCATAGCCCTCTATAGGCTTCCAAATATCCCTTTGCCAATTCCACAAGAACAGCCTTAGCGAAAGGCTTCTTGAAGGGAAAGATGTAACTCTGTGAGATGAATTAACAGAACACAGAGCAGTTTCTCAGAAAGCTTCTTTCCAGTTTTGAACGGAAGATATTTCCTTTTTCACCATAGCCCTCTATGGGCTTAAACCATCCCTTTGCCAATTCCCCAAGAACAGCCTTAGCGAAAGGCTTCTTGAAGGGAAAGATTTAACTCTGTGAGATGAATTAACGGAACACAGAGCAGTTTCTCAGAAAGTTTCTTTCCAGTTTTGAACGGAAGACATTTCCTTTTTCACCATAGCCCTCTATGGGCTTCCAAATATCCCTTTGCCAATTCCACAAGAACAGCCTTAGCGAAAGGCTTCTTGAAGGGAAAGATGTAACTCTGTGAGATGAATTAACAGAACACAGAGCAGTTTCTCAGAAAGCTTCTTTCCAGTTTTGAACGGAAGATATTTCCTTTTTCACCATAGCCCTCTTTGGGCTTCCCAATATCCCATTGCCAATTCCACAAGAACAGCCTTAGCGAAAGGCTTCTTGAAGGGAAAGATGTAACTCTGTGAGATGAATTAACAGAACACAGAGCAGTTTCTCAGAAAGCTTCTTTCCAGTTTTGAACGGAAGATATTTCCTTTTTCACCATAGCCCTCTATGGGCTTCCAAATATCCCTTTGCCAATTCCACAAGAACAGCCTTAGCGAAAGGCTTCTTGAAGGGAAAGATGTAACTCTGTGAGATGAATTAACAGAACACAGAGCAGTTTCTCAGAAAGCTTCTTTCCAGTTTTGAACGGAAGATATTTCCTTTTTCACCATAGCCGTCTGTGGGCTTCCAAATATCCCTTTGCCAATTCCACAAGAACAGCCTTAGCGAAAGGCTTCTTGAAGGGAATGATGTAACTCTGTGAGATGAATTAACAGAACACGGAGCAGTTTCTCAGAAAGCTTCTTTCCAGTTTTGAACGGAAGATATTTCCTTTCTCACCATAGCCCTCTATGGGCTTCCAAATATCCCTTTGCCAATTCCACAAGAACAGCCTTAGCGAAAGGCTTCTTGAAGGTAAAGATGTAACTCTGTGAGATGAATTAACAGAACAGAGAGCAGTTTCTCAGAAAGCGTCTTTCCAGTTTTGAACGGAAGATATTTCCTTTTTCACCATAGCCCCCTATGGGCTTCCAAATATCCCTTTGCCAATTCCCCAAAAACAGCCTTAGCGAAAGGCTTCTTGAAGGGAAAGATGTAACTCTGTGAGATGAATTAACAGAACACAGAGCAGTTTCTCAGAAAGCTTCTTTCCAGTTTTGAACGGAAGATATTTTCTTTTTCACCATAGCCCTCTTTGGGCTTCCAAATATCCCTTTGCCAATTCCACATGAACAGCCTTAGCGAAAGGCTTCTTGAAGGGAAAGATGTAACTCTGTGAGATGAATTAAGAGAACACAGAGCAGTTTCTCCGAAAGTTTCTTTCCAGTTTTGAACGGAAGATATTTCCTTTTTCACCATAGCCGTCTATGGGCTTCCAATATCCCTTTGCCAATTCCACAAGAACAGCCTTAGCGAAAGGCTTCTTGAAGGGAAAGATGTAACTCTGTGAGATGAATTAACAGAACACAGAGCAGTTTCTCAGAAAGCTTCTTTCCAGTTTTGAACGGAAGATATTTCCTTTTTCACCATAGCCCTCTATGGGCTTCCAAATATCCCTTTGCCAATTCCACAAGAACAGCCTTAGCGAAAGGCTTCTTGAAGGGAAAGATGTAACTCTGTGAGACGAATTAACAGAACACAGAGCAGTTTCTCAGAAAGCTTCTTTCCAGTTTTGAACGGAAGATAATTCCTTTTTCACCATAGCCCTCTACGGGCTTCCAAATATCCCTTTGCCAATTCCACAAGAACAGCCTTAGCGAAAGGCTTCTTGAAGGGAAAGATGTAACTCTGTGAGATGAATTAACAGAACACAGAGCAGTTTCTCAGAAAGCTTCTTTCCAGTTTTGAACGGAAGATATTTCCTTTTTCACCATAGCCCTCTATGGGCTTAAACTATCCCTTTGCCAATTCCCCAAGAACAGCCTTAGCGAAAGGCTTCTTGAAGGGAAAGATGTAACTCTGTGAGATGAATTAACAGAACAGAGAGCAGTTTCTCAGAAAGCGTCTTTCCAGTTTGAACGGAAGATATTTCCTTTTTCATCATAGCCCTCTATGGGCTTCCAAATATCCCTTTGCCAATTCCCCAAGGACAGCCTTAGCGAAAGGCTTCTTGAAGGGAAAGATGTAACTCTGTGAGATGAATTAACAGAACACAGAGCAGTTTCTCAGAAAGCTTCTTTCCAGCTTTGAACCGAAGATATTTCCTTTTTCACCATAGCCCACTATGGGCTTAAAATATCCTTTTGCCAATTCCCCAAGAACAGCCTTAGCGAAAGGCTTCTTGAAGGGAAAGATGTAACTCTGTGAGATGAATTAACAGAACACAGAGCAGTTTCTCAGAAAGCTTCTTTCCAGTTTTGAACGGAAGATATTTCCTTTTTCACCATAGCCCTCTATGGGCTTCCAAATATCCCTTTGCCAATTCCACAAGAACAGCCTTAGCGAAAGGCTTCTTGAAGGGAAAGATGTAACTCTGTGAGATGAATTAACAGAACACGGAGCAGTTTCTCAGAAAGCTTCTTTCCAGTTTTGAACGGAAGATATTTCCTTTTTCACCATAGCCCTCCACGGGTTTCCAAATATCCCTTTGCCAATTCCACAAGAACAGCCTTAGCGAAAGGCTTCTTGAAGGGAAAGATGTAACTCTGTGAGACGAATTAACAGAACACAGAGCAGTTTCTCAGAAAGCTTCTTTCCAGTTTTGAACGGAAGATAATTCCATTTTCACCATAGCCCTCTACGGGCTTCCAAATATCCCTTTGCCAATTCCACAAGAACAGCCTTAGCGAAAGGCTTCTTGAAGGGAAAGATGTAACTCTGTGAGATGAATTAACAGAACACAGAGCAGTTTCTCAGAAAGCTTCTTTCCAGTTTTGAACGGAAGATATTTCCTTTTTCACCATAGCCCTCTAAGGGCTTAAACTATCCCTTTGCCAATTCCCCAAGAACAGCCTTAGCGAAAGGCTTCTTGAAGGGAAAGATGTGACTCTGTGAGATGAATTAACAGAACACAGAGCAGTTTCTCTGAAAGCTTCTTTCCAGTTTTGAACGGAAGATATTTCCTTTTTCACCATAGCCCTCTTTGGGCTTCCAAATATCCCTTTGCCAATTCCACAAGAACAGCCTTAGCGAAAGGCTTCTTGAAGGGAAAGATGTAACTCTGTGAGATGAATTAACAGAACACAGAGCAGTTTCTCAGAAAGCTTCTTTCCAGTTTTGAACGGAAGATATTTCCTTTTTCACCATAGCCCTCTATGGGCTTCCAAATATCCCTTTGCCAATTCCACAAGAACAGCCTTAGCGAAAGACTTCTTGAAGGGAAAGATGTAACTCTGTGAGATGAATTAACAGAACACAAAGCAGTTTCTCAGAAAGCTTCTTTCCAGTTTTGAACGGAAGATATTTCCTTTTTCACCATAGCCGTCTATGGGCTTCCAAATATCCCTTTGCCAATTCCACAAGAACAGCCTTACCGAAAGGCTTCTTGAAGGGAAAGATGTAACTCTGTGAGATGAATTAACAGACCACGGAGCAGTTTCTCAGAAAGCTTCTTTCCAGTTTTGAACGGAAGATATTTCCTTTCTCACCGTATCCCTCTATGGGCTTCCAAATATCCCTTTGCCAATTCCACAAGAACAGCCTTAGCGAAAGGCTTCTTGAAGGGAAAGATGTAACTCTGTGAGATGAATTAACAGAACAGAGAGCAGTTTCTCAGAAAGCGTCTTTCCAGTTTTGAACGGAAGATATTTCCTTTTTCACCATAGCCCCCTATGGGCTTCCAAATATCCCTTTGCCAATTCCCAAAAAACAGCCTTAGCGAAAGGCTTCTTGAAGGGAAAGATGTAACTCTGTGAGATGAATTAACAGAACACAGAGCAGTTTCTCAGAAAGCTTCTTTCCAGCTTTGAACGGAAGATATTTTCTTTTTCACCATAGCCCTTTTTGGGCTTCCAAATATCCCTTTGCCAATTCCACAAGAACAGCCTTAGCGAAAGGCTTCTTGAAGGGAAAGATGTAACTCTGTGAGATGAATTAACAGAACACGGAGCAGTTTCTCAGAAAGCTTCTTTCCAGTTTTGAACGGAAGATATTTCCTTTCTCACCATAGCCCTCTATGGGCTTCCAAATATCCCTTTGCCAATTCCACAAGAGCAGCCTTAGCGAAAGGATTCTTGAAGGGAAAGATGTCACTCTGTGAGATGAATTAACAGAACAGAGAGCAGTTTCTCAGAAAGCGTCTTTCCAGTTTTGAACGGAAGATATTTCCTTTTTCACCATAGCCCCCTATGGGCTTCCAAATATCCCTTTGCCAATTCCCCAAAAACAGCCTTAGCGAAAGGCTTCTTGAAGGGAAAGATGTAACTCTGTGAGATGAATTAACAGAACACAGAGCAGTTTCTCAGAAAACTTCTTTCCAGTTTTGAACGGAAGATATTTCCTTTTTCACCCTAGCCCTCTATGGGCTTCCAAATATCCCTTTGCCAATTCCACAAGAACAGCCTTAGCGAAAGGCTTCTTGAAGGGAAAGATGTAACTCTGTGAGATGAATTAACAGAACACAGAGCAGTTTCTCAGAAAGCTTCTTTCCAGTTTTGAACGGAAGATATTTCCTTTTTCACCATAGCCCTCTATGGGCTTCCAAATATCCCTTTGCCAATTCCACAAGAACAGCCTTAGCGAAAGGCTTCTTGAAGGGAAAGATGTAACTCTGTGAGATGAATTAACAGAACACGGAGCAGTTTCTCAGAAAGCTTCTTTCCAGTTTTGAACGGAAGATATTTCCTTTTTCACCATAGCCCTCCACGGGTTTCCAAATATCCCTTTGCCAATTCCACAAGAACAGCCTTAGCGAAAGGCTTCTTGAAGGGAAAGATGTAACTCTGTGAGACGAATTAACAGAACACAGAGCAGTTTCTCAGAAAGCTTCTTTCCAGTTTTGAACGGAAGATAATTCCTTTTTCACCATAGCCCTCTACGGGCTTCCAAATATCCCTTTGCCAATTCCACAAGAACAGCCTTAGCGAAAGGCTTCTTGAAGGGAAAGATGTAACTCTGTGAGACGAATTAACAGAACACAGAGCAGTTTCTCAGAAAGCTTCTTTCCAGTTTTGAACGGAAGATAATTCCTTTTTCACCATAGCCCTCTACGGGCTTCCAAATATCCCTTTGCCAATTCCACAAGAACAGCCTTAGCGAAAGGCTTCTTGAAGGGAAAGATGTAACTCTGTGAGATGAATTAACAGAACACAGAGCAGTTTCTCAGAAAGCTTCTTTCCAGTTTTGAACGGAAGATATTTCCTTTTTCACCATAGCCCTCTATGGGCTTAAACTATCCCTTTGCCAATTCCCCAAGAACAGCCTTAGCGAAAGGCTTCTTGAAGGGAAAGATGTAACTCTGTGAGATGAATTAACAGAACAGAGAGCAGTTTCTCAGAAAGCGTCTTTCCAGTTTTGAACGGAAGATATTTCCTTTTTCATCATAGCCCTCTATGGGCTTCCAAATATCCCTTTGCCAATTCCCCAAGGACAGCCTTAGCGAAAGGCTTCTTGAAGGGAAAGATGTAACTCTGTGAGATGAATTAACAGAACACAGAGCAGTTTCTCAGAAAGCTTCTTTCCAGCTTTGAACCGAAGATATTTCCTTTTTCACCATAGCCCACTATGGGCTTAAAATATCCTTTTGCCAATTCCCCAAGAACAGCCTTAGCGAAAGGCTTCTTGAAGGGAAAGATGTAACTCTGTGAGATGAATTAACAGAACACAGAGCAGTTTCTCAGAAAGCTTCTTTCCAGTTTTGAACGGAAGATATTTCCTTTTTCACCATAGCCCTCTATGGGCTTCCAAATATCCCTTTGCCAATTCCACAAGAACAGCCTTAGCGAAAGGCTTCTTGAAGGGAAAGATGTAACTCTGTGAGATGAATTAACAGAACACGGAGCAGTTTCTCAGAAAGCTTCTTTCCAGTTTTGAACGGAAGATATTTCCTTTTTCACCATAGCCCTCCACGGGTTTCCAAATATCCCTTTGCCAATTCCACAAGAACAGCCTTAGCGAAAGGCTTCTTGAAGGGAAAGATGTAACTCTGTGAGACGAATTAACAGAACACAGAGCAGTTTCTCAGAAAGCTTCTTTCCAGTTTTGAACGGAAGATAATTCCATTTTCACCATAGCCCTCTACGGGCTTCCAAATATCCCTTTGCCAATTCCACAAGAACAGCCTTAGCGAAAGGCTTCTTGAAGGGAAAGATGTAACTCTGTGAGATGAATTAACAGAACACAGAGCAGTTTCTCAGAAAGCTTCTTTCCAGTTTTGAACGGAAGATATTTCCTTTTTCACCATAGCCCTCTAAGGGCTTAAACTATCCCTTTGCCAATTCCCCAAGAACAGCCTTAGCGAAAGGCTTCTTGAAGGGAAAGATGTGACTCTGTGAGATGAATTAACAGAACACAGAGCAGTTTCTCTGAAAGCTTCTTTCCAGTTTTGAACGGAAGATATTTCCTTTTTCACCATAGCCCTCTTTGGGCTTCCAAATATCCCTTTGCCAATTCCACAAGAACAGCCTTAGCGAAAGGCTTCTTGAAGGGAAAGATGTAACTCTGTGAGATGAATTAACAGAACACAGAGCAGTTTCTCAGAAAGCTTCTTTCCAGTTTTGAACGGAAGATATTTCCTTTTTCACCATAGCCCTCTATGGGCTTCCAAATATCCCTTTGCCAATTCCACAAGAACAGCCTTAGCGAAAGACTTCTTGAAGGGAAAGATGTAACTCTGTGAGATGAATTAACAGAACACAAAGCAGTTTCTCAGAAAGCTTCTTTCCAGTTTTGAACGGAAGATATTTCCTTTTTCACCATAGCCGTCTATGGGCTTCCAAATATCCCTTTGCCAATTCCACAAGAACAGCCTTAGCGAAAGGCTTCTTGAAGGGAAAGATGTAACTCTGTGAGATGAATTAACAGACCACGGAGCAGTTTCTCAGAAAGCTTCTTTCCAGTTTTGAACGGAAGATATTTCCTTTCTCACCGTATCCCTCTATGGGCTTCCAAATATCCCTTTGCCAATTCCACAAGAACAGCCTTAGCGAAAGGCTTCTTGAAGGGAAAGATGTGACTCTGTGAGATGAATTAACAGAACACAGAGCAGTTTCTCTGAAAGCTTCTTTCCAGTTTTGAACGGAAGATATTTCCTTTTTCACCATAGCCCTCTTTGGGCTTCCAAATATCCCTTTGCCAATTCCACAAGAACAGCCTTAGCGAAAGGCTTCTTGAAGGGAAAGATGTAACTCT
The DNA here is from genome assembly GCF_047675955.1 of Chlorocebus sabaeus. Lineage (NCBI taxonomy): Eukaryota > Metazoa > Chordata > Mammalia > Primates > Cercopithecidae > Chlorocebus > Chlorocebus sabaeus. The sequence continues at coordinate 906,377 of NW_027327459.1, forward strand.
GTGAGATGAATTAACAGAACACAGAGCAGTTTCTCAGAAAGCTTCTTTCCAGTTTTGAACGGAAGATATTTCCTTTTTCACCATAGCCCTCTATGGGCTTCCAAATATCCCTTTGCCAATTCCACAAGAACAGCCTTAGCGAAAGACTTCTTGAAGGGAAAGATGTAACTCTGTGAGATGAATTAACAGAACACAAAGCAGTTTCTCAGAAAGCTTCTTTCCAGTTTTGAACGGAAGATATTTCCTTTTTCACCATAGCCGTCTATGGGCTTCCAAATATCCCTTTGCCAATTCCACAAGAACAGCCTTACCGAAAGGCTTCTTGAAGGGAAAGATGTAACTCTGTGAGATGAATTAACAGACCACGGAGCAGTTTCTCAGAAAGCTTCTTTCCAGTTTTGAACGGAAGATATTTCCTTTCTCACCGTATCCCTCTATGGGCTTCCAAATATCCCTTTGCCAATTCCACAAGAACAGCCTTAGCGAAAGGCTTCTTGAAGGGAAAGATGTAACTCTGTGAGATGAATTAACAGAACAGAGAGCAGTTTCTCAGAAAGCGTCTTTCCAGTTTTGAACGGAAGATATTTCCTTTTTCACCATAGCCCCCTATGGGCTTCCAAATATCCCTTTGCCAATTCCCAAAAAACAGCCTTAGCGAAAGGCTTCTTGAAGGGAAAGATGTAACTCTGTGAGATGAATTAACAGAACACAGAGCAGTTTCTCAGAAAGCTTCTTTCCAGCTTTGAACGGAAGATATTTTCTTTTTCACCATAGCCCTTTTTGGGCTTCCAAATATCCCTTTGCCAATTCCACAAGAACAGCCTTAGCGAAAGGCTTCTTGAAGGGAAAGATGTAACTCTGTGAGATGAATTAACAGAACACGGAGCAGTTTCTCAGAAAGCTTCTTTCCAGTTTTGAACGGAAGATATTTCCTTTCTCACCATAGCCCTCTATGGGCTTCCAAATATCCCTTTGCCAATTCCACAAGAGCAGCCTTAGCGAAAGGATTCTTGAAGGGAAAGATGTCACTCTGTGAGATGAATTAACAGAACAGAGAGCAGTTTCTCAGAAAGCGTCTTTCCAGTTTTGAACGGAAGATATTTCCTTTTTCACCATAGCCCCCTATGGGCTTCCAAATATCCCTTTGCCAATTCCCCAAAAACAGCCTTAGCGAAAGGCTTCTTGAAGGGAAAGATGTAACTCTGTGAGATGAATTAACAGAACACAGAGCAGTTTCTCAGAAAACTTCTTTCCAGTTTTGAACGGAAGATATTTCCTTTTTCACCCTAGCCCTCTATGGGCTTCCAAATATCCCTTTGCCAATTCCACAAGAACAGCCTTAGCGAAAGGCTTCTTGAAGGGAAAGATGTAACTCTGTGAGATGAATTAACAGAACACAGAGCAGTTTCTCAGAAAGCTTCTTTCCAGTTTTGAACGGAAGATATTTCCTTTTTCACCATAGCCCTCTATGGGCTTCCAAATATCCCTTTGCCAATTCCACAAGAACAGCCTTAGCGAAAGGCTTCTTGAAGGGAAAGATGTAACTCTGTGAGATGAATTAACAGAACACGGAGCAGTTTCTCAGAAAGCTTCTTTCCAGTTTTGAACGGAAGATATTTCCTTTTTCACCATAGCCCTCCACGGGTTTCCAAATATCCCTTTGCCAATTCCACAAGAACAGCCTTAGCGAAAGGCTTCTTGAAGGGAAAGATGTAACTCTGTGAGACGAATTAACAGAACACAGAGCAGTTTCTCAGAAAGCTTCTTTCCAGTTTTGAACGGAAGATAATTCCTTTTTCACCATAGCCCTCTACGGGCTTCCAAATATCCCTTTGCCAATTCCACAAGAACAGCCTTAGCGAAAGGCTTCTTGAAGGGAAAGATGTAACTCTGTGAGACGAATTAACAGAACACAGAGCAGTTTCTCAGAAAGCTTCTTTCCAGTTTTGAACGGAAGATAATTCCTTTTTCACCATAGCCCTCTACGGGCTTCCAAATATCCCTTTGCCAATTCCACAAGAACAGCCTTAGCGAAAGGCTTCTTGAAGGGAAAGATGTAACTCTGTGAGATGAATTAACAGAACACAGAGCAGTTTCTCAGAAAGCTTCTTTCCAGTTTTGAACGGAAGATATTTCCTTTTTCACCATAGCCCTCTATGGGCTTAAACTATCCCTTTGCCAATTCCCCAAGAACAGCCTTAGCGAAAGGCTTCTTGAAGGGAAAGATGTAACTCTGTGAGATGAATTAACAGAACAGAGAGCAGTTTCTCAGAAAGCGTCTTTCCAGTTTTGAACGGAAGATATTTCCTTTTTCATCATAGCCCTCTATGGGCTTCCAAATATCCCTTTGCCAATTCCCCAAGGACAGCCTTAGCGAAAGGCTTCTTGAAGGGAAAGATGTAACTCTGTGAGATGAATTAACAGAACACAGAGCAGTTTCTCAGAAAGCTTCTTTCCAGCTTTGAACCGAAGATATTTCCTTTTTCACCATAGCCCACTATGGGCTTAAAATATCCTTTTGCCAATTCCCCAAGAACAGCCTTAGCGAAAGGCTTCTTGAAGGGAAAGATGTAACTCTGTGAGATGAATTAACAGAACACAGAGCAGTTTCTCAGAAAGCTTCTTTCCAGTTTTGAACGGAAGATATTTCCTTTTTCACCATAGCCCTCTATGGGCTTCCAAATATCCCTTTGCCAATTCCACAAGAACAGCCTTAGCGAAAGGCTTCTTGAAGGGAAAGATGTAACTCTGTGAGATGAATTAACAGAACACGGAGCAGTTTCTCAGAAAGCTTCTTTCCAGTTTTGAACGGAAGATATTTCCTTTTTCACCATAGCCCTCCACGGGTTTCCAAATATCCCTTTGCCAATTCCACAAGAACAGCCTTAGCGAAAGGCTTCTTGAAGGGAAAGATGTAACTCTGTGAGACGAATTAACAGAACACAGAGCAGTTTCTCAGAAAGCTTCTTTCCAGTTTTGAACGGAAGATAATTCCATTTTCACCATAGCCCTCTACGGGCTTCCAAATATCCCTTTGCCAATTCCACAAGAACAGCCTTAGCGAAAGGCTTCTTGAAGGGAAAGATGTAACTCTGTGAGATGAATTAACAGAACACAGAGCAGTTTCTCAGAAAGCTTCTTTCCAGTTTTGAACGGAAGATATTTCCTTTTTCACCATAGCCCTCTAAGGGCTTAAACTATCCCTTTGCCAATTCCCCAAGAACAGCCTTAGCGAAAGGCTTCTTGAAGGGAAAGATGTGACTCTGTGAGATGAATTAACAGAACACAGAGCAGTTTCTCTGAAAGCTTCTTTCCAGTTTTGAACGGAAGATATTTCCTTTTTCACCATAGCCCTCTTTGGGCTTCCAAATATCCCTTTGCCAATTCCACAAGAACAGCCTTAGCGAAAGGCTTCTTGAAGGGAAAGATGTAACTCTGTGAGATGAATTAACAGAACACAGAGCAGTTTCTCAGAAAGCTTCTTTCCAGTTTTGAACGGAAGATATTTCCTTTTTCACCATAGCCCTCTATGGGCTTCCAAATATCCCTTTGCCAATTCCACAAGAACAGCCTTAGCGAAAGACTTCTTGAAGGGAAAGATGTAACTCTGTGAGATGAATTAACAGAACACAAAGCAGTTTCTCAGAAAGCTTCTTTCCAGTTTTGAACGGAAGATATTTCCTTTTTCACCATAGACGTCTATGGGCTTCCAAATATCCCTTTGCCAATTCCACAAGAACAGCCTTAGCGAAAGGCTTCTTGAAGGGAAAGATGTAACTCTGTGAGATGAATTAACAGACCACGGAGCAGTTTCTCAGAAAGCTTCTTTCCAGTTTTGAACGGAAGATATTTCCTTTCTCACCGTATCCCTCTATGGGCTTCCAAATATCCCTTTGCCAATTCCACAAGAACAGCCTTAGCGAAAGGCTTCTTGAAGGGAAAGATGTAACTCTGTGAGATGAATTAACAGAACAGAGAGCAGTTTCTCAGAAAGCGTCTTTCCAGTTTTGAACGGAAGATATTTCCTTTTTCACCATAGCCCCCTATGGGCTTCCAAATATCCCTTTGCCAATTCCCAAAAAACAGCCTTAGCGAAAGGCTTCTTGAAGGGAAAGATGTAACTCTGTGAGATGAATTAACAGAACACAGAGCAGTTTCTCAGAAAGCTTCTTTCCAGCTTTGAACGGAAGATATTTTCTTTTTCACCATAGCCCTTTTTGGGCTTCCAAATATCCCTTTGCCAATTCCACAAGAACAGCCTTAGCGAAAGGCTTCTTGAAGGGAAAGATGTAACTCTGTGAGATGAATTAACAGAACACGGAGCAGTTTCTCAGAAAGCTTCTTTCCAGTTTTGAACGGAAGATATTTCCTTTCTCACCATAGCCCTCTATGGGCTTCCAAATATCCCTTTGCCAATTCCACAAGAGCAGCCTTAGCGAAAGGATTCTTGAAGGGAACGATGTCACTCTGTGAGATGAATTAACAGAACAGAGAGCAGTTTCTCAGAAAGCGTCTTTCCAGTTTTGAACGGAAGATATTTCCTTTTTCACCATAGCCCCCTATGGGCTTCCAAATATCCCTTTGCCAATTCCCCAAAAACAGCCTTAGCGAAAGGCTTCTTGAAGGGAAAGATGTAACTCTGTGAGATGAATTAACAGAACACAGAGCAGTTTCTCAGAAAACTTCTTTCCAGTTTTGAACGGAAGATATTTCCTTTTTCACCCTAGCCCTCTATGGGCTTCCAAATATCCCTTTGCCAATTCCACAAGAACAGCCTTAGCGAAAGGCTTCTTGAAGGGAAAGATGTAACTCTGTGAGATGAATTAACAGAACACAGAGCAGTTTCTCAGAAAGCTTCTTTCCAGTTTTGAACGGAAGATATTTCCTTTTTCACCATAGCCCTCTATGGGCTTCCAAATATCCCTTTGCCAATTCCACAAGAACAGCCTTAGCGAAAGGCTTCTTGAAGGGAAAGATGTAACTCTGTGAGATGAATTAACAGAACACGGAGCAGTTTCTCAGAAAGCTTCTTTCCAGTTTTGAACGGAAGATATTTCCTTTTTCACCATAGCCCTCCACGGGTTTCCAAATATCCCTTTGCCAATTCCACAAGAACAGCCTTAGCGAAAGGCTTCTTGAAGGGAAAGATGTAACTCTGTGAGACGAATTAACAGAACACAGAGCAGTTTCTCAGAAAGCTTCTTTCCAGTTTTGAACGGAAGATAATTCCTTTTTCACCATAGCCCTCTACGGGCTTCCAAATATCCCTTTGCCAATTCCCAAAAAACAGCCTTAGCGAAAGGCTTCTTGAAGGGAAAGATGTAACTCTGTGAGATGAATTAACAGAACACAGAGCAGTTTCTCAGAAAGCTTCTTTCCAGCTTTGAACGGAAGATATTTTCTTTTTCACCATAGCCCTTTTTGGGCTTCCAAATATCCCTTTGCCAATTCCACAAGAACAGCCTTAGCGAAAGGCTTCTTGAAGGGAAAGATGTAACTCTGTGAGATGAATTAACAGAACACGGAGCAGTTTCTCAGAAAGCTTCTTTCCAGTTTTGAACGGAAGATATTTCCTTTCTCACCATAGCCCTCTATGGGCTTCCAAATATCCCTTTGCCAATTCCACAAGAGCAGCCTTAGCGAAAGGATTCTTGAAGGGAACGATGTCACTCTGTGAGATGAATTAACAGAACAGAGAGCAGTTTCTCAGAAAGCGTCTTTCCAGTTTTGAACGGAAGATATTTCCTTTTTCACCATAGCCCCCTATGGGCTTCCAAATATCCCTTTGCCAATTCCCCAAAAACAGCCTTAGCGAAAGGCTTCTTGAAGGGAAAGATGTAACTCTGTGAGATGAATTAACAGAACACAGAGCAGTTTCTCAGAAAACTTCTTTCCAGTTTTGAACGGAAGATATTTCCTTTTTCACCCTAGCCCTCTATGGGCTTCCAAATATCCCTTTGCCAATTCCACAAGAACAGCCTTAGCGAAAGGCTTCTTGAAGGGAAAGATGTAACTCTGTGAGATGAATTAACAGAACACAGAGCAGTTTCTCAGAAAGCTTCTTTCCAGTTTTGAACGGAAGATATTTCCTTTTTCACCATAGCCCTCTATGGGCTTCCAAATATCCCTTTGCCAATTCCACAAGAACAGCCTTAGCGAAAGGCTTCTTGAAGGGAAAGATGTAACTCTGTGAGATGAATTAACAGAACACGGAGCAGTTTCTCAGAAAGCTTCTTTCCAGTTTTGAACGGAAGATATTTCCTTTTTCACCATAGCCCTCCACGGGTTTCCAAATATCCCTTTGCCAATTCCACAAGAACAGCCTTAGCGAAAGGCTTCTTGAAGGGAAAGATGTAACTCTGTGAGACGAATTAACAGAACACAGAGCAGTTTCTCAGAAAGCTTCTTTCCAGTTTTGAACGGAAGATAATTCCTTTTTCACCATAGCCCTCTACGGGCTTCCAAATATCCCTTTGCCAATTCCACAAGAACAGCCTTAGCGAAAGGCTTCTTGAAGGGAAAGATGTAACTCTGTGAGACGAATTAACAGAACACAGAGCAGTTTCTCAGAAAGCTTCTTTCCAGTTTTGAACGGAAGATAATTCCTTTTTCACCATAGCCCTCTACGGGCTTCCAAATATCCCTTTGCCAATTCCACAAGAACAGCCTTAGCGAAAGGCTTCTTGAAGGGAAAGATGTAACTCTGTGAGATGAATTAACAGAACACAGAGCAGTTTCTCAGAAAGCTTCTTTCCAGTTTTGAACGGAAGATATTTCCTTTTTCACCATAGCCCTCTATGGGCTTAAACTATCCCTTTGCCAATTCCCCAAGAACAGCCTTAGCGAAAGGCTTCTTGAAGGGAAAGATGTAACTCTGTGAGATGAATTAACAGAACAGAGAGCAGTTTCTCAGAAAGCGTCTTTCCAGTTTTGAACGGAAGATATTTCCTTTTTCATCATAGCCCTCTATGGGCTTCCAAATATCCCTTTGCCAATTCCCCAAGGACAGCCTTAGCGAAAGGCTTCTTGAAGGGAAAGATGTAACTCTGTGAGATGAATTAACAGAACACAGAGCAGTTTCTCAGAAAGCTTCTTTCCAGCTTTGAACCGAAGATATTTCCTTTTTCACCATAGCCCACTATGGGCTTAAAATATCCTTTTGCCAATTCCCCAAGAACAGCCTTAGCGAAAGGCTTCTTGAAGGGAAAGATGTAACTCTGTGAGATGAATTAACAGAACACAGAGCAGTTTCTCAGAAAGCTTCTTTCCAGTTTTGAACGGAAGATATTTCCTTTTTCACCATAGCCCTCTATGGGCTTCCAAATATCCCTTTGCCAATTCCACAAGAACAGCCTTAGCGAAAGGCTTCTTGAAGGGAAAGATGTAACTCTGTGAGATGAATTAACAGAACACGGAGCAGTTTCTCAGAAAGCTTCTTTCCAGTTTTGAACGGAAGATATTTCCTTTTTCACCATAGCCCTCCACGGGTTTCCAAATATCCCTTTGCCAATTCCACAAGAACAGCCTTAGCGAAAGGCTTCTTGAAGGGAAAGATGTAACTCTGTGAGACGAATTAACAGAACACAGAGCAGTTTCTCAGAAAGCTTCTTTCCAGTTTTGAACGGAAGATAATTCCATTTTCACCATAGCCCTCTACGGGCTTCCAAATATCCCTTTGCCAATTCCACAAGAACAGCCTTAGCGAAAGGCTTCTTGAAGGGAAAGATGTAACTCTGTGAGATGAATTAACAGAACACAGAGCAGTTTCTCAGAAAGCTTCTTTCCAGTTTTGAACGGAAGATATTTCCTTTTTCACCATAGCCCTCTAAGGGCTTAAACTATCCCTTTGCCAATTCCCCAAGAACAGCCTTAGCGAAAGGCTTCTTGAAGGGAAAGATGTGACTCTGTGAGATGAATTAACAGAACACAGAGCAGTTTCTCTGAAAGCTTCTTTCCAGTTTTGAACGGAAGATATTTCCTTTTTCACCATAGCCCTCTTTGGGCTTCCAAATATCCCTTTGCCAATTCCACAAGAACAGCCTTAGCGAAAGGCTTCTTGAAGGGAAAGATGTAACTCTGTGAGATGAATTAACAGAACACAGAGCAGTTTCTCAGAAAGCTTCTTTCCAGTTTTGAACGGAAGATATTTCCTTTTTCACCATAGCCCTCTATGGGCTTCCAAATATCCCTTTGCCAATTCCACAAGAACAGCCTTAGCGAAAGACTTCTTGAAGGGAAAGATGTAACTCTGTGAGATGAATTAACAGAACACAAAGCAGTTTCTCAGAAAGCTTCTTTCCAGTTTTGAACGGAAGATATTTCCTTTTTCACCATAGCCGTCTATGGGCTTCCAAATATCCCTTTGCCAATTCCACAAGAACAGCCTTAGCGAAAGGCTTCTTGAAGGGAAAGATGTAACTCTGTGAGATGAATTAACAGACCACGGAGCAGTTTCTCAGAAAGCTTCTTTCCAGTTTTGAACGGAAGATATTTCCTTTCTCACCGTATCCCTCTATGGGCTTCCAAATATCCCTTTGCCAATTCCACAAGAACAGCCTTAGCGAAAGGCTTCTTGAAGGGAAAGATGTAACTCTGTGAGATGAATTAACAGAACAGAGAGCAGTTTCTCAGAAAGCGTCTTTCCAGTTTTGAACGGAAGATATTTCCTTTTTCACCATAGCCCCCTATGGGCTTCCAAATATCCCTTTGCCAATTCCCAAAAAACAGCCTTAGCGAAAGGCTTCTTGAAGGGAAAGATGTAACTCTGTGAGATGAATTAACAGAACACAGAGCAGTTTCTCAGAAAGCTTCTTTCCAGCTTTGAACGGAAGATATTTTCTTTTTCACCATAGCCCTTTTTGGGCTTCCAAATATCCCTTTGCCAATTCCACAAGAACAGCCTTAGCGAAAGGCTTCTTGAAGGGAAAGATGTAACTCTGTGAGATGAATTAACAGAACACGGAGCAGTTTCTCAGAAAGCTTCTTTCCAGTTTTGAACGGAAGATATTTCCTTTCTCACCATAGCCCTCTATGGGCTTCCAAATATCCCTTTGCCAATTCCACAAGAGCAGCCTTAGCGAAAGGATTCCTGAAGGGAAAGATGTCACTCTGTGAGATGAATTAACAGAACACAGAGCAGTTTCTCATAAAGCTTCTTTCCAGTTTTGAACGGAAGATATTTCCTTTTTCACCATAGCCCTCTAAGGGCTTAAACTATCCCTTTGCCAATTCCCCAAGAACAGCCTTAGCGAAAGGCTTCTTGAAGGGAAAGATGTGACTCTGTGAGATGAATTAACAGAACACAGAGCAGTTTCTCTGAAAGCTTCTTTCCAGTTTTGAACGGAAGATATTTCCTTTTTCACCATAGCCCTCTTTGGGCTTCCAAATATCCCTTTGCCAATTCCACAAGAACAGCCTTAGCGAAAGGCTTCTTGAAGGGAAAGATGTAACTCTGTGAGATGAATTAACAGAACACAGAGCAGTTTCTCAGAAAGCTTCTTTCCAGTTTTGAACGGAAGATATTTCCTTTTTCACCATAGCCCTCTATGGGCTTCCAAATATCCCTTTGCCAATTCCACAAGAACAGCCTTAGCGAAAGGCTTCTTGAAGGGAAAGATGTAACTCTGTGAGATGAATTAACAGAACAGAGAGCAGTTTCTCAGAAAGCGTCTTTCCAGTTTTGAACGGAAGATATTTCCTTTTTCACCATAGCCCCCTATGGGCTTCCAAATATCCCTTTGCCAATTCCCAAAAAACAGCCTTAGCGAAAGGCTTCTTGAAGGGAAAGATGTAACTCTGTGAGATGAATTAACAGAACACAGAGCAGTTTCTCAGAAAGCTTCTTTCCAGCTTTGAACGGAAGATATTTTCTTTTTCACCATAGCCCTTTTTGGGCTTCCAAATATCCCTTTGCCAATTCCACAAGAACAGCCTTAGCGAAAGGCTTCTTGAAGGGAAACATGTAACTCTGTGAGATGAATTAACAGAACACGGAGCAGTTTCTCAGAAAGCTTCTTTCCAGTTTTGAACGGAAGATATTTCCTTTCTCACCATAGCCCTCTATGGGCTTCCAAATATCCCTTTGCCAATTCCACAAGAGCAGCCTTAGCGAAAGGATTCTTGAAGGGAAAGATGTCACTCTGTGAGATGAATTAACAGAACAGAGAGCAGTTTCTCAGAAAGCGTCTTTCCAGTTTTGAACGGAAGATATTTCCTTTTTCACCATAGCCCCCTATGGGCTTCCAAATATCCCTTTGCCAATTCCCCAAAAACAGCCTTAGCGAAAGGCTTCTTGAAGGGAAAGATGTAACTCTGTGAGATGAATTAACAGAACACAGAGCAGTTTCTCAGAAAACTTCTTTCCAGTTTTGAACGGAAGATATTTCCTTTTTCACCCTAGCCCTCTATGGGCTTCCAAATATCCCTTTGCCAATTCCACAAGAACAGCCTTAGCGAAAGGCTTCTTGAAGGGAAAGATGTAACTCTGTGAGATGAATTAACAGAACACAGAGCAGTTTCTCAGAAAGCTTCTTTCCAGTTTTGAACGGAAGATATTTCCTTTTTCACCATAGCCCTCTATGGGCTTCCAAATATCCCTTTGCCAATTCCACAAGAACAGCCTTAGCGAAAGGCTTCTTGAAGGGAAAGATGTAACTCTGTGAGATGAATTAACAGAACACGGAGCAGTTTCTCAGAAAGCTTCTTTCCAGTTTTGAACGGAAGATATTTCCTTTTTCACCATAGCCCTCCACGGGTTTCCAAATATCCCTTTGCCAATTCCACAAGAACAGCCTTAGCGAAAGGCTTCTTGAAGGGAAAGATGTAACTCTGTGAGACGAATTAACAGAACACAGAGCAGTTTCTCAGAAAGCTTCTTTCCAGTTTTGAACGGAAGATAATTCCTTTTTCACCATAGCCCTCTACGGGCTTCCAAATATCCCTTTGCCAATTCCACAAGAACAGCCTTAGCGAAAGGCTTCTTGAAGGGAAAGATGTAACTCTGTGAGACGAATTAACAGAACACAGAGCAGTTTCTCAGAAAGCTTCTTTCCAGTTTTGAACGGAAGATAATTCCTTTTTCACCATAGCCCTCTACGGGCTTCCAAATATCCCTTTGCCAATTCCACAAGAACAGCCTTAGCGAAAGGCTTCTTGAAGGGAAAGATGTAACTCTGTGAGATGAATTAACAGAACACAGAGCAGTTTCTCAGAAAGCTTCTTTCCAGTTTTGAACGGAAGATATTTCCTTTTTCACCATAGCCCTCTATGGGCTTAAACTATCCCTTTGCCAATTCCCCAAGAACAGCCTTAGCGAAAGGCTTCTTGAAGGGAAAGATGTAACTCTGTGAGATGAATTAACAGAACAGAGAGCAGTTTCTCAGAAAGCGTCTTTCCAGTTTTGAACGGAAGATATTTCCTTTTTCATCATAGCCCTCTATGGGCTTCCAAATATCCCTTTGCCAATTCCCCAAGGACAGCCTTAGCGAAAGGCTTCTTGAAGGGAAAGATGTAACTTTGTGAGATGAATTAACAGAACACAGAGCAGTTTCTCAGAAAGCTTCTTTCCAGCTTTGAACCGAAGATATTTCCTTTTTCACCATAGCCCACTATGGGCTTAAAATATCCTTTTGCCAATTCCCCAAGAACAGCCTTAGCGAAAGGCTTCTTGAAGGGAAAGATGTAACTCTGTGAGATGAATTAACAGAACACAGAGCAGTTTCTCAGAAAGCTTCTTTCCAGTTTTGAACGGAAGATATTTCCTTTTTCACCATAGCCCTCTTTGGGTTTCCCAATATCCCATTGCAAATTCCACAAGAACAGCCTTAGCGAAAGGCTTCTTGAAGGGAAAGATGTAACTCTGTGAGATGAATTAACAGAACACAGAGCAGTTTCTCAGAAAGCTTCTTTCCAGTTTTGAACAGAAGATATTTCCTTTTTCACCATAGCCCTCTACGGGCTTCCAAATATCCCTTTGCCAATTCCACAAGAACAGCCTTAGCGAAAGGCTTCTTGAAGGGAAAGATGTAACTCTGTGAGATGAATTAACAGAACACAGAGCAGTTTCTCAGAAAGCTTCTTTCCAGTTTTGAACGGAAGATATTTCCTTTTTCACCATAGCCCTCTATGGGCTTAAACTATCCCTTTGCCAATTCCCCAAGAACAGCCTTAGCGAAAGGCTTCTTGAAGGGAAAGATGTAACTCTGTGAGATGAATTAACAGAACACAGAGCAGTTTCTCAGAAAGTTTCTTTCCAGTTTTGAACGGAAGATATTTCCTTTTTCACCATAGCCCTCTATGGGCTTCCAAATATCCCTTTGCCAATTCCACAAGAACAGCCTTAGCGAAAGGCTTCTTGAAGGGAAAGATGTAACTCTGTGAGATGAATTAACAGAACACGGAGCAGTTTCTCAGAAAGCTTCTTTCCAGTTTTGAACAGAAGATATTTCCTTTCTCACCATAGCCCTCTATGGGCTTCCAAATATCCCTTTGCCAATTCCACAAGAACAGCCTTAGCGAAAGGATTCTTGAAGGGAAAGATGTAACTCTTTGAGATGAATTAACAGAACAGAGAGCAGTTTCTCAGAATGCGTCTTTCCAGTTTTGAACGGAAGATATTTCCTTTTTCATCATAGCCCTCTATGGGCTTCCAAATATCCCTTTGCCAATTCCACAAGAACAGCCTTAGCGAAAGGCTTCTTGAAGGGAAAGATGTAACTCTGTGAGATGAATTAACAGAACATAGAACAGTTTCTCAGAAAGCTTCTTTCCAGTTTTGAACGGAAGATATTTCCTTTTTCACCGTAGCCCTCTATGGGCTTCCAAATATCCCTTTGCCAATTCCACAAGAACAGCCTTAGCGAAAGGCTTCTTGAAGGGAAAGATGTAACTCTGTGAGATGAATTAACAGAACACAGAGCAGTTTCTCAGAAAGCTTCTTTCCAGTTTTGAACGGAAGATATTTCCTTTTTCACCATAGCCCTCTATAGGCTTCCAAATATCCCTTTGCCAATTCCACAAGAACAGCCTTAGCGAAAGGCTTCTTGAAGGGAAAGATGTAACTGTGTGAGATGAATTAACAGAACACAGAGCAGTTTCTCAGAAAGCTTCTTTCCAGTTTTGAACGGAAGATATTTCCTTTTTCACCATAGCCCTCTAAGGGCTTAAACGATCCCTTTGCCAATTCCCCAAGAACAGCCTTAGCGAAAGGCTTCTTGAAGGGAAAGATGTAAGTCTGTGAGATGAATTAACGGAACACAGAGCAGTTTCTCAGAAAGCTTCTTTCCAGTTTTGAACGGAAGATATTTCCTTTTTCACCATAGCCGTCTATGGGCTTCCAAATATCCCTTTGCCAATTCCACAAGAACAGCCTTAGCGAAAGGCTTCTTGAAGGGAAAGATGTAACTCTGTGAGATGAATTAACAGAACACAGAGCAGTTTCTCAGAAAGCTTCTTTCCAGTTTTGAACGGAAGATATTTCCTTTTTCACCATAGCCCTCTTTGGGCTTCCAAATATCCCTTTGCCAATTCCACAAGAACAGCCTTAGCGAAAGGCTTCTTGAAGGGAAAGATGTAACTCTGTGAGATGAATTAACAGAACACAGAGCAGTTTCTCAGAAAGCTTCTTTCCAGTTTTGAACGGAAGATATTTCCTTTTTCACCATAGCCCTCTATGGGCTTCCAAATATCCCTTTGCCAATTCCACAAGAACAGCCTTAGCGAAAGACTTCTTGAAGGGAAAGATGTAACTCTGTGAGATGAATTAACAGAACACAAAGCAGTTTCTCAGAAAGCTTCTTTCCAGTTTTGAACGGAAGATATTTCCTTTTTCACCATAGCCGTCTATGGGCTTCCAAATATCCCTTTGCCAATTCCACAAGAACAGCCTTAGCGAAAGGCTTCTTGAAGGGAAAGATGTAACTCTGTGAGATGAATTAACAGACCACGGAGCAGTTTCTCAGAAAGCTTCTTTCCAGTTTTGAACGGAAGATATTTCCTTTCTCACCGTATCCCTCTATGGGCTTCCAAATATCCCTTTGCCAATTCCACAAGAACAGCCTTAGCGAAAGGCTTCTTGAAGGGAAAGATGTAACTCTGTGAGATGAATTAACAGAACAGAGAGCAGTTTCTCAGAAAGCGTCTTTCCAGTTTTGAACGGAAGATATTTCCTTTTTCACCATAGCCCCCTATGGGCTTCCAAATATCCCTTTGCCAATTCCCAAAAAACAGCCTTAGCGAAAGGCTTCTTGAAGGGAAAGATGTAACTCTGTGAGATGAATTAACAGAACACAGAGCAGTTTCTCAGAAAGCTTCTTTCCAGCTTTGAACGGAAGATATTTTCTTTTTCACCATAGCCCTTTTTGGGCTTCCAAATATCCCTTTGCCAATTCCACAAGAACAGCCTTAGCGAAAGGCTTCTTGAAGGGAAAGATGTAACTCTGTGAGATGAATTAACAGAACACGGAGCAGTTTCTCAGAAAGCTTCTTTCCAGTTTTGAACGGAAGATATTTCCTTTCTCACCATAGCCCTCTATGGGCTTCCAAATATCCCTTTGCCAATTCCACAAGAGCAGCCTTAGCGAAAGGATTCTTGAAGGGAAAGATGTCACTCTGTGAGATGAATTAACAGAACAGAGAGCAGTTTCTCAGAAAGCGTCTTTCCAGTTTTGAACGGAAGATATTTCCTTTTTCACCATAGCCCCCTATGGGCTTCCAAATATCCCTTTGCCAATTCCCCAAAAACAGCCTTAGCGAAAGGCTTCTTGAAGGGAAAGATGTAACTCTGTGAGATGAATTAACAGAACACAGAGCAGTTTCTCAGAAAACTTCTTTCCAGTTTTGAACGGAAGATATTTCCTTTTTCACCCTAGCCCTCTATGGGCTTCCAAATATCCCTTTGCCAATTCCACAAGAACAGCCTTAGCGAAAGGCTTCTTGAAGGGAAAGATGTAACTCTGTGAGATGAATTAACAGAACACAGAGCAGTTTCTCAGAAAGCTTCTTTCCAGTTTTGAACGGAAGATATTTCCTTTTTCACCATAGCCCTCTATGGGCTTCCAAATATCCCTTTGCCAATTCCACAAGAACAGCCTTAGCGAAAGGCTTCTTGAAGGGAAAGATGTAACTCTGTGAGATGAATTAACAGAACACGGAGCAGTTTCTCAGAAAGCTTCTTTCCAGTTTTGAACGGAAGATATTTCCTTTTTCACCATAGCCCTCCACGGGTTTCCAAATATCCCTTTGCCAATTCCACAAGAACAGCCTTAGCGAAAGGCTTCTTGAAGGGAAAGATGTAACTCTGTGAGACGAATTAACAGAACACAGAGCAGTTTCTCAGAAAGCTTCTTTCCAGTTTTGAACGGAAGATAATTCCTTTTTCACCATAGCCCTCTACGGGCTTCCAAATATCCCTTTGCCAATTCCACAAGAACAGCCTTAGCGAAAGGCTTCTTGAAGGGAAAGATGTAACTCTGTGAGACGAATTAACAGAACACAGAGCAGTTTCTCAGAAAGCTTCTTTCCAGTTTTGAACGGAAGATAATTCCTTTTTCACCATAGCCCTCTACGGGCTTCCAAATATCCCTTTGCCAATTCCACAAGAACAGCCTTAGCGAAAGGCTTCTTGAAGGGAAAGATGTAACTCTGTGAGATGAATTAACAGAACACAGAGCAGTTTCTCAGAAAGCTTCTTTCCAGTTTTGAACGGAAGATATTTCCTTTTTCACCATAGCCCTCTATGGGCTTAAACTATCCCTTTGCCAATTCCCCAAGAACAGCCTTAGCGAAAGGCTTCTTGAAGGGAAAGATGTAACTCTGTGAGATGAATTAACAGAACAGAGAGCAGTTTCTCAGAAAGCGTCTTTCCAGTTTTGAACGGAAGATATTTCCTTTTTCATCATAGCCCTCTATGGGCTTCCAAATATCCCTTTGCCAATTCCCCAAGGACAGCCTTAGCGAAAGGCTTCTTGAAGGGAAAGATGTAACTCTGTGAGATGAATTAACAGAACACAGAGCAGTTTCTCAGAAAGCTTCTTTCCAGCTTTGAACCGAAGATATTTCCTTTTTCACCATAGCCCACTATGGGCTTAAAATATCCTTTTGCCAATTCCCCAAGAACAGCCTTAGCGAAAGGCTTCTTGAAGGGAAAGATGTAACTCTGTGAGATGAATTAACAGAACACAGAGCAGTTTCTCAGAAAGCTTCTTTCCAGTTTTGAACGGAAGATATTTCCTTTTTCACCATAGCCCTCTATGGGCTTCCAAATATCCCTTTGCCAATTCCACAAGAACAGCCTTAGCGAAAGGCTTCTTTAAGGGAAAGATGTAACTCTGTGAGATGAATTAACAGAACACGGAGCAGTTTCTCAGAAAGCTTCTTTCCAGTTTTGAACGGAAGATATTTCCTTTTTCACCATAGCCCTCCACGGGTTTCCAAATATCCCTTTGCCAATTCCACAAGAACAGCCTTAGCGAAAGGCTTCTTGAAGGGAAAGATGTAACTCTGTGAGACGAATTAACAGAACACAGAGCAGTTTCTCAGAAAGCTTCTTTCCAGTTTTGAACGGAAGATAATTCCATTTTCACCATAGCCCTCTACGGGCTTCCAAATATCCCTTTGCCAATTCCACAAGAACAGCCTTAGCGAAAGGCTTCTTGAAGGGAAAGATGTAACTCTGTGAGATGAATTAACAGAACACAGAGCAGTTTCTCAGAAAGCTTCTTTCCAGTTTTGAACGGAAGATATTTCCTTTTTCACCATAGCCCTCTAAGGGCTTAAACTATCCCTTTGCCAATTCCCCAAGAACAGCCTTAGCGAAAGGCTTCTTGAAGGGAAAGATGTGACTCTGTGAGATGAATTAACAGAACACAGAGCAGTTTCTCTGAAAGCTTCTTTCCAGTTTTGAACGGAAGATATTTCCTTTTTCACCATAGCCCTCTTTGGGCTTCCAAATATCCCTTTGCCAATTCCACAAGAACAGCCTTAGCGAAAGGCTTCTTGAAGGGAAAGATGTAACTCTGTGAGATGAATTAACAGAACACAGAGCAGTTTCTCAGAAAGCTTCTTTCCAGTTTTGAACGGAAGATATTTCCTTTTTCACCATAGCCCTCTATGGGCTTCCAAATATCCCTTTGCCAATTCCACAAGAACAGCCTTAGCGAAAGACTTCTTGAAGGGAAAGATGTAACTCTGTGAGATGAATTAACAGAACACAAAGCAGTTTCTCAGAAAGCTTCTTTCCAGTTTTGAACGGAAGATATTTCCTTTTTCACCATAGCCGTCTATGGGCTTCCAAATATCCCTTTGCCAATTCCACAAGAACAGCCTTAGCGAAAGGCTTCTTGAAGGGAAAGATGTAACTCTGTGAGATGAATTAACAGACCACGGAGCAGTTTCTCAGAAAGCTTCTTTCCAGTTTTGAACGGAAGATATTTCCTTTCTCACCGTATCCCTCTATGGGCTTCCAAATATCCCTTTGCCAATTCCACAAGAACAGCCTTAGCGAAAGGCTTCTTGAAGGGAAAGATGTAACTCTGTGAGATGAATTAACAGAACAGAGAGCAGTTTCTCAGAAAGCGTCTTTCCAGTTTTGAACGGAAGATATTTCCTTTTTCACCATAGCCCCCTATGGGCTTCCAAATATCCCTTTGCCAATTCCCAAAAAACAGCCTTAGCGAAAGGCTTCTTGAAGGGAAAGATGTAACTCTGTGAGATGAATTAACAGAACACAGAGCAGTTTCTCAGAAAGCTTCTTTCCAGCTTTGAACGGAAGATATTTTCTTTTTCACCATAGCCCTTTTTGGGCTTCCAAATATCCCTTTGCCAATTCCACAAGAACAGCCTTAGCGAAAGGCTTCTTGAAGGGAAAGATGTAACTCTGTGAGATGAATTAACAGAACACGGAGCAGTTTCTCAGAAAGCTTCTTTCCAGTTTTGAACGGAAGATATTTCCTTTCTCACCATAGCCCTCTATGGGCTTCCAAATATCCCTTTGCCAATTCCACAAGAGCAGCCTTAGCGAAAGGATTCTTGAAGGGAAAGATGTCACTCTGTGAGATGAATTAACAGAACAGAGAGCAGTTTCTCAGAAAGCGTCTTTCCAGTTTTGAACGGAAGATATTTCCTTTTTCACCATAGCCCCCTATGGGCTTCCAAATATCCCTTTGCCAATTCCCCAAAAACAGCCTTAGCGAAAGGCTTCTTGAAGGGAAAGATGTAACTCTGTGAGATGAATTAACAGAACACAGAGCAGTTTCTCAGAAAACTTCTTTCCAGTTTTGAACGGAAGATATTTCCTTTTTCACCCTAGCCCTCTATGGGCTTCCAAATATCCCTTTGCCAATTCCACAAGAACAGCCTTAGCGAAAGGCTTCTTGAAGGGAAAGATGTAACTCTGTGAGATGAATTAACAGAACACAGAGCAGTTTCTCAGAAAGCTTCTTTCCAGTTTTGAACGGAAGATATTTCCTTTTTCACCATAGCCCTCTATGGGCTTCCAAATATCCCTTTGCCAATTCCACAAGAACAGCCTTAGCGAAAGGCTTCTTGAAGGGAAAGATGTAACTCTGTGAGATGAATTAACAGAACACGGAGCAGTTTCTCAGAAAGCTTCTTTCCAGTTTTGAACGGAAGATATTTCCTTTTTCACCATAGCCCTCCACGGGTTTCCAAATATCCCTTTGCCAATTCCACAAGAACAGCCTTAGCGAAAGGCTTCTTGAAGGGAAAGATGTAACTCTGTGAGACGAATTAACAGAACACAGAGCAGTTTCTCAGAAAGCTTCTTTCCAGTTTTGAACGGAAGATAATTCCTTTTTCACCATAGCCCTCTACGGGCTTCCAAATATCCCTTTGCCAATTCCACAAGAACAGCCTTAGCGAAAGGCTTCTTGAAGGGAAAGATGTAACTCTGTGAGACGAATTAACAGAACACAGAGCAGTTTCTCAGAAAGCTTCTTTCCAGTTTTGAACGGAAGATAATTCCTTTTTCACCATAGCCCTCTACGGGCTTCCAAATATCCCTTTGCCAATTCCACAAGAACAGCCTTAGCGAAAGGCTTCTTGAAGGGAAAGATGTAACTCTGTGAGATGAATTAACAGAACACAGAGCAGTTTCTCAGAAAGCTTCTTTCCAGTTTTGAACGGAAGATATTTCCTTTTTCACCATAGCCCTCTATGGGCTTAAACTATCCCTTTGCCAATTCCCCAAGAACAGCCTTAGCGAAAGGCTTCTTGAAGGGAAAGATGTAACTCTGTGAGATGAATTAACAGAACAGAGAGCAGTTTCTCAGAAAGCGTCTTTCCAGTTTTGAACGGAAGATATTTCCTTTTTCATCATAGCCCTCTATGGGCTTCCAAATATCCCTTTGCCAATTCCCCAAGGACAGCCTTAGCGAAAGGCTTCTTGAAGGGAAAGATGTAACTCTGTGAGATGAATTAACAGAACACAGAGCAGTTTCTCAGAAAGCTTCTTTCCAGCTTTGAACCGAAGATATTTCCTTTTTCACCATAGCCCACTATGGGCTTAAAATATCCTTTTGCCAATTCCCCAAGAACAGCCTTAGCGAAAGGCTTCTTGAAGGGAAAGATGTAACTCTGTGAGATGAATTAACAGAACACAGAGCAGTTTCTCAGAAAGCTTCTTTCCAGTTTTGAACGGAAGATATTTCCTTTTTCACCATAGCCCTCTTTGGGTTTCCCAATATCCCATTGCCAATTCCACAAGAACAGCCTTAGCGAAAGGCTTCTTGAAGGGAAAGATGTAACTCTGTGAGATGAATTAACAGAACACAGAGCAGTTTCTCAGAAAGCTTCTTTCCAGTTTTGAACAGAAGATATTTCCTTTTTCACCATAGCCCTCTACGGGCTTCCAAATATCCCTTTGCCAATTCCACAAGAACAGCCTTAGCGAAAGGCTTCTTGAAGGGAAAGATGTAACTCTGTGAGATGAATTAACAGAACACAGAGCAGTTTCTCAGAAAGCTTCTTTCCAGTTTTGAACGGAAGATATTTCCTTTTTCACCATAGCCCTCTATGGGCTTAAACTATCCCTTTGCCAATTCCCCAAGAACAGCCTTAGCGAAAGGCTTCTTGAAGGGAAAGATGTAACTCTGTGAGATGAATTAACAGAACACAGAGCAGTTTCTCAGAAAGTTTCTTTCCAGTTTTGAACGGAAGATATTTCCTTTTTCACCATAGCCCTCTATGGGCTTCCAAATATCCCTTTGCCAATTCCACAAGAACAGCCTTAGCGAAAGGCTTCTTGAAGGGAAAGATGTAACTCTGTGAGATGAATTAACAGAACACGGAGCAGTTTCTCAGAAAGCTTCTTTCCAGTTTTGAACGGAAGATATTTCCTTTCTCACCATAGCCCTCTATGGGCTTCCAAATATCCCTTTGCCAATTCCACAAGAACAGCCTTAGCGAAAGGATTCTTGAAGGGAAAGATGTAACTCTTTGAGATGAATTAACAGAACAGAGAGCAGTTTCTCAGAAAGCGTCTTTCCAGTTTTGAACGGAAGATATTTCCTTTTTCATCATAGCCCTCTATGGGCTTCCAAATATCCCTTTGCCAATTCCACAAGAACAGCCTTAGCGAAAGGCTTCTTGAAGGGAAAGATGTAACTCTGTGAGATGAATTAACAGAACATAGAACAGTTTCTCAGAAAGCTTCTTTCCAGTTTTGAACGGAAGATATTTCCTTTTTCACCGTAGCCCTCTATGGGCTTCCAAATATCCCTTTGCCAATTCCACAAGAACAGCCTTAGCGAAAGGCTTCTTGAAGGGAAAGATGTAACTCTGTGAGATGAATTAACAGAACACAGAGCAGTTTCTCAGAAAGCTTCTTTCCAGTTTTGAACGGAAGATATTTCCTTTTTCACCATAGCCCTCTATAGGCTTCCAAATATCCCTTTGCCAATTCCACAAGAACAGCCTTAGCGAAAGGCTTCTTGAAGGGAAAGATGTAACTCTGTGAGATGAATTAACAGAACACAGAGCAGTTTCTCAGAAAGCTTCTTTCCAGTTTTGAACGGAAGATATTTCCTTTTTCACCATAGCCCTCTAAGGGCTTAAACGATCCCTTTGCCAATTCCCCAAGAACAGCCTTAGCGAAAGGCTTCTTGAAGGGAAAGATGTAAGTCTGTGAGATGAATTAACGGAACACAGAGCAGTTTCTCAGAAAGCTTCTTTCCAGTTTTGAACGGAAGATATTTCCTTTTTCACCATAGCCGTCTATGGGCTTCCAAATATCCCTTTGCCAATTCCACAAGAACAGCCTTAGCGAAAGGCTTCTTGAAGGGAAAGATGTAACTCTGTGAGATGAATTAACAGAACACAGAGCAGTTTCTCAGAAAGCTTCTTTCCAGTTTTGAACGGAAGATATTTCCTTTTTCACCATAGCCGTCTAGGGGCTTCCAAATATCCCTTTGCCAATTCCACAAGAACAGCCTTAGCGAAAGGCTTCTTGAAGGGAAAGATGTAACACTGTGAGATGAGATAACAGAACACAGAACAGTTTCTCAGAAAGCTTCTTTCCAGTTTTGAACGGAAGATATTTCCTTTTTCACCATAGCCCTCTATGGGCTTCCAAATATCCCTTTGCCAATTCCACAAGAACAGCCTTAGCGAAAGGCTTCTTGAAGGGAAAGATGTAACTCTGTGAGATGAATTAACAGAACACGGAGCAGTTTCTCAAAAAGCTTCTTTCCAGTTTTGAACGGAAGATATTTCCTTTTTCACCATAGCCCTCTATGGGCTTCCAAATATCCCTTTGCCAATTCCACAAGAACAGCCTTAGCGAAAGGATTCTTGAAGGGAAAGATGTAACTCTGTGAGATGAATTAACAGAACACAGAGCAGTTTCTCAGAAAGCTTCTTTCCAGTTTTGAACGGAAGATATTTCCTTTTTCACCATAGCCGTCTATGGGCTTCCAAATATCCCTTTGCCAATTCCACAAGAACAGCCTTAGTGAAAGGCTTCTTGAAGGGAAAGATGTAACTCTGTGAGATGAATTAACAGAACAGAGAGCAGTTTCTCAGAAAGCGTCTTTCCAGTTTTGAACGGAAGATATTTCCTTTTTCACCATAGCCCCCTATGGGCTTCCAAATATCCCTTTGCCAATTCCCCAAAAACAGCCTTAGCGAAAGGCTTCTTGAAGGGAAAGATGTAACTCTGTGAGATGAATTAACAGAACACAGAGCAGTTTCTCAGAAAGCTTCTTTCCAGTTTTGAACGGAAGATATTTCCTTTTTCACCATAGCCCTCCACAGGTTTCCAAATATCCCTTTGCCAATTCCACAAGAACAGCCTTAGCGAAAGGCTTCTTGAAGGGAAAGATGTAACTCTGTGAGACGAATTCACAGAACACAGAGCAGTTTCTCAGAAAGCTTCTTTCCAGTTTTGAACGGAAGATATTTCCTTTTTCACCATAGCCCTCTATGGGCTTCCAAATATCCCTTTGCCAATTCCACAAGAACAGCCTTAGCGAAAGGCTTCTTGAAGGGAAAGATGTAACTCTGTGAGACGAATTAACAGAACACAGAGCAGTTTCTCAGAAAGCTTCTTTCCAGTTTTGAACGGAAGATATTTCCTTTTTCACCATAGCCGTCTATGGGCTTCCAAATATCCCTTTGCCAATTCCACAAGAACAGCCTTAGCGAAAGGCTTCTTGAAGGGAAAGATGTAACACTGTGAGATGAGATAACAGAACACAGAACAGTTTCTCAGAAAGCTTCTTTCCAGTTTTGAACGGAAGATATTTCCTTTTTCACCATAGCCCTCTATGGGCTTCCAAATATCCCTTTGCCAATTCCACAAGAACAGCCTTAGCGAAAGGCTTCTTGAAGGGAAAGATGTAACTCTGTGAGATGAATTAACAGAACACGGAGCAGTTTCTCAAAAAGCTTCTTTCCAGTTTTGAACGGAAGATATTTCCTTTTTCACCATAGCCCTCTATGGGCTTCCAAATATCCCTTTGCCAATTCCACAAGAACAGCCTTAGCGAAAGGATTCTTGAAGGGAAAGATGTAACTCTGTGAGATGAATTAACAGAACACAGAGCAGTTTCTCAGAAAGCTTCTTTCCAGTTTTGAACGGAAGATATTTCCTTTTTCACCATAGCCGTCTATGGGCTTCCAAATATCCCTTTGCCAATTCCACAAGAACAGCCTTAGTGAAAGGCTTCTTGAAGGGAAAGATGTAACTCTGTGAGATGAATTAACAGAACAGAGAGCAGTTTCTCAGAAAGCGTCTTTCCAGTTTTGAACGGAAGATATTTCCTTTTTCACCATAGCCCCCTATGGGCTTCCAAATATCCCTTTGCCAATTCCCCAAAAACAGCCTTAGCGAAAGGCTTCTTGAAGGGAAAGATGTAACTCTGTGAGATGAATTAACAGAACACAGAGCAGTTTCTCAGAAAGCTTCTTTCCAGTTTTGAACGGAAGATATTTCCTTTTTCACCATAGCCCTCCACAGGTTTCCAAATATCCCTTTGCCAATTCCACAAGAACAGCCTTAGCGAAAATCTTCTTGAAGGGAAAGATGTAACTCTGTGAGACGAATTCACAGAACACAGAGCAGTTTCTCAGAAAGCTTCTTTCCAGTTTTGAACGGAAGATATTTCCTTTTTCACCATAGCCCTCTATGGGCTTCCAAATATCCCTTTGCCAATTCCACAAGAACAGCCTTAGCGAAAGGCTTCTTGAAGGGAAAGATGTAACTCTGTGAGACGAATTAACAGAACACAGAGCAGTTTCTCAGAAAGCTTCTTTCCAGTTTTGAACGGAAGATATTTCCTTTTTCACCATAGCCGTCTATGGGCTTCCAAATATCCCTTTGCCAATTCCACAAGAACAGCCTTAGCGAAAGGCTTCTTGAAGGGAAAGATGTAACACTGTGAGATGAGATAACAGAACACAGAACAGTTTCTCAGAAAGCTTCTTTCCAGTTTTGTACGGAAGATATTTCCTTTTTCACCATAGCCCTCTATGGGCTTCCAAATATCCCTTTGCCAATTCCACAAGAACAGCCTTAGCGAAAGGCTTCTTGAAGGGAAAGATGTAACTCTGTGAGATGAATTAACAGACCACGGAGCAGTTTCTCAGAAAGCTTCTTTCCAGTGTTGAACGGAAGATATTTCCTTTCTCACCATAGCCCTCTATGGGCTTCCAAATATCCCTTTGCCAATTCCACAAGAACAGCCTTAGCGAAAGGCTTCTTGAAGGGAAAGATGTAACTCTGTGAGATGAATTAACAGAACACAGAGCAGTTTCTCAGAAAGCGTCTTTCCAGTTTTGAACGGAAGATATTTCCTTTTTCACCATAGACCCCTATGGGCTTCCAAATATCCCTTTGCCAATTCCCAAAAAACAGCCTTAGCGAAAGGCTTCTTGAATTGAAAGATGTAACTCTGTGAGATGAATTAACAGAACACAGAGCAGTTTCTCAGAAAGCTTCTTTCCAGTTTTGAACGGAAGATATTTTCTTTTTCACCATAGCCCTCTTTGGGCTTCCAAATATCCCTTTGCCAATTCCACAAGAACAGCCTTAGCGAAAGGCTTCTTGAAGGGAAAGATGTAACTCTGTGAGATGAATTAACAGAACACGGAGCAGTTTCTCAGAAAGCTTCTTTCCAGTTTTGAACGGAAGATATTTCCTTTCTCACCATAGCCCTCTATGGGCTTCCAAATATCCCTTTGCCAATTCCACAAGAGCAGCCTTAGCGAAAGGATTCTTGAAGGGAAAGATGTCACTCTTTGAGATGAATTAACAGAACAGAGAGCAGTTTCTCAGAAAGCGTCTTTCCAGTTTTGAACGGAAGATATTTCCTTTTTCACCATAGCCCCCTATGGGCTTCCAAATATCCCTTTGCCAATTCCCCAAAAACAGCCTTAGCGAAAGGCTTCTTGAAGGGAAAGATGTAACTCTGTGAGATGAATTAACAGAACACAGAGCAGTTTCTCAGAAAGCTTCTTTCCAGTTTTGAACGGAAGATATTTCCTTTTTCACCATAGCCCTCTAAGGGCTTAAACTATCCCTTTGCCAATTCCCCAAGAACAGCCTTAGCGAAAGGCTTCTTGAAGGGAAAGATGTGACTCTGTGAGATGAATTAACAGAACACAGAGCAGTTTCTCTGAAAGCTTCTTTCCAGTTTTGAACGGAAGATATTTCCTTTTTCACCATAGCCCTCTTTGGGCTTCCAAATATCCCTTTGCCAATTCCACAAGAACAGCCTTAGCGAAAGGCTTCTTGAAGGGAAAGATGTAACTCTGTGAGATGAATTAACAGAACACAGAGCAGTTTCTCAGAAAGCTTCTTTCCAGTTTTGAACGGAAGATATTTCCTTTTTCACCATAGCCCTCTATGGGCTTCCAAATATCCCTTTGCCAATTCCACAAGAACAGCCTTAGCGAAAGACTTCTTGAAGGGAAAGATGTAACTCTGTGAGATGAATTAACAGAACACAAAGCAGTTTCTCAGAAAGCTTCTTTCCAGTGTTGAACGGAAGATATTTCCTTTTTCACCATAGCCGTCTATGGGCTTCCAAATA
Source organism: Chlorocebus sabaeus (assembly GCF_047675955.1). Taxonomy (NCBI): domain Eukaryota; kingdom Metazoa; phylum Chordata; class Mammalia; order Primates; family Cercopithecidae; genus Chlorocebus; species Chlorocebus sabaeus. Next base: position 931,921 of record NW_027327459.1, read on the forward strand.
TCCCTTTGCCAATTCCACAAGAACAGCCTTAGCGAAAGGCTTCTTGAAGGGAAAGATGTAACTCTGTGAGATGAATTAACAGACCACGGAGCAGTTTCTCAGAAAGCTTCTTTCCAGTTTTGAACGGAAGATATTTCCTTTCTCACCGTATCCCTCTATGGGCTTCCAAATATCCCTTTGCCAATTCCACAAGAACAGCCTTAGCGAAAGGCTTCTTGAAGGGAAAGATGTAACTCTGTGAGATGAATTAACAGAACAGAGAGCAGTTTCTCAGAAAGCGTCTTTCCAGTTTTGAACGGAAGATATTTCCTTTTTCACCATAGCCCCCTATGGGCTTCCAAATATCCCTTTGCCAATTCCCAAAAAACAGCCTTAGCGAAAGGCTTCTTGAAGGGAAAGATGTAACTCTGTGAGATGAATTAACAGAACACAGAGCAGTTTCTCAGAAAGCTTCTTTCCAGCTTTGAACGGAAGATATTTTCTTTTTCACCATAGCCCTTTTTGGGCTTCCAAATATCCCTTTGCCAATTCCACAAGAACAGCCTTAGCGAAAGGCTTCTTGAAGGGAAAGATGTAACTCTGTGAGATGAATTAACAGAACACGGAGCAGTTTCTCAGAAAGCTTCTTTCCAGTTTTGAACGGAAGATATTTCCTTTCTCACCCTAGCCCTCTATGGGCTTCCAAATATCCCTTTGCCAATTCCACAAGAGCAGCCTTAGCGAAAGGATTCTTGAAGGGAAAGATGTCACTCTGTGAGATGAATTAACAGAACAGAGAGCAGTTTCTCAGAAAGCGTCTTTCCAGTTTTGAACGGAAGATATTTCCTTTTTCACCATAGCCCCCTATGGGCTTCCAAATATCCCTTTGCCAATTCCCCAAAAACAGCCTTAGCGAAAGGCTTCTTGAAGGGAAAGATGTAACTCTGTGAGATGAATTAACAGAACACAGAGCAGTTTCTCAGAAAACTTCTTTCCAGTTTTGAACGGAAGATATTTCCTTTTTCACCCTAGCCCTCTATGGGCTTCCAAATATCCCTTTGCCAATTCCACAAGAACAGCCTTAGCGAAAGGCTTCTTGAAGGGAAAGATGTAACTCTGTGAGATGAATTAACAGAACACAGAGCAGTTTCTCAGAAAGCTTCTTTCCAGTTTTGAACGGAAGATATTTCCTTTTTCACCATAGCCCTCTATGGGCTTCCAAATATCCCTTTGCCAATTCCACAAGAACAGCCTTAGCGAAAGGCTTCTTGAAGGGAAAGATGTAACTCTGTGAGATGAATTAACAGAACACGGAGCAGTTTCTCAGAAAGCTTCTTTCCAGTTTTGAACGGAAGATATTTCCTTTTTCACCATAGCCCTCCACGGGTTTCCAAATATCCCTTTGCCAATTCCACAAGAACAGCCTTAGCGAAAGGCTTCTTGAAGGGAAAGATGTAACTCTGTGAGACGAATTAACAGAACACAGAGCAGTTTCTCAGAAAGCTTCTTTCCAGTTTTGAACGGAAGATAATTCCTTTTTCACCATAGCCCTCTACGGGCTTCCAAATATCCCTTTGCCAATTCCACAAGAACAGCCTTAGCGAAAGGCTTCTTGAAGGGAAAGATGTAACTCTGTGAGATGAATTAACAGAACACAGAGCAGTTTCTCAGAAAGCTTCTTTCCAGTTTTGAACGGAAGATATTTCCTTTTTCACCATAGCCCTCTATGGGCTTAAACTATCCCTTTGCCAATTCCCCAAGAACAGCCTTAGCGAAAGGCTTCTTGAAGGGAAAGATGTGACTCTGTGAGATGAATTAACAGAACACAGAGCAGTTTCTCTGAAAGCTTCTTTCCAGTTTTGAACGGAAGATATTTCCTTTTTCACCATAGCCCTCTATGGGCTTCCAAATATCCCTTTGCCAATTCCACAAGAACAGCCTTAGCGAAAGGCTTCTTGAAGGGAAAGATGTAACTCTGTGAGATGAATTAACAGAACACGGAGCAGTTTCTCAGAAAGCTTCTTTCCAGTTTTGAACGGAAGATATTTCCTTTCTCACCATAGCCCTCTATGGGCTTCCAAATATCCCTTTGCCAATTCCACAAGAACAGCCTTAGCGAAAGGATTCTTGAAGGGAAAGATGTAACTCTTTGAGATGAATTAACAGAACAGAGAGCAGTTTCTCAGAAAGCGTCTTTCCAGTTTTGAACGGAAGATATTTCCTTTTTCATCATAGCCCTCTATGGGCTTCCAAATATCCCTTTGCCAATTCCACAAGAACAGCCTTAGCGAAAGGCTTCTTGAAGGGAAAGATGTAACTCTGTGAGATGAATTAACAGAACATAGAACAGTTTCTCAGAAAGCTTCTTTCCAGTTTTGAACGGAAGATATTTCCTTTTTCACCGTAGCCCTCTATGGGCTTCCAAATATCCCTTTGCCAATTCCACAAGAACAGCCTTAGCGAAAGGCTTCTTGAAGGGAAAGATGTAACTCTGTGAGATGAATTAACAGAACACAGAGCAGTTTCTCAGAAAGCTTCTTTCCAGTTTTGAACGGAAGATATTTCCTTTTTCACCATAGCCCTCTATAGGCTTCCAAATATCCCTTTGCCAATTCCACAAGAACAGCCTTAGCGAAAGGCTTCTTGAAGGGAAAGATGTAACTCTGTGAGATGAATTAACAGAACACAGAGCAGTTTCTCAGAAAGCTTCTTTCCAGTTTTGAACGGAAGATATTTCCTTTTTCACCATAGCCCTCTAAGGGCTTAAACGATCCCTTTGCCAATTCCCCAAGAACAGCCTTAGCGAAAGGCTTCTTGAAGGGAAAGATGTAAGTCTGTGAGATGAATTAACGGAACACAGAGCAGTTTCTCAGAAAGCTTCTTTCCAGTTTTGAACGGAAGATATTTCCTTTTTCACCATAGCCGTCTATGGGCTTCCAAATATCCCTTTGCCAATTCCACAAGAACAGCCTTAGCGAAAGGCTTCTTGAAGGGAAAGATGTAACTCTGTGAGATGAATTAACAGAACACAGAGCAGTTTCTCAGAAAGCTTCTTTCCAGTTTTGAACGGAAGATATTTCCTTTTTCACCATAGCCGTCTAGGGGCTTCCAAATATCCCTTTGCCAATTCCACAAGAACAGCCTTAGCGAAAGGCTTCTTGAAGGGAAAGATGTAACACTGTGAGATGAGATAACAGAACACAGAACAGTTTCTCAGAAAGCTTCTTTCCAGTTTTGAACGGAAGATATTTCCTTTTTCACCATAGCCCTCTATGGGCTTCCAAATATCCCTTTGCCAATTCCACAAGAACAGCCTTAGCGAAAGGCTTCTTGAAGGGAAAGATGTAACTCTGTGAGATGAATTAACAGAACACGGAGCAGTTTCTCAAAAAGCTTCTTTCCAGTTTTGAACGGAAGATATTTCCTTTTTCACCATAGCAATCTATGGGCTTCCAAATATCCCTTTGCCAATTCCACAAGAACAGCCTTAGCGAAAGGATTCTTGAAGGGAAAGATGTAACTCTGTGAGATGAATTAACAGAACACAGAGCAGTTTCTCAGAAAGCTTCTTTCCAGTTTTGAACGGAAGATATTTCCTTTTTCACCATAGCCGTCTATGGGCTTCCAAATATCCCTTTGCCAATTCCACAAGAACAGCCTTAGTGAAAGGCTTCTTGAAGGGAAAGATGTAACTCTGTGAGATGAATTAACAGAACAGAGAGCAGTTTCTCAGAAAGCGTCTTTCCAGTTTTGAACGGAAGATATTTCCTTTTTCACCATAGCCCCCTATGGGCTTCCAAATATCCCTTTGCCAATTCCCCAAAAACAGCCTTAGCGAAAGGCTTCTTGAAGGGAAAGATGTAACTCTGTGAGATGAATTAACAGAACACAGAGCAGTTTCTCAGAAAGCTTCTTTCCAGTTTTGAACGGAAGATATTTCCTTTTTCACCATAGCCCTCCACAGGTTTCCAAATATCCCTTTGCCAATTCCACAAGAACAGCCTTAGCGAAAGGCTTCTTGAAGGGAAAGATGTAACTCTGTGAGACGAATTCACAGAACACAGAGCAGTTTCTCAGAAAGCTTCTTTCCAGTTTTGAACGGAAGATATTTCCTTTTTCACCATAGCCCTCTATGGGCTTCCAAATATCCCTTTGCCAATTCCACAAGAACAGCCTTAGCAAAAGGCTTCTTGAAGGGAAAGATGTAACTCTGTGAGACGAATTAACAGAACACAGAGCAGTTTCTCAGAAAGCTTCTTTCCAGTTTTGAACGGAAGATATTTCCTTTTTCACCATAGCCGTCTATGGGCTTCCAAATATCCCTTTGCCAATTCCACAAGAACAGCCTTAGCGAAAGGCTTCTTGAAGGGAAAGATGTAACACTGTGAGATGAGATAACAGAACACAGAACAGTTTCTCAGAAAGCTTCTTTCCAGTTTTGTACGGAAGATATTTCCTTTTTCACCATAGCCCTCTATGGGCTTCCAAATATCCCTTTGCCAATTCCACAAGAACAGCCTTAGCGAAAGGCTTCTTGAAGGGAAAGATGTAACTCTGTGAGATGAATTAACAGACCACGGAGCAGTTTCTCAGAAAGCTTCTTTCCAGTGTTGAACGGAAGATATTTCCTTTCTCACCATAGCCCTCTATGGGCTTCCAAATATCCCTTTGCCAATTCCACAAGAACAGCCTTAGCGAAAGGCTTCTTGAAGGGAAAGATGTAACTCTGTGAGATGAATTAACAGAACACAGAGCAGTTTCTCAGAAAGCGTCTTTCCAGTTTTGAACGGAAGATATTTCCTTTTTCACCATAGACCCCTATGGGCTTCCAAATATCCCTTTGCCAATTCCCAAAAAACAGCCTTAGCGAAAGGCTTCTTGAAGGGAAAGATGTAACTCTGTGAGATGAATTAACAGAACACAGAGCAGTTTCTCAGAAAGCTTCTTTCCAGTTTTGAACGGAAGATATTTTCTTTTTCACCATAGCCCTCTTTGGGCTTCCAAATATCCCTTTGCCAATTCCACAAGAACAGCCTTAGCGAAAGGCTTCTTGAAGGGAAAGATGTAACTCTGTGAGATGAATTAACAGAACACGGAGCAGTTTCTCAGAAAGCTTCTTTCCAGTTTTGAACGGAAGATATTTCCTTTCTCACCATAGCCCTCTATGGGCTTCCAAATATCCCTTTGCCAATTCCACAAGAGCAGCCTTAGCGAAAGGATTCTTGAAGGGAAAGATGTCACTCTTTGAGATGAATTAACAGAACAGAGAGCAGTTTCTCAGAAAGCGTCTTTCCAGTTTTGAACGGAAGATATTTCCTTTTTCACCATAGCCCCCTATGGGCTTCCAAATATCCCTTTGCCAATTCCCCAAAAACAGCCTTAGCGAAAGGCTTCTTGAAGGGAAAGATGTAACTCTGTGAGATGAATTAACAGAACACAGAGCAGTTTCTCAGAAAACTTCTTTCCAGTTTTGAACGGAAGATATTTCCTTTTTCACCCTAGCCCTCTATGGGCTTCCAAATATCCCTTTGCCAATTCCACAAGAACAGCCTTAGCGAAAGGCTTCTTGAAGGGAAAGATGTAACTCTGTGAGATGAATTAACAGAACACAGAGCAGTTTCTCAGAAAGCTTCTTTCCAGTTTTGAACGGAAGATATTTCCTTTTTCACCATAGCCCTCTATGGGCTTCCAAATATCCCTTTGCCAATTCCACAAGAACAGCCTTAGCGAAAGGCTTCTTGAAGGGAAAGATGTAACTCTGTGAGATGAATTAACAGAACACGGAGCAGTTTCTCAGAAAGCTTCTTTCCAGTTTTGAACGGAAGATATTTCCTTTTTCACCATAGCCCTCCACGGGTTTCCAAATATCCCTTTGCCAATTCCACAAGAACAGCCTTAGCGAAAGGCTTCTTGAAGGGAAAGATGTAACTCTGTGAGACGAATTAACAGAACACAGAGCAGTTTCTCAGAAAGCTTCTTTCCAGTTTTGAACGGAAGATAATTCCATTTTCACCATAGCCCTCTACGGGCTTCCAAATATCCCTTTGCCAATTCCACAAGAACAGCCTTAGCGAAAGGCTTCTTGAAGGGAAAGATGTAACTCTGTGAGATGAATTAACAGAACACAGAGCAGTTTCTCAGAAAGCTTCTTTCCAGTTTTGAACGGAAGATATTTCCTTTTTCACCATAGCCCTCTAAGGGCTTAAACTATCCCTTTGCCAATTCCCCAAGAACAGCCTTAGCGAAAGGCTTCTTGAAGGGAAAGATGTGACTCTGTGAGATGAATTAACAGAACACAGAGCAGTTTCTCTGAAAGCTTCTTTCCAGTTTTGAACGGAAGATATTTCCTTTTTCACCATAGCCCTCTTTGGGCTTCCAAATATCCCTTTGCCAATTCCACAAGAACAGCCTTAGCGAAAGGCTTCTTGAAGGGAAAGATGTAACTCTGTGAGATGAATTAACAGAACACAGAGCAGTTTCTCAGAAAGCTTCTTTCCAGTTTTGAACGGAAGATATTTCCTTTTTCACCATAGCCCTCTATGGGCTTCCAAATATCCCTTTGCCAATTCCACAAGAACAGCCTTAGCGAAAGACTTCTTGAAGGGAAAGATGTAACTCTGTGAGATGAATTAACAGAACACAAAGCAGTTTCTCAGAAAGCTTCTTTCCAGTTTTGAACGGAAGATATTTCCTTTTTCACCATAGCCGTCTATGGGCTTCCAAATATCCCTTTGCCAATTCCACAAGAACAGCCTTAGCGAAAGGCTTCTTGAAGGGAAAGATGTAACTCTGTGAGATGAATTAACAGACCACGGAGCAGTTTCTCAGAAAGCTTCTTTCCAGTTTTGAACGGAAGATATTTCCTTTCTCACCGTATCCCTCTATGGGCTTCCAAATATCCCTTTGCCAATTCCACAAGAACAGCCTTAGCGAAAGGCTTCTTGAAGGGAAAGATGTAACTCTGTGAGATGAATTAACAGAACAGAGAGCAGTTTCTCAGAAAGCGTCTTTCCAGTTTTGAACGGAAGATATTTCCTTTTTCACCATAGCCCCCTATGGGCTTCCAAATATCCCTTTGCCAATTCCCAAAAAACAGCCTTAGCGAAAGGCTTCTTGAAGGGAAAGATGTAACTCTGTGAGATGAATTAACAGAACACAGAGCAGTTTCTCAGAAAGCTTCTTTCCAGCTTTGAACGGAAGATATTTTCTTTTTCACCATAGCCCTTTTTGGGCTTCCAAATATCCCTTTGCCAATTCCACAAGAACAGCCTTAGCGAAAGGCTTCTTGAAGGGAAAGATGTAACTCTGTGAGATGAATTAACAGAACACGGAGCAGTTTCTCAGAAAGCTTCTTTCCAGTTTTGAACGGAAGATATTTCCTTTCTCACCATAGCCCTCTATGGGCTTCCAAATATCCCTTTGCCAATTCCACAAGAACAGCCTTAGCGAAAGGATTCTTGAAGGGAAAGATGTAACTCTGTGAGATGAATTAACAGAACAGAGAGCAGTTTCTCAGAAAGCGTCTTTCCAGTTTTGAACGGAAGATATTTCCTTTTTCACCGTAGCCCCCTATGGGCTTCCAAATATCCCTTTGCCAATTCCCCAAAAACAGCCTTAGCGAAAGGCTTCTTGAAGGGAAAGATGTAACTCTGTGAGATGAATTAACAGAACACAGAGCAGTTTCTCAGAAAACTTCTTTCCAGTTTTGACGGAAGATATTTCCTTTTTCACCCTAGCCCTCTATGGGCTTCCAAATATCCCTTTGCCAATTCCACAAGAACAGCCTTAGCGAAAGGCTTCTTGAAGGGAAAGATGTAACTCTGTGAGATGAATTAACAGAACAGAGAGCAGTTTCTCAGAAAGCGTCTTTCCAGTTTTGAACGGAAGATATTTCCTTTTTCACCATAGCCCACTATGGGCTTCCAAATATCCCTTTGCCAATTCCCCAAAAACAGCCTTAGCGAAAGGCTTCTTGAAGGGAAAGATGTAACTCTGTGAGATGAATTAAGAGAACACAGAGCAGTTTCTCCGAAAGCTTCTTTCCAGTTTTGAACGGAAGATATTTCCTTTTTCACCATAGCCGTCTATGGGCTTCCAATATCCCTTTGCCAATTCCACAAGAACAGCCTTAGCGAAAGGCTTCTTGAAGGGAAAGATGTAACTCTGTGAGATGAATTAACAGAACACAGAGCAGTTTCTCAGAAAGCTTCTTTCCAGTTTTGAACGGAAGATATTTCCTTTTTCACCATAGCCCTCTATGGGCTTCCAAATATCCCTTTGCCAATTCCACAAGAACAGCCTTAGCGAAAGGCTTCTTGAAGGGAAAGATGTAACTCTGTGAGATGAATTAACAGAACAGAGAGCAGTTTCTCAGAAAGCGTCTTTCCAGTTTTGAACGGAAGATATTTCCTTTTTCATCATAGCCCTCTATGGGCTTCCAAATATCCCTTTTCCAATTCCCCAAGGACAGCCTTAGCGAAAGGCTTCTTGAAGGGAAAGATGTAACTCTGTGAGATGAATTAACAGAACACAGAGCAGTTTCTCAGAAAGCTTCTTTCCAGCTTTGAAACGAAGATATTTCCTTTTTCACCATAGCCCTCTATGGGCTTAAACTATCCCTTTGCCAATTCCCCAAGAACAGCCTTAGCGAAAGGCTTCTTGAAGGGAAGGTTGTAACTCTGTGAGATGAATTAACAGAACACAGAACAGTTTCTCAGAAAGCTTCTTTCCAGTTTTGAACGGAAGATATTTCCTTTTTCACCATAGCCCTCTTTGGGTTTCCCAATATCCCATTGCCAATTCCACAAGAACAGCCTTAGCGAAAGGCTTCTTGAAGGGAAAGATGTAACTCTGTGAGATGAATTAACAGAACACAGAGCAGTTTCTCAGAAAGCTTCTTTCCAGTTTTGAACAGAAGATATTTCCTTTTTCACCATAGCCCTCTACGGGCTTCCAAATATCCCTTTGCCAATTCCACAAGAACAGCCTTAGCGAAAGGCTTCTTGAAGTGAAAGATGTAACTCTGTGAGATGAATTAACAGAACACAGAGCAGTTTCTCAGAAAGCTTCTTTCCAGTTTTGAACGGAAGATATTTCCTTTTTCACCATAGCCCTCTATGGGCTTCCAAATATCCCTTTGCCAATTCCACAAGAACAGCCTTAGCGAAAGGCTTCTTGAAGGGAAAGATGTAACTCTGTGAGATGAATTAACAGAACACAGAGCAGTTTCTCAGAAAGTTTCTTTCCAGTTTTGAACGGAAGATATTTCCTTTTTCACCATAGCAATCTATGGGCTTCCAAATATCCCTTTGCCAATTCCACAAGAACAGCCTTAGCGAAAGGCTTCTTGAAGGGAAAGATGTAACTCTGTGAGATGAATTAACAGAACACGGAGTAGTTTCTCAGAAAGCTTCTTTCCAGTTTTGAACGGAAGATATTTCCTTTCTCACCATAGCCCTCTATGGGCTTCCAAATATCCCTTTCCCAATTCCACAAGAACAGCCTTAGCGAAAGGATTCTTGAAGGGAAAGATGTAACTCTGTGAGATGAATTAACAGAACAGAGAGCAGTTTCTCAGAAAGCGTCTTTCCAGTTTTGAACGGAAGATATTTCCTTTTTCATCATAGCCCTCTATGGGCTTCCAAATATCCCTTTGCCAATTCCACAAGAACAGCCTTAGCGAAAGGCTTCTTGAAGGGAAAGATGTAACTCTGTGAGATGAATTAACAGAACACAGAGCAGTTTCTCAGAAAGCTTCTTTCCAGTTTTGAACAGAAGATATTTCCTTTTTCACCATAGCCCTCTATAGGCTTCCAAATATCCCTTTGCCAATTCCACAAGAACAGCCTTAGCGAAAGGCTTCTTGAAGGGAAAGATGTAACTCTGTGAGATGAATTAACAGAACACAGAGCAGTTTCTCAGAAAGCTTCTTTCCAGTTTTGAACGGAAGATATTTCCTTTTTCACCATAGCCCTCTATGGGCTTAAACGATCCCTTTGCCAATTCCCCAAGAACAGCCTTAGCGAAAGGCTTCTTGAAGGGAAAGATGTAACTCTGTGAGATGAATTAACGGAACACAGAGCAGTTTCTCAGAAAGTTTCTTTCCAGTTTTGAACGGAAGACATTTCCTTTTTCACCATAGCCCTCTATGGGCTTCCAAATATCCCTTTGCCAATTCCACAAGAACAGCCTTAGCGAAAGGCTTCTTGAAGGGAAAGATGTAACTCTGTTAGATGAATTAACAGAACACAGAGCAGTTTCTCAGAAAGCTTCTTTCCAGTTTTGAACGGAAGATATTTCCTTTTTCACCATAGCCCTCTTTGGGCTTCCCAATATCCCATTGCCAATTCCACAAGAACAGCCTTAGCGAAAGGCTTCTTGAAGGGAAAGATGTAACTCTGTGAGATGAATTAACAGAACACAGAGCAGTTTCTCAGAAAACTTCTTTCCAGTTTTGAACGGAAGATATTTCCTTTTTCACCATAGCCCTCTATGGGCTTCCAAATATCCCTTTGCCAATTCCACAAGAACAGCCTTAGCGAAAGGCTTCTTGAAGGGAAAGATGTAACTCTGTGAGATGAATTAACAGAACACAGAGCAGTTTCTCAGAAAGCTTCTTTCCAGTTTTGAACGGAAGATATTTCCTTTTTCACCATAGCCGTCTATGGGCTTCCAAATATCCCTTTGCCAATTCCACAAGAACAGCCTTAGGGAAAGGCTTCTTGAAGGGAAAGATGTAACACTGTGAGATGAGATAACAGAACACAGAACAGTTTCTCAGAAAGCTTCTTTCCAGTTTTGAACGGAAGATATTTCCTTTTTCACCATAGCCCTCTATGGGCTTCCAAATATCCCTTTGCCAATTCCACAAGAACAGCCTTAGCGAAAGGCTTCTTGAAGGGAAAGATGTAACTCTGTGAGATGAATTAACAGAACACGGAGCAGTTTCTCAGAAAGTTTCTTTCCAGTTTTGAACGGAAGATATTTCCTTTTTCACCATAGCCCTCTATGGGCTTCCAAATATCCCTTTGCCAATTCCACAAGAACAGCCTTAGCGAAAGGATTCTTGAAGGGAAAGATGTAACTCTGTGAGATGAATTAACAGAACACAGAGCAGTTTCTCAGAAAGCTTCTTTCCAGTTTTGAACGGAAGATATTTCCTTTTTCATCATAGCCGTCTATGGGCTTCCAAATATCCCTTTGCCAATTCCACAAGAACAGCCTTAGTGAAAGGCTTCTTGAAGGGAAAGATGTAACTCTGTGAGATGAATTAACAGAACAGAGAGCAGTTTCTCAGAAAGCGTCTTTCCAGTTTTGAACGGAAGATATTTCCTTTTTCACCATAGCCCCCTATGGGCTTCCAAATATCCCTTTGCCAATTCCCCAAAAACAGCCTTAGCGAAAGGCTTCTTGAAGGGAAAGATGTAACTCTGTGAGATGAATTAACAGAACACAGAGCAGTTTCTCAGAAAGCTTCTTTCCAGTTTTGAACCTAAGATATTTCCTTTTTCACCATAGCCCTCTATGGACTTCCAAATATCCCTTTGCCAATTCCACAAGAACAGCCTTAGCGAAAGGCTTCTTGAAGGGAAAGATGTAACTCTGTGAGATGAATTAACAGAACACAGAGCAGTTTCTCAGAAAGCTTCTTTCCAGTTTTGAACGGAAGATATTTCCTTTTTCACCATAGCCCTCCACAGGTTTCCAAATATCCCTTTGCCAATTCCACAAGAACAGCCTTAGCGAAAGGCTTCTTGAAGGGAAAGATGTAACTCTGTGAGACGAATTCACAGAACACAGAGCAGTTTCTCAGAAAGCTTCTTTCCAGTTTTGAACGGAAGATATTTCCTTTTTCACCATAGCCCTCTATGGGCTTCCAAATATCCCTTTGCCAATTCCACAAGAACAGCCTTAGCGAAAGGCTTCTTGAAGGGAAAGATGTAACTCTGTGAGATGAATTAACAGAACACAGAGCAGTTTCTCAGAAAGCTTCTTTCCAGTTTTGAACGGAAGATATTTCCTTTTTCACCATAGCCGTCTATGGGCTTCCAAATATCCCTTTGCCAATTCCAAAAGAACAGCCTTAGCGAAAGGCTTCTTGAAGGGAAAGATGTAACACTGTGAGATGAGATAACAGAACACAGAACAGTTTCTCAGAAAGCTTCTTTCCAGTTTTGAACGGAAGATATTTCCTTTTTCACCATAGCCCTCTATGGGCTTCCAAATATCCCTTTGCCAATTCCACAAGAACAGCCTTAGCGAAAGGCTTCTTGAAGGGAAAGATGTAACTCTGTGAGATGAATTAACAGAACATGGAGCAGGTTCTCAGAAAGCTTCTTTCCAGTTTTGAACGGAAGATATTTCCTTTCTCACCATAGCCCTCTATGGGCTTCCAAATATCCCTTTGCCAATTCCACAAGAACAGCCTTAGCGAAAGGATTCTTGAAGGGAAAGATGTAACTCTGTGAGATGAATTAACAGAACAGAGAGCAGTTTCTCAGAAAGCGTCTTTCCAGTTTTGAACGGAAGATATTTCCTTTTTCACCATAGCCCCCTATGGGCTTCCAAATATCCCTTTGCCAATTCCCCAAAAACAGCCTTAGCGAAAGGCTTCTTGAAGGGAAAGATGTAACTCTGTGAGATGAATTAACAGAACACAGAGCAGTTTCTCAGAAAACTTCTTTCCAGTTTTGAACGGAAGATAATTCCTTTTTCACCCTAGCCCTCTATGGGCTTCCAAATATCCCTTTGCCAATTCCACAAGAACAGCCTTAGCGAAAGGCTTCTTGAAGGGAAAGATGTAACTCTGTGAGATGAATTAACAGAACACAGAGCAGTTTCTCAGAAAGCTTCTTTCCAGTTTTGAACGGAAGATATTTCCTTTTTCACCATAGCCCTCTATGGGCTTCCAAATATCCCTTTGCCAATTCCACAAGAACAGCCTTAGCGAAAGGCTTCTTGAAGGGAAAGATGTAACTCTGTGAGATGAATTAACAGAACACGGAGCAGTTTCTCAGAAAGCTTCTTTCCAGTTTTGAACGGAAGATATTTCCTTTTTCACCATAGCCCTCCACGGGTTTCCAAATATCCCTTTGCCAATTCCACAAGAACAGCCTTAGCGAAAGGCTTCTTGAAGGGAAAGATGTAACTCTGTGAGACGAATTAACAGAACACAGAGCAGTTTTTCAGAAAGCTTCTTTCCAGTTTTGAACGGAAGATAATTCCTTTTTCACCATAGCCCTCTACGGGCTTCCAAATATCCCTTTGCCAATTCCACAAGAACAGCCTTAGCGAAAGGCTTCTTGAAGGGAAAGATGTAACTCTGTGAGATGAATTAACAGAACACAGAGCAGTTTCTCAGAAAGCTTCTTTCCAGTTTTGAACGGAAGATATTTCCTTTTTCACCATAGCCCTCTATGGGCTTAAACTATCCCTTTGCCAATTCCCCAAGAAAAGCCTTAGCGAAAGGCTTCTTGAAGGGAAAGATGTGACTCTGTGAGATGAATTAACAGAACACAGAGCAGTTTCTCTGAAAGCTTCTTTCCAGTTTTGAACGGAAGCTATTTCCTTTTTCACCATAGCCCTCTTTGGGCTTCCAAATATCCCTTTGCCAATTCCACAAGAACAGCCTTAGCGAAAGGCTTCTTGAAGGGAAAGATGTAACTCTGTGAGATGAATTAACAGAACACAGAGCAGTTTCTCAGAAAGCTTCTTTCCAGTTTTGAACGGAAGTTATTTCCTTTTTCACCATAGCCCTCTATGGGCTTCCAAATATCCCTTTGCCAATTCCACAAGAACAGCCTTAGCGAAAGACTTCTTGAAGGGAAAGATGTAACTCTGTGAGATGAATTAACAGAACACAAAGCAGTTTCTCAGAAAGCTTCTTTCCAGTTTTGAACGGAAGATATTTCCTTTTTCACCATAGCCGTCTATGGGCTTCCAAATATCCCTTTGCCAATTCCACAAGAACAGCCTTAGCGAAAGGCTTCTTGAAGGGAAAGATGTAACACTGTGAGATGAGATAACAGAACACAGAACAGTTTCTCAGAAAGCTTCTTTCCAGTTTTGAACGGAAGATATTTCCTTTTTCACCATAGCCCTCTTTGGGCTTCCAAATATCCCTTTGCCAATTCCACAAGAACAGCCTTAGCGAAAGGCTTCTTGAAGGGAAAGATGTAACTCTGTGAGATGAATTAACAGAACACAGAGCAGTTTCTCAGAAAGCTTCTTTCCAGTTTTGAACGGAAGATATTTCCTTTCTCACCATAGCCCTCTATGGGCTTCCAAATATCCCTTTGCCAATTCCACAAGAACAGCCTTAGCGAAAGGCTTCTTGAAGGGAAAGATGTAACTCTGTGAGATGAATTAACAGAACAGAGAGCAGTTTCTCAGAAAGCGTCTTTCCAGTTTTGAACGGAAGATATTTCCTTTTTCATCATAGCCCTCTATGGGCTTCCAAATATCCCTTTGCCAATTCCCCAAGACCAGCCTTAGCGAAAGGCTTCTTGAAGGGAAAGATGTAACTCTGTGAGATGAATTAACAGAACACAGAGCAGTTTCTCAGAAAGCTTCTTTCCAGCTTTGAACCGAAGATATTTCCTTTTTCACCATAGCCCTCTATGGGCTTAAACTATCCCTTTGCCAATTCCCCAAGAACAGCCTTAGCGAAAGGCTTCTTGAAGGGAAGGTTGTAACTCTGTGAGATGAATTAACAGAACACAGAGCAGTTTCTCAGAAAGCTTCTTTCCAGTTTTGAACGGAAGATATTTCCTTTTTCACCATAGCCCTCTTTGGGTTTCCCAATATCCCATTGCCAATTCCACAAGAACAGCCTTAGCGAAAGGCTTCTTGAAGGGAAAGATGTAACTCTGTGAGATGAATTAACAGAACACAGAGCAGTTTCTCAGAAAGCTTCTTTCCAGTTTTGAACAGAAGATATTTCCTTTTTCACCATAGCCCTCTACGGGCTTCCAAATATCCCTTTGCCAATTCCACAAGAACAGCCTTAGCGAAAGGCTTCTTGAAGTGAAAGATGTAACTCTGTGAGATGAATTAACAGAACACAGAGCAGTTTCTCAGAAAGCTTCTTTCCAGTTTTGAACGGAAGATATTTCCTTTTTCACCATAGCCCTCTATGGGCTGAAACTATCCCTTTGCCAATTCCCCAAGAACAGCCTTAGCGAAAGGCTTCTTGAAGGGAAAGTTGTAACTCTGTGAGATGAATTAACAGAACACAGAGCAGTTTCTCAGAAAGTTTCTTTCCAGTTTTGAACGGAAGATATTTCCTTTTTCACCATAGCAATCTATGGGCTTCCAAATATCCCTTTGCCAATTCCACAAGAACAGCCTTAGCGAAAGGCTTCTTGAAGGGAAAGATGTAACTCTGTGAGATGAATTAACAGAACACGGAGTAGTTTCTCAGAAAGCTTCTTTCCAGTTTTGAACGGAAGATATTTCCTTTCTCACCATAGCCCTCTATGGGCTTCCAAATATCCCTTTCCCAATTCCACAAGAACAGCCTTAGCGAAAGGATTCTTGAAGGGAAAGATGTAACTCTGTGAGATGAATTAACAGAACAGAGAGCAGTTTCTCAGAAAGCGTCTTTCCAGTTTTGAACGGAAGATATTTCCTTTTTCATCATAGCCCTCTATGGGCTTCCAAATATCCCTTTGCCAATTCCACAAGAACAGCCTTAGCGAAAGGCTTCTTGAAGGGAAAGATGTAACTCTGTGAGATGAATTAACAGAACACAGAGCAGTTTCTCAGAAAGATTCTTTCCAGTTTTGAACAGAAGATATTTCCTTTTTCACCATAGCCCTCTACGGGCTTCCAAATATCCCTTTGCCAATTCCACAAGAACAGCCTTAGCGAAAGGCTTCTTGAAGGGAAAGATGTAACTCTGTGAGATGAATTAACAGAACACAGAGCAGTTTCTCAGAAAGCTTCTTTCCAGTTTTGAACGGAAGATATTTCCTTTTTCACCATAGCCCTCTATGGGCTTAAACTATCCCTCTGCCAATTCCCCAAGAACAGCCTTAGCGAAAGGCTTCTTGAAGGGAAAGATGTAACTCTGTGAGATGAATTAACAGAACACAGAGCAGTTTCTCAGAAAGTTTCTTTCCAGTTTTGAACGGAAGATATTTCCTTTTTCACCCTAGCCCTCTATGGGCTTCCAAATATCCCTTTGCCAATTCCACAAGAACAGCCTTAGCGAAAGGCTTCTTGAAGGGAAAGATGTAACTCTGTGAGATGAATTAACAGAACACGGAGCAGTTTCTCAGAAAGCTTCTTTCCAGTTTTGAACGGAAGATATTTCCTTTCTCACCATAGCCCTCTATGGGCTTCCAAATATCCCTTTGCCAATTCCACAAGAACAGCCTTAGCGAAAGGCTTCTTGAAGGGAAAGATGTAACTCTGTGAGATGAATTAACAGAACACAGAGCAGTTTCTCAGAAAGCTTCTTTCCAGTTTTGAACGGAAGATATTTCCTTTTTCACCATAGCCGTCTATGGGCTTCCAAATATCCCTTTGCCAATTCCACAAGAACAGCCTTAGCGAAAGGCTTCTTGAAGGGAAAGATGTAACAGTGTGAGATGAGATAACAGAACACAGAGCAGTTTCTCACAAAGCTTCTTTCCAGTTTTGAACGGAAGATATTTTCTTTTTCACCATAGCCCTCTTTGGGCTTCCAAATATCCCTTTGCCAATTCCACATGAACAGCCTTAGCGAAAGGCTTCTTGAAGGGAAAGATGTAACTCTGTGAGATGAATTAAGAGAACACGGAGCAGTTTCTCCGAAAGCTTCTTTCCAGTTTTGAACGGAAGATATTTCCTTTTTCACCATAGCCGTCTATGGGCTTCCAATATCCCTTTGCCAATTCCACAAGAACAGCCTTAGCGAAAGGCTTCTTGAAGGGAAAGATGTAACTCTGTGAGATGAATTAACAGAACACAGAGCAGTTTCTCAGAAAGCTTCTTTCCAGTTTTGAACGGAAGATATTTCCTTTTTCACCATAGCCGTCTATGGGCTTCCAAATATCCCTTTGCCAATTCCACAAGAACAGCCTTAGTGAAAGGCTTCTTGAAGGGAAAGATGTAACTCTGTGAGATGAATTAACAGAACAGAGAGCAGTTTCTCAGAAAGCGTCTTTCCAGTTTTGAACGGAAGATATTTCCTTTTTCACCATAGCCCCCTATGGGCTTCCAAATATCCCTTTGCCAATTCCCCAAAAACAGCCTTAGCGAAAGGCTTCTTGAAGGGAAAGATGTAACTCTGTGAGATGAATTAACAGAACACAGAGCAGTTTCTCAGAAAGCTTCTTTCCAGTTTTGAACCTAAGATATTTCCTTTTTCACCATAGCCCTCTATGGGCTTCCAAATATCCCTTTGCCAATTCCACAAGAACAGCCTTAGCGAAAGGCTTCTTGAAGGGAAAGATGTTACTCTGTGAGATGAATTAAAAGAACACGGAGCAGTTTCTCAGAAAGCTTCTTTCCAGTTTTGAACGGGAGATATTTCCTTTTTCACCATAGCCCTCCACAGGTTTCCAAATATCCCTTTGCCAATTCCACAAGAACAGCCTTAGCGAAAGGCTTCTTGAAGGGAAAGATGTAACTCTGTGAGACGAATTAACAGAACACAGAGCAGTTTTTCAGAAAGCTTCTTTCCAGTTTTGAACGGAAGATAATTCCTTTTTCACCATAGCCCTCTACGGGCTTCCAAATATCCCTTTGCCAATTCCACAAGAACAGCCTTAGCGAAAGGCTTCTTGAAGGGAAAGATGTAACTCTGTGAGATGAATTAACAGAACACAGAGCAGTTTCTCAGAAAGCTTCTTTCCAGTTTTGAACGGAAGATATTTCCTTTTTCACCATAGCCCTCTATGGGCTTAAACTATCCCTTTGCCAATTCCCCAAGAAAAGCCTTAGCGAAAGGCTTCTTGAAGGGAAAGATGTGACTCTGTGAGATGAATTAACAGAACACAGAGCAGTTTCTCTGAAAGCTTCTTTCCAGTTTTGAACGGAAGCTATTTCCTTTTTCACCATAGCCCTCTTTGGGCTTCCAAATATCCCTTTGCCAATTCCACAAGAACAGCCTTAGCGAAAGGCTTCTTGAAGGGAAAGATGTAACTCTGTGAGATGAATTAACAGAACACAGAGCAGTTTCTCAGAAAGCTTCTTTCCAGTTTTGAACGGAAGTTATTTCCTTTTTCACCATAGCCCTCTATGGGCTTCCAAATATCCCTTTGCCAATTCCACAAGAACAGCCTTAGCGAAAGACTTCTTGAAGGGAAAGATGTAACTCTGTGAGATGAATTAACAGAACACAAAGCAGTTTCTCAGAAAGCTTCTTTCCAGTTTTGAACGGAAGATATTTCCTTTTTCACCATAGCCGTCTATGGGCTTCCAAATATCCCTTTGCCAATTCCACAAGAACAGCCTTAGCGAAAGGCTTCTTGAAGGGAAAGATGTAACACTGTGAGATGAGATAACAGAACACAGAACAGTTTCTCAGAAAGCTTCTTTCCAGTTTTGAACGGAAGATATTTCCTTTTTCACCATAGCCCTCTTTGGGCTTCCAAATATCCCTTTGCCAATTCCACAAGAACAGCCTTAGCGAAAGGCTTCTTGAAGGGAAAGATGTAACTCTGTGAGATGAATTAACAGAACACAGAGCAGTTTCTCAGAAAGCTTCTTTCCAGTTTTGAACGGAAGATATTTCCTTTCTCACCATAGCCCTCTATGGGCTTCCAAATATCCCTTTGCCAATTCCACAAGAACAGCCTTAGCGAAAGGCTTCTTGAAGGGAAAGATGTAACTCTGTGAGATGAATTAACAGAACAGAGAGCAGTTTCTCAGAAAGCGTCTTTCCAGTTTTGAACGGAAGATATTTCCTTTTTCATCATAGCCCTCTATGGGCTTCCAAATATCCCTTTGCCAATTCCCCAAGACCAGCCTTAGCGAAAGGCTTCTTGAAGGGAAAGATGTAACTCTGTGAGATGAATTAACAGAACACAGAGCAGTTTCTCAGAAAGCTTCTTTCCAGCTTTGAACCGAAGATATTTCCTTTTTCACCATAGCCCTCTATGGGCTTAAACTATCCCTTTGCCAATTCCCCAAGAACAGCCTTAGCGAAAGGCTTCTTGAAGGGAAGGTTGTAACTCTGTGAGATGAATTAACAGAACACAGAGCAGTTTCTCAGAAAGCTTCTTTCCAGTTTTGAACGGAAGATATTTCCTTTTTCACCATAGCCCTCTTTGGGTTTCCCAATATCCCATTGCCAATTCCACAAGAACAGCCTTAGCGAAAGGCTTCTTGAAGGGAAAGATGTAACTCTGTGAGATGAATTAACAGAACACAGAGCAGTTTCTCAGAAAGCTTCTTTCCAGTTTTGAACAGAAGATATTTCCTTTTTCACCATAGCCCTCTACGGGCTTCCAAATATCCCTTTGCCAATTCCACAAGAACAGCCTTAGCGAAAGGCTTCTTGAAGTGAAAGATGTAACTCTGTGAGATGAATTAACAGAACACAGAGCAGTTTCTCAGAAAGCTTCTTTCCAGTTTTGAACGGAAGATATTTCCTTTTTCACCATAGCCCTCTATGGGCTGAAACTATCCCTTTGCCAATTCCCCAAGAACAGCCTTAGCGAAAGGCTTCTTGAAGGGAAAGTTGTAACTCTGTGAGATGAATTAACAGAACACAGAGCAGTTTCACAGAAAGTTTCTTTCCAGTTTTGAACGGAAGATATTTCCTTTTTCACCATAGCAATCTATGGGCTTCCAAATATCCCTTTGCCAATTCCACAAGAACAGCCTTAGCGAAAGGCTTCTTGAAGGGAAAGATGTAACTCTGTGAGATGAATTAACAGAACACGGAGTAGTTTCTCAGAAAGCTTCTTTCCAGTTTTGAACGGAAGATATTTCCTTTCTCACCATAGCCCTCTATGGGCTTCCAAATATCCCTTTCCCAATTCCACAAGAACAGCCTTAGCGAAAGGATTCTTGAAGGGAAAGATGTAACTCTGTGAGATGAATTAACAGAACAGAGAGCAGTTTCTCAGAAAGCGTCTTTCCAGTTTTGAACGGAAGATATTTCCTTTTTCATCATAGCCCTCTATGGGCTTCCAAATATCCCTTTGCCAATTCCACAAGAACAGCCTTAGCGAAAGGCTTCTTGAAGGGAAAGATGTAACTCTGTGAGATGAATTAACAGAACACAGAGCAGTTTCTCAGAAAGATTCTTTCCAGTTTTGAACAGAAGATATTTCCTTTTTCACCATAGCCCTCTACGGGCTTCCAAATATCCCTTTGCCAATTCCACAAGAACAGCCTTAGCGAAAGGCTTCTTGAAGGGAAAGATGTAACTCTGTGAGATGAATTAACAGAACACAGAGCAGTTTCTCAGAAAGCTTCTTTCCAGTTTTGAACGGAAGATATTTCCTTTTTCACCATAGCCCTCTATGGGCTTAAACTATCCCTCTGCCAATTCCCCAAGAACAGCCTTAGCGAAAGGCTTCTTGAAGGGAAAGATGTAACTCTGTGAGATGAATTAACAGAACACAGAGCAGTTTCTCAGAAAGTTTCTTTCCAGTTTTGAACGGAAGATATTTCCTTTTTCACCCTAGCCCTCTATGGGCTTCCAAATATCCCTTTGCCAATTCCACAAGAACAGCCTTAGCGAAAGGCTTCTTGAAGGGAAAGATGTAACTCTGTGAGATGAATTAACAGAACACGGAGCAGTTTCTCAGAAAGCTTCTTTCCAGTTTTGAACGGAAGATATTTCCTTTCTCACCATAGCCCTCTATGGGCTTCCAAATATCCCTTTGCCAATTCCACAAGAACAGCCTTAGCGAAAGGCTTCTTGAAGGGAAAGATGTAACTCTGTGAGATGAATTAACAGAACACAGAGCAGTTTCTCAGAAAGCTTCTTTCCAGTTTTGAACGGAAGATATTTCCTTTTTCACCATAGCCGTCTATGGGCTTCCAAATATCCCTTTGCCAATTCCACAAGAACAGCCTTAGCGAAAGGCTTCTTGAAGGGAAAGATGTAACAGTGTGAGATGAGATAACAGAACACAGAGCAGTTTCTCACAAAGCTTCTTTCCAGTTTTGAACGGAAGATATTTTCTTTTTCACCATAGCCCTCTTTGGGCTTCCAAATATCCCTTTGCCAATTCCACATGAACAGCCTTAGCGAAAGGCTTCTTGAAGGGAAAGATGTAACTCTGTGAGATGAATTAAGAGAACACGGAGCAGTTTCTCCGAAAGCTTCTTTCCAGTTTTGAACGGAAGATATTTCCTTTTTCACCATAGCCGTCTATGGGCTTCCAATATCCCTTTGCCAATTCCACAAGAACAGCCTTAGCGAAAGGCTTCTTGAAGGGAAAGATGTAACTCTGTGAGATGAATTAACAGAACACAGAGCAGTTTCTCAGAAAGCTTCTTTCCAGTTTTGAACGGAAGATATTTCCTTTTTCACCATAGCCGTCTATGGGCTTCCAAATATCCCTTTGCCAATTCCACAAGAACAGCCTTAGTGAAAGGCTTCTTGAAGGGAAAGATGTAACTCTGTGAGATGAATTAACAGAACAGAGAGCAGTTTCTCAGAAAGCGTCTTTCCAGTTTTGAACGGAAGATATTTCCTTTTTCACCATAGCCCCCTATGGGCTTCCAAATATCCCTTTGCCAATTCCCCAAAAACAGCCTTAGCGAAAGGCTTCTTGAAGGGAAAGATGTAACTCTGTGAGATGAATTAACAGAACACAGAGCAGTTTCTCAGAAAGCTTCTTTCCAGTTTTGAACCTAAGATATTTCCTTTTTCACCATAGCCCTCTATGGGCTTCCAAATATCCCTTTGCCAATTCCACAAGAACAGCCTTAGCGAAAGGCTTCTTGAAGGGAAAGATGTAACTCTGTGAGATGAATTAAAAGAACACGGAGCAGTTTCTCAGAAAGCTTCTTTCCAGTTTTGAACGGGAGATATTTCCTTTTTCACCATAGCCCTCCACAGGTTTCCAAATATCCCTTTGCCAATTCCACAAGAACAGCCTTAGCGAAAGGCTTCTTGAAGGGAAAGATGTAACTCTGTGAGACGAATTCACAGTACACAGAGCAGTTTCTCAGAAAGCTTCTTTCCAGTTTTGAACGGAAGATATTTCCTTTTTCACCATAGCCCTCTATGGGCTTCCAAATATCCCTTTGCCAATTCCACAAGAACAGCCTTAGCGAAAGGCTTCTTGAAGGGAAAGATGTAACTCTGTGAGATGAATTAACAGAACACAGAGCAGTTTCTCAGAAAGCTTCTTTCCAGTTTTGAACGGAAGATATTTCCTTTTTCACCATAGCCCTCTATGGGCTTCCAAATATCCCTTTGCCAATTCCACAAGAACAGCCTTAGCGAAAGGCTTCTTGAAGGGAAAGATGTAACTCTGTGAGATGAATTAACAGAACACGGAGCAGTTTCTCAGAAAGCTTCTTTCCAGTTTTGAACGGAAGATATTTCCTTTTTCACCATAGCCCTCTATGGGCTTCCAAATATCCCTTTGCCAATTCCACAAGAACAGCCTTAGCGAAAGGCTTCTTGAAGGGAAAGATGTAACTCCGTGAGATGAATTAACAGAACACAGAGCAGTTTCTCAGAAAGCTTCTTTCCAGTTTTGAACGGAAGATATTTCCTTTTTCACCATAGCCGTCTATGGGCTTCCAAATATCCCTTTGCCAATTCCACAAGAACAGCCTTAGTGAAAGGCTTCTTGAAGGGAAAGATGTAACTCTGTGAGATGAATTAACAGAACAGAGAGCAGTTTCTCAGAAAGCGTCTTTCCAGTTTTGAACGAAAGATATTTCCTTTTTCACCATAGCCCCCTATGGGCTTCCAAATATCCCTTTGCCAATTCCCCAAAAACAGCCTTAGCGAAAGGCTTCTTGAAGGGAAAGATGTAACTCTGTGAGATGAATTAACAGAACACAGAGCAGTTTCTCAGAAAGCTTCTTTCCAGTTTTGAACCTAAGATATTTCCTTTTTCACCATAGCCCTCTATGGACTTCCAAATATCCCTTTGCCAATTCCACAAGAACAGCCTTAGCGAAAGGCTTCTTGAAGGGAAAGATGTAACTCTGTGAGATGAATTAACAGAACACGGAGCAGTTTCTCAGAAAGCTTCTTTCCAGTTTTGAACGGAAGATATTTCCTTTTTCACCATAGCCCTCCACAGGTTTCCAAATATCCCTTTGCCAATTCCACAAGAACAGCCTTAGCGAAAGGCTTCTTGAAGGGAAAGATGTAACTCTGTGAGACGAATTCACAGAACACAGAGCAGTTTCTCAGAAAGCTTCTTTCCAGTTTTGAACGGAAGATATTTCCTTTTTCACCATAGCCCTCTATGGGCTTCCAAATATCCCTTTGCCAATTCCACAAGAACAGCCTTAGCGAAAGGCTTCTTGAAGGGAAAGATGTAACTCTGTGAGATGAATTAACAGAACACAGAGCAGTTTCTCAGAAAGCTTCTTTCCAGTTTTGAACGGAAGATATTTCCTTTTTCACCATAGCCGTCTATGGGCTTCCAAATATCCCTTTGCCAATTCCACAAGAACAGCCTTAGCGAAAGGCTTCTTGAAGGGAAAGATGTAACACTGTGAGATGAGATAACAGAACACAGAACAGTTTCTCAGAAAGCTTCTTTCCAGTTTTGAACGGAAGATATTTCCTTTTTCACCATAGCCCTCTATGGGCTTCCAAATATCCCTTTGCCAATTCCACAAGAACAGCCTTAGCGAAAGGCTTCTTGAAGGGAAAGATGTAACTCTGTGAGATGAATTAACAGAACACGGAGCAGTTTCTCAGAAAGCTTCTTTCCAGTTTTGAACGGAAGATATTTCCTTTCTCACCATAGCCCTCTATGGGCTTCCAAATATCCCTTTGCCAATTCCACAAGAACAGCCTTAGCGAAAGGCTTATTGAAGGGAAAGATGTAACTCTGTGAGATGAATTAACAGAACAGAGAGCAGTTTCTCAGAAAGCGTCTTTCCAGTTTTGAACGGAAGATATTTCCTTTTTCACCATAGCCCCATATGGGCTTCCAAATATCCCTTTGCCAATTCCCCAAAAACAGCCTTAGCGAAAGGCTTCTTGAAGGGAAAGATGTAACTCTGTGAGATGAATTAACAGAACACAGAGCAGTTTCTCAGAAAGCTTCTTTCCAGTTTTGAACGGAAGATATTTTCTTTTTCACCATAGCCCTCTTTGGGCTTCCAAATATCCCTTTGCCAATTCCACAAGAACAGCCTTAGCGAAAGGCTTCTTGAAGGGAAAGATGTAACTCTGTGAGATGAATTAACAGAACACGGAGCAGGTTCTCAGAAAGCTTCTTTCCAGTTTTGAACGGAAGATATTTCCTTTCTCACCATAGCCCTCTATGGGCTTCCAAATATCCCTTTGCCAATTCCACAAGAACAGCCTTAGCGAAAGGATTCTTGAAGGGAAAGATGTAACTCTGTGAGATGAATTAACAGAACAGAGAGCAGTTTCTCAGAAAGCGTCTTTCCAGTTTTGAACGGAAGATATTTCCTTTTTCACCATAGCCCCCTATGGGCTTCCAAATATCCCTTTGCCAATTCCCCAAAAACAGCCTTAGCGAAAGGCTTCTTGAAGGGAAAGATGTAACTCTGTGAGATGAATTAACAGAACACAGAGCAGTTTCTCAGAAAACTTCTTTCCAGTTTTGAACGGAAGATATTTCCTTTTTCACCCTAGCCCTCTATGGGCTTCCAAATATCCCTTTGCCAATTCCACAAGAACAGCCTTAGCGAAAGGCTTCTTGAAGGGAAAGATGTAACTCTGTGAGACGAATTAACAGAACACAGAGCAGTTTCTCAGAAAGCTTCTTTCCAGTTTTGAACGGAAGATAATTCCTTTTTCACCATAGCCCTCTACGGGCTTCCAAATATCCCTTTGCCAATTCCACAAGAACAGCCTTAGCGAAAGGCTTCTTGAAGGGAAAGATGTAACTCTGTGAGATGAATTAACAGAACACAGAGCAGTTTCTCAGAAAGCTTCTTTCCAGTTTTGAACGGAAGATATTTCCTTTTTCACCATAGCCCTCTATGGGCTTAAACTATCCCTTTGCCAATTCCCCAAGAAAAGCCTTAGCGAAAGGCTTCTTGAAGGGAAATATGTGACTCTGTGAGATGAATTAACAGAACACAGAGCAGTTTCTCTGAAAGCTTCTTTCCAGTTTTGAACGGAAGCTATTTCCTTTTTCACCATAGCCCTCTTTGGGCTTCCAAATATCCCTTTGCCAATTCCACAAGAACAGCCTTAGCGAAAGGCTTCTTGAAGGGAAAGATGTAACTCTGTGAGATGAATTAACAGAACACAGAGCAGTTTCTCAGAAAGCTTCTTTCCAGTTTTGAACGGAAGTTATTTCCTTTTTCACGATAGCCCTCTATGGGCTTCCAAATATCCCTTTGCCAATTCCACAAGAACAGCCTTAGCGAAAGACTTCTTGAAGGGAAAGATGTAACTCTGTGAGATGAATTAACAGAACACAAAGCAGTTTCTCAGAAAGCTTCTTTCCAGTTTTGAACGGAAGATATTTCCTTTTTCACCATAGCCGTCTATGGGCTTCCAAATATCCCTTTGCCAATTCCACAAGAACAGCCTTAGCGAAAGGCTTCTTGAAGGGAAAGATGTAACACTGTGAGATGAGATAACAGAACACAGAACAGTTTCTCAGAAAGCTTCTTTCCAGTTTTGAACGGAAGATATTTCCTTTTTCACCATAGCCCTCTATGGGCTGAATCTATCCCTTTGCCAATTCCCCAAGAACAGACTTAGCGAAAGGCTTCTTGAAGGGAAAGTTGTAACTCTGTGAGATGAATTAACAGAACACAGAGCAGTTTCTCAGAAAGCTTCTTTCCAGTTTTGAACGGAAGATATTTCCTTTTTCACCATAGCCGTCTATGGGCTTCCAAATATCCCTTTGCCAATTCCACAAGAACAGCCTTAGTGAAAGGCTTCTTGAAGGGAAAGATGTAACTCTGTGAGATGAATTAACAGAACAGAGAGCAGTTTCTCAGAAAGCGTCTTTCCAGTTTTGAACGGAAGATATTTCCTTTTTCACCATAGCCCCCTATGGGCTTCCAAATATCCCTTTGCCAATTCCCCAAAAACAGCCTTAGCGAAAGGCTTCTTGAAGGGAAAGATGTAACTCTGTGAGATGAATTAACAGAACACAGAGCAGTTTCTCAGAAAGCTTCTTTCCAGTTTTGAACCTAAGATATTTCCTTTTTCACCATAGCCCTCTATGGGCTTCCAAATATCCCTTTGCCAATTCCACAAGAACAGCCTTAGCGAAAGGCTTCTTGAAGGGAAAGATGTAACTCTGTGAGATGAATTAAAAGAACACGGAGCAGTTTCTCAGAAAGCTTCTTTCCAGTTTTGAACGGGAGATATTTCCTTTTTCACCATAGCCCTCCACAGGTTTCCAAATATCCCTTTGCCAATTCCACAAGAACAGCCTTAGCGAAAGGCTTCTTGAAGGGAAAGATGTAACTCTGTGAGACGAATTCACAGAACACAGAGCAGTTTCTCAGAAAGCTTCTTTCCAGTTTTGAACGGAAGATATTTCCTTTTTCACCATAGCCCTCTATGGGCTTCCAAATATCCCTTTGCCAATTCCACAAGAACAGCCTTAGCGAAAGGCTTCTTGAAGGGAAAGATGTAACTCTGTGAGATGAATTAACAGAACACAGAGCAGTTTCTCAGAAAGCTTCTTTCCAGTTTTGAACGGAAGATATTTCCTTTTTCACCATAGCCGTCTATGGGCTTCCAAATATCCCTTTGCCAATTCCACAAGAACAGCCTTAGTGAAAGGCTTCTTGAAGGGAAAGATGTAACTCTGTGAGATGAATTAACAGAACAGAGAGCAGTTTCTCAGAAAGCGTCTTTCCAGTTTTGAACGAAGGATATTTCCTTTTTCACCATAGCCCCCTATGGGCTTCCAAATATCCCTTTGCCAATTCCCCAAAAACAGCCTTAGCGAAAGGCTTCTTGAAGGGAAAGATGTAACTCTGTGAGATGAATTAACAGAACACAGAGCAGTTTCTCAGAAAGCTTCTTTCCAGTTTTGAACCTAAGATATTTCCTTTTTCACCATAGCCCTCTATGGACTTCCAAATATCCCTTTGCCAATTCCACAAGAACAGCCTTAGCGAAAGGCTTCTTGAAGGGAAAGATGTAACTCTGTGAGATGAATTAACAGAACACGGAGCAGTTTCTCAGAAAGCTTCTTTCCAGTTTTGAACGGAAGATATTTCCTTTTTCACCATAGCCCTCCACAGGTTTCCAAATATCCCTTTGCCAATTCCACAAGAACAGCCTTAGCGAAAGGCTTCTTGAAGGGAAAGATGTAACTCTGTGAGACGAATTCACAGAACACAGAGCAGTTTCTCAGAAAGCTTCTTTCCAGTTTTGAACGGAAGATATTTCCTTTTTCACCATAGCCCTCTATGGGCTTCCAAATATCCCTTTGCCAATTCCACAAGAACAGCCTTAGCGAAAGGCTTCTTGAAGGGAAAGATGTAACTCTGTGAGACGAATTCACAGAACACAGAGCAGTTTCTCAGAAAGCTTCTTTCCAGTTTTGAACGGAAGATATTTCCTTTTTCACCATAGCCCCATATGGGCTTCCAAATATCCCTTTGCCAATTCCCCAAAAACAGCCTTAGCGAAAGGCTTCTTGAAGGGAAAGATGTAACTCTGTGAGATGAATTAACAGAACACAGAGCAGTTTCTCAGAAAGCTTCTTTCCAGTTTTGAACGGAAGATATTTTCTTTTTCACCATAGCCCTCTTTGGGCTTCCAAATATCCCTTTGCCAATTCCACAAGAACAGCCTTAGCGAAAGGCTTCTTGAAGGGAAAGATGTAACTCTGTGAGATGAATTAACAGAACACGGAGCAGGTTCTCAGAAAGCTTCTTTCCAGTTTTGAACGGAAGATATTTCCTTTCTCACCATAGCCCTCTATGGGCTTCCAAATATCCCTTTGCCAATTCCACAAGAACAGCCTTAGCGAAAGGATTCTTGAAGGGAAAGATGTAACTCTGTGAGATGAATTAACAGAACAGAGAGCAGTTTCTCAGAAAGCGTCTTTCCAGTTTTGAACGGAAGATATTTCCTTTTTCACCATAGCCCCCTATGGGCTTCCAAATATCCCTTTGCCAATTCCCCAAAAACAGCCTTAGCGAAAGGCTTCTTGAAGGGAAAGATGTAACTCTGTGAGATGAATTAACAGAACACAGAGCAGTTTCTCAGAAAACTTCTTTCCAGTTTTGAACGGAAGATATTTCCTTTTTCACCCTAGCCCTCTATGGGCTTCCAAATATCCCTTTGCCAATTCCACAAGAACAGCCTTAGCGAAAGGCTTCTTGAAGGGAAAGATGTAACTCTGTGAGACGAATTAAGAGAACACAGAGCAGTTTCTCAGAAAGCTTCTTTCCAGTTTTGAACGGAAGATAATTCCTTTTTCACCATAGCCCTCTACGGGCTTCCAAATATCCCTTTGCCAATTCCACAAGAACAGCCTTAGCGAAAGGCTTCTTGAAGGGAAAGATGTAACTCTGTGAGATGAATTAACAGAACACAGAGCAGTTTCTCAGAAAGCTTCTTTCCAGTTTTGAACGGAAGATATTTCCTTTTTCACCATAGCCCTCTATGGGCTTAAACTATCCCTTTGCCAATTCCCCAAGAAAAGCCTTAGCGAAAGGCTTCTTGAAGGGAAATATGTGACTCTGTGAGATGAATTAACAGAACACAGAGCAGTTTCTCTGAAAGCTTCTTTCCAGTTTTGAACGGAAGCTATTTCCTTTTTCACCATAGCCCTCTTTGGGCTTCCAAATATCCCTTTGCCAATTCCACAAGAACAGCCTTAGCGAAAGGCTTCTTGAAGGGAAAGATGTAACTCTGTGAGATGAATTAACAGAACACAGAGCAGTTTCTCAGAAAGCTTCTTTCCAGTTTTGAACGGAAGTTATTTCCTTTTTCACGATAGCCCTCTATGGGCTTCCAAATATCCCTTTGCCAATTCCACAAGAACAGCCTTAGCGAAAGACTTCTTGAAGGGAAAGATGTAACTCTGTGAGATGAATTAACAGAACACAAAGCAGTTTCTCAGAAAGCTTCTTTCCAGTTTTGAACGGAAGATATTTCCTTTTTCACCATAGCCGTCTATGGGCTTCCAAATATCCCTTTGCCAATTCCACAAGAACAGCCTTAGCGAAAGGCTTCTTGAAGGGAAAGATGTAACACTGTGAGATGAGATAACAGAACACAGAACAGTTTCTCAGAAAGCTTCTTTCCAGTTTTGAACGGAAGATATTTCCTTTTTCACCATAGCCCTCTATGGGCTGAATCTATCCCTTTGCCAATTCCCCAAGAACAGACTTAGCGAAAGGCTTCTTGAAGGGAAAGTTGTAACTCTGTGAGATGAATTAACAGAACACAGAGCAGTTTCACAGAAAGTTTCTTTCCAGTTTTGAACGGAAGATATTTCCTTTTTCACCATAGCAATCTATGGGCTTCCAAATATCCCTTTGCCAATTCCACAAGAACAGCCTTAGCGAAAGGCTTCTTGAAGGGAAAGATGTAACTCTGTGAGATGAATTAACAGAACACGGAGTAGTTTCTCAGAAAGCTTCTTTCCAGTTTTGAACGGAAGATATTTCCTTTCTCACCATAGCCCTCTATGGGCTTCCAAATATCCCTTTCCCAATTCCACAAGAACAGCCTTAGCGAAAGGATTCTTGAAGGGAAAGATGTAACTCTGTGAGATGAATTAACAGAACAGAGAGCAGTTTCTCAGAAAGCGTCTTTCCAGTTTTGAACGGAAGATATTTCCTTTTTCATCATAGCCCTCTATGGGCTTCCAAATATCCCTTTGCCAATTCCACAAGAACAGCCTTAGCGAAAGGCTTCTTGAAGGGAAAGATGTAACTCTGTGAGATGAATTAACAGAACACAGAGCAGTTTCTCAGAAAGATTCTTTCCAGTTTTGAACAGAAGATATTTCCTTTTTCACCATAGCCCTCTACGGGCTTCCAAATATCCCTTTGCCAATTCCACAAGAACAGCCTTAGCGAAAGGCTTCTTGAAGGGAAAGATGTAACTCTGTGAGATGAATTAACAGAACACAGAGCAGTTTCTCAGAAAGCTTCTTTCCAGTTTTGAACGGAAGATATTTCCTTTTTCACCATAGCCCTCTATGGGCTTAAACTATCCCTCTGCCAATTCCCCAAGAACAGCCTTAGCGAAAGGCTTCTTGAAGGGAAAGATGTAACTCTGTGAGATGAATTAACAGAACACAGAGCAGTTTCTCAGAAAGTTTCTTTCCAGTTTTGAACGGAAGATATTTCCTTTTTCACCCTAGCCCTCTATGGGCTTCCAAATATCCCTTTGCCAATTCCACAAGAACAGCCTTAGCGAAAGGCTTCTTGAAGGGAAAGATGTAACTCTGTGAGATGAATTAACAGAACACGGAGCAGTTTCTCAGAAAGCTTCTTTCCAGTTTTGAACGGAAGATATTTCCTTTCTCACCATAGCCCTCTATGGGCTTCCAAATATCCCTTTGCCAATTCCACAAGAACAGCCTTAGCGAAAGGCTTCTTGAAGGGAAAGATGTAACTCTGTGAGATGAATTAACAGAACACAGAGCAGTTTCTCAGAAAGCTTCTTTCCAGTTTTGAACGGAAGATATTTCCTTTTTCACCATAGCCGTCTATGGGCTTCCAAATATCCCTTTGCCAATTCCACAAGAACAGCCTTAGCGAAAGGCTTCTTGAAGGGAAAGATGTAACAGTGTGAGATGAGATAACAGAACACAGAGCAGTTTCTCACAAAGCTTCTTTCCAGTTTTGAACGGAAGATATTTTCTTTTTCACCATAGCCCTCTTTGGGCTTCCAAATATCCCTTTGCCAATTCCACATGAACAGCCTTAGCGAAAGGCTTCTTGAAGGGAAAGATGTAACTCTGTGAGATGAATTAAGAGAACACGGAGCAGTTTCTCCGAAAGCTTCTTTCCAGTTTTGAACGGAAGATATTTCCTTTTTCACCATAGCCGTCTATGGGCTTCCAATATCCCTTTGCCAATTCCACAAGAACAGCCTTAGCGAAAGGCTTCTTGAAGGGAAAGATGTAACTCTGTGAGATGAATTAACAGAACACAGAGCAGTTTCTCAG
Organism: Chlorocebus sabaeus; assembly: GCF_047675955.1. Taxonomy (NCBI): domain Eukaryota; kingdom Metazoa; phylum Chordata; class Mammalia; order Primates; family Cercopithecidae; genus Chlorocebus; species Chlorocebus sabaeus. Next base: position 963,132 of record NW_027327459.1, read on the forward strand.
AAAGCTTCTTTCCAGTTTTGAACGGAAGATATTTCCTTTTTCACCATAGCCGTCTATGGGCTTCCAAATATCCCTTTGCCAATTCCACAAGAACAGCCTTAGTGAAAGGCTTCTTGAAGGGAAAGATGTAACTCTGTGAGATGAATTAACAGAACAGAGAGCAGTTTCTCAGAAAGCGTCTTTCCAGTTTTGAACGGAAGATATTTCCTTTTTCACCATAGCCCCCTATGGGCTTCCAAATATCCCTTTGCCAATTCCCCAAAAACAGCCTTAGCGAAAGGCTTCTTGAAGGGAAAGATGTAACTCTGTGAGATGAATTAACAGAACACAGAGCAGTTTCTCAGAAAGCTTCTTTCCAGTTTTGAACCTAAGATATTTCCTTTTTCACCATAGCCCTCTATGGGCTTCCAAATATCCCTTTGCCAATTCCACAAGAACAGCCTTAGCGAAAGGCTTCTTGAAGGGAAAGATGTAACTCTGTGAGATGAATTAAAAGAACACGGAGCAGTTTCTCAGAAAGCTTCTTTCCAGTTTTGAACGGGAGATATTTCCTTTTTCACCATAGCCCTCCACAGGTTTCCAAATATCCCTTTGCCAATTCCACAAGAACAGCCTTAGCGAAAGGCTTCTTGAAGGGAAAGATGTAACTCTGTGAGACGAATTCACAGAACACAGAGCAGTTTCTCAGAAAGCTTCTTTCCAGTTTTGAACGGAAGATATTTCCTTTTTCACCATAGCCCTCTATGGGCTTCCAAATATCCCTTTGCCAATTCCACAAGAACAGCCTTAGCGAAAGGCTTCTTGAAGGGAAAGATGTAACTCTGTGAGATGAATTAACAGAACACAGAGCAGTTTCTCAGAAAGCTTCTTTCCAGTTTTGAACGGAAGATATTTCCTTTTTCACCATAGCCCTCTATGGGCTTCCAAATATCCCTTTGCCAATTCCACAAGAACAGCCTTAGCGAAAGGCTTCTTGAAGGGAAAGATGTAACTCTGTGAGATGAATTAACAGAACACGGAGCAGTTTCTCAGAAAGCTTCTTTCCAGTTTTGAACGGAAGATATTTCCTTTTTCACCATAGCCCTCTATGGGCTTCCAAATATCCCTTTGCCAATTCCACAAGAACAGCCTTAGCGAAAGGCTTCTTGAAGGGAAAGATGTAACTCTGTGAGATGAATTAACAGAACACAGAGCAGTTTCTCAGAAAGCTTCTTTCCAGTTTTGAACGGAAGATATTTCCTTTTTCACCATAGCCGTCTATGGGCTTCCAAATATCCCTTTGCCAATTCCACAAGAACAGCCTTAGTGAAAGGCTTCTTGAAGGGAAAGATGTAACTCTGTGAGATGAATTAACAGAACAGAGAGCAGTTTCTCAGAAAGCGTCTTTCCAGTTTTGAACGAAAGATATTTCCTTTTTCACCATAGCCCCCTATGGGCTTCCAAATATCCCTTTGCCAATTCCCCAAAAACAGCCTTAGCGAAAGGCTTCTTGAAGGGAAAGATGTAACTCTGTGAGATGAATTAACAGAACACAGAGCAGTTTCTCAGAAAGCTTCTTTCCAGTTTTGAACCTAAGATATTTCCTTTTTCACCATAGCCCTCTATGGACTTCCAAATATCCCTTTGCCAATTCCACAAGAACAGCCTTAGCGAAAGGCTTCTTGAAGGGAAAGATGTAACTCTGTGAGATGAATTAACAGAACACGGAGCAGTTTCTCAGAAAGCTTCTTTCCAGTTTTGAACGGAAGATATTTCCTTTTTCACCATAGCCCTCCACAGGTTTCCAAATATCCCTTTGCCAATTCCACAAGAACAGCCTTAGCGAAAGGCTTCTTGAAGGGAAAGATGTAACTCTGTGAGACGAATTCACAGAACACAGAGCAGTTTCTCAGAAAGCTTCTTTCCAGTTTTGAACGGAAGATATTTCCTTTTTCACCATAGCCCTCTATGGGCTTCCAAATATCCCTTTGCCAATTCCACAAGAACAGCCTTAGCGAAAGGCTTCTTGAAGGGAAAGATGTAACTCTGTGAGATGAATTAACAGAACACAGAGCAGTTTCTCAGAAAGCTTCTTTCCAGTTTTGAACGGAAGATATTTCCTTTTTCACCATAGCCGTCTATGGGCTTCCAAATATCCCTTTGCCAATTCCACAAGAACAGCCTTAGCGAAAGGCTTCTTGAAGGGAAAGATGTAACACTGTGAGATGAGATAACAGAACACAGAACAGTTTCTCAGAAAGCTTCTTTCCAGTTTTGAACGGAAGATATTTCCTTTTTCACCATAGCCCTCTATGGGCTTCCAAATATCCCTTTGCCAATTCCACAAGAACAGCCTTAGCGAAAGGCTTCTTGAAGGGAAAGATGTAACTCTGTGAGATGAATTAACAGAACACGGAGCAGTTTCTCAGAAAGCTTCTTTCCAGTTTTGAACGGAAGATATTTCCTTTCTCACCATAGCCCTCTATGGGCTTCCAAATATCCCTTTGCCAATTCCACAAGAACAGCCTTAGCGAAAGGCTTATTGAAGGGAAAGATGTAACTCTGTGAGATGAATTAACAGAACAGAGAGCAGTTTCTCAGAAAGCGTCTTTCCAGTTTTGAACGGAAGATATTTCCTTTTTCACCATAGCCCCATATGGGCTTCCAAATATCCCTTTGCCAATTCCCCAAAAACAGCCTTAGCGAAAGGCTTCTTGAAGGGAAAGATGTAACTCTGTGAGATGAATTAACAGAACACAGAGCAGTTTCTCAGAAAGCTTCTTTCCAGTTTTGAACGGAAGATATTTTCTTTTTCACCATAGCCCTCTTTGGGCTTCCAAATATCCCTTTGCCAATTCCACAAGAACAGCCTTAGCGAAAGGCTTCTTGAAGGGAAAGATGTAACTCTGTGAGATGAATTAACAGAACACGGAGCAGGTTCTCAGAAAGCTTCTTTCCAGTTTTGAACGGAAGATATTTCCTTTCTCACCATAGCCCTCTATGGGCTTCCAAATATCCCTTTGCCAATTCCACAAGAACAGCCTTAGCGAAAGGATTCTTGAAGGGAAAGATGTAACTCTGTGAGATGAATTAACAGAACAGAGAGCAGTTTCTCAGAAAGCGTCTTTCCAGTTTTGAACGGAAGATATTTCCCTTTTCACCATAGCCCCCTATGGGCTTCCAAATATCCCTTTGCCAATTCCCCAAAAACAGCCTTAGCGAAAGGCTTCTTGAAGGGAAAGATGTAACTCTGTGAGATGAATTAACAGAACACAGAGCAGTTTCTCAGAAAACTTCTTTCCAGTTTTGAACGGAAGATATTTCCTTTTTCACCCTAGCCCTCTATGGGCTTCCAAATATCCCTTTGCCAATTCCACAAGAACAGCCTTAGCGAAAGGCTTCTTGAAGGGAAATATGTGACTCTGTGAGATGAATTAACAGAACACAGAGCAGTTTCTCTGAAAGCTTCTTTCCAGTTTTGAACGGAAGCTATTTCCTTTTTCACCATAGCCCTCTTTGGGCTTCCAAATATCCCTTTGCCAATTCCACAAGAACAGCCTTAGCGAAAGGCTTCTTGAAGGGAAAGATGTAACTCTGTGAGATGAATTAACAGAACACAGAGCAGTTTCTCAGAAAGCTTCTTTCCAGTTTTGAACGGAAGTTATTTCCTTTTTCACGATAGCCCTCTATGGGCTTCCAAATATCCCTTTGCCAATTCCACAAGAACAGCCTTAGCGAAAGACTTCTTGAAGGGAAAGATGTAACTCTGTGAGATGAATTAACAGAACACAAAGCAGTTTCTCAGAAAGCTTCTTTCCAGTTTTGAACGGAAGATATTTCCTTTTTCACCATAGCCGTCTATGGGCTTCCAAATATCCCTTTGCCAATTCCACAAGAACAGCCTTAGCGAAAGGCTTCTTGAAGGGAAAGATGTAACACTGTGAGATGAGATAACAGAACACAGAACAGTTTCTCAGAAAGCTTCTTTCCAGTTTTGAACGGAAGATATTTCCTTTTTCACCATAGCCCTCTATGGGCTGAATCTATCCCTTTGCCAATTCCCCAAGAACAGACTTAGCGAAAGGCTTCTTGAAGGGAAAGTTGTAACTCTGTGAGATGAATTAACAGAACACAGAGCAGTTTCTCAGAAAGTTTCTTTCCAGTTTTGAACGGAAGATATTTCCTTTTTCACCATAGCAATCTATGGGCTTCCAAATATCCCTTTGCCAATTCCACAAGAACAGCCTTAGCGAAAGGCTTCTTGAAGGGAAAGATGTAACTCTGTGAGATGAATTAACAGAACACGGAGTAGTTTCTCAGAAAGCTTCTTTCCAGTTTTGAACGGAAGATATTTCCTTTCTCACCATAGCCCTCTATGGGCTTCCAAATATCCCTTTCCCAATTCCACAAGAACAGCCTTAGCGAAAGGCTTCTTGAAGGGAAAGATGTAACTCTGTGAGATGAATTAACAGAACAGAGAGCAGTTTCTCAGAAAGCGTCTTTCCAGTTTTGAACGGAAGATATTTCCTTTTTCATCATAGCCCTCTATGGGCTTCCAAATATCCCTTTGCCAATTCCACAAGAACAGCCTTAGCGAAAGGCTTCTTGAAGGGAAAGATGTAACTCTGTGAGATGAATTAACAGAACACAGAGCAGTTTCTCAGAAAGCTTCTTTCCAGTTTTGAACGGAAGATATTTCCTTTTTCACCATAGCCCTCTATGGGCTTAAACTATCCCTCTGCCAATTCCCCAAGAACAGCCTTAGGGAAAGGCTTCTTGAAGGGAAAGATGTAACTCTGTGAGATGAATTAACAGAACACAGAGCAGTTTCTCAGAAAGTTTCTTTCCAGTTTTGAACGAAAGATATTTCCTTTTTCACCATAGCCCTCTATGGGCTTCCAAATATCCCTTTGCTAATTCCACAAGAACAGCCTTAGCGAAAGGCTTCTTGAAGGGAAAGATGTAACTCTGTGAGATGAATTAACAGAACACGGAGCAGTTTCTCAGAAAGCTTCTTTCCAGTTTTGAACGGAAGATATTTCCTTTCTCACCATAGCCCTCTATGGGCTTCCAAATATCCCTTTGCCAATTCCACAAGAACAGCCTTAGCGAAAGGCTTCTTGAAGGGAAAGATGTAACTCTGTGAGATGAATGAACAGAACACAGAGCAGTTTCTCAGAAAGCTTCTTTCCAGTTTTGAACGGAAGATATTTCCTTTTTCACCATAGCCGTCTATGGGCTTCCAAATATCCCTTTGCCAATTCCACAAGAACAGCCTTAGCGAAAGGCTTCTTGAAGGGAAAGATGTAACAGTGTGAGATGAGATAACAGAACACAGAACAGTTTCTCAGAAAGCTTCTTTCCAGTTTTGAACGGAAGATATTTCCTTTTTCACCATAGCCCTCTATGGGCTTCCAAATATCCCTTTGCCAATTCCACAAGAACAGCCTTAGCGAAAGGCTTCTTGAAGGGAAAGATGTAACTCTGTGAGATGAATTAACAGAACACGGAGCAGTTTCTCAGAAAGCGTCTTTCCAGTTTTGAACGGAAGATATTTCCTTTTTCACCATAGCCCTCTATGGGCTTCCAAATATCCCTTTGCCAATTCCACAAGAACAGCCTTAGCGAAAGGATTCTTGAAGGGAAAGATGTAACTCTGTGAGATGAATTAACAGAACACAGAGCAGTTTCTCAGAAAGCTTCTTTCCAGTTTTGAACGGAAGATATTTCCTTTTTCACCATAGCCGTCTATGGGCTTTCAAATATCCCTTTGCCAATTCCACAAGAACAGCCTTAGTGAAAGGCTTCTTGAAGGGAAAGATGTAACTCTGTGAGATGAATTAACAGAACAGAGAGCAGTTTCTCAGAAAGCGTCTTTCCAGTTTTGAACGGAAGATATTTCCTTTTTCACCATAGCCCCCTATGGGCTTCCAAATATCCCTTTGCCAATTCCCCAAAAACAGCCTTAGCGAAAGGCTTCTTGAAGGGAAAGATGTAACTCTGTGAGATGAATTAACAGAACACAGAGCAGTTTCTCAGAAAGCTTCTTTCCAGTTTTGAACCTAAGATATTTCCTTTTTCACCATAGCCCTCTATGGGCTTCCAAATATCCCTTTGCCAATTCCACAAGAACAGTCTTAGCGAAAGGCTTCTTGAAGGGAAAGATGTAACTCTGTGAGATGAATTAACAGAACACGGAGCAGTTTCTCAGAAAGCTTCTTTCCAGTTTTGAACGGAAGATATTTCCTTTTTCACCATAGCCCTCCACAGGTTTCCAAATATCCCTTTGCCAATTCCACAAGAACAGCCTTAGCGAAAGGCTTCTTGAAGGGAAAGATGTAACTCTGTGAGACGAATTCACAGAACACAGAGCAGTTTCTCAGAAAGCTTCTTTCCAGTTTTGAACGGAAGATATTTCCTTTTTCACCATAGCCCTCTATGGGCTTCCAAATATCCCTTTGCCAATTCCACAAGAACAGCCTTAGCGAAAGGCTTATTGAAGGGAAAGATGTAACTCTGTGAGATGAATTAACAGAACAGAGAGCAGTTTCTCAGAAAGCGTCTTTCCAGTTTTGAACGGAAGATATTTCCTTTTTCACCATAGCCCCCTATGGGCTTCCAAATATCCCTTTGCCAATTCCCCAAAAACAGCCTTAGCGAAAGGCTTCTTGAAGGGAAAGATGTAACTCTGTGAGATGAATTAACAGAACACAGAGCAGTTTCTCAGAAAGCTTCTTTCCAGTTTTGAACGGAAGATATTTTCTTTTTCACCATAGCCCTCTTTGGGCTTCCAAATATCCCTTTGCCAATTCCACAAGAACAGCCTTAGCGAAAGGCTTCTTGAAGGGAAAGATGTAACTCTGTGAGATGAATTAACAGAACACGGAGCAGGTTCTCAGAAAGCTTCTTTCCAGTTTTGAACGGAAGATATTTCCTTTCTCACCATAGCCCTCTATGGGCTTCCAAATATCCCTTTGCCAATTCCACAAGAACAGCCTTAGCGAAAGGCTTCTTGAAGGGAAAGATGTAACTCTGTGAGATGAATTAACAGAACACGGAGCAGTTTCTCAGAAAGCTTCTTTCCAGTTTTGAACGGAAGATATTTCCTTTTTCACCATAGCCCTCCACGGGTTTCCAAATATCCCTTTGCCAATTCCACAAGAACAGCCTTAGCGAAAGGCTTCTTGAAGGGAAAGATGCAACTCTGTGAGACGAATTAACAGAACACAGAGCAGTTTCTCAGAAAGCTTCTTTCCAGTTTTGAACGGAAGATAATTCCTTTTTCACCATAGCCCTCTACGGGCTTCCAAATATCCCTTTGCCAATTCCACAAGAACAGCCTTAGCGAAAGGCTTCTTGAAGGGAAAGATGTAACTCTGTGAGATGAATTAACAGAACACAGAGCAGTTTCTCAGAAAGCTTCTTTCCAGTTTTGAACGGAAGATATTTCCTTTTTCACCATAGCCCTCTATGGGCTTAAACTATCCCTTTGCCAATTCCCCAAGAAAAGCCTTAGCGAAAGGCTTCTTGAAGGGAAAGATGTGACTCTGTGAGATGAATTAACAGAACACAGAGCAGTTTCTCTGAAAGCTTCTTTCCAGTTTTGAACGGAAGATATTTCCTTTTTCACCATAGCCCTGTTTGGGCTTCCAAATATCCCTTTGCCAATTCCACAAGAACAGCCTTAGCGAAAGGCTTCTTGAAGGGAAAGATGTAACTCTGTGAGATGAATTAACAGAACACAGAGCAGTTTCTCAGAAAGCTTCTTTCCAGTTTTGAACGGAAGATATTTCCTTTTTCACCATAGCCCTCTATGGGCTTCCAAATATCCCTTTGCCAATTCCACAAGAACAGCCTTAGCGAAAGACTTCTTGAAGGGAAAGATGTAACTCTGTGAGATGAATTAACAGAACACAAAGCAGTTTCTCAGAAAGCTTCTTTCCAGTTTTGAACGGAAGATATTTCCTTTTTCACCATAGCCGTCTATGGGCTTCCAAATATCCCTTTGCCAATTCGACAAGAACAGCCTTAGCGAAAGGCTTCTTGAAGGGAAAGATGTAACACTGTGAGATGAGATAACAGAACACAGAACAGTTTCTCAGAAAGCTTCTCTCCAGTTTTGAACGGAAGATATTTCCTTTTTCACCATAGCCCCCTATGGGCTTCCAAATATCCCTTTGCCAATTCCCCAAAAACAGCCTTAGCGAAAGGCTTCTTGAAGGGAAAGATGTAACTCTGTGAGATGAATTAACAGAACACAGAGCAGTTTCTCAGAAAGCTTCTTTCCAGTTTTGAACGGAAGATATTTTCTTTTTCACCATAGCCCTCTTTGGGCTTCCAAATATCCCTTTGCCAATTCCACATGAACAGCCTTATCGAAAGGCTTCTTGAAGGGAAAGATGTAACTCTGTGAGATGAATTAAGAGAACTCAGAGCAGTTTCTCCGAAAGCTTCTTTCCAGTTTTGAACGGAAGATATTCCCTTTTTCACCATAGCCGTCTATGGGATTCCAATATCCCTTTGCCAATTCCACAAGAACAGCCTTAGCGAAAGGCTTCTTGAAGGGAAAGATGTAACTCTGTGAGATGAATTAACAGAACACAGAGCAGTTTCTCAGAAAGCTTCTTTCCAGTTTTGAACGGAAGATATTTCCTTTTTCACCATAGCCCTCTATGGGCTTCCAAATATCCCTTTGCCAATTCCACAAGAACAGCCTTAGCGAAAGGCTTCTTGAAGGGAAAGATGTAACTCTGTGAGATGAGCTAACAGAACACAGAACAGTTTCTCAGAAAGCTTCTTTCCAGTTTTGAACGGAAGATAAATCCTTTTTCACCATAGCCCTCTACGGGCTTCCAAATATCCCTTTGCCAATTCCACAAGAACAGCCTTAGCGAAAGGCTTCCTGAAGGGAAAGATGTAACTCTGTGAGATGAATTAACAGAACACAGAGCAGTTTCTCAGAAAGCTTCTTTCCAGTTTTGAACGGAAGATATTTCCTTTTTCACCATAGCCCTCTATGGGCTGAAACTATCCCTTTGCCAATTCCCCAAGAACAGCCTTAGCGAAAGGCTTCTTGAAGGGAAAGATGTAACTCTGTGAGATGAATTAACAGAACACAGAGCAGTTTCTCAGAAAGTTTCTTTCCAGTTTTGAACGGAAGATATTTCCTTTTTCACCATAGCCCTCTATGGGCTTCCAAATATCCCTTTGCCAATTCCACAAGAACAGCCTTAGCGAAAGGCTTCTTGAAGGGAAAGATGTAACTCTGTGAGATGAATTAACAGAACACGGAGTAGTTTCTCAGAAAGCTTCTTTCCAGTTTTGAACGGAAGATATTTCCTTTCTCACCGTAGCCCTCTATGGGCTTCCAAATATCCCTTTCCCAATTCCACAAGAACAGCCTTAGCGAAAGGATTCTTGAAGGGAAAGATGTAACTCTGTGAGATGAATTAACAGAACAGAGAGCAGTTTCTCAGAAAGCGTCTTTCCAGTTTTGAACGGAAGATATTTCCTTTTTCATCATAGCCCTCTATGGGCTTCCAAATATGCCTTTGCCAATTCCACAAGAACAGCCTTAGCGAAAGGCTTCTTGAAGGGAAAGATGTAACTCTGTGAGATGAATTAACAGAACACAGAGCAGTTTCTCAGAAAGCTTCTTTCCAGTTTTGAACAGAAGATATTTCCTGTTTCACCATAGCCCTCTACGGGCTTCCAAATATCCCTTTGCCAATTCCACAAGAACAGCCTTAGCGAAAGGCTTCTTGAAGGGAAAGATGTAACTCTGTGAGATGAATTAACAGAACACAGAGCAGTTTCTCAGAAAGCTTCTTTCCAGTTTTGAACGGAAGATATTTCCTTTTTCACCATAGCCCTCTATGGGCTTAAACTATCCCTTTGCCAATTCCACAAGAACAGCCTTAGCGAAAGGCTTCTTGAAGGGAAAGATGTAACTCTGTGAGATGAATTAACAGAACACAGAGCAGTTTCTCAGAAAGTTTCTTTCCAGTTTTGAACGGAAGATATTTCCTTTTTCACCATAGCCCTCTATGGGCTTCCAAATATCCCTTTGCCAATTCCACAAGAACAGCCTTAGCGAAAGGCTTCTTGAAGGGAAAGATGTAACTCTGTGAGATGAATTAACAGAACAGAGAGCAGTTTCTCAGAAAGCGTCTTTCCAGTTTTGAACGGAAGATATTTCCTTTTTCATCATAGCCTTCTATGGGCTTCCAAATATCCCTTTGCCAATTCCACAAGAACAGCCTTAGCGAAAGGCTTCTTGAAGGGAAAGATGTAACTCTGTGAGATGAATTAACAGAACATAGAACAGTTTCTCAGAAAGCTTCTTTCCAGTTTTGAACAGAAGATATTTCCTTTTTCACCGTAGCCCTCTATGGGCTTCCAAATATCCCTTTGCCAATTCCACAAGAACAGCCTTAGCGAAAGGCTTCTTGAAGGGAAAGATGTAACTCTGTGAGATGAATTAACAGAACACAGAGCAGTTTCTCAGAAAGCTTCTTTCCAGTTTTGAACGGAAGATATTTCCTTTTTCACCATAGCCCTCTATAGGCTTCCAAATATCCCTTTGCCAATTCCAAAAGAACAGCCTTAGCGAAAGGCTTCTTGAAGGGAAAGATGTAACTCTGTGAGATGAATTAACGGAACACAGAGCAGTTTCTCAGAAAGCTTCTTTCCAGTTTTGAACGGAAGATATTTCCTTTTTCACCATAGCCCTCTATGGGCTTAAACGATCCCTTTGCCAATTCCCCAAGAACAGCCTTAGCGAAAGGCTTCTTGAAGGGAAAGATGTAACACTGTGAGATGAGATAACAGAACACAGAACAGTTTCTCAGAAAGCTTCTTTCCAGTTTTGAACGGAAGATATTTCCTTTTTCTCCATAGCCCTCTATGGGCTTCCAAATATCCCTTTGCCAATTCCACAAGAACAGCCTTAGCGAAAGGCTTCTTGAAGGGAAAGATGTAACTCTGTGAGATGAATTAACAGAACACGGAGCAGTTTCTCAGAAAGCTTCTTTCCAGTTTTGAACGGAAGATATTTCCTTTCTCACCATAGCCCTCTATGGGCTTCCAAATATCCCTTTGCCAATTCCACAAGAACAGCCTTAGCGAAAGGCTTCTTGAAGGTAAAGATGTAACTCTGTGAGATGAATTAACAGAACAGAGAGCAGTTTCTCAGAAAGCGTCTTTCCAGTTTTGAACGGAAGATATTTCCTTTTTCACCATAGCCCCCTATGGGCTTCCAAATATCCCTTTGCCAATTCCCCAAAAACAGCCTTAGCGAAAGGCTTCTTGAAGGGAAAGATGTAACTCTGTGAGATGAATTAACAGAACACAGAGCAGTTTCTCAGAAAGCTTCTTTCCAGTTTTGAACGGAAGATATTTTCTTTTTCACCATAGCCCTCTTTGGGCTTCCAAATATCCCTTTGCCAATTCCACATGAACAGCCTTAGCGAAAGGCTTCTTGAAGGGAAAGATGTAACTCTGTGAGATGAATTAAGAGAACACAAAGCAGTTTCTCCGAAAGCTTCTTTCCAGTTTTGAACGGAAGATATTTCCTTTTTCACCATAGCTGTCTATGGGCTTCCAATATCCCTTTGCCAATTCCACAAGAACAGCCTTAGCGAAAGGCTTCTTGAAGGGAAAGATGTAACTCTGTGAGATGAATTAACAGAACACAGAGCAGTTTCTCAGAAAGTTTCTTTCCAGTTTTGAACTTAAGATATTTCCTTTTTCACCATAGCCCTCTATGGGCTTCCAAATATCCCTTTGCCAATACCACAAGAACAGCCTTAGCGAAAGGCTTCTTGGAGGGAAAGATGTAACTCTGTGAGATGAGATAACAGAACACAGAACAGTTTCTCAGAAAGCTTCTTTCCAGTTTTGAACGGAAGATAATTCCTTTTTCACCATAGCCCTCTACGGGCTTCCAAATATCCCTTTGCCAATTCCACAAGAACAGCCTTAGCGAAAGGCTTCTTGAAGGGAAAGATGTAACTCTGTGAGATGAATTAACAGAACACAGAGCAGTTTCTCAGAAAGCTTCTTTCCAGTTTTGAACGGAAGATATTTCCTTTTTCACCATAGCCCTCTATGGGCTTCCAAATATCCCTTTGCCAATTCCACAAGAACAGCCTTAGCGAAAGGCTTCTTGAAGGGAAAGATGTAACTCTGTGAGATGAATTAACAGAACACAGAGCAGTTTCTCAGAAAGTTTCTTTCCAGTTTTGAACGGAAGACATTTCCTTTTTCACCATAGCCCTCTATGGGCTTCCAAATATCCCTTTGCCAATTCCACAAGAACAGCCTTATCGAAAGGCTTCTTGAAGGGAAAGATGTAACTCTGTTAGATGAATTAACAGAACACAGAGCAGTTTCTCAGAAAGCTTCTTTCCAGTTTTGAACGGAAGATATTTCCTTTTTCACCATAGCCCTCTTTGGGCTTCCCAATATCCCATTGCCAATTCCACAAGAACAGCCTTAGCGAAAGGCTTCTTGAAGGGAAAGATGTAACTCTGTGAGATGAATTAACAGAACACAGAGCAGTTTCTCAGAAAGCTTCTTTCCAGTTTTGAACGGAAGATATTTCCTTTTTCACCATAGCCCTCTATGGGCTTCCAAATATCCCTTTGCCAATTCCACAAGAACAGCCTTAGCGAAAGGCTTCTTGAAGGGAAAGATGTAACTCTGTGAGATGAATTAACAGAACACAGAGCAGTTTCTCAGAAAGCTTCTTTCCAGTTTTGAACGGAAGATATTTCCTTTTTCACCATAGCCGTCTATGGGCTTCCAAATATCCCTTTGCCAATTCCACAAGAACAGCCTTAGCGAAAGGCTTCTTGAAGGGAAAGATGTAACACTGTGAGATGAGATAACAGAACACAGAACAGTTTCTCAGAAAGCTTCTTTCCAGTTTTGAACGGAAGATATTTCCTTTTTCACCATAGCCCTCTATGGGCTTCCAAATATCCCTTTGCCAATTCCACAAGAACAGCCTTAGCGAAAGGCTTCTTGAAGGGAAAGATGTAACTCTGTGAGATGAATTAACAGAACACGGAGCAGTTTCTCAGAAAGCTTCTTTCCAGTTTTGAACGGAAGATATTTCCTTTCTCACCATAGCCCTCTATGGGCTTCCAAATATCCCTTTGCCAATTCCACAAGAACAGCCTTAGCGAAAGGCTTCTTGAAGGTAAAGATGTAACTCTGTGAGATGAATTAACAGAACAGAGAGCAGTTTCTCAGAATGCGTCTTTCCAGTTTTGAACGGAAGATATTTCCTTTTTCACCATAGCCGTCTATGGGCTTCCAAATATCCCTTTGCCAATTCCACAAGAACAGCCTTAGCGAAAGGCTTCTTGAAGGGAAAGATGTAACACTGTGAGATGAGATAACAGAACACAGAACAGTTTCTCAGAAAGCTTCTTTCCAGTTTTGAACGGAAGATATTTCCTTTTTCACCATAGCCCTCTATGGGCTTCCAAATATCCCTTTGCCAATTCCACAAGAACAGCCTTAGCGAAAGGCTTCTTGAAGGGAAAGATGTAACTCTGTGAGATGAATTAACAGAACACGGAGCAGTTTCTCAGAAAGCTTCTTTCCAGTTTTGAACGGAAGATATTTCCTTTCTCACCATAGCCCTCTATGGGCTTCCAAATATCCCTTTGCCAATTCCACAAGAACAGCCTTAGCGAAAGGCTTCTTGAAGGTAAAGATGTAACTCTGTGAGATGAATTAACAGAACAGAGAGCAGTTTCTCAGAAAGCGTCTTTCCAGTTTTGAACGGAAGATATTTCCTTTTTCACCATAGCCCCCTATGGGCTTCCAAATATCCCATTGCCAATTCCCCAAAAACAGCCTTAGCGAAAGGCTTCTTGAAGGGAAAGATGTAACTCTGTGAGATGAATTAACAGAACACAGAGCAGTTTCTCAGAAAGCTTCTTTCCAGTTTTGAACGGAAGATATTTTCTTTTTCACCATAGCCCTCTTTGGGCTTCCAAATATCCCTTTGCCAATTCCACAAGAACAGCCTTAGCGAAAGGCTTCTTGAAGGGAAAGATGTAACTCTGTGAGATGAATTAAGAGAACACAGAGCAGTTTCTCCGAAAGCTTCTTTCCAGTTTTGAACGGAAGATATTTCCTTTTTCACCATAGCCGTCTATGGGCTTCCAATATCCCTTTGCCAATTCCACAAGAACAGCCTTAGCGAAAGGCTTCTTGAAGGGAAAGATGTAACTCTGTGAGATGAATTAACAGAACACAGAGCAGTTTCTCAGAAAGCTTCTTTCCAGTTTTGAACGGAAGATATTTCCTTTTTCACCATAGCCCTCTATGGGCTTCCAAATATCCCTTTGCCAATTCCACAAGAACAGCCTTAGCGAAAGGCTTCTTGAAGGGAAAGATGTAACTCTGTGAGATGAGATAACAGAACACAGAACAGTTTCTCAGAAAGCTTCTTTCCAGTTTTGAACGGAAGATAATTCCTTTTTCACCATAGCCCTCTACGGGCTTCCAAATATCCCTTTGCCAATTCCACAAGAACAGCCTTAGCGAAAGGCTTCTTGAAGGGAAAGATGTAACTCTGTGAGATGAATTAACAGAACACAGAGCAGTTTCTCAGAAAGCTTCTTTCCAGTATTGAACGGAAGATATTTCCTTTCTCACCATAGCCCTCTATGGGCTTCCAAATATCCCTTTGCCAATTCCACAAGAACAGCCTTAGCGAAAGGCTTCTTGAAGGGAAAGATGTAACTCTGTGAGATGAATTAACAGAACAGAGAGCAGTTTCTCAGAAAGCGTCTTTCCAGTTTTGAACGGAAGATATTTCCTTTTTCATCATAGCCCTCTATGGGCTTGCAAATATCCCTTTGCCAATTCCCCAAGAACAGCCTTAGCGAAAGGCTTCTTGAAGGGAAAGATGTAACTCTGTGAGATGAATTAACAGAACACAGAGCAGTTTCTCAGAAAGCTTCTTTCCAGTTTTGAACGGAAGATATTTCCTTTTTCACCGTAGCCCTCTATGGGCTTAAAAATATCCCTTTGCCAATTCCACAAGAACAGCCTTAGCGAAAGGCTTCTTGAAGGGAAAGATGTAACTCTGTGAGACGAATTAACAGAACACAGAGCAGTTTCTTAGAAAGCTTCTTTCCAGTTTTGAACGGAAGATAATTCCTTTTTCACCATAGCCCTCTACGGGCTTCCAAATATCCCTTTGCCAATTCCACAAGAACAGCCTTAGCGAAAGGCTTCTTGAAGGGAAAGATGTAACTCTGTGAGATGAATTAACAGAACACAGAGCAGTTTCTCAGAAAGCTTCTTTCCAGCTTTGAACGGAAGATATTTCCTTTTTCACCATAGCCCTCTATGGGCTTAAACTATCCCTTTGCCAATTCCCCAAGAACAGAATTAGCGAAAGGGTTCTTGAAGGGAAAGATGTAACTCTGTGAGATGAATTAACAGAACACAGAGCAGTTTCTCAGAAAGCTTCTTTCCAGTTTTGAACGGAAGATATTTCCTTTTTCACCATAGCCGTCTATGGGCTTCCAAATATCCCTTTGCCAATTCCACAAGAACAGCCTTAGCGAAAGGCTTCTTGAAGGGAAAGATGTAACTCTGTGAGATGAATTAACAGAACACGGAGCAGTTTCTCAGAAAGCTTCTTTCCAGTTTTGAACGGAAGATATTTCCTTTCTCACCATAGCCCTCTATGGGCTTCCAAATATCCCTTTGCCAATTCCACAAGAACAGCCTTAGCGAAAGGTTTCTTGAAGGTAAAGATGTAACTCTGTGAGATGAATTAACAGAACAGAGAGCAGTTTCTCAGAAAGCGTCTTTCCAGTTTTGAACGGAAGATATTTCCTTTTTCACCGTAGCCCCCTATGGGCTTCCAAATATCCCATTGCCGATTCCCCAAAAACAGCCTTAGCGAAAGGCTTCTTGAAGGGAAAGATGTAACTCTGTGAGATGAATTAACAGAACACAGAGCAGTTTCTCAGAAAGCTTCTTTCCAGTTTTGAACGGAAGATATTTTCTTTTTCACCATAGCCCTCTTTGGGCTTCCAAATATCCCTTTGCCAATTCCACAAGAACAGCCTTAGCGAAAGGCTTCTTGAAGGGAAAGATGTAACTCTGTGAGATGAATTAAGAGAACACAGAGCAGTTTCTCCGAAAGCTTCTTTCCAGTTTTGAACGGAAGATATTTCCTTTTTCACCATAGCCGTCTATGGGCTTCCAATATCCCTTTGCCAATTCCACAAGAACAGCCTTAGCGAAAGGCTTCTTGAAGGGAAAGATGTAACTCTGTGAGATGAATTAACAGAACACAGAGCAGTTTCTCAGAAAGCTTCTTTCCAGTTTTGAACGGAAGATATTTCCTTTTTCACCATAGCCCTCTATGGGCTTCCAAATATCCCTTTGCCAATTCCACAAGAACAGCCTTAGCGAAAGGCTTCTTGAAGGGAAAGATGTAACTCTGTGAGATGAGATAACAGAACACAGAACAGTTTCTCAGAAAGCTTCTTTCCAGTTTTGAACGGAAGATAATTCCTTTTTCACCATAGCCCTCTACGGGCTTCCAAATATCCCTTTGCCAATTCCACAAGAACAGCCTTAGCGAAAGGCTTCTTGAAGGGAAAGATGTAACTCTGTGAGATGAATTAACAGAACACAGAGCAGTTTCTCAGAAAGCTTCTTTCCAGTATTGAACGGAAGATATTTCCTTTCTCACCATAGCCCTCTATGGGCTTCCAAATATCCCTTTGCCAATTCCACAAGAACAGCCTTAGTTAAAGGCTTCTTGAAGGGAAAGATGTAACTCTGTGAGATGAATTAACAGAACAGAGAGCAGTTTCTCAGAAAGCGTCTTTCCAGTTTTGAACGGAAGATATTTCCTTTTTCATCATAGCCCTCTATGGGCTTGCAAATATCCCTTTGCCAATTCCCCAAGAACAGCCTTAGCGAAAGGCTTCTTGAAGGGAAAGATGTAACTCTGTGAGATGAATTAACAGAACACAGAGCAGTTTCTCAGAAAGCTTCTTTCCAGTTTTGAACGGAAGATATTTCCTTTTTCACCGTAGCCCTCTATGGGCTTAAAAATATCCCTTTGCCAATTCCACAAGAACAGCCTTAGCGAAAGGCTTCTTGAAGGGAAAGATGTAACTCTGTGAGACGAATTAACAGAACACAGAGCAGTTTCTTAGAAAGCTTCTTTCCAGTTTTGAACGGAAGATAATTCCTTTTTCACCATAGCCCTCTACGGGCTTCCAAATATCCCTTTGCCAATTCCACAAGAACAGCCTTAGCGAAAGGCTTCTTGAAGGGAAAGATGTAACTCTGTGAGATGAATTAACAGAACACAGAGCAGTTTCTCAGAAAGCTTCTTTCCAGCTTTGAACGGAAGATATTTCCTTTTTCACCATAGCCCTCTATGGGCTTAAACTATCCCTTTGCCAATTCCCCAAGAACAGAATTAGCGAAAGGGTTCTTGAAGGGAAAGATGTAACTCTGTGAGATGAATTAACAGAACACAGAGCAGTTTCTCAGAAAGCTTCTTTCCAGTTTTGAACGGAAGATATTTCCTTTTTCACCATAGCCCTCTATGGGCTTCCAAATATCCCTTTGCCAATTCCACAAGAACAGCCTTAGCGAAAGGCTTCTTGAAGGGAAAGATGTAACTCTGTGAGATGAATTAACAGAACACAGAGCAGTTTCTCCGAAAGCTTCTTTCCAGTTTTGAACGGAAGATATTTCCTTTTTCACCCTAGCCCTCTATGGGCTTCCAAATATCCCTTTGCCAATTCCACAAGAACAGCGTTAGCGAAAGGCTTCTTGAAGTGAAAGATGTAACTCTGTGAGATGAATTAACAGAACACAGAACAGTTTCTCAGAAAGCGTCTTTGAGTTTTGAACGGAAGATATTTCCTTTTTCACCATAGCCCCCTATGGGCTTCCAAATATCCCTTTGCCAATTCCCCAAAAACAGCCTTAGCGAAAGGCTTCTTGAAGGGAAAGATGTAACTCTGTGAGATGAATTAACAGAACACAGAGCAGTTTCTCAGAAAGCTTCTTTCCAGTTTTGAACGGAAGACATTTCCTTTTTCACCATAGCCCTCTATGGGCTTCCAAGTATCCCTTTGCCAATTCCACAAGAACAGCCTTAGCGAAAGGCTTCTTGAAGGGAAAGATGTAACTCTGTGAGATGAATTAACAGAACACGGAGCAGTTTCTCAGAAAGCTTCTTTCCAGTTTTGAACGGAAGATATTTCCTTTCTCACCATAGCCCTCTATGGGCTTCCAAATATCCCTTTGCCAATTCCACAAGAACAGCCTTAGCGAAAGGCTTCTTGAAGGTAAAGATGTAACTCTGTGAGATGAATTAACAGAACAGAGAGCAGTTTCTCAGACAGCGTCTTTCCAGTTTTGAACGGAAGATATTTCCTTTTTCACCATAGCCCCCTATGGGCTTCCAAATATCCCTTTGCCAATTCCCCAAAAACAGCCTTAGCGAAAGGCTTCTTGAAGGGAAAGATGTAACTCTGTGAGATGAATTAACAGAACACAGAGCAGTTTCTCAGAAAGCTTCTTTCCAGTTTTGAACGGAAGATATTTTCTTTTTCACCATAGCCCTCTTTGGGCTTCCAAATATCCCTTTGCCAATTCCACAAGAACAGCCTTAGCGAAAGGCTTCTTGAAGGGAAAGATGTAACTCTGTGAGATGAATTAACAGAACACAGAGCAGTTTCTGAGAAAACTTCTTTCCAGTTTTGAACGGAAGATATTTCCTTTTTCACCATAGCCCTCTATGGGCTTCCAAATATCCCTTTGCCAATTCCACAAGAACAGCCTTAGCGAAAGGCTTCTTGAAGGGAAAGATGTAACTCTGTGAGATGAATTAACAGAACACAGAGCAGTTTCTCAGAAAGCTTCCTTCCAGTTTTGAACGGAAGATATTTCCTTTTTCACCATAGCCCTCTATGGGCTTCCAAATATCATTTTGCCAATTCCACAAGAACAGCCTTAGCGAAAGGCTTCTTGAATGGAAAGATGTAACTCTGTGAGATGAATTAACAGAACACGGAGCAGTTTCTCAGAAAGCTTCTTTCCAGTTTTGAACGGAAGATATTTCCTTTTTCACCATAGCCCTCCACGGGTTTCCAAATATCCCTTTGCCAATTCCACAAGAACAGCCTTAGCGAAAGGCTTCTTGAAGGGAAAGATGTAACTCTGTGAGACGAATTAACAGAACACAGAGCAGTTTCTCAGAAAGCTTCTTTCCAGTTTTGAACGGAAGATAATTCCTTTTTCACCATAGCCCTCTACGGGCTTCCAAATATCCCTTTGCCAATTCCACAAGAACAGCCTTAGCAAAAGGCTTCTTGAAGGGAAAGATGTAACTCTGTGAGATGAATTAACAGAACACAGAGCAGTTTCTCAGAAAGCTTCTTTCCAGTTTTGAACGGAAGATATTTCCTTTTTCACCATAGCCCTCTATGGGCTTAAACTATCCCTTTGCCAATTCCCCAAGAACAGCCTTAGCGAAAGGCTTCTTGAAGGGAAAGATGTAACTCTGTGAGATGAATTAACAGAACACAGAGCAGTTTCTCTGAAAGCTTCTTTCCAGTTTTGAACGGAAGATATTTCCTTTTTCACCATAGCCCTCTATGGGCTTCCAAATATCCCTTTGCCAATTCCCCAAAAACAGCCTTAGCGAAAGGCTTCTTGAAGGGAAAGATGTAACTCTGTGAGATGAATTAACAGAACACAGAGCAGTTTCTCTGAAAGCTTCTTTCCAGTTTTGAACGGAAGATATTTCCTTTTTCACCATAGCCCTCTATGGGCTTCCAAATATCCCTTTGCCAATTCCCCAAAAACAGCCTTAGCGAAAGGCTTCTTGAAGGGAAAGATGTAACTCTGTGAGATGAATTAACAGAACACAGAGCAGTTTCTCAGAAAGCTTCTATCCAGTTTTGAACGGAAGATATTTTCTTTTTCACCATAGCCCTCTTTGGGCTTCCAAATATCCCTTTGCCAATTCCACAAGAACAGCCTTAGCGAAAGGCTTCTTGAAGGGAAAGATGTAACTCTGTGAGATGAATTAATAGAACATGGAGCAGTTTCTCAGAAAGCTTCTTTCCAGTTTTGAACGGAAGATATTTCCTTTCTCACCATAGCCCTCTATGGGCTTCCAAATATCCTTTTGCCAATTCCACAAGAACAGCCTTAGCGAAAGGCTTCTTGAAGGTAAAGATGTAACTCTGTGAGATGAATTAACAGAACAGAGAGCAGTTTCTCAGAAAGCGTCTTTCCAGTTTTGAACGGAAGATATTTCCTTTTTCACCATAGCCCCCTATGGGCTTCCAAATATCCCTTTGCCAATTCCCCAAAAACAGCCTTAGCGAAAGGCTTCTTGAAGGGAAAGATGTAACTCTGTGAGATGAATTAACAGAACACAGAGCAGTTTCTCAGAAAGCTTCTTTCCAGTTTTGAACGGAAGATAATTCCTTTTTCACCATAGCCCTCTACGGGCTTCCAAATATCCCTTTGCCAATTCCACAAGAACAGCCTTAGCGAAAGGCTTCTTGAAGGGAAAGATGTAACTCTGTGAGATGAATTAACAGAACACAGAGCAGTTTCTCTGAAAGCTTCTTTCCAGTTTTGAACGGAAGATATTTCCTTTTTCACCATAGCCCTCTATGGGCTTAAACTATCCCTTTGCCAATTTCCCAAGAACAGCCTTAGCGAAAGGCTTCTTGAAGGGAAAGATGTAACTCTGTGATATGAATTAACAGAACACAGAGCAGTTTCTCAGAAAGCTTCTTTCCAGTTTTGAACGGAAGATATTTCCTTTTTCACCATAACCCTCTATGGGCTTCTAAATATCCCTTTGCCAATTCCACAAGAACAGCCTTAGCGAGAGGCTTCTTGAAGGGAAAGATGTAACTCTGTGAGATGAATTAACAGAACATAGAACAGTTTCTCAGAAAGCTTCTTTCCAGTTTTGAACGGAAGATATTTCCTTTTTCACCATAGCCCTCTATGGGCTTCCAAATATCACTTTGCCAATTCCACAAGAACAGCGTTAGCGAAAGGCTTCTTGAAGGACAAGATGTAACTCTGTGAGATGAATTAGCAGAACACAGAGCAGTTTCTCAGAAAGCTTCTTTTCAGTTTTGAACGGAAGATATTTCCTTTTTCACCATAGCCCTCTAGGGATTCCAAATAATCCCTTTGCCAATTCCCCAAGAACAGCCTTAGCGAAAGGCTTCTTGAAGGAAAAGATGTAACACTGTGAGATGAATTAACAGAACACAGAGCAGTTTCTCAGAAAGCTTCTTTCCAATTTTGAATGGAAGATATTTCCTTTTTCACCATAGCCCTCTATGGGCTTCCAAATATCCCTTTGCCAATTCCACAAGAAGAGCCTTAGCGAAAGGCTTCTTGAAGGGAAAGATGTAACTCTGTGAGATGAATTAACAGAACACAGAGCAGTTTCTCAGAAAGCTTCTTTCCAGCTTTTAACGGAAGATATTTCCTTTTTCACCATAGCCCTCTATGGGCTTAAACTATCCCTTTGCCAATTCCCCAAGAACAGAATTAGCGAAAGGGTTCTTGAAGGGAAAGATGTAACTCTGTGAGATGAATTAACAGAACACAGAGCAGTTTCTCAGAAAGCTTCTTTCCAGTTTTGAACGGAAGATATTTCCTTTTTCACCATAGCCCTCTATGGGCTTCCAAATATCCCTTTGCCAATTCCACAAGAACAGCCTTAGCGAAAGGCTTCTTGAAGGGAAAGATGTAACTCTGTTAGATGAATTAACAGAACACAGAGCAGTTTCTCAGAAAGCTTCTTTCCAGTTTTGAACGGAAGATATTTCCTTTTTCACCATAGCCCTCTTTGGGCTTCCCAATATCCCATTGCCAATTCCACAAGAACAGCCTTAGCGAAAGGCTTCTTGAAGGGAAAGTTGTAACTCTGTGAGATGAATTAACAGAACACAGAGCAGTTTCTCAGAAAGCTTCTTTCCAGTTTTGAACGGAAGATATTTCCTTTTTCACCATAGCCCTCTATGGGCTTCCAAATATCCCTTTGCCAATTCCACAAGAACAGCCTTAGCGAAAGGCTTCTTGAAGGGAAAGATGTAACTCTGTGAGATGAATTAACAGAACACAGAGCAGTTTCTCCGAAAGCTTCTTTCCAGTTTTGAACGGAAGATATTTCCTTTTTCACCCTAGCCCTCTATGGGCTTCCAAATATCCCTTTGCCAATTCCACAAGAACAGCCTTAGCGAAAGGCTTCTTGAAGTGAAAGATGTAACTCTGTGAGATGAATTAACAGAACACAGAACAGTTTCTCAGAAAGCTTCTTTCCAGTTTTGAACGGAAGATATTTCCTTTTTCACCATAGCCCTCTATGGGCTTCCAAATATCCCTTTGCCAATTCCACAAGAACAGACTTAGCGAAAGGCTTCTTGAAGGGAAAGATGTAACTCTGTGAGATGAATTAACAGAACACAGAGCAGTTTCTCAGAAAGCTTCTTTCCAGTTTTGAACGGAAGATATTTCCTTTTTCACCGTAGCCCTCTATGGGCTTCCAAATATCCCTTTGCCAATTCCACAAGAACAGCCTTAGCGAAAGGCTTCTTGAAGGGAAAGATGTAACTCTGTGAGATGAATTAACAGAACAGAGAGCAGTTTCTCAGAAAGCGTCTTTCCAGTTTTGAACGGAAGATATTTCCTTTTTCACCATAGCCCCCTATGGGCTTCCAAATATCCCTTTGCCAATTCCCCAAAAACAGCCTTAGCGAAAGGCTTCTTGAAGGGAAAGATGTAACTCTGTGAGATGAATTAACAGAACACAGAGCAGTTTCTCAGAAAGCTTCTTTCCAGTTTTGAACGGAAGACATTTCCTTTTTCACCATAGCCCTCTATGGGCTTCC
This sequence comes from Chlorocebus sabaeus, assembly GCF_047675955.1. Lineage (NCBI taxonomy): Eukaryota > Metazoa > Chordata > Mammalia > Primates > Cercopithecidae > Chlorocebus > Chlorocebus sabaeus. The sequence goes on from NW_027327459.1 coordinate 986,057, forward strand.
AAGTATCCCTTTGCCAATTCCACAAGAACAGCCTTAGCGAAAGTCTTCTTGAAGGGAAAGATGTAACTCTGTGAGATGAATTAACAGAACACAGAGCAGTTTCTCAGAAAGCTTCTTTCCAGTTTTGAACGGAAGATATTTCCTTTTTCACCATAGCCCTCTATGGGCTTAAACTATCCCTTTGCCAATTCCCCAAGAACAGCCTTAGTGAAAGGCTTCTTGAAGGGAAAGATGTAACTCTGTGAGATGAATTAACAGAACACAGAGCAGTTTCTCTGAAAGCTTCTTTCCAGTTTTGAAAGGAAGATATTTCCTTTTTCACCATAGCCCTCTTTGGGCTTCCAAATATCCCTTTGCCAATTCCACAAGAACAGCCTTAGCGAAAGGCTTCTTGAAGGGAAAGATGTAACTCTGTGAGATGAATTAACAGAACACAGAGCAGTTTCTCAGAAAGCTTCTTTCCAGTTTTGAACGGAAGATATTTCCTTTTTCACCATAGCCCTCTATGGGCTTCCAAATATCCCTTTGCCAATTCCACAAGAACAGCCTTAGCGAAAGGATTCTTGAAGGGAAAGATGTAACTCTGTGAGATGAATTAACAGAACAGAGAGCAGTTTCTCAGAAAGCGTCTTTCCAGTTTTGAACGGAAGATATTTCCTTTTTCACCATAGCCCCCTATGGGCTTCCAAATATCCCTTTGCCAATTCCCCAAAAACAGCCTTAGCGAAAGGCTTCTTGAAGGGAAAGATGTAACTCTGTGAGATGAATTAACAGAACACAGAGCAGTTTCTCTGAAAGCTTCTTTCCAGTTTTGAACGGAAGATATTTCCTTTTTCAACATAGCCCTCTTTGGGCTTCCAAATATTCCTCTGCCAATTCCAGAAGAACAGCCTTAGCGAAAGGCTTCTTGAAGGGAAAGATGTAACTCTGTGAGATTAATTAACAGAACACAGAGCAGTTTCTCAGAAAGCTTCTTTCCAGTTTTGAACGGAAGATATTTCCTTTTTCACCATAGCCCTCTATGGGCTTCCAAATATCCCTTTGCCAATTCCACAAGAACAGCCTTAGCGAAAGGCTTCTTGAAGGGAAAGTTGTAACTCTCTGAGATGAATTAACAGAACACAGAGCAGTTTCTCAGAAAGCTTCTTTCCAGTTTTGAACGGAAGATATTTCCTTTTTCACCATAGCCGTCTATGGGCTTCCAAATATCCCTTTGCCAATTCCACAAGAACAGCCTTAGCGAAAGGCTTCTTGAAGGGAAAGATGTAACACTGTGAGATGAGATAACAGAACACAGAACAGTTTCTCAGAAAGCTTCTTTCCAGTTTTGAACGGAAGGTATATCCTTTTTCACCATAGCCCTCTATGGGCTTCCAAATATCCCTTTGCCAATTCCACAAGAACAGCCTTAGCGAAAGGCTTCTTGAAGGGAAAGATGTAACTCTGTGAGATGAATTAACAGAACACAGAGCAGTTTCTCAGAAAGCTTCTTTCCAGCTTTGTACGGAAGATATTTCCTTTTTCACCATAGCCCTCTATGGGCTTAAACTATCCCTTTGCCAATTCCCCAAGAACAGAATTAGCGAAAGGCTTCTTAAAGGGAAAGATGTAACTCTGTGAGATGAATTAACAGAACACAGAGCAGTTTCTCAGAAAGCTTCTTTCCAGTTTTGAACGGAAGATATTTCCTTTTTCTCCATAGCCCTCTTTGGGTTTCCCAATATCCCATTGCCAATTCCACAAGAACAGCCTTAGCGAAAGGCTTCTTGAAGGGAAAGATGTAACTCTGTGAGATGAATTAACAGAACACAGAGCAGTTTCTCAGAAAGCTTCTTTCCAGTTTTGAACGGAAGATATTTCCTTTTTCACCATAGCCCTCTATGGGCTTCCAAATATCCCTTTGCCAATTCTACAAGAACAGCCTTAGCGAAACGCTTCTTGAAGGGAAAGATGTAACTCTGTGAGATGAGTTAACAGAACACAGAGCAGTTTCTCAGAAAGCTTCTTTCCAGTTTTGAACGGAAGATATTTCCTTTTTCACCATAGCCCTCTATGGGCTTATAAATATCCCTTTGCCAATTCCACAAGAACAGCCTTAGCGAAAGGCTTCTTGACGGGAAAGATGTAACTCTGTGAGACGAATTAACAGAACACAGAGCTGTTTCTCAGAAAGCTTCTTTCCAGTTTTGAACGGAAGATAATTCCTTTTTCACCATAGCCCTCTACGGGCTTCCAAATATCCCTTTGCCAATTCCACAAGAACAGCCTTAGCGAAAGGCTTCTTGAAGGGAAAGATGTAACTCTGTGAGATGAATTAACAGAACACAGAGCAGTTTCTCAGAAAGCTTCTTTCCAGGTTTGAACGGAAGATATTTCCTTTTTCACCATAGCCCTCTATGGGCTTAAACGATCCCTTTGCCAATTCCCCAAGAACAGCCTTAGTGAAAGGCTTCTTGAAGGGAAAGATGTAACTCTGTGAGATGAATTAACAGAACACAGAGCAGTTTCTCAGAAAGTTTCTTTCCAGTTTTGAACGGAAGACATTTCCTTTTTCACCATAGCCCTCTATGGGCTTCCAAATATCCCTTTGCCAATTCCACAAGAACAGCCTTAGCGAAAGGCTTCTTGAAGGGAAAGATGTAACTCTGTTAGATGAATTAACAGAACACAGAGCAGTTTCTCAGAAAGCTTCTTTCCAGTTTTGAACGGAAGATATTTCCTTTTTCACCATAGCCCTCTTTGGGCTTCCCAATATCCCATTGCCAATTCCACAAGAACAGCCTTAGCGAAAGGCTTCTTGAAGGGAAAGATGTAACTCTGTGAGATTAATTAACAGAACACAGAGCAGTTTCTCAGAAAGCTTCTTTCCAGTTTTGAACGGAAGATAATTCCTTTTTCACCATAGCCCTCTACGGGCTTCCAAATATCCCTTTGCCAATTCCACAAGAACAGCCTTAGCGAAAGGCTTCTTGAAGGGAAAGATGTAACTCTGTGAGATGAATTAACAGAACACAGAGCAGTTTCTCAGAAAGCTTCTTTCCAGCTTTGTACGGAAGATATTTCCTTTTTCACCATAGCCCTCTATGGTCTTAAACTATCCCTTTGCCAATTCCCCAAGAACAGAATTAGCGAAAGGCTTCTTAAAGGGAAAGATGTAACTCTGTGAGATGAATTAACAGAACACAGAGCAGTTTCTCAGAAAGCTTCTTTCCAGCTTTGAACCGAAGATATTTCCTTTTTCACCATAGCCCTCTATGGGCTTAAACTATCCCTTTGCCAATTCCCCAAGAACAGAATTAGCGAAAGGCTTCTTGAAGGGAAAGATGTAACTCTGTGAGATGAATTAACAGAACACAGAGCAGTTTCTCAGAAAGCTTCTTTCCAGTTTTGAACGGAAGATATTTCCTTTTTCACCATAGCCCTCTTTGGGTTTCCCAATATCCCATTGCCAATTCCACAAGAACAGCCTTAGCGAAAGGCTTCTTGAAGGGAAAGATGTAACTCTGTGAGATGAATTAACAGAACACAGAGCAGTTTCTCAGAAAGCTTCTTTCCAGTTTTGAACGGAAGATATTTCCTTTTTCACCATAGTCCTCTATGGGCTTCCAAATATCCCTTTGCCAATTCCACAAGAACAGCCTTAGCGAAAGGCTTCTTGAAGGGAAAGATGTAACTCTGTGAGATGAATTAACAGAACACAGAGCAGTTTCTCAGAAAGCTTCTTTCCAGTTTTGAACGGAAGATATTTCCTTTTTCACCATAGCCCTCTATGGGCTTCCAAATATCCCTTTGCCAATTCCACAAGAACAGCCTTAGCGAAACGCTTCTTGAAGGGAAAGATGTAACTCTGTGAGATGAATTAACAGAACACAGAGCAGTTTCTCAGAAAGCTTCTTTCCAGTTTTGAACGGAAGATATTTCCTTTTTCACCATAGCCCTCTATGGGCTTCCAAATATCCCTTTGCCAATTCCACAAGAACAGCCTTACCGAAAGGCTTCTTGAAGGGAAAGATGTAACTCTGTGAGATGAATTAAGAGAACACAGAGCAGTTTCTCCGAAAGCTTCTTTCCAGTTTTGAACGGAAGATATTTCCTTTTTCACCATAGCCGTCTATGGGCTTCCAATATCCCTTTGCCAATTCCACAAGAACAGCCTTAGCGAAAGGCTTCTTGAAGGGAAAGATGTAACTCGGTGAGATGAATTAACAGAACACAGAGCAGTTTCTCAGAAAGCTTCTTTCCAGTTTTGAACGGAAGATATTTCCTTTTTCACCATAGCCCTCTATGGGCTTCCAAATATCCCTTTGCCAATTCCACAAGAACAGCCTTAGCGAAAGGCTTCTTGAAGGGAAAGATGTAACTCTGTGAGATGAGATAACACAACACAGAACAGTTTCTCAGAAAGCTTCTTTCCAGTTTTGAACGGAAGATAATTCCTTTTTCACCATAGCCCTCTACGGGCTTCCAAATATCCCTTTGCCAATTCCACAAGAACAGCCTTAGCGAAAGGCTTCTTGAAGGGAAAGATGTAACTCTGTGAGATGAATTAACAGAACACAGAGCAGTTTCTCAGAAAGCTTCTTTCCAGTTTTGAACGGAAGATATTTCCTTTCTCACCATAGCCCTCTATGGGCTTCCAAATATCCCTTTGCCAATTCCACAAGAACAGCCTTAGCGAAAGGCTTCTTGAAGGGAAAGATGTAACTCTGTGAGATGAATTAACAGAACAGAGAGCAGTTTCTCAGAAAGCGTCTTTCCAGTTTTGAACGGAAGATATTTCCTTTTTCATCATAGCCCTCTATGGGCTTCCAAATATCCCTTTGCCAATTCCACAAGAACAGCCTTAGCGAAAGGCTTCTTGAAGGGAAAGATGTAACTCTGTGAGATGAATTAACAGAACACAGAGCAGTTTCTCAGAAAGCTTCTTTCCAGTTTTGAACGGAAGATATTTTCTTTTTCACCTTAGCCCTCTATGGGCTTAAAAATATCCCTTTGCCAATTCCACAAGAACAGCCTTAGCAAAAGGCTTCTTGAAGGGAAAGATGTAACTCTGTGAGACGAATTAACAGAACACAGAGCAGTTTCTCAGAAAGCTTCTTTCCAGTTTTGAACGGAAGATAATTCCTTTTTCACCATAGCCCTCTACGGGCTTCCAAATATCCCTTTGCCAATTCCACAAGAACAGCCTTAGCGAAAGGCTTCTTGAAGGGAAAGATGTAACTCTGTGAGATGAATTAACAGAACACAGAGCAGTTTCTCAGAAAGCTTCTTTCCAGCTTTGTACGGAAGATATTTCCTTTTTCACCATAGCCCTCTATGGGCTTAAACTATCCCTTTGCCAATTCCCCAAGAACAGAATTAGCGAAAGGCTTCTTAAAGGGAAAGATGTAACTCTGTGAGATGAATTAACGGAACACAGAGCAGTTTCTCAGAAAGCTTCTTTCCAGTTTTGAACGGAAGATATTTCCTTTTTCTCCATAGCCCTCTTTGGGTTTCCCAATATCCCATTGCCAATTCCACAAGAACAGCCTTAGCGAAACGCTTCTTGAAGGGAAAGATGTAACTCTGTGAGATGAGTTAACAGAACACAGAGCAGTTTCTCAGAAAGCTTCTTTCCAGTTTTGAACGGAAGATATTTCCTTTTTCACCATAGCCCTCTATGGGCTTATAAATATCCCTTTGCCAATTCCACAAGAACAGCCTTAGCGAAAGGCTTCTTGAAGGGAAAGATGTAACTCTGTGAGACGAATTAACAGAACACAGAGCTGTTTCTCAGAAAGCTTCTTTCCAGTTTTGAACGGAAGATAATTCCTTTTTCACCATAGCCCTCTACGGGCTTCCAAATATCCCTTTGCCAATTCCACAAGAACAGCCTTAGCGAAAGGCTTCTTGAAGGGAAAGATGTAACTCTGTGAGATGAATTAACAGAACACAGAGCAGTTTCTCAGAAAGCTTCTTTCCAGGTTTGAACGGAAGATATTTCCTTTTTCACCATAGCCCTCTATGGGCTTAAACGATCCCTTTGCCAATTCCCCAAGAACAGCCTTAGCGAAAGGCTTCTTGAAGGGAAAGATGTAACTCTGTGAGATGAATTAACAGAACACAGAGCAGTTTCTCAGAAAGTTTCTTTCCAGTTTTGAACGGAAGACATTTCCTTTTTCACCATAGCCCTCTATGGGCTTCCAAATATCCCTTTGCCAATTCCACAAGAACAGCCTTAGCGAAAGGCTTCTTGAAGGGAAAGATGTAACTCTGTTAGATGAATTAACAGAACACAGAGCAGTTTCTCAGAAAGCTTCTTTCCAGTTTTGAACGGAAGATATTTCCTTTTTCACCATAGCCCTCTTTGGGCTTCCCAATATCCCATTGCCAATTCCACAAGAACAGCCTTAGCGAAAGGCTTCTTGAAGGGAAAGATGTAACTCTGTGAGATTAATTAACAGAACACAGAGCAGTTTCTCAGAAAGCTTCTTTCCAGTTTTGAACGGAAGATATTTCCTTTTTCACCATAGCCCTCTATGGGCTTCCAAATATCCCTTTGCCAATTCCACAACAACACCTTAGCGAAAGGCTTCTTGAAGGGAAAGATGTAACTCTGTGAGATGAATTAACAGAACACAGAGCAGTTTCTCAGAAAGCTTCTTTCCAGTTTTGAACGGAAGATATTTCCTTTTTCACCATAGCCGTCTATGGGCTTCCAAATATCCCTTTGCCAATTCCACAAGAACAGCCTTAGCGAAAGGCTTCTTGAAGGGAAAGATGTAACACTGTGAGATGAGATAACAGAACACAGAACAGTTTCTCAGAAAGCTTCTTTCCAGTTTCGAACGGAAGATATTTCCTTTTTCACCATAGCCCTCTATGGGCTTCCAAATATCCCTTTGCCAATTCCACAAGAACAGCCTTACCGAAAGGCTTCTTGAAGGGAAAGATGTAACTCTGTGAGATGAATTAACAGAAAACGGAGCAGTTTCTCAGAAAGCTTCTTTCCAGTTTTGAACGGAAGATATTTCCTTTCTCACCATAGCCCTCTATGGGCTTCCAAATATCCCTTTGCCAATTCCACAAGAAGAGCCTTAGATAAAGGCTTCTTGAAGGGAAAGGTGTAACTCTGTGAGATGAATTAACAGAACACAGAGCAGTTTCTCAGAAAGCTTCTTTCCAGTTTTGAACGGAAGATATTTCCTTTTTCACCATAGCCCTCTTTGGGCTTCCAAATATCCCTTTGCCAATTCCACAAGAACAGCCTTAGCGAAAGGCTTCTTGAAGGGAAAGATGTAACTCTGTGAGATGAATTAACAGAACACAGAGCAGTTTCTCAGAAAGCTTCTTTCCAGTTTTGAACGGAAGATATTTCCATTTTCACCATAGCCCTCTTTGGGCTTCACAATATCCCATTGCCAATTCCACAAGAACAGCCTTAGCGAAAGGCTTCTTGAAGGGAAAGATGTAACGCTGTGTGATGAATTAACAGAACACAGAGCAGTTTCTCAGAAAGCTTCTTTCCAGTTTTGAACGGAAGATATTTCCTTTTTCACCATAGCCCTCTATGGGCTTCCAAATATCCCTTTGCCAATTCCACAAGAACAGCCTTAGCGAAAGGCTTCTTGAAGGGAAAGATGTAACTCTGTGAGATGAATTAACAGAACACAGAGCAGTTTCTCAGAAAGCTTCTTTCCAGTTTTGAACGGAAGATATTTCCTTTTTCACCATAGCCCTCTATGGGCTTAAACTATCCCTTTGCCAATTCCCCAAAAACAGCCTTAGCGAAAGGCTTCTTGAAGGGAAAGATGTAACTCTGTGAGATGAATTAACAGAACACAGAGCAGTTTCTCAGAAAGCTTCTTTCCAGTTTTGAACGGAAGATATTTCCTTTTTCACCATAGCCCTCTTTGGGCTTCCAAATATCCCTTTGCCAATTCCACAAGAACAGCCTTAGCGAAAGGCTTCTTGAAGGGAAAGATGTAACTCTGTGAGATGAATTAACAGAACACAGAGCAGTTTCTCAGAAAGCTTCTTTCCAGTTTTGAACGGAAGATATTTCCTTTTTCACCATAGCCCTCTATGGGCTTCCAAATATCCCTTTGCCAATTCCACAAGAACAGCCTTAGCGAAAGGCTTCTTGAAAGGAAAGATGTAACTCTGTGAGATGAATTAACAGAACACAGAGCCGTTTCTCAGAAAGCTTCTTTCCAGTTTTGAACGGAAGATATTTCCTTTTTCACCATAGCCGTCTATGGGCTTCCAAATATCCCTTTGCCAATTCCACAAGAACAGCCTTAGCGAAAGTCTTCTTGAAGGGAAAGATGTAACACTGTGAGATGAGATAACAGAACACAGAACAGTTTCTCAGAAAGCTTCTTTCCAGTTTTGAACGGAAGATATTTCCTTTTTCACCATAGCCCTCTATGGGCTTCCAAATATCCCTTTGCCAATTCCACAAGAACAGCCTTAGCGAAAGGCTTCTTGAAGGGAAAGATGTAACTCTGTGAGAAGAATTAACAGAACACGGAGCAGTTTCTCAGAAAGCTTCTTTCCAGTTTTGAACGGAAGATATTTCCTTTCTCACCATAGCCCTCTGTGGGCTTCCAAATATCCCTTTGCCAATTCCACAAGAACAGCCTTAGCGAAAGGCTTCTTGAAGGGAAAGATGTAACTCTGTGAGATGAATTAACAGAACACAGGGCAGTTTCTCAGAAAACTTCTTTCCAGTTTTGAACGGAAGATATTTCCTTTTTCACCATAGCCCTCTATGGGCTTCCAAATATCCCTTTGCTAATTCCACAAGAACAGCCTTAGCGAAAGGCTTCCTGAAGGGAAAGATGTAACTCTGTGAGATGAATTAACAGAACACAGAGCAGTTTCTCAGAAAGCTTCTTTCCAGTTTTGAACGGAAGATATTTCCTTTTTCACCATAGCCCTCTATGGGCTTCCAAATATCCCTTTGCCAATTCCACAAGAACAGCCTTAGCGAAAGGCTTCTTGAAGGGAAAGATGTAACTCTGTGAGATGAATTAACAGAACACGGAGCAGTTTCTCAGAAAGCTTCTTTCCAGTTTTGAACGGAAGATATTTCCTTTTTCACCATAGCCCTCCACGGGTTTCCAAATATCCCTTTGCCAATTCCACAAGAACAGCCTTAGCGAAAGGCTTCTTGAAGGGAAAGATGTAACTCTGTGAGACGAATTAACAGAACACAGAGCAGTTTCTCAGAAAGCTTCTTTCCAGTTTTGAACGGAAGATAATTCCTTTTTCACCATAGCCCTCTACGGGCTTCCAAATATCCCTTTGCCAATTCCACAAGAACAGCCTTAGCGAAAGGCTTCTTGAAGGGAAAGATGTAACTCTGTGAGATGAATTAACAGAACACAGAGCAGTTTCTCAGAAAGCTTCTTTCCAGTTTTGAACGGAAGATATTTCCTTTTTCACCATAGCCCTCTTTGGGCTTCCAAATATCCCTTTGCCAATTCCACAAGAACAGCCTTAGCGAAAGGCCTCTTGAAGGGAAAGATGTAACTCTGTGAGATGAATTAACAGAACACAGAGCAGTTTCTCAGAAAGCTTCTTTCCAGTTTTGAACGGAAGATATTTCCTTTTTCACCATAGCCCTCTATGGGCTTCCAAATATCCCTTTGCCAATTCCACAAGAACAGACTTAGAGAAAGGCTTCTTGAAGGGAAAGATGTAACTCTGTGAGATGAATTAACAGAACACAGAGCAGTTTCTCAGAAAGCTTCTTTCCAGTTTTGAACGGAAGATATTTCCTTTTTCACCATAGCCCTCTATGGGCTTCCAAATATCCCTTTGCCAATTCCACAAGAACAGCCTTAGCGAAAGGCTTCTGGAAGGGAAAGATGTAACTCGGTGAGATGAATTAACAGAACACAGAGCAGTTTCTCAGAAAGCTTCTTTCCATTTTTAAACGGAAGATATTTCCTTTTTCACCCTAACCCTCTATGGGCTTCCAGATATCCCTTTGCCAATTCCACAAGAACAGCCTTAGCGAAAGGCTTCTTGAAGGGAAAGATGTAACTCTGTGAGATGAATTAACAGAACACAGAGCAGTTTCTCAGAAAGCTTCTTTCCAGTTTTGAACGGAAGATATTTCCTTTTTCACCATAGCCCTCCACAGGTTTCCAAATATCCCTTTGTCAATTCCACAAGAACAGCATTAGCGAAAGGCTTCTTGAAGGGAAAGATGTAACTCTGTGAGACGAATTAACAGAACACAGAGCATTTTCTCAGAAAGCTTCTTTCCAGTTTTGAACGGAAGATAATTCCTTTTTCACCATAGCCCTCTACGGGCTTCCAAATATCCCTTTGCCAATTCCACAAGAACAGCCTTAGCGAAAGCCTTCTTGAAGGGAAAGATGTAACTCTGTGAGATGAATTAACAGAACACAGAGCAGTTTCTCAGAAAGCTTCTTTCCAGTTTTGAACGGAAGATATTTCCTTTTTCACCATAGCCCTCTATGGGCTTAAACTATCCCTTTGCCAATTCCCCAAAAACAGCCTTAGCGAAAGGCTTCTTGAAGGGAAAGATGTAACTCTGTGAGATGAATTAACAGAACACAGAGCAGTTTCTCAGAAAGCTTCTTTCCAGTTTTGAACGGAAGATATTTCCTTTTTCACCATAGCCCTCTTTGGGCTTCCAAATATCCCTTTGCCAATTCCACAAGAACAGCCTTAGCGAAAGGCTTCTTGAAGGGAAAGATGTAACTCTGTGAGATGAATTAACAGAACACAGAGCAGTTTCTCAGAAAGCTTCTTTCCAGTTTTGAACGGAAGATATTTCCTTTTTCACCATAGCCCTCTATGGGCTTCCAAATATCCCTTTGCCAATTCCACAAGAACAGCCTTAGCGAAAGGCTTCTTGAAGGGAAAGATGTAACTCTGTGAGATGAATTAACAGAACACAGAGCAGTTTCTCAGAAAGCTTCTTTCCAGTTTTGAACGGAAGATATTTCCTTTTTCACCATAGCACTCTATGGGCTTCCAAATATCCCTTTGCCAATTCACCAAGAACAGCCTTAGCGAAAGGCTTCTTGAAGGGAAAGATGTAACTCTGTGAGATGAATTAACAGAACACAGAGCAGTTTCTCAGAAAGCTTCTTTCCAGTTTTGAACGGAAGATATTTCCTTTTTCACCATAGCCGTCTATGGGCTTCCAAATATGCCTTTGCCAATTCCACAAGAACAGCCTTAGTGAAAGGCTTCTTGAAGGGAAAGATGTAACTCTGTGAGATGAATTAACAGAACAGAGAGCAGTTTCTCAGAAAGCGTCTTTCCAGTTTTGAATGGAAGATATTTCCTTTTTCACCATAGCCCCCTATGGGCTTCCAAATATCCCTTTGCCAATTCCCCAAAAACAGCCTTAGCGAAAGGCTTCTAGAAGGGAAAGATGTAACTCTGTGAGATGAATTAACAGAACAGAGAGCAGTTTCTCAGAAAGCTTCTTTCCAGTTTTGAACGGAAGATATTTCCTTTTTCACCATAGCCCTCTATGGGCTTCCAAATATCCCTTTGCCAATTCCACAAGAACAGCCTTAGCGAAAGGCTTCATGAAGGGAAAGATATAACTCTGTGAGATGAATTAACAGAACACGGAGCAGTTTCTCAGAAAGCTTCTTTCCAGTTTTGAACGGAAGATATTTCCTTTTTCACCATAGCCCTCCACAGGTTTCCAAATATCCCTTTGTCAATTCCACAAGAACAGCATTAGCGAAAGGCTTCTTGAAGGGAAAGATGTAACTCTGTGAGACGAATTAACAGAACACAGAGCATTTTCTCAGAAAGCTTCTTTCCAGTTTTGAACGGAAGATAATTCCTTTTTCACCATAGCCCTCTACGGGCTTCCAAATATCCCTTTGCCAATTCCACAAGAACAGCCTTAGCGAAAGGCTTCTTGAAAGGAAAGATGTAACTCTGTGAGATGAATTAACAGAACACAGAGCAGTTTCTCAGAAAGCTTCTTTCCAGTTTTGAACGGAAGATATTTCCTTTTTCACCATAGCCCTCTATGGGCTTAAACTATCCCTTTGCCAATTCCCCAAAAACAGCCTTAGCGAAAGGCTTCTTGAAGGGAAAGATGTAACTCTGTGAGATGAATTAACAGAACACAGAGCAGTTTCTCAGAAAGCTTCTTTCCAGTTTTGAACGGAAGATATTTCCTTTTTCACCATAGCCGTCTATGGGCTTCCAAATATCCCTTTGCCAATTCCACAAGAACAGCCTTAGCGAAAGGCTTCTTGAAGGGAAAGATGTAACACTGTGAGATGAGATAACAGAACACAGAACAGTTTCTCAGAAAGCTTCTTTCCAGTTTTGAACGGAAGATATTTCCTTTTTCACCATAGCCCTCTATGGGCTTCCAAATATCCCTTTGCCAATTCCACAAGAACAGCCTTAGCGAAAGGCTTCTTGAAGGGAAAGATGTAACTCTGTGAGATGAATTAACAGAACATGGAGCAGTTTCTCAGAAAGCTTCTTTCCAGTTTTGAACGGAAGATAATTCCTTTCTCACCATAGCCCTCTATGAGCTTCCAAATATCCCTTTGCCAATTCCACAAGAACAGCCTTAGCGAAAGGCTTCTTGAAGGTAAAGATGTAACTCTGTGAGATGAATTAACAGAACAGAGAGCAGTTTCTCAGAAAGCGTCTTTCCAGTTTTGAACGGAAGATATTTCCTTTTTCACCATAGCCCCCTATGGGCTTCCAAATATCCCTTTGCCAATTCCCCAAAAACAGCCTTAGCGAAAGGCTTCTTGAAGGGAAAGATGTAACTCTGTGAGATGAATTAACAGAACACAGAGCAGTTTCTCAGAAAGCTTCTTTCCAGTTTTGAACCGAAGATATTTTCTTTTTCACCATAGCCCTCTTTGGGCTTCCAAATATCCCTTTGCCAATTCCACAAGAACAGCCTTAGCGAAAGGCTTCTTGAAGGGAAAGATGTAACTCTGTGAGATGAATTAAGAGAACACAGAGCAGTTTCTCCGAAAGCTTCTTTCCAGTTTTCAACGGAAGATATTTCCTTTTTCACCATAGCCGTCTATGGGCTTCCAATATCCCTTTGCCAATTCCACAAGAACAGCCTTAGCGAAAGGCTTCTTGAAGGGAAAGATGTAACTCTGTGAGATGAATTAACAGAACACAGAGCAGTTTCTCAGAAAGCTTCTTTCCAGTTTTGAACGGAAGATATTTCCTTTTTCACCATAGCCCTCTATGGGCTTCCAAATATCCCTTTGCCAATTCCACAAGAACAGCCTTAGCGAAAGGCTTCTTGAAGGGAAAGATGTAACTCTGTGAGATGAGATAACAGAACACAGAACAGTTTCTCAGAAAGCTTCTTTCCAGTTTTGAACGGAAGATAATTCCTTTTTCACCATAGCCCTCTACGGGCTTCCAAATATCCCTTTGCCAATTCCACAAGAACAGCTTAGCGAAAGGCTTCTTGAAGGGAAAGATGTAACTCTGTGAGATGAATTAACAGAACACAGAGCAGTTTCTCAGAACGCTTCTTTCCAGTTTTGAACGGAAGATATTTCCTTTCTCACCATAGCCCTCTATGGGCTTCCAAATATCCCTTTGCCAATTCCACAAGAACAGCCTTAGCGAAAGGCTTCTTGAAGGGAAAGATGTAACTCTGTGAGATGAATTAACAGAACAGAGAGCAGTTTCCAGAAAGCGTCTTTCCAGTTTTGAACGGAAGACATTTCCTTTTTCATCATAGCCCTCTATGGGCTTCCAAATATCCCTTTGCCAATTCCCCAAGAACAGCCTTAGCGAAAGGCTTCTTGAAGGGAAAGATATAACTCTGTGAGATGAATTAAGAGAACACAGAGCAGTTTCTCAGAAAGCTTCTTTCCAGTTTTGAACGGAAGATATTTCCTTTTTCACCATAGCCCTCTTTGGGCTTCCAAATATCCCTTTGCCAATTCCACAAGAACAGCCTTAGCGAAAGGCTTCTTGAAGGGAAAGATGTAACTCTGTGAGATGAATTAAGAGAACACAGAGCAGTTTCTCCGAAAGCTTCTTTCCAGTTTTCAACGGAAGATATTTCCTTTTTCACCATAGCCGTCTATGGGCTTCCAATATCCCTTTGCCAATTCCACAAGAACAGCCTTAGCGAAAGGCTTCTTGAAGGGAAAGATGTAACTCTGTGAGATGAATTAACAGAACACAGAGCAGTTTCTCAGAAAGCTTCTTTCCAGTTTTGAACGGAAGATATTTCCTTTTTCACCATAGCCCTCTATGGGCTTCCAAATATCCCTTTGCCAATTCCACAAGAACAGCCTTAGCGAAAGGCTTCTTGAAGGGAAAGATGTAACTCTGTGAGATGAGATAACAGAACACAGAAAAGTTTCTCAGAAACCTTCTTTCCAGTTTTGAACGGAAGATAATTCCTTTTTCACCATAGCCCTCTACGGGCATCCAAATATCCTTTTGCCAATTCCACAAGAACAGCCTTAGCGAAAGGCTTCTTGAAGGGAAAGATGTAACTCTGTGAGATGAATTAACAGAACACAGAGCAGTTTCTCAGAACGCTTCTTTCCAGTTTTGAACGGAAGATATTTCCTTTCTCACCATAGCCCTCTATGGGCTTCCAAATATCCCTTTGCCAATTCCACAAGAACAGCCTTAGCGAAAGGCTTCTTGAAGGGAAAGATGTAACTCTGTGAGATGAATTAACAGAACACAGAGCAGTTTCTCAGAAAGCGTCTTTCCAGTTTTGAACGGAAGATATTTCCTTTTTCATCATAGCCCTCTATGGGCTTCCAAATATCCCTTTGCCAATTCCCCAAGAACAGCCTTAGCGAAAGGCTTCTTGAAGGGAAAGATGTAACTCTGTGAGATGAATTAACAGAAAACAGAGCAGTTTCTCAGAAAGCTTCTTTCCAGTTTTGAACGGAACATATTTCCTTTTTCACCGTAGCCCTCTATGGGCTTAAAAATATCCCTTTGCCAATTCCACAAGAACAGCCATAGCGAAAAGCTTCTTGAAGGGAAAGATGTAACTCTGTGAGACGAATTAACAGAACACAGAGCAGTTTCCCAGAAAGCTTCTTTCCAGTTTTGAACGGAAGATAATTCCTTTTTCACCATAGCCCTCTACGGGCTTCCAAATATCCCTTTGCCAATTCCACAAGAACAGCCTTAGCGAAAGGCTTCTTGAAGGGAAAGATGTAACTCTGTGAGATGAATTAACAGAACACAGAGCAGTTTCTCAGAAAGCTTCTTTCCAGCTTTGAACGGAAGATATTTCCTTTTTCACCATAGCCCTCTATGGGCTTAAACTATCCCTTTGCCAATTCCCCAAGAACAGAATTAGCGAAAGGGTTCTTGAAGGGAAAGATGTAACTCTGTGAGATGAATTAACAGAACACAGAGCAGTTTCTCAGAAAGCTTCTTTCCAGTTTTGAACGGAAGATATTTCCTTTTTCACCATAGCCCTCTATGGGCTTCCAAATATCCCTTTGCCAATTCCACAAGAACAGCCTTAGCGAAAGGCTTCTTGAAGGGAAAGATGTAACTCTGTTAGATGAATTAACAGAACTCAGAGCAGTTTCTCAGAAAGCTTCTTTCCAGTTTTGAACGGAAGATATTTCCTTTTTCACCATAGCCCTCTTTGGGCTTCCCAATATCCCATTGCCAATTCCACAAGAACAGCCTTAGCGAAAGGCTTCTTGAAGGGAAAGATGTAACTCTGTGAGATGAATTAACAGAACACAGAGCAGTTTCTCAGAAAGCTTCTTTCCAGCTTTGAACCGAAGATATTTCCTTTTTCACCATAGCCCTCTATGGGCTTAAACTATCCCTTTGCCAATTCCCCAAGAACAGAATTAGCGAAAGGCTTCTTGAAGGGAAAGATGTAACTCTGTGAGATGAATTAACAGAACACAGAGCAGTTTCTCAGAAAGCTTCTTTCCAGTTTTGAACGGAAGATATTTCCTTTTTCACCATAGCCCTCTTTGGGTTTCCCAATATCCCATTGCCAATTCCACAAGAACAGCCTTAGCGAAAGGCTTCTTGAAGGGAAAGATGTAACTCTGTGAGATGAATTAACAGAACACAGAGCAGTTTCTCAGAAAGCTTCTTTCCAGTTTTGAACGGAAGATATTTCCTTTTTCACCATAGTCCTCTATGGGCTTCCAAATATCCCTTTGCCAATTCCACAAGAACAGCCTTAGCGAAAGGCTTCTTGAAGGGAAAGATGTAACTCTGTGAGATGAATTAACAGAACACAGAGCAGTTTCTCAGAAAGCTTCTTTCCAGTTTTGATCGGAAGATATTTCCTTTTTCACCATAGCCCTCTATGGGCTTCCAAATATCCCTTTGCCAATTCCACAAGAACAGCCTTAGCGAAACGCTTCTTGAAGGGAAAGATGTAACTCTGTGAGATGAATTAACAGAACACAGAGCAGTTTCTCAGAAAGCTTCTTTCCAGTTTTGAACGGAAGATATTTCCTTTTTCACCATAGCCCTCTATGGGCTTCCAAATATCCCTTTGCCAATTACACAAGAACAGCCTTACCGAAAGGCTTCTTGAAGGGAAAGATGTAACTCTGTGAGATGAATTAACAGAACACGGAGCAGTTTCTCAGAAAGCTTCTTTCCAGTTTTGAACGGAAGATATTTCCTTTCTCACCATAGCCCTCTATGGGCTTCCAAATATCCCTTTGCCAATTCCACAAGAACAGCCTTAGCGAAAGGCTTCTTGAAGGGAAAGATGTAACTCTGTGAGATGAATTAACAGAACACAGAGCAGTTTCTCAGAAAGCGTCTTTCCAGTTTTGAACGGAAGATATTTCCTTTTTCACCATAGCCCCCTATGGGCTTCCAAATATCCCTTTGCCAATTCCCCAAAAACAGCCTTAGCGAAAGGCTTCTTGAAGGGAAAGATGTAACTCTGTGAGATGAATTAACAGAACACAGAGCAGTTTCTCAGAAAGCTTCTTTCCAGTTTTGAACGGAAGATATTTTCTTTTTCACCATAGCCCTCTTTGGGCTTCCAAATATCCCTTTGCCAATTCCACAAGAACAGCCTTAGCGAAAGGCTTCTTGAAGGGAAAGATGTAACTCTGTGAGATGAATTAAGAGAACACAGAGCAGTTTCTCCGAAAGCTTCTTTCCAGTTTTGAACGGAAGATATTTCCTTTTTCACCATAGCCGTCTATGGGCTTCCAATATCCCTTTGCCAATTCCACAAGAACAGCCTTAGCGAAAGGCTTCTTGAAGGGAAAGATGTAACTCTGTGAGATGAATTAACAGAACACAGAGCAGTTTCTCAGAAAGCTTCTTTCCAGTTTTGAACGGAAGATATTTCCTTTTTCACCATAGCCCTCTATGGGCTTCCAAATATCCCTTTGCCAATTCCACAAGAACAGCCTTAGCGAAAGGCTTCTTGAAGGGAAAGATGTAACTCTGTGAGATGAGATAACAGAACACAGAACAGTTTCTCAGAAAGCTTCTTTCCAGTTTTGAACGGAAGATAATTCCTTTTTCACCATAGCCCTCTACGGGCTTCCAAATATCCCTTTGCCAATTCCACAAGAACAGCCTTAGCGAAAGGCTTCTTGAAGGGAAAGATGTAACTCTGTGAGATGAATTAACAGAACACAGAGCAGTTTCTCAGAAAGCTTCTTTCCAGTTTTGAACGGAAGATATTTCCTTTCTCACCATAGCCCTCTATGGGCTTCCAAATATCCCTTTGCCAATTCCACAAGAACAGCCTTAGCGAAAGGCTTCTTGAAGGGAAAGATGTAACTCTGTGAGATGAATTAACAGAACAGAGAGCAGTTTCTCAGAAAGCGTCTTTCCAGTTTTGAACGGAAGATATTTCCTTTTTCATCATAGCCCACTATGGGCTTCCAAATATCCCTTTGCCAATTCCCCAAGAACAGCCTTAGCGAAAGGCTTCTTGAAGGGAAAGATGTAACTCTGTGAGATGAATTAACAGAACACAGAGCAGTTTCTCAGAAAGCTTCTTTCCAGTTTTGAACGGAAGATATTTCCTTTTTCACCTTAGCCCTCTATGGGCTTAAAAATATCCCTTTGCCAATTCCACAAGAACAGCCTTAGCAAAAGGCTTCTTGAAGGGAAAGATGTAACTCTGTGAGACGAATTAACAGAACACAGAGCAGTTTCTCAGAAAGCTTCTTTCCAGTTTTGAACGGAAGATAATTCCTTTTTCACCATAGCCCTCTACGGGCTTCCAAATATCCCTTTGCCAATTCCACAAGAACAGCCTTAGCGAAAGGCTTCTTGAAGGGAAAGATGTAACTCTGTGAGATGAATTAACAGAACACAGAGCAGTTTCTCAGAAAGCTTCTTTCCAGCTTTGTACGGAAGATATTTCCTTTTTCACCATAGCCCTCTATGGGCTTAAACTATCCCTTTGCCAATTCCCCAAGAACAGAATTAGCGAAAGGCTTCTTGAAGGGAAAGATGTAACTCTGTGAGATGAATTAACAGAACACAGAGCAGTTTCTCAGAAAGCTTCTTTCCAGTTTTGAACGGAAGATATTTCCTTTTTCACCATAGCCCTCTTTGGGTTTCCCAATATCCCATTGCCAATTCCACAAGAACAGCCTTAGCGAAAGGCTTCTTGAAGGGAAAGATGTAACTCTGTGAGATGAATTAACAGAACACAGAGCAGTTTCTCAGAAAGCTTCTTTCCAGTTTTGAACGGAAGATATTTCCTTTTTCACCATAGCCCTCTATGGGCTTCCAAATATCCCTTTGCCAATTCCACAAGAACAGCCTTAGCGAAACGCTTCTTGAAGGGAAAGATGTAACTCTGTGAGATGAGTTAACAGAACACAGAGCAGTTTCTCAGAAAGCTTCTTTCCAGTTTTGAACGGAAGATATTTCCTTTTTCACCATAGCCCTCTATGGGCTTATAAATATCCCTTTGCCAATTCCACAAGAACAGCCTTAGCGGAAGGCTTCTTGAAGGGAAAGATGTAACTCTGTGAGACGAATTAACAGAACACAGAGCTGTTTCTCAGAAAGCTTCTTTCCAGTTTTGAACGGAAGATAATTCCTTTTTCACCATAGCCCTCTACGGGCTTCCAAATATCCCTTTGCCAATTCCACAAGAACAGCCTTAGCGAAAGGCTTCTTGAAGGGAAAGATGTAACTCTGTGAGATGAATTAACAGAACACAGAGCAGTTTCTCAGAAAGCTTCTTTCCAGGTTTGAACGGAAGATATTTCCTTTTTCACCATAGCCCTCTATGGGCTTAAACGATCCCTTTGCCAATTCCCCAAGAACAGCCTTAGCGAAAGGCTTCTTGAAGGGAAAGATGTAACTCTGTGAGATGAATTAACAGAACACAGAGCAGTTTCTCAGAAAGTTTCTTTCCAGTTTTGAACGGAAGACATTTCCTTTTTCACCATAGCCCTCTATGGGCTTCCAAATATCCCTTTGCCAATTCCACAAGAACAGCCTTAGCGAAAGGCTTCTTGAAGTGAAAGATGTAACTCTGTGAGATGAATTAACAGAACACAGAGCAGTTTCTCAGAAAGCTTCTTTCCAGTTTTGAACGGAAGATATTTCCTTTTTCACCATAGCCCTCTATGGGCTTCCAAATATCCCTTTGCCAATTCCACAAGAACAGCCTTAGCGAAAGGCTTCTTGAAGGGAAAGATGTAACTCTGTGAGATGAGATAACAGAACACAGAACAGTTTCTCAGAAAGCTTCTTTCCAGTTTTGAACGGAAGATAATTCCTTTTTCACCATAGCCCTCTACGGGCTTCCAAATATCCCTTTGCCAATTCCACAAGAACAGCCTTAGCGAAAGGCTTCTTGAAGGGAAAGATGTAACTCTGTGAGATGAATTAACAGAACACAGAGCAGTTTCTCAGAAAGCTTCTTTCCAGTTTTGAACGGAAGATATTTCCTTTCTCACCATAGCCCTCTATGGGCTTCCAAATATCCCTTTGCCAATTCCACAAGAACAGCCTTAGCGAAAGGCTTCTTGAAGGGAAAGATGTAACTCTGTGAGATGAATTAACAGAACAGAGAGCAGTTTCTCAGAAAGCGTCTTTCCAGTTTTGAACGGAAGATATTTCCTTTTTCACCGTAGCCCTCTATGGGCTTAAAAATATCCCTTTGCCAATTCCACAAGAACAGCCTTAGCGAAAGGCTTCTTGAAGGGAAAGATGTAACTCTGTGAGACGAATTAACAGAACACAGAGCAGTTTCTCAGAAAGCTTCTTTCCAGTTTTGAACGGAAGATAATTCCTTTTTCACCATAGCCCTCTACGGGCTACCAAATATCCCTTTGCCAATTCCACAAGAACAGCCTTAGCGAAAGGCTTCTTGAAGGGAAAGATGTAACTCTGTGAGATGAATTAACAGAACACAGAGCAGTTTCTCAGAAAGCTTCTTTCCAGCTTTGAACGGAAGATATTTCCTTTTTCACCATAGCCCTCTATGGGCTTAAACTATCCCTTTGCCAATTCCCCAAGAACAGAATTAGCGAATGGGTTCTTGAAGGGAAAGATGTAACTCTGTGAGATGAATTAACAGAACACACAGCAGTTTCTCAGAAAGCTTCTTTCCAGTTTTGAACGGAAGATATTTCCTTTTTCACCATAGCCCTCTATGGGCTTCCAAATATCAATTTGCCAATTCCACAAGAACAGCCTTAGCAAAAGGCTTCTTGAAGGGAAAGATGTAACTCTGTGAGATGAATTAACAGAACACAGAGCAGTTTCTCAGAAAGCTTCTTTCCAGTTTTGAACGGAAGATATTTCCTTTTTCACCATAGCCCTCTTTGGGCTTCCAAATATCCCTTTGCCAATTCCACAATAACAGCCTTAGCGAAAGGCTTCTTGAAGGGAAAGATGTAACTCTGTGAGATGAATTAACAGAACACAGAGCAGTTTCTCAGAAAGCTTCTTTCCAGTTTTGAACGGAAGATATTTCCTTTTTCACCATAGCCCTCTATGGGCTTCCAAATATCCCTTTGCCAATTCCACAAGAACAGCCTTAGCGAAAGGCTTCTTGAAGGGAAAGATGTAACTCTGTGAGATGAATTAACAGAACACAGAGCAGTTTCTCAGAAAGCTTCTTTCCAGTTTTGAACGGAAGATATTTCCTTTTTCACCATAGCCGTCTATGGGCTTCCAAATATCCCTTTGCCAATTCCACAAGAACAGCCTTAGCGAAAGGCTTCTTGAAGGGAAAGATGTAACACTGTGAGATGAGATAACAGAACACAGAACAGTTTCTCAGAAAGCTTCTTTCCAGTTTTGAACGGAAGATATTTCCTTTTTCACCATAGCCCTCTATGGGCTTCCAAATATCCCTTTGCCAATTCCACAAGAACAGCCTTAGCGAAAGGCTTCTTGAAGGGAAAGATGTAACTCTGTGAGATGAATTAACAGAACAGAGAGCAGTTTCTCAGAAAGCGTCTTTCCAGTTTTGAACGGAACATATTTCCTTTTTCACCATAGCCCCCTATGGGCTTCCAAATATCCCTTTGCCAATTCCCCAAGAACAGCCTTAGCGAAAGGCTTCTTGAAGGGAAAGATGTAACTCTGTGAGATGAATTAACAGAACACAGAGCAGTTTCTCAGAAAGCTTCTTTCCAGTTTTGAACGGAAGATATTTCCTTTTTCACCATAGCCCTCTTTGGGCTTCCAAATATCCCATTGCCAATTCCACAAGAACAGCCTTAGCGAAAGGCTTCTTGAAGGGAAAGATGTAACTCTGTGAGATGAATTAACAGAACACAGAGCAGTTTCTCAGAAAGCTTCTTTCCAGTTTTGAACGGAAGATATTTCCTTTTTCACCATAGCCCTCTATGGGCTTCCAAATATCCCTTTGCCAATTCCACAAGAACAGCCTTAGCGAAAGGCTTCTTGAAGGGAAAGATGTAACTCTGTGAGATGAATTAACAGAAGACAGAGCAGTTTCTCCGAAAGCTTCTTTCCAGTTTTGAAGGGAAGATATTTCCTTTTTCACCATAGCCCTCTATGGGCTTCCAAATATCCCTTTGCCAATTCCACAAGAACAGCCTTAGCGAAAGGCTTCTTGAAGGGAAAGATGTAACTCTGTGAGATGAATTAACAGAACACGGAGCAGTTTCTCAGAAAGCTTCTTTCCAGTTTTGAACGGAAGATATTTCCTTTTTCACCATAGCCCTCTTTGGGCTTCCCAATATCCCATTGCTAATTCCACAAGAACAGCCTTAGCGAAAGGCTTCTTGAAGGGAAAGATGTAACTCTGTGAGATGAATTAACAGAACACAGAGCAGTTTCTCAGAAAGCTTCTTTCCAGCTTTGAACCGAAGATATTTCCTTTTTCACCATAGCCCTCTATGGGCTTAAACTATCCCTTTGCCAATTCCCCAAGAACAGAATTAGCGAAAGGCTTCTTGAAGGGAAAGATGTAACTCTGTGAGATGAATTAACAGAACACAGAGCAGTTTCTCAGAAAGCTTCTTTCCAGTTTTGAACGGAAGATTTTTCCTTTTTCACCATAGCCCTCTTTGGGTTTCCCAATATCCCATTGCCAATTCCACAAGAACAGCCTTAGCGAAAGGCTTCTTGAAGGGAAAGATGTAACTCTGTGAGATGAATTAACAGAACACAGAGCAGTTTCTCAGAAAGCTTCTTTCCAGTTTTGAACGGAAGATATTTCCTTTTTCACCATAGTCCTCTATGGGCTTCCAAATATCCCTTTGCCAATTCCACAAGAACAGCCTTAGCGAAAGGCTTCTTGAAGGGAAAGATGTAACTCTGTGAGATGAATTAACAGAACACAGAGCAGTTTCTCAGAAAGCTTCTTTCCAGTTTTGATCGGAAGATATTTCCTTTTTCACCATAGCCCTCTATGGGCTTCCAAATATCCCTTTGCCAATTCCACAAGAACAGCCTTAGCGAAACGCTTCTTGAAGGGAAAGATGTAACTCTGTGAGATGAATTAACAGAACACAGAGCAGTTTCTCAGAAAGCTTCTTTCCAGTTTTGAACGGAAGATATTTCCTTTTTCACCATAGCCCTCTATGGGCTTCCAAATATCCCTTTGCCAATTCCACAAGAACAGCCTTACAGAAAGGCTTCTTGAAGGGAAAGATGTAACTCTGTGAGATGAATTAACAGAACACGGAGCAGTTTCTCAGAAAGCTTCTTTCCAGTTTTGAACGGAAGATATTTCCTTTCTCACCATAGCCCTCTATGGGCTTCCAAATATCCCTTTGCCAATTCCACAAGAACAGCCTTAGCGAAAGGCTTCTTGAAGGGAAAGATGTAACTCTGTGAGATGAATTAACAGAACAGAGAGCAGTTTCTCAGAAAGCGTCTTTCCAGTTTTGAACGGAAGATATTTCCTTTTTCACCATAGCCCCCTATAGGCTTCCAAATATCCCTTTGCCAATTCCCCAAAAACAGCCTTAGCGAAAGGCTTCTTGAAGGGAAAGATGTAACTCTGTGAGATGAATTAACAGAACACAGAGCAGTTTCTCAGAAAGCTTCTTTCCAGTTTTGAACGGAAGATATTTTCTTTTTCACCATAGCCCTCTTTGGGCTTCCAAATATCCCTTTGCCAATTCCACAAGAACAGCCTTAGCGAAAGGCTTCTTGAAGGGAAAGATGTAACTCTGTGAGATGAATTAAGAGAACACAGAGCAGTTTCTCCGAAAGCTTCTTTCCAGTTTTGAACGGAAGATATCTCCTTTTTCACCATAGCCGTCTATGGGCTTCCAATATCCCTTTGCCAATTCCACAAGAACAGCCTTAGCGAAAGGCTTCTTGAAGGGAAAGATGTAACTCTGTGAGATGAATTAACAGAACACAGAGCAGTTTCTCAGAAAGCTTCTTTCCAGTTTTGAACGGAAGATATTTCCTTTTTCACCATAGCCCTCTATGGGCTTCCAAATATCCCTTTGCCAATTCCACAAGAACAGCCTTAGAGAAAGGCTTCTTGAAGGGAAAGATGTAACTCTGTGAGATGAGATAACAGAACACAGAACAGTTTCTCAGAAAGCTTCTTTCCAGTTTTGAACGGAAGATAATTCCTTTTTCACCATAGCCCTCTACGGGCTTCCAAATATCCCTTTGCCAATTCCACAAGAACAGCCTTAGCGAAAGGCTTCTTGAAGGGAAAGATGTAACTCTGTGAGATGAATTAACAGAACACAGAGCAGTTTCTCAGAAAGCTTCTTTCCAGTTTTGAACGGAAGATATTTCCTTTCTCACCATAGCCCTCTATGGGCTTCCAAATATCCCTTTGCCAATTCCACAAGAACAGCCTTAGCGAAAGGCTTCTTGAAGGGAAAGATGTAACTCTGTGAGATGAATTAACAGAACAGAGAGCAGTTTCTCAGAAAGCGTCTTTCCAGTTTTGAACGGAAGATATTTCCTTTTTCATCATAGCCCTCTATGGGCTTCCAAATATCCCTTTGCCAATTCCCCAAGAACAGCCTTAGCGAAAGGCTTCTTGAAGGGAAAGATGTAACTCTGTGAGATGAATTAACAGAACACAGAGCAGTTTCTCAGAAAGCTTCTTTCCAGTTTTGAACGGAAGATATTTCCTTTTTCACCTTAGCCCTCTATGGGCTTAAAAATATCCCTTTGCCAATTCCACAAGAACAGCCTTAGCAAAAGGCTTCTTGAAGGGAAAGATGTAACTCTGTGAGACGAATTAACAGAACACAGAGCAGTTTCTCAGAAAGCTTCTTTCCAGTTTTGAACGGAAGATAATTCCTTTTTCACCATAGCCCTCTACGGGCTTCCAAATATCCCTTTGCCAATTCCACAAGAACAGCCTTAGCGAAAGGCTTCTTGAAGGGAAAGATGTAACTCTGTGAGATGAATTAACAGAACACAGAGCAGTTTCTCAGAAAGCTTCTTTCCAGCTTTGTACGGAAGATATTTCCTTTTTCACCATAGCCCTCTATGGGCTTAAACTATCCCTTTGCCAATTCCCCAAGAACAGAATTAGCGAAAGGCTTCTTGAAGGGAAAGATGTAACTCTGTGAGATGAATTAACAGAACACAGAGCAGTTTCTCAGAAAGCTTCTCTCCAGTTTTGAACGGAAGATATTTCCTTTTTCACCATAGCCCTCTTTGGGTTTCCCAATATCCCATTGCCAATTCCACAAGAACAGCCTTAGCGAAAGGCTTCTTGAAGGGAAAGATGTAACTCTGTGAGATGAATTAACAGAACACAGAGCAGTTTCTCAGAAAGCTTCTTTCCAGTTTTGAACGGAAGATATTTCCTTTTTCACCATAGCCCTCTATGGGCTTCCAAATATCCCTTTGCCAATTCCACAAGAACAGCCTTAGCGAAACGCTTCTTGAAGGGAAAGATGTAACTCTGTGAGATGAGTTAACAGAACACCGAGCAGTTTCTCAGAAAGCTTCTTTCCAGTTTTGAACGGAAGATATTTCCTTTTTCACCATAGCCCTCTATGGGCTTATAAATATCCCTTTGCCAATTCCACAAGAACAGCCTTAGCGGAAGGCTTCTTGAAGGGAAAGATGTAACTCTGTGAGACGAATTAACAGAACACAGAGATGTTTCTCAGAAAGCTTCTTTCCAGTTTTGAACGGAAGATAATTCCTTTTTCACCATAGCCCTCTACGGGCTTCCAAATATCCCTTTGCCAATTCCACAAGAACAGCCTTAGCGAAAGGCTTCTTGAAGGGAAAGATGTAACTCTGTGAGATGAATTAACAGAACACAGAGCAGTTTCTCAGAAAGCTTCTTTCCAGGTTTGAACGGAAGATATTTCCTTTTTCACCATAGCCCTCTATGGGCTTAAACGATCCCTTTGCCAATTCCCCAAGAACAGCCTTAGCGAAAGGCTTCTTGAAGGGAAAGATGTAACTCTGTGAGATGAATTAACAGAACACAGAGCAGTTTCTCAGAAAGTTTCTTTCCAGTTTTGAACGGAAGACATTTCCTTTTTCACCATAGCCCTCTATGGGCTTCCAAATATCCCTTTGCCAATTCCACAAGAACAGCCTTAGCGAAAGGCTTCTTGAAGGGAAAGATGTAACTCTGTGAGATGAATTAACAGAACACAGAGCAGTTTCTCAGAAAGCTTCTTTCCAGTTTTGAACGGAAGATATTTCCTTTTTCACCATAGCCCTCTATGGGCTTCCAAATATCCCTTTGCCAATTCCACAAGAACAGCCTTAGCGAAAGGCTTCTTGAAGGGAAAGATGTAACTCTGTGAGATGAGATAACAGAACACAGAACAGTTTCTCAGAAAGCTTCTTTCCAGTTTTGAACGGAAGATAATTCCTTTTTCACCATAGCCCTCTACGGGCTTCCAAATATCCCTTTGCCAATTCCACAAGAACAGCCTTAGCGAAAGGCTTCTTGAAGGGAAAGATGTAACTCTGTGAGATGAATTAACAGAACACAGAGCAGTTTCTCAGAAAGCTTCTTTCCAGTTTTGAACGGAAGATATTTCCTTTCTCACCATAGCCCTCTATGGGCTTCCAAATATCCCTTTGCCAATTCCACAAGAACAGCCTTAGCGAAAGGCTTCTTGAAGGGAAAGATGTAACTCTGTGAGATGAATTAACAGAACAGAGAGCAGTTTCTCAGAAAGCGTCTTTCCAGTTTTGAACGGAAGATATTTCCTTTTTCACCGTAGCCCTCTATTGGCTTAAAAATATCCCTTTGCCAATTCCACAAGAACAGCCTTAGCGAAAGGCTTCTTGAAGGGAAAGATGTAACTCTGTGAGACGAATTAACAGAACACAGAGCAGTTTCTCAGAAAGCTTCTTTCCAGTTTTGAACGGAAGATAATTCCTTTTTCACCATAGCCCTCTACGGGCTACCAAATATCCCTTTGCCAATTCCACAAGAACAGCCTTAGCGAAAGGCTTCTTGAAGGGAAAGATGTAACTCTGTGAGATGAATTAACAGAACACAGAGCAGTTTCTCAGAAAGCTTCTTTCCAGCTTTGAACGGAAGATATTTCCTTTTTCACCATAGCCCTCTATGGGCTTAAACTATCCCTTTGCCAATTCCCCAAGAACAGAATTAGCGAATGGGTTCTTGAAGGGAAAGATGTAACTCTGTGAGATGAATTAACAGAACACACAGCAGTTTCTCAGAAAGCTTCTTTCCAGTTTTGAACGGAAGATATTTCCTTTTTCACCATAGCCCTCTATGGGCTTCCAAATATCAATTTGCCAATTCCACAAGAACAGCCTTAGCAAAAGGCTTCTTGAAGGGAAAGATGTAACTCTGTGAGATGAATTAACAGAACACAGAGCAGTTTCTCAGAAAGCTTCTTTCCAGTTTTGAACGGAAGATATTTCCTTTTTCACCATAGCCCTCTTTGGGCTTCCAAATATCCCTTTGCCAATTCCACAATAACAGCCTTAGCGAAAGGCTTCTTGAAGGGAAAGATGTAACTCTGTGAGATGAATTAACAGAACACAGAGCAGTTTCTCAGAAAGCTTCTTTCCAGTTTTGAACGGAAGATATTTCCTTTTTCACCATAGCCCTCTATGGGCTTCCAAATATCCCTTTGCCAATTCCACAAGAACAGCCTTAGCGAAAGGCTTCTTGAAGGGAAAGATGTAACTCTGTGAGATGAATTAACAGAACACAGAGCAGTTTCTCAGAAAGCTTCTTTCCAGTTTTGAACGGAAGATATTTCCTTTTTCACCATAGCCGTCTATGGGCTTCCAAATATCCCTTTGCCAATTCCACAAGAACAGCCTTAGCGAAAGGCTTCTTGAAGGGAAAGATGTAACACTGTGAGATGAGATAACAGAACACAGAACAGTTTCTCAGAAAGCTTCTTTCCAGTTTTGAACGGAAGATATTTCCTTTTTCACCATAGCCCTCTATGGGCTTCCAAATATCCCTTTGCCAATTCCACAAGAACAGCCTTAGCGAAAGGCTTCTTGAAGGGAAAGATGTAACTCTGTGAGATGAATTAACAGAACACGGAGCAGTTTCTCAGAAAGCTTCTTTCCAGTTTTGAACGGAAGATATTTCCTTTCTCACCATAGCCCTCTATGGGCTTCCAAATATCCCTTTGCCAATTCCACAAGAACAGCCTTAGCGAAAGGCTTCTTGAAGGGAAAGATGTAACTCTGTGAGATGAATTAACAGAACACAGAGCAGTTTCTCAGAAAGCTTCTTTCCAGTTTTGAACGGAAGATATTTTCTTTTTCACCATAGCCCTCTTTGGGCTTCCAAATATCCCTTTGCCAATTCCACAATAACAGCATTAGCGAAAGGCTTCTTGAAGGGAAAGATGTAACTCTGTGAGATGAATTAAGAGAACACAGAGCAGTTTCTCAGAAAGCTTCTTTCCAGTTTTGAACGGAAGATATTTCCTTTCTCACCATAGCCCTCTATGGGCTTCCAAATATCCCTTTGCCAATTCCACAAGAACAGCCTTAGCGAAAGGATTCTTGAAGGGAAAGATGTAACTCTGTGAGATGAATTAACAGAAGAGAGAGCAGTTTCTCAGAAAGCGTCTTTCCAGTTTTGAACGGAAGATATTTCCTTTTTCACCATAGCCCCCTATGGGCTTCCAAATATCCCTTTGCCAATTCCCCAAAAACAGCCTTAGCGAAAGGCTTCTTGAAGGGAAAGATGTAACTCTGTGAGATGAATTAACAGAACACAGAGCAGTTTCTCTGAAAGCTTCTTTCCAGTTTTGAACGGAAGATATTTCCTTTTTCACCATATCCCTCTTTGGGCTTCCAAATATCCCTCTGCCAATTCCACAAGAACAGCCTTAGCGAAAGGCTTCTTGAAGGGAAAGATGTAACTCTGTGAGATGAATTAACAGAACACAGAGCAGTTTCTCAGAAAGCTTCTTTCCAGTTTTGAACGGAAGATATTTCCTTTTTCACCATAGCCCTCTATGGGCTTCCAAATATCCCTTTGCCAATTCCACAAGAACAGCCTTAGCGAAAGGCTTCTTGAAGGGAAAGATGTAACTCTGTGAGATGAATTAACAGAACACAGAGCAGTTTCTCAGAAAGCTTCTTTCCAGTTTTGATCGGAAGATATTTCCTTTTTCACCATAGCCCTCTATGGGCTTCCAAATATCCCTTTGCCAATTCCACAAGAACAGCCTTAGCGAAACGCTTCTTGAAGGGAAAGATGTAACTCTGTGAGATGAATTAACAGAACACAGAGCAGTTTCTCAGAAAGCTTCTTTCCAGTTTTGAACGGAAGATATTTCCTTTTCCACCATAGCCCTCTATGGGCTTCCAAATATCCCTTTGCCAATTCCACAAGAACAGCCTTACCGAAAGGCTTCTTGAAGGGAAAGATGTAACTCTGTGAGATGAATTAACAGAACACGGAGCAGTTTCTCAGAAAGCTTCTTTCCAGTTTTGAACGGAAGATATTTCCTTTCTCACCATAGCCCTCTATGGGCTTCCAAATATCCCTTTGCCAATTCCACAAGAA
Source organism: Chlorocebus sabaeus (assembly GCF_047675955.1). Classification (NCBI taxonomy): domain Eukaryota; kingdom Metazoa; phylum Chordata; class Mammalia; order Primates; family Cercopithecidae; genus Chlorocebus; species Chlorocebus sabaeus. Next base: position 1,015,470 of record NW_027327459.1, read on the forward strand.
CAGCCTTAGCGAAAGGCTTCTTGAAGGGAAAGATGTAACTCTGTGAGATGAATTAACAGAACAGAGAGCAGTTTCTCAGAAAGCGTCTTTCCAGTTTTGAACGGAAGATATTTCCTTTTTCACCATAGCCCCCTATGGGCTTCCAAATATCCCTTTGCCAATTCCCCAAAAACAGCCTTAGCGAAAGGCTTCTTGAAGGGAAAGATGTAACTCTGTGAGATGAATTAACAGAACACAGAGCAGTTTCTCAGAAAGCTTCTTTCCAGTTTTGAACGGAAGATATTTTCTTTTTCACCATAGCCCTCTTTGGGCTTCCAAATATCCCTTTGCCAATTCCACAAGAACAGCCTTAGCGAAAGGCTTCTTGAAGGGAAAGATGTAACTCTGTGAGATGAATTAAGAGAACACAGAGCAGTTTCTCCGAAAGCTTCTTTCCAGTTTTGAACGGAAGATATTTCCTTTTTCACCATAGCCGTCTATGGGCTTCCAATATCCCTTTGCCAATTCCACAAGAACAGCCTTAGCGAAAGGCTTCTTGAAGGGAAAGATGTAACTCTGTGAGATGAATTAACAGAACACAGAGCAGTTTCTCAGAAAGCTTCTTTCCAGTTTTGAACGGAAGATATTTCCTTTTTCACCATAGCCCTCTATGGGCTTCCAAATATCCCTTTGCCAATTCCACAAGAACAGCCTTAGCGAAAGGCTTCTTGAAGGGAAAGATGTAACTCTGTGAGATGAGATAACAGAACACAGAACAGTTTCTCAGAAAGCTTCTTTCCAGTTTTGAACGGAAGATAATTCCTTTTTCACCATAGCCCTCTACGGGCTTCCAAATATCCCTTTGCCAATTCCACAAGAACAGCCTTAGCGAAAGGCTTCTTGAAGGGAAAGATGTAACTCTGTGAGATGAATTAACAGAACACAGAGCAGTTTCTCAGAAAGCTTCTTTCCAGTTTTGAACGGAAGATATTTCCTTTCTCACCATAGCCCTCTATGGGCTTCCAAATATCCCTTTGCCAATTCCACAAGAACAGCCTTAGCGAAAGGCTTCTTGAAGGGAAAGATGTAACTCTGTGAGATGAATTAACAGAACAGAGAGCAGTTTCTCAGAAAGCGTCTTTCCAGTTTTGAACGGAAGATATTTCCTTTTTCATCATAGCCCTCTATGGGCTTCCAAATATCCCTTTGCCAATTCCCCAAGAACAGCCTTAGCGAAAGGCTTCTTGAAGGGAAAGATGTAACTCTGTGAGATGAATTAACAGAACACAGAGCAGTTTCTCAGAAAGCTTCTTTCCAGTTTTGAACGGAAGATATTTCCTTTTTCACCTTAGCCCTCTATGGGCTTAAAAATATCCTTTTGCCAATTCCACAAGAACAGCCTTAGCAAAAGGCTTCTTGAAGGGAAAGATGTAACTCTGTGAGACGAATTAACAGAACACAGAGCAGTTTCTCAGAAAGCTTCTTTCCAGTTTTGAACGGAAGATAATTCCTTTTTCACCATAGCCCTCTACGGGCTTCCAAATATCCCTTTGCCAATTCCACAAGAACAGCCTTAGCGAAAGGCTTCTTGAAGGGAAAGATGTAACTCTGTGAGATGAATTAACAGAACACAGAGCAGTTTCTCAGAAAGCTTCTTTCCAGCTTTGTACGGAAGATATTTCCTTTTTCACCATAGCCCTCTATGGGCTTAAACTATCCCTTTGCCAATTCCCCAAGAACAGAATTAGCGAAAGGCTTCTTGAAGGGAAAGATGTAACTCTGTGAGATGAATTAACAGAACACAGAGCAGTTTCTCAGAAAGCTTCTTTCCAGTTTTGAACGGAAGATATTTCCTTTTTCACCATAGCCCTCTTTGGGTTTCCCAATATCCCATTGCCAATTCCACAAGAACAGCCTTAGCGAAAGGCTTCTTGAAGGGAAAGATGTAACTCTGTGAGATGAATTAACAGAACACAGAGCAGTTTCTCAGAAAGCTTCTTTCCAGTTTTGAACGGAAGATATTTCCTTTTTCACCATAGCCCTCTATGGGCTTCCAAATATCCCTTTGCCAATTCCACAAGAACAGCCTTAGCGAAACGCTTCTTGAAGGGAAAGATGTAACTCTGTGAGATGAGTTAACAGAACACCGAGCAGTTTCTCAGAAAGCTTCTTTCCAGTTTTGAACGGAAGATATTTCCTTTTTCACCATAGCCCTCTATGGGCTTATAAATATCCCTTTGCCAATTCCACAAGAACAGCCTTAGCGGAAGGCTTCTTGAAGGGAAAGATGTAACTCTGTGAGACGAATTAACAGAACACAGAGCTGTTTCTCAGAAAGCTTCTTTCCAGTTTTGAACGGAAGATAATTCCTTTTTCACCATAGCCCTCTACGGGCTTCCAAATATCCCTTTGCCAATTCCACAAGAACAGCCTTAGCGAAAGGCTTCTTGAAGGGAAAGATGTAACTCTGTGAGATGAATTAACAGAACACAGAGCAGTTTCTCAGAAAGCTTCTTTCCAGGTTTGAACGGAAGATATTTCCTTTTTCACCATAGCCCTCTATGGGCTTAAACGATCCCTTTGCCAATTCCCCAAGAACAGCCTTAGCGAAAGGCTTCTTGAAGGGAAAGATGTAACTCTGTGAGATGAATTAACAGAACACAGAGCAGTTTCTCAGAAAGTTTCTTTCCAGTTTTGAACGGAAGACATTTCCTTTTTCACCATAGCCCTCTATGGGCTTCCAAATATCCCTTTGCCAATTCCACAAGAACAGCCTTAGCGAAAGGCTTCTTGAAGGGAAAGATGTAACTCTGTGAGATGAATTAACAGAACACAGAGCAGTTTCTCAGAAAGCTTCTTTCCAGTTTTGAACGGAAGATATTTCCTTTTTCACCATAGCCCTCTATGGGCTTCCAAATATCCCTTTGCCAATTCCACAAGAACAGCCTTAGCGAAAGGCTTCTTGAAGGGAAAGATGTAACTCTGTGAGATGAGATAACAGAACACAGAACAGTTTCTCAGAAAGCTTCTTTCCAGTTTTGAACGGAAGATAATTCCTTTTTCACCATAGCCCTCTACGGGCTTCCAAATATCCCTTTGCCAATTCCACAAGAACAGCCTTAGCGAAAGGCTTCTTGAAGGGAAAGATGTAACTCTGTGAGATGAATTAACAGAACACAGAGCAGTTTCTCAGAAAGCTTCTTTCCAGTTTTGAACGGAAGATATTTCCTTTCTCACCATAGCCCTCTATGGGCTTCCAAATATCCCTTTGCCAATTCCACAAGAACAGCCTTAGCGAAAGGCTTCTTGAAGGGAAAGATGTAACTCTGTGAGATGAATTAACAGAACAGAGAGCAGTTTCTCAGAAAGCGTCTTTCCAGTTTTGAACGGAAGATATTTCCTTTTTCACCGTAGCCCTCTATGGGCTTAAAAATATCCCTTTGCCAATTCCACAAGAACAGCCTTAGCGAAAGGCTTCTTGAAGGGAAAGATGTAACTCTGTGAGACGAATTAACAGAACACAGAGCAGTTTCTCAGAAAGCTTCTTTCCAGTTTTGAACGGAAGATAATTCCTTTTTCACCATAGCCCTCTACGGGCTACCAAATATCCCTTTGCCAATTCCACAAGAACAGCCTTAGCGAAAGGCTTCTTGAAGGGAAAGATGTAACTCTGTGAGATGAATTAACAGAACACAGAGCAGTTTCTCAGAAAGCTTCTTTCCAGCTTTGAACGGAAGATATTTCCTTTTTCACCATAGCCCTCTATGGGCTTAAACTATCCCTTTGCCAATTCCCCAAGAACAGAATTAGCGAATGGGTTCTTGAAGGGAAAGATGTAACTCTGTGAGATGAATTAACAGAACACACAGCAGTTTCTCAGAAAGCTTCTTTCCAGTTTTGAACGGAAGATATTTCCTTTTTCACCATAGCCCTCTATGGGCTTCCAAATATCAATTTGCCAATTCCACAAGAACAGCCTTAGCAAAAGGCTTCTTGAAGGGAAAGATGTAACTCTGTGAGATGAATTAACAGAACACAGAGCAGTTTCTCAGAAAGCTTCTTTCCAGTTTTGAACGGAAGATATTTCCTTTTTCACCATAGCCCTCTTTGGGCTTCCAAATATCCCTTTGCCAATTCCACAATAACAGCCTTAGCGAAAGGCTTCTTGAAGGGAAAGATTGAACTCTGTGAGATGAATTAACAGAACACAGAGCAGTTTCTCAGAAAGCTTCTTTCCAGTTTTGAACGGAAGATATTTCCTTTTTCACCATAGCCCTCTATGGGCTTCCAAATATCCCTTTGCCAATTCCACAAGAACAGCCTTAGCGAAAGGCTTCTTGAAGGGAAAGATGTAACTCTGTGAGATGAATTAACAGAACACAGAGCAGTTTCTCAGAAAGCTTCTTTCCAGTTTTGAACGGAAGATATTTCCTTTTTCACCATAGCCGTCTATGGGCTTCCAAATATCCCTTTGCCAATTCCACAAGAACAGCCTTAGCGAAAGGCTTCTTGAAGGGAAAGATGTAACACTGTGAGATGAGATAACAGAACACAGAACAGTTTCTCAGAAAGCTTCTTTCCAGTTTTGAACGGAAGATATTTCCTTTTTCACCATAGCCCTCTATGGGCTTCCAAATATCCCTTTGCCAATTCCACAAGAACAGCCTTAGCGAAAGGCTTCTTGAAGGGAAAGATGTAACTCTGTGAGATGAATTAACAGAACACGGAGCAGTTTCTCAGAAAGCTTCTTTCCAGTTTTGAACGGAAGATATTTCCTTTCTCACCATAGCCCTCTATGGGCTTCCAAATATCCCTTTGCCAATTCCACAAGAACAGCCTTAGCGAAAGGCTTCTTGAAGGGAAAGATGTAACTCTGTGAGATGAATTAACAGAACACAGAGCAGTTTCTCAGAAAGCTTCTTTCCAGTTTTGAACGGAAGATATTTTCTTTTTCACCATAGCCCTCTTTGGGCTTCCAAATATCCCTTTGCCAATTCCACAAGAACAGCATTAGCGAAAGGCTTCTTGAAGGGAAAGATGTAACTCTGTGAGATGAATTAAGAGAACACAGAGCAGTTTCTCAGAAAGCTTCTTTCCAGTTTTGAACGGAAGATATTTCCTTTCTCACCATAGCCCCCTATGGGCTTCCAAATATCCCTTTGCCAATTCCCCAAAAACAGCCTTAGCGAAAGGCTTCTTGAAGGGAAAGATGTAACTCTGTGAGATGAATTAACAGAACACAGAGCAGTTTCTCTGAAAGCTTCTTTCCAGTTTTGAACGGAAGATATTTCCTTTTTCACCATATCCCTCTTTGGGCTTCCAAATATCCCTCTGCCAATTCCACAAGAACAGCCTTAGCGAAAGGCTTCTTGAAGGGAAAGATGTAACTCTGTGAGATGAATTAACAGAACACAGAGCAGTTTCTCAGAAAGCTTCTTTCCAGTTTTGAACGGAAGATATTTCCTTTTTCACCATAGCCCTCTATGGGCTTCCAAATATCCCTTTGCCAATTCCACAAGAACAGCCTTAGCGAAAGGCTTCTTGAAGGGAAAGATGTAACTCTGTGAGATGAATTAACAGAACACAGAGCAGTTTCTCAGAAAGCTTCTTTCAAGTTTTGAACGGAAGATATTTCCTTTTTCACCATAGCCGTCTATGGGCTTCCAAATATCCCTTTGCCAATTCCACAAGAACAGCCTTAGCGAAAGGCTTCTTGAAGGGAAAGATGTAACACTGTGAGATGAGATAACAGAACACAGAACAGTTTCTCAGAAAGCTTCCTTCCAGTTTTGAACGGAAGGTATTTCCTTTTTCACCATAGCCCTCTATGGGCTTCCAAATATCCCTTTGCCAATTCCACAAGAACAGCCTTAGCGAAAGGCTTCTTGAAGGGAAAGATGTAACTCTGTGAGATGAATTAACAGAACACAGAGCAGTTTCTCAGAAAGCTTCTTTCCAGTTTTGAACGGAAGATATTTCCTTTCTCACCATAGCCCTCTATGGGCTTCCAAATATCCCTTTGCCAATTCCACAAGAACAGCCTTAGCGAAAGGCTTCTTGAAGGGAAAGATGTAACTCTGTGAGATGAATTAACAGAACAGAGAGCAGTTTCTCAGAAAGCGTCTTTCCAGTTTTGAACGGAAGATATTTCCTTTTTCACCATAGCCCCCTATGGGCTTCCAAATATCCCTTTGCCAATTCCCCAAAAACAGCCTTAGCGAAAGGCTTCTTGAAGGGAAAGATGTAACTCTGTGAGATGAATTAACAGAACACAGAGCAGTTTCTCAGAAAGCTTCTTTCCAGTTTTGAACGGAAGATAATTCCTTTTTCACCATAGCCCTCTACGGGCTTCCAAATATCCCTTTGCCAATTCCACAACAACAGCCTTAGCGAAAGGATTCTTGAAGGGAAAGATGTAACTCTGTGAGATGAATTAACAGAACACAGAGCAGTTTCTCAGAAAGCTTCTTTCCAGTTTTGAACGGAAGATATTTCCTTTTTCACCATAGCCGTCTATGGGCTTCCAAATATCCCTTTGCCAATTCCACAAGAACAGCCTTAGCGAAAGGCTTCTTGAAGGGAAAGATGTAACACTGTGAGATGAGATAACAGAACACAGAACAGTTTCTCAGAAAGCTTCTTTCCAGTTTTGAACGGAAGATATTTCCTTTTTCACCATAGCCGTCTATGGGCTTCCAAATATCCCTTTGCCAATTCCACAAGAACAGCCTTAGCGAAAGGCTTCTTGAAGGGAAAGATGTAACTCTGTGAGATGAATTAACAGAACACGGAGCAGTTTCTCAGAAAGCTTCTTTCCAGTTTTGAACGGAAGATATTTCCTTTCTCACCATAGCCCTCTATGGGCTTCCAAATATCCCTTTGCCAATTAAACAAGAACAGCCTTAGCGAAAGGCTTCTTGAAGGTAAAGATGTAACTCTGTGAGATGAATTAACAGAACAGAGAGCAGTTTCTCAGAAAGCGTCTTTCCAGTTTTGAACGGAACATATTTCCTTTTTCACCATAGCCCCCTATGGGCTTCCAAATATCCCTTTGCCAATTCCCCAAGAACAGCCTTAGCGAAAGGCTTCTTGAAGGGAAAGATGTAACTCTGTGAGATGAATTAACAGAACACAGAGCAGTTTCTCAGAAAGCTTCTTTCCAGTTTTGAACGGAAGATATTTCCTTTTTCACCATAGCCCTCTTTGGGCTTCCAAATATCCCATTGCCAATTCCACAAGAACAGCCTTAGCGAAAGGCTTCTTGAAGGGAAAGATGTAACTCTGTGAGATGAATTAACAGAACACAGAGCAGTTTCTCAGAAAGCTTCTTTCCAGTTTTGAACGGAAGATATTTCCTTTTTCACCATAGCCCTCTATGGGCTTCCAAATATCCCTTTGCCAATTCCACAAGAACAGCCTTAGCGAAAGGCTTCTTGAAGGGAAAGATGTAACTCTGTGAGATGAATTAACAGAAGACAGAGCAGTTTCTCCGAAAGCTTCTTTCCAGTTTTGAAGGGAAGATATTTCCTTTTTCACCATAGCCCTCTATGGGCTTCCAAATATCCCTTTGCCAATTCCACAAGAACAGCCTTAGCGAAAGGCTTCTTGAAGGGAAAGATGTAACTCTGTGAGATGAATTAACAGAACACGGAGCAGTTTCTCAGAAAGCTTCTTTCCAGTTTTGAACGGAAGATATTTCCTTTTTCACCATAGCCCTCTTTGGGCTTCCAAATATCCCTTTGCCAATTCCACAAGAACAGCCTTAGCGAAAGACTTCTTGAAGGGAAAGATGTAACTCTGTGAGATGAATTAAGAGAACACAGAGCAGTTTCTCAGAAAGCTTCTTTCCAGTTTTGAACGGAAGATATTTCCTTTCTCACCATAGCCCTCTATGGGCTTCCAAATATCCCTTTGCCAATTTCACAAGAACAGCCTTAGCGAAAGGATTCTTGAAGGGAAAGATGTAACTCTGTGAGATGAATTAACAGAACAGAGAGCAGTTTCTCAGAAAGCGTCTTTCCAGTTTTGAACGGAAGATATTTCCTTTTTCACCATAGCCCCCTATGGGCTTCCAAATATCCCTTTGCCAATTCCCCAAAAACAGCCTTAGCGAAAGGCTTCTTGAAGGGAAAGATGTAACTCTGTGAGATGAATTAACAGAACACAGAGCAGTTTCTCAGAAAGCTTCTTTCCAGTTTTGAACGGAAGATATTTCCTTTTTCACCATAGCCCTCTATGGGCTTCCAAATATCCCTTTGCCAATTCCACAAGAACAGCCTTAGCGAAAGGCTTCTTGAAGGGAAAGATGTAACTCTGTGAGATGAATTAACAGAACACAGGGCAGTTTCTCAGAAAACTTCTTTCCAGTTTTGAACGGAAGATATTTCCTTTTTCACCATAGCCCTCTATGGGCTTCCAAATATCCCTTTGCTAATTCCACAAGAACTGCCTTAGCGAAAGGCTTCTTGAAGGGAAAGATGTAACTCTGTGAGATGAATTAACAGAACACAGAGCAGTTTCTCAGAAAGCTTCTTTCCAGTTTTGAACGGAAGATATTTCCTTTTTCACCATAGCCCTCTATGGGCTTCCAAATATCCCTTTGCCAATTCCACAAGAACAGCCTTAGCGAAAGGCTTCTTGAAGGGAAAGATGTAACTCTGTGAGATGAATTAACAGAACACGGAGCAGTTTCTCAGAAAGCTTCTTTCCAGTTTTGAACGGAAGATATTTCCTTTTTCACCATAGCCCTCCACGGGTTTCCAAATATCCCTTTGCCAATTCCACAAGAAGAGCCTTAGCGAAAGGCTTCTTGAAGGGAAAGATGTAACTCTGTGAGACGAATTAACAGAACACAGAGCAGTTTCTCAGAAAGCTTCTTTCCAGTTTTGAACGGAAGATAATTCCTTTTTCACCATAGCCCTCTACGGGCTTCCAAATATCCCTTTGCCAATTGCACAAGAACAGCCTTAGCGAAAGGCTTCTTGAAGGGAAAGATGTAACTCTGTGAGATGAATTAACAGAACACAGAGCAGTTTCTCAGAAAGCTTCTTTCCAGTTTTGAACGGAAGATATTTCCTTTTTCACCATAGCCCTCTTTGGGCTTCCAAATATCCCTTTGCCAATTCCACAAGAACAGCCTTAGCGAAAGGCTTCTTGAAGGGAAAGATGTAACTCTGTGAGATGAATTAACAGAACACAGAGCAGTTTCTCAGAAAGCTTCTTTCCAGTTTTGAACGGAAGATATTTCCTTTTTCACCATAGCCCTCTATGGGCTTCCAAATATCCCTTTGCCAATTCCACAAGAACAGCCTTAGCGAAAGGCTTCTTGAAGGGAAAGATGTAACTCTGTGAGATGAATTAACAGAACACAGAGCAGTTTCTCAGAAAGCTTCTTTCCAGTTTTGAACGGAAGATATTTCCTTTTTCACCATAGCCCTCTATGGGCTTCCAAATATCCCTTTGCCAATTCCACAAGAACAGCCTTAGCGAAAGGCTTCTGGAAGGGAAAGATGTAACTCGGTGAGATGAATTAACAGAACACAGAGCAGTTTCTCAGAAAGCTTCTTTCCATTTTTAAACGGAAGATATTTCCTTTTTCACCGTAACCCTCTATGGGCTTCCAGATATCCCTTTGCCAATTCCACAAGAACAGCCTTAGCGAAAGGCTTCTTGAAGGGAAAGATGTAACTCTGTGACATGAATTAACAGAACACAGAGCAGTTTCTCAGAAAGCTTCTTTCCAGTTTTGAACGGAAGATATTTCCTTTTTCACCATAGCCCTCTATGGGCTTCCAAATATCCCTTTGCCAATTCCACAAGAACAGCCTTAGCGAAAGGCTTCTTGAAGGGAAAGATGTAACTCTGTGAGATGAATTAACAGAACACAGAGCAGTTTCTCAGAAAGCTTCTTTCCAGTTTTGAACGGAAGATATTTCCTTTTTCACCATAGCCCTCTATGGGCTTCCAAATATCCCTTTGCCAATTCCACAAGAACAGCCTTAGCGAAAGGCTTCTTGAAGGGAAAGATGTAACTCTGTGAGATGAATTAACAGAACACAGAGCAGTTTCTCAGAAAGCTTCTTTCCAGTTTTGAACGGAAGATATTTCCTTTTTCACCATAGCCCTCTATGGGCTTCCAAATATCCCTTTGCCAATTCACCAAGAACAGCCTTAGCGAAAGGCTTCTTGAAGGGAAAGATGTAACACTGTGAGATGAATTAACAGAACACAGAGCAGTTTCTCAGAAAGCTTCTTTCCAGTTTTGAACGGAAGATATTTCCTTTTTCATCATAGCCCTCTATGAGCTTCCAAATATCCCTTTGCCAATTCCACAAGAACAGCCTTAGCGAAAGGCTTCTTGAAGGGAAAGATGTAACTCTGTGAGATGAATTAGCAGAACACAGAGCAGTTTTTCAGAAAGCTTCTTTCCAGTTTTGAACGGAAGTTATTTCCTTTTTCACCATAACCCTCTATGGGCTTCTAAATATCCCTTTGCCAATTCCACAAGAACAGCCTTAGCGAGAGGCTTCTGGAAGGGAAAGATGTAACTCTGTGAGATGAATTAACAGAACATAGAACAGTTTCTCAGAAAGCTTCTTTCCAGTTTTGAACGGAAGATATTTCCTTTTTCACCATAGCCCTCTATGGGCTTCCAAATATCCCTTTGCCAATTCCACAAGAACAGCCTTAGCGAAAGGCTTCTTGAAGGAAAAGATGTAACTCTGTGAGATGAATTAACAGAACACAGAGCAGTTTCTCAGAAAGCTTCTTTCCAGTTTTGAACGGAAGATATTTCCTTTTTCACCATAGCCCTCTAGGGATTCCAAATATCCCTTTGCCAATTCCACAAGAACAGCCTTAGCGAAAGGCTTCTTGAAGGGAAAGATGTAACACTGTGAGATGAATTAACAGAACACAGAGCAGTTTCTCAGAAAGCTTCTTTCCAGTTTCGAACGGAAGATATTTCCTTTTTCACCATAGCCCTCTATGGGCTTTCAAATATCCCTTTGCCAATTCCACAAGAACAGCCTTAGCGAAAGGCTTCTTGAAGGGAAAGATGTAACTCTGTGAGATGAATTAACAGAACACAGAGCAGTTTCTTAGAAAGCTTCTTTCCAGTTTTGAACGGAAGATATTTCCTTTTTCACCATAGCCCTCTATGGGCATCCAAATATCCCTTTGCCAATTCCACAAGAACAGCCTTAGCGAAAGGCTTCTTGAAGGGAAAGATGTAACTCTGTGAGATGAATTAACAGAACACAGAGCAGTTTCTCAGAAAGCTTCTTTCCAATTTTGAATGGAAGATATTTCCTTTTTCACCATAGCCCTCTAAGGGCTTCCAAATATCCCTTTGCCAATTCCACAAGAAGAGCCTTAGCGAAAGGCTTCTTGAAGGGAAAGATGTAACTCTGTGAGATGAATTAACAGAACACAGAGCAGTTTCTCAGAAAGCTTCTTTCCAGTTTTGAACGGAAGATATTTCCTTTTTCACCATAGCCCTCTTTGGGCTTCCAAATATCCCTTTGCCAATTCCACAAGAACAGCCTTAGCGAAAGGCTTCTTGAAGGGAAAGATGTAACTCTGTGAGATGAATTAACAGAACACAGAGCAGTTTCTCAGAAAGCTTCTTTCCAGTTTTGAACGGAAGATATTTCCTTTTTCACCATAGCCCTCTATGGGCTTCCAAATATCCCTTTGCCAATTCCACAAGAACAGCCTTAGCGAAAGGCTTCTTGAAGGGAAAGATGTAACTCTGTGAGACGAATTAACAGAACACAGAGCAGTTTCTCAGAATGCTTCTTTCCAGTTTTGAACGGAAGATAATTCCTTTTTCACCATAGCCCTCTACGGGCTTCCAAATATCCCTTTGCCAATTCCACAAGAACAGCCTTAGCGAAAGGCTTCTTGAAGGGAAAGATGTCACTCTGTGAGATGAATTAAGAGAAGACAGAGTAGTTTCTCAGAAAGCTTCTTTCCAGTTTTGAACGGAAGATATTTCCTTTTTCACCATAGTCCTCTATGGGCTTAAACTATCCCTTTGCCCATTCCCCAAGAACAGCCTTAGCGAAAGGCTTCTTGAAGGGAAAGATGTAACTCTGTGAGATGAATTAACAGAACACAGAGCAGTTTCTCAGAAAGCTTCTTTCCAGTTTTGAACGGAAGATATTTCCTTTTTCACCATAGCCCTCTTTGGGCTTCCAAATATCCCTTTGCCAATTCCACAAGAACAGCCTTAGCGAAAGGCTTCTTGAAGGGAAAGATGTAACTCTGTGAGATGAATTAACAGAACACAGAGCAGTTTCTCAGAAAGCTTCTTTCCAGTTTTGAACGGAAGATATTTCCTTTTTCACCATAGCCCTCTTTGGGCTTCCAAATATCCCTTTGCCAATTCCACAAGAACAGCCTTAGCGAAAGGCTTCTTGAAGGGAAAGATGTAACTCTGTGAGATGAATTAACAGAACACAGAGCAGTTTCTCAGAAAGCTTCTTTCCAGTTTTGAACGGAAGATATTTCCTTTTTCACCATAGCCCTCTATGGGCTTCCAAATATCCCTTTGCCAATTCCACAAGAACAGCCTTAGCGAAAGGCTTCTGGAAGGGAAAGATGTAACTCGGTGAGATGAATTAACAGAACACAGAGCAGTTTCTCAGAAAGCTTCTTTCCATTTTTAAACGGAAGATATTTCCTTTTTCACCCTAACCCTCTATGGGCTTCCAGATATCCCTTTGCCAATTCCACAAGAACAGCCTTAGCGAAAGGCTTCTTGAAGGGAAAGATGTAACTCTGTGAGATGAATTAACAGAACACAGAGCAGTTTCTCAGAGAGCTTCTTTTCAGTTTTGAACGGAAGATATTTCCTTTTTCACCATAGCCCTCTATGGGCTTCCAAATATCCCTTTGCCAATTCCACAAGAACAGCCTTAGCGAAAGGCTTCTTGAAGGGAAAGATGTAACTCTGTGAGATGAATTAACAGAACACAGAGCAGTTTCTCAGAAAGCTTCTTTCCAGTTTTGAACGGAAGATATTTCCTTTTTCACCATAGCCCTCTATGTGCTTCCAAATATCCCTTTGCCAATTCCACAAGAACAGCCTTAGCGAAAGGCTTCTTGAAGGGAAAGATGTAACTCTGTGAGATGAATTAACAGAACACAGAGCAGTTTCTCAGAAAGCTTCTTTCCAGTTTTGAACGGAAGATATTTCCTTTTTCACCATAGCCCTCTATGGGCTTCCAAATATCCCTTTGCCAATTCCACAAGAACAGCCTTAGCGAAAGGCTTCTTGAAGGGAAAGATGTAACTCTGTGAGATGAATTAACAGAACACAGAGCAGTTTCTCAGAAAGCTTCTTTCCAGTTTTGAACGGAAGATATTTCCTTTTTCACCATAGCCCTCTATGGGCTTCCAAATATCCCTTTGCCAATTCCACAAGAACAGCCTTAGCGAAAGGCTTCTTGAAGGGAAAGATGTAACTCTGTGAGATGAATTAAGAGAACACAGAGCAGTTTCTCAGAAAGCTTCTTTCCAGTTTTGAACGGAAGATATTTCCTTTTTCACCATAGCCCTCTATGGGCTTCCAAATATCCCTTTGCCAATTCACCAAGAACAGCCTTAGCGAAAGGCTTCTTGAAGGGAAAGATGTAACACTGTGAGATGAATTAACAGAAAACAGAGCAGTTTCTCAGAAAGCTTCTTTCCAGTTTTGAACGGAAGATATTTCCTTTTTCATCATAGCCCTCTATGGGCTTCCAAATATCCCTTTGCCAATTCCACAAGAACAGCCTTAGCGAAAGGCTTCTTGAAGGGAAAGATGTAACTCTGTGAGATGAATTAACAGAACACAGAGCAGTTTCTCAGAAAGCTTCTTTCCAGTTTTGAACGGAAGATATTTCCTTTTTCACCATAGTCCTCTATGGGCTTCCAAATATCCCTTTGCCAATTCCACAAGAACAGCCTTAGCGAAAGGCTTCTTGAAGGGAAAGATGTAACTCTGTGAGATGAATTAACAGAACACAGAACAGTTTTTCAGAAAGCTTCTTTCCAATTTTGAACGGAAGATGTTTCCTTTTTCAACATAGCCCTCTACGGGCTTCCAAATATCCCTTTGACAATTCCACAAGAAGAGCCTTAGCTAAAGGCTTCTTGAAGGGAAAGATGTAACTCTGTGAGATGAATTAACAGAACACAGAGCAGTTTCTCAGAAAGCCTCTTTCCAGTTTTGAACGGAAGATATTTCCTTTTTCACCATAGCCCTCTATGGGCTTCCAAATATCCCTTTGCCAATACCACAAGAACAGCCTTAGGGAAAGGCTTCTTGAAGGGAAAGATGTAACTCTGTGAGATGAATTAACAGAACACAGAGCAGTTTCTCAGAAAGCTTCTTTCCAGTTATGAACGGAAGATATTTCCATTTTCACCATAGCCCTCTTTGGGCTTCCCAATATCACATTGCCAATTCCACAAGAACAGCCTTAGCGAAAGGCTTCTTGAAGGGAAAGATGTAACGCTGTGAGATGAATTAACAGAACACAGAGCAGTTTCTCAGAAAGCTTCTTTCCAGTTTTGAACGGAAGATATTTCCTTTTTCACCATAGCCCTCTAAGGGCTTCCAAATATCCCTTTGCCAATTCCAGAAGAACAGCCTTAGCGAAAGGCTTCTTGAAGGGAAAGATGTAACTCTGTGAGATGAATTAACAGAACACAGAGCAGTTTCTCAGAAAGCTTCTTTCCAGTTTTGAACGGAAGATATTTCCTTTTTCACCATAGCCCTCTATGGGCTTCCAAATATCCCTTTGCCAATTCCACAAGAACAGCCTTAGCGAAAGGCTTCTTGAAGGGAAAGATGTAACTCTGTGAGATGGATTAACAGAACACAGAGCAGTTTCTCAGAAAGCTTCTTTCCAGTTTTGAACGGAAGATATTTCCTTTTTCACCATAGCCCTCTTTGGGCTTCCAAATATCCCTTTGCAAATTCCACAAGAACAGCCTTAGCGAAAGGCTTCTTGAAGGGAAAGATGTAACTCTGTGAGATGAATTAACAGAACACAGAGCAGTTTCTCAGAAAGCTTCTTTCCAGGTTTGAACGGAAGATATTTCCTTTTTCACCATAGCCCTCTATGGGCTTCCAAATATCCCTTTGCCAATTCCACAAGAACAGCCTTAGCGAAAGGCTTCTTGAAGGGAAAGATGTAACTCTGTGAGATGAATTAACAGAACACAGAGCAGTTTCTCAGAAAGCTTCTTTCCAGGTTTGAACGGAAGATAATTCCTTTTTCACCATAGCCCTCTACGGGCTTCCAAATATCCCTTTGCCAATTCCACAAGAACAGCCTTAGCGAAAGGCTTCTTGAAGGGAAAGATGTAACTCTGTGAGATGAATTAAGAGAAGACAGAGTAGTTTCTCAGAAAGCTTCTTTCCAGTTTTGAACGGAAGATATTTCCTTTTTCACCATGGTCCTCTATGGGCTTAAACTATCCCTTTACCAATTCCCCAAGAACAGCCTTAGCGAAAGGCTTCTTGAAGGGAAAGATGTAACTCTGTGAGATGAATTAACAGAACACAGAGCAGTTTCTCAGAAAGCTTCTTTCCAGTTTTGAACGGAAGATATTTCCTTTTTCACCATAGCCCTCTTTGGGCTTCCAAATATCCCTTTGCCAATTCCACAAGAACAGCCTTAGCGAAAGGCTTCTTGAAGGGAAAGATGTAACTCTGTGAGATGAATTAACAGAACACAGAGCAGTTTCTCAGAAAGCTTCTTTCCAGTTTTGAACGGAAGATATTTCCTTTTTCACCATAGCCCTCTTTGGGCTTCCAAATATCCCTTTGCCAATTCCACAAGAACAGCCTTAGCGAAAGGCTTCTTGAAGGGAAAGATGTAACTCTGTGAGATGAATTAACAGAACACAGAGCAGATTCTCAGAAAGCTTCTTTCCAGTTTTGAACGGAAGATATTTCCTTTTTCACCATAGCCCTCTATGGGCTTCCAAATATCCCTTTCCCAATTCCACAAGAACAGCCTTAGCGAAAGGCTTCTGGAAGGGAAAGATGTAACTCGGTGAGATGAATTAACAGAACACAGAGCAGTTTCTCAGAAAGCTTCTTTCCATTTTTAAACGGAAGATATTTCCTTTTTCACCCTAACCCTCTATGGGCTTCCAGATATCCCTTTGCCAATTCCACAAGAACAGCCTTAGCGAAAGGCTTCTTGAAGGGAAAGATGTAACTCTGTGAGATGAATTAACAGAACACAGAGCAGTTTCTCAGAGAGCTTCTTTTCAGTTTTGAACGGAAGATATTTCCTTTTTCACCATAGCCCTCTATGGGCTTCCAAATATCCCTTTGCCAATTCCACAAGAACAGCCTTAGCGAAAGGCTTCTTGAAGGGAAAGATGTAACTCTGTGAGATGAATTAACAGAACACAGAGCAGTTTCTCAGAAAGCTTCTTTCCAGTTTTGAACGGAAGATATTTCCTTTTTCACCATAGCCCTCTATGGGCTTCCAAATATCCCTTTGCCAATTCCACAAGAACAGCCTTAGCGAAAGGCTTCTTGAAGGGAAAGATGTAACTCTGTGAGATGAATTAACAGAACACAGAGCAGTTTCTCAGAAAGCTTCTTTCCAGTTTTGAACGGAAGATATTTCCTTTTTCACCATAGCCCTCTATGGGCTTCCAAATATCCCTTTGCCAATTCCACAAGAACAGCCTTAGCGAAAGGCTTCTTGAAGGGAAAGATGTAACTCTGTGAGATGAATTAACAGAACACAGAGCAGTTTCTCAGAAAGCTTCTTTCCAGTTTTGAACGGAAGATATTTCCTCTTTCACCATAGCCCTCTTTGGGCTTCCAAATATCCCTTTGCCAATTCCACAAGAACAGCCTTAGCGAAAGGCTTCTGGAAGGGAAAGATGTAACTCGGTGAGATGAATTAACAGAACACAGAGCAGTTTCTCAGAAAGCTTCTTTCCATTTTTAAACGGAAGATATTTCCTTTTTCACCCTAACCCTCTATGGGCTTCCAGATATCCCTTTGCCAATTCCACAAGAACAGCCTTAGCGAAAGGCTTCTTGAAGGGAAAGATGTAACTCTGTGAGATGAATTAACAGAACACAGAGCAGTTTCTCAGAAAGCTTCTTTCCAGTTTTGAACGGAAGATATTTCCTTTTTCACCATAGCCCTCTATGGGCTTCCAAATATCCCTTTGCCAATTCCACAAGAACAGCCTTAGCGAAAGGCTTCTTGAAGGGAAAGATGTAACTCTGTGAGATGAATTAACAGAACACAGAGCAGTTTCTCAGAAAGCTTCTTTCCAGTTTTGAACGGAAGATATTTCCTTTTTCACCATAGCCCTCTATGGGCTTCCAAATATCCCTTTGCCAATTCCACAAGAACAGCCTTAGCGAAAGGCTTCTTGAAGGGAAAGATGTAACTCTGTGAGATGAATTAACAGAACACAGAGCAGTTTCTCAGAAAGCTTCTTTCCAGTTTTGAACGGAAGATATTTCCTTTTTCACCATAGCCCTCTATGGGCTTCCAAATATCCCTTTGCCAATTCACCAAGAACAGCCTTAGCGAAAGGCTTCTTGAAGGGAAAGATGTAACACTGTGAGATGAATTAACAGAAAACAGAGCAGTTTCTCAGAAAGCTTCTTTCCAGTTTTGAACGGAAGATATTTCCTTTTTCATCATAGCCCTCTTTGGGCTTCCAAATATCCCTTTGCCAATTCCACAAGAACAGCCTTAGCGAAAGGCTTCTTGAAGGGAAAGATGTAACTCTGTGAGATGAATTAACAGAACACAGAGCAGTTTCTCAGAAAGCTTCTTTCCAGTTTTGAACGGAAGATATTTCCTTTTTCACCATAGCCCTCTATGGGCTTCCAAATATCCCTTTGCCAATTCCACAAGAACAGCCTTAGCGAAAGGCTTCTTGAAGGGAAAGATGTAACTCTGTGAGATGAATTAACAGAACACGGAGCAGTTTCTCAGAAAGCTTCTTTCCAGTTTTGAACGGAAGATATTTCCTTTTTCACCCTAGCCCTCCACGGGTTTCCAAATATCCCTTTGCCAATTCCACAAGAACAGCCTTAGCGAAAGGCTTCTTGAAGGGAAAGATGTAACTCTGTGAGACGAATTAACAGAACACAGAGCAGTTTCTCAGAAAGCTTCTTTCCAGTTTTGAACGGAAGATAATTCCTTTTTCACCATAGCCCTCTACGGGCTTCCAAATATCCCTTTGCCAATTCCACAAGAACAGCCTTAGCGAAAGGCTTCTTGAAGGGAAAGATGTAACTCTGTGAGATGAATTAACAGAACACAGAGCAGTTTCTCAGAAAGCTTCTTTCCAGTTTTGAACGGAAGATATTTCCTTTTTCACCATAGCCCTCTATGGGCTTAAACTATCCCTTTGCCAATTCCCCAAGAACAGCCTTAGCGAAAGGCTTCTTGAAGGGAAAGATGTAACTCTGTGAGATGAATTAACAGAACACAGAGCAGTTTCTCTGAAAGCTTCTTTCCAGTTTTGAACGGAAGATATTTCCTTTTTCACCATAGCCCTCTTTGGGCTTCCAAATATCCCTTTGCCAATTCCACAAGAACAGCCTTAGCGAAAGGCTTCTTGAAGGGAAAGATGTAACTCTGTGAGATGAATTAACAGAACACAGAGCAGTTTCTCAGAAAGCTTCTTTCCAGTTTTGAACGGAAGATATTTCCTTTTTCACCATAGCCGTCTATGGGCTTCCAAATATCCCTTTGCCAATTCCACAAGAACAGCCTTAGCGAAAGGCTTCTTGAAGGGAAAGATGTAACACTGTGAGATGAGATAACAGAACACAGAACAGTTTCTCAGAAAGCTTCTTTCCAGTTTTGAATGGAAGATATTTCCTTTTTCACCATAGCCCTCTATGGGCTTCCAAATATCCCTTTGCCAATTCCACAAGAACAGCCTTAGCGAAAGGCTTCTTGAAGGGAAAGATGTAACTCTGTGAGATGAATTAACAGAACACGGAACAGTTTCTCAGAAAGCTTCTTTCCAGTTTTGAACGGAAGATATTTCCTTTTTCACCATAGCCCTCCACGGGTTTCCAAATATCCCTTTGCCAATTCCACAAGAACAGCCTTAGCGAAAGGCTTCTTGAAGGGAAAGATGTAACTCTGTGAAACGAATTAACAGAACACAGAGCAGTTTCTCAGAAAGCTTCTTTCCAGTTTTGAACGGAAGATAATTCCTTTTTCACCATAGCCCTCTACGGCCTTCCAAATATCCCTTTGCCAATTCCACAAGAACAGCCTTAGCGAAAGGCTTCTTGAAGGGAAAGATGTAACTCTGTGAGATGAATTAACAGAACACAGAGCAGTTTCTCAGAAAGCTTCTTTCCAGTTTTGAACGGAAGATATTTCCTTTTTCACCATAGCCCTCTATGGGCTTAAACTATCCCTTTGCCAATTCCCCAAGAACAGCCTTAGCGAAAGGCTTCTTGAAGGGAAAGATGTAACTCTGTGAGATGAATTAACAGAACACAGAGCAGTTTCTCTGAAAGCTTCTTTCCAGTTTTGAACGGAAGATATTTCCTTTTTCACCATAGCCCTCTTTGGGCTTCCAAATATCCCTTTGCCAATTCCACAAGAACAGCCTTAGCGAAAGGCTTCTTGAAGGGAAAGATGTAACTCTGTGAGATGAATTAACAGAACACAGAGCAGTTTCTCAGAAAGCTTCTTTCCAGTTTTGAACGGAAGATATTTCCTTTTTCACCATAGCCCTCTATGGGCTTCCAAATATCCCTTTGCCAATTCCACAAGAACAGCCTTAGCGAAAGGCTTCTTGAAGGGAAAGATGTAACTCTGTGAGATGAATTAACAGAACACAGAGCAGTTTCTCAGAAAGCTTCTTTCCAGTTTTGAACGGAAGATATTTCCTTTTTCACCATAGCCCTCTATGGGCTTCCAAATATCCCTTTGCCAATTCCACAAGAACAGCCTTAGCTAAAGGATTCTTGAAGGGAAAGATGTAACTCTGTGAGACGAATTAACAGAACACAGAGCAGTTTCTCAGAAAGCTTCTTTCCAGTTTTGAACGGAAGATAATTCCTTTTTCACCATAGCCCTCTACGGGCTTCCAAATATCCCTTTGCCAATTCCACAAGAACAGCCTTAGCGAAAGGCTTCTTGAAGGGAAAGATGTAACTCTGTGAGATGAATTAAGAGAACACAGAGCAGTTTCTCAGAAAGCTTCTTTCCAGTTTTGAACGGAAGATATTTCCTTTCTCACCATAGCCCTCTATGGGCTTCCAAATATCCCTTTGCCAATTCCACAAGAACAGACTTAGCGAAAGGATTCTTGAAGGGAAAGATATAACTCTGTGAGATGAATTAACAGAACAGAGAGCAGTTTCTCAGAAAGCGTCTTTCCAGTTTTGAACGGAAGATATTTCCTTTTTCACCATAGCCCCCTATGGGCTTCCAAATATCCCTTTGCCAATTCCCCAAAAACAGCCTTAGCGAAAGGCTTCTTGAAGGGAAAGATGTAACTCTGTGAGATGAATTAACAGAACACAGAGCAGTTTCTCTGAAAGTTTCTTTCCAGTTTTGAACGGAAGATATTTCCTTTTTCACCATAGCCCTCTTTGGGCTTCCAAATATCATTCTGCCAATTCCACAAGAACAGCCTTAGCGAAAGGCTTCTTGAAGGGAAAGATGTAACTCTGTGAGATGAATTAACAGAACACAGAGCAGTTTCTCAGAAAGCTTCTTTCCAGTTTTGAACGGAAGATATTTCCTTTTTCACCATAGCCCTCTATGGGCTTCCAAATATCCCTTTGCCAATTCCACAAGAACAGCCTTAGCGAAAGGCTTCTTGAAGGGAAAGATGTAACTCTGTGAGATGAATTAACAGAACACAGAGCAGTTTCTCAGAAAGCTTCTTTCCAGTTTTGAACGGAAGATATTTCCTTTTTCACCATAGCCGTCTATGGGCTTCCAAATATCCCTTTGCCAATTCCACAAGAACAGTCTTAGCGAAAGGCTTCTTGAAGGGAAAGATGTAACACTGTGAGATGAGATAACAGAACACAGAACAGTTTCTCAGAAAGCTTCTTTCCAGTTTTGAACGGAAGGTAGTTCCTTTTTCACCATAGCCCTCTATGGGCTTCCAAATATCCCTTTGCCAATTCCACAAGAACAGCCTTAGCGAAAGGCTTCTTGAAGGGAAAGATGTAACTCTGTGAGATGAATTAACAGAACAGAGAGCAGTTTCTCAGAAAGCGTCTTTCCAGTTTTGAACGGAAGATATTTCCTTTTTCACCATAGCCCCCTATGGGCTTCCAAATATCCCTTTGCCAATTCCCCAAAAACAGCCTTAGGGAAAGGCTTCTTGAAGGGAAAGATGTAACTCTGTGAGATGAATTAACAGAACACAGAGCAGTTTCTCAGAAAGCTTCTTTCCAGTTTTGAACGGAAGATATTTCCTTTTTCACCATAGCCCTCTTTGGGCTTCCAAATATCCCTTTGCCAATTCCACAAGAAGGCCTTAGCGAAAGGCTTCTTGAAGGGAAAGATGTAACTCTGTGAGACGAATTAACAGAACACAGAGCAGTTTCTCAGAAAGCTTCTTTCCAGTTTTGAACGGAAGATAATTCCTTTTTCACCATAGCCCTCTACGGCCTTCCAAATATCTCTTTGCCAATTCCACAAGAACAGCCTTAGCGAAAGGCTTCTTGAAGGGAAAGATGTAACTCTGTGAGATGAATTAACAGAACACAGAGCAGTTTCTCAGAAAGCTTCTTTCCAGTTTTGAACGGAAGATATTTCCTTTTTCACCATAGCCCCCTATGGGCTTCCAAATATCCCTTTGCCAATTCCCCAAAAACAGCCTTAGCGAAAGGCTTCTTGAAGGGAAAGATGTAACTCTGTGAGATGAATTAACAGAACACAGAGCAGTTTCTCTGAAAGTTTCTTTCCAGTTTTGTACGGAAGATATTTCCTTTTTCACCATAGCCCTCTTTGGGCTTCCAAATATCATTCTGCCAATTCCACAAGAACAGCCTTAGCGAAAGGCTTCTTGAAGGGAAAGATGTAACGCTGTGAGATGAATTAACAGAACACAGAGCAGTTTCTCAGAAAGCTTCTTTCCAGTTTTGAACGGAAGATATTTCCTTTTTCACCATAGCCCTCTATGGGCTTCCAAATATCCCTTTGCCAATTCCACAAGAACAGCCTTAGCGAAAGGCTTTTTGAAGGGAAAGATGTAACTCTGTGAGATGAATTAACAGAACACAGAGCAGTTTCTCAGAAAGCTTCTTTCCAATTTTGAACGGAAGATATTTCCTTTTTCACCATAGCCGTCTATGGGCTTCCAAATATCCCTTTGCCAATTCCACAAGAACAGTCTTAGCGAAAGGCTTCTTGAAGGGAAAGATGTAACACTGTGAGATGAGATAACAGAACACAGAACAGTTTCTCAGAAAGCTTCTTTCCAGTTTTGAACGGAAGGTAGTTCCTTTTTCACCATAGCCCTCTATGGGCTTCCAAATATCCCTTTGCCAATTCCACAAGAACAGCCTTAGCGAAAGGCTTCTTGAAGGGAAAGATGTAACTCTGTGAGATGAATTAACAGAACACGGAGCAGTTTCTCAGAAAGCTTCTTTCCAGTTTTGAACGGAAGATATTTCCTTTCTCACCATAGCCCTCTATGGGCTTCCAAATATCCCTTTGCCAATTCCACAAGAACAGCCTTAGCGAAAGGCTTCTTGAAGGGAAAGATGTAACTCTGTGAGATGAATTAACAGAACAGAGAGCAGTTTCTCAGAAAGCGTCTTTCCAGTTTTGAACGGAAGATATTTCCTTTTTCACCATAGCCTCCTATGGGCTTCCAAATATCCCTTTGCCAATTCCCCAAAAACAGCCTTAGCGAAAGGCTTCTTGAAGGGAAAGATGTAACTCTGTGAGATGAATGAACAGAACACAGAGCAGTTTCTCAGAAAGCTTCTTTCCAGTTTTGAACGGAAGATATTTCCTTTTTCACCATAGCCCTCTTTGGGCTTCCAAATATCCCTTTGCCAATTCCACAAGAAGGCCTTAGCGAAAGGCTTCTTGAAGGGAAAGATGTAACTCTGTGAGACGAATTAACAGAACACAGAGCAGTTTCTCAGAAAGCTTCTTTCCAGTTTTGAACGGAAGATAATTCCTTTTTCACCATAGCCCTCTACGGCCTTCCAAATATCCCTTTGCCAATTCCACAAGAACAGCCTTAGCGAAAGGCTTCTTGAAGGGAAAGATGTAACTCTGTGAGATGAATTAACAGAACACAGAGCAGTTTCTCAGAAAGCTTCTTTCCAGTTTTGAACGGAAGATATTTCCTTTTTCACCATAGCCCTCTATGGGCTTAAACTATCCCTTTGCCAATTCCCCAAAAACAGCCTTAGCGAAAGGCTTCTTGAAGGGAAAGATGTAACTCTCTGAGATGAATTAACAGAACACAGAGCAGTTTCTCTGAAAGCTTCTTTCCAGTTTTGAACGGAAGATATTTCCTTTTTCACCATAGCCCTCTTTGGGCTTCCAAATATCCCTTTGCCAATTCCACAAGAACAGCCTTAGCGAAAGGCTTCTTGAAGGGAAAGATGTAACTCTGTGA
Source organism: Chlorocebus sabaeus (assembly GCF_047675955.1). Taxonomy (NCBI): domain Eukaryota; kingdom Metazoa; phylum Chordata; class Mammalia; order Primates; family Cercopithecidae; genus Chlorocebus; species Chlorocebus sabaeus. The sequence goes on from NW_027327459.1 coordinate 1,039,068, forward strand.
GATGAATTAACAGAACACAGAGCAGTTTCTCAGAAAGCTTCTTTCCAGTTTTGAACGGAAGATATTTCCTTTTTCACCATAGCCCTCTAAGGGCTTCCAAATATCCCTTTGCCAATTCCACAAGAACAGCCTTAGCGAAAGGCTTCTTGAAGGGAAAGATGTAACACTGTGAGATGAGATAACAGAACACAGAACAGTTTCTCAGAAAGCTTCTTTCCAGTTTTGAACGGAAGATATTTCCTTTTTCACCATAGCCCTCTATGGGCTTCCAAATATCCCTTTGCCAATTCCACAAGAACAGCCTTAGCGAAAGGCTTCTTGAAGGTAAAGATGTAACTCTGTGAGATGAATTAACAGAACAGAGAGCAGTTTCTCAGAAAGCGTCTTTCCAGTTTTGAACGGAAGATATTTCCTTTTTCACCATAGCCCCCTATGGGCTTCCAAATATCCCTTTGCCAATTCCCCAAAAACAGCCTTAGCGAAAGGCTTCTTGAAGGGAAAGATGTAACTCTGTGAGATGAATTAACAGAACACAGAGCAGTTTCTCAGAAAGCTTGTTTCCAGTTTTGAACGGAAGATATTTTCTTTTTCACCATAGCCCTCTTTGGGCTTCCAAATATCCCTTTGCCAATTCCACAAGAACAGCCTTAGCGAAAGGCTTCTTGAAGGGAAAGATGTAACTCTGTGAGATGAATTAACAAAACACGGAGCAGTTTCTCAGAAAGCTTCTTTCCAGTTTTGAACGGAAGATATTTCGTTTCTCACCATAGCCCTCTATGGGCTTCCAAATATCCCTTTGCCAATTCCACAAGAACAGCCTTAGCGAAAGGCTTCTTGAAGGGAAAGATGTAACTCTGTGAGATGAATTAACAGAACAGAGAGCAGGTTCTCAGAAAGCGTCTTTCCAGTTTTGAACGGAAGATATTTCCTTTTTCACCATAGCCCCCTATGGGCTTCCAAATATCCCTTTGCCAATTCCCCAAAAACAGCCTTAGCGAAAGGCTTCTTGAAGGGAAAGATGTAACTCTGTGAGATGAATTAACAGAACACAGAGCAGTTTCTCAGAAAGCTTCTTTCCAGTTTTGAACGGAAGATATTTCCTTTTTCACCATAGCCCTCTATGGGCTTAAACTATCCCTTTGCCAATTCCCCAAGAATAGCCTTAGCGAAAGGCTTCTTGAAGGGAAAGATGTAACTCTGTGAGATGAATTAACAGAACACAGAGCAGTTTCTCTGAAAGCTTCTTTCCAGTTTTGAACGGAAGATATTTCCTTTTTCACCATAGCCCTCTTTGGGCTTCCAAATATCCCTTTGCCAATTCCACAAGAACAGCCTTAGCGAAAGGCTTCTTGAAGGGAAAGATGTAACTCTGTGAGATGAATTAACAGAACACAGAGCAGTTTCTCAGAAAGCTTCTTTCCAGTTTTGAACGGAAGATATTTCCTTTTTCACCATAGCCCTCTAAGGGCTTCCAAATATCCCTTTGCCAATTCCACAAGAACAGCCTTAGCGAAAGGCTTCTTGAAGGGAAAGATGTAACTCTGTGAGATGAATTAACAGAACACAGAGCAGTTTCTCAGAAAGATTCTTTCCAGTTTTGAACGGAAGATATTTCCTTTTTCACCATAGCCGTCTATGGGCTTCCAAATATCCCTTTGCCAATTCCACAAGAACAGCCTTAGCGAAAGGCTTCTTGAAGGGAAAGATGTAACACTGTGAGATGAGATAACAGAACACAGAACAGTTTCTCAGAAAGCTTCTTTCCAGTTTTGAACGGAAGATATTTCCTTTTTCACCATAGCCCTCTATGGGCTTCCAAATATCCCTTTGCCAATTACACAAGAACAGCCTTAGCGAAAGGCTTCTTGAAGGGAAAGATGTAACTCTGTGAGATGAATTAACAGAACACGGAGCAGTTTCTCAGAAAGCTTCTTTCCAGTTTTGAACGGAAGATATTTCCTTTCTCACCATAGCCCTCTATGGGCTTCCAAATATCCCTTTGCCAATTCCACAAGAACAGCCTTAGCGAAAGGCTTCTTGAAGGTAAAGATGTAACTCTGTGAGATGAATTAACAGAACAGAGAGCAGTTTCTCAGAAAACGTCTTTCCAGTTTTGAACGGAAGATATTTCCTTTTTCACCATAGCCCCCTATGGGCTTCCAAATATCCCTTTGCCAATTCCCCAAAAACAGCCTTAGCGAAAGGCTTCTTGAAGGTAAAGATGTAACTCTGTGAGATGAATTAACAGAACACAGAGCAGTTTCTCAGAAAGCTTCTTTCCAGTTTTGAACGGAAGATAATTTCTTTTTCACCATAGCCCTCTTTGGGATTCCAAATATCCCTTTGCCAATTCCACAAGAACAGCCTTAGCGAAAGGCTTCTTGAAGGGAAAGATGTAACTCTGTGAGATGAATTAACAGAACAGAGAGCAGTTTCTCAGAAAGCGTCTTTCCAGTTTTGAACGGAAGATATTTCCTTTTTCACCATAGCCCCCTATGGGCTTCGAAATATCCCTTTGCCAATTCCCCAAAAACAGCCTTAGCGAAAGGCTTCTTGAAGGGAAAGATGTTACTCTGTGAGATGAATTAACAGAACACAGAGCAGTTTCTCTGAAAGCTTCTTTCCAGTTTTGAACGGAAGATATTTCCTTTTTCACCATAGCCCTCTATGGGCTTCCAAATATCCCTTTGCCAATTCCACAAGAACAGCCTTAGGGAAAGGCTTCTTGAAGGGAAAGATGTAACTGTGTGAGATGAATTAACAGAACACAGAGCAGTTTCTCAGAAAGCTTCTTTCCAGTTTTGAACGGAAGATATTTCCATTTTCACCATAGCCCTCTTTGGGCTTCCCAATATCACATTGCCAATTCCACAAGAACAGCCTTAGCGAAAGGCTTCTTGAAGGGAAAGATGTAACGCTGTGAGATGAATTAACAGAACACAGAGCAGTTTCTCAGAAAGCTTCTTTCCAGTTTTGAACGGAAGATATTTCCTTTTTCACCATAGCCCTCTAAGGGCTTCCAAATATCCCTTTGCCAATTCCACAAGAACAGCCTTAGCGAAAGGCTTCTTGAAGGGAAAGATGTAACTCTGTGAGATGAATTAACAGAACACAGAGCAGTTTCTCCGAAAGCTTCTTTCCACTTTTGAACGGAAGATATTTCCTTTTTCACCATAGCCCTCTATGGGCTTCCAAATATCCCTTTGCCAATTCCACAAGAACAGCCTTAGCGAAAGGCTTCTTGAAGGGAAAGATGTAACTCTGTGAGATGGATTAACAGAACACAGAGCAGTTTCTCAGAAAGCTTCTTTCCAGTTTTGAACGGAAGATATTTCCTTTTTCAAAATAGCCCTCTTTGGGCTTCCAAATATCCCTTTGCCAATTCCACAAGAACAGCCTTAGCGAAAGGCTTCTTGAAGGGAAAGATGTAACTCTGTGAGATGAATTAACAGAACACAGAGCAGTTTCTCAGAAAGCTTCTTTCCAGGTTTGAACGGAAGATATTTCCTTTTTCACCATAGCCCTCTATGGGCTTCCAAATATCCCTTTGCCAATTCCACAAGAACAGCCTTAGCGAAAGGCTTCTTGAAGGGAAAGATGTAACTCTGTGAGATGAATTAACAGAACACAGAGCAGTTTCTCAGAAAGCTTCTTTCCAGTTTTGAACGGAAGATATTTCCTTTTTCACCATAGCCCTCTATGGGCTTCCAAATATCCCTTTGCCAATTCCACAAGAACAGCCTTAGCGAAAGGCTTCTTGAAGTGAAAGATGTAACTCTGTGAGATGAATTAACAGAACACAGAGCAGTTTCTCAGAAAACTTCTTTCCAGTTTTGAACGGAAGATATTTCCTTTTTCACCATAGCCCTCTATGGGCTTCCAAATATCCCTTTGCCAATTCCACAAGAACAGCCTTAGCGAAAGGCTTCTTGAAGGGAAAGATGTAACTCTGTGAGATGAATTAACAGAACACAGAGCAGTTTCTCAGAAAGCTTCTTTCCAGTTTTGAACGGAAGATATTTCCTTTTTCACCATAGCCCTCTATGGGCTTCCAAATATCCCTTTGCCAATTCCACAAGAACAGCCTTAGCGAAAGGCTTCTTGAAGGGAAAGATGTAACTCTGTGAGATGAATTAACAGAACACGGAGCAGTTTCTCAGAAAGCTTCTTTCCAGTTTTGAACGGAAGATATTTCCTTTTTCACCCTAGCCCTCCACGGGTTTCCAAATATCCCTTTGCCAATTCCACAAGAACAGCCTTAGCGAAAGGCTTCTTGAAGGGAAAGATGTAACTCTGTGAGACGAATTAACAGAACACAGAGCAGTTTCTCAGAAAGCTTCTTTCCAGTTTTAAACGGAAGATAATTCCTTTTTCACCATAGCCCTCTACGGGCTTCCAAATATCCCTTTGCCAATTCCACAAGAACAGCCTTAGCGAAAGGCTTCTTGAAGGGAAAGATGTAACTCTGTGAGATGAATTAACAGAACACAGAGCAGTTTCTCAGAAAGCTTCTTTCCAGTTTTGAACGGAAGATATTTCCTTTTTCACCATAGCCCTCTATGGGCTTAAACTATCCCTTTGCCAATTCCCCAAGAACAGCCTTAGCGAAAGGCTTCTTGAAGGGAAAGATGTAACTCTGTGAGATGAATTAACAGAACACAGAGCAGTTTCTCTGAAAGCTTCTTTCCAGTTTTGAACGGAAGATATTTCCTTTTTCACCATAGCCCTCTTTGGGCTTCCAAATATCCCTTTGCCAATTCCACAAGAACAGCCTTAGCGAAAGGCTTCTTGAAGGGAAAGATGTAACTCTGTGAGATGAATTAACAGAACACAGAGCAGTTTCTCAGAAAGCTTCTTTCCAGTTTTGAACGGAAGATATTTCCTTTTTCACCATAGCCGTCTATGGGCTTCCAAATATCCCTTTGCCAATTCCACAAGAACAGCCTTAGCGAAAGGCTTCTTGAAGGGAAAGATGTAACACTGTGAGATGAGATAACAGAACACAGAACAGTTTCTCAGAAAGCTTCTTTCCAGTTTTGAATGGAAGATATTTCCTTTTTCACCATAGCCCTCTATGGGCTTCCAAATATCCCTTTGCCAATTCCACAAGAACAGCCTTAGCGAAAGGCTTCTTGAAGGGAAAGATGTAACTCTGTGAGATGAATTAACAGAACACGGAACAGTTTCTCAGAAAGCTTCTTTCCAGTTTTGAACGGAAGATATTTCCTTTTTCACCATAGCCCTCCACGGGTTTCCAAATATCCCTTTGCCAATTCCACAAGAACAGCCTTAGCGAAAGGCTTCTTGAAGGGAAAGATGTAACTCTGTGAAATGAATTAACAGAACACAGAGCAGTTTCTCAGAAAGCTTCTTTCCAGTTTTGAACGGAAGATAATTCCTTTTTCACCATAGCCCTCTACGGCCTTCCAAATATCCCTTTGCCAATTCCACAAGAACAGCCTTAGCGAAAGGCTTCTTGAAGGGAAAGATGTAACTCTGTGAGATGAATTAACAGAACACAGAGCAGTTTCTCAGAAAGCTTCTTTCCAGTTTTGAACGGAAGATATTTCCTTTTTCACCATAGCCCTCTATGGGCTTAAACTATCCCTTTGCCAATTCCCCAAGAACAGCCTTAGCGAAAGGCTTCTTGAAGGGAAAGATGTAACTCTGTGAGATGAATTAACAGAACACAGAGCAGTTTCTCTGAAAGCTTCTTTCCAGTTTTGAACGGAAGATATTTCCTTTTTCACCATAGCCCTCTTTGGGCTTCCAAATATCCCTTTGCCAATTCCACAAGAACAGCCTTAGCGAAAGGCTTCTTGAAGGGAAAGATGTAACTCTGTGAGATGAATTAACAGAACACAGAGCAGTTTCTCAGAAAGCTTCTTTCCAGTTTTGAACGGAAGATATTTCCTTTTTCACCATAGCCCTCTATGGGCTTCCAAATATCCCTTTGCCAATTCCACAAGAACAGCCTTAGCGAAAGGCTTCTTGAAGGGAAAGATGTAACTCTGTGAGATGAATTAACAGAACACAGAGCAGTTTCTCAGAAAGCTTCTTTCCAGTTTTGAACGGAAGATATTTCCTTTTTCACCATAGCCCTCTATGGGCTTCCAAATATCCCTTTGCCAATTCCACAAGAACAGCCTTAGCTAAAGGATTCTTGAAGGGAAAGATGTAACTCTGTGAGACGAATTAACAGAACACAGAGCAGTTTCTCAGAAAGCTTCTTTCCAGTTTTGAACGGAAGATAATTCCTTTTTCACCATAACCCTCTACGGGCTTCCAAATATCCCTTTGCCAATTCCACAAGAACAGCCTTAGCGAAAGGCTTCTTGAAGGGAAAGATGTAACTCTGTGAGATGAATTAAGAGAACACAGAGCAGTTTCTCAGAAAGCTTCTTTCCAGTTTTGAACGGAAGATATTTCCTTTCTCACCATAGCCCTCTGTGGGCTTCCAAATATCCCTTTGCCAATTCCACAAGAACAGACTTAGCGAAAGGATTCTTGAAGGGAAAGATATAACTCTGTGAGATGAATTAACAGAACAGAGAGCAGTTTCTCAGAAAGCGTCTTTCCAGTTTTGAACGGAAGATATTTCCTTTTTCACCATAGCCCCCTATGGGCTTCCAAATATCCCTTTGCCAATTCCCCAAAAACAGCCTTAGCGAAAGGCTTCTTGAAGGGAAAGATGTAACTCTGTGAGATGAATTAACAGAACACAGAGCAGTTTCTCTGAAAGTTTCTTTCCAGTTTTGAACGGAAGATATTTCCTTTTTCACCATAGCCCTCTTTGGGCTTCCAAATATCATTCTGCCAATTCCACAAGAACAGCCTTAGCGAAAGGCTTCTTGAAGGGAAAGATGTAACTCTGTGAGATGAATTAACAGAACACAGAGCAGTTTCTCAGAAAGCTTCTTTCCAGTTTTGAACGGAAGATATTTCCTTTTTCACCATAGCCCTCTATGGGCTTCCAAATATCCCTTTGCCAATTCCACAAGAACAGCCTTAGCGAAAGGCTTCTTGAAGGGAAAGATGTAACTCTGTGAGATGAATTAACAGAACACAGAGCAGTTTCTCAGAAAGCTTCTTTCCAGTTTTGAACGGAAGATATTTCCTTTTTCACCATAGCCGTCTATGGGCTTCCAAATATCCCTTTGCCAATTCCACAAGAACAGTCTTAGCGAAAGGCTTCTTGAAGGGAAAGATGTAACACTGTGAGATGAGATAACAGAACACAGAACAGTTTCTCAGAAAGCTTCTTTCCAGTTTTGAACGGAAGGTAGTTCCTTTTTCACCATAGCCCTCTATGGGCTTCCAAATATCCCTTTGCCAATTCCACAAGAACAGCCTTAGCGAAAGGCTTCTTGAAGGGAAAGATGTAACTCTGTGAGATGAATTAACAGAACACGGAGCAGTTTCTCAGAAAGCTTCTTTCCAGTTTTGAACGGAAGATATTTCCTTTCTCACCATAGCCCTCTATGGGCTTCCAAATATCCCTTTGCCAATTCCACAAGAACAGCCTTAGCGAAAGGCTTCTTGAAGGGAAAGATGTAACTCTGTGAGATGAATTAACAGAACAGAGAGCAGTTTCTCAGAAAGCGTCTTTCCAGTTTTGAACGGAAGATATTTCCTTTTTCACCATAGCCCCCTATGGGCTTCCAAATATCCCTTTGCCAATTCCCCAAAAACAGCCTTAGGGAAAGGCTTCTTGAAGGGAAAGATGTAACTCTGTGAGATGAATTAACAGAACACAGAGCAGTTTCTCAGAAAGCTTCTTTCCAGTTTTGAACGGAAGATATTTCCTTTTTCACCATAGCCCTCTTTGGGCTTCCAAATATCCCTTTGCCAATTCCACAAGAAGACCTTAGCGAAAGGCTTCTTGAAGGGAAAGATGTAACTCTGTGAGACGAATTAACAGAACACAGAGCAGTTTCTCAGAAAGCTTCTTTCCAGTTTTGAACGGAAGATAATTCCTTTTTCACCATAGCCCTCTACGGCCTTCCAAATATCTCTTTGCCAATTCCACAAGAACAGCCTTAGCGAAAGGCTTCTTGAAGGGAAAGATGTAACTCTGTGAGATGAATTAACAGAACACAGAGCAGTTTCTCAGAAAGCTTCTTTCCAGTTTTGAACGGAAGATATTTCCTTTTTCACCATAGCCCCCTATGGGCTTCCAAATATCCCTTTGCCAATTCCCCAAAAACAGCCTTAGCGAAAGGCTTCTTGAAGGGAAAGATGTAACTCTGTGAGATGAATTAACAGAACACAGAGCAGTTTCTCTGAAAGTTTCTTTCCAGTTTTGAACGGAAGATATTTCCTTTTTCACCATAGCCCTCTTTGGGCTTCCAAATATCATTCTGCCAATTCCACAAGAACAGCCTTAGCGAAAGGCTTCTTGAAGGGAAAGATGTAACGCTGTGAGATGAATTAACAGAACACAGAGCAGTTTCTCAGAAAGCTTCTTTCCAGTTTTGAACGGAAGATATTTCCTTTTTCACCGTATCCCTCTATGGGCTTCCAAATATCCCTTTGCCAATTCCACAAGAACAGCCTTAGCGAAAGGCTTCTTGAAGGGAAAGATGTAACTCTGTGAGATGAATTAACAGAACACAGAGCAGTTTCTCAGAAAGCTTCTTTCCAGTTTTGAACGGAAGATATTTCCTTTTTCACCATAGCCGTCTATGGGCTTCCAAATATCCCTTTGCCAATTCCACAAGAACAGTCTTAGCGAAAGGCTTCTTGAAGGGAAAGATGTAACACTGTGAGATGAGATAACAGAACACAGAACAGTTTCTCAGAAAGCTTCTTTCCAGTTTTGAACGGAAGGTAGTTCCTTTTTCACCATAGTCCTCTATCGGCTTCCAAATATCCCTTTGCCAATTCCACAAGAACAGCCTTAGCGAAAGGCTTCTTGAAGGGAAAGATGTAACTCTGTGAGATGAATTAACAGAACACGGAGCAGTTTCTCAGAAAGCTTCTTTCCAGTTTTGAACGGAAGATATTTCCTTTCTCACCATAGCCCTCTATGGGCTTCCAAATATCCCTTTGCCAATTCCACAAGAACAGCCTTAGCGAAAGGCTTCTTGAAGGGAAAGATGTAACTCTGTGAGATGAATTAACAGAACAGAGAGCAGTTTCTCAGAAAGCGTCTTTCCAGTTTTGAACGGAAGATATTTCCTTTTTCACCATAGCCTCCTATGGGCTTCCAAATATCCCTTTGCCAATTCCCCAAAAACAGCCTTAGCGAAAGGCTTCTTGAAGGGAAAGATGTAACTCTGTGAGATGAATTAACAGAACACAGAGCAGTTTCTCAGAAAGCTTCTTTCCAGTTTTGAACGGAAGATATTTCCTTTTTCACCATAGCCCTCTTTGGGCTTCCAAATATCCCTTTGCCAATTCCACAAGAAGGCCTTAGCGAAAGGCTTCTTGAAGGGAAAGATGTAACTCTGTGAGACGAATTAACAAAACACAGAGCAGTTTCTCAGAAAGCTTCTTTCCAGTTTTGAACGGAAGATAATTCCTTTTTCACCATAGCCCTCTACGGCCTTCCAAATATCCCTTTGCCAATTCCACAAGAACAGCCTTAGCGAAAGGCTTCTTGAAGGGAAAGATGTAACTCTGTGAGATGAATTAACAGAACACAGAGCAGTTTCTCAGAAAGCTTCTTTCCAGTTTTGAACGGAAGATATTTCCTTTTTCACCATAGCCCTCTATGGGCTTAAACTATCCCTTTGCCAATTCCCCAAAAACAGCCTTAGCGAAAGGCTTCTTGAAGGGAAAGATGTAACTCTCTGAGATGAATTAACAGAACACAGAGCAGTTTCTCTGAAAGCTTCTTTCCAGTTTTGAACGGAAGATATTTCCTTTTTCACCATAGCCCTCTTTGGGCTTCCAAATATCCCTTTGCCAATTCCACAAGAACAGCCTTAGCGAAAGGCTTCTTGAAGGGAAAGATGTAACTCTGTGAGATGAATTAACAGAACACAGAGCAGTTTCTCAGAAAGCTTCTTTCCAGTTTTGAACGGAAGATATTTCCTTTTTCACCATAGCCCTCTAAGGGCTTCCAAATATCCCTTTGCCAATTCCACAAGAACAGCCTTAGCGAAAGGCTTCTTGAAGGGAAAGATGTAACACTGTGAGATGAGATAACAGAACACAGAACAGTTTCTCAGAAAGCTTCTTTCCAGTTTTGAACGGAAGATATTTCCTTTTTCACCATAGCCCTCTATGGGCTTCCAAATATCCCTTTGCCAATTCCACAAGAACAGCCTTAGCGAAAGGCTTCTTGAAGGGAAAGATGTAACTCTGTGAGATGAATTAACAGAACACGGAGCAGTTTCTCTGAAAGCTTCTTTCCAGTTTTGAACGGAAGATATTTCCTTTCTCACCATAGCCCTCTATGGGCTTCCAAATATCCCTTTGCCAATTCCACAAGAACAGCCTTAGCGAAAGGTTTCTTGAAGGTAAAGATGTAACTCTGTGAGATGAATTAACAGAACAGAGAGCAGTTTCTCAGAAAGCGTCTTTCCAGTTTTGAACGGAAGATATTTCCTTTTTCACCATAGCCCCCTATGGGCTTCCAAATATCCCTTTGCCAATTCCCCAAAAACAGCCTTAGCGAAAGGCTTCTTGAAGGGAAAGATGTAACTCTGTGAGATGAATTAACAGAACACAGAGCAGTTTCTCTGAAAGTTTCTTTCCAGTTTTGAACGGAAGATATTTCCTTTTTCACCATAGCCCTCTTTGGGCTTCCAAATATCATTCTGCCAATTCCACAAGAACAGCCTTAGCGAAAGGCTTCTTGAAGGGAAAGATGTAACTCTGTGAGATGAATTAACAGAACACAGAGCAGTTTCTCAGAAAGCTTCTTTCCAGTTTTGAACGGAAGATATTTCCTTTTTCACCATAGCCCTCTATGGGCTTCCAAATATCCCTTTGCCAATTCCACAAGAACAGCCTTAGCGAAAGGCTTCTTGAAGGGAAAGATGTAACTCTGTGAGATGAATTAACAGAACACAGAGCAGTTTCTCAGAAAGCTTCTTTCCAGTTTTGAACGGAAGATATTTCCTTTTTCACCATAGCCGTCTATGGGCTTCCAAATATCCCTTTGCCAATTCCACAAGAACAGTCTTAGCGAAAGGCTTCTTGAAGGGAAAGATGTAACACTGTGAGATGAGATAACAGAACACAGAACAGTTTCTCAGAAAGCTTCTTTCCAGTTTTGAACGGAAGGTAGTTCCTTTTTCACCATAGCCCTCTATGGGCTTCCAAATATCCCTTTGCCAATTCCACAAGAACAGCCTTAGCGAAAGGCTTCTTGAAGGGAAAGATGTAACTCTGTGAGATGAATTAACAGAACACGGAGCAGTTTCTCAGAAAGCTTCTTTCCAGTTTTGAACGGAAGATATTTCCTTTCTCACCATAGCCCTCTATGGGCTTCCAAATATCCCTTTGCCAATTCCACAAGAACAGCCTTAGCGAAAGGCTTCTTGAAGGGAAAGATGTAACTCTGTGAGATGAATTAACAGAACAGAGAGCAGTTTCTCAGAAAGCGTCTTTCCAGTTTTGAACGGAAGATATTTCCTTTTTCACCATAGCCCCCTATGGGCTTCCAAATATCCCTTTGCCAATTCCCCAAAAACAGCCTTAGGGAAAGGCTTCTTGAAGGGAAAGATGTAACTCTGTGAGATGAATTAACAGAACACAGAGCAGTTTCTCAGAAAGCTTCTTTCCAGTTTTGAACGGAAGATATTTCCTTTTTCACCATAGCCCTCTTTGGGCTTCCAAATATCCCTTTGCCAATTCCACAAGAAGACCTTAGCGAAAGGCTTCTTGAAGGGAAAGATGTAACTCTGTGAGACGAATTAACAGAACACAGAGCAGTTTCTCAGAAAGCTTCTTTCCAGTTTTGAACGGAAGATAATTCCTTTTTCACCATAGCCCTCTACGGCCTTCCAAATATCTCTTTGCCAATTCCACAAGAACAGCCTTAGCGAAAGGCTTCTTGAAGGGAAAGATGTAACTCTGTGAGATGAATTAACAGAACACAGAGCAGTTTCTCAGAAAGCTTCTTTCCAGTTTTGAACGGAAGATATTTCCTTTTTCACCATAGCCCCCTATGGGCTTCCAAATATCCCTTTGCCAATTCCCCAAAAACAGCCTTAGCGAAAGGCTTCTTGAAGGGAAAGATGTAACTCTGTGAGATGAATTAACAGAACACAGAGCAGTTTCTCTGAAAGTTTCTTTCCAGTTTTGAACGGAAGATATTTCCTTTTTCACCATAGCCCTCTTTGGGCTTCCAAATATCATTCTGCCAATTCCACAAGAACAGCCTTAGCGAAAGGCTTCTTGAAGGGAAAGATGTAACGCTGTGAGATGAATTAACAGAACACAGAGCAGTTTCTCAGAAAGCTTCTTTCCAGTTTTGAACGGAAGATATTTCCTTTTTCACCGTATCCCTCTATGGGCTTCCAAATATCCCTTTGCCAATTCCACAAGAACAGCCTTAGCGAAAGGCTTCTTGAAGGGAAAGATGTAACTCTGTGAGATGAATTAACAGAACACAGAGCAGTTTCTCAGAAAGCTTCTTTCCAGTTTTGAACGGAAGATATTTCCTTTTTCACCATAGCCGTCTATGGGCTTCCAAATATCCCTTTGCCAATTCCACAAGAACAGTCTTAGCGAAAGGCTTCTTGAAGGGAAAGATGTAACACTGTGAGATGAGATAACAGAACACAGAACAGTTTCTCAGAAAGCTTCTTTCCAGTTTTGAACGGAAGGTAGTTCCTTTTTCACCATAGTCCTCTATCGGCTTCCAAATATCCCTTTGCCAATTCCACAAGAACAGCCTTAGCGAAAGGCTTCTTGAAGGGAAAGATGTAACTCTGTGAGATGAATTAACAGAACACGGAGCAGTTTCTCAGAAAGCTTCTTTCCAGTTTTGAACGGAAGATATTTCCTTTCTCACCATAGCCCTCTATGGGCTTCCAAATATCCCTTTGCCAATTCCACAAGAACAGCCTTAGCGAAAGGCTTCTTGAAGGGAAAGATGTAACTCTGTGAGATGAATTAACAGAACAGAGAGCAGTTTCTCAGAAAGCGTCTTTCCAGTTTTGAACGGAAGATATTTCCTTTTTCACCATAGCCTCCTATGGGCTTCCAAATATCCCTTTGCCAATTCCCCAAAAACAGCCTTAGCGAAAGGCTTCTTGAAGGGAAAGATGTAACTCTGTGAGATGAATTAACAGAACACAGAGCAGTTTCTCAGAAAGCTTCTTTCCAGTTTTGAACGGAAGATATTTCCTTTTTCACCATAGCCCTCTTTGGGCTTCCAAATATCCCTTTGCCAATTCCACAAGAAGGCCTTAGCGAAAGGCTTCTTGAAGGGAAAGATGTAACTCTGTGAGACGAATTAACAAAACACAGAGCAGTTTCTCAGAAAGCTTCTTTCCAGTTTTGAACGGAAGATAATTCCTTTTTCACCATAGCCCTCTACGGCCTTCCAAATATCCCTTTGCCAATTCCACAAGAACAGCCTTAGCGAAAGGCTTCTTGAAGGGAAAGATGTAACTCTGTGAGATGAATTAACAGAACACAGAGCAGTTTCTCAGAAAGCTTCTTTCCAGTTTTGAACGGAAGATATTTCCTTTTTCACCATAGCCCTCTATGGGCTTAAACTATCCCTTTGCCAATTCCCCAAAAACAGCCTTAGCGAAAGGCTTCTTGAAGGGAAAGATGTAACTCTCTGAGATGAATTAACAGAACACAGAGCAGTTTCTCTGAAAGCTTCTTTCCAGTTTTGAACGGAAGATATTTCCTTTTTCACCATAGCCCTCTTTGGGCTTCCAAATATCCCTTTGCCAATTCCACAAGAACAGCCTTAGCGAAAGGCTTCTTGAAGGGAAAGATGTAACTCTGTGAGATGAATTAACAGAACACAGAGCAGTTTCTCAGAAAGCTTCTTTCCAGTTTTGAACGGAAGATATTTCCTTTTTCACCATAGCCCTCTAAGGGCTTCCAAATATCCCTTTGCCAATTCCACAAGAACAGCCTTAGCGAAAGGCTTCTTGAAGGGAAAGATGTAACACTGTGAGATGAGATAACAGAACACAGAACAGTTTCTCAGAAAGCTTCTTTCCAGTTTTGAACGGAAGATATTTCCTTTTTCACCATAGCCCTCTATGGGCTTCCAAATATCCCTTTGCCAATTCCACAAGAACAGCCTTAGCGAAAGGCTTCTTGAAGGGAAAGATGTAACTCTGTGAGATGAATTAACAGAACACGGAGCAGTTTCTCTGAAAGCTTCTTTCCAGTTTTGAACGGAAGATATTTCCTTTCTCACCATAGCCCTCTATGGGCTTCCAAATATCCCTTTGCCAATTCCACAAGAACAGCCTTAGCGAAAGGCTTCTTGAAGGTAAAGATGTAACTCTGTGAGATGAATTAACAGAACAGAGAGCAGTTTCTCAGAAAGCGTCTTTCCAGTTTTGAACGGAAGATATTTCCTTTTTCACCATAGCCCCCTATGGGCTTCCAAATATCCCTTTGCCAATTCCCCAAAAACAGCCTTAGCGAAAGGCTTCTTGAAGGGAAAGATGTAACTCTGTGAGATGAATTAACAGAACACAGAGCAGTTTCTCAGAATGCTTGTTTCCAGTTTTGAACGGAAGATATTTTCTTTTTCACCATAGCCCTCTTTGGGCTTCCAAATATCCCTTTGCCAATTCCACAAGAACAGCCTTAGCGAAAGGCTTCTTGAAGGGAAAGATGTAACTCTGTGAGATGAATTAACAAAACACGGAGCAGTTTCTCAGAAAGCTTCTTTCCAGTTTTGAACGGAAGATATTTCGTTTCTCACCATAGCCCTCTATGGGCTTCCAAATATCCCTTTGCCAATTCCACAAGAACAGCCTTAGCGAAAGGCTTCTTGAAGGGAAAGATGTAACTCTGTGAGATGAATTAACAGAACAGAGAGCAGGTTCTCAGAAAGCGTCTTTCCAGTTTTGAACGGAAGATATTTCCTTTTTCACCATAGCCCCCTATGGGCTTCCAAATATCCCTTTGCCAATTCCCCAAAAACAGCCTTAGCGAAAGGCTTCTTGAAGGGAAAGATGTAACTCTGTGAGATGAATTAACAGAACACAGAGCAGTTTCTCAGAAAGCTTCTTTCCAGTTTTGAACGGAAGATATTTCCTTTTTCACCATAGCCCTCTATGGGCTTAAACTATCCCTTTGCCAATTCCCCAAGAATAGCCTTAGCGAAAGGCTTCTTGAAGGGAAAGATGTAACTCTGTGAGATGAATTAACAGAACACAGAGCAGTTTCTCTGAAAGCTTCTTTCCAGTTTTGAACGGAAGATATTTCCTTTTTCACCATAGCCCTCTTTGGGCTTCCAAATATCCCTTTGCCAATTCCACAAGAACAGCCTTAGCGAAAGGCTTCTTGAAGGGAAAGATGTAACTCTGTGAGATGAATTAACAGAACACAGAGCAGTTTCTCAGAAAGCTTCTTTCCAGTTTTGAACGGAAGATATTTCCTTTTTCACCATAGCCCTCTATGGGCTTCCAAATATCCCTTTGCCAATTCCACAAGAACAGCCTTAGCGAAAGGCTTCTTGAAGGGAAAGATGTAACTCTGTGAGATGAATTAACAGAACACAGAGCAGTTTCTCAGAAAGATTCTTTCCAGTTTTGAACGGAAGATATTTCCTTTTTCACCATAGCCGTCTATGGGCTTCCAAATATCCCTTTGCCAATTCCACAAGAACAGCCTTAGCGAAAGGCTTCTTGAAGGGAAAGATGTAACACTGTGAGATGAGATAACAGAACACAGAACAGTTTCTCAGAAAGCTTCTTTCCAGTTTTGAACGGAAGATATTTCCTTTTTCACCATAGCCCTCTATGGGCTTCCAAATATCCCTTTGCCAATTACACAAGAACAGCCTTAGCGAAAGGCTTCTTGAAGGGAAAGATGTAACTCTGTGAGATGAATTAACAGAACACGGAGCAGTTTCTCAGAAAGCTTCTTTCCAGTTTTGAACGGAAGATATTTCCTTTCTCACCATAGCCCTCTATGGGCTTCCAAATATCCCTTTGCCAATTCCACAAGAACAGCCTTAGCGAAAGGCTTCTTGAAGGTAAAGATGTAACTCTGTGAGATGAATTAACAGAACAGAGAGCAGTTTCTCAGAAAACGTCTTTCCAGTTTTGAACGGAAGATATTTCCTTTTTCACCATAGCCCCCTATGGGCTTCCAAATATCCCTTTGCCAATTCCCCAAAAACAGCCTTAGCGAAAGGCTTCTTGAAGGGAAAGATGTAACTCTGTGAGATGAATTAACAGAACACAGAGCAGTTTCTCAGAAAGCTTCTTTCCAGTTTTGAACGGAAGATATTTTCTTTTTCACCATAGCCCTCTTTGGGATTCCAAATATCCCTTTGCCAATTCCACAAGAACAGCCTTAGCGAAAGGCTTCTTGAAGGGAAAGATGTAACTCTGTGAGATGAATTAACAGAACAGAGAGCAGTTTCTCAGAAAGCGTCTTTCCAGTTTTGAACGGAAGATATTTCCTTTTTCACCATAGCCCCCTATGGGCTTCGAAATATCCCTTTGCCAATTCCACAAAAACAGCCTTAGCGAAAGGCTTCTTGAAGGGAAAGATGTTACTCTGTGAGATGAATTAACAGAACACAGAGCAGTTTCTCTGAAAGCTTCTTTCCAGTTTTGAACGGAAGATATTTCCTTTTTCACCATAGCCCTCTTTGGGCTTCCAAATATCATTCTGCCAATTCCACAAGAACAGCCTTAGCGAAAGGCTTCTTGAAGGGAAAGATGTAACTCTGTGAGATGAATTAACAGAACACAGAGCAGTTTCTCAGAAAGCTTCTTTCCAGTTTTGAACAGAAGATATTTCCTTTTTCACCATAGCCCTCTATGGGCTTCCAAATATCCCTTTGCCAATTCCACAAGAACAGCCTTAGCGAAAGGCTTCTTGAAGGGAAAGATGTAACTCTGTGAGATGAATTAACAGAACACAGAGCAGTTTCTCAGAAAGCTTCTTTCCAGTTTTGAACGGAAGATATTTCCTTTTTCACCATAGCCGTCTATGGGCTTCCAAATATCCCTTTGCCAATTCCACAAGAACAGCCTTAGCGAAAGGCTTCTTGAAGGGAAAGATGTAACACTGTGAGATGAGATAACAGAACACAGAACTGTTTCTCAGAAAGCTTCTTTCCAGTTTTGAACTGAAGGTATTTCCTTTTTCACCATAGCCCTCTATGGGCTTCCAAATATCCCTTTGCCAATTCCACAAGAACAGCCTTAGCGAAAGGCTTCTTGAAGGGAAAGATGTAACTCTGTGAGATGAATTAACAGAACACGGAGCAGTTTCTCAGAAAGCTTCTTTCCAGTTTTGAACGGAAGATATTTCCTTTCTCACCATAGCCCTCTATGGGCTTCCAAATATCCCTTTGCCAATTCCACAAGAACAGCCTTAGCGAAAGGCTTCTTGAAGGTAAAGATGTAACTCTGTGAGATGAATTAACAGAACAGAGAGCAGTTTCTCAGAAAGCGTCTTTCCAGTTTTGAACGGAAGATATTTCCTTTTTCATCATAGCCCCCTATGGGCTTCCAAATATCCCTTTGCCAATTCCCCAAAAACAGCCTTAGCGAAAGGCTTCTTGAAGGGAAAGATGTAACTCTGTGAGATGAATTAACAGAACACAGAGCAGTTTCTCAGAAAGCTTCTTTCCAGTTTTGAACGGAAGATATTTCCTTTTTCACCATAGCCCTCTATGGGCTTCCAAATATCCCTTTGCCAATTCCACAAGAACAGCCTTAGCGAAAGGCTTCTTGAAGGGAAAGATGTAACTCTGTGAGACGAATTAACAGAACACAGAGCAGTTTCTCAGAAAGCTTCTTTCCACTTTTGAACGGAAGATAATTCCTTTTTCACCATAGCCCTCTACGGGCTTCCAAATATCCCTTTGCCAATTCCACAAGAACAGCCTTAGCGAAAGGCTTCTTGAAGGGAAAGATGTAACTCTGTGAGATGAATTAACAGAACACAGAGCAGTTTCTCAGAAAGCTTCTTTCCAGTTTTGAACGGAAGATATTTCCTTTTTCACCATAGCCCTCTATGGGCTTAAACTATCCCTTTGCCAATTCCCCAAGAACAGCCTTAGCGAAAGGCTTCTTGAAGGGAAAGATGTAACTCTGTGAGATGAATTAACAGAACACAGAGCAGTTTCTCTGAAAGCTTCTTTCCAGTTTTGAACGGAAGATATTTCCTTTTTCACCATAGCCCTCTTTGGGCTTCCAAATATCCCTTTGCCAATTCCACAAGAACAGCCTTAGCGAAAGGCTTCTTGAAGGGAAAGATGTAACACTGTGAGATGAGATAACAGAACACAGAACAGTTTCTCAGAAAGCTTCTTTCCAGTTTTGAACGGAAGATATTTCCTTTTTCACCATAGCCCTCTATGGGCTTCCAAATATCCCTTTGCCAATTACACAAGAACAGCCTTAGCGAAAGGCTTCTTGAAGGGAAAGATGTAACTCTGTGAGATGAATTAACAGAACACGGAGCAGTTTCTCTGAAAGCTTCTTTCCAGTTTTGAACGGAAGATATTCCTTTCTCACCATAGCCCTCTATGGGCTTCCAAATATCCCTTTGCCAATTCCACAAGAACAGCCTTAGCGAAAGGCTTCTTGAAGGTAAAGATGTAACTCTGTGAGATGAATTAACAGAACAGAGAGCAGTTTCTCAGAAAGCGTCTTTCCAGTTTTGAACGGAAGATATTTCCTTTTTCACCATAGCCCCCTATGGGCTTCCAAATATCCCTTTGCCAATTCCCCAAAAACAGCCTTAGCGAAAGGCTTCTTGAAGGGAAAGATGTAACTCTGTGTGATGAATTAACAGAACACAGAGCAGTTTCTCAGAAAGCTTCTTTCCAGTTTTGAACGGAAGATATTTTCTTTTTCACCATAGCCCTCTTTGGGCTTCCAAATATCCCTTTGCCAATTCCACAAGAACAGCCTTAGCGAAAGGCTTCTTGAAGGGAAAGATGTAACTCTGTGAGATGAATTAACAGAACACGGAGCAGTTTCTCAGAAAGCTTCTTTCCAGTTTTGAACGGAAGATATTTCCTTTCTCACCATAGCCCTCTTCGGGCTTCCAAATATCCCTTTGCCAATTCCACAAGAACAGACTTAGAGAAAGGCTTCTTGAAGGGAAAGATGTAACTCTGTGAGATGAATTAACAGAACAGAGAGCAGTTTCTCAGAAAGCGTCTTTCCAGTTTTGAACGGAAGATATTTCCTTTTTCACCATAGCCCCCTATGGGCTTCCAAATATCCCTTTGCCAATTCCCCAAAAACAGCCTTAGCGAAAGGCTTCTTGAAGGGAAAGATGTAACTCTGTGAGATGAATTAACAGAACACAGAGCAGTTTCTCAGAAAGCTTCTTTCCAGTTTTGAACGGAAGATATTTCCTTTTTCACCATAGCCCTCTATGGGCTTCCAAATATCCCTTTGCCAATTCCACAAGAACAGCCTTAGCGAAAGGCTTCTTGAAGGGAAAGATGTAACTCTGTGAGATGAATTAACAGAACACAGAGCAGTTTCTGAGAAAACTTCTTTCCAGTTTTGAACGGAAGATATTTCCTTTTTCACCATAGCCCTCTATGGGCTTCCAAATATCCCTTTGCCAATTCCACAAGAACAGCCTTAGCGAAAGGCTTCTTGAAGGGAAAGATGTAACTCTGTGAGATGAATTAACAGAACACAGAGCAGTTTCTCAGAAAGCTTCTTTCCAGTTTTGAACGGAAGATATTTCCTTTTTCACCATAGACCTCTATGGGCTTCCAAATATCCCTTTGCCAATTCCACAAGAACAGCCTTAGCGAAAGGATTCTTGAAGGGAAAGATGTAACTCTGTGAGATGAATTAACAGAACACAGAGCAGTTTCTCAGAAAGCTTCTTTCCAGTTTTGAACGGAAGATAATTCCTTTTTCACCATAGCCCTCTACGGGCTTCCAAATATCCCTTTGCCAATTCCACAAGAACAGCCTTAGCGAAAGGCTTCTTGAAGGGAAAGATGTAACTCTGTGAGATGAATTAAGAGAACACAGAGCAGTTTCTCAGAAAGCTTCTTTCCAGTTTTGAACGGAAGATATTTCCTTTCTCACCATAGCCCTCTATGGGCTTCCAAATATCCCTTTGCCAATTCCAGAAGAACAGACTTAGCGAAAGGATTCTTGAAGGGAAAGATGTAACTCTGTGAGATGAATTAACAGAACAGAGAGCAGTTTCTCAGAAAACGTCTTTCCAGTTTTGAACGGAAGATATTTCCTTTTTCACCATAGCCCCCTATGGGCTTCCAAATATCCCTTTGCCAATTCCCCAAAAACAGCCTTAGCGAAAGGCTTCTTGAAGGGAAAGATGTAACTCTGTGAGATGAATTAACAGAACACAGAGCAGTTTCTCTGAAAGCTTCTTTCCAGTTTTGAACGGAAGATATTTCCTTTTTCACCATAGCCCTCTGTGGGCTTCCAAATATCATTCTGCCAATTCCACAAGAACAGCCTTAGCGAAAGGCTTCCTGAAGGGAAAGATGTAACTCTGTGAGATGAATTAACAGAACACAGAGCAGTTTCTCAGAAAGCTTCTTTCCAGTTTTGAACGGAAGATATTTCCTTTTTCACCATAGCCCTCTATGGGCTTCCAAATATCCCTTTGCCAATTCCACAAGAACAGCCTTAGCGAAAGGCTTCTTGAAGGGAAAGATGTAACTCTGTGAGATGAATTAACAGAACACAGAGCAGTTTCTCAGAAAGCTTCTTTCCAGTTTTGAACGGAAGATATTTCCTTTTTCACCATAGCCGTCTATGGGCTTCCAAATATCCCTTTGCCAATTCCACAAGAACAGCCTTAGCGAAAGGCTTCTTGAAGGGAAAGATGTAACACTGTGAGATGAGATAACAGAACACAGAACAGTTTCTCAGAAAGCTTCTTTCCAGTTTTGAACGGAAGGTAGTTCCTTTTTCACCATAGCCCTCTATGGGCTTCCAAATATCCCTTTGCCAATTCCACAAGAACAGCCTTAGCGAAAGGCTTCTTGAAGGTAAAGATGTAACTCTGTGAGATGAATTAACAGAACAGAGAGCAGTTTCTCAGAAAGCGTCTTTCCAGTTTTGAACGGAAGATATTTCCTTTTTCACCATAGCCCCCTATGGGCTTCCAAATATCCCTTTGCCAATTCCCCAAAAACAGCCTTAGCGAAAGGCTTCTTGAAGGGAAAGATGTAACTCTGTGAGATGAATTAACAGAACACAGAGCAGTTTCTCCGAAAGCTTCTTTCCAGTTTTGAACGGAAGATATTTCCTTTTTCACCATAGCCCTCTTTGGGCTTCCAAATATCCCTTTGCCAATTCCACAAGAACAGCCTTAGCGAAAGGCTTCTTGAAGGGAAAGATGTAACTCTGTGAGACGAATTAACAGAACACAGAGCAGTTTCTCAGAAAGCTTCTTTCCAGTTTTGAACGGAAGATAATTCCTTTTTCACCATAGCCCTCTACGGGCTTCCAAATATCCCTTTGCCAATTCCACAAGAACAGCCTTAGCGAAAGGCTTCTTGAAGGGAAAGATGTAACTCTGTGAGATGAATTAACAGAACACAGAGCAGTTTCTCAGAAAGCTTCTTTCCAGTTTTGAACGGAAGATATTTCCTTTTTCACCATAGCCCTCTATGGGCTTAAACTATCCCTTTGCCAATTCCCCAAGAACAGCCTTAGCGAAAGGCTTCTTGAAGGGAAAGATGTAACTCTGTGAGATGAATTAACGGAACACAGAGCAGTTTCTCTGAAAGCTTCTTTCCAGTTTTGAACGGAAGATATTTCCTTTTTCACCATAGCCCTCTATGGGCTTCCAAATATCCCTTTGCCAATTCCACAAGAACAGCCTTAGCGAAAGGCTTCTTGAAGGGAAAGATGTAACTCTGTGAGATGAATTAACAGAACAGAGAGCAGTTTCTCAGAAAGCGTCTTTCCAGTTTTGAACGGAAGATATTTCCTTTTTCACCATAGCCCCCTATGGGCTTCCAAATATCCCTTTGCCAATTCCCCAAAAACAGCCTTAGCGAAAGGCTTCTTGAAGGGAAAGATGTAACTCTGTGAGATGAATTAACAGAACACAGAGCAGTTTCTCAGAAAGCTTCTTTCCAGTTTTGAACGGAAGATATTTCCTTTTTCACCATAGCCCTCTATGGGCTTCCAAATATCCCTTTGCCAATTCCACAAGAACAGCCTTAGCGAAAGGCTTCTTGAAGGGAAAGATGTAACTCTGTGAGATGAATTAACAGAACACAGAGCAGTTTCTGAGAAAACTTCTTTCCAGTTTTGAACGGAAGATATTTCCTTTTTCACCATAGCCCTCTATGGGCTTCCAAATATCCCTTTGCCAATTCCACAAGAACAGCCTTAGCGAAAGGCTTCTTGAAGGGAAAGATGTAACTCTGTGAGATGAATTAACAGAACAGAGAGCAGTTTCTCAGAAAGCGTCTTTCCAGTTTTGAACGGAAGATATTTCCTTTTTCACCATAGCCCCCTATGGGCTTCGAAATATCCCTTTGCCAATTCCCCAAAAACAGCCTTAGCGAAAGGCTTCTTGAAGGGAAAGATGTAACTCTGTGAGATGAATTAACAGAACACAGAGCAGTTTCTCTGAAAGCGTCTTTCCAGTTTTGAACGGAAGATATTTCCTTTTTCACCATAGCCCTCTTTGGGCTTCCAAATATCATTCTGCCAATTCCACAAGAACAGCCTTAGCGAAAGGCTTCTTGAAGGGAAAGATGTAACTCTGTGAGATGAATTAACAGAACACAGAGCAGTTTCTCAGAAAGCTTCTTTCCAGTTTTGAACGGAAGATATTTCCTTTTTCACCATAGCCCTCTATGGGCTTCCAAATATCCCTTTGCCAATTCCACAAGAACAGCCTTAGCGAAAGGCTTCTTGAAGGGAAAGATGTAACTCTGTGAGATGAATTAACAGAACACAGAGCAGTTTCTCAGAAAGCTTCTTTCCAGTTTTGAACGGAAGATATTTCCTTTTTCACCATAGCCGTCTATGGGCTTCCAAATATCCCTTTGCCAATTCCACAAGAACAGCCTTAGCGAAAGGCTTCTTGAAGGGAAAGATGTAACACTGTGAGATGAGATAACCGAACACAGAACTGTTTCTCAGAAAGCTTCTTTCCAGTTTTGAACTGAAGGTATTTCCTTTTTCACCATAGCCCTCTATGGGCTTCCAAATATCCCTTTGCCAATTCCACAAGAACAGCCTTAGCGAAAGGCTTCTTGAAGGGAAAGATGTAACTCTGTGAGATGAATTAACAGAACACGGAGCAGTTTCTCAGAAAGCTTCTTTCCAGTTTTGAACGGAAGATATTTCCTTTCTCACCATAGCCCTCTATGGGCTTCCAAATATCCCTTTGCCAATTCCACAAGAACAGCCTTAGCGAAAGGCTTCTTGAAGGTAAAGATGTAACTCTGTGAGATGAATTAACAGAACAGAGAGCAGTTTCTCAGAAAGCGTCTTTCCAGTTTTGAACGGAAGATATTTCCTTTTTCATCATAGCCCCCTATGGGCTTCCAAATATCCCTTTGCCAATTCCCCAAAAACAGCCTTAGCGAAAGGTTTCTTGAAGGGAAAGATGTAACTCTGTGAGATGAATTAACAGAACACAGAGCAGTTTCTCAGAAAGCTTCTTTCCAGTTTTGAACGGAAGATATTTCCTTTTTCACCATAGCCCTCTATGGGCTTCCAAATATCCCTTTGCCAATTCCACAAGAACAGCCTTAGCGAAAGGCTTCTTGAAGGGAAAGATGTAACTCTGTGAGACGAATTAACAGAACACAGAGCAGTTTCTCAGAAAGCTTCTTTCCAGTTTTGAACGGAAGATAATTCCTTTTTCACCATAGCCCTCTACGGGCTTCCAAATATCCCTTTGCCAATTCCACAAGAACAGCCTTAGCGAAAGGCTTCTTGAAGGGAAAGATGTAACTCTGTGAGATGAATTAACAGAACACAGAGCAGTTTCTCAGAAAGCTTCTTTCCAGTTTTGAACGGAAGATATTTCCTTTTTCACCATAGCCCTCTATGGGCTTAAACTATCCCTTTGCCAATTCCCCAAGAACAGCCTTAGCGAAAGGCTTCTTGAAGGGAAAGATGTAACTCTGTGAGACGAATTAACAGAACACAGAGCAGTTTCTCAGAAAGCTTCTTTCCAGTTTTGAACGGAAGATATTTCCTTTCTCACCATAGCCCTCTGTGGGCTTCCAAATATCCCTTTGCCAATTCCACAAGAACAGACTTAGCGAAAGGATTCTTGAAGGGAAAGATATAACTCTGTGAGATGAATTAACAGAACAGAGAGCAGTTTCTCAGAAAGCGTCTTTCCAGTTTTGAACGGAAGATATTTCCTTTTTCACCATAGCCCCCTATGGGCTTCCAAATATCCCTTTGCCAATTCCCCAAAAACAGCCTTAGCGAAAGGCTTCTTGAAGGGAAAGATGTAACTCTGTGAGATGAATTAACAGAACACAGAGCAGTTTCTCTGAAAGTTTCTTTCCAGTTTTGAACGGAAGATATTTCCTTTTTCACCATAGCCCTCTTTGGGCTTCCAAATATCATTCTGCCAATTCCACAAGAACAGCCTTAGCGAAAGGCTTCTTGAAGGGAAAGATGTAACTCTGTGAGATGAATTAACAGAACACAGAGCAGTTTCTCAGAAAGCTTCTTTCCAGTTTTGAACGGAAGATATTTCCTTTTTCACCATAGCCCTCTATGGGCTTCCAAATATCCCTTTGCCAATTCCACAAGAACAGCCTTAGCGAAAGGCTTCTTGAAGGGAAAGATGTAACTCTGTGAGATGAATTAACAGAACACAGAGCAGTTTCTCAGAAAGCTTCTTTCCAGTTTTGAACGGAAGATATTTCCTTTTTCACCATAGCCGTCTATGGGCTTCCAAATATCCCTTTGCCAATTCCACAAGAACAGTCTTAGCGAAAGGCTTCTTGAAGGGAAAGATGTAACACTGTGAGATGAGATAACAGAACACAGAACAGTTTCTCAGAAAGCTTCTTTCCAGTTTTGAACGGAAGGTAGTTCCTTTTTCACCATAGCCCTCTATGGGCTTCCAAATATCCCTTTGCCAATTCCACAAGAACAGCCTTAGCGAAAGGCTTCTTGAAGGGAAAGATGTAACTCTGTGAGATGAATTAACAGAACACGGAGCAGTTTCTCAGAAAGCTTCTTTCCAGTTTTGAACGGAAGATATTTCCTTTCTCACCATAGCCCTCTATGGGCTTCCAAATATCCCTTTGCCAATTCCACAAGAACAGCCTTAGCGAAAGGCTTCTTGAAGG
The DNA here is from genome assembly GCF_047675955.1 of Chlorocebus sabaeus. Classification (NCBI taxonomy): domain Eukaryota; kingdom Metazoa; phylum Chordata; class Mammalia; order Primates; family Cercopithecidae; genus Chlorocebus; species Chlorocebus sabaeus. Next base: position 1,064,491 of record NW_027327459.1, read on the forward strand.
GAAAGATGTAACTCTGTGAGATGAATTAACAGAACAGAGAGCAGTTTCTCAGAAAGCGTCTTTCCAGTTTTGAACGGAAGATATTTCCTTTTTCACCATAGCCCCCTATGGGCTTCCAAATATCCCTTTGCCAATTCCCCAAAAACAGCCTTAGGGAAAGGCTTCTTGAAGGGAAAGATGTAACTCTGTGAGATGAATTAACAGAACACAGAGCAGTTTCTCAGAAAGCTTCTTTCCAGTTTTGAACGGAAGATATTTCCTTTTTCACCATAGCCCTCTTTGGGCTTCCAAATATCCCTTTGCCAATTCCACAAGAAGACCTTAGCGAAAGGCTTCTTGAAGGGAAAGATGTAACTCTGTGAGACGAATTAACAGAACACAGAGCAGTTTCTCAGAAAGCTTCTTTCCAGTTTTGAACGGAAGATAATTCCTTTTTCACCATAGCCCTCTACGGCCTTCCAAATATCTCTTTGCCAATTCCACAAGAACAGCCTTAGCGAAAGGCTTCTTGAAGGGAAAGATGTAACTCTGTGAGATGAATTAACAGAACACAGAGCAGTTTCTCAGAAAGCTTCTTTCCAGTTTTGAACGGAAGATATTTCCTTTTTCACCATAGCCCCCTATGGGCTTCCAAATATCCCTTTGCCAATTCCCCAAAAACAGCCTTAGCGAAAGGCTTCTTGAAGGGAAAGATGTAACTCTGTGAGATGAATTAACAGAACACAGAGCAGTTTCTCTGAAAGTTTCTTTCCAGTTTTGAACGGAAGATATTTCCTTTTTCACCATAGCCCTCTTTGGGCTTCCAAATATCATTCTGCCAATTCCACAAGAACAGCCTTAGCGAAAGGCTTCTTGAAGGGAAAGATGTAACGCTGTGAGATGAATTAACAGAACACAGAGCAGTTTCTCAGAAAGCTTCTTTCCAGTTTTGAACGGAAGATATTTCCTTTTTCACCATAGCCCTCTATGGGCTTCCAAATATCCCTTTGCCAATTCCACAAGAACAGCCTTAGCGAAAGGCTTCTTGAAGGGAAAGATGTAACTCTGTGAGATGAATTAACAGAACACAGAGCAGTTTCTCAGAAAGCTTCTTTCCAGTTTTGAACGGAAGATATTTCCTTTTTCACCATAGCCCTCTTTGGGCTTCCAAATATCCCTTTGCCAATTCCACAAGAAGGCCTTAGCGAAAGGCTTCTTGAAGGGAAAGATGTAACTCTGTGAGACGAATTAACAAAACACAGAGCAGTTTCTCAGAAAGCTTCTTTCCAGTTTTGAACGGAAGATAATTCCTTTTTCACCATAGCCCTCTACGGCCTTCCAAATATCCCTTTGCCAATTCCACAAGAACAGCCTTAGCGAAAGGCTTCTTGAAGGGAAAGATGTAACTCTGTGAGATGAATTAACAGAACACAGAGCAGTTTCTCAGAAAGCTTCTTTCCAGTTTTGAACGGAAGATATTTCCTTTTTCACCATAGCCCTCTATGGGCTTAAACTATCCCTTTGCCAATTCCCCAAAAACAGCCTTAGCGAAAGGCTTCTTGAAGGGAAAGATGTAACTCTCTGAGATGAATTAACAGAACACAGAGCAGTTTCTCTGAAAGCTTCTTTCCAGTTTTGAACGGAAGATATTTCCTTTTTCACCATAGCCCTCTTTGGGCTTCCAAATATCCCTTTGCCAATTCCACAAGAACAGCCTTAGCGAAAGGCTTCTTGAAGGGAAAGATGTAACTCTGTGAGATGAATTAACAGAACACAGAGCAGTTTCTCAGAAAGCTTCTTTCCAGTTTTGAACGGAAGATATTTCCTTTTTCACCATAGCCCTCTAAGGGCTTCCAAATATCCCTTTGCCAATTCCACAAGAACAGCCTTAGCGAAAGGCTTCTTGAAGGGAAAGATGTAACACTGTGAGATGAGATAACAGAACACAGAACAGTTTCTCAGAAAGCTTCTTTCCAGTTTTGAACGGAAGATATTTCCTTTTTCACCATAGCCCTCTATGGGCTTCCAAATATCCCTTTGCCAATTCCACAAGAACAGCCTTAGCGAAAGGCTTCTTGAAGGGAAAGATGTAACTCTGTGAGATGAATTAACAGAACACGGAGCAGTTTCTCTGAAAGCTTCTTTCCAGTTTTGAACGGAAGATATTTCCTTTCTCACCATAGCCCTCTATGGGCTTCCAAATATCCCTTTGCCAATTCCACAAGAACAGCCTTAGCGAAAGGCTTCTTGAAGGTAAAGATGTAACTCTGTGAGATGAATTAACAGAACAGAGAGCAGTTTCTCAGAAAGCGTCTTTCCAGTTTTGAACGGAAGATATTTCCTTTTTCACCATAGCCCCCTATGGGCTTCCAAATATCCCTTTGCCAATTCCCCAAAAACAGCCTTAGCGAAAGGCTTCTTGAAGGGAAAGATGTAACTCTGTGAGATGAATTAACAGAACACAGAGCAGTTTCTCAGAAAGCTTGTTTCCAGTTTTGAACGGAAGATATTTTCTTTTTCACCATAGCCCTCTTTGGGCTTCCAAATATCCCTTTGCCAATTCCACAAGAACAGCCTTAGCGAAAGGCTTCTTGAAGGGAAAGATGTAACTCTGTGAGATGAATTAACAAAACACGGAGCAGTTTCTCAGAAAGCTTCTTTCCAGTTTTGAACGGAAGATATTTCGTTTCTCACCATAGCCCTCTATGGGCTTCCAAATATCCCTTTGCCAATTCCACAAGAACAGCCTTAGCGAAAGGCTTCTTGAAGGGAAAGATGTAACTCTGTGAGATGAATTAACAGAACAGAGAGCAGGTTCTCAGAAAGCGTCTTTCCAGTTTTGAACGGAAGATATTTCCTTTTTCACCATAGCCCCCTATGGGCTTCCAAATATCCCTTTGCCAATTCCCCAAAAACAGCCTTAGCGAAAGGCTTCTTGAAGGGAAAGATGTAACTCTGTGAGATGAATTAACAGAACACAGAGCAGTTTCTCAGAAAGCTTCTTTCCAGTTTTGAACGGAAGATATTTCCTTTTTCACCATAGCCCTCTATGGGCTTAAACTATCCCTTTGCCAATTCCCCAAGAATAGCCTTAGCGAAAGGCTTCTTGAAGGGAAAGATGTAACTCTGTGAGATGAATTAACAGAACACAGAGCAGTTTCTCTGAAAGCTTCTTTCCAGTTTTGAACGGAAGATATTTCCTTTTTCACCATAGCCCTCTTTGGGCTTCCAAATATCCCTTTGCCAATTCCACAAGAACAGCCTTAGCGAAAGGCTTCTTGAAGGGAAAGATGTAACTCTGTGAGATGAATTAACAGAACACAGAGCAGTTTCTCAGAAAGCTTCTTTCCAGTTTTGAACGGAAGATATTTCCTTTTTCACCATAGCCCTCTATGGGCTTCCAAATATCCCTTTGCCAATTCCACAAGAACAGCCTTAGCGAAAGGCTTCTTGAAGGGAAAGATGTAACTCTGTGAGATGAATTAACAGAACACAGAGCAGTTTCTCAGAAAGATTCTTTCCAGTTTTGAACGGAAGATATTTCCTTTTTCACCATAGCCGTCTATGGGCTTCCAAATATCCCTTTGCCAATTCCACAAGAACAGCCTTAGCGAAAGGCTTCTTGAAGGGAAAGATGTAACACTGTGAGATGAGATAACAGAACACAGAACAGTTTCTCAGAAAGCTTCTTTCCAGTTTTGAACGGAAGATATTTCCTTTTTCACCATAGCCCTCTATGGGCTTCCAAATATCCCTTTGCCAATTACACAAGAACAGCCTTAGCGAAAGGCTTCTTGAAGGGAAAGATGTAACTCTGTGAGATGAATTAACAGAACACGGAGCAGTTTCTCAGAAAGCTTCTTTCCAGTTTTGAACGGAAGATATTTCCTTTCTCACCATAGCCCTCTATGGGCTTCCAAATATCCCTTTGCCAATTCCACAAGAACAGCCTTAGCGAAAGGCTTCTTGAAGGGAAAGATGTAACTCTGTGAGATGAATTAACAGAACAGAGAGCAGTTTCTCAGAAAACGTCTTTCCAGTTTTGAACGGAAGATATTTCCTTTTTCACCATAGCCCCCTATGGGCTTCCAAATATCCCTTTGCCAATTCCCCAAAAACAGCCTTAGCGAAAGGCTTCTTGAAGGGAAAGATGTAACTCTGTGAGATGAATTAACAGAACACAGAGCAGTTTCTCAGAAAGCTTCTTTCCAGTTTTGAACGGAAGATATTTTCTTTTTCACCATAGCCCTCTTTGGGATTCCAAATATCCCTTTGCCAATTCCACAAGAACAGCCTTAGCGAAAGGCTTCTTGAAGGGAAAGATGTAACTCTGTGAGATGAATTAACAGAACAGAGAGCAGTTTCTCAGAAAGCGTCTTTCCAGTTTTGAACGGAAGATATTTCCTTTTTCACCATAGCCCCCTATGGGCTTCGAAATATCCCTTTGCCAATTCCACAAAAACAGCCTTAGCGAAAGGCTTCTTGAAGGGAAAGATGTTACTCTGTGAGATGAATTAACAGAACACAGAGCAGTTTCTCTGAAAGCTTCTTTCCAGTTTTGAACGGAAGATATTTCCTTTTTCACCATAGCCCTCTTTGGGCTTCCAAATATCATTCTGCCAATTCCACAAGAACAGCCTTAGCGAAAGGCTTCTTGAAGGGAAAGATGTAACTCTGTGAGATGAATTAACAGAACACAGAGCAGTTTCTCAGAAAGCTTCTTTCCAGTTTTGAACGGAAGATATTTCCTTTTTCACCATAGCCCTCTATGGGCTTCCAAATATCCCTTTGCCAATTCCACAAGAACAGCCTTAGCGAAAGGCTTCTTGAAGGGAAAGATGTAACTCTGTGAGATGAATTAACAGAACACAGAGCAGTTTCTCAGAAAGCTTCTTTCCAGTTTTGAACGGAAGATATTTCCTTTTTCACCATAGCCGTCTATGGGCTTCCAAATATCCCTTTGCCAATTCCACAAGAACAGCCTTAGCGAAAGGCTTCTTGAAGGGAAAGATGTAACACTGTGAGATGAGATAACAGAACACAGAACTGTTTCTCAGAAAGCTTCTTTCCAGTTTTGAACTGAAGGTATTTCCTTTTTCACCATAGCCCTCTATGGGCTTCCAAATATCCCTTTGCCAATTCCACAAGAACAGCCTTAGCGAAAGGCTTCTTGAAGGGAAAGATGTAACTCTGTGAGATGAATTAACAGAACACGGAGCAGTTTCTCAGAAAGCTTCTTTCCAGTTTTGAACGGAAGATATTTCCTTTCTCACCATAGCCCTCTATGGGCTTCCAAATATCCCTTTGCCAATTCCACAAGAACAGCCTTAGCGAAAGGCTTCTTGAAGGTAAAGATGTAACTCTGTGAGATGAATTAACAGAACAGAGAGCAGTTTCTCAGAAAGCGTCTTTCCAGTTTTGAACGGAAGATATTTCCTTTTTCATCATAGCCCCCTATGGGCTTCCAAATATCCCTTTGCCAATTCCCCAAAAACAGCCTTAGCGAAAGGCTTCTTGAAGGGAAAGATGTAACTCTGTGAGATGAATTAACAGAACACAGAGCAGTTTCTCAGAAAGCTTCTTTCCAGTTTTGAACGGAAGATATTTCCTTTTTCACCATAGCCCTCTATGGGCTTCCAAATATCCCTTTGCCAATTCCACAAGAACAGCCTTAGCGAAAGGCTTCTTGAAGGGAAAGATGTAACTCTGTGAGACGAATTAACAGAACACAGAGCAGTTTCTCAGAAAGCTTCTTTCCACTTTTGAACGGAAGATAATTCCTTTTTCACCATAGCCCTCTACGGGCTTCCAAATATCCCTTTGCCAATTCCACAAGAACAGCCTTAGCGAAAGGCTTCTTGAAGGGAAAGATGTAACTCTGTGAGATGAATTAACAGAACACAGAGCAGTTTCTCAGAAAGCTTCTTTCCAGTTTTGAACGGAAGATATTTCCTTTTTCACCATAGCCCTCTATGGGCTTAAACTATCCCTTTGCCAATTCCCCAAGAACAGCCTTAGCGAAAGGCTTCTTGAAGGGAAAGATGTAACTCTGTGAGATGAATTAACAGAACACAGAGCAGTTTCTCTGAAAGCTTCTTTCCAGTTTTGAACGGAAGATATTTCCTTTTTCACCATAGCCCTCTTTGGGCTTCCAAATATCCCTTTGCCAATTCCACAAGAACAGCCTTAGCGAAAGGCTTCTTGAAGGGAAAGATGTAACACTGTGAGATGAGATAACAGAACACAGAACAGTTTCTCAGAAAGCTTCTTTCCAGTTTTGAACGGAAGATATTTCCTTTTTCACCATAGCCCTCTATGGGCTTCCAAATATCCCTTTGCCAATTACACAAGAACAGCCTTAGCGAAAGGCTTCTTGAAGGGAAAGATGTAACTCTGTGAGATGAATTAACAGAACACGGAGCAGTTTCTCTGAAAGCTTCTTTCCAGTTTTGAACGGAAGATATTCCTTTCTCACCATAGCCCTCTATGGGCTTCCAAATATCCCTTTGCCAATTCCACAAGAACAGCCTTAGCGAAAGGCTTCTTGAAGGTAAAGATGTAACTCTGTGAGATGAATTAACAGAACAGAGAGCAGTTTCTCAGAAAGCGTCTTTCCAGTTTTGAACGGAAGATATTTCCTTTTTCACCATAGCCCCCTATGGGCTTCCAAATATCCCTTTGCCAATTCCCCAAAAACAGCCTTAGCGAAAGGCTTCTTGAAGGGAAAGATGTAACTCTGTGTGATGAATTAACAGAACACAGAGCAGTTTCTCAGAAAGCTTCTTTCCAGTTTTGAACGGAAGATATTTTCTTTTTCACCATAGCCCTCTTTGGGCTTCCAAATATCCCTTTGCCAATTCCACAAGAACAGCCTTAGCGAAAGGCTTCTTGAAGGGAAAGATGTAACTCTGTGAGATGAATTAACAGAACACGGAGCAGTTTCTCAGAAAGCTTCTTTCCAGTTTTGAACGGAAGATATTTCCTTTCTCACCATAGCCCTCTTCGGGCTTCCAAATATCCCTTTGCCAATTCCACAAGAACAGACTTAGAGAAAGGCTTCTTGAAGGGAAAGATGTAACTCTGTGAGATGAATTAACAGAACAGAGAGCAGTTTCTCAGAAAGCGTCTTTCCAGTTTTGAACGGAAGATATTTCCTTTTTCACCATAGCCCCCTATGGGCTTCCAAATATCCCTTTGCCAATTCCCCAAAAACAGCCTTAGCGAAAGGCTTCTTGAAGGGAAAGATGTAACTCTGTGAGATGAATTAACAGAACACAGAGCAGTTTCTCAGAAAGCTTCTTTCCAGTTTTGAACGGAAGATATTTCCTTTTTCACCATAGCCCTCTATGGGCTTCCAAATATCCCTTTGCAAATTCCACAAGAACAGCCTTAGCGAAAGGCTTCTTGAAGGGAAAGATGTAACTCTGTGAGATGAATTAACAGAACACAGAGCAGTTTCTGAGAAAACTTCTTTCCAGTTTTGAACGGAAGATATTTCCTTTTTCACCATAGCCCTCTATGGGCTTCCAAATATCCCTTTGCCAATTCCACAAGAACAGCCTTAGCGAAAGGCTTCTTGAAGGGAAAGATGTAACTCTGTGAGATGAATTAACAGAACACAGAGCAGTTTCTCAGAAAGCTTCTTTCCAGTTTTGAACGGAAGATATTTCCTTTTTCACCATAGACCTCGATGGGCTTCCAAATATCCCTTTGCCAATTCCACAAGAACAGCCTTAGCGAAAGGATTCTTGAAGGGAAAGATGTAACTCTGTGAGATGAATTAACAGAACACAGAGCAGTTTCTCAGAAAGCTTCTTTCCAGTTTTGAACGGAAGATAATTCCTTTTTCACCATAGCCCTCTACGGGCTTCCAAATATCCCTTTGCCAATTCCACAAGAACAGCCTTAGCGAAAGGCTTCTTGAAGGGAAAGATGTAACTCTGTGAGATGAATTAAGAGAACACAGAGCAGTTTCTCAGAAAGCTTCTTTCCAGTTTTGAACGGAAGATATTTCCTTTCTCACCATAGCCCTCTATGGGCTTCCAAATATCCCTTTGCCAATTCCAGAAGAACAGACTTAGCGAAAGGATTCTTGAAGGGAAAGATGTAACTCTGTGAGATGAATTAACAGAACAGAGAGCAGTTTCTCAGAAAACGTCTTTCCAGTTTTGAACGGAAGATATTTCCTTTTTCACCATAGCCCCCTATGGGCTTCCAAATATCCCTTTGCCAATTCCCCAAAAACAGCCTTAGCGAAAGGCTTCTTGAAGGGAAAGATGTAACTCTGTGAGATGAATTAACAGAACACAGAGCAGTTTCTCTGAAAGCTTCTTTCCAGTTTTGAACGGAAGATATTTCCTTTTTCACCATAGCCCTCTGTGGGCTTCCAAATATCATTCTGCCAATTCCACAAGAACAGCCTTAGCGAAAGGCTTCCTGAAGGGAAAGATGTAACTCTGTGAGATGAATTAACAGAACACAGAGCAGTTTCTCAGAAAGCTTCTTTCCAGTTTTGAACGGAAGATATTTCCTTTTTCACCATAGCCCTCTATGGGCTTCCAAATATCCCTTTGCCAATTCCACAAGAACAGCCTTAGCGAAAGGCTTCTTGAAGGGAAAGATGTAACTCTGTGAGATGAATTAACAGAACACAGAGCAGTTTCTCAGAAAGCTTCTTTCCAGTTTTGAACGGAAGATATTTCCTTTTTCACCATAGCCGTCTATGGGCTTCCAAATATCCCTTTGCCAATTCCACAAGAACAGCCTTAGCGAAAGGCTTCTTGAAGGGAAAGATGTAACACTGTGAGATGAGATAACAGAACACAGAACAGTTTCTCAGAAAGCTTCTTTCCAGTTTTGAACGGAAGGTAGTTCCTTTTTCACCATAGCCCTCTATGGGCTTCCAAATATCCCTTTGCCAATTCCACAAGAACAGCCTTAGCGAAAGGCTTCTTGAAGGGAAAGATGTAACTCTGTGAGATGAGTTAACAGAACACGGAGCAGTTTCTCAGAAAGCTTCTTTCCAGTTTTGAACGGAAGATATTTCCTTTCTCACCATAGCCCTCTATGGGCTTCCAAATATCCCTTTGCCAATTCCACAAGAACAGCCTTAGCGAAAGGCTTCTTGAAGGTAAAGATGTAACTCTGTGAGATGAATTAACAGAACAGAGAGCAGTTTCTCAGAAAGCGTCTTTCCAGTTTTGAACGGAAGATATTTCCTTTTTCACCATAGCCCCCTATGGGCTTCCAAATATCCCTTTGCCAATTCCCCAAAAACAGCCTTAGCGAAAGGCTTCTTGAAGGGAAAGATGTAACTCTGTGAGATGAATTAACAGAACACAGAGCAGTTTCTCCGAAAGCTTCTTTCCAGTTTTGAACGGAAGATATTTCCTTTTTCACCATAGCCCTCTTTGGGCTTCCAAATATCCCTTTGCCAATTCCACAAGAACAGCCTTAGCGAAAGGCTTCTTGAAGGGAAAGATGTAACTCTGTGAGACGAATTAACAGAACACAGAGCAGTTTCTCAGAAAGCTTCTTTCCAGTTTTGAACGGAAGATAATTCCTTTTTCACCATAGCCCTCTACGGGCTTCCAAATATCCCTTTGCCAATTCCACAAGAACAGCCTTAGCGAAAGGCTTCTTGAAGGGAAAGATGTAACTCTGTGAGATGAATTAACAGAACACAGAGCAGTTTCTCAGAAAGCTTCTTTCCAGTTTTGAACGGAAGATATTTCCTTTTTCACCATAGCCCTCTATGGGCTTAAACTATCCCTTTGCCAATTCCCCAAGAACAGCCTTAGCGAAAGGCTTCTTGAAGGGAAAGATGTAACTCTGTGAGATGAATTAACGGAACACAGAGCAGTTTCTCTGAAAGCTTCTTTCCAGTTTTGAACGGAAGATATTTCCTTTTTCACCATAGCCCTCTATGGGCTTCCAAATATCCCTTTGCCAATTCCACAAGAACAGCCTTAGCGAAAGGCTTCTTGAAGGGAAAGATGTAACTCTGTGAGATGAATTAACAGAACAGAGAGCAGTTTCTCAGAAAGCGTCTTTCCAGTTTTGAACGGAAGATATTTCCTTTTTCACCATAGCCCCCTATGGGCTTCCAAATATCCCTTTGCCAATTCCCCAAAAACAGCCTTAGCGAAAGGCTTCTTGAAGGGAAAGATGTAACTCTGTGAGATGAATTAACAGAACACAGAGCAGTTTCTCAGAAAGCTTCTTTCCAGTTTTGAACGGAAGATATTTCCTTTTTCACCATAGCCCTCTATGGGCTTCCAAATATCCCTTTGCCAATTCCACAAGAACAGCCTTAGCGAAAGGCTTCTTGAAGGGAAAGATGTAACTCTGTGAGATGAATTAACAGAACACAGAGCAGTTTCTGAGAAAACTTCTTTCCAGTTTTGAACGGAAGATATTTCCTTTTTCACCATAGCCCTCTATGGGCTTCCAAATATCCCTTTGCCAATTCCACAAGAACAGCCTTAGCGAAAGGCTTCTTGAAGGGAAAGATGTAACTCTGTGAGATGAATTAACAGAACAGAGAGCAGTTTCTCAGAAAGCGTCTTTCCAGTTTTGAACGGAAGATATTTCCTTTTTCACCATAGCCCCCTATGGGCTTCGAAATATCCCTTTGCCAATTCCCCAAAAACAGCCTTAGCGAAAGGCTTCTTGAAGGGAAAGATGTAACTCTGTGAGATGAATTAACAGAACACAGAGCAGTTTCTCTGAAAGCGTCTTTCCAGTTTTGAACGGAAGATATTTCCTTTTTCACCATAGCCCTCTTTGGGCTTCCAAATATCATTCTGCCAATTCCACAAGAACAGCCTTAGCGAAAGGCTTCTTGAAGGGAAAGATGTAACTCTGTGAGATGAATTAACAGAACACAGAGCAGTTTCTCAGAAAGCTTCTTTCCAGTTTTGAACGGAAGATATTTCCTTTTTCACCATAGCCCTCTATGGGCTTCCAAATATCCCTTTGCCAATTCCACAAGAACAGCCTTAGCGAAAGGCTTCTTGAAGGGAAAGATGTAACTCTGTGAGATGAATTAACAGAACACAGAGCAGTTTCTCAGAAAGCTTCTTTCCAGTTTTGAACGGAAGATATTTCCTTTTTCACCATAGCCGTCTATGGGCTTCCAAATATCCCTTTGCCAATTCCACAAGAACAGCCTTAGCGAAAGGCTTCTTGAAGGGAAAGATGTAACACTGTGAGATGAGATAACCGAACACAGAACTGTTTCTCAGAAAGCTTCTTTCCAGTTTTGAACTGAAGGTATTTCCTTTTTCACCATAGCCCTCTATGGGCTTCCAAATATCCCTTTGCCAATTCCACAAGAACAGCCTTAGCGAAAGGCTTCTTGAAGGGAAAGATGTAACTCTGTGAGATGAATTAACAGAACACGGAGCAGTTTCTCAGAAAGCTTCTTTCCAGTTTTGAACGGAAGATATTTCCTTTCTCACCATAGCCCTCTATGGGCTTCCAAATATCCCTTTGCCAATTCCACAAGAACAGCCTTAGCGAAAGGCTTCTTGAAGGTAAAGATGTAACTCTGTGAGATGAATTAACAGAACAGAGAGCAGTTTCTCAGAAAGCGTCTTTCCAGTTTTGAACGGAAGATATTTCCTTTTTCATCATAGCCCCCTATGGGCTTCCAAATATCCCTTTGCCAATTCCCCAAAAACAGCCTTAGCGAAAGGTTTCTTGAAGGGAAAGATGTAACTCTGTGAGATGAATTAACAGAACACAGAGCAGTTTCTCAGAAAGCTTCTTTCCAGTTTTGAACGGAAGATATTTCCTTTTTCACCATAGCCCTCTATGGGCTTCCAAATATCCCTTTGCCAATTCCACAAGAACAGCCTTAGCGAAAGGCTTCTTGAAGGGAAAGATGTAACTCTGTGAGACGAATTAACAGAACACAGAGCAGTTTCTCAGAAAGCTTCTTTCCAGTTTTGAACGGAAGATAATTCCTTTTTCACCATAGCCCTCTACGGGCTTCCAAATATCCCTTTGCCAATTCCACAAGAACAGCCTTAGCGAAAGGCTTCTTGAAGGGAAAGATGTAACTCTGTGAGATGAATTAACAGAACACAGAGCAGTTTCTCAGAAAGCTTCTTTCCAGTTTTGAACGGAAGATATTTCCTTTTTCACCATAGCCCTCTATGGGCTTAAACTATCCCTTTGCCAATTCCCCAAGAACAGCCTTAGCGAAAGGCTTCTTGAAGGGAAAGATGTAACTCTGTGAGATGAATTAACAGAACAAAGAGCAGTTTCTCTGAAAGCTTCTTTCCAGTTTTGAACGGAAGATATTTCCTTTTTCACCATAGCCCTCTTTGGGCTTCCAAATATCCCTTTGCCAATTCCACAAGAACAGCCTTAGCGAAAGGCTTCTTGAAGGGAAAGATGTAACACTGTGAGATGAGATAACAGAACACAGAACAGTTTCTCAGAAAGCTTCTTTCCAGTTTTGAACGGAAGATATTTCCTTTTTCACCATAGCCCTCTATGGGCTTCCAAATATCCCTTTGCCAATTACACAAGAACAGCCTTAGCGAAAGGCTTCTTGAAGGGAAAGATGTAACTCTGTGAGATGAATTAACAGAACACGGAGCAGTTTCTCTGAAAGCTTCTTTCCAGTTTTGAACGGAAGATATTTCCTTTCTCACCATAGCCCTCTATGGGCTTCCAAATATCCCTTTGCCAATTCCACAAGAACAGCCTTAGCGAAAGGCTTCTTGAAGTTAAAGATGTAACTCTGTGAGATGAATTAACAGAACAGAGAGCAGTTTCTCAGAAAGCGTCTTTCCAGTTTTGAACGGAAGATATTACCTTTTTCACCATAGCCCCCTATGGGCTTCCAAATATCCCTTTGCCAATTCCCCAAAAACAGCCTTAGCGAAAGGCTTCTTGAAGGGAAAGATGTAACTCTGTGAGATGAATTAACAGAACACAGAGCAGTTTCTCAGAAAGCTTCTTTCCAGTTTTGAACGGAAGATATTTTCTTTTTCACCATAGCCCTCTTTGGGCTTCCAAATATCCCTTTGCCAATTCCACAAGAACAGCCTTAGCGAAAGGCTTCTTGAAGGGAAAGATGTAACTCTGTGAGATGAATTAACAGAACACGGAGCAGTTTCTCAGAAAGCTTCTTTCCAGTTTTGAACGGAAGATATTTCCTTTCTCACCATAGCCCTCTTTGGGCTTCCAAATATCCCTTTGCCAATTCCACAAGAACAGCCTTAGAGAAAGGCTTCTTGAAGGGAAAGATGTAACTCTGTGAGATGAATTAACAGAACAGAGAGCAGTTTCTCAGAAAGCGTCTTTCCAGTTTTGAACGGAAGATATTTCCTTTTTCACCATAGCCCCCTATGGGCTTCCAAATATCCCTTTGCCAATTCCCCAAAAACAGCCTTAGCGAAAGGCTTCTTGAAGGGAAAGATGTAACTCTGTGAGATGAATTAACAGAACACGGAGCAGTTTCTCAGAAAGCTTCTTTCCAGTTTTGAACGGAAGATATTTCCTTTTTCACCATAGCCCTCTATGGGCTTCCAAATATCCCTTTGCCAATTCCACAAGAACAGCCTTAGCGAAAGGCTTCTTGAAGGGAAAGATGTAACTCTGTGAGATGAATTAACAGAACACAGAGCAGTTTCTGAGAAAACTTCTTTCCAGTTTTGAACGGAAGATATTTCCTTTTTCACCATAGCCCTCTATGGGCTTCCAAATATCCCTTTGCCAATTCCACAAGAACAGCCTTAGCGAAAGGCTTCTTGAAGGGAAAGATGTAACTCTGTGAGATGAATTAACAGAACACAGAGCAGTTTCTCAGAAAGCTTCTTTCCAGTTTTGAACGGAAGATATTTCCTTTTTCACCATAGCCCTCTATGGGCTTCCAAATATCCCTTTGCCAATTCCACAAGAACAGCCTTAGCGAAAGGATTCTTGAAGGGAAAGATGTAACTCTGTGAGATGAATTAACAGAACACAGAGCAGTTTCTCAGAAAGCTTCTTTCCAGTTTTGAACGGAAGATAATTCCTTTTTCACCATAGCCCTCTACGGGCTTCCAAATATCCCTTTGCCAATTCCACAAGAACAGCCTTAGCGAAAGGCTTCTTGAAGGGAAAGATGTAACTCTGTGAGATGAATTAAGAGAACACAGAGCAGTTTCTCAGAAAGCTTCTTTCCAGTTTTGAACGGAAGATATTTCCTTTCTCACCATAGCCCTCTATGGGCTTCCAAATATCCCTTTGCCAATTCCACAAGAACATACTTAGCGAAAGGATTCTTGAAGGGAAAGATGTAACTCTGTGATATGAATTAACAGAACAGAGAGCAGTTTCTCAGAAAGCGTCTTTCCAGTTTTGAACGGAAGATATTTCCTTTTTCACCATAGCCCCCTATGGGCTTCCAAATATCCCTTTGCCAATTCCCCAAAAACAGCCTTAGCGAAAGGCTTCTTGAAGGGAAAGATGTAACTCTGTGAGATGAATTAACAGAACACAGAGCAGTTTCTCTGAAAGCTTCTTTCCAGTTTTGAACGGAAGATATTTCCTTTTTCACCATAGCCCTCTTTGGGCTTCCAAATATCATTCTGCCAATTCCACAAGAACAGCCTTAGCGAAAGGCTTCCTGAAGGGAAAGATGTAACTCTGTGAGATGAATTAACAGAACACAGAGCAGTTTCTCAGAAAGCTTCTTTCCAGTTTTGAACGGAAGATATTTCCTTTTTCACCATAGCCCTCTATGGGCTTCCAAATATCCCTTTGCCAATTCCACAAGAACAGCCTTAGCGAAAGGCTTCTTGAAGGGAAAGATGTAACTCTGTGAGATGAATTAACAGAACACAGAGCAGTTTCTCAGAAAGCTTCTTTCCAGTTTTGAACGGAAGATATTTCCTTTTTCACCATAGCCGTCTATGGGCTTCCAAATATCCCTTTGCCAATTCCACAAGAACAGCCTTAGCGAAAGGCTTCTTGAAGGGAAAGATGTAACACTGTGAGGTGAGATAACAGAACACAGAACAGTTTCTCAGAAAGCTTCTTTCCAGTTTTGAACGGAAGGTAGTTCCTTTTTCACCATAGCCCTCTATGGGCTTCCAAATATCCCTTTGCCAATTCCACAAGAACAGCCTTAGCGAAAGGCTTCTTGAAGGGAAAGATGTAACTCTGTGAGATGAATTAACAGAACACGGAGCAGTTTCTCAGAAAGCTTCTTTCCAGTTTTGAACGGAAGATATTTCCTTTCTCACCATAGCCCTCTATGGGCTTCCAAATATCCCTTTGCCAATTCCACAAGAACAGCCTTAGCGAAAGGCTTCTTGAAGGTAAAGATGTAACTCTGTGAGATGAATTAACAGAACAGAGAGCAGTTTCTCAGAAAGCGTCTTTCCAGTTTTGAACGGAAGATATTTCCTTTTTCACCATAGCCCCCTATGGGCTTCCAAATATCCCTTTGCCAATTCCCCAAAAACAGCCTTAGCGAAAGGCTTCTTGAAGGGAAAGATGTAACTCTGTGAGATGAATTAACAGAACACAGAGCAGTTTCTCAGAAAGCTTCTTTCCAGTTTTGAACGGAAGATATTTCCTTTTTCACCATAGCCCTCTTTGGGCTTCCAAATATCCCTTTGCCAATTCCACAAGAACAGCCTTAGCGAAAGGCTTCTTGAAGGGAAAGATGTAACTCTGTGAGACGAATTAACAGAACACAGAGCAGTTTCTCAGAAAGCTTCTTTCCAGTTTTGAACGGAAGTTAATTCCTTTTTCACCATAGCCCTCTACGGGCTTCCAAATATCCCTTTGCCAATTCCACAAGAACAGCCTTAGCGACAGGCTTCTTGAAGGGAAAGATGTAACTCTGTGAGATGAATTAACAGAACACAGAGCAGTTTCTCAGAAAGCTTCTTTCCAGTTTTGAACGGAAGATATTTCCTTTTTCACCATAGCCCTCTATGGGCTTAAACTATCCCTTTGCCAATTCCCCAAGAACAGCCTTAGCGAAAGGCTTCTTGAAGGGAAAGATGTAACTCTGTGAGATGAATTAACGGAACACAGAGCAGTTTCTCTGAAAGCTTCTTTCCAGTTTTGAACGGAAGATATTTCCTTTTTCACCATAGCCCTCTATGGGCTTCCAAATATCCCTTTGCCAATTCCACAAGAACAGCCTTAGCGAAAGGCTTCTTGAAGGGAAAGATGTAACTCTGTGAGATGAATTAACAGAACAGAGAGCAGTTTCTCAGAAAGCGTCTTTCCAGTTTTGAACGGAAGATATTTCCTTTTTCACCATAACCCCCTATGGGCTTCCAAATATCCCTTTGCCAATTCCCCAAAAACAGCCTTAGCGAAAGGCTTCTTGAAGGGAAAGATGTAACTCTGTGAGATGAATTAACAGAACACAGAGCAGTTTCTCAGAAAGCTTCTTTCCAGTTTTGAACGGAAGATATTTCCTTTTTCACCATAGCCCTCTATGGGCTTCCAAATATCCCTTTGCCAATTCCACAAGAACAGCCTTAGCGAAAGGCTTCTTGAAGGGAAAGATGTAACTCTGTGAGATGAATTAACAGAACACAGAGCAGTTTCTGAGAAAACTTCTTTCCAGTTTTGAACGGAAGATATTTCCTTTTTCACCATAGCCCTCTATGGGCTTCCAAATATCCCTTTGCCAATTCCACAAGAACAGCCTTAGCGAAAGGCTTCTTGAAGGGAAAGATGTAACTCTGTGAGATGAATTAACAGAACACAGAGCAGTTTCTCAGAAAGCTTCTTTCCAGTTTTGAACGGAAGATAATTCCTTTTTCACCATAGCCCTCTACGGGCTTCCAAATATCCCTTTGCCAATTCCACAAGAACAGCCTTAGCGAAAGGCTTCTTGAAGGGAAAGATGTAACTCTGTGAGATGAATTAAGAGAACACAGAGCAGTTTCTCAGAAAGCTTCTTTCCAGTTTTGAACGGAAGATATTTCCTTTCTCACCATAGCCCTCTATGGGCTTCCAAATATCCCTTTGCCAATTCCACAAGAACAGACTTAGCGAAAGGATTCTTGAAGGGAAAGATGTAACTCTGTGAGATGAATTAACAGAACAGAGAGCAGTTTCTCAGAAAGCGTCTTTCCAGTTTTGAACGGAAGATATTTCCTTTTTCACCATAGCCCCCTATGGGCTTCCAAATATCCCTTTGCCAATTCCCCAAAAACAGCCTTAGCGAAAGGCTTCTTGAAGGGAAAGATGTAACTCTGTGAGATGAATTAACAGAACACAGAGCAGTTTCTCACAAAGCTTCTTTCCAGTTTTGAACGGAAGATATTTCCTTTTTCACCATAGCCCTCTATGGGCTTCCAAATATCCCTTTGCCAATTCCACAAGAACAGCCTTAGCGAAAGGCTTCTTGAAGGGAAAGATGTAACTCTGTGAGATGAATTAACAGAACACAGAGCAGTTTCTCAGAAAGCTTCTTTCCAGTTTTGAACGGAAGATATTTCCTTTTTCACCATAGCCGTCTATGGGCTTCCAAATATCTCTTTGCCAATTCCACAAGAACAGCCTTAGCGAAAGGCTTCTTGAAGGGAAAGATGTAACACTGTGAGATGAGATAACAGAACACAGAACAGTTTCTCAGAAAGCTTCTTTCCAGTTTTGAACGGAAGGTAGTTCCTTTTTCACCATAGCCCTCTATGGGCTTCCAAATATCCCTTTGCCAATTCCACAAGAACAGCCTTAGCGAAAGGCTTCTTGAAGGGAAAGATGTAACTCTGTGAGATGAATTAACAGAACACGGAGCAGTTTCTCAGAAAGCTTCTTTCCAGTTTTGAACGGAAGATATTTCCTTTCTCACCATAGCCCTCTATGGGCTTCCAAATATCCCTTTGCCAATTCCACAAGAACAGCCTTAGCGAAAGGCTTCTTGAAGGGAAAGATGTAACTCTGTGAGATGAATTAACAGAACAGAGAGCAGTTTCTCAGAAAGCGTCTTTCCAGTTTTGAACGGAAGATATTTCCTTTTTCACCATAGCCCCCTATGGGCTTCCAAATATCCCTTTGCCAATTCCCCAAAAACAGCCTTAGCGAAAGGCTTCTTGAAGGGAAAGATGTAACTCTGTGAGATGAATTAACAGAACACAGAGCAGTTTCCCAGAAAGCTTCTTTCCAGTTTTGAACGGAAGATATTTCCTTTTTCACCATAGCCCTCTTTGGGCTTCCAAATATCCCTTTGCCAATTCCACAAGAACAGCCTTAGCGAAAGGCTTCTTGAAGGGAAAGATGTAACTCTGTGAGACGAATTAACAGAACACAGAGCAGTTTCTCAGAAAGCTTCTTTCCAGTTTTGAACGGAAGATAATTCCTTTTTCACCATAGCCCTCTACGGGCTTCCAAATATCCCTTTGCCAATTCCACAAGAACAGCCTTAGCGAAAGGCTTCTTGAAGGGAAAGATGTAACTCTGTGAGATGAATTAACAGAACACAGAGCAGTTTCTCAGAAAGCTTCTTTCCAGTTTTGAACGGAAGATATTTCCTTTTTCACCATAGCCCTCTATGGGCTTAAACTATCCCTTTGCCAATTCCCCAAGAACAGCCTTAGCGAAAGGCTTCTTGAAGGGAAAGATGTAACTCTGTGAGATGAATTAACGGAACACAGAGCAGTTTCTCTGAAAGATTCTTTCCAGTTTTGAACGGAAGATATTTCCTTTTTCACCATAGCCCTCTTTGGGCTTCCAAATATCCCTTTGCCAATTCCACAAGAACAGCCTTAGCGAAAGGCTTCTTGAAGGGAAAGATGTAACTCTGTGAGGTGAATTAACAGAACACAGAGCAGTTTCTCAGAAAGCTTCTTTCCAGTTTTGAACGGAAGATATTTCCTTTTTCACCATAGCCCTCTATGGGCTTCCAAATATCCCTTTGCCAATTCCAGAAGAACAGCCTTAGCGAAAGGCTTCTTGAAGGGAAAGATGTAACACTGTGAGATGAGATAACAGAACACAGAACAGTTTCTCAGAAAGCTTCTTTCCAGTTTTGAACGGAAGATATTTCCTTTTTCACCATAGCCCTCTATGGGCTTCCAAATATCCCTTTGCCAATTCCACAAGAACAGCCTTAGCGAAAGGCTTCTTGAAGGGAAAGATGTAACTCTGTGAGATGAATTAACAGAACACGGAGCAGTTTCTCTGAAAGCTTCTTTCCAGTTTTGAACGGAAGATATTTCCTTTCTCACCATAGCCCTCTATGGGCTTCCAAATATCCCTTTGCCAATTCCACAAGAACAGCCTTAGCGAAAGGCTTCTTGAAGGTAAAGATGTAACTCTGTGAGATGAATTAACAGAACAGAGAGCAGTTTCTCAGAAAGCGTCTTTCCAGTTTTGAACGGAAGATATTTCCTTTTTCACCATAGCCCCCTATGGGCTTCCAAATATCCCTTTGCCAATTCCCCAAAAACAGCCTTAGCGAAAGGCTTCTTGAAGGGAAAGATGTAACTCTGTGAGATGAATTAACAGAACACAGAGCAGTTTCTCAGAAAGCTTGTTTCCAGTTTTGAACGGAAGATATTTTCTTTTTCACCATAGCCCTCTTTGGGCTTCCAAATATCCCTTTGCCAATTCCACAAGAACAGCCTTAGCGAAAGGCTTCTTGAAGGGAAAGATGTAACTCTGTGAGATGAATTAACAGAACACGGAGCAGTTTCTCAGAAAGCTTCTTTCCAGTTTTGAACGGAAGATATTTCGTTTCTCACCATAGCCCTCTATGGGCTTCCAAATATCCCTTTGCCAATTCCACAAGAACAGCCTTAGCGAAAGGCTTCTTGAAGGGAAAGATGTAACTCTGTGAGATGAATTAACAGAACAGAGAGCAGTTTCTCAGAAAGCGTCTTTCCAGTTTTGAACGGAAGATATTTCCTTTTTCACCATAGCCCCCTATGGGCTTCCAAATATCCCTTTGCCAATTCCACAAAAACAGCCTTAGCGAAAGGCTTCTTGAAGGGAAAGATGTAACTCTGTGAGATGAATTAACAGAACACAGAGCAGTTTCTCAGAAAACTTCTTTCCAGTTTTGAACGGAAGATATTTCCTTTTTCACCATAGCCCTCTATGGGCTTCCAAATATCCCTTTGCCAATTCCACAAGAACAGCCTTAGCGAAAGGCTTCTTGAAGGGAAAGATGTAACTCTGTGAGATGAATTAACAGAACACAGAGCAGTTTCTGAGAAAACTTCTTTCCAGTTTTGAACGGAAGATATTTCCTTTTTCACCATAGCCCTCTATGGGCTTCCAAATATCCCTTTGCCAATTCCACAAGAACAGCCTTAGCGAAAGGATTCTTGAAGGGAAAGATGTAACTCTGTGAGACGAATTAACAGAACACAGAGCAGTTTCTCAGAAAGCTTCTTTCCAGTTTTGAACGGAAGATAATTCCTTTTTCACCATAGCCCTCTACGGGCTTCCAAATATCCCTTTGCCAATTCCACAAGAACAGCCTTAGCGAAAGGCTTCTTGAAGGGAAAGATGTAACTCTGTGAGATGAATTAACAGAACACAGAGCAGTTTCTCAGAAAGCTTCTTTCCAGTTTTGAACGGAAGATATTTCCTTTTTCACCATAGCCCTCTATGGGCTTAAACTATCCCTTTGCCAATTCCCCAAGAACAGCCTTAGCGAAAGGCTTCTTGAAGGGAAAGATGTAACTCTGTGAGATGAATTAACAGAACACAGAGCAGTTTCTCTGAAAGCTTCTTTCCAGTTTTGAACGGAAGATATTTCCTTTTTCACCATAGCCCTCTTTGGGCTTCCAAATATCCCTTTGCCAATTCCACAAGAACAGCCTTAGCGAAAGGCTTCTTGAAGGGAAAGATGTAACTCTGTGAGATGAATTAACAGAACACAGAGCAGTTTCTCAGAAAGCTTCTTTCCAGTTTTGAACGGAAGATATTTCCTTTTTCACCATAGCCCTCTATGGGCTTCCAAATATCCCTTTGCCAATTCCACAAGAACAGCCTTAGCGAAAGGCTTCTTGAAGGGAAAGATGTAACTCTGTGAGATGAATTAACAGAACACAGAGCAGTTTCTCAGAAAGCTTCTTTCCAGTTTTGAACGGAAGATATTTCCTTTTTCACCATAGCCGTCTATTGGCTTCCAAATATCCCTTTGCCAATTCCACAAGAACAGCCTTAGCGAAAGGCTTCTTGAAGGGAAAGATGTAACACTGTGAGATGAGATAACAGAACACAGAACAGTTTCTCAGAAAGCTTCTTTCCAGTTTTGAACGGAAGATATTTCCTTTTTCACCATAGCCCTCTATGGGCTTCCAAATATCCCTTTGCCAATTCCACAAGAACAGCCTTAGCGAAAGGCTTCTTGAAGGGAAAGATGTAACTCTGTGAGATGAATTAACAGAACACGGAGCAGTTTCTCAGAAAGCTTCTTTCCAGTTTTGAACGGAAGATATTTCCTTTCTCACCATAGCCCTCTATGGGCTTCCAAATATCCCTTTGCCAATTCCACAAGAACAGCCTTAGCGAAAGGCTTCTTGAAGGTAAAGATGTAACTCTGTGAGATGAATTAACAGAACAGAGAGCAGTTTCTCAGAAAGCGTCTTTCCAGTTTTGAACGGAAGATATTTCCTTTTTCACCATAGCCCCCTATGGGCTTCCAAATATCCCTTTGCCAATTCCCCAAAAACAGCCTTAGCGAAAGGCTTCTTGAAGGGAAAGATGTAACTCTGTGAGATGAATTAACAGAACACAGAGCAGTTTCTCAGAAAGCTTCTTTCCAGTTTTGAACGGAAGATATTTTCTTTTTCACCATAGCCCTCTTTGGGCTTCCAAATATCCCTTTGCCAATTCCACAAGAACAGCCTTAGCGAAAGGCTTCTTGAAGGGAAAGATGTAACTCTGTGAGATGAATTAAGAGAACACAGAGCAGTTTCTCAGAAAGCTTCTTTCCAGTTTTGAACGGAAGATATTTCCTTTCTCACCATAGCCCTCTATGGGCTTCCAAATATCCCTTTGCCAATTCCACAAGAACAGACTTAGCGAAAGGCTTCTTGAAGGGAAAGATGTAACTCTGTGAGATGAATTAACAGAACAGAGAGCAGTTTCTCAGAAAGCGTCTTTCCAGTTTTGAACGGAAGATATTTCCTTTTTCACCATAGCCCCCTATGGGCTTCCAAATATCCCTTTGCCAATTCCCCAAAAACAGCCTTAGCGAAAGGCTTCTTGAAGGGAAAGATGTAACTCTGTGAGATGAATTAACAGAACACAGAGCAGTTTCTCTGAAAGCTTCTTTCCAGTTTTGAACGGAAGATATTTCCTTTTTCACCATAGCCCTCTTTGGGCTTCTAAATAGCATTCTGCCAATTCCACAAGAACAACCTTAGCGAAAGGCTTCTTGAAGGGAAAGATGTAACTCTGTGAGATGAATTAACAGAACACAGAGCAGTTTCTCAGAAAGCTTCTTTCCAGTTTTGAACGGAAGATATTTCCTTTTTCACCATAGCCCTCTATGGGCTTCCAAATATCCCTTTGCCAATTCCACAAGAACAGCCTTAGCGAAAGGATTCTTGAAGGGAAAGATGTAACTCTGTGAGATGAATTAACAGAACACAGAGCAGTTTCTCAGAAAGCTTCTTTCCAGTTTTGAACGTAAGATATTTCCTTTTTCACCATAGCCCTCTATGGGCTTCCAAATATCCCTTTGCCAATTCCACAAGAACAGCCTTAGCGAAAGGATTCTTGAAGGGAAAGATGTAACTCTGTGAGATGAATTAACAGAACACGGTGCAGTTTCACAGAAAGCTTCTTTCCAGTTTTGAACGGAAGATATTTCCTTTTTCACCATAGCCCTCCACGGGTCTCCAAATATCCCTTTGCCAATTCCACAAGAACAGCCTTAGCGAAAGGCTTCTTGAAGGGAAAGATGTAACTCTGTGAGACGAATTAACAGAACACAGAGCAGTTTCTCAGAAAGCTTCTTTCCAGTTTTGAACGGAAGATAATTCCTTTTTCACCATAGCCCTCTACGGGCTTCCAAATATCCCTTTGCCAATTCCACAAGAACAGCCTTAGCGAAAGGATTCTTGAAGGGAAAGATGTAACTCTGTGAGATGAATTAACAGAACACAGAGCAGTTTCTCAGAAAGCTTCTTTCCAGTTTTGAACGGAAGATATTTCCTTTCTCACCATAGCCCTCTTTGGGCTTCCAAATATCCCTTTGCCAATTCCACAAGAACAGCCTTAGCGAAAGGCTTCTTGAAGGGAAAGATGTAACTCTGTGAGATGAATTAACAGAACACAGAGCAGTTTCTCAGAAAGCTTCTTTCCAGTTTTGAACGGAAGATATTTCCTTTTTCACCATAGCCCTCTATGGGCTTCCAAATATCCCTTTGCCAATTCCACAAGAACAGCCTTAGCGAAAGGCTTCTTGAAGGGAAAGATGTAACTCTGTGAGATGAATTAACAGAACACAGAGCAGTTTCTCAGAAAGCTTCTTTCCAGTTTTGAACGGAAGATATTTCCTTTTTCACCATAGCCCTCTATGGGCTTCCAAATATCCCTTTGCCAATTCCACAAGAACAGCCTTAGCGAAAGGCTTCTTGAAGGGAAAGATGTAACTCTGTGAGATGAATTAACAGAACACAGAGCAGTTTCTCAGAAAGCTTCTTTCCAGTTTTGAACGGAAGATATTTCCTTTTTCACCATAGCCGTCTATGGGCTTCCAAATATCCCTTTGCCAGTTCCACAAGAACAGCCTTAGCGAAAGGCTTCTTGAAGGGAAAGATGTAACACTGTGAGATGAGATAACAGAACACAGAACAGTTTCTCAGAAAGCTTCTTTCCAGTTTTGAACGGAAGATATTTCCTTTTTCACCATAGCCCTCTATGGGCTTCCAAATATCCCTTTGCCAATTCCACAAGAACAGCCTTAGCGAAAGGCTTCTTGAAGGGAAAGATGTAACTCTGTGAGATGAATTAACAGAACACGGAGCAGTTTCTCAGAAAGCTTCTTTCCAGTTTTGAACGGAAGATATTTCCTTTCTCACCATAGCCCTCTATGGGCTTCCAAATATCCCTTTGCCAATTCCACAAGAACAGCCTTAGCGAAAGGCTTCTTGAAGGTAAAGATGTAACTCTGTGAGATGAATTAACAGAACAGAGAGCAATTTCTCAGAAAGCGTCTTTCCAGTTTTGAACGGAAGATATTTCCTTTTTCACCATAGCCCCCTATGGGCTTCCAAATATCCCTTTGCCAATTCCCCAAAAACAGCCTTAGCGAAAGGCTTCTTGAAGGGAAAGATGTAACTCTGTGAGATGAATTAACAGAACACAGAGCAGTTTCTCAGAAAGCTTCTTTCCAGTTTTGAACGGAAGATATTTTCTTTATCACCATAGCCCTCTTTGGGCTTCCAAATATCCCTTTGCCAATTCCACAAGAACAGCCTTAGCGAAAGACTTCTTGAAGGGAAAGATGTAACTCTGTGAGATGAATTAAGAGAACACAGAGCAGTTTCTCAGAAAGCTTCTTTCCAGTTTTGAATGGAAGATATTTCCTTTCTCACCATAGCCCTCTATGGGCTTCCAAATATCCCTTTGCCAATTCCACAAGAACAGCCTTAGCGAAAGGATTCTTGAAGGGAAAGATGTAACTCTGTGAGATGAATTAACAGAACAGAGAGCAGTTTCTCAGAAAGCGTCTTTCCAGTTTTGAACGGAAGATATTTCCTTTTTCACCATAGCCCCCTATGGGCTTCCAAATATCCCTTTGCCAATTCCCCAAAAACAGCCTTAGCGAAAGGCTTCTTGAAGGGAAAGATGTAACTCTGTGAGATGAATTAACAGAACACAGAGCAGTTTCTCAGAAAGCTTCTTTCCAGTTTTGAACGGAAGATATTTCCTTTTTCACCATAGCCCTCTATGGGCTTCCAAATATCCCTGTGCCAATTCCACAAGAACAGCCTTAGCGAAAGGCTTCTTGAAGGGAAAGATGTAACTCTGTGAGATGAATTAACAGAACACAGAGCAGTTTCTCAGAAAACTTCTTTCCAGTTTTGAACGGAAGATATTTCCTTTTTCACCATAGCCCTCTATGGGCTTCCAAATATCCCTTTGCCAATTCCACAAGAACAGCCTTAGCGAAAGGCTTCTTGAAGGGAAAGATGTAACTCTGTGAGATGAATTAACAGAACACAGAGCAGTTTCTCAGAAAGCTTCTTTCCAGTTTTGAACCGAAGATATTTCCTTTTTCACCATAGCCCCCTATGGGCTTCCAAATTTCCCTTTGCCAATTCCCCAAAAACAGCCTTAGCGAAAGGCTTCTTGAAGGGAAAGATGTAACTCTGTGAGATGAATTAACAGAACACAGAGCAGTTTCTCAGAAAGCTTCTTTCCAGTTTTGAACGGAAGATAATTTCTTTTTCACCATAGCCCTCTTTGGGCTTCCAAATATCCCTTTGCCAATTCCACAAGAACAGCCTTAGCGAAAGACTTCTTGAAGGGAAAGATGTAACTCTGTGAGATGAATTAAGAGAACACAGAGCAGTTTCTCAGAAAGCTTCTTTCCAGTTTTGAATGGAAGATATTTCCTTTCTCTCCATAGCCCTCTATGGGCTTCCAAATATCCCTTTGCCAATTCCACAAGAACAGCCTTAGCGAAAGGATTCTTGAAGGGAAAGATGTAACTCTGTGAGATGAATTATCAGAACAGAGAGCAGTTTCTCAGAAAGCGTCTTTCCAGTTTTGAACGGAAGATATTTCCTTTTTCACCATAGCCCCCTATGGGCTTCCAAATATCCCTTTGCCAATTCCCCAAAAACAGCCTTAGCGAAAGGCTTCTTGAAGGGAAAGATGTAACTCTGTGAGATGAATTAACAGAACACAGAGCAGTTTCTCAGAAAGCTTCTTTCCAGTTTTGAACGGAAGGTATTTCCTTTTTCACCATAGCCCTCTATGGGCTTCCAAATATCCCTGTGCCAATTCCACAAGAACAGCCTTAGCGAAAGGCTTCTTGAAGGGAAAGATGTAACTCTGTGAGATGAGTTAACAGAACACAGAGCAGTTTCTCAGAAAACTTCTTTCCAGTTTTGAACGGAAGATATTTCCTTTTTCACCATAGCCCTCTATGGGCTTCCAAATATCCCTTTGCCAATTCCACAAGAACAGCCTTAGCGAAAGGCTTCTTGAAGGGAAAGATGTAACTCTGTGAGATGAATTAACAGAACACGGAGCAGTTTCTCAGAAAGCTTCTTTCCAGTTTTGAACGGAAGATATTTCCTTTTTCACCATAGCCCTCTATGGGCTTCCAAATATCCCTTTGCCAATTCCACAAGAACAGCCTTAGCGAAAGGCTTCTTGAAGGTAAAGATG
Organism: Chlorocebus sabaeus; assembly: GCF_047675955.1. NCBI lineage: Eukaryota > Metazoa > Chordata > Mammalia > Primates > Cercopithecidae > Chlorocebus > Chlorocebus sabaeus. The sequence goes on from NW_027327459.1 coordinate 1,090,804, forward strand.
TAACTCTGTGAGATGAATTAAGAGAACACGGAGCAGTTTCTCAGAAAGCTTCTTTCCAGTTTTGAACGGAAGATATTTCCTTTTTCACCATAGCCCTCCACGGGTTTCCAAATATCCCTTTGCCAATTCCACAAGAACAGCCTTAGAGAAAGGCTTCTTGAAGGGAAAGATGTAACTCTGTGAGACGAATTAACAGAACACAGAGCAGTTTCTCAGAAAGCTTCTTTCCAGTTTTGAACGGAAGATATTTCCTTTTTCACCATAGCCCTCTATGGGCTTAAACTATCCCTTTGCCAATTCCCCAAGAACAGCCTTAGCGAAAGGCTTCTTGAAGGGAAAGATGTAACTCTGTGAGATGAATTAACAGAACACAGAGCAGTTTCTCAGAAAGCTTCTTTCCAGTTTTGAACGGAAGATATTTCCTTTCTCACCATAGCCCTCTTTGGGCTTCCAAATATCCCTTTGCCAATTCCACAAGAACAGCCTTAGCGAAAGGCTTCTTGAAGGGAAAGATGTAACTCTGTGAGATGAATTAACAGAACACAGAGCAGTTTCTCAGAAAGCTTCTTTCCAGTTTTGAACGGAAGATATTTCCTTTTTCACCATAGCCCTCTATGGGCTTCCAAATATCCCTTTGCCAATTCCACAAGAACAGCCTTAGCGAAAGGCTTCTTGAAGGGAAAGATGTAACTCTGTGAGATGAATTAACAGAACAGAGAGCAGTTTCTCAGAAAGCTTCTTTCCAGTTTTGAACGGAAGATATTTCCTTTTTCACCATAGCCCTCCACGGGTTTCCAAATATCCCTTTGCCAATTCCACAAGAACAGCCTTAGCGAAAGGCTTCTTGAAGGGAAAGATGTAACTCTGTGAGACGAATTAACAGAACACAGAGCAGTTTCTCAGAAAGCTTCTTTCCAGTTTTGAACGGAAGATATTTCCTTTTTCACCATAGCCCTCTATGGGCTTAAACTATCCCTTTGCCAATTCCCCAAGAACAGCCTTAGCGAAAGGCTTCTTGAAGGAAAAGATGTAACTCTGTGAGATGAATTAACAGCACACAGAGCAGTTTCTCAGAAAGCTTCTTTCCAGTTTTGAACGGAAGATATTTCCTTTTTCACCATAGCCCTCTATGGGCTTCCAAATATCCCTTTGCCAATTCCACAAGAACAGCCTTAGCGAAAGGCTTCTTGAAGGGAAAGATGTAACTCTGTGAGATGAATTAACAGAACACAGAGCAGTTTCTCAGAAAGCTTCTTTCCAGTTTTGAACGGAAGATATTTCCTTTTTCACCATAGCCGTCTATGGGCTTCCAAATATCCCTTTGCCAATTCCACAAGAACAGCCTTAGCGAAAGGCTTCTTGAAGGGAAAGATGTAACACTGTGAGATGAGATAACAGAACACAGAACAGTTTCTCAGAAAGCTTCTTTCCAGTTTTGAACGGAAGATATTTCCTTTTTCACCATAGCCCTCTATGGGCTTCCAAATATCCCTTTGCCAATTCCACAAGAACAGCCTTAGCGAAAGGCTTCTTGAAGGTAAAGATGTAACTCTGTGAGATGAATTAACAGAACAGAGAGCAGTTTCTCAGAAAGCGTCTTTCCAGTTTTGAACGGAAGATATTTCCTTTTTCACCATAGCCCCCTATGGGCTTCCAAATATCCCTTTGCCAATTCCCCAAAAACAGCCTTAGCGAAAGGCTACTTGAAGGGAAAGATGTAACTCTGTGAGATGAATTAACAGAACACAGAGCAGTTTCTCAGAAAGCTTCTTTCCAGTTTTGAACGGAAGATATTTTCTTTTTCACCATAGCCCTCTATGGGCTTCCAAATATCCCTTTGCCAATTCCACAAGAACAGCCTTAGCGAAAGACTTCTTGAAGGGAAAGATGTAACTCTGTGAGATGAATTTACAAAACACAGAGCAGTTTCTCAGAAAGCTTCTTTCCAGTTTTGAACGGAAGATATTTCCTTTTTCACCATAGCCCTCTATGGGCTTCCAAATATCAATTTGCCAATTCCACAAGAACAGCCTTAGCGAAAGGCTTCTTGAAGGGAAAGATGTAACTCTGTGAGATGAATTAACAAAACACAGAGCAGTTTCTCAGAAACCTTCTTTCCAGTTTTGAACGGAAGGTATTTCCTTTTTCACCCTAGCCCTCTATGGGCTTCCAAATATCCCTTTGCCAATTCCACAAGAACAGCCTTAGCGAAAGGCTTCTTGAAGGGAAAGATGTAACTCTGTGAGATGAATTAACAGAACACAGAGCAGTTTCTCAGAAAGCTTCTTTCCAGTTTTGAACGGAAGATATTTCCTTTCTCACCATAGCCCTCTATGGGCTTCCAAATATCCCTTTGCCAATTCCACAAGAACAGCCTTAGCGAAAGGCTTCTTGAAGGGAAAGATGTAACTCTGTGAGATGAATTAACAGAACACAGAGCAGTTTCTCAGAAAGCTTCTTTCCAGTTTTGAACGGAAGATATTTCCTTTTTCACCATAGCCCTCTATGGGCTTCCAAATATCCCTTTGCCAATTCCACAAGAACAGCCTTAGCGAAAGGCTTCTTGAAGGGAAAGATGTAACTCTGTGAGATGAATTAACAGAACACAGAGCAGTTTCTCAGAAAGCTTCTTTCCAGTTTTGAACGGAAGATATTTCCTTTTTCACCATAGCCCTCTATGGGCTTCCAAATATCCCTTTGCCAATTCCACAAGAACAGCCTTAGCGAAAGGCTTCTTGAAGGGAAAGATGTAACTCTGTGAGATGAATTAACAGAACACAGAGCAGTTTCTCAGAAAGCTTCTTTCCAGTTTTGAACGGAAGATATTTCCTTTTTCACCATAGCCGTCTATGGGCTTCCAAATATCCCTTTGCCAATTCCACAAGAACAGCCTTAGCGAAAGGCTTCTTGAAGGGAAAGATGTAACACTGTGAGATGAGATAACAGAACACAGAACAGTTTCTCAGAAAGCTTCTTTCCAGTTTTGAACGGAAGATATTTCCTTTTTCACCATAGCCCTCTATGGGCTTCCAAATATCCCTTTGCCAATTCCACAAGAACAGCCTTAGCGAAAGGCTTCTTGAAGGGAAAGATGTAACTCTGTGAGATGAATTAACAGAACACGGAGCAGTTTCTCAGAAAGCTTCTTTCCAGTTTTGAACGGAAGATATTTCCTTTCTCACCATAGCCCTCTATGGGCTTCCAAATATCCCTTTGCCAATTCCACAAGAACAGCCTTAGCGAAAGGCTTCTTGAAGGTAAAGATGTAACTCTGTGAGATGAATTAACAGAACAGAGAGCAGTTTCTCAGAAAGCGTCTTTCCAGTTTTGAACGGAAGATATTTCCTTTTTCACCATAGCCCCCTATGGGCTTCCAAATATCCCTTTGCCAATTCCCCAAAAACAGCCTTAGCGAAAGGCTTCTTGAAGGGAAAGATGTAACTCTGTGAGATGAATTAACAGAACACAGAGCAGTTTCTCAGAAAGCTTCTTTCCAGTTTTGAACGGAAGATATTTTCTTTTTCACCATAGCCCTCTTTGGGCTTCCAAATATCCCTTTGCCAATTCCACAAGAACTGCCTTAGCGAAAGACTTCTTGAAGGGAAAGATGTAACTCTGTGAGATGAATTAAGAGAACACAGAGCAGTTTCTCAGAAAGCTTCTTTCCAGTTTTGAATGGAAGATATTTCCTTTCTCACAATAGCCCTCTATGGGCTTCCAAATATCCCTTTGCCAATTCCACAAGAACAGCCTTAGCGAAAGGATTCTTGAAGGGAAAGATGTAACTCTGTGAGATGAATTAACAGAACAGAGAGCAGTTTCTCAGAAAGCGTCTTTCCAGTTTTGAACGGAAGATATTTCCTTTTTCACCATAGCCCCCTATGGGCTTCCAAATATCCCTTTGCCAATTCCCCAAAAACAGCCTTAGCGAAAGGCTTCTTGAAGGGAAAGATGTAACTCTGTGAGATGAATTAACAGAACACAGAGCAGTTTCTCAGAAAGCTTCTTTCCAGTTTTGAACGGAAGATATTTCCTTTTTCACCATAGCCCTCTATGGGCTTCCAAATATCCCTGTGCCAATTCCACAAGAACAGCCTTAGCGAAAGGCTTCTTGAAGGGAAAGATGTAACTCTGTGAGATGAATTAACAGAACACAGAGCAGTTTCTCAGAAAACTTCTTTCCAGTTTTGAACGGAAGATATTTCCTTTTTCACCATAGCCCTCTATGGGCTTCCAAATATCCCTTTGCCAATTCCACAAGAACAGCCTTAGCGAAAGGCTTCTTGAAGGGAAAGATGTAACTCTGTGAGATGAATTAACAGAACACAGAGCAGTTTCTCAGAAAGCTTCTTTCCAGTTTTGAACCGAAGATATTTCCTTTTTCACCATAGCCCCCTATGGGCTTCCAAATATCCCTTTGCCAATTCCCCAAAAACAGCCTTAGCGAAAGGCTTCTTGAAGGGAAAGATGTAACTCTGTGAGATGAATTAACAGAACACAGAGCAGTTTCTCAGAAAGCTTCTTTCCAGTTTTGAACGGAAGATATTTTCTTTTTCACCATAGCCCTCTATGGGCTTCGAAATATCCCTTTGCCAATTCCACAAGAACAGCCTTAGCGAAAGACTTCTTGAAGGGAAAGATGTAACTCTGTGAGATGAATTAAGAGAACACAGAGCAGTTTCTCAGAAAGCTTCTTTCCAGTTTTGAATGGAAGATATTTCCTTTCTCACCATAGCCCTCTATGGGCTTCCAAATATCCCTTTGCCAATTCCACAAGAACAGCCTTAGCGAAAGGATTCTTGAAGGGAAAGATGTAACTCTGTGAGATGAATTATCAGAACAGAGAGCAGTTTCTCAGAAAGCGTCTTTCCAGTTTTGAACGGAAGATATTTCCTTTTTCACCATAGCCCCCTATGGGCTTCCAAATATCCCTTTGCCAATTCCCCAAAAACAGCCTTAGCGAAAGGCTTATTGAAGGGAAAGATGTAACTCTGTGAGATGAATTAACAGAACACAGAGCAGTTTCTCAGAAAGCTTCTTTCCAGTTTTGAACGGAAGATATTTCCTTTTTCACCATAGCCCTCTATGGGCTTCCAAATATCCCTGTGCCAATTCCACAAGAACAGCCTTAGCGAAAGGCTTCTTGAAGGGAAAGATGTAACTCTGTGAGATGAATTAACGGAACACAGAGCAGTTTCTCAGAAAACTTCTTTCCAGTTTTGAACGGAAGATATTTCCTTTTTCACCATAGCCCTCTATGGGCTTCCAAATATCCCTTTGCCAATTCCACAAGAACAGCCTTAGCGAAAGGCTTCTTGAAGGGAAAGATGTAACTCTGTGAGATGAATTAACAGAACACAGAGCAGTTTCTCAGAAAGCTTCTTTCCAGTTTTGAACGGAAGATATTTCCTTTTTCACCATAGCCCTCTATGGGCTTCCAAATATCCCTTTGCCAATTCCACAAGAACAGCCTTAGCGAAAGGCTTCTTGAAGGGAAAGATGTAACTCTGTGAGATGAATTAACAGAACACAGAGCAGTTTCTCAGAAAGCTTCTTTCCAGTTTTGAACGGAAGATATTTCCTTTTTCACCATAGCCCTCCACGGGTTTCCAAATATCCCTTTGCCAATTCCACAAGAACAGCCTTAGCGAAAGGCTTCTTGAAGGGAAAGATGTAACTCTGTGAGACGAATTAACAGAACACAGAGCAGTTTCTCAGAAAGCTTCTTTCCAGTTTTGAACGGAAGATATTTCCTTTTTCACCATAGCCCTCTATGGGCTTAAACTATCCCTTTGCCAATTCCCCAAGAACAGCCTTAGCGAAAGGCTTCTTGAAGGGAAAGATGTAACTCTGTGAGATGAATTAACAGAACACAGAGCAGTTTCTCAGAAAGCTTCTTTCCAGTTTTGACGGAAGATATTTCCTTTTTCACCATAGCCCTCTATGGGCTTCCAAATATCCCTGTGCCAATTCCACAAGAACAGCCTTAGCGAAAGGCTTCTTGAAGGGAAAGATGTAACTCTGTGAGATGAATTAACAGAACACAGAGCAGTTTCTCAGAAAACTTCTTTCCAGTTTTGAACGGAAGATATTTCCTTTTTCACCATAGCCCTCTATGGGCTTCCAAATATCCCTTTGCCAATTCCACAAGAACAGCCTTAGCGAAAGGCTTCTTGAAGGGAAAGATGTAACTCTGTGAGATGAATTAACAGAACACGGAGCAGTTTCTCAGAAAGCTTCTTTCCAGTTTTGAACGGAAGATATTTCCTTTTTCACCATAGCCCTCCACGGGTTTCCAAATATCCCTTTGCCAATTCCACAAGAACAGCCTTAGCGAAAGGCTTCTTGAAGGGAAAGATGTAACTCTGTGAGACGAATTAACAGAACACAGAGCAGTTTCTCAGAAAGCTTCTTTCCAGTTTTGAACGGAAGATATTTCCTTTTTCACCATAGCCCTCTATGGGCTTAAACTATCCCTTTGCCAATTCCCCAAGAACAGCCTTAGCGAAAGGCTTCTTGAAGGGAAAGATGTAACTCTGTGAGATGAATTAACAGAACACAGAGCAGTTTCTCTGAAAGATTCTTTCCAGTTTTGAACGGAAGATATTTCCTTTTTCACCATAGCCCTCTTTGGGCTTCCAAATATCCCTTTGCCAATTCCACAAGAACAGCCTTAGCGAAAGGCTTCTTGAAGGGAAAGATGTAACTCTGTGAGATGAATTAACAGAACACAGAGCAGTTTCTCAGAAAGCTTCTTTCCAGTTTTGAACGGAAGATATTTCCTTTTTCACCATAGCCCTCTATGGGCTTCCAAATATCCCTTTGCCAATTCCACAAGAACAGCCTTAGCGAAAGGCTTCTTGAAGGGAAAGATGTAACTCTGTGAGATGAATTAACAGAACACAGAGCAGTTTCTCAGAAAGCTTCTTTCCAGTTTTGAACGGAAGATATTTCCTTTTTCACCACAGGCCTCTATGGGCTTCCAAATATCCCTTTGCCAATTCCACAAGAACAGCCTTAGCGAAAGGCTTCTTGAAGGGAAAGATGTAACTCTGTGAGATGAATTAACAGAACACAGAGCAGTTTCTCAGAAAACTTCTTTCCAGTTTTGAACGGAAGATATTTCCTTTTTCACCATAGCCCTCTATGGGCTTCCAAATATCCCTTTGCCAATTCCACAAGAACAGCCTTAGCGAAAGGCTTCTTGAAGGGAAAGATGTAACTCTGTGAGATGAATTAAAAGAACACAGAGCAGTTTCTCAGAAAGCTTCCTTCCAGTTTTGAACGGAAGATATTTCCTTTTTCACCATAGCCCTCTATGGGCTTAAAAATATCCCTTTGCCAATTCCACAAGAACAGCCTTAGCGAAAGGCTTCTTGAAGGGAAAGATGTAACTCTGTGAGACGAATTAACAGAACACAGAGCAGTTTCTCAGAAAGCTTCTTTCCAGTTTTGAACGGAAGATAATTCCTTTTTCACCATAGCCCTCTACGGGATTCCAAATATCCCTTTGCCAATTCCCCAAGAACAGCCTTAGCGAAAGGCTTCTTGAAGGGAAAGATGTAACTCTGTGAGATGAATTAACAGAACACAGAGCAGTTTCTCAGAAAGCTTCTTTCCAGTTTTGAACGGAAGATATTTCCTTTTTCACCATAGCCCTCTATGGGCTTAAAAATATCCCTTTGCCAATTCCACAAGAACAGCCTTAGCGAAAGGCTTCTTGAAGGGAAAGATGTAACTCTGTGAGACGAATTAACAGAACACAGAGCAGTTTCTCAGAAAGCTTCTTTCCAGTTTTGAACGGAAGATAATTCCTTTTTCACAATAGCCCTCTACAGGCTTCCAAATATCCCTTTGCCAATTCCACAAGAACAGTCTTAGCGAAAGGCTTCTTTAAGGGAAAGATATAACTCTGTGAGATGAATTAACAGAACACAGAGCAGTTTCTCAGAAAGCTTCTTTCCAGCTTTGAACGGAAGATATTTCCTTTTTCACCATAGCCCTCTATGGGTTAAACTATCCCTTTGCCAATTCCCCAAGAACAGAATTAGCGAAAGGCTTCTTGAAGGGAAAGATGTAACTCTATGAGATGAATTAACAGAACACAGAGCAGTTTCTCAGAAAGCTTCTTTCCAGTTTTGAACGGAAGATATTTCCTTTTTCACCATAGCCCTCTAGGGATTCCAAATATCCCTTTGCCATTTCCACAAGAACAGCCTTAGCGAAAGGCTTCTTGAAGGGAAAGATGTAACTCTGTGAGGTGAATTAACAGAACACAGAGCAGTTTCTCAGAAAGCTTCTTTCCAGTTTTGAACGGAAGATATTTCCTTTTTCACCATAGCCCTCTATGGGCTTCCAAATATCCCTTTGCCAATTCCACAAGAACAGCCTTAGCGAAAGGCTTCTTGAAGGGAAAGATGTAACTCTGTGAGATGAATTAACAGAACACAGAGCAGTTTCTCAGAATGCATCTTTCCAGTTTTGAACGGAAGATATTTCCTTTTTCACCATAGCCCTCTAGGGATTCCAAATATCCCTTTCCCATTTCCACAAGAACAGCCTTAGCGAAAGGCTTCTTGAAGGGAAAGATGTAACTCTGTGAGATGAATTAACAGAACAGAGAGCAGTTTCTCAGAAAGCTTCTTTCCAGTTTTGAACGGAAGATATTTCCTTTTTCACCATAGCCCTCTATGGGCTTCCAAATATCCCTTTGCCAATTCCACAAGAACAGCCTTAGCGAAAGGCTTCTTGAAGGGAAAGATGTAACTCTGTGAGATGAATTAACAGAACACGGAGCAGTTTCTCAGAAAGCTTCTTTCCAGTTTTGAACGGAAGATATTTCCTTTCTCACCATAGCCCTCTATGGGCTTCCAAATATCCCTTTGCCAATTCCACAAGAACAGCCTTAGCGAAAGGCTTCTTGAAGGTAAAGATGTAACTCTGTGAGATGAATTAACAGAACAGAGAGCAGTTTCTCAGAAAGCGTCTTTCCAGTTTTGAACGGAAGATATTTCCTTTTTCACCATAGCCCCCTATGGGCTTCCAAATATCCCTTTGCCAATTCCCCAAAAACAGCCTTAGCGAAAGGCTTCTTGAAGGGAAAGATGTAACTCTGTGAGATGAATTAACAGAACACAGAGCAGTTTCTCAGAAAGCTTCTTTCCAGTTTTGAACGGAAGATATTTTCTTTTTCACCATAGCCCTCTTTGGGCTTCCAAATATCCCTTTGCCAATTCCACAAGAACTGCCTTAGCGAAAGACTTCTTGAAGGGAAAGATGTAACTCTGTGAGATGAATTAAGAGAACACAGAGCAGTTTCTCAGAAAGCTTCTTTCCAGTTTTGAATGGAAGATATTTCCTTTCTCACAATAGCCCTCTAGGGGCTTCCAAATATCCCTTTGCCAATTCCACAAGAACAGCCTTAGCGAAAGGATTCTTGAAGGGAAAGATGTAACTCTGTGAGATGAATTAACAGAACAGAGAGCAGTTTCTCAGAAAGCGTCTTTCCAGTTTTGAACGGAAGATATTTCCTTTTTCACCATAGCCCCCTATGGGCTTCCAAATATCCCTTTGCCAATTCCCCAAAAACAGCCTTAGCGAAAGGCTTCTTGAAGGGAAAGATGTAACTCTGTGAGATGAATTAACAGAACACAGAGCAGTTTCTCAGAAAGCTTCTTTCCAGTTTTGAACGGAAGATATTTCCTTTTTCACCATAGCCCTCTATGGGCTTCCAAATATCCCTGTGCCAATTCCACAAGAACAGCCTTAGCGAAAGGCTTCTTGAAGGGAAAGATGTAACTCTGTGAGATGAATTAACAGAACACAGAGCAGTTTCTCAGAAAACTTCTTTCCAGTTTTGAACGGAAGATATTTCCTTTTTCACCATAGCCCTCTATGGGCTTCCAAATATCCCTTTGCCAATTCCACAAGAACAGCCTTAGCGAAAGGCTTCTTGAAGGGAAAGATGTAACTCTGTGAGATGAATTAACAGAACACAGAGCAGTTTCTCAGAAAGCTTCTTTCCAGTTTTGAACCGAAGATATTTCCTTTTTCACCATAGCCCCCTATGGGCTTCCAAATATCCCTTTGCCAATTCCCCAAAAACAGCCTTAGCGAAAGGCTTCTTGAAGGGAAAGATGTAACTCTGTGAGATGAATTAACAGAACACAGAGCAGTTTCTCAGAAAGCTTCTTTCCAGTTTTGAACGGAAGATATTTTCTTTTTCACCATAGCCCTCTATGGGCTTCGAAATATCCCTTTGCCAATTCCACAAGAACAGCCTTAGCGAAAGACTTCTTGAAGGGAAAGATGTAACTCTGTGAGATGAATTAAGAGAACACAGAGCAGTTTCTCAGAAAGCTTCTTTCCAGTTTTGAATGGAAGATATTTCCTTTCTCACCATAGCCCTCTATGGGCTTCCAAATATCCCTTTGCCAATTCCACAAGAACAGCCTTAGCGAAAGGATTCTTGAAGGGAAAGATGTAACTCTGTGAGATGAATTATCAGAACAGAGAGCAGTTTCTCAGAAAGCGTCTTTCCAGTTTTGAACGGAAGATATTTCCTTTTTCACCATAGCCCCCTATGGGCTTCCAAATATCCCTTTGCCAATTCCCCAAAAACAGCCTTAGCGAAAGGCTTATTGAAGGGAAAGATGTAACTCTGTGAGATGAATTAACAGAACACAGAGCAGTTTCTCAGAAAGCTTCTTTCCAGTTTTGAACGGAAGATATTTCCTTTTTCACCATAGCCCTCTATGGGCTTCCAAATATCCCTGTGCCAATTCCACAAGAACAGCCTTAGCGAAAGGCTTCTTGAAGGGAAAGATGTAACTCTGTGAGATGAATTAACGGAACACAGAGCAGTTTCTCAGAAAACTTCTTTCCAGTTTTGAACGGAAGATATTTCCTTTTTCACCATAGCCCTCTATGGGCTTCCAAATATCCCTTTGCCAATTCCACAAGAACAGCCTTAGCGAAAGGCTTCTTGAAGGGAAAGATGAAACTCTGTGAGATGAATTAACAGAACACAGAGCAGTTTCTCAGAAAGCTTCTTTCCAGTTTTGAACGGAAGATATTTCCTTTTTCACCATAGCCCTCTATGGGCTTCCAAATATCCCTTTGCCAATTCCACAAGAACAGCCTTAGCGAAAGGCTTCTTGAACGGAAAGATGTAACTCTGTGAGATGAATTAACAGAACACAGAGCAGTTTCTCAGAAAGCTTCTTTCCAGTTTTGAACGGAAGATATTTCCTTTTTCACCATAGCCCTCCACGGGTTTCCAAATATCCCTTTGCCAATTCCACAAGAACAGCCTTAGCGAAAGGCTTCTTGAAGGGAAAGATGTAACTCTGTGAGACGAATTAACAGAACACAGAGCAGTTTCTCAGAAAGCTTCTTTCCAGTTTTGAACGGAAGATATTTCCTTTTTCACCATAGCCCTCTATGGGCTTAAACTATCCCTTTGCCAATTCCCCAAGAACAGCCTTAGCGAAAGGCTTCTTGAAGGGAAAGATGTAACTCTGTGAGATGAATTAACAGAACACAGAGCAGTTTCTCAGAAAGCTTCTTTCCAGTTTTGACGGAAGATATTTCCTTTTTCACCATAGCCCTCTATGGGCTTCCAAATATCCCTGTGCCAATTCCACAAGAACAGCCTTAGCGAAAGGCTTCTTGAAGGGAAAGATGTAACTCTGTGAGATGAATTAACAGAACACAGAGCAGTTTCTCAGAAAACTTCTTTCCAGTTTTGAACGGAAGATATTTCCTTTTTCACCATAGCCCTCTATGGGCTTCCAAATATCCCTTTGCCAATTCCACAAGAACAGCCTTAGCGAAAGGCTTCTTGAAGGGAAAGATGTAACTCTGTGAGATGAATTAACAGAACACGGAGCAGTTTCTCAGAAAGCTTCTTTCCAGTTTTGAACGGAAGATATTTCCTTTTTCACCATAGCCCTCCACGGGTTTCCAAATATCCCTTTGCCAATTCCACAAGAACAGCCTTAGCGAAAGGCTTCTTGAAGGGAAAGATGTAACTCTGTGAGACGAATTAACAGAACACAGAGCAGTTTCTCAGAAAGCTTCTTTCCAGTTTTGAACGGAAGATATTTCCTTTTTCACCATAGCCCTCTATGGGCTTAAACTATCCCTTTGCCAATTCCCCAAGAACAGCCTTAGCGAAAGGCTTCTTGAAGGGAAAGATGTAACTCTGTGAGATGAATTAACAGAACACAGAGCAGTTTCTCTGAAAGATTCTTTCCAGTTTTGAACGGAAGATATTTCCTTTTTCACCATAGCCCTCTTTGGGCTTCCAAATATCCCTTTGCCAATTCCACAAGAACAGCCTTAGCGAAAGGCTTCTTGAAGGGAAAGATGTAACTCTGTGAGATGAATTAACAGAACACAGAGCAGTTTCTCAGAAAGCTTCTTTCCAGTTTTGAACGGAAGATATTTCCTTTTTCACCATAGCCCTCTATGGGCTTCCAAATATCCCTTTGCCAATTCCACAAGAACAGCCTTAGCGAAAGGCTTCTTGAAGGGAAAGATGTAACTCTGTGAGATGAATTAACAGAACACAGAGCAGTTTCTCAGAAAGCTTCTTTCCAGTTTTGAACGGAAGATATTTCCTTTTTCACCATAGGCCTCTATGGGCTTCCAAATATCCCTTTGCCAATTCCACAAGAACAGCCTTAGCGAAAGGCTTCTTGAAGGGAAAGATGTAACTCTGTGAGATGAATTAACAGAACACAGAGCAGTTTCTCAGAAAACTTCTTTCCAGTTTTGAACGGAAGATATTTCCTTTTTCACCATAGCCCTCTATGGGCTTCCAAATATCCCTTTGCCAATTCCACAAGAACAGCCTTAGCGAAAGGCTTCTTGAAGGGAAAGATGTAACTCTGTGAGATGAATTAAAAGAACACAGAGCAGTTTCTCAGAAAGCTTCCTTCCAGTTTTGAACGGAAGATATTTCCTTTTTCACCATAGCCCTCTATGGGCTTAAAAATATCCCTTTGCCAATTCCACAAGAACAGCCTTAGCGAAAGGCTTCTTGAAGGGAAAGATGTAACTCTGTGAGATGAATTAACAGAACACAGAGCAGTTTCTCAGAAAGCTTCTTTCCAGTTTTGAACCGAAGATATTTCCTTTTTCACCATAGCCCCCTATGGGCTTCCAAATATCCCTTTGCCAATTCCCCAAAAACAGCCTTAGCGAAAGGCTTCTTGAAGGGAAAGATGTAACTCTGTGAGATGAATTAACAGAACACAGAGCAGTTTCTCAGAAAGCTTCTTTCCAGTTTTGAACGGAAGATATTTTCTTTTTCACCATAGCCCTCTATGGGCTTCGAAATATCCCTTTGCCAATTCCACAAGAACAGCCTTAGCGAAAGACTTCTTGAAGGGAAAGATGTAACTCTGTGAGATGAATTAAGAGAACACAGAGCAGTTTCTCAGAAAGCTTCTTTCCAGTTTTGAATGGAAGATATTTCCTTTCTCTCCATAGCCCTCTATGGGCTTCCAAATATCCCTTTGCCAATTCCACAAGAACAGCCTTAGCGAAAGGATTCTTGAAGGGAAAGATGTAACTCTGTGAGATGAATTATCAGAACAGAAAGCAGTTTCTCAGAAAGCGTCTTTCCAGTTTTGAACGGAAGATATTTCCTTTTTCACCATAGCCCCCTATGGGCTTCCAAATATCCCTTTGCCAATTCCCCAAAAACAGCCTTAGCGAAAGGCTTATTGAAGGGAAAGATGTAACTCTGTGAGATGAATTAACAGAACACAGAGCAGTTTCTCAGAAAGCTTCTTTCCAGTTTTGAACGGAAGATATTTCCTTTTTCACCATAGCCCTCTATGGGCTTCCAAATATCCCTGTGCCAATTCCACAAGAACAGCCTTAGCGAAAGGCTTCTTGAAGGGAAAGATGTAACTCTGTGAGATGAATTAACGGAACACAGAGCAGTTTCTCAGAAAACTTCTTTCCAGTTTTGAACGGAAGATATTTCCTTTTTCACCATAGCCCTCTATGGGCTTCCAAATATCCCTTTGCCAATTCCACAAGAACAGCCTTAGCGAAAGGCTTCTTGAAGGGAAAGATGTAACTCTGTGAGATGAATTAACAGAACACAGAGCAGTTTCTCAGAAAGCTTCTTTCCAGTTTTGAACGGAAGATATTTCCTTTTTCACCATAGCCCTCTAAGGGCTTCCAAATATCCCTTTGCCAATTCCACAAGAACAGCCTTAGCGAAAGGCTTCTTGAAGGGAAAGATGTAACTCTGTGAGATGAATTAACAGAACACAGAGCAGTTTCTCAGAAAGCTTCTTTCCAGTTTTGAACGGAAGATATTTCCTTTTTCACCATAGCCCTCCACGGGTTTCCAAATATCCCTTTGCCAATTCCACAAGAACAGCCTTAGCGAAAGGCTTCTTGAAGGGAAAGATGTAACTCTGTGAGACGAATTAACAGAACACAGAGCAGTTTCTCAGAAAGCTTCTTTCCAGTTTTGAACGGAAGATATTTCCTTTTTCACCATAGCCCTCTATGGGCTTAAACTATCCCTTTGCCAATTCCCCAAGAACAGCCTTAGCGAAAGGCTTCTTGAAGGGAAAGATGTAACTCTGTGAGATGAATTAACAGAACACAGAGCAGTTTCTCAGAAAGCTTCTTTCCAGTTTTGACGGAAGATATTTCCTTTTTCACCATAGCCCTCTATGGGCTTCCAAATATCCCTGTGCCAATTCCACAAGAACAGCCTTAGCGAAAGGCTTCTTGAAGGGAAAGATGTAACTCTGTGAGATGAATTAACAGAACACAGAGCAGTTTCTCAGAAAACTTCTTTCCAGTTTTGAACGGAAGATATTTCCTTTTTCACCATAGCCCTCTATGGGCTTCCAAATATCCCTTTGCCAATTCCACAAGAACAGCCTTAGCGAAAGGCTTCTTGAAGGGAAAGATGTAACTCTGTGAGATGAATTAACAGAACACGGAGCAGTTTCTCAGAAAGCTTCTTTCCAGTTTTGAACGGAAGATATTTCCTTTTTCACCATAGCCCTCCACGGGTTTCCAAATATCCCTTTGCCAATTCCACAAGAACAGCCTTAGCGAAAGGCTTCTTGAAGGGAAAGATGTAACTCTGTGAGACGAATTAACAGAACACAGAGCAGTTTCTCAGAAAGCTTCTTTCCAGTTTTGAACGGAAGATATTTCCTTTTTCACCATAGCCCTCTAAGGTCTTAAACTATCCCTTTGCCAATTCCCCAAGAACAGCCTTAGCGAAAGGCTTCTTGAAGGGAAAGATGTAACTCTGTGAGATGAATTAACAGAACACAGAGCAGTTTCTCTGAAAGATTCTTTCCAGTTTTGAACGGAAGATATTTCCTTTTTCACCATAGCCCTCTTTGGGCTTCCAAATATCCCTTTGCCAATTCCACAAGAACAGCCTTAGCGAAAGGCTTCTTGAAGGGAAAGATGTAACTCTGTGAGATGAATTAACAGAACACAGAGCAGTTTCTCAGAAAGCTTCTTTCCAGTTTTGAACGGAAGATATTTCCTTTTTCACCATAGCCCTCTATGGGCTTCCAAATATCCCTTTGCCAATTCCACAAGAACAGCCTTAGCGAAAGGCTTCTTGAAGGGAAAGATGTAACTCTGTGAGATGAATTAACAGAACACAGAGCAGTTTCTCAGAAAGCTTCTCTCCAGTTTTGAACGGAAGATATTTCCTTTTTCACCATAGGCCTCTATGGGCTTCCAAATATCCCTTTGCCAATTCCACAAGAACAGCCTTAGCGAAAGGCTTCTTGAAGGGAAAGATGTAACTCTGTGAGATGAATTAACAGAACACAGAGCAGTTTCTCAGAAAACTTCTTTCCAGTTTTGAACGGAAGATATTTCCTTTTTCACCATAGCCCTCTATGGGCTTCCAAATATCCCTTTGCCAATTCCACAAGAACAGCCTTAGCGAAAGGCTTCTTGAAGGGAAAGATGTAACTCTGTGAGATGAATTAAAAGAACACAGAGCAGTTTCTCAGAAAGCTTCCTTCCAGTTTTGAACGGAAGATATTTCCTTTTTCACCATAGCCCTCTATGGGCTTAAAAATATCCCTTTGCCAATTCCACAAGAACAGCCTTAGCGAAAGGCTTCTTGAAGGGAAAGATGTAACTCTGTGAGACGAATTAACAGAACACAGAGCAGTTTCTCAGAAAGCTTCTTTCCAGTTTTGAACGGAAGATAATTCCTTTTTCACCATAGCCCTCTACGGGCTTCCAAATATCCCTTTGCCAATTCCCCAAGAACAGCCTTAGCGAAAGGCTTCTTGAAGGGAAAGATGTAACTCTGTGAGATGAATTAACAGAACACAGAGCAGTTTCTCAGAAAGCTTCTTTCCAGTTTTGAACGGAAGATATTTCCTTTTTCACCATAGCCCTCTATGGGCTTAAAAATATCCCTTTGCCAATTCCACAAGAACAGCCTTAGCGAAAGGCTTCTTGAAGGGAAAGATGTAACTCTGTGAGACGAATTAACAGAACACAGAGCAGTTTCTCAGAAAGCTTCTTTCCAGTTTTGAACGGAAGATAATTCCTTTTTCACAATAGCCCTCTACAGGCTTCCAAATATCCCTTTGCCAATTCCACAAGAACAGTCTTAGCGAAAGGCTTCTTTAAGGGAAAGATATAACTCTGTGAGATGAATTAACAGAACACAGAGCAGTTTCTCAGAAAGCTTCTTTCCAGCTTTGAACGGAAGATATTTCCTTTTTCACCATAGCCCTCTATGGGTTAAACTATCCCTTTGCCAATTCCCCAAGAACAGAATTAGCGAAAGGCTTCTTGAAGGGAAAGATGTAACTCTATGAGATGAATTAACAGAACACAGAGCAGTTTCTCAGAAAGCTTCTTTCCAGTTTTGAACGGAAGATATTTCCTTTTTCACCATAGCCCTCTAGTGATTCCAAATATCCCTTTGCCATTTCCACAAGAACAGCCTTAGCGAAAGGCTTCTTGAAGGGAAAGATGTAACTCTGTGAGGTGAATTAACAGAACACAGAGCAGTTTCTCAGAAAGCTTCTTTCCAGTTTTGAACGGAAGATATTTCCTTTTTCACCATAGCCCTCTATGGGCTTCCAAATATCCCTTTGCCAATTCCACAAGAACAGCCTTAGCGAAAGGCTTCTTGAAGGGAAAGATGTAACTCTGTGAGATGAATTAACAGAACACAGAGCAGTTTCTCAGAATGCATCTTTCCAGTTTTGAACGGAAGATATTTCCTTTTTCACCATAGCCCTCTAGGGATTCCAAATATCCCTTTCCCATTTCCACAAGAACAGCCTTAGCGAAAGGCTTCTTGAAGGGAAAGATGTAACTCTGTGAGATGAATTAACAGAACAGAGAGCAGTTTCTCAGAAAGCTTCTTTCCAGTTTTGAACGGAAGATATTTCCTTTTTCACCATAGCCCTCTATGGGCTTCCAAATATCCCTTTGCCAATTCCACAAGAACAGCCTTAGCGAAAGGCTTCTTGAAGGGAAAGATGTAACTCTGTGAGATGAATTAACAGAACACGGAGCAGTTTCTCAGAAAGCTTCTTTCCAGTTTTGAACGGAAGATATTTCCTTTCTCACCATAGCCCTCTATGGGCTTCCAAATATCCCTTTGCCAATTCCACAAGAACAGCCTTAGCGAAAGGCTTCTTGAAGGTAAAGATGTAACTCTGTGAGATGAATTAACAGAACAGAGAGCAGTTTCTCAGAAAGCGTCTTTCCAGTTTTGAACGGAAGATATTTCCTTTTTCACCATAGCCCCCTATGGGCTTCCAAATATCCCTTTGCCAATTCCCCAAAAACAGCCTTAGCGAAAGGCTTCTTGAAGGGAAAGATGTAACTCTGTGAGATGAATTAACAGAACACAGAGCAGTTTCTCAGAAAGCTTCTTTCCAGTTTTGAACGGAAGATATTTTCTTTTTCACCATAGCCCTCTTTGGGCTTCCAAATATCCCTTTGCAAATTCCACAAGAACTGCCTTAGCGAAAGACTTCTTGAAGGGAAAGATGTAACTCTGTGAGATGAATTAAGAGAACACAGAGCAGTTTCTCAGAAAGCTTCTTTCCAGTTTTGAATGGAAGATATTTCCTTTCTCACAATAGCCCTCTATGGGCTTCCAAATATCCCTTTGCCAATTCCACAAGAACAGCCTTAGCGAAAGGATTCTTGAAGGGAAAGATGTAACTCTGTGAGATGAATTAACAGAACAGAGAGCAGTTTCTCAGAAAGCGTCTTTCCAGTTTTGAACGGAAGATATTTCCTTTTTCACCATAGCCCCCTATGGGCTTCCAAATATCCCTTTGCCAATTCCCCAAAAACAGCCTTAGCGAAAGGCTTCTTGAAGGGAAAGATGTAACTCTGTGAGATGAATTAACAGAACACAGAGCAGTTTCTCAGAAAGCTTCTTTCCAGTTTTGAACGGAAGATATTTCCTTTTTCACCATAGCCCTCTATGGGCTTCCAAATATCCCTGTGCCAATTCCACAAGAACAGCCTTAGCGAAAGGCTTCTTGAAGGGAAAGATGTAACTCTGTGAGATGAATTAACAGAACACAGAGCAGTTTCTCAGAAAACTTCTTTCCAGTTTTGAACGGAAGATATTTCCTTTTTCACCATAGCCCTCTATGGGCTTCCAAATATCCCTTTGCCAATTCCACAAGAACAGCCTTAGCGAAAGGCTTCTTGAAGGGAAAGATGTAACTCTGTGAGATGAATTAACAGAACACAGAGCAGTTTCTCAGAAAGCTTCTTTCCAGTTTTGAACCGAAGATATTTCCTTTTTCACCATAGCCCCCTATGGGCTTCCAAATATCCCTTTGCCAATTCCCCAAAAACAGCCTTAGCGAAAGGCTTCTTGAAGGGAAAGATGTAACTCTGTGAGATGAATTAACAGAACACAGAGCAGTTTCTCAGAAAGCTTCTTTCCAGTTTTGAACGGAAGATATTTTCTTTTTCACCATAGCCCTCTATGGGCTTCGAAATATCCCTTTGCCAATTCCACAAGAACAGCCTTAGCGAAAGACTTCTTGAAGGGAAAGATGTAACTCTGTGAGATGAATTAAGAGAACACAGAGCAGTTTCTCAGAAAGCTTCTTTCCAGTTTTGAATGGAAGATATTTCCTTTCTCACCATAGCCCTCTATGGGCTTCCAAATATCCCTTTGCCAATTCCACAAGAACAGCCTTAGCGAAAGGATTCTTGAAGGGAAAGATGTAACTCTGTGAGATGAATTATCAGAACAGAGAGCAGTTTCTCAGAAAGCGTCTTTCCAGTTTTGAACGGAAGATATTTCCTTTTTCACCATAGCCCCCTATGGGCTTCCAAATATCCCTTTGCCAATTCCCCAAAAACAGCCTTAGCGAAAGGCTTATTGAAGGGAAAGATGTAACTCTGTGAGATGAATTAACAGAACACAGAGCAGTTTCTCAGAAAGCTTCTTTCCAGTTTTGAACGGAAGATATTTCCTTTTTCACCAAAGCCCTCTATGGGCTTCCAAATATCCCTGTGCCAATTCCACAAGAACAGCCTTAGCGAAAGGCTTCTTGAAGGGAAAGATGTAACTCTGTGAGATGAATTAACGGAACACAGAGCAGTTTCTCAGAAAACTTCTTTCCAGTTTTGAACGGAAGATATTTCCTTTTTCACCATAGCCCTCTATGGGCTTCCAAATATCCCTTTGCCAATTGCACAAGAACAGCCTTAGCGAAAGGCTTCTTGAAGGGAAAGATGTAACTCTGTGAGATGAATTAACAGAACACAGAGCAGTTTCTCAGAAAGCTTCTTTCCAGTTTTGAACGGAAGATATTTCCTTTTTCACCATAGCCCTCTATGGGCTTCCAAATATCCCTTTGCCAATTCCACAAGAACAGCCTTAGCGAAAGGCTTCTTGAACGGAAAGATGTAACTCTGTGAGATGAATTAACAGAACACGGAGCAGTTTCTCAGAAAGCTTCTTTCCAGTTTTGAACGGAAGATATTTCCTTTTTCACCATAGCCCTCCACGGGTTTCCAAATATCCCTTTGCCAATTCCACAAGAACAGCCTTAGCGAAAGGCTTCTTGAAGGGAAAGATGTAACTCTGTGAGACGAATTAACAGAACACAGAGCAGTTTCTCAGAAAGCTTCTTTCCAGTTTTGAACGGAAGATATTTCCTTTTTCACCATAGCCCTCTATGGGCTTAAACTATCCCTTTGCGAATTCCCCAAGAACAGCCTTAGCGAAAGGCTTCTTGAAGGGAAAGATGTAACTCTGTGAGATGAATTAACAGAACACAGAGCAGTTTCTCTGAAAGATTCTTTCCAGTTTTGAACGGAAGATATTTCCTTTTTCACCATAGCCCTCTTTGGGCTTCCAAATATCCCTTTGCCAATTCCACAAGAACAGCCTTAGCGAAAGGCTTCCTGAAGGGAAAGATGTAACTCTGTGAGATGAATTAACAGAACACAGAGCAGTTTCTCAGAAAGCTTCTTTCCAGTTTTGAACGGAAGATATTTCCTTTTTCACCATAGCCCTCTATGGGCTTCCAAATATCCCTTTGCCAATTCCACAAGAACAGCCTTAGCGAAAGGCTTCTTGAAGGGAAAGATGTAACTCTGTGAGATGAATTAACAGAACACAGAGCAGTTTCTCAGAAAGCTTCTTTCCAGTTTTGAACGGAAGATATTTCCTTTTTCACCATAGGCCTCTATGGGCTTCCAAATATCCCTTTGCCAATTCCACAAGAACAGCCTTAGCGAAAGGCTTCTTGAAGGGAAAGATGTAACTCTGTGAGATGAATTAACAGAACACAGAGCAGTTTCTCAGAAAACTTCTTTCCAGTTTTGAACGGAAGATATTTCCTTTTTCACCATAGCCCTCTATGGGCTTCCAAATATCCCTTTGCCAATTCCACAAGAACAGCCTTAGCGAAAGGCTTCTTGAAGGGAAAGATGTAACTCTGTGAGATGAATTAAAAGAACACAGAGCAGTTTCTCAGAAAGCTTCCTTCCAGTTTTGAACGGAAGATATTTCCTTTTTCACCATAGCCCTCTATGGGCTTAAAAATATCCCTTTGCCAATTCCACAAGAACAGCCTTAGCGAAAGGCTTCTTGAAGGGAAAGATGTAACTCTGTGAGATGAATTAACAGAACACAGAGCAGTTTCTCAGAAAGCTTCTTTCCAGTTTTGAACCGAAGATATTTCCTTTTTCACCATAGCCCCCTATGGGCTTCCAAATATCCCTTTGCCAATTCCCCAAAAACAGCCTTAGCGAAAGGCTTCTTGAAGGGAAAGATGTAACTCTGTGAGATGAATTAACAGAACACAGAGCAGTTTCTCAGAAAGCTTCTTTCCAGTTTTGAACGGAAGATATTTTCTTTTTCACCATAGCCCTCTATGGGCTTCGAAATATCCCTTTGCCAATTCCACAAGAACAGCCTTAGCGAAAGACTTCTTGAAGGGAAAGATGTAACTCTGTGAGATGAATTAAGAGAACACAGAGCAGTTTCTCAGAAAGCTTCTTTCCAGTTTTGAATGGAAGATATTTCCTTTCTCACCATAGCCCTCTATGGGCTTCCAAATATCCCTTTGCCAATTCCACAAGAACAGCCTTAGCGAAAGGATTCTTGAAGGGAAAGATGTAACTCTGTGAGATGAATTATCAGAACAGAGAGCAGTTTCTCAGAAAGCGTCTTTCCAGTTTTGAACGGAAGATATTTCCTTTTTCACCATAGCCCCCTATGGGCTTCCAAATATCCCTTTGCCAATTCCCCAAAAACAGCCTTAGCGAAAGGCTTATTGAAGGGAAAGATGTAACTCTGTGAGATGAATTAACAGAACACAGAGCAGTTTCTCAGAAAGCTTCTTTCCAGTTTTGAACGGAAGATATTTCCTTTTTCACCATAGCCCTCTATGGGCTTCCAAATATCCCTGTGCCAATTCCACAAGAACAGCCTTAGCGAAAGGCTTCTTGAAGGGAAAGATGTAACTCTGTGAGATGAATTAACGGAACACAGAGCAGTTTCTCAGAAAACTTCTTTCCAGTTTTGAACGGAAGATATTTCCTTTTTCACCATAGCCCTCTATGGGCTTCCAAATATCCCTTTGCCAATTCCACAAGAACAGCCTTAGCGAAAGGCTTCTTGAAGGGAAAGATGTAACTCTGTGAGATGAATTAACAGAACACAGAGCAGTTTCTCAGAAAGCTTCTTTCCAGTTTTGAACGGAAGATATTTCCTTTTTCACCATAGCCCTCTATGGGCTTCCAAATATCCCTTTGCCAATTCCACAAGAACAGCCTTAGCGAAAGGCTTCTTGAAGGGAAAGATGTAACTCTGTGAGATGAATTAACAGAACACAGAGCAGTTTCTCAGAAAGCTTCTTTCCAGTTTTGAACGGAAGATATTTCCTTTTTCACCATAGCCCTCCACGGGTTTCCAAATATCCCTTTGCCAATTCCACAAGAACAGCCTTAGCGAAAGGCTTCTTGAAGGGAAAGATGTAACTCTGTGAGACGAATTAACAGAACACAGAGCAGTTTCTCAGAAAGCTTCTTTCCAGTTTTGAACGGAAGATATTTCCTTTTTCACCATAGCCCTCTATGGGCTTAAACTATCCCTTTGCCAATTCCCCAAGAACAGCCTTAGCGAAAGGCTTCTTGAAGGGAAAGATGTAACTCTGTGAGATGAATTAACAGAACACAGAGCAGTTTCTCAGAAAGCTTCTTTCCAGTTTTGACGGAAGATATTTCCTTTTTCACCATAGCCCTCTATGGGCTTCCAAATATCCCTGTGCCAATTCCACAAGAACAGCCTTAGCGAAAGGCTTCTTGAAGGGAAAGATGTAACTCTGTGAGATGAATTAACAGAACACAGAGCAGTTTCTCAGAAAACTTCTTTCCAGTTTTGAACGGAAGATATTTCCTTTTTCACCATAGCCCTCTATGGGCTTCCAAATATCCCTTTGCCAATTCCACAAGAACAGCCTTAGCGAAAGGCTTCTTGAAGGGAAAGATGTAACTCTGTGAGATGAATTAACAGAACACGGAGCAGTTTCTCAGAAAGCTTCTTTCCAGTTTTGAACGGAAGATATTTCCTTTTTCACCATAGCCCTCCACGGGTTTCCAAATATCCCTTTGCCAATTCCACAAGAACAGCCTTAGCGAAAGGCTTCTTGAAGGGAAAGATGTAACTCTGTGAGACGAATTAACAGAACACAGAGCAGTTTCTCAGAAAGCTTCTTTCCAGTTTTGAACGGAAGATATTTCCTTTTTCACCATAGCCCTCTATGGGCTTAAACTATCCCTTTGCCAATTCCCCAAGAACAGCCTTAGCGAAAGGCTTCTTGAAGGGAAAGATGTAACTCTGTGAGATGAATTAACAGAACACAGAGCAGTTTCTCTGAAAGATTCTTTCCAGTTTTGAACGGAAGATATTTCCTTTTTCACCATAGCCCTCTTTGGGCTTCCAAATATCCCTTTGCCAATTCCACAAGAACAGCCTTAGCGAAAGGCTTCTTGAAGGGAAAGATGTAACTCTGTGAGATGAATTAACAGAACACAGAGCAGTTTCTCAGAAAGCTTCTTTCCAGTTTTGAACGGAAGATATTTCCTTTTTCACCATAGCCCTCTATGGGCTTCCAAATATCCCTTTGCCAATTCCACAAGAACAGCCTTAGCGAAAGGCTTCTTGAAGGGAAAGATGTAACTCTGTGAGATGAATTAACAGAACACAGAGCAGTTTCTCAGAAAGCTTCTCTCCAGTTTTGAACGGAAGATATTTCCTTTTTCACCATAGGCCTCTATGGGCTTCCAAATATCCCTTTGCCAATTCCACAAGAACAGCCTTAGCGAAAGGCTTCTTGAAGGGAAAGATGTAACTCTGTGAGATGAATTAACAGAACACAGAGCAGTTTCTCAGAAAACTTCTTTCCAGTTTTGAACGGAAGATATTTCCTTTTTCACCATAGCCCTCTATGGGCTTCCAAATATCCCTTTGCCAATTCCACAAGAACAGCCTTAGCGAAAGGCTTCTTGAAGGGAAAGATGTAACTCTGTGAGATGAATTAAAAGAACACAGAGCAGTTTCTCAGAAAGCTTCCTTCCAGTTTTGAACGGAAGATATTTCCTTTTTCACCATAGCCCTCTATGGGCTTAAAAATATCCCTTTGCCAATTCCACAAGAACAGCCTTAGCGAAAGGCTTCTTGAAGGGAAAGATGTAACTCTGTGAGACGAATTAACAGAACACAGAGCAGTTTCTCAGAAAGCTTCTTTCCAGTTTTGAACGGAAGATAATTCCTTTTTCACCATAGCCCTCTACGGGCTTCCAAATATCCCTTTGCCAATTCCCCAAGAACAGCCTTAGCGAAAGGCTTCTTGAAGGGAAAGATGTAACTCTGTGAGATGAATTAACAGAACACAGAGCAGTTTCTCAGAAAGCTTCTTTCCAGTTTTGAACGGAAGATATTTCCTTTTTCACCATAGCCCTCTATGGGCTTAAAAATATCCCTTTGCCAATTCCACAAGAACAGCCTTAGCGAAAGGCTTCTTGAAGGGAAAGATGTAACTCTGTGAGACGAATTAACAGAACACAGAGCAGTTTCTCAGAAAGCTTCTTTCCAGTTTTGAACGGAAGATAATTCCTTTTTCACAATAGCCCTCTACAGGCTTCCAAATATCCCTTTGCCAATTCCACAAGAACAGTCTTAGCGAAAGGCTTCTTTAAGGGAAAGATATAACTCTGTGAGATGAATTAACAGAACACAGAGCAGTTTCTCAGAAAGCTTCTTTCCAGCTTTGAACGGAAGATATTTCCTTTTTCACCATAGCCCTCTATGGGTTAAACTATCCCTTTGCCAATTCCCCAAGAACAGAATTAGCGAAAGGCTTCTTGAAGGGAAAGATGTAACTCTATGAGATGAATTAACAGAACACAGAGCAGTTTCTCAGAAAGCTTCTTTCCAGTTTTGAACGGAAGATATTTCCTTTTTCACCATAGCCCTCTAGGGATTCCAAATATCCCTTTGCCATTTCCACAAGAACAGCCTTAGCGAAAGGCTTCTTGAAGGGAAAGATGTAACTCTGTGAGGTGAATTAACAGAACACAGAGCAGTTTCTCAGAAAGCTTCTTTCCAGTTTTGAACGGAAGATATTTCCTTTTTCACCATAGCCCTCTATGGGCTTCCAAATATCCCTTTGCCAATTCCACAAGAACAGCCTTAGCGAAAGGCTTCTTGAAGGGAAAGATGTAACTCTGTGAGATGAATTAACAGAACACAGAGCAGTTTCTCAGAATGCATCTTTCCAGTTTTGAACGGAAGATATTTCCTTTTTCACCATAGCCCTCTAGGGATTCCAAATATCCCTTTCCCATTTCCACAAGAACAGCCTTAGCGAAAGGCTTCTTGAAGGGAAAGATGTAACTCTGTGAGATGAATTAACAGAACAGAGAGCAGTTTCTCAGAAAGCTTCTTTCCAGTTTTGAACGGAAGATATTTCCTTTTTCACCATAGCCCTCTATGGGCTTCCAAATATCCCTTTGCCAATTCCACAAGAACAGCCTTAGCGAAAGGCTTCTTGAAGGGAAAGATGTAACTCTGTGAGATGAATTAACAGAACACGGAGCAGTTTCTCAGAAAGCTTCTTTCCAGTTTTGAACGGAAGATATTTCCTTTCTCACCATAGCCCTCTATGGGCTTCCAAATATCCCTTTGCCAATTCCACAAGAACAGCCTTAGCGAAAGGCTTCTTGAAGGTAAAGATGTAACTCTGTGAGATGAATTAACAGAACAGAGAGCAGTTTCTCAGAAAGCGTCTTTCCAGTTTTGAACGGAAGATATTTCCTTTTTCACCATAGCCCCCTATGGGCTTCCAAATATCCCTTTGCCAATTCCCCAAAAACAGCCTTAGCGAAAGGCTTCTTGAAGGGAAAGATGTAACTCTGTGAGATGAATTAACAGAACACAGAGCAGTTTCTCAGAAAGCTTCTTTCCAGTTTTGAACGGAAGATATTTTCTTTTTCACCATAGCCCTCTTTGGGCTTCCAAATATCCCTTTGCCAATTCCACAAGAACTGCCTTAGCGAAAGACTTCTTGAAGGGAAAGATGTAACTCTGTGAGATGAATTAAGAGAACACAGAGCAGTTTCTCAGAAAGCTTCTTTCCAGTTTTGAATGGAAGATATTTCCTTTCTCACAATAGCCCTCTATGGGCTTCCAAATATCCCTTTGCCAATTCCACAAGAACAGCCTTAGCGAAAGGATTCTTGAAGGGAAAGATGTAACTCTGTGAGATGAATTAACAGAACAGAGAGCAGTTTCTCAGAAAGCGTCTTTCCAGTTTTGAACGGAAGATATTTCCTTTTTCACCATAGCCCCCTATGGGCTTCCAAATATCCCTTTGCCAATTCCCCAAAAACAGCCTTAGCGAAAGGCTTCTTGAAGGGAAAGATGTAACTCTGTGAGATGAATTAACAGAACACAGAGCAGTTTCTCAGAAAGCTTCTTTCCAGTTTTGAACGGAAGATATTTCCTTTTTCACCATAGCCCTCTATGGGCTTCCAAATATCCCTGTGCCAATTCCACAAGAACAGCCTTAGCGAAAGGCTTCTTGAAGGGAAAGATGTAACTCTGTGAGACGAATTAACAGAACACAGAGCAGTTTCTCAGAAAGCTTCTTTCCAGTTTTGAACGGAAGATATTTCCTTTTTCACCATAGCCCTCTATGGGCTTAAACTATCCCTTTGCCAATTCCCCAAGAACAGCCTTAGCGAAAGGCTTCTTGAAGGGAAAGATGTAACTCTGTGAGATGAATTAACAGAACACAGAGCAGTTTCTCAGAAAGCTTCTTTCCAGTTTTGACGGAAGATATTTCCTTTTTCACCATAGCCCTCTATGGGCTTCCAAATATCCCTGTGCCAATTCCACAAGAACAGCCTTAGCGAAAGGCTTCTTGAAGGGAAAGATGTAACTCTGTGAGATGAATTAACAGAACACAGAGCAGTTTCTCAGAAAACTTCTTTCCAGTTTTGAACGGAAGATATTTCCTTTTTCACCATAGCCCTCTATGGGCTTCCAAATATCCCTTTGCCAATTCCACAAGAACAGCCTTAGCGAAAGGCTTCTTGAAGGGAAAGATGTAACTCTGTGAGATGAATTAACAGAACACGGAGCAGTTTCTCAGAAAGCTTCTTTCCAGTTTTGAACGGAAGATATTTCCTTTTTCACCATAGCCCTCCACGGGTTTCCAAATATCCCTTTGCCAATTCCACAAGAACAGCCTTAGCGAAAGGCTTCTTGAAGGGAAAGATGTAACTCTGTGAGACGAATTAACAGAACACAGAGCAGTTTCTCAGAAAGCTTCTTTCCAGTTTTGAACGGAAGATATTTCCTTTTTCACCATAGCCCTCTATGGGCTTAAACTATCCCTTTGCCAATTCCCCAAGAACAGCCTTAGCGAAAGGCTTCTTGAAGGGAAAGATGTAACTCTGTGAGATGAATTAACAGAACACAGAGCAGTTTCTCTGAAAGATTCTTTCCAGTTTTGAACGGAAGATATTTCCTTTTTCACCATAGCCCTCTTTGGGCTTCCAAATATCCCTTTGCCAATTCCACAAGAACAGCCTTAGCGAAAGGCTTCTTGAAGGGAAAGATGTAACTCTGTGAGATGAATTAACAGAACACAGAGCAGTTTCTCAGAAAGCTTCTTTCCAGTTTTGAACGGAAGATATTTCCTTTTTCACCATAGCCCTCTATGGGCTTCCAAATATCCCTTTGCCAATTCCACAAGAACAGCCTTAGCGAAAGGCTTCTTGAAGGGAAAGATGTAACTCTGTGAGATGAATTAACAGAACACAGAGCAGTTTCTCAGAAAGCTTCTCTCCAGTTTTGAACGGAAGATATTTCCTTTTTCACCATAGGCCTCTATGGGCTTCCAAATATCCCTTTGCCAATTCCCCAAGAACAGCCTTAGCGAAAGGCTTCTTGAAGGGAAAGATGTAACTCTGTGAGATGAATTAACAGAACACAGAGCAGTTTCTCAGAAAACTTCTTTCCAGTTTTGAACGGAAGATATTTCCTTTTTCACCATAGCCCTCTATGGGCTTCCAAATATCCCTTTGCCAATTCCACAAGAACAGCCTTAGCGAAAGGCTTCTTGAAGGGAAAGATGTAACTCTGTGAGATGAATTAAAAGAACACAGAGCAGTTTCTCAGAAAGCTTCCTTCCAGTTTTGAACGGAAGATATTTCCTTTTTCACCATAGCCCTCTATGGGCTTAAAAATATCCCTTTGCCAATTCCACAAGAACAGCCTTAGCGAAAGGCTTCTTGAAGGGAAAGATGTAACTCTGTGAGACGAATTAACAGAACACAGAGCAGTTTCTCAGAAAGCTTCTTTCCAGTTTTGAACGGAAGATAATTCCTTTTTCACCATAGCCCTCTACGGGCTTCCAAATATCCCTTTGCCAATTCCCCAAGAACAGCCTTAGCGAAAGGCTTCTTGAAGGGAAAGATGTAACTCTGTGAGATGAATTAACAGAACACAGAGCAGTTTCTCAGAAAGCTTCTTTCCAGTTTTGAACGGAAGATATTTCCTTTTTCACCATAGCCCTCTATGGGCTTAAAAATATCCCTTTGCCAATTCCACAAGAACAGCCTTAGCGAAAGGCTTCTTGAAGGGAAAGATGTAACTCTGTGAGACGAATTAACAGAACACAGAGCAGTTTCTCAGAAAGCTTCTTTCCAGTTTTGAACGGAAGATAATTCCTTTTTCACAATAGCCCTCTACAGGCTTCCAAATATCCCTTTGCCAATTCCACAAGAACAGTCTTAGCGAAAGGCTTCTTTAAGGGAAAGATATAACTCTGTGAGATGAATTAACAGAACACAGAGCAGTTTCTCAGAAAGCTTCTTTCCAGCTTTGAACGGAAGATATTTCCTTTTTCACCATAGCCCTCTATGGGTTAAACTATCCCTTTGCCAATTCCCCAAGAACAGAATTAGCGAAAGGCTTCTTGAAGGGAAAGATGTAACTCTATGAGATGAATTAACAGAACACAGAGCAGTTTCTCAGAAAGCTTCTTTCCAGTTTTGAACGGAAGATATTTCCTTTTTCACCATAGCCCTCTAGGGATTCCAAATATCCCTTTGCCATTTCCACAAGAACAGCCTTAGCGAAAGGCTTCTTGAAGGGAAAGATGTAACTCTGTGAGGTGAATTAACAGAACACAGAGCAGTTTCTCAGAAAGCTTCTTTCCAGTTTTGAACGGAAGATATTTCCTTTTTCACCATAGCCCTCTATGGGCTTCCAAATATCCCTTTGCCAATTCCACAAGAACAGCCTTAGCGAAAGGCTTCTTGAAGGGAAAGATGTAACTCTGTGAGATGAATTAACAGAACACAGAGCAGTTTCTCAGAATGCATCTTTCCAGTTTTGAACGGAAGATATTTCCTTTTTCACCATAGCCCTCTAGGGATTCCAAATATCCCTTTCCCATTTCCACAAGAACAGCCTTAGCGAAAGGCTTCTTGAAGGGAAAGATGTAACTCTGTGAGATGAATTAACAGAACAGAGAGCAGTTTCTCAGAAAGCTTCTTTCCAGTTTTGAACGGAAGATATTTCCTTTTTCACCATAGCCCTCTATGGGCTTCCAAATATCCCTTTGCCAATTCCACAAGAACAGCCTTAGCGAAAGGCTTCTTGAAGGGAAAGATGTAACTCTGTGAGATGAATTAACAGAACACGGAGCAGTTTCTCAGAAAGCTTCTTTCCAGTTTTGAACGGAAGATATTTCCTTTCTCACCATAGCCCTCTATGGGCTTCCAAATATCCCTTTGCCAATTCCACAAGAACAGCCTTAGCGAAAGGCTTCTTGAAGGTAAAGATGTAACTCTGTGAGATGAATTAACAGAACAGAGAGCAGTTTCTCAGAAAGCGTCTTTCCAGTTTTGAACGGAAGATATTTCCTTTTTCACCATAGCCCCCTATGGGCTTCCAAATATCCCTTTGCCAATTCCCCAAAAACAGCCTTAGCGAAAGGCTTCTTGAAGGGAAAGATGTAACTCTGTGAGATGAATTAACAGAACACAGAGCAGTTTCTCAGAAAGCTTCTTTCCAGTTTTGAACGGAAGATATTTTCTTTTTCACCATAGCCCTCTTTGGGCTTCCAAATATCCCTTTGCCAATTCCACAAGAACTGCCTTAGCGAAAGACTTCTTGAAGGGAAAGATGTAACTCTGTGAGATGAATTAAGAGAACACAGAGCAGTTTCTCAGAAAGCTTCTTTCCAGTTTTGAATGGAAGATATTTCCTTTCTCACAATAGCCCTCTATGGGCTTCCAAATATCCCTTTGCCAATTCCACAAGAACAGCCTTAGCGAAAGGATTCTTGAAGGGAAAGATGTAACTCTGTGAGATGAATTAACAGAACAGAGAGCAGTTTCTCAGAAAGCGTCTTTCCAGTTTTGAACGGAAGATATTTCCTTTTTCACCATAGCCCCCTATGGGCTTCCAAATATCCCTTTGCCAATTCCCCAAAAACAGCCTTAGCGAAAGGCTTCTTGAAGGGAAAGATGTAACTCTGTGAGATGAATTAACAGAACACAGAGCAGTTTCTCAGAAAGCTTCTTTCCAGTTTTGAACGGAAGATATTTCCTTTTTCACCATAGCCCTCTATGGGCTTCCAAATATCCCTGTGCCAATTCCACAAGAACAGCCTTAGCGAAAGGCTTCTTGAAGGGAAAGATGTAACTCTGTGAGATGAATTAACAGAACACAGAGCAGTTTCTCAGAAAACTTCTTTCCAGTTTTGAACGGAAGATATTTCCTTTTTCACCATAGCCCTCTATGGGCTTCCAAATATCCCTTTGCCAATTCCACAAGAACAGCCTTAGCGAAAGGCTTCTTGAAGGGAAAGATGTAACTCTGTGAGATGAATTAACAGAACACAGAGCAGTTTCTCAGAAAGCTTCTTTCCAGTTTTGAACCGAAGATATTTCCTTTTTCACCATAGCCCCCTATGGGCTTCCAAATATCCCTTTGCCAATTCCCCAAAAACAGCCTTAGCGAAAGGCTTCTTGAAGGGAAAGATGTAACTCTGTGAGATGAATTAACAGAACACAGAGCAGTTTCTCAGAAAGCTTCTTTCCAGTTTTGAACGGAAGATATTTTCTTTTTCACCATAGCCCTCTATGGGCTTCGAAATATCCCTTTGCCAATTCCACAAGAACAGCCTTAGCGAAAGACTTCTTGAAGGGAAAGATGTAACTCTGTGAGATGAATTAAGAGAACACAGAGCAGTTTCTCAGAAAGCTTCTTTCCAGTTTTGAATGGAAGATATTTCCTTTCTCACCATAGCCCTCTATGGGCTTCCAAATATCCCTTTGCCAATTCCACAAGAACAGCCTTAGCGAAAGGATTCTTGAAGGGAAAGATGTAACTCTGTGAGATGAATTATCAGAACAGAGAGCAGTTTCTCAGAAAGCGTCTTTCCAGTTTTGAACGGAAGATATTTCCTTTTTCACCATAGCCCCCTATGGGCTTCCAAATATCCCTTTGCCAATTCCCCAAAAACAGCCTTAGCGAAAGGCTTATTGAAGGGAAAGATGTAACTCTGTGAGATGAATTAACAGAACACAGAGCAGTTTCTCAGAAAGCTTCTTTCCAGTTTTGAACGGAAGATATTTCCTTTTTCACCATAGCCCTCTATGGGCTTCCAAATATCCCTGTGCCAATTCCACAAGAACAGCCTTAGCGAAAGGCTTCTTGAAGGGAAAGATGTAACTCTGTGAGATGAATTAACGGAACACAGAGCAGTTTCTCAGAAAACTTCTTTCCAGTTTTGAACGGAAGATATTTCCTTTTTCACCATAGCCCTCTATGGGCTTCCAAATATCCCTTTGCCAATTCCACAAGAACAGCCTTAGCGAAAGGCTTCTTGAAGGGAAAGATGTAACTCTGTGAGATGAATTAACAGAACACAGAGCAGTTTCTCAGAAAGCTTCTTTCCAGTTTTGAACGGAAGATATTTCCTTTTTCACCATAGCCCTCTATGGGCTTCCAAATATCCCTTTGCCAATTCCACAAGAACAGCCTTAGCGAAAGGCTTCTTGAACGGAAAGATGTAACTCTGTGAGATGAATTAACAGAACACAGAGCAGTTTCTCAGAAAGCTTCTTTCCAGTTTTGAACGGAAGATATTTCCTTTTTCACCATAGCCCTCCACGGGTTTCCAAATATCCCTTTGCCAATTCCACAAGAACAGCCTTAGCGAAAGGCTTCTTGAAGGGAAAGATGTAACTCTGTGAGACGAATTAACAGAACACAGAGCAGTTTCTCAGAAAGCTTCTTTCCAGTTTTGAACGGAAGATATTTCCTTTTTCACCATAGCCCTCTATGGGCTTAAACTATCCCTTTGCCAATTCCCCAAGAACAGCCTTAGCGAAAGGCTTCTTGAAGGGAAAGATGTAACTCTG
The DNA here is from genome assembly GCF_047675955.1 of Chlorocebus sabaeus. Classification (NCBI taxonomy): domain Eukaryota; kingdom Metazoa; phylum Chordata; class Mammalia; order Primates; family Cercopithecidae; genus Chlorocebus; species Chlorocebus sabaeus. The sequence continues at coordinate 1,123,285 of NW_027327459.1, forward strand.
TGAGATGAATTAACAGAACACAGAGCAGTTTCTCAGAAAGCTTCTTTCCAGTTTTGACGGAAGATATTTCCTTTTTCACCATAGCCCTCTATGGGCTTCCAAATATCCCTGTGCCAATTCCACAAGAACAGCCTTAGCGAAAGGCTTCTTGAAGGGAAAGATGTAACTCTGTGAGATGAATTAACAGAACACAGAGCAGTTTCTCAGAAAACTTCTTTCCAGTTTTGAACGGAAGATATTTCCTTTTTCACCATAGCCCTCTATGGGCTTCCAAATATCCCTTTGCCAATTCCACAAGAACAGCCTTAGCGAAAGGCTTCTTGAAGGGAAAGATGTAACTCTGTGAGATGAATTAACAGAACACGGAGCAGTTTCTCAGAAAGCTTCTTTCCAGTTTTGAACGGAAGATATTTCCTTTTTCACCATAGCCCTCCACGGGTTTCCAAATATCCCTTTGCCAATTCCACAAGAACAGCCTTAGCGAAAGGCTTCTTGAAGGGAAAGATGTAACTCTGTGAGACGAATTAACAGAACACAGAGCAGTTTCTCAGAAAGCTTCTTTCCAGTTTTGAACGGAAGATATTTCCTTTTTCACCATAGCCCTCTATGGGCTTAAACTATCCCTTTGCCAATTCCCCAAGAACAGCCTTAGCGAAAGGCTTCTTGAAGGGAAAGATGTAACTCTGTGAGATGAATTAACAGAACACAGAGCAGTTTCTCTGAAAGATTCTTTCCAGTTTTGAACGGAAGATATTTCCTTTTTCACCATAGCCCTCTTTGGGCTTCCAAATATCCCTTTGCCAATTCCACAAGAACAGCCTTAGCGAAAGGCTTCTTGAAGGGAAAGATGTAACTCTGTGAGATGAATTAACAGAACACAGAGCAGTTTCTCAGAAAGCTTCTTTCCAGTTTTGAACGGAAGATATTTCCTTTTTCACCATAGCCCTCTATGGGCTTCCAAATATCCCTTTGCCAATTCCACAAGAACAGCCTTAGCGAAAGGCTTCTTGAAGGGAAAGATGTAACTCTGTGAGATGAATTAACAGAACACAGAGCACTTTCTCAGAAAGCTTCTTTCCAGTTTTGAACGGAAGATATTTCCTTTTTCACCATAGGCCTCTATGGGCTTCCAAATATCCCTTTGCCAATTCCACAAGAACAGCCTTAGCGAAAGGCTTCTTGAAGGGAAAGATGTAACTCTGTGAGATGAATTAACAGAACACAGAGCAGTTTCTCAGAAAACTTCTTTCCAGTTTTGAACGGAAGATATTTCCTTTTTCACCATAGCCCTCTATGGGCTTCCAAATATCCCTTTGCCAATTCCACAAGAACAGCCTTAGCGAAAGGCTTCTTGAAGGGAAAGATGTAACTCTGTGAGATGAATTAAAAGAACACAGAGCAGTTTCTCAGAAAGCTTCCTTCCAGTTTTGAACGGAAGATATTTCCTTTTTCACCATAGCCCTCTATGGGCTTAAAAATATCCCTTTGCCAATTCCACAAGAACAGCCTTAGCGAAAGGCTTCTTGAAGGGAAAGATGTAACTCTGTGAGACGAATTAACAGAACACAGAGCAGTTTCTCAGAAAGCTTCTTTCCAGTTTTGAACGGAAGATAATTCCTTTTTCACAATAGCCCTCTACAGGCTTCCAAATATCCCTTTGCCAATTCCACAAGAACAGTCTTAGCGAAAGGCTTCTTTAAGGGAAAGATATAACTCTGTGAGATGAATTAACAGAACACAGAGCAGTTTCTCAGAAAGCTTCTTTCCAGCTTTGAACGGAAGATATTTCCTTTTTCACCATAGCCCTCTATGGGTTAAACTATCCCTTTGCCAATTCCCCAAGAACAGAATTAGCGAAAGGCTTCTTGAAGGGAAAGATGTAACTCTATGAGATGAATTAACAGAACACAGAGCAGTTTCTCAGAAAGCTTCTTTCCAGTTTTGAACGGAAGATATTTCCTTTTTCACCATAGCCCTCTAGGGATTCCAAATATCCCTTTGCCATTTCCACAAGAACAGCCTTAGCGAAAGGCTTCTTGAAGGGAAAGATGTAACTCTGTGAGGTGAATTAACAGAACACAGAGCAGTTTCTCAGAAAGCTTCTTTCCAGTTTTGAACGGAAGATATTTCCTTTTTCACCATAGCCCTCTATGGGCTTCCAAATATCCCTTTGCCAATTCCACAAGAACAGCCTTAGCGAAAGGCTTCTTGAAGGGAAAGATGTAACTCTGTGAGATGAATTAACAGAACACAGAGCAGTTTCTCAGAATGCATCTTTCCAGTTTTGAACGGAAGATATTTCCTTTTTCACCATAGCCCTCTAGGGATTCCAAATATCCCTTTCCCATTTCCACAAGAACAGCCTTAGCGAAAGGCTTCTTGAAGGGAAAGATGTAACTCTGTGAGATGAATTAACAGAACAGAGAGCAGTTTCTCAGAAAGCTTCTTTCCAGTTTTGAACGGAAGATATTTCCTTTTTCACCATAGCCCTCTATGGGCTTCCAAATATCCCTTTGCCAATTCCACAAGAACAGCCTTAGCGAAAGGCTTCTTGAAGGAAAAGATGTAATTCTGTGAGATGAATTAACAGAACACAGAGCAGTTTCTCAGAAAGCTTCTTTCCAGTTTTGAACGGAAGATATTTTCATTTTCACCATAGCCCTCTTTGGGCTTCCCAATATCCCATTGCCAATTCCACAAGAACAGCCTTAGCGAAAGGCTTCTTGAAGGGAAAGATGTAACGCTGTGAGATGAATTAACAGAACACAGAGCAGTTTCTCAGAAAGCTTCTTTCCAGTTTTGAACGGAAGATATTTCCTTTTTCACCATAGCCCTCTATGGGCTTCCAAATATCCCTTTGCCAATTCCACAAGAACAGCCTTAGCGAAAGGCTTCTTGAAGTGAAAGGTGTAACTCTGTGAGATGAATTAACAGAACACAGAACAGTTTCTCAGAAAGCTTCTTTCCAGTTTTGAACGGAAGATATTTCCTTTTTCACCATAGCCCTCTATGGGCTTCCAAATATCCCTTTGCCAATTCCACAAGAACAGCCTTAGCGAAAGGCTTCTTGAAGTGAAAGATGTAACTCTGTGAGATGAATTAACAGAACACAGAACAGTTTCTCAGAAAGCTTCTTTCCAGTTTTGAACGGAAGATATTTCCTTTTTCACCATAGCCCTCTATGGGCTTCCAAATATCCCTTTGCCAATTCCACAAGAACCGCCTTACCGAAAGGCTTCTTGAAGGGAAAGATGTAACTCTGTGAGATGAATTAACAGAACACAGAGCAGTTTCTCAGAAAGCTTCTTTCCAGTTTTGAACGGAAGATATTTCCTTTTTCACCATAGCCCTCTATGGGCTTCCAAATATCCCTTTGCCAATTCCACAAGAACAGCCTTAGCGAAAGGCTTCTTGAAGGGAAAGATGTAACTCTGTGAGATGAATTAACAGAACACAGAGCAGTTTCTCAGAAAGCTTCTTTCCAGTTTTGAACGGAAGATATTTCCTTTTTCAACATAGCCCTCTATGGGCTTCCAAATATCCCTTTGCCAATTCCACAAGAACAGCCTTAGCGAAAGGCTTCTTGAAGGGAAAGATGTAACTCTGTGAGATGAATTAACAGAACACAGAGCAGTTTCTCAGAAAGCTTCTTTCCAGTTTTGAACGGAAGATATTTCCATTTTCACCATAGCCCTCTTTGGGCTTCCCAATATCCCATTGGCAATTCCACAAGAACAGCCTTAGCGAAAGGCTTCTTGAAGGGAAAGATGTAACGCTGTGAGATGAATTAACAGAACACAGAGCAGTTTCTCAGAAAGCTTCTTTCCAGTTTTGAACGCAAGATATTTCCTTTTTCACCATAGCCCTCTATGGGCTTCCAAATATCCCTTTGCCAATTCCACAAGAACAGCCTTAGCGAAAGGCTTCTTGAAGGGAAAGATGTAACTCTGTGAGATGAATTAACAGAACACAGAGCAGTTTCACCGAAAGCTTCTTTCCAGTTTTGAACGGAAGATATTTCCTTTTTCACCATAGCCCTCTATGGGCTTCCAAATATCCGTTTGCCAATTCCACAAGAACAGCCTTAGCGAAAGGCTTCTTGAAGGGAAAGATGTAACTCTGTGAGATGAATTAACAGAACACAGAGCAGGTTCTCAGAAAGCTTCTTTCCAGTTTTGAACGGAAGATATTTCCTTTTTCACCATAGCCCTCTTTGGGCTTCCAAATATCCCTTTGCCAATTCCACAAGAACAGCCTTAGCGAAAGGCTTCTTGAAGGGAAAGATGTAACTCTGTGAGGTGAATTAACAGAACACAGAGCAGTTTCTCAGAAAGCTTCTTTCCAGTTTTGAACGGAAGATATTTCCTTTTTCACCATAGCCCTCTATGGGCTTCCAAATATCCCTTTGCCAATTCCACAAGTACAGCCTTAGCGAAAGGCTTCTTGAAGGGAAAGATGTAACTCTGTGAGATGAATTAACAGAACACAGAGCAGTTTCTCAGAAAGCTTCTTTCCAGTTTTGAACGGAAGATATTTCCTTTTACACCATAGCCCTCTATGGGCTTCCAAATATCCCTTTGCCAATTCCACAAGAACAGCCTTAGCGAAAGGCTTCTTGAAGGGAAAGATGTAACACTGTGAGATGAGATAACAGAACACAGAACAGTTTCTCAGAAAGCTTCTTTCCAGTTTTGAACGGAAGATATTTCCTTTTTCACCGTAGCCCTCTATGGGCTTCCAAATATCCCTTTGCCAATTCCACAAGAACAGCCTTAGAGAAAGGCTTCTTGAAGGGAAAGATGTAACTCTGTGAGATGAATTAACAGAACACAGAGCAGTTTCTCAGAAAGCTTCTTTCCAGTTTTGAACGGAAGATATTTCCTTTTTCACCATAGCCGTCTATGGGCTTCCAAATATCCCTTTGCCAATTCCACAAGAACAGCCTTAGCGAAAGGCTTCTTGAAGGGAAAGATGTAACTCTGTGAGATAAATTAACAGAACACAGAGCAGTTTCTCAGAAAGCTTCTTTCCAGTTTTGAACGGAAGATATTTACTTTTTCACCTTAGCCGTCTATGGGCTTCCAAATATCCCTTTGCCAATTCCACAAGAACAGCCTTAGCGAAAGGCTTCTTGAAGGGAAAGATGTAACACTGTGAGATGAGATAACAGAACACAGAACAGTTTCTCAGAAAGCTTCTTTCCAGTTTTGAACGGAAGATATTTCCTTTTTCACCATAGCCCTCTATGGGCTTCCAAATATCCCTTTGCCAATTCCACAAGAACAGCCTTAGCGAAAGGCTTCTTGAAGGGAAAGATGTAACTCTGTGAGATGAATTAACAGAACACGGAGCAGTTTCTCAGAAAGCTTCTTTCCAGTTTTGAACGGAAGATATTTCCTTTCTCACCATAGCCCTCTATGGGCTTCCAAATATCCCTTTGCCAATTTCACAAGAACAGCCTTAGCGAAAGGATTCTTGAAGGGAAAGATGTAACTCTGCGAGATGAATTAACAGAACAGAGAGCAGTTTCTCAGAAAGCGTCTTTCCAGTTTTGAACGGAAGATATTTCCTTTTTCATCATAGCCCTCTATGGGCTTCCAAATATCCCTTTGCCAATTCCCCAAGAACAGACTTAGCGAAAGGCTTCTTGAAGGGAAAGATGTAACTCTGTGAGATGAATTAACAGAACATAGAACAGTTTCTCAGAAAGCTTCTTTCCAGTTTTGAACGGAAGATATTTCCTTTTTCACCGTAGCCCTCTATGGGCTTCCAAATATCCCTTTGCCAATTCCACAAGAACAGCCTTAGCGAAAGGCTTCTTGAAGGGAAAGATGTAACTCTGTGAGATGAATTAACAGAACACAGAGCAGTTTCTCAGAAAGTTTCTTTCCAGTTTTGAACGGAAGATATTTCCTTTTTCACCATAGCCCTCTATGGGCTTCCAAATATCCCTTTGCCAATTCCACAAGAACAGCCTTAGCGAAAGGCTTCTTGAAGGGAAAGATGTAACTCTGTGAGTTGAATTAACAGAACACAGAGCAGTTTCTCAGAAAGCTTCTTTCCAGTTTTGAACGGAAGATATTTCCTTTTTCACCATAGCCGTCTATGGGCTTCCAAATATCCCTTTGCCAATTCCACAAGAACAGCCTTAGCGAAAGGCTTCTTGAAGGGAAAGATGTAACACTGTGAGATGAGATAACAGAACACAGAACAGTTTCTCAGAAAGCTTCTTTCCAGTTTTGAACGGAAGATATTTCCTTTTTCACCATAGCCCTCTATGGGCTTCCAAATATCCCTTTGCCAATTCCACAAGAACAGCCTTAGCGAAAGGCTTCTTGAAGGGAAAGATGTAACTCTGTGAGATGAATTAACAGAACACGGAGCAGTTTCTCACAACGCTTCTTTCCAGTTTTGAACGGAAGATATTTCCTTTCTCACCATAGCCCTCTATGGGCTTCCAAATATCCCTTTGCCAATTCCACAAGAACAGCCTTAGCGAAAGGCTTCTTGAAGGGAAAGATGTAACTCTGTGAGATGAATTAACATAACAGAGAGCAGTTTCTCAGAAAGCGTCTTTCCAGTTTTGAACGGAAGATATTTCCTTTTTCATCATAGCCCTCTTTGGGCTTCCAAATATCCCTTTGCCAATTCCACAAGAACAGCCTTAGCGAAAGGCTTCTTGAAGGGAAAGATGTAACTCTGTGAGATGAATTAACAGAACACAAAGCAGTTTCTCAGAAAGCTTCTTTCCAGTTTTGAACGGAAGATATTTCCTTTTTCACCATAGCCCTCTATGGGCTTCCAAATATCCCTTTGCCAATTCCCCAAGAACAGCCTTAGCGAAAGGCTTCTTGAAGGGAAAGATGTAACTCTGTGAGATGAATTAACAGAACACAGAGCAGTTTCTCAGAAAGCTTCTTTCCAGTTTTGAACGGAAGATATTTCCTTTTTCACCATAGCCCTCTATGGGCTTCCAAATATCCCTTTGCCAATTCCACAAGAACAGCCTTAGCGAAAGGCTTCTTGAAGGGAAAGATGTAACTCTGTGAGATGAATTAACAGAACACAGAGCAGTTTCTCAGAAAGCTTCTTTCCAGTTTTGAACGGAAGATATTTCCTTTTTCACCATAGCCCTCTATGGGCTTAAACTATCCCTATGCCAATTCCCCAAGAACAGCCTTAGCGAAAGGCTTCTTGAAGGGAAAGATGTAACTCTGTGAGATGAATTAACAGAACACAGAGCAGTTTCTCAGAAAGTTTCTTTCCAGTTTTGAACGGAAGATATTTCCTTTTTCACCATAGCCCTCTATGGGCTTCCAAATATCCCTTTGCCAATTCCACAAGAACAGCCTTAGCGAAAGGCTTCTTGAAGGGAAAGATGTAACTCTGTGAGATGAATTAACAGAACACAGAGCAGTTTCTCAGAAAGCTTCTTTCCAGTTTTGAACGGAAGATATTTCCTTTTTCACCATAGCCCCCTATGGGCTTCCAAATATCCCTTTGCCAATTCCACAAGAACAGCCTTAGCGAAAGGCTTCTTGAAGGGAAAGATGTAACTCTGTGAGATGAATTAACAGAACACAGAGCAGTTTCTCAGAAAGCTTCTTTCCAGTTTTGAACGGAAGATATTTCCTTTTTCACCATAGCCCTCTATGGGCTTCCAAATATCCCTTTGCCAATTCCCCAAGAACAGCCTTATCGAAAGGCTTCTTGAAGGGAAAGATGTAACTCTGTGAGATGAATTAACAGAACACAGAGCAGTTTCTCAGAATGCTTCTTTCCAGTTTTGAACGGAAGATATTTCCTTTTTCACCATAGCGCTCTATGGGCTTCCAAATATCCCTTTGCCAATTCCACAAGAACAGCCTTAGCGAAAGACTTCTTGAAGGGAAAGATGTAACTCTGTGAGATGAATTTTTTTTTTTTTTTTTTTTTTTTTTTTTTTTTTTTTTTTTAGAGACGGAGTCTCGCTCTGTCGCCCAGGCTGGAGTGCAGTGGCGCAATCTCGGCTCACTGCAAGCTCCGCCTCCCGGGTTCACGCCATTCTCCTACTTCAGCCTCCCGAGTAGCTGGGACTACAGGTGCCCTCCACTGCACCCGGCTAATTTTTTTCTATTTTTTAGTAGAGACAGTGTTTCACCATGGTCTCGATCTCCTGACCTTGTGATCCGCCCGCCTCGGCCTCCCAAAGTGCTGGGATTACAGGCGTGAGCCACCGCGCCAGAACACAGAGCAGTTTCTCAGAAAGATTCTTTCCAGTTTTGAATGGAAGATATTTCCTTTTTCACCATAGCCCTCTAAGGGCTTCCAAATATCCCTTTGCCAATTCCCCAAGAACAGCCTTAGCGAAAGGCTTCTTGAATTGAAAGATGTAACTCTGTGAGATGAATTAACAGAACATAGAACAGTTTCTCAGAAAGCTTCTTTCCTGTTTTGAACGGAAGATATTTCCTTTTTCACCGAAGCCCTCTATGGGCTTCCAAATATCCCTTTGCCAATTCCACAAGAACAGCCTTAGCGAAAGGCTTCTTGAAAGGAAAGGTGTAACTCTGTGAGATGAATTAACAGAACACAGAGCAGTTTCTCAGAAAGCTTCTTTCCAGTTTTGAACGGAAGATATTTCCTTTTTCACCATAGCCCTCTATGGGCTTCCAAATATCCCTTTGCCAATTCCACAAGAACAGCCTTAGCGAAAGGCTTCTTGAAGGGAAAGATGTAACTCTGTGAGATGAATTTTTTTTTTTTTTTTTTTTGAGACGGAGTCTCGCTCTGTCGCCCAGGCTGGAGTGCAGTGGCGCAATCTCGGCTCACTGCAAGCTCCGCCTCCCGGGTTCACGCCATTCTCCTTCTTCAGCCTCCCGAGTAGCTGGGACTACAGGTGCCCTCCACTGCACCCGGCTAATTTTTTTCTATTTTTTAGTAGAGACAGAGTTTCACCATGGTCTCGATCTCCTGACCTTGTGATCCGCCCGCCTCGGCCTCCCAAAGTGCTGGGATTACAGGCGTGAGCCACCGCGCCAGAACACAGAGCAGTTTCTCAGAAAGATTCTTTCCAGTTTTGAATGGAAGATATTTCCTTTTTCACCATAGCCCTCTAAGGGCTTCCAAATATCCTTTTGCCAATTCCACAAGAACAGCCATAGCGAAAGGCTTCTTGAAGGGAAAGAGGTAACTCTGTGAGATGAATTAACAGAACACAGAGCAGTTTCTCAGAAAGCTTCTTTCCAGTTTTGAACGGAAGATATTTCCTTTTTCACCATAGCCCTCTATGGGCTTCCAAATATCCCTTTGCCAATTCCACAAGAACAGCCTTAGCGAAAGGCTTCTTGAAGGGAAAGATGTAACTCTGTGAGATGAATTAACAGAACACAGAGCAGTTTCTCAGAAAGCTTCTTTCCAGTTTTGAACGGAAGATATTTCCTTTTTCACCATAGCCCTCTATGGGCTTCCAAATATCCCTTTGCCAATTCCACAAGAACAGCCTTAGCGAAACGCTTTTTGAAGGGAAAGATGTAACTCTGTGAGATGAATTAACAGAACACAAAGCAGTTTCTCAGAAAGCTTCTTTCCAGTTTTGAACGGAAGGTATTTCCTTTTTCACCATAGCCCTCTATGGGCTTAAAAATATCCCTTTGCCAATTCCACAAGAACAGCCTTAGCGAAAGGCTTCTTGAAGGGAAAGATGTAACTCTGTGAGACGAATTAACAGAACACAGAGCTGTTTCTCAGAAAGCTTCTTTCCAGTTTTGAACGGAAGATAATTCCTTTTTCACCATAGCCCTCTACGGGCTTCCAAATATCGCTTTGCCAATTCCACAAGAACAGCCTTAGGGAAAGGCTTCTTGAAGGGAAAGATGTAACTCTGTGAGATGAATTAACAGAACACAGAGCAGTTTCTCAGAAAGCTTCTTTCCAGTTTTGAACGGAAGATATTTCCTTTCTCACCATAGCCCTCTAAGGGCTTCCAAATATCCCTTTGCCAATTCCAAAAGAACAGCTTTAGCCAAAGGCTTCTTGAAGGGAAAGATGTAACTCTGTGAGATGAATTAACAGAACAGAGAGCAGTTTCTCAGAAAGCGTCTTTCCAGTTTTGAACGGAAGATATTTCCTTTTTCACCATAGCCCCCTATGGGCTTCCAAATATCCCTTTGCCAATTCCCCAAAAACAGCCTTAGCGAAAGGCTTCTTGAAGGGAAAGATGTAACTCTGTGAGATGAATTAACAGAACACAGAGCAGTTTCTCAGAAAGCTTCTTTCCAGTTTTGAACGGAAGATATTTTCTTTTTCACCATAGCCCTCTTTGGGCTTCCAAATATCCCTTTGCCAATTCCACAAGAACTGCCTTAGCGAAAGACTTCTTGAAGGGAAATATGTAACTCTGTGAGATGAATTAAGAGAACACAGAGCAGTTTCTCAGAAAGCTTCTTTCCAGTTTTGAATGGAAGATATTTCCTTTCTCACAATAGCCCTCTATGGGCTTCCAAATATCCCTTTGCCAATTCCACAAGAACAGCCTTAGCGAAAGGATTCTTGAAGGGAAAGATGTAACTCTGTGAGATGAATTAACAGAACAGAGAGCAGTTTCTCAGAAAGCGTCTTTCCAGTTTTGAACGGAAGATATTTCCTTTTTCACCATAGCCCCCTATGGGCTTCCAAATATCCCTTTGCCAATTCCCCAAAAACAGCCTTAGCGAAAGGCTTCTTGAAGGGAAAGATGTAACTCTGTGAGATGAATTAACAGAACACAGAGCAGTTTCTCAGAAAGCTTCTTTCCAGTTTTGAACGGAAGATATTTCCTTTTTCACCATAGCCCTCTATGGGCTTCCAAATATCCCTGTGCCAATTCCACAAGAACAGCCTTAGCGAAAGGCTTCTTGAAGGGAAAGATGTAACTCTGTGAGATGAATTAACAGAACACAGAGCAGTTTCTCAGAAAACTTCTTTCCAGTTTTGAACGGAAGATATTTCCTTTTTCACCATAGCCCTCTATGGGCTTCCAAATATCCCTTTGCCAATTCCACAAGAACAGCCTTAGCGAAAGGCTTCTTGAAGGGAAAGATGTAACTCTGTGAGATGAATTAACAGAACACAGAGCAGTTTCTCAGAAAGCTTCTTTCCAGTTTTGAACCGAAGATATTTCCTTTTTCACCATAGCCCCCTATGGGCTTCCAAATATCCCTTTGCCAATTCCCCAAAAACAGCCTTAGCGAAAGGCTTCTTGAAGGGAAAGATGTAACTCTGTGAGATGAATTAACAGAACACAGAGCAGTTTCTCAGAAAGCTTCTTTCCAGTTTTGAACGGAAGATATTTTCTTTTTCACCATAGCCCTCTATGGGCTTCGAAATATCCCTTTGCCAATTCCACAAGAACAGCCTTAGCGAAAGACTTCTTGAAGGGAAAGATGTAACTCTGTGAGATGAATTAAGAGAACACAGAGCAGTTTCTCAGAAAGCTTCTTTCCAGTTTTGAATGGAAGATATTTCCTTTCTCACCATAGCCCTCTATGGGCTTCCAAATATCCCTTTGCCAATTCCACAAGAACAGCCTTAGCGAAAGGATTCTTGAAGGGAAAGATGTAACTCTGTGAGATGAATTATCAGAACAGAGAGCAGTTTCTCAGAAAGCGTCTTTCCAGTTTTGAACGGAAGATATTTCCTTTTTCACCATAGCCCCCTATGGGCTTCCAAATATCCCTTTGCCAATTCCCCAAAAACAGCCTTAGCGAAAGGCTTATTGAAGGGAAAGATGTAACTCTGTGAGATGAATTAACAGAACACAGAGCAGTTTCTCAGAAAGCTTCTTTCCAGTTTTGAACGGAAGATATTTCCTTTTTCACCATAGCCCTCTATGGGCTTCCAAATATCCCTGTGCCAATTCCACAAGAACAGCCTTAGCGAAAGGCTTCTTGAAGGGAAAGATGTAACTCTGTGAGATGAATTAACGGAACACAGAGCAGTTTCTCAGAAAACTTCTTTCCAGTTTTGAACGGAAGATATTTCCTTTTTCACCATAGCCCTCTATGGGCTTCCAAATATCCCTTTGCCAATTCCACAAGAACAGCCTTAGCGAAAGGCTTCTTGAAGGGAAAGATGTAACTCTGTGAGATGAATTAACAGAACACAGAGCAGTTTCTCAGAAAGCTTCTTTCCAGTTTTGAACGGAAGATATTTCCTTTTTCACCATAGCCCTCTATGGGCTTCCAAATATCCCTTTGCCAATTCCACAAGAACAGCCTTAGCGAAAGGCTTCTTGAACGGAAAGATGTAACTCTGTGAGATGAATTAACAGAACACAGAGCAGTTTCTCAGAAAGCTTCTTTCCAGTTTTGAACGGAAGATATTTCCTTTTTCACCATAGCCCTCCACGGGTTTCCAAATATCCCTTTGCCAATTCCACAAGAACAGCCTTAGCGAAAGGCTTCTTGAAGGGAAAGATGTAACTCTGTGAGACGAATTAACAGAATACAGAGCAGTTTCTCAGAAAGCTTCTTTCCAGTTTTGAACGGAAGATATTTCCTTTTTCACCATAGCCCTCTATGGGCTTAAACTATCCCTTTGCCAATTCCCCAAGAACAGCCTTAGCGAAAGGCTTCTTGAAGGGAAAGATGTAACTCTGTGAGATGAATTAACAGAACACAGAGCAGTTTCTCAGAAAGCTTCTTTCCAGTTTTGACGGAAGATATTTCCTTTTTCACCATAGCCCTCTATGGGCTTCCAAATATCCCTGTGCCAATTCCACAAGAACAGCCTTAGCGAAAGGCTTCTTGAAGGGAAAGATGTAACTCTGTGAGATGAATTAACAGAACACAGAGCAGTTTCTCAGAAAACTTCTTTCCAGTTTTGAACGGAAGATATTTCCTTTTTCACCATAGCCCTCTATGGGCTTCCAAATATCCCTTTGCCAATTCCACAAGAACAGCCTTAGCGAAAGGCTTCTTGAAGGGAAAGATGTAACTCTGTGAGATGAATTAACAGAACACGGAGCAGTTTCTCAGAAAGCTTCTTTCCAGTTTTGAACGGAAGATATTTCCTTTTTCACCATAGCCCTCCACGGGTTTCCAAATATCCCTTTGCCAATTCCACAAGAACAGCCTTAGCGAAAGGCTTCTTGAAGGGAAAGATGTAACTCTGTGAGACGAATTAACAGAACACAGAGCAGTTTCTCAGAAAGCTTCTTTCCAGTTTTGAACGGAAGATATTTCCTTTTTCACCATAGCCCTCTATGGGCTTAAACTATCCCTTTGCCAATTCCCCAAGAACAGCCTTAGCGAAAGGCTTCTTGAAGGGAAAGATGTAACTCTGTGAGACGAATTAACAGAACACAGAGCAGTTTCTCAGAAAGCTTCTTTCCAGTTTTGAACGGAAGATAATTCCTTTTTCACAATAGCCCTCTACAGGCTTCCAAATATCCCTTTGCCAATTCCACAAGAACAGTCTTAGCGAAAGGCTTCTTTAAGGGAAAGATATAACTCTGTGAGATGAATTAACAGAACACAGAGCAGTTTCTCAGAAAGCTTCTTTCCAGCTTTGAACGGAAGATATTTCCTTTTTCACCATAGCCCTCTATGGGTTAAACTATCCCTTTGCCAATTCCCCAAGAACAGAATTAGCGAAAGGCTTCTTGAAGGGAAAGATGTAACTCTATGAGATGAATTAACAGAACACAGAGCAGTTTCTCAGAAAGCTTCTTTCCAGTTTTGAACGGAAGATATTTCCTTTTTCACCATAGCCCTCTAGGGATTCCAAATATCCCTTTGACATTTCCACAAGAACAGCCTTAGCGAAAGGCTTCTTGAAGGGAAAGATGTAACTCTGTGAGGTGAATTAACAGAACACAGAGCAGTTTCTCAGAAAGCTTCTTTCCAGTTTTGAACGGAAGATATTTCCTTTTTCACCATAGCCCTCTATGGGCTTCCAAATATCCCTTTGCCAATTCCACAAGAACAGCCTTAGCGAAAGGCTTCTTGAAGGGAAAGATGTAACTCTGTGAGATGAATTAACAGAACACAGAGCAGTTTCTCAGAATGCATCTTTCCAGTTTTGAACGGAAGATATTTCCTTTTTCACCATAGCCCTCTAGGGATTCCAAATATCCCTTTCCCATTTCCACAAGAACAGCCTTAGCGAAAGGCTTCTTGAAGGGAAAGATGTAACTCTGTGAGATGAATTAACAGAACAGAGAGCAGTTTCTCAGAAAGCTTCTTTCCAGTTTTGAACGGAAGATATTTCCTTTTTCACCATAGCCCTCTATGGGCTTCCAAATATCCCTTTGCCAATTCCACAAGAACAGCCTTAGCGAAAGGCTTCTTGAAGGAAAAGATGTAATTCTGTGAGATGAATTAACAGAACACAGAGCAGTTTCTCAGAAAGCTTCTTTCCAGTTTTGAACGGAAGATATTTTCATTTTCACCATAGCCCTCTTTGGGCTTCCCAATATCCCATTGCCAATTCCACAAGAACAGCCTTAGCGAAAGGCTTCTTGAAGGGAAAGATGTAACGCTGTGAGATGAATTAACAGAACACAGAGCAGTGTCTCAGAAAGCTTCTTTCCAGTTTTGAACGGAAGATATTTCCTTTTTCACCATAGCCCTCTATGGGCTTCCAAATATCCCTTTGCCAATTCCACAAGAACAGCCTTAGCGAAAGGCTTCTTGAAGTGAAAGGTGTAACTCTGTGAGATGAATTAACAGAACACAGAACAGTTTCTCAGAAAGCTTCTTTCCAGTTTTGAACGGAAGATATTTCCTTTTTCACCATAGCCCTCTATGGGCTTCCAAATATCCCTTTGCCAATTCCACAAGAACAGCCTTAGCGAAAGGCTTCTTGAAGTGAAAGATGTAACTCTGTGAGATGAATTAACAGAACACAGAACAGTTTCTCAGAAAGCTTCTTTCCAGTTTTGAACGGAAGATATTTCCTTTTTCACCATAGCCCTCTATGGGCTTCCAAATATCCCTTTGCCAATTCCACAAGAACCGCCTTACCGAAAGGCTTCTTGAAGGGAAAGATGTAACTCTGTGAGATGAATTAACAGAACACAGAGCAGTTTCTCAGAAAGCTTCTTTCCAGTTTTGAACGGAAGATATTTCCTTTTTCACCATAGCCCTCTATGGGCTTCCAAATATCCCTTTGCCAATTCCACAAGAACAGCCTTAGCGAAAGGCTTCTTGAAGGGAAAGATGTAACTCTGTGAGATGAATTAACAGAACACAGAGCAGTTTCTCAGAAAGCTTCTTTCCAGTTTTGAACGGAAGATATTTCCATTTTCACCATAGCCCTCTATGGGCTTCCAAATATCCCTTTGCCAATTCCACAAGAACAGCCTTAGCGAAAGGCTTCTTGAAGGGAAAGATGTAACTCTGTGAGATGAATTAACAGAACACAGAGCAGTTTCTCAGAAAGCTTCTTTCCAGTTTTGAACGGAAGATATTTCCATTTTCACCATAGCCCTCTTTGGGCTTCCCAATATCCCATTGGCAATTCCACAAGAACAGCCTTAGCGAAAGGCTTCTTGAAGGGAAAGATGTAACGCTGTGAGATGAATTAACAGAACACAGAGCAGTTTCTCAGAAAGCTTCTTTCCAGTTTTGAACGCAAGATATTTCCTTTTTCACCATAGCCCTCTATGGGCTTCCAAATATCCCTTTGCCAATTCCACAAGAACAGCCTTAGCGAAAGGCTTCTTGAAGGGAAAGATGTAACTCTGTGAGATGAATTAACAGAACACAGAGCAGTTTCTCCGAAAGCTTCTTTCCAGTTTTGAACGGAAGATATTTCCTTTTTCACCATAGCCCTCTATGGGCTTCCAAATATCCGTTTGCCAATTCCACAAGAACAGCCTTAGCGAAAGGCTTCTTGAAGGGAAAGATGTAACTCTGTGAGATGAATTAACAGAACACAGAGCAGTTTCTCAGAAAGCTTCTTTCCAGTTTTGAACGGAAGATATTTCCTTTTTCACCATAGCCCTCTTTGGGCTTCCAAATATCCCTTTGCCAATTCCACAAGAACAGCCTTAGCGAAAGGCTTCTTGAAGGGAAAGATGTAACTCTGTGAGGTGAATTAACAGAACACAGAGCAGTTTCTCAGAAAGCTTCTTTCCAGTTTTGAACGGAAGATATTTCCTTTTTCACCATAGCCCTCTATGGGCTTCCAAATATCCCTTTGCCAATTCCACAAGTACAGCCTTAGCGAAAGGCTTCTTGAAGGGAAAGATGTAACTCTGTGAGATGAATTAACAGAACACAGAGCAGTTTCTCAGAAAGCTTCTTTCCAGTTTTGAACGGAAGATATTTCCTTTTACACCATAGCCCTCTATGGGCTTCCAAATATCCCTTTGCCAATTCCACAAGAACAGCCTTAGCGAAAGGCTTCTTGAAGGGAAAGATGTAACACTGTGAGATGAGATAACAGAACACAGAACAGTTTCTCAGAAAGCTTCTTTCCAGTTTTGAACGGAAGATATTTCCTTTTTCACCGTAGCCCTCTATGGGCTTCCAAATATCCCTTTGCCAATTCCACAAGAACAGCCTTAGAGAAAGGCTTCTTGAAGGGAAAGATGTAACTCTGTGAGATGAATTAACAGAACACAGAGGAGTTTCTCAGAAAGCTTCTTTCCAGTTTTGAACGGAAGATATTTCCTTTTTCACCATAGCCGTCTATGGGCTTCCAAATATCCCTTTGCCAATTCCACAAGAACAGCCTTAGCGAAAGGCTTCTTGAAGGGAAAGATGTAACTCTGTGAGATAAATTAACAGAACACAGAGCAGTTTCTCAGAAAGCTTCTTTCCAGTTTTGAACGGAAGATATTTACTTTTTCACCTTAGCCGTCTATGGGCTTCCAAATATCCCTTTGCCAATTCCACAAGAACAGCCTTAGCGAAAGGCTTCTTGAAGGGAAAGATGTAACACTGTGAGATGAGATAACAGAACACAGAACAGTTTCTCAGAAAGCTTCTTTCCAGTTTTGAACGGAAGATATTTCCTTTTTCACCATAGCCCTCTATGGGCTTCCAAATATCCCTTTGCCAATTCCACAAGAACAGCCTTAGCGAAAGGCTTCTTGAAGGGAAAGATGTAACTCTGTGAGATGAATTAACAGAACACAGAGCAGTTTCTCAGAAAGCTTCTTTCCAGTTTTGAACCGAAGATATTTCCTTTTTCACCATAGCCCCCTATGGGCTTCCAAATATCCCTTTGCCAATTCCCCAAAAACAGCCTTAGCGAAAGGCTTCTTGAAGGGAAAGATGTAACTCTGTGAGATGAATTAACAGAACACAGAGCAGTTTCTCAGAAAGCTTCTTTCCAGTTTTGAACGGAAGATATTTTCTTTTTCACCATAGCCCTCTATGGGCTTCGAAATATCCCTTTGCCAATTCCACAAGAACAGCCTTAGCGAAAGACTTCTTGAAGGGAAAGATGTAACTCTGTGAGATGAATTAAGAGAACACAGAGCAGTTTCTCAGAAAGCTTCTTTCCAGTTTTGAATGGAAGATATTTCCTTTCTCACCATAGCCCTCTATGGGCTTCCAAATATCCCTTTGCCAATTCCACAAGAACAGCCTTAGCGAAAGGATTCTTGAAGGGAAAGATGTAACTCTGTGAGATGAATTATCAGAACAGAGAGCAGTTTCTCAGAAAGCGTCTTTCCAGTTTTGAACGGAAGATATTTCCTTTTTCACCATAGCCCCCTATGGGCTTCCAAATATCCCTTTGCCAATTCCCCAAAAACAGCCTTAGCGAAAGGCTTATTGAAGGGAAAGATGTAACTCTGTGAGATGAATTAACAGAACACAGAGCAGTTTCTCAGAAAGCTTCTTTCCAGTTTTGAACGGAAGATATTTCCTTTTTCACCATAGCCCTCTATGGGCTTCCAAATATCCCTGTGCCAATTCCACAAGAACAGCCTTAGCGAAAGGCTTCTTGAAGGGAAAGATGTAACTCTGTGAGATGAATTAACGGAACACAGAGCAGTTTCTCAGAAAACTTCTTTCCAGTTTTGAACGGAAGATATTTCCTTTTTCACCATAGCCCTCTATGGGCTTCCAAATATCCCTTTGCCAATTCCACAAGAACAGCCTTAGCGAAAGGCTTCTTGAAGGGAAAGATGTAACTCTGTGAGATGAATTAACAGAACACAGAGCAGTTTCTCAGAAAGCTTCTTTCCAGTTTTGAACGGAAGATATTTCCTTTTTCACCATAGCCCTCTATGGGCTTCCAAATATCCCTTTGCCAATTCCACAAGAACAGCCTTAGCGAAAGGCTTCTTGAACGGAAAGATGTAACTCTGTGAGATGAATTAACAGAACACAGAGCAGTTTCTCAGAAAGCTTCTTTCCAGTTTTGAACGGAAGATATTTCCTTTTTCACCATAGCCCTCCACGGGTTTCCAAATATCCCTTTGCCAATTCCACAAGAACAGCCTTAGCGAAAGGCTTCTTGAAGGGAAAGATGTAACTCTGTGAGACGAATTAACAGAATACAGAGCAGTTTCTCAGAAAGCTTCTTTCCAGTTTTGAACGGAAGATATTTCCTTTTTCACCATAGCCCTCTATGGGCTTAAACTATCCCTTTGCCAATTCCCCAAGAACAGCCTTAGCGAAAGGCTTCTTGAAGGGAAAGATGTAACTCTGTGAGATGAATTAACAGAACACAGAGCAGTTTCTCAGAAAGCTTCTTTCCAGTTTTGACGGAAGATATTTCCTTTTTCACCATAGCCCTCTATGGGCTTCCAAATATCCCTGTGCCAATTCCACAAGAACAGCCTTAGCGAAAGGCTTCTTGAAGGGAAAGATGTAACTCTGTGAGATGAATTAACAGAACACAGAGCAGTTTCTCAGAAAACTTCTTTCCAGTTTTGAACGGAAGATATTTCCTTTTTCACCATAGCCCTCTATGGGCTTCCAAATATCCCTTTGCCAATTCCACAAGAACAGCCTTAGCGAAAGGCTTCTTGAAGGGAAAGATGTAACTCTGTGAGATGAATTAACAGAACACGGAGCAGTTTCTCAGAAAGCTTCTTTCCAGTTTTGAACGGAAGATATTTCCTTTTTCACCATAGCCCTCCACGGGTTTCCAAATATCCCTTTGCCAATTCCACAAGAACAGCCTTAGCGAAAGGCTTCTTGAAGGGAAAGATGTAACTCTGTGAGACGAATTAACAGAACACAGAGCAGTTTCTCAGAAAGCTTCTTTCCAGTTTTGAACGGAAGATATTTCCTTTTTCACCATAGCCCTCTATGGGCTTAAACTATCCCTTTGCCAATTCCCCAAGAACAGCCTTAGCGAAAGGCTTCTTGAAGGGAAAGATGTAACTCTGTGAGACGAATTAACAGAACACAGAGCAGTTTCTCAGAAAGCTTCTTTCCAGTTTTGAACGGAAGATAATTCCTTTTTCACAATAGCCCTCTACAGGCTTCCAAATATCCCTTTGCCAATTCCACAAGAACAGTCTTAGCGAAAGGCTTCTTTAAGGGAAAGATATAACTCTGTGAGATGAATTAACAGAACACAGAGCAGTTTCTCAGAAAGCTTCTTTCCAGCTTTGAACGGAAGATATTTCCTTTTTCACCATAGCCCTCTATGGGTTAAACTATCCCTTTGCCAATTCCCCAAGAACAGAATTAGCGAAAGGCTTCTTGAAGGGAAAGATGTAACTCTATGAGATGAATTAACAGAACACAGAGCAGTTTCTCAGAAAGCTTCTTTCCAGTTTTGAACGGAAGATATTTCCTTTTTCACCATAGCCCTCTAGGGATTCCAAATATCCCTTTGCCATTTCCACAAGAACAGCCTTAGCGAAAGGCTTCTTGAAGGGAAAGATGTAACTCTGTGAGGTGAATTAACAGAACACAGAGCAGTTTCTCAGAAAGCTTCTTTCCAGTTTTGAACGGAAGATATTTCCTTTTTCACCATAGCCCTCTATGGGCTTCCAAATATCCCTTTGCCAATTCCACAAGAACAGCCTTAGCGAAAGGCTTCTTGAAGGGAAAGATGTAACTCTGTGAGATGAATTAACAGAACACAGAGCAGTTTCTCAGAATGCATCTTTCCAGTTTTGAACGGAAGATATTTCCTTTTTCACCATAGCCCTCTAGGGATTCCAAATATCCCTTTCCCATTTCCACAAGAACAGCCTTAGCGAAAGGCTTCTTGAAGGGAAAGATGTAACTCTGTGAGATGAATTAACAGAACAGAGAGCAGTTTCTCAGAAAGCTTCTTTCCAGTTTTGAACGGAAGATATTTCCTTTTTCACCATAGCCCTCTATGGGCTTCCAAATATCCCTTTGCCAATTCCACAAGAACAGCCTTAGCGAAAGGCTTCTTGAAGGAAAAGATGTAATTCTGTGAGATGAATTAACAGAACACAGAGCAGTTTCTCAGAAAGCTTCTTTCCAGTTTTGAACGGAAGATATTTTCATTTTCACCATAGCCCTCTTTGGGCTTCCCAATATCCCATTGCCAATTCCACAAGAACAGCCTTAGCGAAAGGCTTCTTGAAGGGAAAGATGTAACGCTGTGAGATGAATTAACAGAACACAGAGCAGTTTCTCAGAAAGCTTCTTTCCAGTTTTGAACGGAAGATATTTCCTTTTTCACCATAGCCCTCTATGGGCTTCCAAATATCCCTTTGCCAATTCCACAAGAACAGCCTTAGCGAAAGGCTTCTTGAAGTGAAAGGTGTAACTCTGTGAGATGAATTAACAGAACACAGAACAGTTTCTCAGAAAGCTTCTTTCCAGTTTTGAACGGAAGATATTTCCTTTTTCACCATAGCCCTCTATGGGCTTCCAAATATCCCTTTGCCAATTCCACAAGAACAGCCTTAGCGAAAGGCTTCTTGAAGTGAAAGATGTAACTCTGTGAGATGAATTAACAGAACACAGAACAGTTTCTCAGAAAGCTTCTTTCCAGTTTTGAACGGAAGATATTTCCTTTTTCACCATAGCCCTCTATGGGCTTCCAAATATCCCTTTGCCAATTCCACAAGAACCGCCTTACCGAAAGGCTTCTTGAAGGGAAAGATGTAACTCTGTGAGATGAATTAACAGAACACAGAGCAGTTTCTCAGAAAGCTTCTTTCCAGTTTTGAACGGAAGATATTTCCTTTTTCACCATAGCCCTCTATGGGCTTCCAAATATCCCTTTGCCAATTCCACAAGAACAGCCTTAGCGAAAGGCTTCTTGAAGGGAAAGATGTAACTCTGTGAGATGAATTAACAGAACACAGAGCAGTTTCTCAGAAAGCTTCTTTCCAGTTTTGAACGGAAGATATTTCCATTTTCACCATAGCCCTCTATGGGCTTCCAAATATCCCTTTGCCAATTCCACAAGAACAGCCTTAGCGAAAGGCTTCTTGAAGGGAAAGATGTAACTCTGTGAGATGAATTAACAGAACACAGAGCAGTTTCTCAGAAAGCTTCTTTCCAGTTTTGAACGGAAGATATTTCCATTTTCACCATAGCCCTCTTTGGGCTTCCCAATATCCCATTGGCAATTCCACAAGAACAGCCTTAGCGAAAGGCTTCTTGAAGGGAAAGATGTAACGCTGTGAGATGAATTAACAGAACACAGAGCAGTTTCTCAGAAAGCTTCTTTCCAGTTTTGAACGCAAGATATTTCCTTTTTCACCATAGCCCTCTATGGGCTTCCAAATATCCCTTTGCCAATTCCACAAGAACAGCCTTAGCGAAAGGCTTCTTGAAGGGAAAGATGTAACTCTGTGAGATGAATTAACAGAACACAGAGCAGTTTCTCCGAAAGCTTCTTTCCAGTTTTGAACGGAAGATATTTCCTTTTTCACCATAGCCCTCTATGGGCTTCCAAATATCCGTTTGCCAATTCCACAAGAACAGCCTTAGCGAAAGGCTTCTTGAAGGGAAAGATGTAACTCTGTGAGATGAATTAACAGAACACAGAGCAGTTTCTCAGAAAGCTTCTTTCCAGTTTTGAACGGAAGATATTTCCTTTTTCACCATAGCCCTCTTTGGGCTTCCAAATATCCCTTTGCCAATTCCACAAGAACAGCCTTAGCGAAAGGCTTCTTGAAGGGAAAGATGTAACTCTGTGAGGTGAATTAACAGAACACAGAGCAGTTTCTCAGAAAGCTTCTTTCCAGTTTTGAACGGAAGATATTTCCTTTTTCACCATAGCCCTCTATGGGCTTCCAAATATCCCTTTGCCAATTCCACAAGTACAGCCTTAGCGAAAGGCTTCTTGAAGGGAAAGATGTAACTCTGTGAGATGAATTAACAGAACACAGAGCAGTTTCTCAGAAAGCTTCTTTCCAGTTTTGAACGGAAGATATTTCCTTTTACACCATAGCCCTCTATGGGCTTCCAAATATCCCTTTGCCAATTCCACAAGAACAGCCTTAGCGAAAGGCTTCTTGAAGGGAAAGATGTAACACTGTGAGATGAGATAACAGAACACAGAACAGTTTCTCAGAAAGCTTCTTTCCAGTTTTGAACGGAAGATATTTCCTTTTTCACCGTAGCCCTCTATGGGCTTCCAAATATCCCTTTGCCAATTCCACAAGAACAGCCTTAGAGAAAGGCTTCTTGAAGGGAAAGATGTAACTCTGTGAGATGAATTAACAGAACACAGAGCAGTTTCTCAGAAAGCTTCTTTCCAGTTTTGAACGGAAGATATTTCCTTTTTCACCATAGCCGTCTATGGGCTTCCAAATATCCCTTTGCCAATTCCACAAGAACAGCCTTAGCGAAAGGCTTCTTGAAGGGAAAGATGTAACTCTGTGAGATAAATTAACAGAACACAGAGCAGTTTCTCAGAAAGCTTCTTTCCAGTTTTGAACGGAAGATATTTACTTTTTCACCTTAGCCGTCTATGGGCTTCCAAATATCCCTTTGCCAATTCCACAAGAACAGCCTTAGCGAAAGGCTTCTTGAAGGGAAAGATGTAACACTGTGAGATGAGATAACAGAACACAGAACAGTTTCTCAGAAAGCTTCTTTCCAGTTTTGAACGGAAGATATTTCCTTTTTCACCATAGCCCTCTATGGGCTTCCAAATATCCCTTTGCCAATTCCACAAGAACAGCCTTAGCGAAAGGCTTCTTGAAGGGAAAGATGTAACTCTGTGAGATGAATTAACAGAACACGGAGCAGTTTCTCAGAAAGCTTCTTTCCAGTTTTGAACGGAAGATATTTCCTTTCTCACCATAGCCCTCTATGGGCTTCCAAATATCCCTTTGCCAATTTCACAAGAACAGCCTTAGCGAAAGGATTCTTGAAGGGAAAGATGTAACTCTGCGAGATGAATTAACAGAACAGAGAGCAGTTTCTCAGAAAGCGTCTTTCCAGTTTTGAACGGAAGATATTTCCTTTTTCATCATAGCCCTCTATGGGCTTCCAAATATCCCTTTGCCAATTCCCCAAGAACAGACTTAGCGAAAGGCTTCTTGAAGGGAAAGATGTAACTCTGTGAGATGAATTAACAGAACATAGAACAGTTTCTCAGAAAGCTTCTTTCCAGTTTTGAACGGAAGATATTTCCTTTTTCACCGTAGCCCTCTATGGGCTTCCAAATATCCCTTTGCCAATTCCACAAGAACAGCCTTAGCGAAAGGCTTCTTGAAGGGAAAGATGTAACTCTGTGAGATGAATTAACAGAACACAGAGCAGTTTCTCAGAAAGTTTCTTTCCAGTTTTGAACGGAAGATATTTCCTTTTTCACCATAGCCCTCTATGGGCTTCCAAATATCCCTTTGCCAATTCCACAAGAACAGCCTTAGCGAAAGGCTTCTTGAAGGGAAAGATGTAACTCTGTGAGTTGAATTAACAGAACACAGAGCAGTTTCTCAGAAAGCTTCTTTCCAGTTTTGAACGGAAGATATTTCCTTTTTCACCATAGCCGTCTATGGGCTTCAAAATATCCCTTTGCCAATTCCACAAGAACAGCCTTAGCGAAAGGCTTCTTGAAGGGAAAGATGTAACACTGTGAGATGAGATAACAGAACACAGAACAGTTTCTCAGAAAGCTTCTTTCCAGTTTTGAACGGAAGATATTTCCTTTTTCACCATAGCCCTCTATGGGCTTCCAAATATCCCTTTGCCAATTCCACAAGAACAGCCTTAGCGAAAGGCTTCTTGAAGGGAAAGATGTAACTCTGTGAGATGAATTAACAGAACACGGAGCAGTTTCTCACAACGCTTCTTTCCAGTTTTGAACGGAAGATATTTCCTTTCTCACCATAGCCCTCTATGGGCTTCCAAATATCCCTTTGCCAATTCCACAAGAACAGCCTTAGCGAAAGGCTTCTTGAAGGGAAAGATGTAACTCTGTGAGATGAATTAACATAACAGAGAGCAGTTTCTCAGAAAGCGTCTTTCCAGTTTTGAACGGAAGATATTTCCTTTTTCATCATAGCCCTCTTTGGGCTTCCAAATATCCCTTTGCCAATTCCACAAGAACAGCCTTAGCGAAAGGCTTCTTGAAGGGAAAGATGTAACTCTGTGAGATGAATTAACAGAACACAAAGCAGTTTCTCAGAAAGCTTCTTTCCAGTTTTGAACGGAAGATATTTCCTTTTTCACCATAGCCCTCTATGGGCTTCCAAATATCCCTTTGCCAATTCCCCAAGAACAGCCTTAGCGAAAGGCTTCTTGAAGGGAAAGATGTAACTCTGTGAGATGAATTAACAGAACACAGAGCAGTTTCTCAGAAAGCTTCTTTCCAGTTTTGAACGGAAGATATTTCCTTTTTCACCATAGCCCTCTATGGGCTTCCAAATATCCCTTTGCCAATTCCACAAGAACAGCCTTAGCGAAAGGCTTCTTGAAGGGAAAGATGTAACTCTGTGAGATGAATTAACAGAACACAGAGCAGTTTCTCAGAAAGCTTCTTTCCAGTTTTGAACGGAAGATATTTCCTTTTTCACCATAGCCCTCTATGGGCTTAAACTATCCCTATGCCAATTCCCCAAGAACAGCCTTAGCGAAAGGCTTCTTGAAGGGAAAGATGTAACTCTGTGAGATGAATTAAGAGAACACAGAGCAGTTTCTCAGAAAGTTTCTTTCCAGTTTTGAACGGAAGATATTTCCTTTTTCACCATAGCCCTCTATGGGCTTCCAAATATCCCTTTGCCAATTCCACAAGAACAGCCTTAGCGAAAGGCTTCTTGAAGGGAAAGATGTAACTCTGTGAGATGAATTAACAGAACACAGAGCAGTTTCTCAGAAAGCTTCTTTCCAGTTTTGAACGGAAGATATTTCCTTTTTCACCATAGCCCTCTTTGGGCTTCCCAATATCCCATTGCCAATTCCACAAGAACAGCCTTAGCGAAAGGCTTCTTGAAGGGAAAGATGTAACTCTGTGAGATGAATTAACAGGACACAGAGCAGTTTCTCAGAAAGCTTCTTTCCAGTTTTGAACGGAAGATATTTCCTTTTTCACCATAGCCCTCTATGGGCTTCCAAATATCCCTTTGCCAATTCCACAAGAACAGCCTTAGCGAAAGGCTTCTTGAAGGGAAAGATGTAACTCTGTGACATGAATTAACAGAACACAGAGCAGTTTCTCCGAAAGCTTCTTTCCAGTTTTGAACGGAAGATATTTCCTTTTTCACCATAGCCCTCTATGGGCTTCCAAATATCCCTTTGCCAATTCCCCAAGAACAGCCTTAGCGAAAGGCTTCTTGAAGGGAAAGATGTAACTCTGTGAGATGAATTAACAGAAAACAGAGCAGTTTCTCAGAAAGCTTCTTTCCAGTTTTGAACGGAAGATATTTCCTTTTTCACCATAGCCCTCTATGGGCTTCCAAATATCCCTTTGCCAATTCCACAAGAACAGCCTTAGCGAAAGGCTTCTTGAAGGGAAAGATGTAACTCTGTGAGATGAATTAACAGAACACAGAGCAGTTTCTCAGAAAGCTTCTTTCCAGTTTTGAACGGAAGATATTTCCTTTTTCACCATAGCCCTCTATGGGCTTCCAAATATCCCTTTGCCAATTCCCCAAGAACAGCCTTATCGAAAGGCTTCTTGAAGGGAAAGATGTAACTCTGTGAGATGAATTAACAGAACACAGAGCAGTTTCTCAGAATGCTTCTTTCCAGTTTTGAACGGAAGATATTTCCTTTTTCACCATAGCGCTCTATGGGCTTCCAAATATCCCTTTGCCAATTCCACAAGAACAGCCTTAGCGAAAGACTTCTTGAAGGGAAAGATGTAACTCTGTGAGATGAATTTTTTTTTTTTTTTTTTTTTTTTTTTTTTTTTTTTTTTTTTTTTAGAGACGGAGTCTCGCTCTGTCGCCCAGGCTGGAGTGCAGTGGCGCAATCTCGGCTCACTGCAAGCTCCGCCTCCCGGGTTCACGCCATTCTCCTACTTCAGCCTCCCGAGTAGCTGGGACTACAGGTGCCCTCCACTGCACCCGGCTAATTTTTTTCTATTTTTTAGTAGAGACAGTGTTTCACCATGGTCTCGATCTCCTGAGCTTGTGATCCGCCCGCCTCGGCCTCCCAAAGTGCTGGGATTACAGGCGTGAGCCACCGCGCCAGAACACAGAGCAGTTTCTCAGAAAGATTCTTTCCAGTTTTGAATGGAAGATATTTCCTTTTTCACCATAGCCCTCTAAGGGCTTCCAAATATCCCTTTGCCAATTCCCCAAGAACAGCCTTAGCGAAAGGCTTCTTGAATTGAAAGATGTAACTCTGTGAGATGAATTAACAGAACATAGAACAGTTTCTCAGAAAGCTTCTTTCCTGTTTTGAACGGAAGATATTTCCTTTTTCACCGAAGCCCTCTATGGGCTTCCAAATATCCCTTTGCCAATTCCACAAGAACAGCCTTAGCGAAAGGCTTCTTGAAAGGAAAGGTGTAACTCTGTGAGATGAATTAACAGAACACAGAGCAGTTTCTCAGAAAGCTTCTTTCCAGTTTTGAACGGAAGATATTTCCTTTTTCACCATAGCCCTCTATGGGCTTCCAAATATCCCTTTGCCAATTCCACAAGAACAGCCTTAGCGAAAGGCTTCTTGAAGGGAAAGATGTAACTCTGTGAGATGAATTTTTTTTTTTTTTTTTTTTTGAGACGGAGTCTCGCTCTGTCGCCCAGGCTGGAGTGCAGTGGCGCAATCTCGGCTCACTGCAAGCTCCGCCTCCCGGGTTCACGCCATTCTCCTTCTTCAGCCTCCCGAGTAGCTGGGACTACAGGTGCCCTCCACTGCACCCGGCTAATTTTTTTCTATTTTTTAGTAGAGACAGAGTTTCACCATGGTCTCGATCTCCTGACCTTGTGATCCGCCCGCCTCGGCCTCCCAAAGTGCTGGGATTACAGGCGTGAGCCACCGCGCCAGAACACAGAGCAGTTTCTCAGAAAGATTCTTTCCAGTTTTGAATGGAAGATATTTCCTTTTTCACCATAGCCCTCTAAGGGCTTCCAAATATCCTTTTGCCAATTCCACAAGAACAGCCATAGCGAAAGGCTTCTTGAAGGGAAAGAGGTAACTCTGTGAGATGAATTAACAGAACACAGAGCAGTTTCTCAGAAAGCTTCTTTCCAGTTTTGAACGGAAGATATTTCCTTTTTCACCATAGCCCTCTATGGGCTTCCAAATATCCCTTTGCCAATTCCACAAGAACAGCCTTAGCGAAAGGCTTCTTGAAGGGAAAGATGTAACTCTGTGAGATGAATTAACAGAACACAGAGCAGTTTCTCAGAAAGCTTCTTTCCAGTTTTGAACGGAAGATATTTCCTTTTTCACCATAGCCCTCTATGGGCTTCCAAATATCCCTTTGCCAATTCCACAAGAACAGCCTTAGCGAAACGCTTTTTGAAGGGAAAGATGTAACTCTGTGAGATGAATTAACAGAACACAAAGCAGTTTCTCAGAAAGCTTCTTTCCAGTTTTGAACGGAAGGTATTTCCTTTTTCACCATAGCCCTCTATGGGCTTAAAAATATCCCTTTGCCAATTCCACAAGAACAGCCTTAGCGAAAGGCTTCTTGAAGGGAAAGATGTAACTCTGTGAGACGAATTAACAGAACACAGAGCTGTTTCTCAGAAAGCTTCTTTCCAGTTTTGAACGGAAGATAATTCCTTTTTCACCATAGCCCTCTACGGGCTTCCAAATATCGCTTTGCCAATTCCACAAGAACAGCCTTAGGGAAAGGCTTCTTGAAGGGAAAGATGTAACTCTGTGAGATGAATTAACAGAACACAGAGCAGTTTCTCAGAAAGCTTCTTTCCAGTTTTGAACGGAAGATATTTCCTTTCTCACCATAGCCCTCTAAGGGCTTCCAAATATCCCTTTGCCAATTCCAAAAGAACAGCTTTAGCCAAAGGCTTCTTGAAGGGAAAGATGTAACTCTGTGAGATGAATTAACAGAACAGAGAGCAGTTTCTCAGAAAGCTTCTTTCCAGTTTTGAACGGAAGATATTTCCTTTTTCACCATAGCCGTCTATGGGCTTCCAAATATCCCTTTGCCAATTCCACAAGAACAGCCTTAGCGAAAGGCTTCTTGAAGGGAAAGATGTAACACTGTGAGATGAGATAACAGAACACAGAACAGTTTCTCAGAAAGCTTCTTTCCAGTTTTGAACGGAAGATATTTCCTTTTTCACCATAGCCCTCTATGGGCTTCCAAATATCCCTTTGCCAATTCCACAAGAACAGCCTTAGCGAAAGGCTTCTTGAAGGGAAAGATGTAACTCTGTGAGATGAATTAACAGAACACGGAGCAGTTTCTCAGAAAGCTTCTTTCCAGTTTTGAACGGAAGATATTTCCTTTCTCACCATAGCCCTCTATGGGCTTCCAAATATCCCTTTGCCAATTCCACAAGAACAGCCTTAGCGAAAGGATTCTTGAATGGAAAGATGTAACTCTGTGAGATGAATTAACAGAACAGAGAGCAGTTTCTCAGAAAGCGTCTTTCCAGTTTTGAACGGAAGATATTTCCTTTTTCATCATAGACCTCTATGGGCTTCCAAATATCCCTTTGCCAATTCCCCAAGAACAGCCTTAGCGAAAGGCTTCTTGAAGGGAAAGATGTAACTCTGTGAGATGAATTAACAGAACATAGAACAGTTTCTCAGAAAGCTTCTTTCCTGTTTTGAACGGAAGATATTTCCTTTTTCACCGAAGCCCTCTATGGGCTTCCAAATATCCCTTTGCCAATTCCACAAGAACAGCCTTAGCGAACGGCTTCTTGAAAGGAAAGGTGTAACTCTGTGAGATGAATTAACAGAACACAGAGCAGTTTCTCAGAAAGCTTCTTTCCAGTTTTGAACGGAAGATATTTCCTTTTTCACCATAGCCCTCTATGGGCTTCCAAATATCCCTTTGCCAATTCCACAAGAACAGCCTTAGCGAAAGGCTTCTTTAAGGGAAAGATGTAACTCTGTGAGATGAATTAACAGAACACAGAGCAGATTCTCAGAAAGCTTCTTTCCAGTTTTGAACGGAAGATATTTCCTTTTTCACCATAGCCCTCTAGGGATTCCAAATATCCCTTTGCCAATTCCACAAGAACAGCCTTAGCGAAAGGCTTCTTGAAGGGAAAGATGTAACTCTGTGAGATGAATTAACAGAACACAGAGCAGTTTCTCAGAAAGCTTCTTTCCAGTTTTGAAAGGAAGATATTTCCTTTTTCACCATAGCCCTCTATGGGCTTAAACTATCCCTTTGCCAATTCCCCAAGAACAGCCTTAGCGAAAGGCTTCTTGAAGGGAAAGGTGTAACTCTGTGAGATGAATTAACAGAACACAGAGCAGTTTCTCAGAAAGCTTCTTTCCAGTTTTGAACGGAAGATATTTCCTTTTTCACCATAGCCCTCTATGGTCTTCCAAATATCCCTTTGCCAATTCCACAAGAACAGCCTTAGCGAAAGGCTTCTTGAAGGGAAAGATGTAACTCTGTGAGATGAATTTTTTTTTTTTTTTTTTTTTTTTTTTGAGACGGAGTCTCGCTCTGTCGCCCAGGCTGGAGTGCAGTGGCGCAATCTCAGCTCACTGCAAGCTCCGCCTCCCGGGTTCACGCCATTCTCCTACTTCAGCCTCCCGAGTAGCTGGGACTACAGGTGCCATCCACTGCACCCGGCTAATTTTTTTCTATTTTTTAGTAGAGACAGGGTTTCACCATGGTCTCGATCTCCTGACCTTGTGATCCGCCCGCCTCGGCCTCCCAAAGTGCTGGGATTACAGGCGTGAGCCACCGCGCCAGAACACAGAGCAGTTTCTCAGAAAGTTTCTTTCCAGTTTTGAACGGAAGATATTTCCTTTTTCACCATAGCCCTCTATGGGCTTCCAAATATCCCTTTGCCAATTCCACAAGAACAGCCTTAGCGAAAGGCTTCTTGAAGGGAAAGATGTAACTCTGTGAGATAAATTAACAGAACACAGAGCAGTTTCTCAGAAAGCTTCTTTCCAGTTTTGAACGGAAGATATTTACTTTTTCACCTTAGCCGTCTATGGGCTTCCAAATATCCCTTTGCCAATTCCACAAGAACAGCCTTAGCGAAAGGCTTCTTGAAGGGAAAGATGTAACACTGTGAGATGAGATAACAGAACACAGAACAGTTTCTCAGAAAGCTTCTTTCCAGTTTTGAACGGAAGATATTTCCTTTTTCACCATAGCCCTCTATGGGCTTCCAAATATCCCTTTGCCAATTCCACAAGAACAGCCTTAGCGAAAGGCTTCTTGAAGGGAAAGATGTAACTCTGTGAGATGAATTAACAGAACACGGAGCAGTTTCTCAGAAAGCTTCTTTCCAGTTTTGAACGGAAGATATTTCCTTTCTCACCATAGCCCTCTATGGGCTTCCAAATATCCCTTTGCCAATTTCACAAGAACAGCCTTAGCGAAAGGATTCTTGAAGGGAAAGATGTAACTCTGCGAGATGAATTAACAGAACAGAGAGCAGTTTCTCAGAAAGCGTCTTTCCAGTTTTGAACGGAAGATATTTCCTTTTTCATCATAGCCCTCTATGGGCTTCCAAATATCCCTTTGCCAATTCCCCAAGAACAGACTTAGCGAAAGGCTTCTTGAAGGGAAAGATGTAACTCTGTGAGATGAATTAACAGAACACAGAGCAGTTTCTCAGAAAGTTTCTTTCCAGTTTTGAACGGAAGATATTTCCTTTTTCACCATAGCCCTCTATGGGCTTCCAAATATCCCTTTGCCAATTCCACAAGAACAGCCTTAGCGAAAGGCTTCTTGAAGGGAAAGATGTAACTCTGTGAGTTGAATTAACAGAACACAGAGCAGTTTCTCAGAAAGCTTCTTTCCAGTTTTGAACGGAAGATATTTCCTTTTTCACCATAGCCGTCTATGGGCTTCAAAATATCCCTTTGCCAATTCCACAAGAACAGCCTTAGCGAAAGGCTTCTTGAAGGGAAAGATGTAACACTGTGAGATGAGATAACAGAACACAGAACAGTTTCTCAGAAAGCTTCTTTCCAGTTTTGAACGGAAGATATTTCCTTTTTCACCATAGCCCTCTATGGGCTTCCAAATATCCCTTTGCCAATTCCACAAGAACAGCCTTAGCGAAAGGCTTCTTGAAGGGAAAGATGTAACTCTGTGAGATGAATTAACAGAACACGGAGCAGTTTCTCACAACGCTTCTTTCCAGTTTTGAACGGAAGATATTTCCTTTCTCACCATAGCCCTCTATGGGCTTCCAAATATCCCTTTGCCAATTCCACAAGAACAGCCTTAGCGAAAGGCTTCTTGAAGGGAAAGATGTAACTCTGTGAGATGAATTAACATAACAGAGAGCAGTTTCTCAGAAAGCGTCTTTCCAGTTTTGAACGGAAGATATTTCCTTTTTCATCATAGCCCTCTTTGGGCTTCCAAATATCCCTTTGCCAATTCCACAAGAACAGCCTTAGCGAAAGGCTTCTTGAAGGGAAAGATGTAACTCTTTGAGATGAATTAACAGAACACAAAGCAGTTTCTCAGAAAGCTTCTTTCCAGTTTTGAACGGAAGATATTTCCTTTTTCACCATAGCCCTCTATGGGCTTCCAAATATCCCTTTGCCAATTCCCCAAGAACAGCCTTAGCGAAAGGCTTCTTGAAGGGAAAGATGTAACTCTGTGAGATGAATTAACAGAACACAGAGCAGTTTCTCAGAAAGCTTCTTTCCAGTTTTGAACGGAAGATATTTCCTTTTTCACCATAGCCCTCTATGGGCTTCCAAATATCCCTTTGCCAATTCCACAAGAACAGCCTTAGCGAAAGGCTTCTTGAAGGGAAAGATGTAACTCTGTGAGATGAATTAACAGAACACAGAGCAGTTTCTCAGAAAGCTTCTTTCCAGTTTTGAACGGAAGATATTTCCTTTTTCACCATAGCCCTCTATGGGCTTAAACTATCCCTATGCCAATTCCCCAAGAACAGCCTTAGCGAAAGGCTTCTTGAAGGGAAAGATGTAACTCTGTGAGATGAATTAAGAGAACACAGAGCAGTTTCTCAGAAAGTTTCTTTCCAGTTTTGAACGGAAGATATTTCCTTTTTCACCATAGCCCTCTATGGGCTTCCAAATATCCCTTTGCCAATTACCAAGAACAGCCTTAGCGAAAGGCTTCTTGAAGGGAAAGATGTAACTCTGTGAGATGAATTAACAGAACACAGAGCAGTTTCTCAGAAAGCTTCTTTCCAGTTTTGAACGGAAGATATTTCCTTTTTCACCATAGCCCTCTTTGGGCTTCCCAATATCCCATTGCCAATTCCACAAGAACAGCCTTAGCGAAAGGCTTCTTGAAGGGAAAGATGTAACTCTGTGAGATGAATTAACAGGACACAGAGCAGTTTCTCAGAAAGCTTCTTTCCAGTTTTGAACGGAAGATATTTCCTTTTTCACCATAGCCCTCTATGGGCTTCCAAATATCCCTTTGCCAATTCCACAAGAACAGCCTTAGCGAAAGGCTTCTTGAAGGGAAAGATGTAACTCTGTGACATGAATTAACAGAACACAGAGCAGTTTCTCCGAAAGCTTCTTTCCAGTTTTGAACGGAAGATATTTCCTTTTTCACCATAGCCCTCTATGGGCTTCCAAATATCCCTTTGCCAATTCCCCAAGAGCAGCCTTAGCGAAAGGCTTCTTGAAGGGAAAGATGTAACTCTGTGAGATGAATTAACAGAAAACAGAGCAGTTTCTCAGAAAGCTTCTTTCCAGTTTTGAACGGAAGATATTTCCTTTTTCACCATAGCCCTCTATGGGCTTCCAAATATCCCTTTGCCAATTCCACAAGAACAGCCTTAGCGAAAGGCTTCTTGAAGGGAAAGATGTAACTCTGTGAGATGAATTAACAGAACACAGAGCAGTTTCTCAGAAAGCTTCTTTCCAGTTTTGAACGGAAGATATTTCCTTTTTCACCATAGCCCTCTATGGGCTTCCAAATATCCCTTTGCCAATTCCCCAAGAACAGCCTTATCGAAAGGCTTCTTGAAGGGAAAGATGTAACTCTGTGAGATGAATTAACAGAACACAGAGCAGTTTCTCAGAATGCTTCTTTCCAGTTTTGAACGGAAGATATTTCCTTTTTCACCATAGCGCTCTATGGGCTTCCAAATATCCCTTTGCCAATTCCACAAGAACAGCCTTAGCGAAAGACTTCTTGAAGGGAAAGATGTAACTCTGTGAGATGAATTTTTTTTTTTTTTTTTTTTTTTTTTTTTTTTTTTTTTTTTTTTTAGAGACGGAGTCTCGCTCTGTCGCCCAGGCTGGAGTGCAGTGGCGCAATCTCGGCTCACTGCAAGCTCCGCCTCCCGGGTTCACGCCATTCTCCTACTTCAGCCTCCCGAGTAGCTGGGACTACAGGTGCCCTCCACTGCACCCGGCTAATTTTTTTCTATTTTTTAGTAGAGACAGTGTTTCACCATGGTCTCGATCTCCTGAGCTTGTGATCCGCCCGCCTCGGCCTCCCAAAGTGCTGGGATTACAGGCGTGAGCCACCGCGCCAGAACACAGAGCAGTTTCTCAGAAAGATTCTTTCCAGTTTTGAATGGAAGATATTTCCTTTTTCACCATAGCCCTCTAAGGGCTTCCAAATATCCCTTTGCCAATTCCCCAAGAACAGCCTTAGCGAAAGGCTTCTTGAATTGAAAGATGTAACTCTGTGAGATGAATTAACAGAACATAGAACAGTTTCTCAGAAAGCTTCTTTCCTGTTTTGAACGGAAGATATTTCCTTTTTCACCGAAGCCCTCTATGGGCTTCCAAATATCCCTTTGCCAATTCCACAAGAACAGCCTTAGCGAAAGGCTTCTTGAAAGGAAAGGTGTAACTCTGTGAGATGAATTAACAGAACACAGAGCAGTTTCTCAGAAAGCTTCTTTCCAGTTTTGAACGGAAGATATTTCCTTTTTCACCATAGCCCTCTATGGGCTTCCAAATATCCCTTTGCCAATTCCACAAGAACAGCCTTAGCGAAAGGCTTCTTGAAGGGAAAGATGTAACTCTGTGAGATGAATTTTTTTTTTTTTTTTTTTTTGAGACGGAGTCTCGCTCTGTCGCCCAGGCTGGAGTGCAGTGGCGCAATCTCGGCTCACTGCAAGCTCCGCCTCCCGGGTTCACGCCATTCTCCTTCTTCAGCCTCCCGAGTAGCTGGGACTACAGGTGCCCTCCACTGCACCCGGCTAATTTTTTTCTATTTTTTAGTAGAGACAGAGTTTCACCATGGTCTCGATCTCCTGACCTTGTGATCCGCCCGCCTCGGCCTCCCAAAGTGCTGGGATTACAGGCGTGAGCCACCGCGCCAGAACACAGAGCAGTTTCTCAGAAAGATTCTTTCCAGTTTTGAATGGAAGATATTTCCTTTTTCACCATAGCCCTCTAAGGGCTTCCAAATATCCTTTTGCCAATTCCACAAGAACAGCCATAGCGAAAGGCTTCTTGAAGGGAAAGAGGTAACTCTGTGAGATGAATTAACAGAACACAGAGCAGTTTCTCAGAAAGCTTCTTTCCAGTTTTGAACGGAAGATATTTCCTTTTTCACCATAGCCCTCTATGGGCTTCCAAATATCCCTTTGCCAATTCCACAAGAACAGCCTTAGCGAAAGGCTTCTTGAAGGGAAAGATGTAACTCTGTGAGATGAATTAACAGAACACAGAGCAGTTTCTCAGAAAGCTTCTTTCCAGTTTTGAACGGAAGATATTTCCTTTTTCACCATAGCCCTCTATGGGCTTCCAAATATCCCTTTGCCAATTCCACAAGAACAGCCTTAGCGAAACGCTTTTTGAAGGGAAAGATGTAACTCTGTGAGATGAATTAACAGAACACAAAGCAGTTTCTCAGAAAGCTTCTTTCCAGTTTTGAACGGAAGGTATTTCCTTTTTCACCATAGCCCTCTATGGGCTTAAAAATATCCCTTTGCCAATTCCACAAGAACAGCCTTAGCGAAAGGCTTCTTGAAGGGAAAGATGTAACTCTGTGAGACGAATTAACAGAACACAGAGCTGTTTCTCAGAAAGCTTCTTTCCAGTTTTGAACGGAAGATAATTCCTTTTTCACCATAGCCCTCTACGGGCTTCCAAATATCGCTTTGCCAATTCCACAAGAACAGCCTTAGGGAAAGGCTTCTTGAAGGGAAAGATGTAACTCTGTGAGATGAATTAACAGAACACAGAGCAGTTTCTCAGAAAGCTTCTTTCCAGTTTTGAACGGAAGATATTTCCTTTCTCACCATAGCCCTCTAAGGGCTTCCAAATATCCCTTTGCCAATTCCAAAAGAACAGCTTTAGCCAAAGGCTTCTTGAAGGGAAAGATGTAACTCTGTGAGATGAATTAACAGAACAGAGAGCAGTTTCTCAGAAAGCTTCTTTCCAGTTTTGAACGGAAGATATTTCCTTTTTCACCATAGCCGTCTATGGGCTTCCAAATATCCCTTTGCCAATTCCACAAGAACAGCCTTAGCGAAAGGCTTCTTGAAGGGAAAGATGTAACACTGTGAGATGAGATAACAGAACACAGAACAGTTTCTCAGAAAGCTTCTTTCCAGTTTTGAACGGAAGATATTTCCTTTTTCACCATAGCCCTCTATGGGCTTCCAAATATCCCTTTGCCAATTCCACAAGAACAGCCTTAGCGAAAGGCTTCTTGAAGGGAAAGATGTAACTCTGTGAGATGAATTAACAGAACACGGAGCAGTTTCTCAGAAAGCTTCTTTCCAGTTTTGAACGGAAGATATTTCCTTTCTCACCATAGCCCTCTATGGGCTTCCAAATATCCCTTTGCCAATTCCACAAGAACAGCCTTAGCGAAAGGATTCTTGAATGGAAAGATGTAACTCTGTGAGATGAATTAACAGAACAGAGAGCAGTTTCTCAGAAAGCGTCTTTCCAGTTTTGAACGGAAGATATTTCCTTTTTCATCATAGACCTCTATGGGCTTCCAAATATCCCTTTGCCAATTCCCCAAGAACAGCCTTAGCGAAAGGCTTCTTGAAGGGAAAGATGTAACTCTGTGAGATGAATTAACAGAACATAGAACAGTTTCTCAGAAAGCTTCTTTCCTGTTTTGAACGGAAGATATTTCCTTTTTCACCGAAGCCCTCTATGGGCTTCCAAATATCCCTTTGCCAATTCCACAAGAACAGCCTTAGCGAACGGCTTCTTGAAAGGAAAGGTGTAACTCTGTGAGATGAATTAACAGAACACAGAGCAGTTTCTCAGAAAGCTTCTTTCCAGTTTTGAACGGAAGATATTTCCTTTTTCACCATAGCCCTCTATGGGCTTCCAAATATCCCTTTGCCAATTCCACAAGAACAGCCTTAGCGAAAGGCTTCTTTAAGGGAAAGATGTAACTCTGTGAGATGAATTAACAGAACACAGAGCAGATTCTCAGAAAGCTTCTTTCCAGTTTTGAACGGAAGATATTTCCTTTTTCACCATAGCCCTCTAGGGATTCCAAATATCCCTTTGCCAATTCCACAAGAACAGCCTTAGCGAAAGGCTTCTTGAAGGGAAAGATGTAACTCTGTGAGATGAATTAACAGAACACAGAGCAGTTTCTCAGAAAGCTTCTTTCCAGTTTTGAAAGGAAGATATTTCCTTTTTCACCATAGCCCTCTATGGGCTTAAACTATCCCTTTGCCAATTCCCCAAGAACAGCCTTAGCGAAAGGCTTCTTGAAGGGAAAGGTGTAACTCTGTGAGATGAATTAACAGAACACAGAGCAGTTTCTCAGAAAGCTTCTTTCCAGTTTTGAACGGAAGATATTTCCTTTTTCACCATAGCCCTCTATGGTCTTCCAAATATCCCTTTGCCAATTCCACAAGAACAGCCTTAGCGAAAGGCTTCTTGAAGGGAAAGATGTAACTCTGTGAGATGAATTTTTTTTTTTTTTTTTTTTTTTTTTTGAGACGGAGTCTCGCTCTGTCGCCCAGGCTGGAGTGCAGTGGCGCAATCTCAGCTCACTGCAAGCTCCGCCTCCCGGGTTCACGCCATTCTCCTACTTCAGCCTCCCGAGTAGCTGGGACTACAGGTGCCATCCACTGCACCCGGCTAATTTTTTTCTATTTTTTAGTAGAGACAGGGTTTCACCATGGTCTCGATCTCCTGACCTTGTGATCCGCCCGCCTCGGCCTCCCAAAGTGCTGGGATTACAGGCGTGAGCCACCGCGCCAGAACACAGAGCAGTTTCTCAGAAAGTTTCTTTCCAGTTTTGAACGGAAGATATTTCCTTTTTCACCATAGCCCTCTATGGGCTTCCAAATATCCCTTTGCCAATTCCACAAGAACAGCCTTAGCGAAAGGCTTCTTGAAGGGAAAGATGTAACTCTGTGAGATGAATTAACAGAACACAGAGCAGTTTCTCAGAAAGCTTCTTTCCAGTTTTGAACGGAAGATATTTCCTTTTTCACCATAGCCCTCTTTGGGCTTCCCAATATCCCATTGCCAATTCCACAAGAACAGCCTTAGCGAAAGGCTTCTTGAAGGGAAAGATGTAACTCTGTGAGATGAATTAACAGGACACAGAGCAGTTTCTCAGAAAGCTTCTTTCCAGTTTTGAACGGAAGATATTTCCTTTTTCACCATAGCCCTCTATGGGCTTCCAAATATCCCTTTGCCAATTCTACAAGAACAGCCTTAGCGAAAGGCTTCTTGAAGGGAAAGATGTAACTCTGTGACATGAATTAACAGAACACAGAGCAGTTTCTCCGAAAGCTTCTTTCCAGTTTTGAACGGAAGATATTTCCTTTTTCACCATAGCCCTCTATGGGCTTCCAAATATCCCTTTGCCAATTCCACAAGAACAGCCTTAGCGAAAGGCTTCTTGAAGGGAAAGATGTAACTCTGTGAGATGAACTAACAGAAAACAGAGCAGTTTCTCAGAAAGCTTCTTTCCAGTTTTGAACGGAAGATATTTCCTTTTTCACCATAGCCCTCTATGGGCTGCCAAATATCCCTTTGCCAATTCCACAAGAACAGCCTTAGCGAAAGGCTTCTTGAAGGGAAAGATGTAACTCTGTGTGATGAATTAACAGAACACAGAGCAGTTTCTCAGAAAGCTTCTTTCCAGTTTTGAACGGAAGATATTTCCTTTTTCACCATAGCCCTCTATGGGCTTCCAAATATCCCTTTGCCAATTCCCCAAGAACAGCCTTATCGAAAGGCTTCTTGAAGGGAAAGATGTAACTCTGTGAGATGAATTAACAGAACACAGAGCAGTTTCTCAGAAAGCTTCTTTCCAGGTTTGAACGGAAGATATTTCCTTTTTCACCATAGCCCTCTATGGGCTTCCAAATATCCCTTTGCCAATTCCACAAGAACAGCCTTAGCGAAAGGCTTCTTGAAAGGAAAGGTGTAACTCTGTGAGATGAATTAACAGAACACAGAGCAGTTTCTCAGAATGCTTCTTTCCAGTTTTGAACTTAAGATATTTCCTTTTTCACCATAGCCCTCTATGGGCTTCCAAATATCCCTTTGCCAATTCCACAAAAACAGCCTTAGCGAAAGGCTTCTTGAAGGGAAAGATGTAACTCTGTGAGATGAATTTTTTTTTTTTTTTTTTTTTTTTTTTTTTTTTTTTTTTTTTTTTTTTTTGAGACGGAGTCTCGCTCTGTCGCCCAGGCTGGAGTGCAGTGGCGCAATCTCGGCTCACGGCAAGCTCCGCCTCCCGGGTTCACGCCATTCTCCTACTTCAGCCTCCCGAGTAGCTGGGACTACAGGTGCCCTCCACTGCACCCGGCTAATTTTTTTCTATTTTTTAGTAGAGACAGAGTTTCACCATGGTCTCGATCTCCTGACCTTGTGATCCGCCCGCCTCGGCCTCCCAAAGTGCTGGGATTACAGGCGTGAGCCACCGCGCCAGAACACAGAGCAGTTTCTCAGAAAGATTCTTTCCAGTTTTGAACGGAAGATATTTCCTTTTTCACCATAGCCCTCTAAGGGCTTCCAAATATCCTTTTGCCAATTCCACAAGAACAGCCTTAGCGAAAGGCTTCTTGAAGGGAAAGATGTAACTCTGTGAGACGAATTAACAGAACACAGAGCTGTTTCTCAGAAAGCTTCTTTCCAGTTTTGAACGGAAGATATTTCCTTTCTCACCATAGCCCTCTATGGGCTTCCAAATATCCCTTTGCCAATTCCACAAGAACAGCCTTAGCGAAAGGCTTCTTGAAGGGAAAGATGTAACTCTGTGAGATGAATTAACAGAACAGAGAGCAGTTTCTCAGAAAGCGTCTTTCCAGTTTTGAACGGAAGATATTTCCTTTTTCATCATAGCCCTCTTTGGGCTTCCAAATATCCCTTTGCCAATTCCACAAGAACAGCCTTAGCGAAAGGCTTCTTGAAGGGAAAGATGTAACTCTGTGAGATGAATTTTTTTTTTTTTTTTTTTTTTTTTTGAGACGGAGTCTCGCTCTGTCGCCCAGGCTGGAGTGCAGTGGCGCAATCTCGGCTCACTGCAAGCTCCGAATCCCGGGTTCACGCCATTCTCCTACTTCAGCCTCCCGAGTAGCTGGGACTACAGGTGCCCTCCACTGCACCCGGCTAATTTTTTTATATTTTTTAGTAGAGACAGTGTTTCACCATGGTCTCGATCTCCTGACCTTGTGATCCGCCCGCCTCGGCCTCCCAAAGTGCTGGGATTACAGGCGTGAGCCACCGCGCCAGAACACAGAGCAGTTTCTCAGAAAGATTCTTTCCAGTTTTGAACGGAAGATATTTCCTTTTTCACCATAGCCCTCTATGGGCTTCCAAATATCCTTTTGCCAATTCCACAAGAACAGCCTTAGCGAAAGGCTTCTTGAAGGGAAAGAGGTAACTCTGTGAGATGAATTAACAGAACACAGAGCAGTTTCTCAGACAGCTTCTTTCCAGTTTTGAACGGAAGATATTTCATTTTTCACCATAGCCCTCTATGGGCTTCCAAATATCCCTTTGCCAATTCCACAAGAACAGCCTTAGCGAAAGGCTTCTTGAAGGGAAAGATGTAACTCTGTGAGATGAATTAACAGAACACGGAGCAGTTTCTCAGAAAGCTTCTTTCCAGTTTTGAACGGAAGATATTTCCTTTCTCACCATAGCCCTCTATGGGCTTCCAAATATCCCTTTGCCAATTCCACAAGAACAGCCTTAGCGAAAGGCTTCTTGAAGGGAAAGATGTAACTCTGTGAGATGAATTAACAGAACAGAGAGCAGTTTCTCAGAAAGCGTCTTTCCAGTTTTGAACGGAAGATATTTCCTTTTTCATCATAGCCCTCTTTGGGCTTCCAAATATCCCTTTGCCAATTCCACAAGAACAGCCTTAGCGAAAGGCTTCTTGAAGGGAAAGATGTAACTCTGTGAGATGAATTAACAGAACACAAAGCAGTTTCTCAGAAAGCTTCTTTCCAGTTTTGAACGGAAGATATTTCCTTTTTCACCATAGCCCTCTATGGGCTTCCAAATATCCCTTTGCCAATTCCCCAAGAACAGCCTTAGCGAAAGGCTTCTTGAAGGGAAAGATGTAACTCTGTGAGATAAATTAACAGAACACAGAGCAGTTTCTCAGAAAGCTTCTTTCTAGTTTTGAACGGAAGATATTTCCTTTTTCACCATAGACCTCTAGGGGCTTCCAAATATCCCTTTGCCAATTCCACAAGAACAGCCTTAGCGAAAGGCTTCTTGAAGGGAAAGATGTAACTCTGTGAGATGAATTAACAGAACACAGAGCAGTTTCTCAGAAAGCTTCTTTCCAGTTTTGAACGGAAGATATTTCCTTTTTCACCATAGCCCTCTATGGGCTTCCAAATATCCCTTTGCCAATTCCACAAGAACAGCCTTAGCGAAAGGCTTCTTGAAG
Organism: Chlorocebus sabaeus; assembly: GCF_047675955.1. NCBI lineage: Eukaryota > Metazoa > Chordata > Mammalia > Primates > Cercopithecidae > Chlorocebus > Chlorocebus sabaeus. Next base: position 1,164,532 of record NW_027327459.1, read on the forward strand.
GGAAAGATGTAACTCTGTGAGATGAATTAACAGAACACAGAGCAGTTTCTCAGAAAGCTTCTTTCCAGTTTTGAACGGAAGATATTTCCTTTTTCACCATAGCCCTCTATGGGCTTAAACTATCCCTATGCCAATTCCCCAAGAACAGCCTTAGCGAAAGGCTTCTTGAAGGGAAAGATGTAACTCTGTGAGATGAATTAACAGAACACAGAGCAGTTTCTCAGAAAGTTTCTTTCCAGTTTTGAACGGAAGATATTTCCTTTTTCACCATAGCCCTCTATGGGCTTCCAAATATCCCTTTGCCAATTCCACAAGAACAGCCTTAGCGAAAGGCTTCTTGAAGGGAAAGATGTAACTCTGTGAGATGAATTAACAGAACACAGAGCAGTTTCTCAGAAAGCTTCTTTCCAGTTTTGAACGGAAGATATTTCCTTTTTCACCATAGCCCTCTTTGGGCTTCCCAATATCCCATTGCCAATTCCACAAGAACAGCCTTAGCGAAAGGCTTCTTGAAGGGAAAGATGTAAATCTGTGAGATGAATTAACAGGACACAGAGCAGTTTCTCAGAAAGCTTCTTTCCAGTTTTGAACGGAAGATATTTCCTTTTTCACCATAGCCCTCTATGGGCTTCCAAATATCCCTTTGCCAATTCCACAAGAACAGCCTTAGCGAAAGGCTTCTTGAAGGGAAAGATGTAACTCTGTGACATGAATTAACAGAACACAGAGCAGTTTCTCCGAAATCTTCTTTCCAGTTTTGAACGGAAGATATTTCCTTTTTCACCATAGCCCTCTATGTGCTTCCAAATATCCCTTTGCCAATTCCACAAGAACAGCCTTAGCGAAAGGCTTCTTGAAGTGAAAGATGTAACTATGTGAGATGAATTAACAGAACACAGAACAGTTTCTCAGAAAGCTTCTTTCCAGTTTTGAACGGAAGATATTTCCTTTTTCACCATAGCCCTCTATGGGCTTCCAAATATCCCTTTGCCAATTCCACAAGAACAGACTTAGCGAAAGGCTTCTTGAAGGGAAAGATGTAACTCTGTGAGATGAATTAACAGAAAACAGAGCAGTTTCTCAGAAAGCTTCTTTCCAGTTTTGAACGGAAGATATTTCCTTTTTCACCATAGCCCTCTATGGGCTTCCAAATATCCCTTTGCCAATTCCACAAGAACAGCCTTAGCGAAAGGCTTCTTGAAGGGAAAGATGTAACTCTGTGAGATGAATTAACAGAACACAGAGCAGTTTCTCAGAAAGCTTCTTTCCAGTTTTGAACGGAAGATATTTCCTTTTTCACCATAGCCCTCTATGGGCTTCCAAATATCCCTTTGCCAATTCCCCAAGAACAGCCTTATCGAAAGGCTTCTTGAAGGGAAAGATGTAACTCTGTGAGATGAATTAACAGAACACAGAGCAGTTTCTCAGAAAGCTTCTTTCCAGTTTTGAACGGAAGATATTTCCTTTTTCACCATAGCCCTCTATGGGCTTCCAAATATCCCTTTGCCAATTCCACAAGAACAGCCTTAGCGAAAGGCTTCTTGAAAGGAAAGGTGTAACTCTGTGAGATGAATTAACAGAACACAAAGCAGTTTCTCAGAAAGCTTCTTTCCAGTTTTGAACGGAAGATATTTCCTTTTTCACCATAGCCCCCTATGGGCTTCCAAATATCCCTTTGCCAATTCCACAAGAACAGCCTTAGCGAAAGGCTTCTTGAAGGGAAAGATGTAACTCTGTGAGATGAATTTTTTTTTTTTTTTTTTTTTTTGAGACGGAGTCTCGCTCTGTCGCCCAGGCTGGAGTGCAGTGGCGCAATCTCGGCTCACTGCAAGCTCCGCCTCCCGGGTTCACGCCGTTCTCCTACTTCAGCCTCCCGAGTAGCTGGGACTACAGGTGCCCTCCACTGCACCCGGCTAATTTTTTTCTATTTTTTAGTAGAGACAGGGTTTCACCATGGTCGCGATCTCCTGACCTTGTGATCCGCCCGCCTCGGCCTCCCAAAGTACTGGGATTACAGGCGTGAGCCACCGCGCCAGAACACAGAGCAGTTTCTCAGAAAGTTTCTTTCCAGTTTTGAACGGAAGATATTTCCTTTTTCACCATAGCCCTCTATGGGCTTCCAAATATCCCTTTGCCAATTCCACAAGAACAGCCTTAGCGAAAGGCTTCTTGAAGGGAAAGATGTAACTCTGTGAGATGAATTAACAGAACACAGAGCAGTTTCTCAGAAAGCTTCTTTCCAGTTTTGAACGGAAGATATTTCCTTTTTCACCATAGCCCTCTTTGGGCTTCCCAATATCCCATTGCCAATTCCACAAGAACAGCCTTAGCGAAAGGCTTCTTGAAGGGAAAGATGTAACTCTGTGAGATGAATTAACAGGACACAGAGCAGTTTCTCAGAAAGCTTCTTTCCAGTTTTGAACGGAAGATATTTCCTTTTTCACCATAGCCCTCTATGGGCTTCCAAATATCCCTTTGCCAATTCTACAAGAACAGCCTTAGCGAAAGGCTTCTTGAAGGGAAAGATGTAACTCTGTGACATGAATTAACAGAACACAGAGCAGTTTCTCCGAAAGCTTCTTTCCAGTTTTCAACGGAAGATATTTCCTTTTTCACCATAGCCCTCTATGGGCTTCCAAATATCCCTTTGCCAATTCCACAAGAACAGCCTTAGCGAAAGGCTTCTTGAAGGGAAAGATGTAACTCTGTGAGATGAATTAACAGGACACAGAGCAGTTTCTCAGAAAGCTTCTTTCCAGTTTTGAACGGAAGATATTTCCTTTTTCACCATAGCCCTCTATGGGCTTCCAAATATCCCTTTGCCAATTCCACAAGAACAGCCTTAGCGAAAGGCTTCTTGAAGGGAAAGATGTAACTCTGTGACATGAATTAACAGAACACAGAGCAGTTTCTCCGAAATCTTCTTTCCAGTTTTGAACGGAAGATATTTCCTTTTTCACCATAGCCCTCTATGGGCTTCCAAATATCCCTTTGCCAATTCCACAAGAACAGCCTTAGCGAAAGGCTTCTTGAAGTGAAAGATGTAACTATGTGAGATGAATTAACAGAACACAGAACAGTTTCTCAGAAAGCTTCTTTCCAGTTTTGAACGGAAGATATTTCCTTTTTCACCATAGCCCTCTATGGGCTTCCAAATATCCCTTTGCCAATTCCACAAGAACAGACTTAGCGAAAGGCTTCTTGAAGGGAAAGATGTAACTCTGTGAGATGAATTAACAGAAAACAGAGCAGTTTCTCAGAAAGCTTCTTTCCAGTTTTGAACGGAAGATATTTCCTTTTTCACCATAGCCCTCTATGGGCTTCCAAATATCCCTTTGCCAATTCCACAAGAACAGCCTTAGCGAAAGGCTTCTTGAAGGGAAAGATGTAACTCTGTGAGATGAATTAACAGAACACAGAGCAGTTTCTCAGAAAGCTTCTTTCCAGTTTTGAACGGAAGATATTTCCTTTTTCACCATAGCCCTCTATGGGCTTCCAAATATCCCTTTGCCAATTCCCCAAGAACAGCCTTATCGAAAGGCTTCTTGAAGGGAAAGATGTAACTCTGTGAGATGAATTAACAGAACACAGAGCAGTTTCTCAGAAAGCTTCTTTCCAGTTTTGAACGGAAGATATTTCCTTTTTCACCATAGCCCTCTATGGGCTTCCAAATATCCCTTTGCCAATTCCACAAGAACAGCCTTAGCGAAAGGCTTCTTGAAAGGAAAGGTGTAACTCTGTGAGATGAATTAACAGAACACAAAGCAGTTTCTCAGAAAGCTTCTTTCCAGTTTTGAACGGAAGATATTTCCTTTTTCACCATAGCCCTCTATGGGCTTCTAAATATCCCTTTGCCAATTCCACAAGAACAGCCTTAGCGAAAGGCTTCTTGAAGGGAAAGATGTAACTCTGTGAGATGATTTTTTTTTTTTTTTTTTTTTTTTTGAGACGGAGTCTCGCTCTGTCGCCCAGGCTGGAGTGCAGTGGCGCAATCTCGGCTCACTGCAAGCTCCGCCTCCCGGGTTCACGCCATTCTCCTACTTCAGCCTCCCGAGTAGCTGGGACTACAGGTGCCCTCCACTGCACCCGGCTAATTTTTTTCTATTTTTTAGTAGAGACAGGGTTTCACCATGGTCTCGATCTCCTGACCTTGTGATCCGCCCGCCTCGGCCTCCCAAAGTACTGGGATTACAGGCGTGAGCCACCGCGCCAGAACACAGAGCAGTTTCTCAGAAAGTTTCTTTCCAGTTTTGAACGGAAGATATTTCCTTTTTCACCATAGCCCTCTATGGGCTTCCAAATATCCCTTTGCCAATTCCACAAGAACAGCCTTAGCGAAAGGCTTCTTGAAGGGAAAGATGTAACTCTGTTAGATGAATTAACAGAACACAGAGCAGTTTCTCAGAAAGCTTCTTTCCAGTTTTGAACGGAAGATATTTCCTTTTTCACCATAGCCCTCTTTGGGCTTCCCAATATCCCATTGCCAATTCCACAAGAACAGCCTTAGCGAAAGGCTTCTTGAAGGGAAAGATGTAACTCTGTGAGATGAATTAACAGGACACAGAGCAGTTTCTCAGAAAGCTTCTTTCCAGTTTTGAACGGAAGATATTTCCTTTTTCACCATAGCCCTCTATGGGCTTCCAAATATCCCTTTGCCAATTCTACAAGACCAGCCTTAGCGAAAGGCTTCTTGAAGGGAAAGATGTAACTCTGTGACATGAATTAACAGAACACAGAGCAGTTTCTCCGAAAGCTTCTTTCCAGTTTTGAACGGAAGATATTTCCTTTTTCACCATAGCCCTCTATGGGCTTCCAAATATCCCTTTGCCAATTCCACAAGAACAGCCTTAGCGAAAGGCTTCTTGAAGGGAAAGATGTAACTCTGTGAGATGAACTAACAGAAAACAGAGCAGTTTCTCAGAAAGCTTCTTTCCAGTTTTGAACGGAAGATATTTCCTTTTTCACCATAGCCCTCTATGGGCTGCCAAATATCCCTTTGCCAATTCCACAAGAACAGCCTTAGCGAAAGGCTTCTTGAAGGGAAAGATGTAACTCTGTGAGATGAATTAACAGAACACAGAGCAGTTTCTCAGAAAGCCTCTTTCCAGTTTTGAACGGAAGATATTTCCTTTTTCACCATAGCCCTCTATGGGCTTCCAAATATCCCTTTGCCAATTCCCCAAGAACAGCCTTATCGAAAGGCTTCTTGAAGGGAAAGATGTAACTCTGTGAGATGAATTAACAGAACACAGAGCAGTTTCTCAGAAAGCTTCTTTCCAGTTTTGAACGGAAGATATTTCCTTTTTCACCATAGCCCTCTATGGGCTTCCAAATATCCCTTTGCCAATTCCACAAGAACAGCATAGCGAAAGGCTTCTTGAAAGGAAAGGTGTAACTCTGTGAGATGAATTAACAGAACACAGAGCAGTTTCTCAGAATGCTTCTTCCCAGTTTTGAACTTAAGATATTTCCTTTTTCACCATAGCCCTCTATGGGCTTCCAAATATCCCTTTGCCAATTCCACAAGAACAGCCTTAGCGAAAGGATTCTTGAAGGGAAAGATGTAACTCTGTGAGATGATTTTTTTTTTTTTTTTTTTTTTTTTTTGAGACGGAGTCTCGCTCTGTCGCCCAGGCTGGAGTTCAGTGGCGCAATCTCGGCTCACTGCAAGCTCCGCCTCCCGGGTTCACGCCATTCTCCTACTTCAGCCTCCCGAGTAGCTGGGACTACAGGTGCCCTCCACTGCACCCGGCTAATTTTTTTCTATTTTTTAGTAGAGACAGAGTTTCACCATGGTCTCGATCTCCTGACCTTGTGGTCCGCCCGCCTCGGCCTCCCAAAGTGCTGGGATTACAGGCGTGAGCCACCGCGCCAGAACACAGAGCAGTTTCTCAGAAAGATTCTTTCCAGTTTTGAACGGAAGATATTTCCTTTTTCACCATAGCCCTCTAAGGGCTTCCAAATATCCTTTTGCCAATTCCACAAGAACAGCCTTAGGGAAAGGCTTCTTGAAGGCAAAGATGTAACTCTGTGAGATGAATTAACAGAACACAGAGCAGTTTCTCAGAAAGCTTCTTTCCAGTTTTGAACGGAAGATATTTCCTTTCTCACCATAGCCCTCTAAGGGCTTCCAAATATCCCTTTGCCAATTCCAAAAGAACAGCTTTAGCCAAAGGCTTCTTGAAGGGAAAGATGTAACTCTGTGAGATGAATTAACAGAACAGAGAGCAGTTTCTCAGAAAGCTTCTTTCCAGTTTTGAACGGAAGGTATTTCCTTTTTCACCATAGCCCTCTAGGGATTCCAAATATCCCTTTGCCAATTCCACAAGAACAGCCTTAGCGAAAGGCTTCTTGAAGGGAAAGATGTAACTCTGTGAGATGAATTAACAGAACAGAGAGCAGTTTCTCAGAAAGCGTCTTTCCAGTTTTGAACGGAAGATATTTCCTTTTTCATCATAGCCCTCTTTGGGCTTCCAAATATCCCTTTGCCAATTCCACAAGAACAGCCTTAGCGAAAGGCTTCTTGAAGGGAAAGATGTAACTCTGTGAGATGAATTAACAGAACACAAAGCAGTTTCTCAGAAAGCTTCTTTCCAGTTTTGAACGGAAGATATTTCCTTTTTCACCATAGCCCTCTATGGGCTTCCAAATATCCCTTTGCCAATTCCACAAGAACAGCCTTAGCGAAAGGCTTCTTGAAGGGAAAGATGTAACTCTGTGAGATAAATTAACAGAACACAGAGCAGTTTCTCAGAAAGCTTCTTTCTAGTTTTGAACGGAAGATATTTCCTTTTTCACCATAGATCTCTAGGGGCTTCCAAATATCCCTTTGCCAATTCCACAAGAACAGCCTTAGCGAAAGGCTTCTTGAAGGGAAAGATGTAACTCTGTGAGATGAATTAACAGAACACAGAGCAGTTTCTCAGAAAGCTTCTTTCCAGTTTTGAACGGAAGATATTTCCTTTTTCACCATAGCCCTCTATGGGCTTCCAAATATCCCTTTGCCAATTCCACAAGAACAGCCTTAGCGAAAGGCTTCTTGAAGGGAAAGATGTAACTCTGTGAGATGAATTAACAGAACACAGAGCAGTTTCTCAGAAAGCTTCTTTCCAGTTTTGAACGGAAGATATTTCCTTTTTCACCATAGCCCTCTATGGGCTTCTAAATATCCCTTTGCCAATTCCACAAGAACAGCCTTAGCGAAAGGCTTCTTGAAGGGAAAGATGTAACTCTGTGAGATGAATTTTTTTTTTTTTTTTTTTTTTTTTGAGACGGAGTCTCGCTCTGTCGCCCAGGCTGGAGTGCAGTGGCGCAATCTCGGCTCACTGCAAGCTCCGCCTCCCGGGTTCACGCCATTCTCCTACTTCAGCCTCCCGAGTAGCTGGGACTACAGGTGCCCTCCACTGCACCCGGCTAATTTTTTTCTATTTTTTAGTAGAGACAGAGTTTCACCATGGTCTCGATCTCCTGACCTTGTGATCCGCCCGCCTCGGCCTCCCAAAGTACTGGGATTACAGGCGTGAGCCACCGCGCCAGAACACAGAGCAGTTTCTCAGAAAGTTTCTTTCCAGTTTTGAACGGAAGATATTTCCTTTTTCACCATAGCCCTCTATGGGCTTCCAAATATCCCTTTGCCAATTCCACAAGAACAGCCTTAGCGAAAGGCTTCTTGAAGGGAAAGATGTAACTCTGTGAGATGAATTAACAGAACACAGAGCAGTTTCTCAGAAAGCTTCTTTCCAGTTTTGAACGGAAGATATTTCCTTTTTCACCATAGCCCTCTTTGGGCTTCCCAATATCCCATTGCCAATTCCACAAGAACAGCCTTAGCGAAAGGCTTCTTGAAGGGAAAGATGTAACTCTGTGAGATGAATTAACAGGACACAGAGCAGTTTCTCAGAAAGCTTCTTTCCAGTTTTGAACGGAAGATATTTCCTTTTTCACCATAGCCCTCTATGGGCTTCCAAATATCCCTTTGCCAATTCTACAAGAACAGCCTTAGCGAAAGGCTTCTTGAAGGGAAAGATGTAACTCTGTGACATGAATTAACAGAACACAGAGCAGTTTCTGAGAAAACTTCTTTCCAGTTTTGAACGGAAGATATTTCCTTTTTCACCATAGCCCTCTATGGGCTTCCAAATATCCCTTTGCCAATTCCACAAGAACAGCCTTAGCGAAAGGCTTCTTGAAGGGAAAGATGTAACTCTGTGAGATGAACTAACAGAAAACAGAGCAGTTTCTCAGAAAGCTTCTTTCCAGTTTTGAACGGAAGATATTTCCTTTTTCACCATAGCCCTCTATGGGCTGCCAAATATCCCTTTGCCAATTCCACAAGAACAGCCTTAGCGAAAGGCTTCTTGAAGGGAAAGATGTAACTCTGTGAGATGAATTAACAGAACACAGAGCAGTTTCTCAGAAAGCTTCTTTCCAGTTTTGAACGGAAGATATTTCCTTTTTCACCATAGCCCTCTATGGGCTTCCAAATATCCCTTTGCCAATTCCCCAAGAACAGCCTTATCGAAAGGCTTCTTGAAGGGAAAGATGTAACTCTGTGAGATGAATTAACAGAACACAGAGCAGTTTCTCAGAAAGCTTCTTTCCAGTTTTGAACGGAAGATATTTCCTTTTTCACCATAGCCCTCTATGGGCTTCCAAATATCCCTTTGCCAATTCCACAAGAACAGCCTTAGCGAAAGGCTTCTTGAAAGGAAAGGTGTAACTCTGTGAGATGAATTAACAGAACACAGAGCAGTTTCTCAGAATGCTTCTTTCCAGTTTTGAACTTAAGATATTTCCTTTTTCACCATAGCCCTCTATGGGCTTCCAAATATCCCTTTGCCAATTCCACAAGAACAGCCTTAGCGAAAGGCTTCTTGAAGGGAAAGATGTAACTCTGTGAGATGATTTTTTTTTTTTTTTTTTTTTTTTTTTTTTTTTTTTTTTTTTTTTTTTGAGACGGAGTTTCGCTCTGTCGCCCAGGCTGGAGTGCAGTGGCGCAATCTCGGCTCACTGCAAGCTCCGCCTCCCGGGTTCACGCCATTCTCCTACTTCAGCCTCCCGAGTAGCTGGGACTACAGGTGCCCTCCACTGCACCCGGCTAATTTTTTTCTATTTTTTAGTAGAGACAGAGTTTCACCATGGTCTCGATCTCCTGACCTTGTGATCCGCCCGCCTCGGCCTCCCAAAGTGCTGGGATTACAGGCGTGAGCCACCGCGTCAGAACACAGAGCAGTTTCTCAGAAAGCTTCTTTCCAGTTTTGAACGGAAGATATTTCCTTTTTCACCATAGCCCTCTAAGGGCTTCCAAATATCCTTTTGCCAATTCCACAAGAACAGCATTAGGGAAAGGCTTCTTGAAGGGAAAGATGTAACTCTGTGAGATGAATTAACAGAACACAGAGCAGTTTCTCAGAAAGCTTCTTTCCAGTTTTGAACGGAAGATATTTCCTTTTTCACCATAGCCCTCTATGGGCTTCCAAATATCCCTTTGCCAATTCCACAAGAACAGCCTTAGCGAAAGGCTTCTTGAAGGGAAAGATGTAACTCTGTGAGATGAATTAACAGGACACAGAGCAGTTTCTCAGAAAGCTTCTTTCCAGTTTTGAACGGAAGATATTTCCTTTTTCACCATAGCCCTCTATGGGCTTCCAAATATCCCTTTGCCAATTCCACAAGAACAGCCTTAGCGAAAGGCTTCTTGAAGGGAAAGATGTAACTCTGTGACATGAATTAACAGAACACAGAGCAGTTTCTCAGAAATCTTCTTTCCAGTTTTGAACGGAAGATATTTCCTTTTTCACCATAGCCCTCTATGGGCTTCCAAATATCCCTTTGCCAATTCCACAAGAACAGCCTTAGCGAAAGGCTTCTTGAAGGGAAAGATGTAACTCTGTGAGATGAATTAACAGAACACAGAGCAGTTTCTCAGAAAGCTTCTTTCCAGTTTTGAACGGAAGATATTTCCTTTTTCACCATAGCCCTCTATGGGCTTCCAAATATCCCTTTGCCAATTCCCCAAGAACAGCCTTATCGAAAGGCTTCTTGAAGGGAAAGATGTAACTCTGTGAGATGAATTAACAGAACACAGAGCAGTTTCTCAGAAAGCTTCTTTCCAGTTTTGAACGGAAGATATTTCCTTTTTCACCATGGCCCTCTATGGGCTTCCAAATATCCCTTTGCCAATTCCACAAGAACAGCCTTAGCGAAAGGCTTCTTGAAAGGAAAGGTGTAACTCTGTGAGATGAATTAACAGAACACAAAGCAGTTTCTCAGAAAGCTTCTTTCCAGTTTTGAACGGAAGATATTTCCTTTTTCACCATAGCCCTCTATGGGCTTCCAAATATCCCTTTGCCAATTCCACAAGAACAGCCTTAGCGAAAGGCTTCTTGAAGGGAAAGATGTAACTCTGTGAGATGAATTTTTTTTTTTTTTTTTTTTTGAGACGGAGTCTCGCTCTGTCGCCCAGGCTGGAGTGCAGTGGCGCAATCTCGGCTCACTGCAAGCTCCGCCTCCCGGGTTCACGCCATTCTCCTACTTCAGCCTCCCGAGTAGCTGGGACTACAGGTGCCCTCCACTGCACCCGGCTAATTTTTTTCTATTTTTTAGTAGAGACAGGGTTTCACCATGGTCTCGATCTCCTGACCTTGTGATCCGCCCGCCTCGGCCTCCCAAAGTACTGGGATTACAGGCGTGAGCCACCGCGCCAGAACACAGAGCAGTTTCTCAGAAAGTTTCTTTCCAGTTTTGAACGGAAGATATTTCCTTTTTCACCATAGCCCTCTATGGGCTTCCAAATATCCCTTTGCCAATTCCACAAGAACAGCCTTAGCGAAAGGCTTCTTGAAGGGAAAGATGTAACTCTGTGAGATGAATTAACAGAACACAGAGCAGTTTCTCAGAAAGCTTCTTTCCAGTTTTGAACGGAAGATATTTCCTTTTTCACCATAGCCCTCTTTGGGCTTCCCAATATCCCATTGCCAATTCCACAAGAACAGCCTTAGCGAAAGGCTTCTTGAAGGGAAAGATGTAACTCTGTGAGATGAATTAACAGGACACAGAGCAGTTTCTCAGAAAGCTTCTTTCCAGTTTTGAACGGAAGATATTTCCTTTTTCACCATAGCCCTCTATGGGCTTCCAAATATCCCTTTGCCAATTCTACAAGAACAGCCTTAGCGAAAGGCTTCTTGAAGGGAAAGATGTAACTCTGTGACATGAATTAACAGAACACAGAGCAGTTTCTCCGAAAGCTTCTTTCCAGTTTTGAACGGAAGATATTTCCTTTTTCACCATAGCCCTCTATGGGCTTCCAAATATCCCTTTGCCAATTCCACAAGAACAGCCTTAGCGAAAGGCTTCTTGAAGGGAAAGATGTAACTCTGTGAGATGAACTAACAGAAAACAGAGCAGTTTCTCAGAAAGCTTCTTTCCAGTTTTGAACGGAAGATATTTCCTTTTTCACCATAGCCCTCTATGGGCTGCCAAATATCCCTTTGCCAATTCCACAAGAACAGCCTTAGCGAAAGGCTTCTTGAAGGGAAAGATGTAACTCTGTGAGATGAATTAACAGAACACAGAGCAGTTTCTCAGAAAGCTTCTTTCCAGTTTTGAACGGAAGATATTTCCTTTTTCACCATAGCCCTCTATGGGCTTCCAAATATCCCTTTGCCAATTCCCCAAGAACAGCCTTATCGAAAGGCTTCTTGAAGGGAAAGATGTAACTCTGTGAGATGAATTAACAGAACACAGAGCAGTTTCTCAGAAAGCTTCTTTCCAGTTTTGAACGGAAGATATTTCCTTTTTCACCATAGCCCTCTATGGGCTTCCAAATATCCCTTTGCCAATTCCACAAGAACAGCCTTAGCGAAAGGCTTCTTGAAAGGAAAGGTGTAACTCTGTGAGATGAATTAACAGAACACAGAGCAGTTTCTCAGAATGCTTCTTTCCAGTTTTGAACTTAAGATATTTCCTTTTTCACCATAGCCCTCTATGGGCTTCCAAATATCCCTTTGCCAATTCCACAAGAACAGCCTTAGCGAAAGGCTTCTTGAAGGGAAAGATGTAACTCTGTGAGATGAATTTTTTTTTTTTTTTTTTTTTTTTTTTTTTTTTTTGAGACGGAGTCCCGCTCTGTCGCCCAGGCTGGAGTGCAGTGGCGCAATCTCGGCTCACTGCAAGCTCCGCCTCCCGGGTTCACGCCATTCTCCTACTTCAGCCTCCCGAGTAGCTGGGACTACAGGTGCCCTCCACTGCACCCGGCTAATTTTTTTCTATTTTTTAGTAGAGACAGAGTTTCACCATGGTCTCGATCTCCTGACCTTGTGATCCGCCCGCCTCGGCCTCCCAAAGTGCTGGGATTACAGGCGTGAGCCACCGCGCCAGAACACAGAGCAGTTTCTCAGAAAGATTCTTTCCAGTTTTGAACGGAAGATATTTCCTTTTTCACCATAGCCCTCTAAGGGCTTCCAAATATTCTTTTGCCAATTCCACAAGAACAGCCTTAGGGAAAGGCTTCTTGAAGGGAAAGATGTAAATCTGTGAGATGAATTAACAGAACACAGAGCAGTTTCTCAGAAAGCTTCTTTCCAGTTTTGAACGGAAGATATTTCCTTTCTCACCATAGCCCTCTAAGGGCTTCCAAATATCCCTTTGCCAATTCCAAAAGAACAGCTTTAGCCAAAGGCTTCTTGAAGGGAAAGATGTAACTCTGTGAGATGAATTAACAGAACAGAGAGCAGTTTCTCAGAAAGCTTCTTTCCAGTTTTGAACGGAAGATATTTCCTTTTTCACCATAGCCCTCTAGGGATTCCAAATATCCCTTTGCCAATTCCACAAGAACAGCCTTAGCGAAAGGCTTCTTGAAGGGAAAGATGTAACTCTGTGAGATGAATTAACAGAACACAGAGCAGTTTCTCAGAAAGCTTCCTTCCAGTTTTGAACGGAAGATATTTCCTTTCTCACCATAGCCCTCTAAGGGCTTCCAAATATCCCTTTGCCAATTCCAAAAGAACAGCTTTAGCCAAAGGCTTCTTGAAGGGAAAGATGTAACTCTGTGAGATGAATTAACAGAACAGAGAGCAGTTTCTCAGAAAGCTTCTTTCCAGTTTTGAACGGAAGATATTTCCTTTTTCACCATAGCCCTCTAGGGATTCCAAATATCCCTTTGCCAATTCCACAAGAACAGCCTTAGCGAAAGGCTTCTTGAAGGGAAAGATGTAACTCTGTGAGATGAATTAACAGAACACAGAGCAGTTTCTCAGAAAGCTTCTTTCCAGTTTTGAACAGAAGATATTTCCTTTTTCACCATAGCCCTCTACGGGCTTCCAAATATCCCTTTGCCAATTCCACAAGAACAGCCTTAGCGAAAGGCTTCTTGAAGGGAAAGATGTAACTCTGTGAGATGAATTAACAGAACACAGAGCAGTTTCTCAGAAAGCTTCTTTCCAGTTTTGAAAGGAAGATATTTCCTTTTTCACCATAGCCCTATATGGGCTTAACCTATCCCTTTGCCAATTCCCCAAGAACAACCTTAGCGAAAGGCTTCTTGAAGGGAAAGGTGTAACTCTGTGAGATGAAATAACAGAACACAGAGCAGTTTCTCAGAAAGCTTCTTTCCAGTTTTGAACGGAAGATATTTCCTTTTTCACCATAGCCCTCTATGGGCTTCCAAATATCCCTTTGCCAATTCCACAAGAACAGCCTTAGCGAAAGGCTTCTTGAAGGGAAAGATGTAACTCTGTGAGATGAATTTTTTTTTTTTTTTTTTTTTTTGAGACGGAGTCTCGCTCTGTCGCCCAGGCTGGAGTGCAGTGGCGCAATCTCGGCTCACTGCAAGCTCCGCCTCCCGGGTTCACGCCATTCTCCTACTTCAGCCTCCCGAGTAGCTGGGACTACAGGTGCCCTCCACTGCACCTGGCTAATTTTTTTCTATTTTTTAGTAGAGACAGTGTTTCACCATGGTCTCGATCTCCTGACCTTGTGATCCGCCCGCCTTGGCCTCCCAAAGTGCTGGGATTACAGGCGTGAGCCACCGCGCCAGAACACAGAGCAGTTTCTCAGAAAGATTCTTTCCAGTTTTGAACGGAAGATATTTCCTTTTTCACCATAGCCCTCTATGGGCTTCCAAATATCCTTTTGCCAATTCCACAAAACAGCCTTAGCGAAAGGCTTCTTGAAGGGAAAGAGGTAACTCTGTGAGATGAATTAACAGAACACAGAGCAGTTTCTCAGACAGCTTCTTTCCAGTTTTGAACGGAAGATATTTCATTTTTCACCATAGCCCTCTATGGGCTTCCAAATATCCCTTTGCCAATTCCACAAGAACAGCCTTAGCGAAAGGCTTCTTGAAGGGAAAGATGTAACTCTGTGAGATGAATTAACAGAACACAGAGCAGTTTCTCAGAAAGCTTCTTTCCAGTTTTGAACGGAAGGTATTTCCTTTTTCACCATAGCCCTCTATGGGCTTCCAAATATCCCTTTCCCAATTCCACAAGAACAGCCTTAGCGAAAGGCTTCTTGAAGGGAAAGATGTAACTCTGTGAGATGAATTAACAGGACACAGAGCAGTTTCTCAGAAAGCTTCTTTCCAGTTTTGAACGGAAGATATTTCCTTTTTCACCATAGCCCTCTATGGGCTTCCAAATATCCCTTTGCCAATTCCACAAGAACAGCCTTAGCGAAAGGCTTCTTGAAGGGAAAGATGTAACTCTGTGACATGAATTAACAGAACACAGAGCAGTTTCTCCGAAATCTTCTTTCCAGTTTTGAACGGAAGATATTTCCTTTTTCACCATAGCCCTCTATGGGCTTCCAAATATCCCTTTGCCAATTCCACAAGAACAGCCTTAGCGAAAGGCTTCTTGAAGGGAAAGATGTAACTCTGTGAGATGAATTAACAGAACACAGAGCAGTTTCTCAGAAAGCTTCTTTCCAGTTTTGAACGGAAGATATTTCCTTTTTCACCATAGCCCTCTATGGGCTTCCAAATATCCCTTTGCCAATTCCCCAAGAACAGCCTTATCGAAAGGCTTCTTGAAGGGAAAGATGTAACTCTGTGAGATGAATTAACAGAACACAGAGCAGTTTCTCAGAAAGCTTCTTTCCAGTTTTGAACGGAAGATATTTCCTTTTTCACCATAGCCCTCTATGGGCTTCCAAATATCCCTTTGCCAATTCCACAAGAACAGCCTTAGCGAAAGGCTTCTTGAAAGGAAAGGTGTAACTCTGTGAGATGAATTAACAGAACACAAAGCAGTTTCTCAGAAAGCTTCTTTCCAGTTTTGAACGGAAGATATTTCCTTTTTCACCATAGCCCTCTATGGGCTTCCAAATATCCCTTTGCCAATTCCACAAGAACAGCCTTAGCGAAAGGCTTCTTGAAGGGAAAGATGTAACTCTGTGAGATGAATTTTTTTTTTTTTTTTTTTTTGAGACGGAGTCTCGCTCTGTCGCCCAGGCTGGAGTGCAGTGGCGCAATCTCGGCTCACTGCAAGCTCCGCCTCCCGGGTTCACGCCATTCTCCTACTTCAGCCTCCCGAGTAGCTGGGACTACAGGTGCCCTCCACTGCACCCGGCTAATTTTTTTCTATTTTTTAGTAGAGACAGGGTTTCACCATGGTCTCGATCTCCTGACCTTGTGATCCGCCCGCCTCGGCCTCCCAAAGTACTGGGATTACAGGCGTGAGCCACCGCGCCAGAACACAGAGCAGTTTCTCAGAAAGTTTCTTTCCAGTTTTGAACGGAAGATATTTCCTTTTTCACCATAGCCCTCTATGGGCTTCCAAATATCCCTTTGCCAATTCCACAAGAACAGCCTTAGCGAAAGGCTTCTTGAAGGGAAAGATGTAACTCTGTGAGATGAATTAACAGAACACAGAGCAGTTTCTCAGAAAGCTTCTTTCCAGTTTTGAACGGAAGATATTTCCTTTTTCACCATAGCCCTCTTTGGGCTTCCCAATATCCCATTGCCAATTCCACAAGAACAGCCTTAGCGAAAGGCTTCTTGAAGGGAAAGATGTAACTCTGTGAGATGAATTAACAGGACACAGAGCAGTTTCTCAGAAAGCTTCTTTCCAGTTTTGAACGGAAGATATTTCCTTTTTCACCATAGCCCTCTATGGGCTTCCAAATATCCCTTTGCCAATTCTACAAGAACAGCCTTAGCGAAAGGCTTCTTGAAGGGAAAGATGTAACTCTGTGACATGAATTAACAGAACACAGAGCAGTTTCTCCGAAAGCTTCTTTCCAGTTTTGAACGGAAGATATTTCCTTTTTCACCATAGCCCTCTATGGGCTTCCAAATATCCCTTTGCCAATTCCACAAGAACAGCCTTAGCGAAAGGCTTCTTGAAGGGAAAGATGTAACTCTGTGAGATGAACTAACAGAAAACAGAGCAGTTTCTCAGAAAGCTTCTTTCCAGTTTTGAACGGAAGATATTTCCTTTTTCACCATAGCCCTCTATGGGCTGCCAAATATCCCTTTGCCAATTCCACAAGAACAGCCTTAGCGAAAGGCTTCTTGAAGGGAAAGATGTAACTCTGTGAGATGAATTAACAGAACACAGAGCAGTTTCTCAGAAAGCTTCTTTCCAGTTTTGAACGGAAGATATTTCCTTTTTCACCATAGCCCTCTATGGGCTTCCAAATATCCCTTTGCCAATTCCCCAAGAACAGCCTTATCGAAAGGCTTCTTGAAGGGAAAGATGTAACTCTGTGAGATGAATTAACAGAACACAGAGCAGTTTCTCAGAAAGCTTCTTTCCAGTTTTGAACGGAAGATATTTCCTTTTTCACCATAGCCCTCTATGGGCTTCCAAATATCCCTTTGCCAATTCCACAAGAACAGCCTTAGCGAAAGGCTTCTTGAAAGGAAAGGTGTAACTCTGTGAGATGAATTAACAGAACACAGAGCAGTTTCTCAGAATGCTTCTTTCCAGTTTTGAACTTAAGATATTTCCTTTTTCACCATAGCCCTCTATGGGCTTCCAAATATCCCTTTGCCAATTCCACAAGAACAGCCTTAGCGAAAGGCTTCTTGAAGGGAAAGATGTAACTCTGTGAGATGAATTTTTTTTTTTTTTTTTTTTTTTTTTTTTTTTTTTTGAGACGGAGTCTCGCTCTGTCGCCCAGGCTGGAGTGCAGTGGCGCAATCTCGGCTCACTGCAAGCTCCGCCTCCCGGGTTCACGCCATTCTCCTACTTCAGCCTCCCGAGTAGCTGGGACTACAGGTGCCCTCCACTGCACCCGGCTAATTTTTTTCTATTTTTTATTAGAGACAGAGTTTCACCATGGTCTCGATCTCCTGACCTTGTGATCCGTGCGCCTCGGCCTCCCAAAGTGCTGGGATTACAGGCGTGAGCCACCGCGCCAGAACACAGAGCAGTTTCTCAGAAAGATTCTTTCCAGTTTTGAACGGAAGATATTTCCTTTTTCACCATAGCCCTCTAAGGGCTTCCAAATATCCTTTTGCCAATTCCACAAGAACAGCCTTAGGGAAAGGCTTCTTGAAGGGAAAGATGTAACTCTGTGAGATGAATTAACAGAACACAGAGCAGTTTCTCAGAAAGCTTCTTTCCAGTTTTGAACGGAAGATATTTCCTTTCTCACCATAGCCCTCTAAGGGCTTCCAAATATCCCTTTGCCAATTCCAAAAGAACAGCTTTAGCCAAAGGCTTCTTGAAGGGAAAGATGTAACTCTGTGAGATGAATTAACAGAACAGAGAGCAGTTTCTCAGAAAGCTTCTTTCCAGTTTTGAACGGAAGATATTTCCTTTTTCACCATAGCCCTCTAGGGATTCCAAATATCCCTTTGCCAATTCCACAAGAACAGCCTTAGCGAAAGGCTTCTTGAAGGGAAAGATGTAACTCTGTGAGATGAATTAACAGGACACAGAGCAGTTTCTCAGAAAGCTTCTTTCCACTTTTGAACGGAAGATATTTCCTTTTTCACCATAGCCCTCTATGGGCTTCCAAATATCCCTTTGCCAATTCCACAAGAACAGCCTTAGCGAAAGGCTTCTTGAAGGGAAAGATGTAACTCTGTGAGTTGAATTAACAGAACACAGAGCAGTTTCTCAGAAAGCTTCTTTCCAGTTTTGAACGGAAGATATTTCCTTTTTCACCATAGCCCTCTATGGGCTTCCAAATATCCCTTTGCCAATTCCCCAAGAACAGCCTTATCGAAAGGCTTATTGAAGGGAAAGATGTAACTCTGCGAGATGAATTAACAGAACACAGAGGAGTTTCTCAGAAAGCTTCTTTCCAGTTTTGAACGGAAGATATTTCCTTTTTCACCATAGCCCTCTATGGGCTTCCAAATATCCCTTTGCCAATTCCACAAGAACAGCCTTAGCGAAAGGCTTCTTGAAGGGAAAGATGTAACTCTGTGAGATGAATTAACAGAACACAGAGCAGTTTCTCAGAAAGCTTCTTTCCAGTTTTGAACGGAAGATATTTCCTTTTTCACCATAGCCCTCTAGGGATTCCAAATATCCCTTTGCCAATTCCACAAGAACAGCCTTAGCGAAAGGCTTCTTGAAGGGAAAGATGTAACTCTGTGAGATGAATTAACAGAACACAGAGCAGTTTCTCAGAAAGCTTCTTTCCAGTTTTGAACAGAAGATATTTCCTTTTTCACCATAGCCCTCTACGGGCTTCCAAATATCCCTTTGCCAATTCCACAAGAACAGCCTTAGCGAAAGGCTTCTTGAAGGGAAAGATGTAACTCTGTGAGATGAATTAACAGAACACAGAGCAGTTTCTCAGAAAGCTTCTTTCCAGTGTTGAAAGGAAGATATTTCCTTTTTCACCATAGCCCTATATGGGCTTAACCTATCCCTTTGCCAATTCCCCAAGAACAGCCTTAGCGAAAGGCTTCTTGAAGGGAAAGGTGTAACTCTGTGAGATGAAATAACAGAACACAGAGCAGTTTCTCAGAAAGCTTCTTTCCAGTTTTGAACGGAAGATATTTCCTTTTTCACCATAGCCCTCTATGGGCTTCCAAATATCCCTTTGCCAATTCCACAAGAACAGCCTTAGCGAAAGGCTTCTTGAAGGGAAAGATGTAACTCTGTGAGATGAATTTTTTTTTTTTTTTTTTTTTGAGACGGAGTCTCGCTCCGTCGCCCAGGCTGGAGTGCAGTGGCGCAATCTCGGCTCACTGCAAGCTCCGCCTCCCGGGTTCACGCCATTCTCCTACTTCAGCCTCCCGAGTAGCTGGGACTACAGGTGCCCTCCACTGCACCCGGCTAATTTTTTTCTATTTTTTAGTAGAGACAGTGTTTCACCATGGTCTCGATCTCCTGACCTTGTGATCCGCCCGCCTCGGCCTCCCAAAGTGCTGGGATTACAGGCGTGAGCCACCGCGCCAGAACACAGAGCAGTTTCTCAGAAAGATTCTTTCCAGTTTTGAACGGAAGATATTTCCTTTTTCACCATAGCCCTCTATGGGCTTCCAAATATCCTTTTGCCAATTCCACAAGAACAGCCTTAGCGAAAGGCTTCTTGAAGGGAAAGAGGTAACTCTGTGAGATGAATTAACAGAACACAGAGCAGTTTCTCAGACAGCTTCTTTCCAGTTTTGAACGGAAGATATTTCATTTTTCACCATAGCCCTCTATGGGCTTCCAAATATCCCTTTGCCAATTCCACAATAACAGCCTTAGCGAAAGGCTTCTTGAAGGGAAAGATGTAACTCTGTGAGATGAATTAACAGAACACAGAGCAGTTTCTCAGAAAGCTTCTTTCCAGTTTTGAACGGAAGATATTTCCTTTTTCACCATAGCCCTCTATGGGCTTCCAAATATCCCTTTGCCAATTCCACAAGAACAGCCTTAGCAAAAGGCTTCTTGAAGGGAAAGATGTAACTCTGTGAGATGAATTAACAGAACACAGAGCAGTTTCTCAGAAAGCTTCTTTCCAGTTTTGAACGGAAGATATTTCCTTTTTCACCATAGCCCTCTATGGGCTTCCAAATATCCCTTTGCCAATTCCACAAGAACAGCCTTAGCGAAAGGCATCTTGAAGGGAAATATGTAACTCTGTGAGATGAATTAACAGAACACAGAGCAGTTTCTCAGAAAGCTTCTTTCCAGTTTTGAACGGAAGATATTTCCTTTTTCACCATAGCCCTCTATGGGCTTCCAAATATCCCTTTGCCAATTCCACAAGAACAGACTTAGCAAAAGGCTTCTTGAAGGGAAAGATGTAACTCTGTGAGATGAATTAACAGAACAGAGAGCAGTTTCTCAGAAAGCTTCTTTCCAGTTTTGAACGGAAGATATTTCCTTTTTCACCATAGCCCTCTATGGGCTTCCAAATATCCCTTTGCCAATTCCACAAGAAGAGCCTTAGCGAAAGGCATCTTGAAGGGAAATATGTAACTCTGTGAGATGAATTAACAGAACACAGAGCAGTTTCTCAGAAAGCTTCTTTCCAGTTTTGAACGGAAGATATTTCCTTTTTCACCATAGCCCTCTATGGGCTTCCAAATATCCCTTTGCCAATTCCACAAGAACAGCCTTAGCGAAAGGCTTCTTGAAGGGAAAGATGTAACTCTGTGAGATGAATTAACAGAACACAGAGCAGTTTCTCAGAAAGTTTCTTTCCAGTTTTGAACGGAAGATATTTCCTTTTTCACCATAGCCCTCTATGGGCTTCCAAATATCCCTTTGCCAATTCCACAAGAACAGCCTTAGCGAAAGGCTTCTTGAAGGGAAAGATGTAACTCTGTGAGATGAATTAACAGAACACAGAGCAGTTTCTCAGAAAGCTTCTTTCCAGTTTTGAACGGAAGATATTTCCTTTTTCACCATAGCCGTCTATGGGCTTCCAAATATCCCTTTGCCAATTCCACAAGAACAGCCTTAGCGAAAGGCTTCTTGAAGGGAAAGATGTAACACTGTGAGATGAGATAACAGAACACAGAACAGTTTCTCAGAAAGCTTCTTTCCAGTTTTGAACGGAAGATATTTCCTTTTTCACCATAGCCCTCTATGGGCTTCCAAATATCCCTTTGCCAATTCCCCAAGAACAGCCTTAGCGAAAGGCTTCTTGAAGGGAAAGATGTAACTCTGTGAGATGAATTAACAGAACACGGAGCAGTTTCTCAGAAAGCTTCTTTCCAGTTTTGAACGGAAGATATTTCCTTTCTCACCATAGCCCTCTATGGGCTTCCAAATATCCCTTTGCCAATTCCACAAGAACAGCCTTAGCGAAAGGCTTCTTGAAGGGAAAGATGTAACTCTGTGAGATGAATTAACAGAACAGAGAGCAGTTTCTCATAAAGCGTCTTTCCAGTTTTGAACGGAAGATATTTCCTTTTTCATCATAGCCCTCTTTGGGCTTCCAAATATCCCTTTGCCAATTCCACAAGAACAGCCTTAGCGAAAGGCTTCTTGAAGGGAAAGATGTAACTCTGTGAGATGAATTAACAGAACACAAAGCAGTTTCTCAGAAAGCTTCTTTCCAGTTTTGAACGGAAGATATTTCCTTTTTCACCATAGCCCTCTATGGGCTTCCAAATATCCCTTTGCCAATTCCCCAAGAACAGCCTTAGCGAAAGGCTTCTTGAAGGGAAAGATGTAACTCTGTGAGATAAATTAACAGAACACAGAGCAGTTTCTCAGAAAGCTTCTTTCTAGTTTTGAACGGAAGATATTTCCTTTTTCACCATAGACCTCTAGGGGCTTCCAAATATCCCTTTGCCAATTCCACAAGAACAGCCTTAGCGAAAGGCTTCTTGAAGGGAAAGATGTAACTCTGTGAGATGAATTAACAGAACACAGAGCAGTTTCTCAGAAAGCTTCTTTCCAGTTTTGAACAGAAGATATTTCCTTTTTCACCATAGCCCTCTACGGGCTTCCAAATATCCCTTTGCCAATTCCACAAGAACAGCCTTAGCGAAAGGCTTCTTGAAGGGAAAGATGTAACTCTGTGAGATGAATTAACAGAACACAGAGCAGTTTCTCAGAAAGCTTCTTTCCAGTTTTGAAAGGAAGATATTTCCTTTTTCACCATAGCCCTATATGGGCTTAACCTATCCCTTTGCCAATTCCCCAAGAACAGCCTTAGCGAAAGGCTTCTTGAAGGGAAAGGTGTAACTCTGTGAGATGAAATAACAGAACACAGAGCAGTTTCTCAGAAAGCTTCTTTCCAGTTTTGAACGGAAGATATTTCCTTTTTCACCATAGCCCTCTATGGGCTTCCAAATATCCCTTTGCCAATTCCACAAGAACAGCCTTAGCGAAAGGCTTCTTGAAGGGAAAGATGTAACTCTGTGAGATGAATTTTTTTTGTTTTTTTTTTTTTTTTGAGACGGAGTCTCGCTCTGTCGCCCAGGCTGGAGTGCAGTGGCGCAATCTCGGCTCACTGCAAGCTCCGCCTCCCGGGTTCACGCCATTCTCCTACTTCAGCCTCCCGAGTAGCTGGGACTACAGGTGCCCTCCACTGCACCTGGCTAATTTTTTTCTATTTTTTAGTAGAGACAGTGTTTCACCATGGTCTCGATCTCCTGACCTTGTGATCCGCCCGCCTCGGCCTCCCAAAGTGCTGGGATTACAGGCGTGAGCCACCGCGCCAGAACACAGAGCAGTTTCTCAGAAAGATTCTTTCCAGTTTTGAACGGAAGATATTTCCTTTTTCACCATAGCCCTCTATGGGCTTCCAAATATCCTTTTGCCAATTCCACAAGAACAGCCTTAGCGAAAGGCTTCTTGAAGGGAAAGAGGTAACTCTGTGAGATGAATTAACAGAACACAGAGCAGTTTCTCAGACAGCTTCTTTCCAGTTTTGAACGGAAGATATTTCATTTTTCACCATAGCCCTCTATGGGCTTCCAAATATCCCTTTGCCAATTCCACAAGAACAGCCTTAGCGAAAGGCTTCTTGAAGGGAAAGATGTAACTCTGTGAGATGAATTAACAGGACACAGAGCAGTTTCTCAGAAAGCTTCTTTCCAGTTTTGAACGGAAGATATTTCCTTTTTCACCATAGCCCTCTATGGGCTTCCAAATATCCCTTTGCCAATTCCCCAAGAACAGCCTTATCGAAAGGCTTCTTGAAGGGAAAGATGTAACTCTGTGAGATGAATTAACAGAACACAGAGCAGTTTCTCAGAAAGCTTCTTTCCAGTTTTGAACGGAAGATATTTCCTTTTTCACCATAGCCCTCTATGGGCTTCCAAATATCCCTTTGCCAATTCCACAAGAACAGCCTTAGCGAAAGGCTTCTTGAAAGGAAAGGTGTAACTCTGTGAGATGAATTAACAGAACACAAAGCAGTTTCTCAGAAAGCTTCTTTCCAGTTTTGAACGGAAGATATTTCCTTTTTCACCATAGCCCTCTATGGGCTTCCAAATATCCCTTTGCCAATTCCACAAGAACAGCCTTAGCGAAAGGCTTCTTGAAGGGAAAGATGTAACTCTGTGAGATGAATTTTTTTTTTTTTTTTTTTTTGAGACGGAGTCTCGCTCTGTCGCCCAGGCTGGAGTGCAGTGGCGCAATCTCGGCTCACTGCAAGCTCCGCCTCCCGGGTTCACGCCATTCTCCTACTTCAGCCTCCCGAGTAGCTGGGACTACAGGTGCCCTCCACTGCACCCGGCTAATTTTTTTCTATTTTTTAGTAGAGACAGGGTTTCACCATGGTCTCGATCTCCTGACCTTGTGATCCGCCCGCCTCGGCCTCCCAAAGTACTGGGATTACAGGCGTGAGCCACCGCGCCAGAACACAGAGCAGTTTCTCAGAAAGTTTCTTTCCAGTTTTGAACGGAAGATATTTCCTTTTTCACCATAGCCCTCTATGGGCTTCCAAATATCCCTTTGCCAATTCCACAAGAACAGCCTTAGCGAAAGGCTTCTTGAAGGGAAAGATGTAACTCTGTGAGATGAATTAACAGAACACAGAGCAGTTTCTCAGAAAGCTTCTTTCCAGTTTTGAACGGAAGATATTTCCTTTTTCACCATAGCCCTCTTTGGGCTTCCCAATATCCCATTGCCAATTCCACAAGAACAGCCTTAGCGAAAGGCTTCTTGAAGGGAAAGATGTAACTCTGTGAGATGAATTAACAGGACACAGAGCAGTTTCTCAGAAAGCTTCTTTCCAGTTTTGAACGGAAGATATTTCCTTTTTCACCATAGCCCTCTATGGGCTTCCAAATATCCCTTTGCCAATTCTACAAGAACAGCCTTAGCGAAAGGCTTCTTGAAGGGAAAGATGTAACTCTGTGACATGAATTAACAGAACACAGAGCAGTTTCTCCGAAAGCTTCTTTCCAGTTTTGAACGGAAGATATTTCCTTTTTCACCATAGCCCTCTATGGGCTTCCAAATATCCCTTTGCCAATTCCACAAGAACAGCCTTAGCGAAAGGCTTCTTGAAGGGAAAGATGTAACTCTGTGAGATGAACTAACAGAAAACAGAGCAGTTTCTCAGAAAGCTTCTTTCAGTTTTGAACGGAAGATATTTCCTTTTTCACCATAGCCCTCTATGGGCTGCCAAATATCCCTTTGCCAATTCCACAAGAACAGCCTTAGCGAAAGGCTTCTTGAAGGGAAAGATGTAACTCTGTGAGATGAATTAACAGAACACAGAGCAGTTTCTCAGAAAGCTTCTTTCCAGTTTTGAACGGAAGATATTTCCTTTTTCACCATAGCCCTCTATGGGCTTCCAAATATCCCTTTGCCAATTCCCCAAGAACAGCCTTATCGAAAGGCTTCTTGAAGGGAAAGATGTAACTCTGTGAGATGAATTAACAGAACACAGAGCAGTTTCTCAGAAAGCTTCTTTCCAGTTTTGAACGGAAGATATTTCCTTTTTCACCATAGCCCTCTATGGGCTTCCAAATATCCCTTTGCCAATTCCACAAGAACAGCCTTAGCGAAAGGCTTCTTGAAAGGAAAGGTGTAACTCTGTGAGATGAATTAACAGAACACAGAGCAGTTTCTCAGAATGCTTCTTTCCAGTTTTGAACTTAAGATATTTCCTTTTTCACCATAGCCCTCTATGGGCTTCCAAATATCCCTTTGCCAATTCCACAAGAACAGCCTTAGCGAAAGGCTTCTTGAAGGGAAAGATGTAACTCTGTGAGATGAATTTTTTTTTTTTTTTTTTTTTTTTTTTTTTTTTTTTTTTTTGAGACGGAGTCTCGCTCTGTCGCCCAGGCTGGAGTGCAGTGGCGCAATCTCGGCTCACTGCAAGCTCCGCCTCCCGGGTTCACGCCATTCTCCTACTTCAGCCTCCCGAGTAGCTGGGACTACAGGTGCCCTCCACTGCACCCGGCTAATTTTTTTCTATTTTTTAGTAGAGACAGAGTTTCACCATGGTCTCGATCTCCTGACCTTGTGATCCGCCCGCCTCGGCCTCCCAAAGTGCTGGGATTACAGGCGTGAGCCACCGCGCCAGAACACAGAGCAGTTTCTCAGAAAGATTCTTTCCAGTTTTGAACGGAAGATATTTCCTTTTTCACCATAGCCCTCTAAGGGCTTCCAAATATCCTTTTGCCAATTCCACAAGAACAGCCTTAGGGAAAGGCTTCTTGAAGGGAAAGATGTAACTCTGTGAGATGAATTAACAGAACACAGAGCAGTTTCTCAGAAAGCTTCTTTCCAGTTTTGAAAGGAAGATATTTCCTTTCTCACCATAGCCCTCTAAGGGCTTCCAAATATCCCTTTGCCAATTCCAAAAGAACAGCTTTAGCCAAAGGCTTCTTGAAGGGAAAGATGTAACTCTGTGAGATGAATTAACAGAACAGAGAGCAGTTTCTCAGAAAGCTTCTTTCCAGTTTTGAACGGAAGATATTTCCTTTTTCACCATAGCCCTCTAGGGATTCCAAATATCCCTTTGCCAATTCCACAAGAACAGCCTTAGCGAAAGGCTTCTTGAAGGGAAAGATGTAACTCTGTGAGATGAATTAACAGGACACAGAGCAGTTTCTCAGAAAGCTTCTTTCCACTTTTGAACGGAAGATATTTCCTTTTTCACCATAGCCCTCTATGGGCTTCCAAATATCCCTTTGCCAATTCCACAAGAACAGCCTTAGCGAAAGGCTTCTTGAAGGGAAAGATGTAACTCTGTGAGTTGAATTAACAGAACACAGAGCAGTTTCTCAGAAAGCTTCTTTCCAGTTTTGAACGGAAGATATTTCCTTTTTCACCATAGCCCTCTATGGGCTTCCAAATATCCCTTTGCCAATTCCCCAAGAACAGCCTTATCGAAAGGCTTATTGAAGGGAAAGATGTAACTCTGCGAGATGAATTAACAGAACACAGAGGAGTTTCTCAGAAAGCTTCTTTCCAGTTTTGAACGGAAGATATTTCCTTTTTCACCATAGCCCTCTATGGGCTTCCAAATATCCCTTTGCCAATTCCACAAGAACAGCCTTAGCGAAAGGCTTCTTGAAGGGAAAGATGTAACTCTGTGAGATGAATTAACAGAACACAGAGCAGTTTCTCAGAAAGCTTCTTTCCAGTTTTGAACGGAAGATATTTCCTTTTTCACCATAGCCCTCTAGGGATTCCAAATATCCCTTTGCCAATTCCACAAGAACAGCCTTAGCGAAAGGCTTCTTGAAGGGAAAGATGTAACTCTGTGAGATGAATTAACAGAACACAGAGCAGTTTCTCAGAAAGCTTCTTTCCAGTTTTGAACAGAAGATATTTCCTTTTTCACCATAGCCCTCTACGGGCTTCCAAATATCCCTTTGCCAATTCCACAAGAACAGCCTTAGCGAAAGGCTTCTTGAAGGGAAAGATGTAACTCTGTGAGATGAATTAACAGAACACAGAGCAGTTTCTCAGAAAGCTTCTTTCCAGTTTTGAAAGGAAGATATTTCCTTTTTCACCATAGCCCTATATGGGCTTAACCTATCCCTTTGCCAATTCCCCAAGAACAGCCTTAGCGAAAGGCTTCTTGAAGGGAAAGGTGTAACTCTGTGAGATGAAATAAAAGAACACAGAGCAGTTTCTCAGAAAGCTTCTTTCCAGTTTTGAACGGAAGATATTTCCTTTTTCACCATAGCCCTCTATGGGCTTCCAAATATCCCTTTGCCAATTCCACAAGAACAGCCTTAGCGAAAGGCTTCTTGAAGGGAAAGATGTAACTCTGTGAGATGAATTTTTTTTTTTTTTTTTTTTTGAGACGGAGTCTCGCTCCGTCGCCCAGGCTGGAGTGCAGTGGCGCAATCTCGGCTCACTGCAAGCTCCGCCTCCCGGGTTCACGCCATTCTCCTACTTCAGCCTCCCGAGTAGCTGGGACTACAGGTGCCCTCCACTGCACCCGGCTAATTTTTTTCTATTTTTTAGTAGAGACAGTGTTTCACCATGGTCTCGATCTCCTGACCTTGTGATCCGCCCGCCTCGGCCTCCCAAAGTGCTGGGATTACAGGCGTGAGCCACCGCGCCAGAACACAGAGCAGTTTCTCAGAAAGATTCTTTCCAGTTTTGAACGGAAGATATTTCCTTTTTCACCATAGCCCTCTATGGGCTTCCAAATATCCTTTTGCCAATTCCACAAGAACAGCCTTAGCGAAAGGCTTCTTGAAGGGAAAGAGGTAACTCTGTGAGATGAATTAACAGAACACAGAGCAGTTTCTCAGACAGCTTCTTTCCAGTTTTGAACGGAAGATATTTCATTTTTCACCATAGCCCTCTATGGGCTTCCAAATATCCCTTTGCCAATTCCACAAGAACAGCCTTAGCAAAAGGCTTCTTGAAGGGAAAGATGTAACTCTGTGAGATGAATTAACAGAACACAGAGCAGTTTCTCAGAAAGCTTCTTTCCAGTTTTGAACGGAAGATATTTCCTTTTTCACCATAGCCCTCTATGGGCTTCCAAATATCCCTTTGCCAATTCCACAAGAACAGCCTTAGCGAAAGGCATCTTGAAGGGAAATATGTAACTCTGTGAGATGAATTAACAGAACACAGAGCAGTTTCTCAGAAAGCTTCTTTCCAGTTTTGAACGGAAGATATTTCCTTTTTCACCATAGCCCTCTATGGGCTTCCAAATATCCCTTTGCCAATTCCACAAGAACAGACTTAGCAAAAGGCTTCTTGAAGGGAAAGATGTAACTCTGTGAGATGAATTAACAGAACAGAGAGCAGTTTCTCAGAAAGCTTCTTTCCAGTTTTGAACGGAAGATATTTCCTTTTTCACCATAGCCCTCTATGGGCTTCCAAATATCCCTTTGCCAATTCCACAAGAAGAGCCTTAGCGAAAGGCATCTTGAAGGGAAATATGTAACTCTGTGAGATGAATTAACAGAACACAGAGCAGTTTCTCAGAAAGCTTCTTTCCAGTTTTGAACGGAAGATATTTCCTTTTTCACCATAGCCCTCTATGGGCTTCCAAATATCCCTTTGCCAATTCCACAAGAACAGCCTTAGCGAAAGGCTTCTTGAAGGGAAAGATGTAACTCTGTGAGATGAATTAACAGAACACAGAGCAGTTTCTCAGAAAGTTTCTTTCCAGTTTTGAACGGAAGATATTTCCTTTTTCACCATAGCCCTCTATGGGCTTCCAAATATCCCTTTGCCAATTCCACAAGAACAGCCTTAGCGAAAGGCTTCTTGAAGGGAAAGATGTAACTCTGTGAGATGAATTAACAGAACACAGAGCAGTTTCTCAGAAAGCTTCTTTCCAGTTTTGAACGGAAGATATTTCCTTTTTCACCATAGCCGTCTATGGGCTTCCAAATATCCCTTTGCCAATTCCACAAGAACAGCCTTAGCGAAAGGCTTCTTGAAGGGAAAGATGTAACACTGTGAGATGAGATAACAGAACACAGAACAGTTTCTCAGAAAGCTTCTTTCCAGTTTTGAACGGAAGATATTTCCTTTTTCACCATAGCCCTCTATGGGCTTCCAAATATCCCTTTGCCAATTCCCCAAGAACAGCCTTAGCGAAAGGCTTCTTGAAGGGAAAGATGTAACTCTGTGAGATGAATTAACAGAACACGGAGCAGTTTCTCAGAAAGCTTCTTTCCAGTTTTGAACGGAAGATATTTCCTTTCTCACCATAGCCCTCTATGGGCTTCCAAATATCCCTTTGCCAATTCCACAAGAACAGCCTTAGCGAAAGGCTTCTTGAAGGGAAAGATGTAACTCTGTGAGATGAATTAACAGAACAGAGAGCAGTTTCTCAGAAAGCGTCTTTCCAGTTTTGAACGGAAGATATTTCCTTTTTCATCATAGCCCTCTTTGGGCTTCCAAATATCCCTTTGCCAATTCCACAAGAACAGCCTTAGCGAAAGGCTTCTTGAAGGGAAAGATGTAACTCTGTGAGATGAATTAACAGAACACAAAGCAGTTTCTCAGAAAGCTTCTTTCCAGTTTTGAACGGAAGATATTTCCTTTCTCACCATAGCCCTCTATGGGCTTCCAAATATCCCTTTGCCAATTCCCCAAGAACAGCCTTAGCGAAAGGCTTCTTGAAGGGAAAGATGTAACTCTGTGAGATAAATTAACAGAACACAGAGCAGTTTCTCAGAAAGCTTCTTTCTAGTTTTGAACGGAAGATATTTCCTTTTTCACCATAGACCTCTAGGGGCTTCCAAATATCCCTTTGCCAATTCCACAAGAACAGCCTTAGCGAAAGGCTTCTTGAAGGGAAAGATGTAACTCTGTGAGATGAATTAACAGAACACAGAGCAGTTTCTCAGAAAGCTTCTTTACAGTTTTGAACGGAAGATATTTCCTTTTTCACCATAGCCCTCTATGGGCTTCCAAATATCCCTTTGCCAATTCCACAAGAACAGCCTTAGCGAAAGGCTTCTTGAAGGGAAAGATGTAACTCTGTGAGATGAATTAACAGAACACAGAGCAGTTTCTCAGAAAGCTTCTTTCCAGTTTTGAACGGAAGATATTTCCTTTTTCACCATAGCCCTCTAAGGGCTTAAACTATCCCTATGCCAATTCCCCAAGAACAGCCTTAGCGAAAGGCTTCTTGAAGGGAAAGATGTAACTCTGTGAGATGAATTAACAGAACACAGAGCAGTTTCTCAGAAAGTTTCTTTCCAGTTTTGAACGGAAGATATTTCCTTTTTCACCATAGCCCTCTATGGGCTTCCAAATATCCCTTTGCCAATTCCACAAGAACAGCCTTAGCGAAAGGCTTCTTGAAGGGAAAGATGTAACTCTGTGAGATGAATTAACAGAACACAGAGCAGTTTCTCAGAAAGCTTCTTTCCAGTTTTGAACGGAAGATATTTCCTTTTTCACCATAGCCCCCTTTGGGCTTCCCAATATCCCATTGCCAATTCCACAAGAACAGCCTTAGCGAAAGGCTTCTTGAAGGGAAAGATGTAACTCTGTGAGATGAATTAACAGGACACAGAGCAGTTTCTCAGAAAGCTTCTTTCCAGTTTTGAACGGAAGATATTTCCTTTTTCACCATAGCCCTCTATGGGCTTCCAAATATCCCTTTGCCAATTCCACAAGAACAGCCTTAGCGAAAGGCTTCTTGAAGGGAAAGATGTAACTCTGTGACATGAATTAACAGAACACAGAGCAGTTTCTCCGAAATCTTCCTTCCAGTTTTGAACGGAAGATATTTCCTTTTTCACCATAGCCCTCTATGGGCTTCCAAATATCCCTTTGCCAATTCCACAAGAACAGCCTTAGCGAAAGGCTTCTTGAAGGGAAAGATGTAACTCTGTGACATGAATTAACAGAACACAGAGCAGTTTCTCCGAAATCTTCTTTCCAGTTTTGAACGGAAGATATTTCCTTTTTCACCATAGCCCTCTATGGGCTTCCAAATATCCCTTTGCCAATTCCACAAGAACAGCCTTAGCGAAAGGCTTCTTGAAGGGAAAGATGTAACTCTGTGAGATGAATTAACAGAACACAGAGCAGTTTCTCAGAAAGCTTCTTTCCAGTTTTGAACGGAAGATATTTCCTTTTTCACCATAGCCCTCTATGTGCTTCCAAATATCCCTTTGCCAATTCCCCAAGAACAGCCTTATCGAAAGGCTTCTTGAAGGGAAAGATGTAACTCTGTGAGATGAATTAACAGAACACAGAGCAGTTTCTCAGAAAGCTTCTTTCCAGTTTTGAACGGAAGATATTTCCTTTTTCACCATAGCCCTCTATGGGCTTGCAAATATCCCTTTGCCAATTCCACAAGAACAGCCTTAGCGAAAGGCTTCTTGAAAGGAAAGGTGTAACTCTGTGAGATGAATTAACAGAACACAAAGCAGTTTCTCAGAAAGCTTCTTTCCAGTTTTGAACGGAAGATATTTCCTTTTTCACCATAGCCCTCTATGGGCTTCCAAATATCCCTTTGCCAATTCCACAAGAACAGCCTTAGCGAAAGGCTTCTTGAAGGGAAAGATGTAACTCTGTGAGATGAATTTTTTTTTTTTTTTTTTTTTTGAGACGGAGTCTCGCTCTGTCGCCCAGGCTGGAGTGCAGTGGCGCAATCTCGGCTCACTGCAAGCTCCGCCTCCCGGGTTCACGCCATTCTCCTACTTCAGCCTCCCGAGTAGCTGGGACTACAGGTGCCCTCCACTGCACCCGGCTAATTTTTTTCTATTTTTTAGTAGAGACAGGGTTTCACCATGGTCTCGATCTCCTGACCTTGTGATCCGCCCGCCTCGGCCTCCCAAAGTACTGGGATTACAGGCGTGAGCCACCGCGCCAGAACACAGAGCAGTTTCTCAGAAAGTTTCTTTCCAGTTTTGAACGGAAGATATTTCCTTTTTCACCATAGCCCTCTATGGGCTTCCAAATATCCCTTTGCCAATTCCACAAGAACAGCCTTAGCGAAAGGCTTCTTGAAGGGAAAGATGTAACTCTGTGAGATGAATTAACAGAACACAGAGCAGTTTCTCAGAAAGCTTCTTTCCAGTTTTGAACGGAAGATATTTCCTTTTTCACCATAGCCCTCTTTGGGCTTCCCAATATCCCATTGCCAATTCCACAAGAACAGCCTTAGCGAAAGGCTTCTTGAAGGGAAAGATGTAACTCTGTGAGATGAATTAACAGGACACAGAGCAGTTTCTCAGAAAGCTTCTTTCCAGTTTTGAACGGAAGATATTTCCTTTTTCACCATAGCCCTCTATGGGTTTCCAAATATCCCTTTGCCAATTCTACAAGAACAGCCTTAGCGAAAGGCTTCTTGAAGGGAAAGATGTAACTCTGTGACATGAATTAACAGAACACAGAGCAGTTTCTCCGAAAGCTTCTTTCCAGTTTTGAACGGAAGATATTTCCTTTTTCACCATAGCCCTCTATGGGCTTCCAAATATCCCTTTGCCAATTCCACAAGAACAGCCTTAGCGAAAGGCTTCTTGAAGGGAAAGATGTAACTCTGTGAGATGAACTAACAGAAAACAGAGCAGTTTCTCAGAAAGCTTCTTTCCAGTTTTGAACGGAAGATATTTCCTTTTTCACCATAGCCCTCTATGGGCTGCCAAATATCCCTTTGCCAATTCCACAAGAACAGCCTTAGCGAAAGGCTTCTTGAAGGGAAAGATGTAACTCTGTGAGATGAATTAACAGAACACAGAGCAGTTTCTCAGAAAGCTTCTTTCCAGTTTTGAACGGAAGATATTTCCTTTTTCACCATAGCCCTCTATGGGCTTCCAAATATCCCTTTGCCAATTCCACAAGAACAGCCTTAGCGAAAGGCTTCTTGAAGGGAAAGATGTAACTCTGTGACATGAATTAACAGAACACAGAGCAGTTTCTCCGAAATCTTCTTTCCAGTTTTGAACGGAAGATATTTCCTTTTTCACCATAGCCCTCTATGGGCTTCCAAATATCCCTTTGCCAATTCCACAAGAACAGCCTTAGCGAAAGGCTTCTTGAAGGGAAAGATGTAACTCTGTGAGATGAATTAACAGAACACAGAGCAGTTTCTCAGAAAGCTTCTTTCCAGTTTTGAACGGAAGATATTTCCTTTTTCACCATAGCCCTCTATGTGCTTCCAAATATCCCTTTGCCAATTCCCCAAGAACAGCCTTATCGAAAGGCTTCTTGAAGGGAAAGATGTAACTCTGTGAGATGAATTAACAGAACACAGAGCAGTTTCTCAGAAAGCTTCTTTCCAGTTTTGAACGGAAGATATTTCCTTTTTCACCATAGCCCTCTATGGGCTTGCAAATATCCCTTTGCCAATTCCACAAGAACAGCCTTAGCGAAAGGCTTCTTGAAAGGAAAGGTGTAACTCTGTGAGATGAATTAACAGAACACAAAGCAGTTTCTCAGAAAGCTTCTTTCCAGTTTTGAACGGAAGATATTTCCTTTTTCACCATAGCCCTCTATGGGCTTCCAAATATCCCTTTGCCAATTCCACAAGAACAGCCTTAGCGAAAGGCTTCTTGAAGGGAAAGATGTAACTCTGTGAGATGAATTTTTTTTTTTTTTTTTTTTTGAGACGGAGTCTCGCTCTGTCGCCCAGGCTGGAGTGCAGTGGCGCAATCTCGGCTCACTGCAAGCTCCGCCTCCCGGGTTCACGCCATTCTCCTACTTCAGCCTCCCGAGTAGCTGGGACTACAGGTGCCCTCCACTGCACCCGGCTAATTTTTTTCTATTTTTTAGTAGAGACAGGGTTTCACCATGGTCTCGATCTCCTGACCTTGTGATCCGCCCGCCTCGGCCTCCCAAAGTACTGGGATTACAGGCGTGAGCCACCGCGCCAGAACACAGAGCAGTTTCTCAGAAAGTTTCTTTCCAGTTTTGAACGGAAGATATTTCCTTTTTCACCATAGCCCTCTATGGGCTTCCAAATATCCCTTTGCCAATTCCACAAGAACAGCCTTAGCGAAAGGCTTCTTGAAGGGAAAGATGTAACTCTGTGAGATGAATTAACAGAACACAGAGCAGTTTCTCAGAAAGCTTCTTTCCAGTTTTGAACGGAAGATATTTCCTTTTTCACCATAGCCCTCTTTGGGCTTCCCAATATCCCATTGCCAATTCCACAAGAACAGCCTTAGCGAAAGGCTTCTTGAAGGGAAAGATGTAACTCTGTGAGATGAATTAACAGGACACAGAGCAGTTTCTCAGAAAGCTTCTTTCCAGTTTTGAACGGAAGATATTTCCTTTTTCACCATAGCCCTCTATGGGTTTCCAAATATCCCTTTGCCAATTCTACAAGAACAGCCTTAGCGAAAGGCTTCTTGAAGGGAAAGATGTAACTCTGTGACATGAATTAACAGAACACAGAGCAGTTTCTCCGAAAGCTTCTTTCCAGTTTTGAACGGAAGATATTTTCTTTTTCACCATAGCCCTCTATGGGCTTCCAAATATCCCTTTGCCAATTCCACAAGAACAGCCTTAGCGAAAGGCTTCTTGAAGGGAAAGATGTAACTCTGTGAGATGAACTAACAGAAAACAGAGCAGTTTCTCAGAAAGCTTCTTTCCAGTTTTGAACGGAAGATATTTCCTTTTTCACCATAGCCCTCTATGGGCTGCCAAATATCCCTTTGCCAATTCCACAAGAACAGCCTTAGCGAAAGGCTTCTTGAAGGGAAAGATGTAACTCTGTGAGATGAATTAACAGAACACAGAGCAGTTTCTCAGAAAGCTTCTTTCCAGTTTTGAACGGAAGATATTTCCTTTTTCACCATAGCCCTCTATGGGCTTCCAAATATCCCTTTGCCAATTCCCCAAGAACAGCCTTATCGAAAGGCTTCTTGAAGGGAAAGATGTAACTCTGTGAGATGAATTAACAGAACACAGAGCAGTTTCTCAGAAAGCTTCTTTCCAGTTTTGAACGGAAGATATTTCCTTTTTCACCATAGCCCTCTATGGGCTTCCAAATATCCCTTTGCCAATTCCACAAGAACAGCCTTAGCGAAAGGCTTCTTGAAAGGAAAGGTGTAACTCTGTGAGATGAATTAACAGAACACAGAGCAGTTTCTCAGAATGCTTCTTTCCAGTTTTGAACTTAAGATATTTCCTTTTTCACCATAGCCCTCTATGGGCTTCCAAATATCCCTTTGCCAATTCCACAAGAACAGCCTTAGCGAAAGGCTTCTTGAAGGGAAAGATGAAACTCTGTGAGATGAATTTTTTTTTTTTTTTTTTTTTTTTTTTGAGACGGAGTCTCGCTCTGTCGCCCAGGCTGGAGTGCAGTGGCGCAATCTCGGCTCACTGCAAGCTCCGCCTCCTGGGTTCACGCCATTCTCCTACTTCAGCCTCCCGAGTAGCTGGGACTACAGGTGCCCTCCACTGCACCCGGCTAATTTTTTTCTATTTTTTAGTAGAGACAGAGTTTCACCATGGTCTCGATCTCCTGACCTTGTGATCCGCCCGCCTCGGCCTCCCAAAGTGCTGGGATTACAGGCGTGAGCCACCGCGCCAGAACACAGAGCAGTTTCTCAGAAAGATTCTTTCCAGTTTTGAACGGAAGATATTTCCTTTTTCACCATAGCCCTCTAAGGGCTTCCAAATATCCTTTTGCCAATTCCACAAGAACAGCCTTAGGGAAAGGCTTCTTGAAGGGAAAGATGTAACTCTGTGAGAAGAATTAACAGAA